>NC_140580.1:60124158-62524158 GCF_964204655.1 Triturus cristatus | reverse complement strand
AGTTTTGGGGCTGGGGAGGGGGGGATTTTTGCATCGGTGGGTTTGTGTTAGGGTGGGGAAACTATGGAAGGCCCAGGCATGCCAGAGGCTCGGCTTCGTTCGTGTGTGCCTGTTTTTGCTTCCCTGTGAAATGGATTCAAATTTGAAAAACGCTCGTCTTTCTAGTTGCTTCCCTGTGAAATGGATCCAAAAATGCAGAGAAATGCCCTTCTTTTTAATTTTTCAAATCCAAAGTGCAGCAGCATGTAGAGAAATAGAATTTCTTATATGAGAATTAAATACCTAACTAATAGCAAGACAGAGGGGTTGCAAAGTGGCCAGATTGTTTTTTTTTACATCCAAATACACCAGCATCACTTTACAGAGTTTGCCAGTGAAGTGCTACTTTCATTTTCTCGTCTTTCTTTGAAGAGCATTGTTGTTTCCAGGTTCGGAGAGTGTACCATTCCTGGAGGTACTGCAATACCTGGTTGATGGGTGGATTGGAAAACACAATGTGTACCATGGCTCTGTGTTTATGGATGTGGTCTTTTTATACCATACTGCTTACGTTTTGTAAAGATGTAAGCAATGGACAGTGAAACGGTTCCCTTCAGGGCCCTCTAGTCATGTCCATAACTTTTCAGGTGAAACCACTCGCTGATTTCTGAATAGTTAGTGAGAGATCGTTTAGCTAACCATGTTGTTTCTACTTACATTTCAAATGCTTTGCATTCCCTATGAGTGGTTGCTTTTTTTTTTTAGGCAGCATATTACTCAAGTGCATAATTTGAATTGAGCCACATCCAAGTGTTTATAGCGGGCACAATTAGGTTAGAGCTGAAGGCAGTGCGAGTTTCTCTCAGTGGGCAAGTATGGTGTTCAGGGGGGATGTGGCACTATGGCCAGAGCTGTGGAATTTGGAACTGGGGAACCGGGTTCCGCATTCATGACCAGTCCACCACACCACTGTACTGAGGGAGCACATTCCCATGCTAGACTGTAGAAGGCCCCACTAGACCTTAGAAGGCTTGATGTCTTAGAACAAGCAGGTGTACCCTAGTGGTGTCAATTGTGGGTTAACCTTGAAGGCCTGTCCACCACAATCCATACTGAAGTTCATCTCCAGTCTTGCGGGCAGGCCTACGAAGCAGCACACCCTAGAGCAACAGTGATCCAGTCGCTGTGACTGTCACTGAGGTCACATGAACCTTGAGCAGGTTAGGGCGATGCGAACGGTGTGACCTCACTGGGTACCTATTTCGGGTGGGTGTTTGCATTGTGCTGAGGGGATTACCAGGTAATTATTCACGCAGCTCTCTAATGGATGTCACATGAGGTAAAATACTGCAATAAATGTCAGACACTCTGAAAACAAGAGCAAACGTTATGTTACATGAGGCAATGGTGGTAATTGTGCATGTATCAAAAGCAAACAAAATACAAGAGGTAGCAAACAATACGTTACAAGAGGAAAAGTGACATGTGTGCAAGTTACAAAAGTGTACAAAGTACAAGTAGAGGTATAAAAGTGCAATAAAAGGCAGACACTCAAAACACAGGAACACACTGGGAAGGCACTTCTACGGGCATGGAGAACAGAATTTCCTATAATGTAAAGACTTCCTTCAGACAATAGAGAGGGTGTGAATTAAGTTTGGAAGTGTCTTTGCAGGAGGAGAACTTTGAGGTCAGTTTTGAAGGACTGGGAAGAGGGAGGGGGTGGTCCGGAGCTGAGGCTGAGTTCCAGATTCTCGCCGCGTTGCTTGTAAAGTATTGGGCCATCGATCTTTCCTTCTTGAAAGTGGGAAGTTCAAGTAATAAATTTTGCGCAGTACGTGATGGTCTAGAGCATTATATGCATATGTGACAATAACGTTTTTTTCTCCTTTTTATTCTAGTCTAAAGCTTTTGATTCCTGATTCCACTTTCGACAGTGGTTGTTCTGCAGTTGCATTGTTTTAGTAAGAATTTTTTTTTTGTTGTATTTACTCCAAATGAGTAATATTGTAATGTCTGAATGAATTTTTTTGTAAGTGATGTCATAATGGCGGCATATTTGGTTAGTGGTTTGAGCATGAAATTCTTTGCAATGTGTTTTGCATAGTCTTATGTGTAATTGCTTTTCTCTTTCTTTTTGAGTGGGATATTGTTGATCCATACTGTGTCTGTACAGAGTAGGTGGTGGTGAGTAGTTTAGCTGCCTCTGGCAAGTGAGTGGTATTGTTTTGGAGTATATACGAGTTTTTGATAAAGGTGCTTTTTGTTTATTACTTATTTTACAAAGTGTTTGTTGTTGTTGACTTGTTTGACAAGTTACCTTCATTAGTAAGCAATATGGCTAGCCGTAGAATGACTGCTCAACAGGTGGTTGGTATGCTTCATGAATCTTCCTCTGAGCATGATTATGAGACTGACAGTGCGTCTGAGGGAGAGGAGGGAGGGGAAGATTCTGGCAGTGAGTTTTCTCTCAACATGGAATCATCAGATGATGAAGGTACTCTCAGTGCAGATGAAGGTACTCTTGGTGTGGATGAAGCAACTCTCAGTGCGGATGAAGTGCCTGTCGTAGAGGAGGAAACTGCTGTGCCGATGGTGCAAGAGGTATCTGGATTGCAGTCTGAGGCTGCTAGACTTCCTACTGGAAGTGCTGGACTTTGGGTTGATCCAAACATGGTGCAGCCGGTGTTGCCTGCCTTTAGCGGTGAAGCAGGGTGTACAGTGGATTGTGAACACTTTTTGCCTATACACATTCTGGGTAAGGAAACGTTGGGGGATCCACGCAAGCCATACCTCCCTGGAAGTCCCCGGGTGTCTAGTTTTCAGAAATGTATGGGTTTGGTAGGTTTCCCTAGATGGCCGCAGAGCACCGGGCCAAAAACCCAGGTGACCCCCCTTGCAAAACCAGGTGGTTTTGAGATAGGCAAATTTGAAGTCACCTCACTACGTTTTGGGCCCTTGCCTGTCGCGGGAACTTGGGACCCCCACACAAGTGAGGCACCATTTTTACCGGGAGACCCAGGGGAACGCTGGGAGGTGGGAAATTTGAGTGAGCCCAGTGAGGCCACAACTTTCCCACACAAAAATGTGTGAAAAAAGTGATTTTTTCAGCTAAAATTGAGGTTTGCAGGGGATTCTGGGTAAGGAAACGTTGGGGGATCCACGCAAGCCATACCTCCCTGGAAGCCCCCGGGTGTCTAGTCTTTGGAAATGTATGGGTTTGGTAGGTTTCCCTAGATGGCCGCAGAGCACTGGGCCAAAAACCCAGGTGACCCCCCCCTTGCAAAACCAGGTGGTTTTG
Organism: Triturus cristatus; assembly: GCF_964204655.1. Lineage (NCBI taxonomy): Eukaryota > Metazoa > Chordata > Amphibia > Caudata > Salamandridae > Triturus > Triturus cristatus. The sequence goes on along the minus strand of NC_140580.1, from coordinate 62,520,878 downwards.
AGATAGGCAAATTTGAAGTCACCTCACTACGTTTTGCACCGTTTCCTGTCGAGGGCACTAGGCCGACCCACACAAGTGAGGTACCGTTTTTCTCGTAAGACTTTGGGGAACGCGGGGTGGGTGGAAATTTGTGGATCCACGCAGATTCCGGAACTTTCCACAACAGAAATGTGGGGAAAATGTGGTTTTTTTGACAATTTTTTAGGTTTGCAAGGGATTCTGGGTAAAAGACCCTGGTGGGAGGCAGTCAAGTCACCCCATCCTGGATTCCCCTGGGTGTCTAGTTTTCAAAAATGTATAGGTTTGCTAGGTTTCCCAAGGTGCCCGCAGAGCTAGGGTTCAAAAACTACAGCTAGTCATTTTGCCAAAAAAGGGTCATTTTTCACTGCGAAATTGAGGTGTGACCACGATGCGTTTTGCGACGTTTCCTGTCGCGGGCACTAGGCCGAACCACACAAGTGAGATACCGTTTTTCTCGTAAGACTTTGGGGAACGTGGGGTGGGTGGAAATTTGTGGATCCACGCAGATTCCGGAACTTTCCACCACAGAAATGTGGGGAAAATGTGTTTTTTTTGGACAATTTTTTAGGTTTGCAAGGGATTCTGGGTAACAGACCCTGGTGGGAGGCAGTCAAGTCACCCCATCCTGGATTCCCCTGGGTGTCTAGTTTTCAAAAATGTATAGGTTTGCTATGTTTCCCAAGGTGCCCGCAGAGCTAGGGTTCAAAAACTACAGCTAGACATTTTGCCAAAAAAGGGTCATTTTTGCACAGCGAAATTGAGGTGTGACCACGTTGCGTTTTGCGCCGTTTCCTGTCGCGGGCACTATGCCTACCCACAGAAGTGAGGTACCATTTTTATCGGGAGACTTAGGCTAATTCAGATTTGTAAAGGAACTGTTATTATCTATTGACTTTCGATGCATTTCTGCCTTACAAATGAAAGACATTGTGTAAAAAATAAGTCATTCTAAAAAATGACTGATAATTCTCATGCTAGTATGAGTATTCCCAATTTCAGAAATGTGCAAATATCTACTGTTTCTAAACTCTATATTTTGTTCCCATTTCAGAAATACATAGGTGTCTTTCATACCGATTTTTCCATGTACACATTTTTACAGAATAATTACTATATACCCGGTACATAATAAAAAACCTTTGCAAGTTGCTGCTCAGTTTTTGGCTCTGGGCTCGTCGGGTTCTTGGTGAACCTACAAGTCCTATATATCCCCACAACCAGTACTGTCCAGTGGATGCAACGGTATATTGCTTTCAAAGAGCTGTCATAATTAGAAGAAGTTACAGGTGAAAACGTTGACACAAAAGGCTGTTTTTTTCAACTAATTTTCAATTTATCCTATATTTAACTGTTTGTTTCTATAAAAAAACCTTGATGGATCTACACAAATGACCCCTTGCTGAATTCAGAATTCTGTCTTCTTCTCGAAAATGTATAGCTTTCCAGGATCCATAGCTTTTGTACCCATTTCTGCCATTAACTGGAAGGAGGACAAAAGCACAAAAAAATAGCAAAAATAGGCTATGTCCCAGAAAAATGCCAAAACTGTGTAAAAAATGTTGGGTTTCTGACAAAAGTCTGGTATCCCCGAAAAGCTGGGAAAATGGTGATTTGAACCCCACAAACCCTTTTTTGATAACATTTGCAGGGAAAACCCCAGATGCTTTCATTTGCAGCCCGTTTTTCCAATTTTTCAGAAAAAAAACAAAATTTTGCTGTATTTTGGCTTATTTCTGTGACCCCTCCAGGGGAATCCACAAACCCTGAGTACCTTTAGAATCCCCATGATGTTGGAAGAAAAGGACGCAAATTTGGCGTGGATACCTAATGTGGTCAACAAGTTACAGGGGCCTAAGCGCGCACTACCCCAAATAGCCAAAAAAAGGCTTGGCACAGGAGGGGGAAAAGGCCTGGCAGCGAAGGGGTTAACTTAATAAAAGGCGAGACCTATTGCACTTCCAATGCTTGTTTACATTTCTGTGTATATTTGCAGTTGTTTGTGATCCCCGGAGCACTGGGTCTATATTGGACAGTGCCCTGGGAGGTTTATTGTCTATTTTGCTTGCTTCGCCTTTAGATTCCTTGCGGCCATGGGAGCGTTTGAGTTCCTTATGCGGCCGCCTCCATTTATCTGGCGGTGCTTCACAGGCCCGCGGGGAAGGGGGGGGGCAAGAGTCTCGCTGGTCCCGCGACACTGTCTCCTCAGATGAGAAGCCGCGCTGCGTGAGCTGCACCACTGTGAGCCTAGTCCCTGCCGCCACACCTGAACGCCCTTCGGGGTCTGTATCTTTCCCGCATTGCCATTAATTAACGGCCCGGTGGGGGGGTCAGTATTGCAGCTCGGCCACGTCGCGCGCCTTGCGCCTCCGGGCGATATTTTGCACTTGGTTCTGTTTGGCGTGCTGGGTGGCGGTTTGGGCCCCGTCATCTTGCTGAGGGGGCCAGCGCACTTCCGAGGCAAGTGCAGCCTCGATTATGGTTTTACTCCGCGTTGAATACTTTTTCTAGCCTTTTAGGTCTGCCCATATTGGTTCTGGTTTATTACCAGCCTTTCAAACGCCTGAGGCGGCCACCTCTGATTCTTGTCCATCCTAGCCAGTGTCCAGTGGCCAGTCCCTTCGGGTTCTGTTGTTTGGCTCCATGGAACAGGGGGATGTGTATGAGGAGGAGGAGGAGGTCCATGAATACCTCTCCTATGAAGAAATTATTTTTGAGGCGGTGGACAGCTCCATTTACAGGTGTGTAAATGAAGTTGTGGGTTCTATGGAACAACGCCTTCCGGACCGCATTGTGCATAAGTATGCCAAACTGGCACCCACCTGGGAGCCCCGGCCCGTTAGTACCCCGACCTCTGGGGAGGGTCCCCCCGCCATATAAGAAGTGTTGTTCACGGGGTGACCCCGAAGGGGCGCAGGGGGTGGATAAAGATGCTTTCGAGCGCCTCAGAAGCGCTTTCCTAGCGAAGACGGTTCTCCCCCCCGTGCGCCTCTTCCTGCCCCGGAGCCTATTGAGTCGGCCGCGCCAGCCTCCCCTGCTCTTGACGGGGACTCACCAGGTGATTAGGATGAGGGGTCTTCGCAGTCTTGGCGCCCGGTCAGTGCTTCCACCCAGTTACCCCAGGATAGTGCAGGCATGATGGATCCGGATGAAATTATTTATCTTCGGTCAGCAGCTTGGGGTCCTGGGGACAAGGTGGCCAAGTTTGTGGCCGGCCGCCTCCGCAAGCCCCTGGAAAGGAGGCAAGGGGATGTTTGAGAGCGGATTGTCTGCGTCCCACTTTGGAGGGGAAGGTAGCCTTCACCCCAGAGCTAGACTCCAAAATGGCCACTTTTTTGGCCAAGTACATAAAGGACCTCCGTAAGGGTATAGATCGCTCTTAGCTCTCCTGTCAAGATAAGTTGCTGGATGCGATAGGGCCCCTTACGAAGATATAAGATATGGCAGAAGAGGCGAAAGTGACAGGTTCCACCATCTTCCCCGAGGTTCTGTCGAATTGGGCACAACGGGCGGTTATCTTTCTGGGTAACGCCAATTGTGCCCTATCAACAGAACGTCGATCTCTACTGAGCAAGTTGGACCCAAAATTGGGCGACTTAGCCTCCTCGGAGGCGGTTGCACAAGGGGGCCTCTTTGGGGACCCTTTTGTCAAAGAGCTGGGCAAAATTGTAGCTACGTTCACCCCGTTGGACAAAGCCCAAACCAACATAAAGATAGTCTTTCAGCCCAGTTTCTCCCAAGGGGCCGGTTGTGGCAGGGGCAGCTAGACCGGCCGTGGTGGCCAACAGAAATCCATCAAGGGACAAGGCTCCGGGCAGGGGCAGTGTAACTCCACCGCAAATTACACTAACTTTTATCCCACCAGGGGACAACGATTCCGAGGCCGTGGCAGCTTCAAGAACAACGCCGGTGGCAGCGGTTCCAATGGTAAGTCCCAAGACGTTGACAGTGCAGTTACAGCAGACGGTGTCTCTCCTGCAGGGGTTGGGCTTCGTCATCAATGGGGACAAGTCAGTCCTCACCCCTGCTCAGAGTGTAGTGTTTCTTGGGTTCCTCATGGATTTCCTTCGTTCTACCTTAAGCCTGCCGTCCGGAAAAAAGCCAAGGTCCAGCACGAGTTGAGGCAGACCATCTCACAGACTCTTCCTCTCTTTGTCAGATTGCCAGGATGGTGGGCCTTCTCTCCTCGTCCATCCAGGCAATCTTCCTGGGACCCCTCCACTACCGAGCCCTACAGCGCCTGAAGGCACATCATCTCAGGAGAGGCCTTTCATACGATCAGACGGTTCCCGTCTCGACGGAGATAAAGGAGGAAATGTCATGGTGGCTCACCCATATGGAGGCATGGAACGGCCGGGCAATCTTTGGGTCGGCCCCGGTCCTGGTCATAGAATCCGATGCCAGCAGGTCGGGTGGGGCGCCCGCTGAGGGGAGTTCTCCACCGGTGGCACCTAGTCGTTATGTGGAAAACTAGCTGCAATAGCTGTTAGCATCTGCTGAAGCCATTTTGTATGTGGCAGCCATTTTAGTTAGCCATGTGCTTTCTCCCTCTTCACTGTTGACTGCCCTTGTGTATTCTGCTTGTGTCATGTGATATAGATAACTCTTTCAGCAATGAGCCAGTGCCTTGCACATGCTCAGAAGAGTCTGTAGCTGCTCATGCACCTGCCTTAGACTGTAACGGTCAGGCTGTTCTAACTGATGTCAGCAACTCATTCCTCCTCCTAATTGTTGGTGGTGCATTTTCTGTATGACCATCTATGTGTGTAACTCTTCTCATGTGTACTTGTACCGCCTCCTTTTGAGCCCCCGTGTGGGTATAAAAGGGCCCTGTTCTCTGCACTCCTTAGACTGTCTCCTACAGTGGCCTGAGGGTACTGTATGACGCAGTCTCCCTCATGTGAGGTTAATAAATGCATTATTTTTATATTACAGCTTCCGTGCCAATCTCTTCTTTGTTGGCTTAAAGGACCAGGTGTATCAGTGAACACCTAGAAAGGTTTTTATTTCTTCAGTTAGGCGAGCAGGCGTTACACATCAATTGTTTGGAGCTGCTAGCGGGATCTTTTGCCGTTCGATGCTGTACCAGGGACAGAGTGCGTTCATGTGTCTTATTAAAAATGCACAAGGTCTCCATGGTTCGGTACGTCAACCACCTAGAAGGCACTCACTCCCGAGCCCTGGCGAATCTGGCAAAGGAGTTTTGGGACTATTGCCTTGGCCATCACATATCCGTGACAGCGGAGTATCTGCCGGGCCAGGCCAACCAAGTGGCAGACTGGCATTTCAGGAATCTGAGGGATTCCAGTCAGTGGACTGGATGTTTGTGTTTTCAAGTGGTTGGCAAGCCTCTGGGGGCCTTTCTTGGTGGATCACTTCGCGTACCACCTAGATTACCAGCTCCTGCATTTTTCAGCTGGAGACCAGACCCCCTTGCGGCGGCAACGGATGCGTTTCTAAAGAAGTGGAGTCAGGAGAAGGGTTATGCCTTTCCACCATTCTCGATGATCATGCGGACGGCGGCCCAGGTCCGCCGCAAGAAGGCGGAGGTGGTAGTGGTGACGCCGTGTTAGAGGTCTCAAGTTTGGTTTCTGGTTCTACTGGAACTATCTTGGGATTCTCCAATCCTACTCCCCCTGTTTCCTCGTCTCCTTCTGAATACGGACGAGGAGCAACACCATCTAATCACCCAGGGTTCTCTCTACCTCATGGCATGGCGGCTTTCAAGCGACGCTGGTCGCTCCCGGGACTTTCGAGATCGACTGAAGTCTTCTTATCCAAAGCCTGGGCAGACAGTACCACAAAGTGTTATCCTTCCGCCTGGACGAAGTGGATGCGTTGGTGTCTTCGACGAGGTTTGGATCCCATGGTCGCAGGCGTTGTTCCCATTTTGAATTTTCAAGCAGAGTTGGCAGCAGACGGCCTAGTGTATCGTTCTATTAACGTGGTGCATTCCGCGATTTCGGCGGCCCATTATTCAGTGGAGGGAACTCCGGTTGGGGGAACACCCTTTCGTCTGTAGACTCCTGAGAGGTATTCGCCTTTCGTAACCTCCGGAACCGTGCTATTCTTTTCTGTGGGACGTCAATCTAGTCTTGAATCTTTTCCTTTCTTGGCAGCCCAATACATATCTTTCTTTGAAAGAAATCTCAGCCAAATTGGCCATGCTCCTGAGCTTGGTCTCCTGCCGCAGAGTTTCTGATGTTTGTGCCCTAGACATCTCGGCTAGAGTTTTTTCTCCAGAGGATATTACGTTCAGGGTGGATCGCCGTACTAAGTCTTCGTCTAGGACGATTTCGTACCCAGCCTTTTCTGACGGCCCTAAGCTGTGTGTTGTGAATTGTCTCAAGGCATACGAAGATATGACTCTAGAATTCCGCCCTCCGGGCGAACGCCAACTTCTTATTGCTTTAAGAAAACCGCACAAAGCAGTCTCCTCACCCACTATAGCCAGGTGGGTGCGGTGGATCATGCAAGAGGCGGGCATTGACACAAAACAGTTTGGTGCTCATTCAGCCAGGGGTGCAATGGCTTCTAAGGCTTTCTCCCTGGGAGCCCGGTCGGAAGAACTTAATGTGCGCTGCAGATTGGTCCTCGTATTCCACCTTTAAGCGGTTTTACTTCAAACCGGTCGTGGATGTCGCAGTTAGTGGTAAGTAAGCTTTAAATTAGCATAATCAGAGCCTCCAGTCCTGACATAGAATCAAAATGTGCCTAGCATAGTAACAGCAAGTTTCAATTCTATTAAGGACACGGAGGCGAGGATTATTCCTCCAAGGGCACGCTCTTGTGCGAACCCTCCCATATGCGAGTAAGTAACAAGTTTTCAGTCACTATCATTGTTCAAGTATGGTGTTACGGTTTCTCATTAGCAATGTTATGCTCGAAATTTGACGGAGATGATTGGACCTCGAGAGATCTTACGTGGTTTCTTTGTATTTCAGGCAATGACGGTTCAAAACAGGACCAGTGGCAATGTAGCGTGACTCGCGGAAGAAAGAGGAGGGACAAGCAAAATGGAGGGCCTATCTATCGGACATGAACACTGAGGAAAGACTTGTCGTGTAACACACCCGATGGATTTATGGGTTTTGTAGTCTGGTTTCAGACTTTGTTCGTTTTTTCTTGGACTTAAATGAACTTTTTCTATGTTTCGGCGTTTAAAGTAATTTATGTTGCTTTTCAGGCTGCTGTGAATTTTGTGTATTAATAAAAGCGGAGAATGAAAAGCATAATCCTCGCCTCAATGTCCTTAATAGAATTGAAATTTATCGTTACTATGCTAGGCAAATTTCGATTCTCTTTGGCATAATTCGTCTCATTGCTTGTCTCAAAATGTGGTACAAAGCATCTTTTATTGTAAAACAAATAGTTTTTATACCATACCACCAAAACGAAAGTCATGAAATGTGTTTAACCCGTTCGATGAGCCTGTCGGCCAACGGCCGTCGCGAGCACTACCTCCGTAGTGCTGCGCACGTCTGTTGGCTAGATTTACTACGAAAAACACTCAATTGCTATACATGTCAACAATTGTATTAGAAAAGAGTGAATATCTCTTCTGAAATAGCAGGTAAATAATTCTCCAACGCTTCTTCATCAAAGATGGAAGTCATCAGACTTGGAAATGCAGATGAAACACACTTTAACTTTGCTGCGGAACAATGCGGTTTTGACTGCAGCATGCCCATACTAATGTTCTGTGAAGCTCGGGTGCACATCTTCGCGTCTAACGAACTAACGTCTGCGCCTCCCACATGTTTCTGGAGAGCACACTGGAGAACAAACTGTGACCATTCCAAGCAGTAGAGATAACCCAGTGTTGGCGGGTGCACCCGCCAGAGAACGCTAAAAGCATCTCTAACAACAGTTGCTTTAATGTAAAAAACACTCCATACTATCCATCTCACTACATGTGAAGACACCAAGGCATTCTTAACATGCTGCTAATACTATACCTATCATTAAGTATAATGGGGTTGCCCTGTGTCCCTCAGAAAAAGGGTATATAATTATAAACTACAAGTGGTCCTGTCGGGTGTCACAATTTTGGCAAAAATAGTAAGAAATGCTTTTTATTAAGCATGGGTAACTAACCAGCCGTTAGGGGAGAGCTATGATGGTGTCCCGGGAACATCATGTGATATCTTCTAAGGAAATGCTAATTTCATTATGAATGAGGGGTCCTGACACACCTTTGATGATTTTGAGGTCACTGGTTAACTTGGAATGTTGTCAGGTCTCCAAACTATCTACACGAAGTTTGTATTTGTTTATTGTGTTCCTTTCTTATATGTTACAAGTCTATTTCAATGTTTTAGATCTCTAATTGTAGAGGACATTTCTTCCAGCATGTTGGCCCATGTCCATTTAGAAGTGCTAAGACTACATTGTGTGTGCATGAGGGAGACTTAGTCAAGGTTGCTAAAGGACCAAGATGATGGAGTACATTTTGCAAGTTTCTATTGGTGATTTTAAGTTTTTGTATTTTTTAGATTCCCACATGGTATATCTGAAATATTATATAAATCAATGGATATTAAGAAAATATAATTTTAAGACACATCAGTGTAATATGATCAGTATTTGTGCTTTTAAGGGATGTCCTGGAGTTTCTGCAGTCATTTGAAGCCCAGTGATAATCTACTATATGGATCAAAGCACCGAGAAAAAAAGTATGTACATGGGGTTTGAATTATGTACAGTTCTTAATAGAAAATGTTTAAACTGTGCAACTGCAATAGTATATTTCTTTTGAAACTAGGTATCAAGGTGGACTGGTCTTCACACGGGAACAGGTCTGGCATTAGTCAAGACCTTTTGTTTTTCCAAAACAAAGTCCTAAAAACATACATACAAAGAGGCACTTTCTATCTGACCTTTTCATCCATTGGTGTTGTGTAATGTTGTTCACAATTTGCATCTGTCCACCAAAGTATAAAACCCAGGTTACCGGGTCAGCCCAATTCAGCCACTGGCTACCCTCATTGTGAGCAGTATTTTGCCTGAGCGTCATGTGCTCATTCCCAAATAAAAAGTGCAATTAAGTGATAGGGCACGTGGGACACAGTTTCATTTTCTCAATATTTTTTCGGCTGCCAAAGCTGCACACTCACCACATTCACTCACAAATATGTCTCTCTACATTTTTTGATTGACACAAATATTTCAATATTTTTTCACAAATGGGTTGCAAACGTCAGTAAAATAGACAGCACATGCGTCCATGATAGGAGCAGGAGTAAATAAAAACATTCTATAAAGAAAGTCAAACTGGGTGGATTTCTGCTCCAGAATATTGAAATTTGATGTGCCTCTATAAATATTTTCACTCAACAATCAGTAAAACAATAGCAATGAGTTACATACCTGTAACAAGTAATTTGTATGGGCACTAAATATGTGATGATGCTTAAATCTAGAACATTCTCCACTGTTATTATGCCACGTGTAAAGCCATGATATATCCGAGCCATCATGCAGATTCTTTTTATTTGCTATGAGTATTGTTCAAAACATATTGTTGCTGTCTGTGCCCCACCACAGCCTTGTGAAGGCTAACTGCTCGTGCCAGCTTTTTCTTGTGTTTATAATAGTTTTCTCAATTGTTGCTTCTTGCAATGTTTCTGTTTCAGGCACAGTCTGGACTTCGACGCAGTCTTTCCCACGTTTATTCCTCTATGTACCTAGTAGTGCATTGCCCAATAATTCATTTGAGAATGTATTCTTACCTATTCACATTATGTGCTTGTAGTTCCTTGTCCGTCAATGTGTCAAGAAAGGTTTTCATAATAGCCTATAGCGCTGTACTGAGTGAGCCCCACTGTGTTAGAAGCATTTGGGGAGGGATTCCTCGCCCAAGTAAATTCTTCAAAATAGGTTAAAAAATAACTTTGTACAGCAGAAATCTTCAAATATATGAGCTGACAGGATAGAAGTATTACAGGCTGTTCAGGACACAAACTCATTTAATTGTCCGTGCCTAAAAGAAAACTCTATTATGCTTTCATGACTGGGAGACTTTTGAAAGGTGGATTATTAGTAGGGGCAAGTAGGCGTCTACCACTAGCAAGAAGGTCACCAACACAATAGAAGATCTCAAATTATTCCCGTGATAGCTGGCAACGACCAGACAGGCTTAGCTTAGGAGACAGGCAAGTGAAGCATTTAAAAACACAATACATTAAATAAGTAAGACACAACACACAATAAAAATCCGCAACCTGGATGATATGCTGCAATACATAACAGACCCGGGGCCCAATACCCCACTCCTATTTCAAATACTAGAGAACTATGGGACCCACTCAGGATATAAGATCAACTGGGACAAGTCCATACTTTGTACCCCGAATGGCTCAATGGTTGCATTGCTGCTGCTGCGGGGCTTCAGGGCTGTTGGAAACAGATGCAAATACCTGGGCATCTTCATGCCTATTCAGAGAGAACTATGAGCAGGCTGGAACTTGGGGCGCGTGGTGGCTAACTTCCACACCAATGTTGATAGATGGAAAGGTATTTCCCTCTCGATGGGGTGAGCTGCCCTTTTTAAGATGATCACACTCCCAAAACTAATGTACGCTATCCAACACACATACTTTTCAATTACCCAGTCACTGTTCACCAAAGTTAATGAGGAATTTAGAACCCTGTTATGGGGAGGAGACCACCTTAAGATATCACTCTGGACATTGCAACGATCTCAATATAATAGGGGGTTGGTGCTCCCTGAAAATGAAAGTTACTACTGGGCAGCGCATTTCTTTAGCATCAACAAATGGATATATGCCCCTCACAACAACCCGACATTCAGACTTGAACTTGCAGATTTAGAACAGCTTTCCTACCTACAATACCTTTACGGAGGGAAATGCTCCCATAGACTTGCACCGGCGACACAAGTGTTTTTGTCAGTTTGGGGAAGGCGGCAAAGGCACTGGGCGGGACACAGAAAATCACAAGGGAAACACAGCTATAACAGGGTACATGGCTGAGGAAGGTAGCAAAGCTGTGGGATTTTAGTGCGTGGGACACTATTAGCTTTTCCAAAGTTGGGGACATCTTGAAAAGGAGATACATTATGCCTTTCACCATGATTCAACAAGACTATCATCTCCACCGACCCCATTCCTAAATTACGCTCAACTTCATCATGCCTGGAGAGCGGACGGCCGGGGGGGGGGGGGGCGGGGCGAGATACCAGAGTACGCCCCACTAGAAGGACGCATCTTAGTGGGAGAACTAGGCAATGGTGAGAGATCCCAGACATACAGAACGATAAATAACAATATGCCGGATTTGCTGGATCACCTCAGAGAGAGGTGGCAGCAGTATCTGGGTGAGATTGGGGACATTGATTAGGAGGTGGAACGGATACATCTGTGTGAGGTTGGAATTAAAGCTTGTCTGTGCCTCATACAGCTTAAGATTCTCCACAGAGTGTATTATGACCGTAGTAAATAATGCGCCCTGTGTAGGGCACCGCCGGCGGCATGTATATGCTGTGCTGAGGCAGTGGGGTCCTTTCTACAGACAATATGAGGTTGCCCTCCAATTAAGTACTACTGGACCACTATCACCCAAGAATGTTCCTACATACTGGAATCGCAGATCCCACTTGACCCGAAATATATATTTCTGGGTATCCCAAATGATGTTGACCTCCCCTGCTCCAAACTACTGTTCAGTGCTTTGGGCCTGGTGGTAGCCAAGAGGGACATAGTGAGGCACTGGGGTGCAACAGAAGCTCACTGCATGAATGGAGGCGAGGAATGGCTCTCTACAAGGCGACTGAAAAGGTAACATACCGGAGTAGAAGGGGTCCCCCCCGCCAATTCTATAAGATGGAATGGATAGTTTTGGAGGCATGCTCAGGAACACAGGTTCAACTGGAATGAGGGGTATATTACTTTGATAAGTAGATGCAGTCTTGGGTCAATCTTTTTGAACCTTGATTTTTTTTTATGCCTCTGTGACTGGATGAAAATGCTACACATACCACAAATATTTCCTAAGGCCTGCATCATGTATTCGCTGTCAATAGCGTCAGTTGCACGAGAATGTTTTTTTCTTATTGGTTATCTGCATAAAGCAAAATAAATAAATAAAAATACATTTATAAAAAAAAAAAGAAAAAAGAAAAAAAAGTCCACAACCAATTTATACAAATAGGAAGTATTTTTCTGATTAAAACGACACCCAAATGACAAACAAAAACAATGTAGGGAACTGGAGGTATACATTTTTAACACTTTCTAATTCTTAAAAACATTAAGCGCCAACTTGGGACGTCTGGTCGCGCTTCAACGGGACAAAGTCAAAGTTGATTTTCTCCCAACGTCAAGCGGGCCTCTTAAGCAGGCTGGATTCACAGAGGCTTCATTGGATTGGTTCAACGAGAGCCCCGGTCAACTCGTGGAAGTTTTGAGCTCTGAGCTTTCAGCTGGATGAACACTGAAATCGAGTCTGGGTCACGGTGCGAGGTAGTCAGCTTGACTCTCGATGAAGAGTTGGTCACCTTATGGAGCTTTTTCCAAAAGTGGCTCCAAACTTCTGGAACTTGTTCTTGAAGTTCCTCATGAAGGTTCAAAGTGACCACAACATAAATCCAAGGTTCCAGAGTCTGTGTTGTTCCTCGGAAGCTGGTACTACAGTTCCCCCAAAGCACCTGACCAACTCCTTAAAATTCCACTGGACACACTGCAGGCTGGGGACTTCTTGGGGGAGATAGTGCAGGGAAGCTCTGTTAACCTTTTGCTTTCAGGGAATTCACTCCATAATCCTTTCTGAAGCAAGGCAAAGTCCTCAGGGCTGTAGTTCCAAGTGTGCAACAGACGCAGTCCTTCAGAGTGCAAGCAAGTCCTTCTTCTCATTGTAGTTCCAGGAAGCAGATCTGAGTTGCTATACAGCTCTCACATATTTAATCAATGTTCTGGCGCGAGAAACATGAGGGCACCCCTGACTAATGGGGTACAGAGTGCCACCCAAAAGCATGACAGCTTCCTCCAAAGTCTGGCATTTTCTTATCCCACAAAGCACTGCACTTTAAAATTCAAGATGGAGAATTCCTCTCCCTGGGAGTAAGAGCTGGGCTAAGCCAACCCACTGGTGAGGCTCATTTCCCTTAACACTCCCTTTACAGACCTCCAGCAAATTCCACTGTTCGAGCTGGTATCTGGCTGGGGGCTACAGGAAGAGGGGCAGTAGGCCTGTCTGACACTTCTTAATGTCTTGCTTCCTTTGAAGCCGATTTTGGTTTACCCAGCCCCGTCCTGGCTTGTTCTCTGCAGCTGCAGAGCTCCCCCCCCATCAGATAACCCCGGTCTCTATACAGGCCACTAATCACCCCATTAAAGCAGTTTAGCTACCTGTTAAGGGCTGGCCAATCAGGAGAGGCTGCCAAAAGGCTGGATTTTGGCTCACACGAAAGTAATTTCTATAACTTCCTTTCTGTATTAGTTATGATAAATACAACAGTGGCAAGTTGTTGGATCTATCATTACCAATCTTTCAAGTCCTTGGAAATATATTTTAGCTCACTGTGGGAGAGATGCGGCTGACTCTAGAGCGCAGGGATCGAGGTTCGATCCCCGGCGGCAGCTCAGCCCCGCATCATTCAACTCTGGGCAACAGCTCACTTAATCTTGCCATGGACCACAGCGCCTTGAGCCCTTAAAAGGTGATAGGTTCAAGCTTTACCAATAAGGATGATTATTATTATTATTACTATTACTCCAGTCAACAGTTACACTGTATTACAGTATTCCCATGTTAGCCTAGGAAGGTAAAAGTGCTACAATGGCGAAAAACAAAATTGGTAGTTTTTCCCTCACCAGGGAATATACAACATCTTTTAAAATGTCCCTGCTTATTTTTACATGGCACTCTAGCATGGGGGCACCTAGGTCAGACCTTAGGGGCGATATATGTAAAAATAAGGTTGTTTAATAATTTAGAAGTACCTTTAAATCCAAAGTAGAATTTGCATGCAATTTTAATTTAAAAGCAGCTTGCAAAGCAGGGCTGACTTTTAGAATGACAGCAGGGAACACAGCAGTGCACATGTAAGTACCTCAAATCTACTGGGCCTCTAAACCTACATGCCCTACCATATACTAGGGACTTACAGGTAGGTTGCCAGTGTCAATTGTAATTACACCTATTTATCATTTACCTATTTGATCAGAGCACTGGCCCTGTGCCTGTCTAGCAGAGCCCAGGGCGCAGCCAGAGTCAGTTACCACCAGTATCAGTTAAAAAATGGGGGTAATCAGGGCAAAAAAGATGACTTCCTCACGAGGACCTTCAGTCCATCAAGCTTCTTGAAGGAGCCTGGAATCCTCCAGTCAGCCTTAATATGTTGCTGCGTCCATTAGGGCTAGTGCTACAATCATTTAAAGTTTTAAAATAGGTCTTCTTTTATGGATGCATTTCTAAATTTCTGGCCTCTATACAACAGTCTAATCACAGGCACATATCCACCCATTTATATACCCATATGTGTGTTCCTTTACTCAGTTCCCTTAACTCATACACTCATCATGCATAATTACACAGACAAATGTATCCATTCAATGTGTAGTCTTTTCATAGATTTAGCACCTCATTCAGTCAACCATCTCATGAGTACATGTGCCACATCCTTCCCATGTCAAATAGCCTGTCTCACTGCTGTCGTGGGAGATGGGATCACCCACACAAGTTATTTCCCCTTGTGTCTAGTGAGGCAGAATGGGGATAGCCCCCCACCCCCCATCTGGTGCCTGTGGTGGCAAAAAGACTGTTGGGCGGTTTTCGGGTGGGCCTCCAGCTGGATGCCAGGGCGGGCCACCCACACCTTTTTAGGTAGAGCCTAGGAAGTGCGCATTCGCTGTCTTCGAGACATGCTGTATTCAATACAGGGCTTTGATCCCGCCTACTGCTTACCACAATTTGACTCCAGTGTCGCTCTTCTTTCTGCCTCCTAATTAGTTTGTGCAACCGATATGTCACTTCCGTTTGTAGCTGAGGAGCACTGGCCAAATACAGATTAATTCCACTTGATTAGTGCCCGTTCCCTGAGATGCAGGGATAGATAGATAGATAGATAGATAGATAGATAGATAGATAGATAGATAGATAGACTAATATCAAGAATTTAGATACAACTATTGAAGTTAGACCTCGACTGTAAAGAATGTATTTAAATGAAAAAGTTGTAAGGAAAGCATAAAGACAGAGTAGAGTGAGAAGAGAGAGGAACATAGAAAAGAAGAGAGAGAGGAAGAGGGGAAAACCTCATACCATAATACCTGAATTCTCGTTCAATCTTCCAGGCATGGGACTACACTCCAATCTCTCAGAACCCATCACAAACCGGATTGTTATGTCTCTCATGATGCACTTTGGTGCAGGGGTAGTTCACAAAAGTCAGTCACCTACAGGGCCACCACGGTAGAGCCCAGGACTTCCCATGCACACTGCCAGAGGTGCCAAGAAAGTTATCAAGAACTAGTCATCTGCGAGGCACTGTCCATGCACAATCTCAGAGGTGGAAGACAGTGCCGATGTAGTTCACGAGATTCAGTCACCCACGAGGTGAGGTCAATGCATTTTTTGTTTTCCAGTTTTATGTAGCACAAACTCGACCCGGAGGTATTGGAGTTGCTTTCCATGAGCAACAGTTACATTACACAAAGACACATACATTTTATGGCAGGCATGGGGAGAGTAAGTTATGTGCCCAGAATCACAGTAAGCTGAGCCGAGGCCGACGCTCGAACCTTGTTACCCAGGGACAAAGTCAGAAGTTCTGCCGTTACGCCACATTCTCTTCACAAGTCAGTGACCTACGGGGATCTATGCAGTGAAATCCACCACAACGGAGCCCACGACTCCTAGTACGCACTCCTACGGGTGCTGAAGTAGTTCACGAGAGCCAGTCACCTCAGGGGCCCAGTGCAGCGAAATCCAGCCCAACAGAGCCAACGGCCCATGGCCCAGCGCACACTCGCAGAAGTGTAAGCTCACACGATCCTGTCACCTATGGAGCGCTGGCGAAATATTCACCCACAAGAAACCCCGCGATGCACTAGGCACACTCTTCGACTGGGGTGGCGGCAGTTCACAAGAGCCTGTCACCTATGGGGCCCTGGGCAGAAAATTCAGCAGAGCTAGAAACACACCAATGCACGCTCTCGATGGTGCTGGCGAGGTTCAAAAGAGCCACTCACTTACAGGTCTCTGCGCAGTGAAACCCACCATCCACGTGTAACCCCACGGCGCACCAGACACACTCCCACTAGTGACTGGGTGGGTGTCGAGACCTGGCCGACTATAGGCCTTTGCCATAGGGAAATCCGTAGCGGCTGAGCACGTGACCCACCGAGCACCCACGCACGTGTTAAGTAAGTGTGTCAGATCCAAGGTTACCCCATTAGAGATTTTTCACCACAGATAAACACAGCCTAGAGACACTGGTGCTCTGACACAACCGCTAGCGACTAGAGGTCGTTTGAAGGGCAGGATGGGCTGTATAAAGACTGCGCAGCATAGAATAAACGCACACTCCTCTAGCAGGCAGCGGAAAGCTGTTTGCAGAAAATAGATTTTCCTACCACATCACACATGTCAGGCTGCGGGAGCATCCCACATGCTCAGACGCTCTCCTCACAGAGCTGGCTTGCCCTCCGCCATCTGAGAGCCATTAGCAAGGTGCGTGGGTACACCCCATCTGTGGTGTGGCTGACCAGAGGAACTTCAGGACAAAGAGGCGAAGCTGGTAACCACAATCCGGCCTGGGCCAGCAGCCAAGCGTGAGGCAGTGGACACCCAGCCCTCCGACAAGCGCTCGCAATAGCGCGGTTTATATTTGCATCGCACTTTGACTTTGAAAGCAAAAGTGCGATGCAAAAATAAACACGCAGCGCCCTGTCTCCTTTTGGGAGGCCCATCAGGACTGGATCTCAGAGGCTTGTTTACATAACACACCTCTGAGATAAGAAATTGCTTCACGACAGCCGTGAAGCAGGAGACCCAGTCCGGATGGGCCATCCCAAAAGGACAAAGGGCGGTAACACAGAGGCCTCATTTTCAATGGGTAGCCACCGTTTACCATAAATGGTGACGCTTTTTACACAATGCATATTACCTCTGACACCATTGATCACAACATTTGTTTTATCGACTAGTCTGTTTAATGACTGCGATTTGAAACTTTTTTTCTTTGCTTAACAATTCTTAAATGAATGAACACTACTCCTTAGTGATACACTTCTTCTATACAAAAAACGGTGACATATATTTACATATATACAGTGATTTCATAACATATCTAAATAACACTGCAGTTAATTGAAAAACATTCAAAAAGCCAGTTTTGGCGTGACAATAATCATGTGTCCGATATTATTTGATTTGCAGAACTTGAGCCGATAAGCTCCTATAGTTCTGGCTACTATTGCGGTCCTGGGCAGAGTCGGATACCTATGACTGTAAAGGGTTCAACCAAACATATAGATTGCATTCCTTCTATTTGTTTGCTTTAGGGAACGAGATGGTTTCTAAATTCGTCTCCCGCATAGGTGTTCACGATCACTGCATGTTCGCCAACGCGTTTCGACCCGTGTGAATGCGGACCTGTGGGGTGTTTATGGGGTCGTCGTCAGGGCTGATATTAAGTTGTTATCGGACTTCTGTTCCTGTAATCGAATCATAATGGTGTATATTTTGTATTAGTGCTGAATTGAATGGTTGTGAATGAAGAAATTAGTGCCTGCAAAAAGTCTTGTGTCAACTTACGCTCTTTCTAAGACAAGGGGACTTGTCTTTTTTGTCTTGCCGTGTTGTATGAAGTGCCAGCTCACTGGGGATAACTTGTCTCTTGTACGTCTTGCTCGTTTCTTTCTGGGGGGCAAGAGAACACAGGCGGTTGGCATCTATACCCTGTTATTGTCATGGGTGCTGCTGAGCCAAGGGTGTCATAGTCACCGGTTAGTAGTGGTATTTCGGGCTCCATATTTGTTATAGTGGCTAGTGCGTCTTGAATTATCTTTTCACGTCATGCCTGAAAGTTTGTGGCTTACGTTAGTATTAGGTGCCTTGGTTTATTTGGATGGTGCTCAGGTTGCCATGCGGTGCTTCACCGTTTGTGTATTATATTTGGTCCGTGCAGGGGACGGTGTTTAAGAAATACCGCTTCACTCGTGGCGCATTGGGTGTCAGCCTACTGGGCGTGCTTAAGAGATATTGATTTAGCTGTTAGACCGTGATATTTTTTACGTGCATATCGCATCAATTCTGGATTTATATAAGCGCGGTGTTTTCATGGCGCGTCCTGTGTGGGCTTACTGTATCGTACCTTTTTCAATCATCCGTGCTCTCGGTGTCTGGTGCGCTGCTCCTCGCTCTTCCTGCTCTTTCTCGGCTCAGGATTACTCTTCTGGCGTTTTCAAAATGCCGGGAAATCCTCTTCCGCTGATTGGTTTTTGTAAGGTGTCCGGCGCCATTACGTATGCCGTGGTTTGGGTCGCAGCTGTTATTTGTAGTCATGGAAACCTAGCTGTTGCTGTTGCCGAAAAAAATGTTCGGAAAAACTTTATTCTGCCGTTGCGTGTTTTTTGACGACATCAAGCGCATTCATAGTTGCTGTTCTGACTGCCCGGGATTGTTAGTTGTAATGATTACAGGATTGTTGTCCTGGCATGGACGCGATATTCTTTTGTACGACCGTTTACTGATCTGAACTCTCTGGCTGGTGTATATATGAATTATTTGGACAGGTGGATGGCGGTTTCACGGTATGATTTGTTTGCCGTTATGTCGGGAGTCTTGACCCAGTGTTGTCTTTTAGGTTACTGTTCTGATGTGTGGTTTATTTACTGCTTGGGCGAGAGTTGCATGTTTTGGTGCGTGGTCTTATTTGCGGGTGGTTGTATTATGAGCTGGCCTGGATCCATCTCGGGTTATGCACTTCTAGAACTAGTGCTGTTGATGTCTCACTGCTTACGTAAACTGGATGTAATGTTGTTGAAATTGGCTTCTCGAGGAGGTGACATGTCAGGCCCCTCTTAAATGATGTTGGATATTTCCGTCATTTCGTTTAATCCATTTTCTATTGTACCTAGGAACATAATGGTTTTTGCTTCCGTCTTTGAAAGGGTTGCGTCAACATTTTTGCCTTGAATATGGCGTAGAACTGTCCACTTGAGTTCGTTTGGGCTGTGATTTTTCTCAATGCAGTGGGAAACCATCGGTGCATTTAAAATTTTGCATTTAATTCTTGATCGGTGTTGCGAAATGCGGTTTTTCACCGGTTGTGTCGTTTTTCCGATGTATGCCAGTGGGCATGGGCATAAAACGCAGTAGATGACGTTGTGGGTGTTACAATTGGTGAAATCTTCATGGATCATGTATTTTTGTCCATATACAAACTTTGTTCCTTCTACTGTACTCTCGCATGATACACATGTACCGCATTTTTTGTGTCCTTTTATTGGAGGCAGTGAAAGCATGGACCTCAGTGATGCTGCTGGATGTTTATCCGTGGTATTTGCACGTACCAGTTTTTCTCTTATGCTAGTATTTTTCTTAAGGGCAAAGATTGGTATCTGTGCAAATGATGGAATCCCTTTTATTGTGTCCCAGTTCTTGCGGATGATCTTTTGCATTTCTGTTGTTCTACTTGAAAAAGTAGTGACGCATACCAGTTTTGGGCCGGTTTTGTCTGGTCTTGGAGTTAAAAGGGAGTCTCTGGGCGTGTACCAAGCCCTTTTTAATGCCCTCTTCAGTAGTTTTTTGGGGTAATTCCTTTTTAATAATTTCTCCATTAACAGTTGGGCATTCTCGAAATAGTCTTCTTTTTTAGAGCAATTTCTCCTGATCCTCAGGAATTGACTGTATGGAAGGTTTTCTCGTAGGTTCCGTTGGTGAAAACTTGAGAAATGGAGAAACGTGTTCCTGTCGGTTTTTTTGGTGTACAGTGTGGTGTAAAGGTGACCATCCTCATGTCTGATGAGGAGGTCCAGAAAATTCATTTCTGTTCTGCTGCAGTTCATGGTAAATTGAATGTTTGGACTTCTGCTGTTCAACCACGTTACAAACGCTTCTAGATCTTGTGTCTCGCCTCTCCACAGCAGAAAGACATCATCGATGTAGCGACGCCACATCTTTATGTGACCGTCGTGTGGGTTGTTGTTATACACCCACTTTTCTTCGTATAGGGCCATAAACATTATGGCCATTTCAGGGGCGAAGGGACAACCCATCGCGGTTCCTGTGACTTGCAGGTATTGTGTGTCATTAAAGGTGAAGAAGTTGTTTTTAAGACAAATTTCTGCTAGTTGGACCAGGGGGATCGTTGGAACATTGTGTGGACCGACTCTTTTGTCTAGGAAAACTTGTATGGCTTCTAAGCCTTCTTCTTGTGGGATGTTTGAGTAAAGGCTGACAATGTCCATAGTTACAAGTAATTCGTTGTCTTTGTCAAAAGGTACATTTTCAATCATGCTTATAGCTTGCATTGTATCTTTCACATAACTTGGGGTATCTTTGATCAAAAGTTTTAAAAAAGTGTCCACATATTTGGCTGGTCTCTCCAGTATCGAGTTGACTCCTGAAATTATGGGCCTCCCTGGAGGATTCCTGGAGTCTTTGTGCACTTTTGGGAGGACATACATGATCGGTGTCCTCGGGTTGTCATTAATCAGATACTGTGATTCCTTCATTGTCAACCAACCCTCTTCTTTGCCTGTGTTGATAATTGGCAGAAGTTTCCCTTTTATTTTCGAGTTCCAATCATCGTTGGTTTTTCTGTAATATTTTTTGTCCAATAGTTGGCGTTGTACTTCGGCTTCGTATTTGTCCCTCGGCCAGATAACTATTCCTCCTCCTTTATCTGCCGGTTTGATTATCAGGTTCTTGTTATGTGACAGATGATCCAAGGCTTCTGTTTCTTGTCTTGACAGGTTCCATTTTATAAATGGTTTTTTTCGGTCTAAATTATCCACATCTCTTAAGACGTTCTTCTCAAAAGTTAGGAGTTCAATGGGCATATTTTGTGCATTTGGAAAAAAGGACGATGGATTTTTCAGACCAGAGAAATTTCGAGAAGAGATTTCTTCTCTGTTTTGAAAGAATACTTTGAGTCTCATTTTTCTGAAGAGTTGAATTATTTCCATTTTCATTTGGGTTAGATCTGGTTTTGCCGTGGGTATAAATGATAGACCTTTTTGGAGTACCTGGATTTCAGCTGGACGAAGGACTTCGTTTGAAAGATTGTATATGGAGCCTGTTTCTTCACTTACCATCGGTATACATTCCTCCTGGTTGTAATCTCTCCCTGGTGTTGATTCGATTGGGGATTGTACCACCTGTTGGCTCGTGGACGGCCTCTCGGGCGGCTGTTGCCTCTGTCTAAAAAAGGTGCCTGTTGATAAAAGGGCCTTTGTTGAGTGTTTCTATTATCTGTTGGTCCTTCGCTGTCGCTCGAAGTTCCTGATGAAGAGGACGGTTCTGAGAATGTTAGGAACCTTCTCTTGCTTCTGCCTCCGTATAGGTTTAATATTCCAGTATTTTGGGGCTGGCTGTAATATTCTTTTTCCAGATATGGATAAGCTTTGGATATTGAGAAGTTGATTATATCCTTCTGTAGTTTGAATCTTTTTGCTTCTTCAGTGTTCTTTTTGAAGGTTGTATTTTCTTTTTCCAGTTTAGATAGAATGTTCTTAGCGTCCTCAATTGCGGTGTTGTTTAGAAAGGCTTCTTCTAATTCCTGAATTAGTTCCAGTTCTTTTATACTCAAGCGTTCAGCGGTTTTAATGGAATGGAACATCCAGTCTCTTGAACATTTTGTTCCGATATGGCTGAAACCCTCGAGGTACTCTGGTTGGTCTGTGAAGATCACAGGTATATTTTTGACTTGTAGGCCTGTTGGTATTGTGCCTGCTCTTAGATGTTCTAATAGGGCTTCTCCGTGTAGAGCTGTCCTTATCTGTTTTTTCTTCAGTCTCGTTATTCTTTCTAGATCTGTTTGCTGGGCAAAACTGGTAGAATTCTTTCCTAGGTTGAACGACGACGGCCGTTTTAGGAGTTCTTCGATGTCTTCCTCTCTGAAGCTTAAGGTTTTGGGTTCTGTCATTGATGAGAGCTTGTTTTAATGTTGATGTTTGAATAGTATGAACTTGAAAAGTGAGAGCGTAAGGTTGACTTTTTTGTGCTTTTTTTGATGCTTTGCATCTGACTGGTATAAGGAAGGGGTAGAGTTCAATCGCAATTTAGAACCTAGATGTTATTTGTTCTAGGTTCTAGGGTTATTATTTTCCCAGGTAGTGGTAATCTACTGGTTTCCCTCGTGTGCCTGGTGCACACTCTAATTACGGTTATGAAATTGGGGGAGGATTCAATATGGTGAAACAGAGGCTGGAATCCAGACTAACTTTTTACACAATGCATATTACCTCTGACACCATTGATCACAACATTTGTTTTATCGACTAGTCTGTTTAATGACTGCGATTTGAAACTTTTTTTCTTTGCTTACCAATTCTTAAATGAATGAACACTACTCCTTAGTGATACACTTCTTCTATACAAAAAACGGTGACATATATTTACATATATACAGTGATTTCATAACATATCTAAATAACACTGCAGTTAATTGAAAAACATTCAAAAAGCCAGTTTTGGCGTGACAATAATCATGTGTCCGATATTATTTGATTTGCAGAACTTGAGCCGATAAGCTCCTATAGTTCTGGCTACTATTGCGGTCCTGGGCAGAGTCGGATACCTATGACTGTAAAGGGTTCAACCAAACATATAGATTGCATTCCTTCTATTTGTTTGCTTTAGGGAACGAGATGGTTTCTAAATTCGTCTCCCGCATAGGTGTTCACGATCACTGCATGTTCGCCAACGCGTTTCGACCCGTGTGAATGCGGACCTGTGGGGTGTTTATGGGGTCGTCGTCAGGGCTGATATTAAGTTGTTATCGGACTTCTGTTCCTGTAATCGAATCATAATGGTGTATATTTAGTATTAGTGCTGAATTGAATGGTTGTGAATGAAGAAATTAGTGCCTGCAAAAAGTCTTGTGTCAACTTACGCTCTTTCTAAGACAAGGGGACTTGTCTTTTTTGTCTTGCCGTGTTGTATGAAGTGCCAGCTCACTGGGGATAACTTGTCTCTTGTACGTCTTGCTCGTTTCTTTCTGGGGGGCAAGAGAACACAGGCGGTTGGCATCTATACCCTGTTATTGTCATGGGTGCTGCTGAGCCAAGGGTGTCATAGTCACCGGTTAGTAGTGGTATTTCGGGCTCCATATTTGTTATAGTGGCTAGTGCGTCTTGAATTATCTTTTCACGTCATGCCTGAAAGTTTGTGGCTTACGTTAGTATTAGGTGCCTTGGTTTATTTGGATGGTGCTCAGGTTGCCATGCGGTGCTTCACCGTTTGTGTATTATATTTGGTCCGTGCAGGGGACGGTGTTTAAGAAATACCGCTTCACTCGTGGCGCATTGGGTGTCAGCCTACTGGGCGTGCTTAAGAGATATTGATTTAGCTGTTAGACCGTGATATTTTTTACGTGCATATCGCATCAATTCTGGATTTATATAAGCGCGGTGTTTTCATGGCGCGTCCTGTGTGGGCTTACTGTATCGTACCTTTTTCAATCATCCGTGCTCTCGGTGTCTGGTGCGCTGCTCCTCGCTCTTCCTGCTCTTTCTCGGCTCAGGATTACTCTTCTGGCGTTTTCAAAATGCCGGGAAATCCTCTTCCGCTGATTGGTTTTTGTAAGGTGTCCGGCGCCATTACGTATGCCATGGTTTGGGTCGCAGCTGTTAGTTGTAGTCATGGAAACCTAGCTGTTGCTGTTGCCGAAAAAAATGTTCGGAAAAACTTTATTCTGCCGTTGCGTGTTTTTTGACGACATCAAGCGCATTCATAGTTGCTGTTCTGACAGCCCGGGATTGTTAGTTGTAATGATTACAGGATTGTTGTCCTGGCATGGACGCGATATTCTTTTGTACGACCTTTTACTGATCTGAACTCTCTGCCTGGTGTATATATGAATTATTTGGACAGGTGGATGGCGGTTTCACGGTATGATTTGTTTGCCGTTATGTCGGGAGTCTTGACCCAGTGTTGTCTTTTAGGTTACTGTTCTGATGTGTGGTTTATTTACTGCTTGGGCGAGAGTTGCATGTTTTGGTGCGTGGTCTTATTTGCGGGTGGTTGTATTATGAGCTGGCCTGGATCCCGGATATCTGGATGTATCTCGGGTTATGCACTTCTAGAACTAGTGCTGTTGATGTCTCACTGCTTACGTAAACTGGATGTAATGTTGTTGAAATTGGCTTCTCGAGGAGGTGACATGTCAGGCCCCTCTTAAATGATGTTGGATATTTCCGTCATTTCGTTTAATCCATTTTCTATTGTACCTAGGAACATAATGGTTTTTGCTTCCGTCTTTGAAAGGGTTGCGTCAACATTTTTGCCTTGAATATGGCGTAGAACTGTCCACTTGAGTTCGTTTGGGCTGTGATTTTTCTCAATGCAGTGGGAAACCATCGGTGCATTTAAAATTTTGCATTTAATTCTTGATCGGTGTTGCGAAATGCGGTTTTTCACCGGTTGTGTCGTTTTTCCGATGTATGCCAGTGGGCATGGGCATAAAACGCAGTAGATGACGTTGTGGGTGTTACAATTGGTGAAATCTTCATGGATCATGTATTTTTGTCCATATACAAACTTTGTTCCTTCTACTGTACTCTCGCATGATACACATGTACCGCATTTTTTGTGTCCTTTTATTGGAGGCAGTGAAAGCATGGACCTCAGTGATGCTGCTGGATGTTTATCCGTGGTATTTGCACGTACCAGTTTTTCTCTTATGCTAGTATTTTTCTTAAGGGCAAAGATTGGTATCTGTGCAAATGATGGAATCCCTTTTATTGTGTCCCAGTTCTTGCGGATGATCTTTTGCATTTCTGTTGTTCTACTTGAAAAAGTAGTGACGCATACCAGTTTTGGGCCGGTTTTGTCTGGTCTTGGAGTTAAAAGGGAGTCTCTGGGCGTGTATTATTAAAAAGGAATTACCCCAAAAAACTACTGAAGAGGGCATTAAAAAGGGCTTGGTACACGCCCAGAGACTCCCTTTTAACTCCAAGACCAGACAAAACCGGCCCAAAACTGGTATGCGTCACTACTTTTTCAAGTAGAACAACAGAAATGCAAAAGATCATCCGCAAGAACTGGGACACAATAAAAGGGATTCCATCATTTGCACAGATACCAATCTTTGCCCTTAAGAAAAATACTAGCATAAGAGAAAAACTGGTACGTGCAAATACCACGGATAAACATCCAGCAGCATCACTGAGGTCCATGCTTTCACTGCCTCCAATAAAAGGACACAAAAAATGCGGTACATGTGTATCATGCGAGAGTACAGTAGAAGGAACAAAGTTTGTATATGGACAAAAATACATGATCCATGAAGATTTCACCAATTGTAACACCCACAACGTCATCTACTGCGTTTTATGCCCATGCCCACTGGCATACATCGGAAAAACGACACAACCGGTGAAAAACCGCATTCCGCAACACCGATCAAGAATTAAATGCAAAATTTTAAATGCACCGATGGTTTCCCACTGCATTGAGAAAAATCACAGCCCAAACGAACTCAAGTGGACAGTTCTACGCCATATTCAAGGCAAAAATGTTGACGCAACCCTTTCAAAGACGGAAGCAAAAACCATTATGTTCCTAGGTACAATAGAAAATGGATTAAACGAAATGACGGAAATATCCAACATCATTTAAGAGGGGCCTGACATGTCACCTCCTCGAGAAGCCAATTTCAACAACATTACATCCAGTTTACGTAAGCAGTGAGACATCAACAGCACTAGTTCTAGAAGTGCATAACCCGAGATACATCCAGATATCCGGGATCCAGGCCAGCTCATAATACAACCACCCGCAAATAAGACCACGCACCAAAACATGCAACTCTCGCCCAAGCAGTAAATAAACCACACATCAGAACAGTAACCTAAAAGACAACACTGGGTCAAGACTCCCGACATAACGGCAAACAAATCATACCGTGAAACCGCCATCCACCTGTCCAAATAATTCATATATACACCAGCCAGAGAGTTCAGATCAGTAAAAGGTCTTACAAAAGAATATCGCGTCCATGCCAGGACAACAATCCTGTAATCATTACAACTAACAATCCCGGGCTGTCAGAACAGCAACTATGAATGCGCTTGATGTCGTCAAAAAACACGCAACGGCAGAATAAAGTTTTTCCGAACATTTTTTTCGGCAACAGCAACAGCTAGGTTTCCATGACTACAACTAACAGCTGCGACCCAAACCACGGCATACGTAATGGCGCCGGACACCTTACAAAAACCAATCAGCGGAAGAGGATTTCCCGGCATTTTGAAAACGCCAGAAGAGTAATCCTGAGCCGAGAAAGAGCAGGAAGAGCGAGGAGCAGCGCACCAGACACCGAGAGCACGGATGATTGAAAAAGGTACGATACAGTAAGCCCACACAGGACGCGCCATGAAAACACCGCGCTTATATAAATCCAGAATTGATGTGATATGCACGTAAAAAATATCACGGTCTAACAGCTAAATCAATATCTCTTAAGCACGCCCAGTAGGCTGACACCCAATGCGCCACGAGTGAAGCGGTATTTCTTAAACACCGTCCCCTGCACGGACCAAATATAATACACAAACGGTGAAGCACCGCATGGCAACCTGAGCACCATCCAAATAAACCAAGGCACCTAATACTAACGTAAGCCACAAACTTTCAGGCATGACGTGAAAAGATAATTCAAGACGCACTAGCCACTATAACAAATATGGAGCCCGAAATACCACTACTAACCGGTGACTATGACACCCTTGGCTCAGCAGCACCCATGACAATAACAGGGTATAGATGCCAACCGCCTGTGTTCTCTTGCCCCCCAGAAAGAAACGAGCAAGACGTACAAGAGACAAGTTATCCCCAGTGAGCTGGCACTTCATACGACACGGCAAGACAAAAAAGACAAGTCCCCTTGTCTTAGAAAGAGCGTAAGTTGACACAAGACTTTTTGCAGGCACTAATTTCTTCATTCACAACCATTCAATTCAGCACTAATACTAAATATACACCATTATGATTCGATTACAGGAACAGAAGTCCGATAACAACTTAATATCAGCCCTGACGACGACCCCATAAACACCCCACAGGTCCGCATTCACACGGGTCGAAACGCGTTGGCGAACATGCAGTGATCGTGAACACCTATGCGGGAGACGAATTTAGAAACCATCTCGTTCCCTAAAGCAAACAAATAGAAGGAATGCAATCTATATGTTTGGTTGAACCCTTTACAGTCATAGGTATCCGACTCTGCCCAGGACCGCAATAGTAGCCAGAACTATAGGAGCTTATCGGCTCAAGTTCTGCAAATCAAATAATATCGGACACATGATTATTGTCACGCCAAAACTGGCTTTTTGAATGTTTTTCAATTAACTGCAGTGTTATTTAGATATGTTATGAAATCACTGTATATATGTAAATATATGTCACCGTTTTTTGTATAGAAGAAGTGTATCACTAAGGAGTAGTGTTCATTCATTTAAGAATTGTTAAGCAAAGAAAAAAAGTTCCAATCGCAGTCATTAAACAGACTAGTCGATAAAACAAATGTTGTGATCAATGGTGTCAGAGGTAATATGCATTGTGTAAAAGGTTAGTCTGGATTCCAGCCTCTGTTTCACCATATTGAATCCTCCCCCAATTTCACAACCATAAATGGTGACGCTACCCAATGAAAATGAGGGGCGGGGCTTCAAGCCCCCTTCTGAAATATACTCACCCACAATATGTCTCGCAGACGCGAGCAGCGCATGCGCGCTTGAACGCAGGTCTGCGAGACCTAAAAAACAGCACAGTGGCAATATTATTAACATACTGTTGCTTAACTACAGAGGTGCGAGGAAAGGGCTCTCTGTTGTATTGCACTGCCGCAAACCATAAATTTAGAGAAAAAGAGAGAGAAACCCAGCAGAGGCAAGCAATGGAAAAGACAACTGAGGGAGGAGAAATAGCACCGGAGAGTATGAGGAAATTAGAGAGACACCAGAGACGGCACGTGATTACAAAGAATGTGACTGAGGTGCTGCAGAAAGACACGAGCGTAAAGGGAAAGATGACTTGCTGCAGAGAGCAGTGAACTAACAGAGAACGCAATGGACAGAGACAAGAGAAGAAAGATATAACTTCTGAAGTATGTGAAGAATCAGATTCTTTCCATTTTTTCGTCCTTCACAGCAAACCGATTTCAGAGCATGCCCTTTGATGCGCCTTCTTGTGGCGTGAAACCGCCCTTTAAAGAAGCAGGGCACCAAAAGCTACACACAGCTACATTCTCTATACCTGACCTCCGGTGTCCGTAGAGAGCGCTGCGCGGTGAATGGAGGAAGCCTTAACTGTGTGATTACAGTGGGCTGAGACCTCCCAATTACGTCATGTAGAAAGAAGATCAGATGGGACATGAATGGCTCTTTACAGGCGGACAGAAGATGTGCACGTGGGGACTGGCTTTACTGGCGGTGAAAAAAAAAGTCCCCCGAGTATCACGCCGCCAGTAAAGCATCCAGTCCGCACGTGCACATCTTCTGTCCCATCGCGTGCACGGCTGGAATCCGTATCGATTCCAAAAGGCTCACGCCGCGCAAGCGCTGCTCACGCCAGGCCGAGACCTAAAAAGAACATGTTGTTCATTCCTCTCATCTCGGTCGCTGGTCGGTAACCTCCAGGTCCCTGGATGTAGAGAGAAGACACTCCACTCGGTCTCAGTCTTGCCTCCTCTTCCCTTTCTTCCATAAAGTACTTTCCATTCCTCATCCACTCTAGTTTTTTTCTGCTAGTATCTGCCTTCCTTTCTCCCACGCTCTCCGCTTTACTTTCTTGAATGCTTCATCTGCTTTCATTTTTCTGTGATCTCAGTTTTCCGTTCTGCTTAGCTCTATACTTTGTTTTATTTTTGTACGCACTCAGATTACTTTTCTCCTAGGTTCTATTTCGTTTTATTCCCCGTCTTCTTTACTGCCATTCTTTGCCTTCCCTTTTGCCACATAAGCTGCCTTCTTTTTCCACATACCCGCCTTGCTTTCTGTGATAAAGTTTGTTTACTTTCTCCCAATCTAACCTTACATTTTTCACTATGCACTTTGCCCCATGTACTTACTTTTCTTTCTTCCAAGCACTCTGCTTGCCTACCTTCCATGCAATTTGCCTTCCTTTCTCCCTTGCTGTCTGCCTTCCTTTTTCCTATGCACTCAGCTTTCCCTTCTCCCTTGCCGTCTTCTTTTTTCCCTTGCTCTCTGCCTTCCTTTTTCCTCGATCTAAGCCTTCCTTTTTCCCCATTCATCCGGCTTTCTTTACCCCATGCACTGCATCTTCCTTTCCCATGTCTGCCTTCCTTTCTCCCATGCTCTCTGCCTTCCTATTTCCCCTCACTCTCAGCTTTCCTTTATCCCACATCTGCTTTCCTTTCTCCCAAGCACTCTGCCTTTCGTTCTCCTGTGCCCTGCCCCTCATTTTTCCCTTATTCCCATGCCCCCATGCTGTCTACCTTCCTTTCTCTCATGCACTCTACCTTCCTTTCTTCCTTTCTCCCTGCAGAAGGAAGAAGCAACAAAGTTTGAACGGTCGAGCTTGCTGTATATAAAATTGACAACAAAAAAAAGGGGGGTTCCAGTCTTTCACACTGTGAGCAACCTTCCTTTACCTTTGCATATACACATAATAAATGGCCTGTGCCGATTGGAACATGGTATTTTATTATTGTATTGACTACCTTTACATTGAAGCATTTGAAAAATGTGTTTGAGTGTATTGCTTGTGAGTTGCAAAGGGTGTTTATGTAATGAAACTGGTGCTAATGTAGAGTGCTTCAATAACCTTCCGGTCGAGTTTGTGCTATATTTTGAAAAGTGCAATTAAAATAAAAACAATCCTTAGTGTAAGTAAAGACACATCAATACCCATTTATTGGCGGATTTGTACAATGTGAAACAAGAAAAAATGGACGCCTTGTGACTTCCTCGTTTAAATTGTGCTATCTGGCAAATTATTTATTTCACTAAAAATCATTTTTTTATTCATTATTGCGTATGAACGAACTTCCAGATATGTGAGTTCAGACTACCAGGTGTACAAAAATAAAACTTTACTTCTCAATGCAGTGCTATAATATGCCTATTCGTGGTAAAGCTTCCACGGTAAAGAATAGTAGATCCCAGGATAACGTGATGCTTGGCCAAATGCTTTTCAGGTCTCAAAGCCAAGACCTATTGGATATGCCAATGTTTGTTTAATAAATTGCAGCTCAGGTGCAATGGGCTGGAAGACGGCTCCATGACAGGCTGTAGAGGGGAGATGTGAGGGACTGCAACTCCCCTACATTGAACGCATTTCTTAAAGCCCTAATGTGACTGAAGTGAATACAGAAGGAAAAGCCGAAAACCCTAACAATGATAGACTATTGTTGGGGAAGAGCACTGTAGAGAACAAACACCGGAGTCCCATACTCAATGGGCCTTCCGACGGTAGAGTTGGGGACTACGTAGAGTGGGTGACCCCTATGATGGGAACACATTGGTGCAGCTCGCCAATCAGATGGAGTAATATATATATATATATATATATATATATATATATATATATATATATATATATATACTACAGCAATCAAAGAGGCCCTTTCTGGGTTCCATCTTAGCTGGGAATAACCTATACAAAACCTACCTTATCCCCATTATCCCAAACCGAGTTAATAAAAACTATCCGATGGTAAAAATTCATGTCCAATCTACCACTTCTAGGATGTTAACTTCTGATACATGGTCTCTGAGACGGTCTTGACTTTGGGAATATTGGCATCAGAGTTCTACAGATTGTAGTCTATTGGCACCTAATTTTGCACTTACAGCAAGAAGACAACTAATACATTTATAGATTGAGCACTTGTGATATCCAAGAGACAACTGTCCATGAGTTGGTAAAGTAGAAAGACCCTTCTCACCCCCATTATAGAATGGCAGCAGGACGTCCAGAAATGGGTGGGTTAGGAAAGCACTACATATGGAGGCATGAAGGAGTACTCAGTGGCGTAACATTAGCCCCTGCAGGCCCCGAGCTCTAAGGGGCCATCTCCGGCACTGTGGACTGGCCACTGGCCTGAGAACTCCTGACTGGCTCCAGGGGGAAGGGAGAGCGGGGGTGGGGGGGGGGGGGCTCCATGTGCTTTGCAGGTGAGCCTCCCTCAAGTTTTGTTACGCCACTGAGAGGGCTTCGTAAACCCGAGCTCTTTCCGGCATGGGACAGGATTCAAAATTCAGTGATTAAGGGGAAGAGGACTTACAAGTCAATTAACCTGAGAAATAGATAATAGTATGCAATTGGGACAGGATATCTCAGGATCTTCCGAATAGCAATAAAACAAGTATTGGGCTTCTGATTGCCTGGAGGCCCTATCGTGAGGAGCAGAGAATGGTTCAGGGAAGAAAGCTGCGCTGGAGCTAAGTTTAAGAAAATAACTATTGAAAAGGTGCTTCTGTGGTTGCGGCGACAAGCAAAGTGTTAATGGGATGTAAAGTTTTAAAGGTAAATTACTTTCATTGTAGTTTTTCTTTTTATTTATCTTGTCATACATATGATATCATATGCATATTGAGAACACATTGATAGCACTGTAAAGTGTGGGCACACAGTAATGGCTGATTAGATTGTAAAGACTCACAGTAAATAAGCACGGCTAGTCATGAATAGAAACTATACGCACCTTCCCGTAAGGACTATATACTAATTGAAATGTGTATAAAGATGCGCACAACAAGCAGCAGTGAGTGTATAAAACTAACTTGTGAATGAAAATGTGTAAAACAATAAATATATCTTTTAAAAACAAAATTATGGATGCTTATAGTATTTTGGAAAAGGAATGTCACTTCTTTTAAATAAACCATGGCTTTTCAATACAAAAGGTGCTTGGTGATTAGTAGCGAGTTTGGGTGGAGGTTCTAAGGTTTGAAAATCACTGAATTTAAATGAGAGATGTGCCGGATACTGGATGAATGAATGGGCGAGTAGCTGCAGCAATGAGTCTTTCATTCATGCAACCAATGTCTCCCATCCATCCATGCACTCAATCTTGCACCTACTAATGTATTTATGCATACTCATCTAACATTTCTCTCATGTTCGCATTCACCTATGCAACAGTCCGCACAGCATTGAAATCTGTAACCACTGAAGAAGCACTTTCAGATTTTTTTTTCCGATGCTTGTTTTCTATATGGTTTCTATATGCTCTCAGGCTATTGGGCCAAGGTACAGACTGCCTTGTTGGAGGTCACTGAACAGATTAAACGCACCATCGAGGGCGCGGTAGGGCAGAACTGGTATTGTTGGACCTGTCTACAGCATTTGAAATGGTTCGCATGCCAGGCTGCTAGCATGCTTTCAGGAAATTGGCATTAGGGACAATGCCTGGAAGTGGTTGAAGTCTTTTCTTGAGGACAGGAGTCAAGGAGTATGGCTACGCCCTTACTCCTCTGATAGCCGATGGGTCTCAGCTGGAGTATCTCAGGGCTCTGCCCCACAATGTATAATATCTATAGGTCTCCCCTGTCTAAGGTGGGGGAATCATTTGGGGCTCAGATTACTTCTTACACAGATGATACGCAGATCTTCTTCACCTTTGGTAAAGGGATGCCCATTGAACAGGATGCCATTCAACGCTGTCTCTCTGTAGTTTTTTGGTGGATGACTTATAATCAACTGAAGTGTAACAACGAAAAGAGAGCGGTGCTCAGTTTTGGACACAGTTTCGTTCTTAATTTGGATGTTCACTGGCCTTCAGGAGTGTCTCCACTGGACACCCAAAAGACCTGGGGATCAAATGTGAAAATAGAATGTCTTTCCATAACCAAATTATGTCTGTGGTAGGCTTGTGCTTTGGCATCTTACATATGGCAAAAATCTGTCTGCGGTTCCTTTCAGTTCCGACTAGGATCACAGTGGTATTAGCTTTGGTTATGGCCAGGTTGGACTATGCTAATGCACTATATACTGGCCTGCCAAAGTACCATACGAGAAGACTTCAGACTGTTCAAAATGCGGTGGCTAGGCTGGAGTTGATCTTCCCAGACAAGAGCACATTACTGTGCATATGCGTAATTTGCACTGGCTCCCCGTGGAAATATTGATCCTTTTCAAGTCCTCTCTGTCAATGCACAGAGTGCTCCATCATTCAGGACACGGTTACTTATCTACAAGGATTGCCTAGTATCATCCGGTAACAATTCTGCGTTCCTCCAATAACCATTTGGGCAAGATTCCAAGAGTTAGTTTGGTTTATGCTGGCAGACATTCTTTTTCTTTATTGGGCCGAGTGGGTTGGAACAATCTCCCTCAGGATTTGTGACAAATAAATGATGAAGCATTATTTAAGAAAAAGCTCAAGACAAGGCTCTTCACGCAGTAGCTGTCATCTCCCTTTCTTTTTTTGACAATACTGCTTAGCACTGGGACACTCTAGAGTAACTGCGCACTTTAGAAATCTCTGAACTTTAACATGAAGATTAACCGGTCAGAATTCTGCAAGGCATGCCATTGTGAGTGAAGAGCTATCCTACTGTGAACTATTGTGGAAAAAGTGGGACCTCTCTGAAGTCGCATTAGATATCTTCTGACTGCTGATTGCAGTAACCTATAGAAAGATCCCGGACATTTTAATTTTCAAAGAAAAACTTCCAGAGACTAGAACGGTGAGTAGTTATGTCCTGTTTTTGGCACCTTGACTTGGTAGTCTTCTGAGACAGATTAAAAAAAAGCTGAAAAAGAAAACTGTTCTTGGGACAATTTACGCCGCAGCTGTGTACTCTGAAGTAAAGTCTAAACAGAGCTCTGAGAACAGTGACCATAGCTGCGGGCAGATCTGCTTTTTCTTAGTAAAAATACAACATTTGGCAATTAAACAATAGTGATTATATCTAACATGCCTAATTATGAGCCTTGAAACATTAATCATGAAAATCTTAACATTGTAAAACCAAGATGTTCAATAAATCCATTCAAATATCACTCGAAATCATAGCCATGAAAGGTGTCTTCAAATCCATCTTCAGAATGCTTTATTCAGCAACTTCAATGTTGACGAAACAATTCTTAAAAATTAAACTGTCCCCATACAACGAGATTTATCACTCCCAATGCATTTTGGGTGAGCATTCACCCTTCGTCAGGGGAAATCTACAAACAAATGTATATATATCAGTTTAACAACAATCCTGGGTCCTGCGTGTAGCCCAACCCGTTGAGGCGTTTCGCGTAGTCCTATTTTCATTTTCATCGCTTCCGTAGAGCACGTAAAGTGGTACATTCTTCGGTTTGCAATTGACGACGGGTTGGGCTACACGCAGTACCCAGGATTGTTGTTAAACGTGCTGCTTCCGAGAGTTGAGGGTGAGTTTCCCCGGAAGGGTTGTATAACCGTAAACATAACAACTTTGGGAGTCACGCTTAAGACCCGATTTATTTCAGTTTCATTTATTTATTCCTTACAGAGGGAGACGCATTGATGGGCTTAAAGCTAGCGTCAGCATAAAACAGCCACATTGTGCCCCGATACAACTTTGTGTAAAGCGGTGAGTTTTGAATTTGGCTTGGTTTTACTCACTTCAGACTTCTTTGCGCATTACTCAAAAAATGAGCATGACACAGGTGTTTTATTATTCCAGCGTGCGGCGGTAAAATTGAATCAGTCAGTAGTTATTTAATTCTGACGAGAACGCATATGAGAGATACTGTTACAGTTGAGCGGTAAGCACCAATTAATCTAACACACAGGGAACAAGGGTTCTGCCGTTAACATTTAATGTAGATTTGACATATACTCTTGTATTTTAGTGCATTATAGGCATGTAGCATCAGAGCAGCACGTGTATTTTGGTTTAGACGGTTGTTTGTTTGGCCCAAACATCTTATACTGGAGGTATTTCAATTGTCTTTTCTTTTTCATTCTTCGCACTTTTCTTATTTTTCATCACACACCACAACTGTCACGGGTGATTCATGTTAGCATCACTGTACGGCTTGTACAGTTCTTTGACTCTTCGGTGGTTGGGCTTGGCACGATACACCAGACCCAGTTCCACACCACGTTGTGGGTAATGTAGATCATAGTGAACTTAACTACTGTATTTACATGTTAATCATTGATTTTCATGAAGGACTACGACTATCCCGGATGTTTTAACCATAGTTAAAGATTTTTTTGTGTGCACAAAAATTAGTGACATTGTAAATTGATACATATACATTTGTTTGTAGATTTCCCCTGAAGAAGGGTGAATGCTCACCCGAAATGCATTGGGAGTGATGAATCTCGTTGTATGGGGACAGTTTACTTTTTAAGAATTGTTTCGTCAACATTGAAGCTGCTGAATAAAGCATTCTGAAGATGGATTTGGAGACACCTTTCATGGCTATGATTTCGAGTGATATTTGAATGGATTTATTGAACATCTTGGTTTAACAATGTTAAGATTTTCGCGAATTGGTGCTATGGTGGAACCACCACAATAGGCGCGCACCGACTCTGATAACAGTACACACTGAGTAGTACATTCAGTTTAACATTGATACATGTATCACCGCTGCTACCTTCTTATTCATATTTATGAGCCTTAGCATTACTCTCGCTAGTTACATCATCATGCCTCTCCCCTGCAAGATGCAAACAATTCCAAAAATACATCTGCTGAACGCATAGGGACACTTATTCTGTTGAAAGTGTGAGGCATCCATGCTTTTTAAAGGAATGAGAAAGACCTTTAAGTTAAGTATATATCCCCGGTCAATATCATTACTGGCGGTGAGGTACAGACTCTTGCTAAAGAACCATGCTTTCTAGCTGCAAGAATAGCATCTGCGCTATAGCAGAAAAGCACCATTCATTTAGCTTCATATCTGTCAGATAGAACCTAGCAGCCTCTCTGTGAAAACTCAATCCTTGTACCTAGAAGGTCAGAATGTAGAAATTTCCAGAATCTCTTTTCTTGTCCCTGAGTTCCTACCTGCAAGGCAATACCTAAACGACTATAGATCTCTCCACCACTCACCCTTCTTTCGTCAGCCACATTATACCTGCTGGGGTATCAATCAACGATTCTAGATGTTTTCCTGCAATAGCAAAACTAGAACATTATCAAGCCTCACCTTCTAACCCTGCTCCACTATCCTTTCACGAGTTCTGGCAGCGCTCTAATCCTGTGTACTTCAGTTGTCTCTTCTGTAATTGTCCTTTATGTTCTGCTATCTACTGTTCTCTCTACTAATCTTTGTGTTCTATAATGCATTTATGCTCACTTACTCACTCTCTTCCCCCAAACTCCACCGCTCTAAATCAGTTCCTAGAGCTGATTATTAGAACTGCACAGTTCCTCCTCTCGGTTCAATGTCTACTAAAGACTCAACTGTTCAAACTACACCTAACTCAGAAAACCTTTCTTTTGCAGTACTAACCAGAGTCCCCCTCTGTCAGAACTGCAGAATATGGAAATTGTTTAACCATACCCAATACATCCCCATATTCTCCACCCTCCGCCCACCTTCAATATCACCATCCTACCCCTTCCAGACTTCCCATTCTCCCACCAACCCTCTCCCCTCTCTCCCCCCTCTTTTAGCCTCCCATAACAGCCCCTAAATTCTTCCCTTCTCTTTACTCTTGACCAAGTACCCCTGTTGTAAATACCTTTACTCGTGTACAGCAACTTCATCAGTTCTATGTGAAACCTTGTGTCACTGTTATTTTTAACATGTAAAACGCATCTATAGTTTGGTGACTATGTGCTATAGAAATCCACAAGATAAATATATCCTTTTTTGTATTTTCCCCACACTCTATCTCCCGTCCTCAAGCAGCATCACTCTCCCCTGTGTTCCTCTACCCTCACCGAACTGTCACATTGTCCCCAAGGGGCATCACACTTCTTGAACTGCACACTCTGGTTAACATCAACAGATCTACTTCTACCCCAGTAAGCCCTCTAAATTCTATTGCTATTTGAGGGCACCATCCTGCTCTCCCAGATATCCAAAACTCATCCAGGAACTCCTACTCTTTTCCAGACCTCTCGTACTATTATAAAAATGCCACCACACCCCCACATTTTTAACACTCTACCTGTGTTCTCTCCCTACTACCAAACTCTCGCCATCAAATGACCTTCAAATGTCACCATTGCCATTACATTTTCACAACAGACCTTTGTGTAGACGACAGCTTATAGGTCCACGTACAGGAGCGGAATCCACCCCAATATATTTAATGGGTCATGTTAGCAGCAGTGCAACAAACACAAGCCTCACCTGAAGCCAAGGCACTGCTTTGCTTTGTCACAGGCTCTCCAAGCACTGACAAACTGTGGTCTTTGGCAGTAGCTGCTTTTGAAGCCAGTTTCACCAAGAGTTCACTAGCTTGTGATTTCAGAGGAGCTGCTGATTTGCCTCCATTGTCCTCATTGTCACTGCAGTCTTCCGGCTTTACTATGTAGACATCTTCAGCGGGGATCTCACAAACCTCTGCCTTCTGTTCTCCCACAGGTTCATCCACACAATCTCCATTGACCCATTTCTCAATGGCTTCTCTGCGCCGCTTTTTGTCTTCTCTTCTCTGGGAAATATTCATGATTTTAGAGGGTGCTTTACTCAAGAACTTTTGCTTCTCATAGGTGTCTGGTATCTCATGCTCTGCATTCTCCATCACGTCGGTCTCACGATCTGAATCTACCTGATGGCGGAGCTTGGCACAGATGGCGTTTACTTTCAGTCCACTCTTGCGTTTGGCAGACATTGTAGATGTCACTGAGAGAGTGGAAGAGAGAGACAGTGGAGAGTTAGACAATTTCAGCAAGAGCTAAGCATAATTAGCATGTTGAACTGTGTTTATTAAGTACATGTGAAATCGTGTATCCAGCGATAGAGACTGCATACCAGGCACCTTATTTGAAAAGGCTTTAAGTGGTGAAAAAACTCAGTGGACATGCATATGTGGCTGCATATGTAAAAGAGCAAACAAGTTTTGCACACGCTATAAATCTGGTTAACAAAAAGTGGAACAATGTGATTAACACCCATCTTTCACAGTTGAAAAGTGGATAATTAATTTCACATTTGCATTGAGCAAAATTTCCGTTCAGAAATAAAATGTTTTATTGCATTTCCTAGAACACTAGCAATTGCGTATATACTTTTTGGTTTTGCAAAACATCCTACTTTCTGCTACAGAACCGGATCTGGTCTGGTCTCATTTCACGTTTGGCTAGGCTGTATCAGACAGGTATGAACTTGCTTCTCGGTTTGCTTCCCTTGGTTTCCTTTGAATGGAGACAAGGGCAGGGTGCATTGTAAGTATAAGGTAGGACATGCCCTGATGTGTGTGGCATGTCCTGATAGTGAATTACAGCCAATTTCGTTTTTCACTATTGAGAGGATACCTGTCCCCATAGGCCAGAATGGGCACTTTGATTATAACATCTTATAATCCTACCTGACCCAGGGAACATGGCAGAAAAACTAATTTAGTATGTCTGAACTCAGAATGATAAAAAACATCTTCAGTGAAGTTGGTTTTAACATTCTGTGTTTGAAAATACCACTTTTAGAAAGTAGGTATTTTCTAACCTAACCATCCCGCCTGCCTCTGCTAGGTTGTGTATGGTGAGTGACAGGAGGGCTTGGGCTCCAGCAGTCTGATGAGTCAGGGCTGTGCTGAATAGTACCTTTGCTGCATAGAGAGGGGGGGGGGGGGATTTCCTTTCAGTGCCTCCAGCCTTCATAGAATAGAGAGTAGGGGGGGGAGGAGATTTCCTTTCAACTACCTGGGCCAGGTCTGCTTTCAACAATGCTGTCTCCACCTCTTGTAAGGAAGCTGCACAGAACTGATTCTGGCTAGGTACAGGCACCCTCTGCCCTCAGAGGACAAAGGATTTGCTAGTATAAATATTGGAGCCCAGACCCCAAGACTTTAGATCACTTCTGGGAATCAAGACGGACCTTTTGCCAAGGAGAAGAACCAGAGAATCTGAAGGAGTTTGGACTGCCCCTGTGCCAGAGTGCTATTTTCTGGGGTGGGCCTGCAGTGGTTTCTTTATTGCCAAGTAAAGGAGAAGGAACGTTTATTGAACTTTCATCATCTTGAAGAAGAATCTCCACGGGCTTGAACTGTGCTTGCCTCCTGCTGAAGTCTCAGGAATACAAGACTTCACCACCAGCTCCCCCCTGAATTTCCTTGCTGGGAATTCTGTCTGCAGAAGCCTGCGTGTTGTTGGG
The DNA here is from genome assembly GCF_964204655.1 of Triturus cristatus. NCBI lineage: Eukaryota > Metazoa > Chordata > Amphibia > Caudata > Salamandridae > Triturus > Triturus cristatus. The sequence continues at coordinate 62,481,443 of NC_140580.1, read as the reverse complement.
AGCTGGAAGTGCGACTCAACGAGAAGAAGCATGTCGCATCCACAGCTGTTGCTGACGCATCACCGGAGAAGCGTGTCGCAGGGCCTGTCGCGGCTCCAAAGTTACAGAGTTCTCTGCACTGCTGTCGGGGCATGCACGCATCACCTTCACGTCATCACATCGAAGACGCCATCTTGTTGCATCGCACCGGATCGTCGTATCGCATTGAGGCGCCATCTTGTCACATCGCAACCAGAACGCACCACGATATCGTCGCATCACCTCCTCTCCGGTAAGGAACAGACGCATCGCCCACTTTGCGCAAGCACTGAGGAACAGACGCATCGCCTCCCCCGAAGCAAGGAACCGATGCATCGTTCTCCCTGCAAACCTTCTGTTTATCTTGCGTTACGCATCCTAAGGTACTTTGTGAGAAACGTGTCGCATTTACCATCTAAAGTGAACTAAGCTATTTCTACTATCTGAAAGTCATTTTCTTAATACTGTATTGTGGATTTTTGTCGTTTGGGTCTTGTGTTAAGTCTATATAAAGAATACTTATTTTTTATAAAACCTGTGTTGTGTCCATCTGTAGTGTTTTCACTGTATTACTGTATGTGTTCACAAATGCTTTACACGCTGCCTCCGAGATAAGCCTTCCTACTCGTGCAAAGCTACCACAGGGTTGAGCAGGGGTTATTTTAGGAGTGTAGCCCCCCTTACTCTGACTAGAAGCAAGGGTCCCTATTTGGCCAAAGGTGCAAACCATTGCCAACTAGAGACCCCCAGTTCTAACAGAGACATTAATATCTAAAAATACAGCCCTGCCCACAAACTTGTCCTTTCTTAAAATCCCCTCCCAAGCCCCAACACTCCGCAGCTGCTCCCTGAAGCTTAGTTATGCTATTATGGTTTGTAAAGCACTCGATTACCCGAAGGTGTCTGGGCGCTGCCTGGGAAAAATGTAACGAGAAAGGTTGGGAAATTAACAGAACAACAGTCACCAACTTATTGATTGAAAAGCTAGGTTTTCAGGGTTTTCCTGAATTTGATACGCTTAAGGGATGCTTTAAGATGGAGTGGGAGGGAGATCCATGTCTTTGAGGTGCTAATCACAAAACTGGTTCCTCAACACCGTGCCTCCTTGAAAGTGGGCACTACTGAAAGTCTATACTCTGCAGATCGCAGTGTTCTAGTCGGTCTGTACCAGATAAAATTATGTCCGAAGAAATTTGGGCCAGAGTTGTGTAAGGCCCGATAGGCAATGAAAAGAGCCTTACAGATATTCTTTTCTGAATTGGCAGCCAGTGGAGTTCCCATAAAGCATGTGATGCTGACTGATATTTGGGGAAGTTAAGGATAAGGCGAGCTGCCATGTTTTGCAAGATCTGAAGATTCCTCAACAATCTCTGTTGTAAATTGACGTACCGTCCATTGCAATAATCAAGTTTAGATAACATGAGTGCTGTGACTACCAGTTTATGAAGGTGAGATGGAATAAAGGGCATGATCTTTCTACTGATCTTTAAGAGGAAAAACACAACAGACGCAATTTGATTAACTTGGTGTTCAAACGGGAGTCGATTATCGAAAATTACTCCAAGGTTCCTGACTTTTTCTACAGGTGTGGGAACCAGGTCTAGATCAGAAGGCCACTATTTAGGGGACCAGAAAGAGTTGTTTTTCCCCAACAAGAGGACCTCGATTTTACCCGAGTTGAAACTGAGGCAATTTTTGTTCATCCATAAACTGTTGTTTGACATGCAGCTTTAAAAATTTTCAGCTGTTGTGTCAAGATTATTGGATACTGATATAATAATTTGGGTCTCTTCAGCATACGATGCTACAGTGAAACCGAACTTCTTGATCAGTTTAATTAATAGAATGATATAAAGGTTAAAAAGAGTAGGGCTGAGGGAGGCACCCAGGGGTGCAACATTAAATTAATCCTACTATACTGCTCTGATGGCACTCTCTGAACCCCTTTCACTGGGAGTGCCAAGAAAGCACTGGTTCATAGCTTTTCTCTGCATTTTCCTCCTATATCTCGTCCATTTCTGTCCCTTCATTGGCACTCAACAACTTTCTAGATTCTTTCCCAGATGGTCTCATGTTATGCCACCATCTAGCCCTAGCACAGCCCTAACCACCCTCTTATATAACCTTCCTCCAAGATCAGCCCACCCCCCTTCCTTCCACAAACCTCTGCTCCCATGCAATGTGGCAATTTCACAGTTGCACTCTTCCTTCAACTCTCCATTTGATGCTTCTCTAACCCTCAGTGCAATGGTCTGCTAGCCTTAGACCAATTACTCAATTCTTGCATAAATCCACTTCATGGTTCTCAGTAATCATCCCCAAGTATCCATTGTGGCATTTGGCAAACTACCCCTCAGTGTTCTTCGGACTCACTCCAAATGCTCCCTTAATCATATCACAAGTCATCCACACATCTCATCAGCATAGCACTGCTGGAGTCCTCACCTTCCTGGTATTTGCCTACTGCTTCCCAAGCTCTTTGCTTTCTAGACATGGCTAGAGAGATAACTGTTTGTGAAACAAGCTATGAGGAGAATCATTACCAGTAATTACCCCTTCTGTGTCATAATTCAATAAGGTACTCTCTGAGGCTTCTGCCAGTGAACATTCCAATTGCCCCAATAATGTCAGACTTTCCCGCTCCACTCCACTATGAGATCAGGTAAATGGGATCCTCAGTTTCACCTCTGCACAGCGCAACACAATTAAAGCGTACTCTTTATTTCTGTGGCCTCTTCTCCAGAGACACTGTTACTGGTCTTGATTTCCACCACCTGTACAAGGAACATTGCTGCAGAATCCTCTGGAAGTGCAGGGAAGAGCAAGCACACCTACTCCATTTCCCACTTTGCCTGTAGTCACTGGCATCACCATGGTCTTGGGCTAGAAAATGTTATCACATTTTCAGGGAATGTTCTACTTCCAGACCAACATAGGACCCCAACCAGAAATTTAATGATATCTCATTCTGCGCAGAAAGAGCAGCACCATGAAAGTAGCCGTATTTCCTCCAGCGGTCATTATGCACCATGTTCTCCAGCATCTTCAGGGAAGCCCTGTTGTCTGCTACACTCTTCAAGCTTTGACGCCACCGGCAGCCATTCTGGTGTCAGCCTTGTGCGTTAACTCCATGGTGATGGGAAGGGAGGAGTTCTCTCTTTGCCGCATTCAGTCATCTGCTCATTAATCTTGTAAAGGGAGTAAGAGCATTGATCCTCACCAGTTGCTTAATTCACACGCTGTACAGTAGTAGTTCTTAACCTGTGGTCCGTGACATTTACACATAGGGTCTGTAATTGTTTACAAAATTAAATTATTTTAGCAGATTAATGAAGTAAATATATATACATAAAAGCAAAATGTAAAATTTTAAAACATCCAATAAATATAAATGAATTTGAAAGGGTGAAAATTAAGTTGGCAGTTTGAAATACTGGTGGCAGCATGCAAGCATCTATTATGGACAATTTGTCGCCTCAACTGAAATGTGCCGACAAAAAGAGAGCATGCATTGGGGCAAAAAGAGAAAACAACATACTAAAGTCTAGCATATGGTTTTACCTTTTAAAAATAAAACATTACATTTCGTTTTTTTGGTTTATGAATTATGTAAAATATTTAATCATTTGTGTATTTTTTGGTGTATACTTGTTTTTGTATGTTTGTGTATTGTTTGAGGTCTAAATTGTAGAAACTGGTTATGGGTGCCCGGCGTGCAATTGTGATTCAGTGGGGATCCTCGGAAATCAAAAGGTCAAGAATCGCTGGTTCTATTTATATATCTAGTTACCAGCAGAAGGACAGAGTGAGTAAGGACCATAAATTGTTATTTTTCTGTGTCAGATTTGTTCATCTCACCCAGGTTTCTCGAAAAAGTAGATCTAGGTTTTTTTTATGTGAATATTTTACCATTTCAGAGTAACATCTAGGATGTCTCTATTAGTACATATAGTGGACATGGTTAATACTTTTATAATAAATACACAAAACGAGAACTGGGGGTCAACAAGAGGAAGCACAGAAGGACAAATGTATATGTTTACAAAAATAACACATAGAATCTAAGAGCAGAGCATGGATTCCCATCAATCTTACTCTCGGAACAGAGCATGGATTCTTGTCAATCTAGCTCTTGTGATCATTTTTATCATTTGGTCATCCGCCCAATAAGAGAGGTCTGTCCCTTGATCATAGAGACTACCTCGCTGGCAAGCTCTATTGCTCAGAATAACTAATGGAGTTCGACCTCATATGCAGAAGAGAGAGATGCTAGTGTCCATGATGAATAATCCTATGTGGTGCAGTGCAAAAAATATATATATGTGAAAGGGATCTAAAAAGGTTGTGTGGAGAGAAAAAAACTACTATGATTCACACAAACTCCTCACACCTGTTAAAATCAGTGCAAATAAACTATAGCAGTACTACCAAATGACTGCTATTTGTAGGTCAACATGTTTCAGCCATCCAGGTGTATTCCCCACGGCTTTCTTCAGGAACTGTATATGTCAATCAGTGCTACTGCATCCGAAATTCACTCTATTTAAATATAGTGTGAAACAAAATTCAAATTAAATTAATCCAGGTTGGAGTCAATACAACCCCACTTGGTTCCAATCCTCCAATCACCGGGTGCAAACGTCACCTAGGAGGATAGAACAATTATAATAAACATCTCATATGTCCACTGTGCTTCCAAACAGTAAGGCCAACTACGTATATAGGCCCACTGATTATATAACGCATCTGAATAGGGCTTACCCATCTTGATCAGGGATTACACCTCACCTACCCTGGGACCTGTCTCAGGAGTATGAGGCCCCGCTCTGAAAAAAAAAAGGGGGGGGGGGGGGTAAATGGGAGAGAATCTTCGTCAGTATTAACCCGCCTTTAAAATGCTCATATATTCTCGACAGATACATATGTCACTGAGTGCCTAATAAAGTGCACCCTTCAATTCCACAAGATAAATTTCTGCCTAAAAAATTAGTAAATGTCTCTATACACTATATTTGATCAATTAATCAACATATGACCAGAGAAAGGAAAACTTAAATCTGTTTATTTAGCTTATTAAATATGCCAATGCTGATACAGAGTACCCCACATACTGATCTGGTGTAGGCTCTCAAATCAAGGCATCGTCTGTTAACTTAAAGGTCAAGCATGTCTCTCTCTAGACTCGGTAAAAAAAGCAGCATTTAGCCCCAGCGCGGGTGCTTACCTGTCCGTCGTTGCCTCAGGTCTCGTCTGGATCAGGGAGGGAGGCAACGACTGGAACAGGCACCACGCCTTAAATAATTAGTGATCGCACGGCTGATACCAATTAACAATCTTCCGGCTTGGAATAATGTGGTCATTGTGACGTACATCAATGCGACACTTTAACCAAGGAGACTTCACGCGAACAGTAACGCTACGAGAAAAATTTACATGAGTAGCGTCACAAATGAAACTACAAAGTGATGTCATAAGATGCCAAAATGTAGTCTAATAAGACGCATCTCGCTAGCGAAAACTGAACATAATCCCACGGTGTCTGTGATGTTCACAGAGATTCATCAAGTAATTCGCTGCATTGTAAACACTCGTGAGCATGTCCCCATACTTTGATCTACTATAATACGGGATCTCACAAGTAAAAAGAGGGGTTTAATGAATATATTAAATCGAAACACATTAATCGCAAAATCAAGCGATTTAGAGTGTCTTAAAACCAGAGAGTGTCTTATTAGTCAACAAGACTATGTAAAACTCACTTATTGTCTCTGGAAATCAATGTTGTGAATCCCACCAATTGCATATAAGGCAGTATCCATTGCTATTTTTTAGGGAATTCAAATAAAACTTTATTTAAATTGACAACAACGTCAGATCCTAGACTTGATCCAGCGCTATCAAAAATAACAAACCTCCATACTACCATGACGCATTCTACAGTTGCCACCCCCCAAGGAAAAGGCTTTCTGTAATTTGAAGCTAGTCAGCGGGTATATATGAACAGGGAAAGGACGTCAATAGTAAACATGTAGGTCCTTATGAGCATGTCACTCAAAGAAAAGTACCTATAGACTCGTCCAGGGTATATCGTCATTCAGACCCTGAACATCACTATGAAGCTTATGAACCCATCTTTGCTCCTTAACAAACAGATACGTAGAGATATCACTGATGTGTGATGGTATAACAGGTTTCTCTAGGACTGTCCAGATGAAGTCTTCTGCTCCATGGTTCTTTTCTGAAAAATGCCTCATAAGTCTGGTGGTAAGCTTCTTGCACCTGAAGGTGCTTTTGTGTCATCCCGACATATTGTATTTGGCACGGACATGTAAGAAGGTAGATCAAATTACTACTATTACAGTTTGTAAAGTGAGATTGCACCCATGGTCTGTTTGTTCCTATGTCGACAGTTGTCGTGAGGGTAGTCTGTGGACAAACAGAACATACCCCGCAAGGGTGATGCCCTGTTACTGCTGGTAAGTCCCATAGGGTTCCCACTGGCCTTGCCAATAGGGCTTTGGGACGTGTGTGGATCAATCTGTCTCTTAGGTTTCCGCATCTTTTAAAGGCAAACAGCGGTAAAGCAATTTTATCATTGCAGCAATTCAAGATCCGCCAATGTTTTCGAATGCTCTTCTGTATGTTGTTTGATAAAGTACTAAACGTATGTACAAAAGTCAACCGGTCGAGAGGTGGTTTATTTACTGGTGGTTCAAGCAGGGCCTCACGGTTATTATTGGTGGCCCGTTTCAGAGCTCGTGTGACCAGTCTGCGAGGATAATGCCTATCCAACAGTTGTTTTGCTAGAGATCTGGTGTGATTCTCAAAACCCTCAGAAGTGGAGCAGTTTCTTCGCACACGGAGAAACTGCCCGTAAGGCAAGTTGTCTCTCAGTGCTTTTGGGTGCTGGCTATCGTATCGCAGCAATGAATTGCGTGCCATGGCTTTACGATATAATTCACTCTCCAGGCCATGGGGTGTAGCAAAAATGGACAAATCCAGGAAAGCCAACCTGGTCTTGTTTATCTCTACTGTGAATCTCAGGAAATTATTCCGTGTATTCAGCCAGTGATGGAACAAGAGAATTGACTCCTGGTCACCCCGCCATATTACCAGCACATCATCGATGTACCGCTTCCACAAGCGAATCGATTAAAAAAAGGGGTTAGTAGGAACCAGGACATGCCAGACTCGGCGCAAAAACACTCCCCATACTGGTCCCTGATATTTGTAAGTATAAGGTGTTTTCATACTTAAAATAGTTATCTTTCATTGCCAAGCGGGCGAGGGCCATAATAAAATGTACTGGTGTGATGGATTCCAAGTCAGTAGCTTCCAAGATAGACATCACTGTGTCTAGGGTTTCATCTTGAGGAATTGAAGTATACAGTGATTCGACATCGAAGGAAACTAAAAAGTCTTTCTCCATGTCCAATTCAATCTGAGGAAGCAGTCGTAACACATCTTTCGTATCCTGAAGATACGTGCATTCTTTGTACAATAGGTTTCAAAAAATAATCTACAAAGGTGGATAAAGGTTCCAAGATAGATCTTGATTTTCTGCAATCTCTCAGTAGGGTCTTCAGTGAGAACCCCAGTAATCTCACCTTTGACTGCTTTTTCGAAGGTCAATACCTGAGATGGGACTATATGTCCTGGAGGATTAAACGTGGATCTTGGTCTAAAACCTGTATTTTGTTCAATCAGATCGTATTCGGTTTGTTGTTTATCTTTGAAAAAGTAATGCAGTCAAAGGCGAGATTACTGAATTATGCAAGCAGAAGCGCGATAGTTACAATAACTTACCGCGCTTAGAACAACAAGCTTTATACTCCCTATCTAAGGACGATGGTATTACCATTAAACCTGCTGATAAGGGGGGCTCTAATGTCATTTTGGACACAAATGATTATAGAAGAGAATGCCTACGACAATTTAGTGACAACATATCTTATAGGGTTCTCACTGAAGACCCTACTGAGAGATTGCAGAAAATCATTGGATATTACATTGAAGAAGCACTAAATGAAGGGTGGATAACAACACGTGAAGCTCAATACTTACAAACTAAGTTTCCGGTAATCCCTTATTTTTACATTCTACCTAAGGTGCACAAAATTCAAAAACCTCCCCCTGGCAGACCAATTATTTCAGGTCAAGGATCTATCTTTATCTTAGAACCTTTATCCACCTTTGTGGATTATTTTTTTAGACCTATTGTACAAAGAATGCCCACGTATCTTCAGGATACGAAAGATGTGTTACGACTGCTTCCTCAGATTGAATTCGACATGGAGAAAGACTTTTTAGTTTCCTTCGATGTCGAATCACTGTATACTTCAATTCCTCAAGATGAAACCCTAGACACAGTGATGTCTATCTTGGAAGCTACTGACTTGGAATCCATCACACCAGTACATTTCACTATGGCCCTTGCCCGCTTGGCAATGAAAGATAACTATTTTAAGTATGAAAACACCTTATACTTACAAATATCAGGGACCAGTATGGGGAGTGTTTTTGCGCCAAGTCTGGCGTAATTGTATGTTCACTCCTTTGAACAAGAACATGTCCTGGTTCCTACTAACCCCTTTTTTTAATCGATTCGCTTGTGGAAGCGGTACATCGATGATGTGCTGGTAATATGGCGGGGTGACCAGGAGTCAATTCTCTTATTCCATCACTGGCTGAATACACGGAATAATTTCCTGAGATTCACAGTAGAGATAAACAAGACCAGGTTGGCTTTCCTGGATTTGTCCATTTTTGCTACACCCCATGACCTGGAGAGTGAATTATATCGTAAACCCATGGCACGCAATTCATTGCTGCGATAGGATAGCCAGCACCCAAAAGCACTGAGAGACAACTTGCCTTACGGGCAGTTTCTCCGTGTTCGAAGAAACTGCTCCACTTCTGAGGGTTTTGAGAATCACACCAGATCTCTAGCAAAACAACTGTTGGATAGGCATTATCCTCGCAGACTGGTCAGACGAGCTCTGAAACGGGCCACCAATAATAACCGTGAGGCCCTGCTTGAACCACCAGTAAATAAACCACCTCTCGACCGGTTGACTTTTGAACATACGTTTAGTACTTTATCAAACAACATACAGAAGAGCATTCGAAAGCATTGGCGGATCTTGAATTGCTGAAATGATAAAATTGCTTTACCGCTGTTTGCCTTTAAAAGATCCGGTAACCTAAGAGACAGATTGATCCACACACGTCCCAAAGCCCTATTGGCAAGGCCAGTGGGAACCCTATGGGACTTACCAGCAGTAACAGGGCATCACCCTTGCGGGGTATGTTCTGTTTGTCCACAGACTACCCACACGACAACTGTCGACATAGGAACAAACAGACCATGGGTGCAATCTCACTTTACAAACTGTAATAGTAGTAATTTGATCTACCTTCTTACATGTCCGTGCCAAATACAATATGTCGGGATGACAACCCGGAAGGTTAAGGCACGCATGTTGGAACACAAAAGCACCTTCAGGTGCAAGAAGCTTACCACCAGACTTATGAGGCATTTTTCAGAAAAGAACCATGGAGCAGAAGACTTCATCTGGACAGTCCTAGAGAAACCTGTTATACCATCACACATCAGTGATATCTCTACGTATCTGTTTGTTAAGGAGCAAAGATGGGTTCATAAGCTTCACAGTGATGTTCAGGGTCTGAATGACGATATACCCTGGACGAGTCTATAGGTACTTTTCTTTGAGTGACATCCTCATAAGGACCTACATGTTTACTATTGACTTCCTTTCTCTGTTCATGTATACCAGCTGACTAGCTTCAAATTACAGAAAGCCTTTTCTTGGTGGGTGGCAACTGTAGAATGCGTCATGGTAGTATGGAGGTTTGTTATTTTTGACAGCGCTGGATCAAGTCTAGGATCTGACGTTGTTGTCAATTTAAATAAAGTTTTGTTTGAATTCCCTAAAAAATAGCAATGCATACTGCCTTATATGCAATTGGTGGGATTCACAACATTGATTTCCAGAGACAATAAGTGAGTTTTACATCGTCTCGTTGACTAATAAGACACTTGCTGCTTTTAAGACACTCTAAATCGCTTGATTTTGCGATTAATGTGTTTAGATTTAATATATTCATTAAACCCCTCTTTTTACTTGTGAGATCCCGTATTATAGTAGATCAAAGTATGGGGACATGCTCACGAGTGTTTACAATGCACGCAAATTACTTGATGAATCTCTGTGAACATTACAGACACCGTGGGATTATGTTCAGTTTTCGCTAGCGAGATGCGTCTTATTAGACTACATTTTGGCATCTTATGACATCACTTTGTAGTTTCATTTGTGACGCTACTCATGTAAATTTTTCTCGTAGCGTTACTGTTCGCGTGAAGTCTCCTTGGTTAAAGTGTCGCATTGATGTACGTCACAATGACAACATTATTCCAAGCCGGAAGATTGTTAATTGGTATCAGCCGTGCGATCACTGATTATTTAAGGCGTGGTTCCTGTTCCAGTCGTTGCCTCCCTCCCTGATCCAGACGAGACCTGAGGCAACGATGGACAGGTAAGCACTCGCGCTGGGGCTAAATGCTGCTTTTTTTACCGAGTCTAGAGAGAGACATGCTTGACCTTTAAGTTAACAGACGATGCCTTGATTTGAGAGCCTACACCAGATCAGTATGTGGGGTACTCTGTATCAGCATTGGCATATTTAATAAGCGAAATAAACAGATTTAAGTTTTCCTTTCTCTGGTCATATGTTGATTAATCAAATTTAGTGTATAGAGACATTTTTTCTAATTTTTTAGGCAGAAATTTATCTTGTGGAATTGAAGGGTGCACTTTATTAGGCACTCAGTGACATATGTATCGGTCGAGAATATATGAGCATTTTAAAGGCGGGTTAATACTGACGAAGATTCTCTCCCGTTCCCCCCCTTTTTTTCAGAGCGGGGCCTCATACTCCTGAGAGAGGTTCCAGGGTAGGTGAGGTGTAATCCCTGATCAAGATGGGTAAGCCATATTCAGATGCGGTTATATAATCAGTGGGCCTATATACGTAGTTGGCCTTACTGTTTGGAAGCACAGTGGACATATGAGATGTTAATTATAATTGTTCTATCCTCCTAGGTGACGTTTGCACCCGGTGATTGGAGGATTGGAACCAAGTGAGGTTGTATTGACTCCAACCTGGATTAATTTAATTTGAATTTTGTTTCACACTATATTTAAATAGAGTGAATGTTGGATGCAGTAGCACTGATTGACATATACAGGTCCTTAAGAAAGCCGTGGGGAATACACCTGGATGGCTGAAACATGTTGACCTACAAATAGCAGTCATTTGGTAGTACTGCTATAGTTTATTTGCACTGATTTTAACAGGTGTGAGGATTTTGTGTGAATCATAGTAGTTTTTTTCTCTCCACACAACCTTTTTAGATCCCTTTCACATATATATATTTTTTGCACTGCACCACATAGGATTATTCATCATGGATACTAGCATCTCTCTCTTCTGCATATGAGGTCTAACTCCATTAGTTATTCTGAGCAATAGAGCTTGCCAGCGAGGTAGTCTCTATGATCAAGGGACAGACCTCTCATATTGGGCGGATGACCAAATGATAAAAATGATCACAAGAGCTAGATTGACAAGAATCCATGCTCTGTTCCGAGAGTAAGATTGATGGGAATCCATGCTCTGCTCTTAGGTTCTATGTGTTATTTTTGTAAACATATACATTTGTCCTTCTGTGCTTCCTCTTGTTGACCCCCAGTTCTCGTTTTGTGTATTTACTAAGTTTGAAGTGGGGATTAGAACTTGGGCAGGTCCTTAAAATTTCCCTTAGACCCTATTTTTTCAATAAGATTTTTTAATATTTTTATAATACCAGGATCGTTTCTACCGAGTAATGGGAGTCTATTTTCAGCATAGCAGATAGATATGAGTGAGGGTCAGTCAGGAAATGCAGTATGCTATAAAGTACGATAGATAAGAACAGATTAGCACACTACAACACTAAAACCAGTCAGTGGTGAAAGGATCTGCCCAGCACTAAAAGCCAGAATGTATGTAACCCCTTCCATCAAGAGGCAAATTACAAACTGAACTGTAATGCTTCATGTAGAATTATAACTGGAGCAGTTTTACCACTTAGAAATACCAGCCGGGGGGGAGGGGAGGTGGGAGGTAAAACCCTAGCACAGTTCTACCTGCCAACAGAAGGTGGGAGACCTGCCTGGTGATGGGGGGAAAAGTGCAAAGACAGGGGGCATAATTTCCCATTTCGCATGCTAAAACCCATTTGGCGATTAAATCTTATTATCTCACAGTAATGGCGGGGTGATAGTGTCTAATGTCGATAATTTTGGGCGTGGATTACCTAACTCATAGTTACAATTCAATCTGTGTTCAGTCATTATACTAATTAAAAGAATTGATAGACAGTCATGGTTTGCTGGAAAGAGTTCCTCCCCAGTAATGCAAGTTAAAAATAGCTTCCATATGTAAGATGCCACTCTTATCCAGTGCATCTGTCAACAATTGTTGTCATGTTTAACAGAACTCGCTGACCAACAGAGCCAATGCAGTCTCTGTAGAGTTGGTGCTATGTGGCTTATCCTCTGGATTATAATAAAATAGAAAATGTCTAATCAATATATGGTAGGCTGGTGAAGATGTAATTGTTTTTTAAATGCATTTTTATGGTTCTGTTTTACGCCAAAAACCAGTTAAAGAAGACAGTCATGCGCAACAAGCGTCAATTTAAGAAAATACATAGTAAAGGTACACCGATTCATTTGTATGAAGATCAATACATTCAACCAGGCATACAGGCACCAAAAACCAACATCAATGGATGGACCTGAAGCAGCACTTGGAAGTATAACCACATACCCCTTAATCCGGCTGGACCAGCCCGTCCATTGAATCAACACAGTCTCCTGTGGTTTCCAGCCCATAGCAAGCCCTTCACCACCAAATCTTGTGGAATTTACGGAGACAACCCCTACTGTGGTAGGTCACTTTTTTTGGCTGACATGTAAAGGTCCATCCCTTGTCTCCAGGGAGGGGACTTCTGGCGCATACCGGTATCTTGCTATGTCCCTTTTTGCCACCACTAAACCCAGAGCACTAAACAGGAGCTTGAAACGGGGGCGATCCATGTCATTTGGAATTCCCAACAAGATGATTTTGGGTCAAGTGGGAGTGAAGTATCAAGTATGCGTGAAAGTTCCTTAGTGATATCATTCCAGTAGGCCGGTATTTGAGGACATTCCCAAAGTGTATCCATATAAGATACCACTGCTTCAGCACATCTTAGACAGGTGGATGTGGGTGCCATACCCATGTTATGTAGTTGGCAGCGATCGTAGTAGACCCTATGTAGAATTTTAAATTGGATGCGGTGTAGGCGCACCTTAATAGCAACCTCCTGAGGGAGCATAAGTGCGGCTCCCCAGTCAATGCCTTCAAATTCACCCAGGTCTCACACCCACCTCTCCCGTAGTCGGTGCATCGAGTATGGCATATTATTGTTAATAATTCTGTATGTCTGGGATATGGCACCACTGCCCACTCCTTCCATTAAGATACGTTCTTCAAGGGGGGTATACTACAGGATCTCCGTCCCTCTGAGCCACTCTGCCTGCCATGCATGGAGTTGTGCGTATTTAAAGAACTGGGTTGGATGTAGGTAAGAGTCCCATTGAGCCAAAGAGAAGGGCATAAACTCCCCTGCCTCAAGGATATCGCCTACTTCTGAAGTTACTATTGTGTCCCATGCACCAAAACCTTGCAATTTGGCCACCTCCCTCAACCTTGTCCCTTTCCAAAGGGGCATTTCTCGTTGTAATCGTAGCATTCTCGTCGCCTTACCCCACATAACCAGGGCCACCTGCGTCGCTGGTCCCAGCCTTTAGATGCCACTCCTGCTATAGAGGTAGTGTAGATAAGAGTGCTTTTCCAGACCTACGCAATCAAGTCGAAATGTTGGGTGATCCTGGGGGGCATAAACCAGTTGTTAATATTAACTAGGTGTGTCGCCCAGTAGCAGCAGCCTTCAATATCTTTTGGGGAATGGGAAATGTTCATGTTACAGGAATTTCAGACATTTCGAGAATTTCCCTATTTTAATAAATAATTTGCCTCGACCTTCTTATAGTCATTGTTCATGGTGGGTCCTACGGCACATTTATAGTATTGTAAATGTTGAGTACAGATACAATTTTTATCAGTCTCAGAAAGATGAAGGGCTCAGTGGATTCAAATCCGTGTCTGCGTTTGGTAGGTCCCTGTAGAAGGCATAAATGCTTACTTCTATAACGAAACATTTTTTGCAGGGATTGCAACTGTACGTTAACATTCAAGCAAGGGAAACAATTAGGCATAGTCTGGTTGGAAGAGCTCTTGAAGTTATTATAAATTAAAAACAAAACGTCAAACTTAAATGTCCTTCGGAGGACAAGAGAAATATACATTAATGCGTGTAACCTACAGGTCAGGTTAATAACCCCTGCTCAGCCAGCCCGGGTAGGCTGAGGGGGAACTAAAGCCCGCTCAGCTTAATAGACGTTGAGTGTCTGTGTGTCAGAGATTATCCTATTTACATGACTTTTAGTTTAACTGCAAGGAAACACCACTTAACTTCTACCTTACAACGTTAAAAAAGTATTTAATGCCAGTCGTTACAGGATTTGCACCACTTCCTATTTATTCTCACTCTACATAGGAAAGTTAGAAGATCCGTGCCCTGAAAACACATAGATGGAGGCAGCCCAATGGACATGGCGTAAGGTGCTTACCTGACGGCGTTCGATGTTTCTCTTCTCAAAGTGTCACACTTTGATTGTACTTTCAGGGTGATGTTCTCCCAAAAATCAAAAGAAGTATCTTACTTGCCGTGACAGGAAGAACAATGAGGCTTTAAGGGGATGGGAAACAACACGTACCTTCTAATACACATGCCCTGATCACGAGACACTAATCGCCAGGGCATGCGGGACCAGAATCCCTACATAGCACACGAACAAAACGAAGTAGATACTACTCCCCATCATGAGCTGTTGGTGTATTTTTACTGAGTATGCTCACTCGAAGCAAAGCCTTTCCAAACTGAAAAAAAAGGTAAAAGGCAAATGATATAAAAGAAGGACTGTAGTTCCACAATTGATAGTCAATGAAGAAGGACTACAGCAGGGCTTCGAAATCGAAACACAGAACAGCCTAGTACATTTTTTTTTTAATTTGCATCTTTTATATAGCGCGAACTCGACCCGAGGGTATTGGAGCGCTGTACATGAACACCGTATTTACATTACATATTCAGGCACTGGGAGATTAAGTGATTTGCCCAGAATAACAGGATGTGGACGCGACTTCGAGGCTCGAACCCTGGTTTCCTGCACCAAAGTCGGCAGTTTAAGCCGAGGGACCACATTGGTCAAGTCTGAGGTCAGATGACCCCTGGGGGTCTACGGGGCCTGCCCAGGGCATCTGCAGGCTGAATTCTATGTCAGGACAGGAGGCTCCGATTATGCTTTCTCATTTCTTTACTAGAAATGCTCAGCAGCCAATAAAAACACAGTATATGCAAGAAAAAACTACAATACCCAGAAACACCAGGGTATGACGTGTATAACCATAGAGTCTGTAGTATAAAAGGACATATAGCAAGAACAACATCCTCTTTCTTTGCTGCTCCGCAGCCAGTTAAGTCCTTCTTTCATATTTTTCAACCGTTTATACAGTGTATTGTGTGGCATGTTTAATATTGCTTAGTATTACTTTACGGTTGTAATGTAGCGCTAATGCGCGTTTGTTTTGATGTTGCCATAGTAATATTCGCGTTGTTTTTCCTTTATCGCTCGCTGCGCTTGTTCCGTGCAGGGAGCGTGTGGTTCACCTTCCTGTCGGGCGCTTCGCGCCCGCGTTTCCTGTGGAGTGGGAGACAGGGGCTTGGAGGCTCGCGCTATCGCTGCGAGTGCTCCGAATATTTCAAATACCAGGCGGTCGTTACCGCGCATGCGCGGCGGCCATATTTGTTGATTACATCAGGTGTTTTTCTCCTGTCAGACTGCACGCTCCTAGCGCTAAGAGCCCACAGCCTTGGTATTTGCCCCTCATTACGCCCAGTTGCTGTTTTAAACCTTCCGGGTAGTAAAATTACGCATAGGCTTTGCCTAGAGTGCTAGTTTTTCTGCCAGCAAGCCCTCCCTCCACATTTTAAATTTATTATTAAGTGTTTAGATTTTTTAATCTACACTTTGGCTTGCTGTGGGGTTTTTTGCACTCCCCCTGCATTGTGCCTTTGGCCACTATTGATTGTTATTTCTCCTGTGGGCATTGAATTTTGTTGCACTTTTGTGTCAACATGGAAGAGTATTTTGAGGAGGAATATTATTATGAGGAGGATCCTTCTGGCTCTTCGGAGCAGGATTTGGTAGAAGCACTGAATCAAGGGGTGCAACATTCTGTGAATAAAGCGCTTGTGCGCGCTATTAATCCTCTGAAGCATCATTTATCTCTTTACGCACAACAACAGGGTTGGTTACCTCCTGCCCGTGCGTCAAAGTCCCCTGTTAATCCTCATAAGTCAGATTTTCAGAGATTGGCAAAGACACTGTCTTCAGACACGGCTTCCACTAGGGGGTCGGCTGGGACCTCGTTTTCTTCTCTTCATGACCCTGATGCAGATGATGCGCATTCTTCTTCTTCAGAATTTGAACCTCCTCCTCGAAAAAAGGCTCGCAAGGAGCATTTCGTGGACGCTCCTTCCAATCCTCCCATTCTAACTTTTGAACCGTCAGAAATTTTGCATCCCCATTCTTCCTCTTGGTTGCCTTCCCCAGCAGTGGCAGATTATGTACAATCCCACATTCGCCAGCCTTTTGAGAAGGACGTCCGGGCACGCCTGAGATCCGAGTACCCTCGTCCAGATTTGGCGGACCATCTGGCCGAGACCCCGGAGGTTGATCCGACCATGGTTACCTACCTTAAAAAGTACGCTAGAGACCCTAAAAAAGGTCTGGACAGATCATGGCGTTCTTGCCAGGATAAATTATTGGATTTATTGGGCCCTCTCACTAAAATTTTAGATTTGGGCGTTCTGGCTAAAGAGTCTTCTGCACTCGTTAACCCTGACGAACTCATTGAATGGGCTCAGAGAGCCATCTGTCAATTGGGCAATGCCAATTGTGCGCTTTCATGTGAAAGACGTCGCTCCATCCTTCTTCGCCTGGATCCCAGGCTTGCGGAGCTTTCCACTTCTGAGGCCGGTCCCTTGGCTCAGGGGCTCTTATTTGGTCAGCCGTTCCTTAAAGAACTTTCGAATTTTGTGGCCACTTTCAGCGGCCTTGACAAGGCCCAAGCCTTGCTACGGCGGGCGTTTCGGCCGGTTTTTGCAAAGGCCGGACGTCTTAGGGTACGTTCGTTCGGCCGAGGAACACAGCAGAACTTTCAACGGGGTTTTCAGTCCCACAGCGGAGGTGGACAGGATACCGGCTTCACCACCCGTTCTAACTTCTATCCCTCCCGCAAAGGGAGGGGACAGTTCCGGAAAGGTCGCTTTGGAGGACAACAAGGGGGTCATCACGACTCCAACAATTCAGGTGAGGCTGATTCCTTTTTCCGAGGTGGTTTTGGGGGGAAGACTCCAATTTTTTCTCCACAATTGGCAGTTAATCTCCAACGATGCATGGGTTCTCGACACTGTTCAGGGTTACAAGATAGAATTTTACCAGCCCAAACATCAATCCCTCCTTCCCACCCCGTTGGTGTTCTCTCTACAGGATCAGGAGATCATTTCATCGGAAATCGACTCCCTTCTTGCGAAGGGAGCTATTCTTCCTACTACCCGCCATCCAAGAGGGTTTGTCAGTTCGGTGTTTCTGGTTCAGAAACGAGGGGGCGGTTCCCGCCTGGTCCTCAATCTCAAAGAGTTCAACGGCGGAGTGGTTTACCGCCATTTCAAGATGGAAGGCATCCATCTTTTGCGAGATCTTCTCCGAGCGGGAGATTGGATGGTTCGTCTAGATCTCAAAGACGCCTATTTGTCAATCCCAATCTTCGGGCCACATCGGCGATTTCTCCAGTTCCAGTGGCAAGGGAATTGGTTTGAATACCAAGTCCTCCCCTTCGGCCTATCGTCGGCGCCCTGGTGCTTCACCAAGCTTCTGAAGCCAGTGGTAGAACACTTATGCGCTCGGGGTCTCCGCATGATCGTTTATTTGGACGACATTCTGATCATGGCAGATTGTCCTCACACATTGATCTTGCATCTCGAGTGGACGATCGATCTTTTACAATCTCTGGGATTTCTTGTGAACCCGCAGAAATCTGTCCTCCTTCCTTCTCAGGTGATGGACTTTCTAGGCTTCCAGATCAATTCTCTGACCTGTCAGCTTCTTTTACCCACTCGTTTACATCAAACGGGAGTTGGTTTCGATTATCTCCAAACGGATTGTATCATTGAGATCCATAGCTCGTGTAGTCGGTCTTTTGGCGTCTTCAATTCAGGCGATTTTCCCGGGTCCTCTGCATTACAGGGCTTTACAACGGTTGAAGATCCGTCATCTTCAACAGGGTCTTCGCTATTCAGATCAGATTCCTCTTTCAGAGGAGGCGAGGTGCGAGATGCAGTGGTGGCTGGACCACATGGAGGCCTGGAATGGACGAGCCCTGTTCGGTTCCTCCCCGGAAATGGTAATAGAGTCCGATGCCAGCCTGTGGGGCTGGGGAGCCCGGTGCGGTCCCATTTCAACGGGGGGTCGTTGGTCCCCTCAGGAGTTGTCTCTCCACATCAACTGTCTAGAACTCCTGGCGGGATCCTTTGCGATTCGTTGCTTCACGCCTCTTCGGTCCAATTGTTGCATTCTTCTCCGCATGGACAATGTGTCCGCGGTGCGTTATGTCAACAAGTTGGGCGGCACGAGGTCCAAGATCTTGTCAGAGATCGCCAAAGATTTTTGGCATTTTTGTCTACAAAAGAAGATCACAGTTATTGCCGAGTATCTTCCGGGCCGCAACAATCAGATTGCGGATTGGCATTCGCGCCACCTTCGGGATTTCAGCGATTGGAGACTTCATCCTCGCATCTTTCGCTCCCTCTCCCTTTTGGGGGCAGAGTCAGATCGACCTGTTTGCCTCTCGCCTCAACACGCAGCTTCCCCGGTTCTTCAGCTGGAGACCGGATCCGGAAGCCCTGGCCACAGACGCATTTCTCCAATTCTGGCCTGCCCTTCTATGTTACGCCTTTCCTCCGTTCATGATGATTCCGAGAGTCCTGGCTCGCACAAGGCGTTATCATTCAGAGCTAATTCTGATCGCTCCTCTGTGGAGGGCTCAGCCTTGGTTCCCAGTTCTCCTGGAAATGTCTTGTGCGGTGCCGATCCTTCTTCCCCAGAAATGGAATCTTTTGCTGGACCCTCTCGGGAATCCGCATCCCCTGATCCAGTCAGGCTCTCTCCGCCTTCTGGCTTGGCGACTTTCGGGGACCGTTGGTCGGTCCCAGGCCTTTCACGCGACGCTTGCAAATTCATCAGTGACTCTTGGGCACCCAACACTCACACACGCTACTCAGGTTCTTGGAAACGATGGTGTGATTGGTGTGTTCAACGGGAAGCTGATCCCGTTTCTGCGGATGTCTCTTTAGTTATTAATTTTTTAGCGTCTCTTGCTTCTTCAGGCTTAGCTTATCGGACGGTTAACAATTTCCGTTCTGCTATTTCAGCAGGTCATAGTCCTCTTGATGGGAAACCTGTAGGTGAACACCCTTTGATTACTAAATTGCTCAAGGGTATACGTTTGACGACTCCTCCTTGTCCTAAATACACGACTTTATGGGATGTATCTATTGTCTTGAAGTTTTTAGACTCCTGGCCTTCCAACTCCTTGCTTTCCCGCAAACAGTTGTCGGCCAAGCTGACAATGTTGCTATGTCTAGTTTCTTGCAGACGGGTGTCTGACGTTCGAGCACTAGACTTAGCTGGTCGTTCTTTTACCCCTGAGGGTGTCACTTTTCGACTATCTCGTCGTACTAAAACAAATACTTCTCTGATCTCCTATCCTTCTTTTCCTCACCGTCCCAACCTTTGTGTGGTCCAATGCGTTAAGGATTACGAGGTATGTACTGCTTCTTTACGTACAGATTTGCAGGGTCAACTGTTGATTGCTTTGCAGAAGCCCTTTCGCCCTGTGACCCCGGCTACTTTAGCTCGTTGGGTTCGCTGGCTTATGTCTGAGGCCGGCATTGATGTGTCCATTTTTGGTGCTCATTCGGCACGGGGAGCAATGGCTTCTAAAGCTTTTTCAATGGGTGTTACTTTGTCTGACATTATGAAGGCCGCAGATTGGTCCTCTGATTCCATGTTTAAATCTTTCTATTATAAACCTATTGATCAGGTGGCCTCAGTAGTGGTGGATAAGCTTTGAACAAGCATAATTGGAGCCTCCTGTCCTGACATAGAATTAAAAATTTGCGAACATACGTGACAAGAATTTTCAATTCTATTAAGGACAAGGAGGCGAGGATTATCCCACCCATTATGTTTTTTCTGATGTATTTGTTTTGCATTTATACTGATGCTCTTGCATATGCATTGTATGTTTCTTCTGATAAGTCATGGTTCTCTGATATTTTTCCCCCCCTTTTATATATTTTATTATATGGGATGTTTTTTACGGCAGTCTGTCTCTTTTCAGGTCCTGACCCGAAGTGATGAGGTTACGGCTTCTTCTGGTTTCTTCTGCATCTGTTCGCCTTCTGCTCCCAGTGTCCGGCGGCCTTCCAGTGCTGCGTGTTTTCTTTATGGACTTCTGCGGTTGCTGATGGTTGATTCCTCCTTTGGTCATCGTAATTCTTGAACTGTTTCCTGTTATTTTGAACTGTTCTCCTCACCAAAGAAAGAGGACGTTGTTCTTGCTATATGTCCTTTTATACTACAGACTCTATGGTTATACACGTCATACCCTGGTGTTTCTGGGTATTGTAGTTTTTTATTGCATATACTGTGTTTTTATTGGCTGCTAAGCATTTCTAGTAAAGAAATGAGAAAGCATAATCCTCGCCTCCTTGTCCTTAATAGAATTGAAAATTCTTGTCACGTATGTTCGCAAATTTTTAATTTTATTTCATTTATTTTATTTTAAAAGTTTTATATAGCGCTAGCTTGACCCGTAGGTATCAGAGCGCTTTACATACATACTGTAAAGAAAAACAGACGGAAATTGCATTACATAATACAGCACGGAAGATAAGGTGGTTGAATAAAGTATACAGAATTTGGTAACATTTAACCCCTTCCCTGCTCATAACGGAACCGCTCCGTCATGAGCCACGGTTGCCGTGTGCTCATGACGGAACGGTTCCGTCATGACACGACCGTTGGCGGCCGCTCCGCCCACGCGGCGCTGTTTCCCCGCCTGTGCGGGGGGACAACGCAACTGGGCGGAGTCATGACGGAACCGTTCCGTCATGAGCACAGCTCAACTGTGGCTCATGACGGAGCGGCTCCGTCATGAGCACCGGGCCACCGCGCTGCCCCCCCGCACCCCCCAGCGCCGCGGCGGAATTCCCGCCGCGGCGAAGGGGTTAAAAACTGTTTCTCTGTTTGACTGTGGATTAAGCAAAACATCAAACAGGTAGACAAATTATTTTTAGTTTGATATGCTTGTCACTCTCAAAGGTCATTAAACGTGTGTTTTTGTGTGTTTCTGCCTTTCTGAGCATCTGCAAATGAATTTTAACAAGCATTTTCAATGCAAAGTTAAAACTACTGGCATTGTAAATGACAATGCCTTTTTATTTATGTGTTTTTAAAAGGAACACAAATATAAAATACATTTTTAATTTTAATACCAAGAGTTCAAACTCGCAAATGCAAGACCACTTTAATGGTGGCCATGCCGCTTTTTTAAGACGCTACTCGCATATTCAGGCTACAGTGAGCAGCCTCTAAACAAAGGGGCGCGGTGCTTTCACTCAAAGTGAAAAAAAAAGTAATATCAAAAGGTTCTGTAGCACAGCAGCTAAAGTGAAAGCAGACCGCACTGTATATTAAATAATTAAATAATCGTGGCCGCTATAGTTAAAGCAGACCACTGCTGTAATTTGAATAAATACATTACTATTAAAATAATAACGGACGGGTGCTGCGATGTCGTGGGTGGAATATGGGAAGAGCATTAAAGGAAATAGTGCTCACAGGGGAGTGGCTTGGCAGCCAAAGATGGTGGTCGCGTGAGCTCGTTGCTCCGTGCCGGCCAGCAAAATATCCTGCTTACCGGAGGACGCCGGGACCCGGACGCCTGGTGGAGGTCACCACGGGAACAAGAAGGCCCCCCTGGATCAGATCTGTGATCGGAGGCTGTCCGGGAGAAGGCGGGTGATGAATCCTGGCGGGAAGCGCTCCGGACTGCGCCGGCCAAGATGGTGACATAGCACCATGTTCAGGGCAGCGGCCTGCCCTGAGTGGAAGAAGTGGGGGTCGGGGAGCCCAATTGAGAGCAGCCAAGGAAAACTGAAGCGGACCCCCCTATGGGCTGCGAAGGGGTGAGTGCCTGCAGCGACGGGAGCCTGAGCTGAGCCCGTAGTCCCGACCGTGACCGAGACCGCAAGGAAGCACAGTGAGGGAAGCCCGAACTGTGGTGTAGATCGGGGAACGGTGGAGAGAAGGTGCGGAGTCCCCCTGCGAGGCTCGGTTCAGGGCTGAGAGGAGCATTGAAGAGAATGGTGGCAGGTGAGGTCGGTCAGGGGTGCCTCTGGGGGGCCCTACACAACCAAGGCCCAGGATACCTCAACAGCCGCCTCAACTTCTACGCTCCCAAACGCCAGCTTCGATCGACCGGCCACGCCCTCGCCACCGTCCCCCGCATCCGAAGAGCCACCACAGGGGGACGGTCCTTCTCCTTCCTCGCCGCCAGGACGTGGAACTCCCTCCCGACCCACCTCCGCCTAACCCAGGACCACCTCGCCTTCAGGAAGCAACTCAAGACCTGGCTGTTCGAGCAGTAGCGGACCCCCCCTCCCCTAGCGCCTTGAGACCCTCTGGGTGAGTAGTGCGCTATATAAATGGTTTGATTGATTGATTGATTGAATGCATCTAACTTGATATTTTGACATGAGGACATATCTGCGTCGTCTCAATGTCTGTGTTTTCTGTTTTCTCGTGTACCCCTTCATCGCAATGTGTGTGATCTGTATATTTGACATTCCATGTGATCTGTGCGTCTAGCTTGCCGTCAGCTGTCTGTATGAGATGACATCCTTCAAATGCTGAGATGTGGATGTATGTCACTCTTGTGATGTCTCTGGCTATTCACTGGCACTGGCCCACAGCTCGTTTCAGGGCATGTCATGTAGACTTGACAATCAACGGGTATAGCTGGCTTTTCGTAGGAGTATCACCTGGCTGGCATACGTGTCCTGGATGTATTGCACAGACCAGACTCTGTATTTAGCAGATGTGTATTAGCAGTTGAGCATGTGCTCAGTTCATTGACATTGATGTTGTTATGTTCTCACTCTTCGTTATTCATTTCCAATTTCTGCAGGGCACCGCCTGTCCCCAGACCAATGCCAGACTTGGGTGCCATGAGGGAACGTGACTGCATACTGTATAAATTGATAGTCAACCTTCGTGACAGTCATCTCTAATGGTTTGTGGATTCTGATGAAGGCATCAATGTGTGTATAACTTCCCTCAGAAACATACGGGATTCTACGGGTGGATATGGTGTGGGACATCCCCATAACAGGCTCAATGGGGAATTGCAGCCTCTCCGTGTGCAGAAGGGGGTGTTTGGCTCATCCCCTTAACTTGTGTGCCAGGCCATTTGGATTTACTACATCTGTGTTGTGAAGGGGGTGTCCAGTGTAGGTCCCACATGTTCAGCCAAATGACCTGTGTGTCTGTTCATATTGATGCTTTTCCCTTAGTGTGAGCCTGAGTAACAAAGGGGTTCCTCACCCTCCAAGGTACCTCATCTCTGTCAATGCAGGTCTCTTGCCACTTTGCATGCGTCATCTCTGGCATAGTTGTCAAAGATTGTGCATATGAGTCTATGTGTAGTTTGGATACATGCATGCAGTTCTTCATGGGTTAGAATCTCGATTGTGCCTGAATTCCATGGTTGTGTATGTATTTGGGCATGTTGGTCCCCACGACAGGCCGTCAACGCCTGCTGAGGGTGTGTCTCCTGTGCGCGGCTCGGCCTTCTGTTTCCTGATCCTGTGACAGTCATCTTTGGTGATTGTGCATCCATTTTCTCTGGGTGTTCCATGGGTAACCGGACACTCCTTCCTTTACATACGCCTGTTGCAGATGTCCTTTCTGACATCCTTGTCCTTGTGTGCTACTTTTGGCATAGTTTCAAGGACATGCCGCCTGCTGCTGCGGCCCCTGCAGCAAGGGCCCACAAAGTGGCTGGATTCAGCAACACACACGCCTCAAAGATGCTCCTCCCTGCCTCCCTCCACCCATTCATTTGGCTGTCATCATCTTGTCTGTGCCACTGTTAGGTCCACGCGGTGCCAAAGGCAGGACCGTCAGCACATGCAACGTGCACATTGCACGACCCTCATGTCCTTGCATGACCCACATCACACTACAGTTTGATGTTGTAGCCACCCTCCAAGCAATGTCTATCCGAAACTCAACCACCTGCTCTCAGGCATACCCTAAGCGCACACATGACACCTTTGCATGCTGAGTGTGCAACTCCAACTGCCTACACAGCGCTGCCTCGCCTTCCAGGCCCTGTCACACCAACCAGATCATGTCCCTCCTGCTCCACACCGGCTCCGTCCACCAGCAAGGCCATTGGAGTGGGACTCAAGCCTTCAGCATGTGGTATAGTGGCGTCATCTGGCACATGGCCCAGGGATCATCTCTCAGCGTGTCAATCTTCAATGTGTCCAGGACCCCCTCTCCACCATCACATGCGCACACAACATCATCATCATGTTGTATGCCATTGACACCCATGTGCTCCTCACCCTCACCAAAGACCCAGCCATTGCCAGTTCCAACATTCAAGAAGGCATGAGGTCCGTGGATGAATGGCTGAACATCAGCCACCTGAGGATGGACTTGTACAGGACTGAGGTAATCATCTGAGGATTGTCCCCTTACAGCTGGCTCAACTCCTTGTGTCCCACCCGCAGGGGCCCTACACAAGCACCCAGTGGCCACGCACACAAGATGGTGTGCATCATGGATTTGTCACTCACATTTGCCATGCAAATCACCAGCATCTGTACCTCATGCTGCAACACCCTCTGCATGATGCACATGATCCTCAGATAGATCCACTCAAAGGAAAGACAGACCATCCCCCAGGTCCACGACACCAGCCGTGTCAACTACTGCCCCGCCCTCTACGGAGCAAGTACCTCCAAACTCACGGGAAACTTGTCCACATCCAGGGTGCATCTGCACAACTCAGCTTCAACATCCCGCACCCCATCAACATCACCGTCCACCTGAGATAGCTGCAAGGGATCACTGTGTGCTGCAGGATGACCTTCACACTCCTCACACACACTCAGGAGGCAGTCAACAACCCCAGACCCCAAAATCAACCTTGTACGTCTGTCATCCAAGACCCCGTTGGCCCAACTCAATGCATCCAAACTTGGCCTGGCCACCATTCTTCACATCCACAACACTCCAGCATGAAGGAGATGGTTCTCCCACCTGGACAAACATTTCTGGCACTCCCTCCCCGGGAACCTCCACATGAGCCATGACCTCTAGGCCTTCATCGTCCTCTTCCTGATTGGTGTGTCCGCACAGTATTTCAAGCCCCCCTCAGCAGCTTGAGGCCATCACGGGTGAGTATTGGGCTTCCAGGCTGTATCGGATGATACATTGTGACCCATGTGTGTCCTGTACCGGACTCAGATCCCAGGGTATGGATGGCTGGAGTTAGTTCAACACTCAGGCATAGTTTGACATTAACACACACGTATGTTGTGGACTAATGCAAAATGACTGCAACATCTCATGAAAAAAAATAGTTTTATTCTTGGTGGGGTGCGTGTTTTGGTAGATAAAATAAGGTGCTCTACCGGGTGCATAGAATCCAAAGTTCACAGGAGGAGATGGTATCCTTGGCATTTGAAGTCATCAGAGTCCAGAACACAGTGTTGGTCATCATTGGTCAGACTGTGACCAGCAAGTCCATGTGGCAGAGAATGTCAGTGAATGATGTGCTGCTGTTGCGCATGAAGGCCAGGTGCCAGGCCAGGTGACCTGGGAGATGTGGATGGTCCGCTGCCTCTCACAGTCTTTTCCGTGGACGACCCACCTTCCTCCCGGGACCCTCAGATGCAGGCCTTGACGATGTTTGGGACGCTCCTTCGGATGAATCCTCCTCCTCCTCCTCCCTCCCTGTGGCTGGTGCTGGTCTGCGCCTGGTGTCACAGGGAGGGTTGCCCATGTTGTTGGCGATCCGACGGAGTGAATGGCTTATGTCCCTTTGCACCGCCAGGAGCTCAGCCAGTCTTGCCTCCATCCGTCCTTGGTGTTGTTGTTGACTGGCGTGTTGCTCGGCCTTCTGATTCTTAATGTCTGTGATGGTCGCCACTACCTGACTGATGGCCCTGGTGTCACGCCGGTATGCCTCCATGATGTTGCAGACGTGTGACATACCGGTCCCTTCAGCTGTCTGGTCAGGTTCTCGCCTCTGCCTGCCTCCACTCCCACCACCCCTGCCCACACGAGCCTGGCCTGCCGTTGTGGGCACATCGGGTCTATGGGACCCCTGAGGGATGGCAGTGTCAGTGTTGGCTGCCTCCTCCTGGGTGCCCAGCGAACCTTGTCCCTCCAGGTCAGACTGGATCAGTTGTTCAGTGTGGGCAGGGCTCCTGGGTGTCTCCTGGGATGTGGCAGGAATGGGGGTGGTGGTTGGCACAGATGTACCTGAAGCAGGTGCTGCAGGGGCTTGGACACCAGAGGGGCCAGGTGGGTTGGGGTCATCCGTGGAGTGTTGTGAGGTGTCGCTGCCGGTGGGATCAGGTTCCTCCCGAGCCTGGGACTGTGGTTCTTCCCCCCTATTGTTGGGGGGAGATCCATGATGTTGCCCGGTGTGTGAGAGAGAGACAATGTTAATGCTGTTTAATGCGACATACATGTTTCATACATATTCTATTTGCCACAGTTCCTCCAGGTAGTTGTATGTGCCTAGCATTCACATCAATGTTCACTTGTGGATGGGTATGTTGCAGGGGACTGATTGAAATGTTCTCCAGGGTGTTTGACATGTCGAATTTGGGCTTGGATGCTTCTTTGGCTGTGGCTTGATCTTGTTGTGTCACATGTCCATTGTGAGAGTGGGTAACTCCATTGGCTGCCCCGGGGGTGTGTGCTTGTGTAAGGGGTGAGTGATCATCCCTCAGCCTGACGATGTTCAACATCCACATGGCCCCCCTCACACAAGTGGCCCGCCACCACAACCTCAAAAACATCTCCTACGCTTGTGGTAAATAATTTAATTACCGGGACTTAATTTGATGCGGAAAATCTATAACAATAGCTCAGTAAAATAAGAGGCAGAATCCGTGGTATTAGAGGTTCGGAACGGGCTTTATTCCAGAATCAATTTAAATTGGCGCTCCATATTCCATCACCACGAAGGTTCAGGAAGTGAAGACGTTACTTTATTGACAAGTAATCATTTTTATACAATAGGCATTACAGTGAAGCAAATGCAGGAGGCGTAACAATTGATAGTAAAGATAAAACATACATGCGTAGCTAGAGTGGGTGTAACTGGGCGTAACTAAAGAACGTCATCAGGTATGATGTCATAATAGGGTGGTTCCATGAAAGAATTTCGCAATGTCAGCAGAAATACTTGGCAGAAATGCGCGCGCAGCAGCATGACGTGTGATTGACGTGCAACTAGGGGGTGAAGGGGACTTGACATTTAGCTCTACATGTGGCGACAGAAGTCTGGAGAGTCAAGTCAACCTAATCCCAAATCATATCTAACATCCTATGTTTAAAGAACTATGTTATCCAAAAGAGAGGTCTCTTAGAGTAGAATCTTATTCTATACTGACTATGAGTGCGTGTACAAGCGTCTAAGTGTCTACACAATATGCGGGGGCAGAAATCTTCCATAGTAACAGGGCTATGAATTACTTGCATAAAGACAGAGAAGCCGGGCCTTTTGCTCGGTAGCTGGAAGAATGTTTACTTAAACTACTAGACAGGAATGCATTGGGTAGGGAGCGGAGCAGATAATCTCGAAGGTGAAATACAGTTTTTGGCAGGCAACAGGCTGATGTCAGGCACCGTTAGCCGCGCAGAGAGTAGGACAAAGTTCATGGATACAGATGCGAGCTCAGACTGAAGCTTTCAGAGGCAGAAGGCAGGAAAAGCTTGATGGCAGAATCAGGGCCTACTTGCCTGGACTGTAAAATGTCATAAGTGAACCATATAAAGCCGGTGGCCTTTCGTACTCAGGAATGGAATATCCGGCCCATTCATGGCGGATCTGAAAGAGGACATGTTGGCGGTGGACGCACATGTGTTTGCGTCTTCATAACTGGAACTGGAGGGAACATACATGTACTTGTGATTTATACATGAAACCGTTGGGGTCCAAGATAGGGGACATAACTGACCAGAAAAATCCATATTTCCACATTCCCTCCTTGTCCCCTACTTGCCCGTCAAGAGATATCAATCTTCATTAATCCATCGATCTGTTCATATAGCATCATTTGTTCTTCTTTCTTC
This sequence comes from Triturus cristatus, assembly GCF_964204655.1. Lineage (NCBI taxonomy): Eukaryota > Metazoa > Chordata > Amphibia > Caudata > Salamandridae > Triturus > Triturus cristatus. Next base: position 62,452,680 of record NC_140580.1, on the reverse strand, counting down.
TTCCGTGATGAATGAAATCTTGGTGGTGGAATACACGATGTGGCACACAGACCACAGATCGCTGGTCCACATTGTAGACATAGACAGCAACTGAATAGTATGAGAAAGCCAATACCTAGGAAGGATAGGACCTTCCATCCAAAGGTAGATAATACACTCCAAAACCAACCGGACCAAGTCCAGGTGCCTGGATTCTGGTGTATCTGGCTTACAATCTTATGAAGGCGAGTTATGGCTTGATATACAGATGGCGAATTTTCTGGTATGAAAATGCAACAACTTGATCCGATGACCCTACAAGCTCCGCCCCTATCGGCCAGGATGACGTCAAGGACAAGACGATTTTGAAGCACAACAATCCGCATAGCAGACTGCTCTTCTGTTAAATTGCCTAAGGCGGAAATAGTTTCATTCACTACTGCTTCAAGGGTTCTGGTTAATCTACGTATCAGCTTACTATTGGTAACTGTACCTATATAGGGAAAGAGACCTTTATTGAAATCTGTGTATTTTTCCCATGCTGTCTCAGTGTAATCGACTATTGGGAGATCTCTCCTTTCTCTATTGTGTACTAAATGAGTATTTCTGTGATAATCAGGAGGAGCTAGGAAAACAGGTGGCAAAAGGAATCCGATGTAGCAGGTACCATCCCAATCTAGTGGCAAACGTATGTATGCCGTCTGACCACATATGAAGTAGGAATGGCGGGAAGCTCTAAATGTAGACTTGCCTTGATCACTAAATTCTATTACAGTGGTGCATCTACTATGGCCCATATGTATGGAACCATTCTTTCTTACACATAATTCACCTTTAACTGGAAATACTGACATGGCGGGCAAAATTGGAGTAGCTTCGGATTCGACATTCAGGATCATGAGATTAAGCGTAAAATTACCTAATCCATATACTTCATTTTCTAGATCAGTTCCTGTTCTTTTGGGAAGTCCCTCCTTGTTGGGGTGGCAGACTTTGAGTAAAACTAAGTTCAGATTTCCCCATACCCAGTTTTTCTGGTAAACTGCAGAATTCGAATCTAGGGAATTAATTAAACTAAACCATGCTCCACAGGAGCCGTTGTGTGTGAACGGGTATGGAAAGAGAGGTAGAATTCCTTTATAGTTCTGATATGGAGGGAGTCTGCCACATATCCAACAATTTGTAGCATTGCTAACCTGATGGGAATGATGTAACATACTAATAAAAGTGTTATTGCGCAGCGCAAATCTATAGGACAATTCATGCGGAGGTAATTCACTAAAAGAATGTTCAGCAGTAATATTGTAAACATGTCTAGAAATAGGATAATATGTGTGCAACAATATACTTGCAGTAATTATTAAAAGACTTAGGAAAAACAAAATTAATAACGTCACTGTGCAATGACTACGCAGTGATTTACAGTACGCATGTCGTTTCAACTTTATCCTTCTGTTTCTTTCTCTGTACAGGTCTAAGGGATACATGTCAGAGACAAATTCGACCGATTCACCTTGGAGAGGACTTAAACAATCAAATTGCCTGACTTGTTAGACCTAAGTTTTAGTTTGTATTGTTCATGGTTATTCAGTTCAACCAAAGGAAGTTTTGAGTCACTCGGGGAAGACACGCAAGGTGTGTCGTTTACGTCTGACGGTAGTCCATGAAATTTCTTGATATGACTTGAATGTATCCAGCCTTTTCGTCCTTCGATCTTTACGGCTGTCCTCGTCGTTAGCAATACGAGTTGAGGCGACTTCCACCTAGGATCCAGCTGAGACTTCCGATCAAAGTTCCTCACTAGAACTAAATCCCCTGGAATTACGTCATGGGGTTTCACCTCGGTGTGGTCGGGAAAGGCTGCAGTTACCTGTGAACGACAAGATTGTAGTGCAGACATCAAGGAAGCCAAGTAATCTGTCAGCATATTACAGTCAATATCAGTTATTTTGCGTGGTATAGGCGTCCCCCACATATTTGGTGGTCTACCGAAGATCACTTCATAAGGGGATAGCCCTGTTCGAGAGTGTGCTACCATTCTCATGTAAAAGAGTGCAACGGGTAAGGCTACTACCCAGTCGACACCTTTCTCTCTGCATATTTTGGACAATCTAATTTTCAGGGTCTGGTTATGTCGTTCCACGAGACCTGCTGCCTCGGGGTGTCGGACACAGTGAAATTTCCACTGATAGCCTAACAAAAGTGAAACGTGTTTCATTAGTTCGGATGAGAACGGCTGGCCGTTATCTGAGTAGACAACACGTGGTAAACCGTACCGTGGGAAGAATTCTCGAACTAACTGTTTGGCAGTAGTCGGGGCAGTGTAATCTGAAACCGGGTATGCCTCTGTCCAACGGGAAAGAGCACAGACAACTACGAGAACATATTTGAATCCTCGACATCGTTCCATCTGGATATAATCCATCTGGAGGACTTCAAAAGGGTGATCAGGAGGCTGAAATCCACCCTGTTCTACGGGAATGCTTTTACCTGGGTTAAACTGACAACAGATCATACAGGTACGGACTTTTTGTTTAGCTGCTGCTCGTAAATGTTGGTTGAACCAAATGTGTTGAATGCTGTCTAGCATAGCTTTTTCTCCTAGATGTGCTGGACTATGTACAGTGTTAATAACGACTTGGACCATTGAATCAGGAAGGAACCACACAGATTTTTCCTTCGTCATCCATCCTTGATCCGTTTGGATCCCTCCTAACTCAGTCCATTTCTTTATTTCGTCTGGTGTAGCATGTGTCTGTATGTCGATTACGTCAAGAGCGGGATCCTTAACCATCATGCAATGTGTTGGTGTCGGGACTATTGTCTTTGTCATGTCGGATGTTTGAGTTTGAGCAGTCTGTTTAGCTGTTCTGTCAGCTAGATCATTGCCTTGAGAAATGATATCAGTAACTTTCGTATGAGCTTTACATTTCATAATTGATATTGCAGTGGGTAGATGTATTGCATCTAATAAGGCATGAATAAGGGGTCCGTGCTGAATGTGGGCACCGTGAGAAGTTAAATAACCTCTCTCTCGCCACAGCACGCCGAAATCATGTACAACTCCGAATGCATAACGTGAATCAGTGTATATGTTGACTTTTTTATTTGTTGCTTGAATACAGGCTTGTGTCAGAGCGATGAGCTCTGCTGCTTGAGCGGACAAGGTATTTATGCAATTTGTTTCAATGATTTCAGTGTCTGTTGTGACTGCATAAGCGGCCACTAGCTCTCCTGTACCTGTTCTCATACATGAACCATCTACATACAATGTCAGGTCTGGGTCTAACAATGGGACGTCTGTTAAATCTTGTCTGGGTTTCGTCATGATAGTGATAACTTCAATACAATCATGTGCAAGTGGGTCTGTTCCATTTATAGGTAACAGTGTGGCAGGATTCAATGTACTACAACGTCTGATTTCTATATGTGGCTGAAACAATGTTAATTCGTAACCAGTGAGTCGTGCTATAGTCAAATGTTGTGTTTGTGTGCGGTTCAAGAGAACCTCTACTGCATGTGGTACTTGTACTGTCAATGGATGTCCTAATACTATGGCATCACTTTGTCTGATTGCTAAAGCTGTTGCTGCCACTGATTTCAGGCACGCAGGCAAAGCCTGAGCTACGGGATCTAATGTACTAGAAAAATAAGCACATGGTTTGTGTGATCCTGCTTCTTCCTGTGTGAGTACTGACAAGGCAGTACCTTCGCGTTCTGTAACGAAGAGTGTAAACTGTTTATTGTAACATGGTGTTGCTAAAACAGGTGCTTGGCATAAGGCTTTCTTTAGGCTTTCAAAAGCTTGTGTATGTTCCTGAGTCCAAGGGAGAACAGTCGATGTGGCTGCCTCCTGTGTTGTCAATTGAATGAGGGGTTTTGCTAGAAATGCATACTGAGGGATCCACTGCCTACAATATGAAGTGAGGCCTATGAAAGCCCGCACCTCCTTTTGTGTCTTGGGTATTGGCATATTAGCAATTAGCTGGATGCGATCTGGTGTAAGCTGCCTTCCCTCCTTGGACAGCGAGTGACCGAGGTAAACAACTCGCTGGACACAGAATTGCAGCTTAGAAGGGGACACCTTGTGCCCCTTTTCGGCCAAAAATTGTAATACCGTCAGTGAGGCTTTCTCACATTCAGGTTCGCTTCTAGCGGTGATCAGCAGATCATCGACATATTGAAGCAGGGCAGTGTTGACTGGCATGTGGATACTGTCGAGTTCTCGTTTCAGTGCTTGGCTATAAATGCTGGGGCTTTCTGTAAATCCTTGAGGTGCGCGTGTGAATTTAAAGCTTCGTCCATTTAAACTAAATCCGAACAAGTATTGGCTTTCCGGATCTATTGGGACGCTGAAGAAGGCATTCTTGAGATCAATTACAGTAAAGAATGTTGCTTCGGAATCAATGGCTGTCAGTAATGAAGAAATGTCTGGGACTACGGGGTATTGTGGTACTATGCATTTATTTAATTCGCGCAGATCAATAACCAATCGATATACTGGCGGGGCTGTTGGATCGGTTCGTTTAAGAATCGGAATTATCGGGGAATTACATACATTGGAGTCAGTTTCCACAACCACTCCTTGGGTAATAAGCTCGTCAATGATTTGTAGTAAAGCCACTACAGCATCTGGGGGTAACTTGTATTGTCGCATTCGTGGAAGTACCACTCCTGCCTTTAGTGTGACTCGATATGGTGTAATGTTCATGCAACCAACATCTGTAGGGCCTTGCGCCCATAAATGTGTCGGTAAAGTCTGTAGTCGGTGATCCATGTCTCGGGACACGTAGTGCCCTTTGAAATCACGTAAAAACAATCTTACTCCTTCCGGAGAACAACATATAATAGCTCCTAGAGCTTTCAAAGTTTTTATGCCTAACAAGTTTTCTGGACATGATTTGGTAAGTAATAAATCTGTAGTTCGTGTCAAGGGACCGATCGTAAGTGGAAGAGGCTGTGTTACTTCGTTAATGATAGGTTTTCCTGAAAAGCCAAGGGAAATATTCTGTGTGCCTGAGAGGGGTGCCCCTGGAACTTCACTACGTTTTATTGTTGTTCGGCTTGCCCCTGTATCAAGTAAGAATTTTCTATCTTGACCTAATAGTTCACTGTGTACATAAGGTCCTTCTTGATCTACAGGGACCTCAATAAGGGGTAAGCCAACTTCCCTCTCTAGGCTGTTTCATGAGTATCGTTGATAATCAGGATAGTCATACTGTGCGGTCTGATACATCTGTCGGGTCGTTGTTTGTGTGGCAGCAATAGGCTGCGGTGGTGGAGCTGGCATAGACTGTTGCGGAGCTGGCATGGACTGTGCATGCTGCGGAGTTCCTTGTTGATTCTGATCCTGTCTAAGTGGTCTTGGTCTTTCTTTTGTGTTACCTATGGCGATATTATGTTTTAAAACGGGACAATCGTGTACATAATGACCTGGCTGTTTACAATAGTTGCACGTCCCTTTAACAGGACCTGTTGAAACACTGGACTGTGTTATACCCTTCTTATGACCGTCAACTGGCACTGTCTGGGAAACTAGCATTTTCATTTTCGTGTCTTTCATGCGTCTATGTTCATGTTCTTGTTCTTCTCTAATTCTATTGTGATGGTACTGTAGCATTTGTAACATTTGTGACGGAGTGTTACCTTGCCAGGTACTCTCGAACTTCAATACTCTATTCTTAACTTGGGGCAAGGCATTTTCAACCAATTTTGTCACAAACAGATGTGGATACGACTCGCTACTTGCTTTTATTCCACTATTTATACCAAAACATTTCTCAAATCGGGAATAGAAATCACTAGTGTCTTCATCTGATTTTTGTTTACAGGCTGAGATTGCACCCCAGTCTTCCTTTTTCGTAGTTAATAAACGTGGCAGTACCTGTACTAGTAGACCTGGTAGTGCTTTGATCTTGTCCCCGAGCCCTGAACCTGGACCTCGAGCTTTTTCTTCGTTTTCTAATGCTGTCCAATCTATCTTCTGGTCTCCCACCTCCCAATCCTTTTCCTTGAGTTTTTCGTAAATGCCCGCAGGCATTAATACCTTCAATATTGTCATAATGTCGGGGTAGGTATATTCTCCCATGAGTAACATATCTTTAATTTCACGATGGAAACCTGCTGGGTCTTTATCATGACTGGGTACCACTTTCTTCATTTCTAATAGTTCTATTTTAGATATGGGTGTGTATACAAACACACGTTTAAACTCATTGTCATCACCCTTTATCGGGTGCACTTCGCGTAAGGGATTCTGTCTATCCATGTAATGCGTCGTTCTTTCCTTGATGGGCAGTGAGACATGTTCAGGACATACAAAAAGGATGTACTGCTTTCTGGATTCTAGTATTTCTCTAATTAACTTAGTACCGGAACCTCTCCATTTATTCGTGAGTAATTCAGTCAATATATCAGGTAAGGGACCAGGATCGGAGTGTTGGCTTTTATATAATATAAGGAGTTGTTGAATCATATAGATACCAGCTAAACGCTGTTCATCTGGGGCGAGGTTCAAAAACGTATGTACTAGTGTATCATCACCATATTTTCCAGGACTGTCAACCCAGTGAACGGCTGACCTGGCTAATTCTTGTTCGTCCATAGAATCGAGTATATGATAACCCCTTCGTTCTCGGAGTAATTTGTCAGCGGCTTGGAATGAATGTTCGGGGGACCTTATATTTATTATAGGAGTTTGGAATTTTCTGTTATTATCTGGACGTATCGGACATATCGGATCAGTAAAGCATCTAGTATTATTGCAAGATCTTCCTCTACCTACATAGGCCATTGTTTCTAACTGTCCTGTGGGCAGTTCTAATTCTTCCTCGTCCTCGATTTGTTCTGGTTCGTCTACTGCTAATCTTTCCTCGTGTATTCGTTCTATTTCTTTGCGGATCTTTCGGCTCATAGCTACTATGCATGATCGTTTATCATGTCTCCCCTCTGATATATTCTTACCCCATGTGGTAAGAATCTGCATTTCTTCCGGATTTACCCCTGGTTGATCTTGATTTCTGATCACACAGTTTATGAGGAAACGTAACAGTTCCCCCTGTATTTCCACCTTTTGGTACTCCATGGCTCTGTTAATACTCTCAGGGTCTCGCCCTGACTGAACAAAGTGATATATATTTTCTAAATGTGCAGTCATTCCTGGTAGCTTCCCTAAATATATTGCAGCTCGTCGGATACGTAATGATGCCAGCATCATTTCGTCCCCTTTTCCGGGCACAGGGTCATATCTACAGTCTATTAGAAGTTCCTTGAGCGTGTTGGGAGTTACTAGTTTGGGCGTACGTTGGTGGGCTAATTCTTGAAAGGAAAGTTTATTTGTTCTGGGTGGCGTAGAAAAAATGCTTGATGTACCTCCGGTAGCACCACCTGGGGTGCTGGATGTGAAAGGATTCGTTGAACGAGATATAGCAACCATAGGTGTGGATGCGGATGTAGAAACAGATGTGCTTGCCGGAACTTGTGTCGGGGTTTGCTGTTGTAGAGGTACAGACGAAGGAGGGTCTTGGCGTTGAACCCCCTCGGCAGGCGGTCTATGTGGCGCAGCATTAGCATACTCGGGAGCTGCGTCGTCTAAATAAGAGGAAAGAAAAACATCTTCTGCGGTTCTGGGATGCCCTTTGGGATGTGCTTTTATCGGAAACAATGGGGGTGGCAAGTCTCTTGGTATCTCCGGGGTAGCCTTAGGTAGTCCTTCGGCCAGAAGAGGATACATACCATTCACAAGGGCATTTCTTTGTCTGTCTGTTTGTTCTGACTTTACTCGAGTACCTTCTTCAATTAATACACTTTCTCGAACTTTATTTGAATTCTCCTTACTTTTCTCTTCCTGTCTGAGCGCTTTTTCTGTACGTCTGTATGATTCTTTACGCCATAATTCAATGGCATCTTTCTGTGACTGTCTAGCTTTCCTTTTCCATAATTCTTCTTCTACTTTCATAATGCAATCTGCATCCCAGGTCCCAGCTGCGGGCCACCTCTGACTTTCTGGTGATTCCTTGGTGTAGTCTACCCATAGATCAAGAAATAATATGGCGTCTAGGCCATGTTTATGATACATGAAGTACCCTGGAGTGTCCCTAGGAGGAATGGGAACAGCTTCTTCGAGTACCCCTTTTCTGGTTTTGATCTGTCTTAATTTCGAAAAGAGCGGCATATTGAGAACTGATCTGATACCTAATTTTGAACACGTTTAATACCATAAAACACAATAATGAACAGTCATTCACACCACAATATACAGAACGTATTTAAAACATTTTAACATTTAACATTTAATGAATAAACAATGATGGTCATTTAGGGAACTAGTCACTAAGCATAATACTCGATACTAACTAGGTAAATCTGAATTATATACTAGACATACTTGATATACTGCTAAACAGTACAGATACACTGCTGAAACAGTGCAGACCGGATTTGTGTACCCAAACCCGTCTTGACCGGCACAACCTATGTGCACGTCAGAACGCCTCCCCGATAATGGTACTCACCGGGTAGCTCGGAACGGAAGGCCTCGGAACTGAACTGAACTTGAACCGGACTGGACTCGACTCGGAACTTCGGAAACTTCGGAAAACTGGTGGGCCTCTGTATACCTCGGATCTTGCTCTCTCAGCTAGGCTCTGGTCGGGATACTTCGCACTTCTCACCGCCTCGTCTGGGTGTTGATCGCAGCCTCAGTTACCCCCGCTCGGCAGGAGGGAGATACAGGAAATCCTGTGGGTACGCGTTGTTGTCCGTCCAGCTGTGACAGGAGACCGGGCCTGCAACGCACCGCCGGCGCGTGAGATGAGAAAGTGTCCCTGTTCGGGCGCCATTTATGTGGTAAATAATTTAATTACCGGGACTTAATTTGATGCGGAAAATCTATAACAATAGCTCAGTAAAATAAGAGGCAGAATCCGTGGTATTAGAGGTTCGGAACGGGCTTTATTCCAGAATCAATTTAAATTGGCGCTCCATATTCCATCACCACGAAGGTTCAGGAAGTGAAGACGTTACTTTATTGACAAGTAATCATTTTTATACAATAGGCATTACAGTGAAGCAAATGCAGGAGGCGTAACAATTGATAGTAAAGATAAAACATACATGCGTAGCTAGAGTGGGTGTAACTGGGCGTAACTAAAGAACGTCATCAGGTATGATGTCATAATAGGGTGGTTCCATGAAAGAATTTCGCAATGTCAGCAGAAATACTTGGCAGAAATGCGCGCGCAGCAGCATGACGTGTGATTGACGTGCAACTAGGGTGTGAAGGGGACTTGACATTTAGCTCTACATGTGGCGACAGAAGTCTGGAGAGTCAAGTCAACCTAATCCCAAATCATATCTAACATCATATGTTTAAAGAACTATGTTATCCAAAAGAGAGGTCTCTTAGAGTAGAATCTTATTCTATACTGACTATGAGTGCGTGTACAAGCGTCTAAGTGTCTACACAATATGCGGGGGCAGAAATCTTCCATAGTAACAGGGCTATGAATTACTTGCATAAAGACAGAGAAGCCGGGCCTTTTGCTCGGTAGCTGGAAGAATGTTTACTTAAACTACTAGACAGGAATGCATTGGGTAGGGAGCGGAGCAGATAATCTCGAAGGTGAAATACAGTTTTTGGCAGGCAACAGGCTGATGTCAGGCACCGTTAGCCGCGCAGAGAGTAGGACAAAGTTCATGGATACAGATGCGAGCTCAGACTGAAGCTTTCAGAGGCAGAAGGCAGGAAAAGCTTGATGGCAGAATCAGGGCCTACTTGCCTGGACTGTAAAATGTCATAAGTGAACCATATAAAGCCGGTGGCCTTTCGTACTCAGGAATGGAATATCCGGCCCATTCATGGCGGATCTGAAAGAGGACATGTTGGCGGTGGACGCACATGTGTTTGCGTCTTCATAACTGGAACTGGAGGGAACATACATGTACTTGTGATTTATACATGAAACCGTTGGGGTCCAAGATAGGGGACATAACTGACCAGAAAAATCCATATTTCCACACGCTGACGACACCCAGCTCATCCTCTCCCTCACCAAGGACCCTCACACCGCCAAGACAAACATCCACAAGGGCTAAGGTCCATCGCCGACTGGATGCGGAGCGGCCATCTGAAACAGAACTCGGACAAGACGGAGGTCCTCATCCTGGGGGACACACCCTCAGCCTGGGACGACTCCTGGTGGCCGATCGCTCTGGGCACAGCACCGACACCCACCCACCACGCACGCAACCTAGGATTGATCCTCGCATCCTCCCTCTCCATGTCCAAGCAGGTCATCGCTGTCTCCTCCTCCTGCTACGACACCCTACGCACGCTCCGCCGGATCTACTGGTGGATCCCGACCAAAACAAGTAGAACAGTGACACAGGCCCTCGTCAGCAGCTGACTGGACTACGGCAATGCACTCTACGCAGGACTCCCATCCAAACACCAACGGCGGATACAACGCTTCCGAAACGCCTCCGCACGACTGATCGTCAACGTCCCCCGCCACATCACCCCCCTCCTGAGTGACCTGCACTGGCTCCACATCGACAAGAGGATCACCTTCAAGCTCCTCACCCACGCACACAAGGCACTCCACAATGCCGGACAAGCCTACCTGAACATCAGACTCAGCTTCTACACCCCCAGCCACCAGCTCTGCTCCGGTAGCCTCGCCCTCGCAGCTATCCTCCGCATCCAACGTACGACCGCCTGTGGGAGATCCTTCTCCTACTTCGCCGCCAAGACCTGGAACACCCTCCCAACCCACCTACGACTGACCCAAGACCTACTTGCCTTCAGATGACTCCTCAAGACCTGGCTCTTCGAGCAGTAGTGGAACCCCCCCCCCCCCTCAGCGCCTTGAGACCCTCAGAGGTAAGTAGCGCGCCTTACAAGTACCTTGATCGATTGTTGATTGATTGACAGTGCCTGCTGGTGGGTGTAGTGTGATTTGGCAGTGGGTCTCCCAGGTGATGTATCTGTCCCCCCATGGAGCATGCTGCCATGTCAGTGAGTGTGAGTTCCTGTCCTAGATATCTGAGCTGGTTGTGTTTGTGTTAGATTTTGCAGTTGTCACAGGAGGGCCTTGTGCTGCCTACAGCAGGGCCAAGTGTCAGCTACCTTGTCAGTACTTTGCCAGTCCCTGTGCATTGCGCATGGTGCATGGGTATGTCCCTGGGCCATATGGGCTGAGGGCAATGGTGTCTGTTTCTGAGTTGTACAATATGTTTAGTGATCCCCACCCTCTCAGCATCCCGGACATCCAGTCTTGGGTTTGTGGTTTGTGTAGCCTGGGACATGGCATGGCCTTGCTTTGTGAATGGGGCATACACATGTTAGTGGCATGAGCGTTGTTTTTGAGTGTGGTTGTGTCCGGTGAGGGCTTGGGGGTAGGTGAGTGCATTTGTTGTAGTTGGGGTGTGGCTGCCATTACCCCCATGTTACATAAGTTGTTTGTGTACTCACCAGGCTCGGTAACTCCTTCGACCCCGTGTTCTCCCACCGGCGGAAGCAGGGCCGTCACCTTCTCCTCCCAGGGATGGTAATGTACCGGTCTGCGGGGCAGCCCACCTCCTGTGATGTTATTCTGGGCGTAGTCCTCGTTCATTTTGCGCTTGACTGCCCTCCGCAGATCGTACCACCTGGCTTGGCATTCATTCCTGGTCCTTCTGATGGGCGCAACAGCATTCACCCGATCGATGATCCTCTGCCACAGGCGTGATTTTTCGGCTATGCTGGTCTGTCTGACCAATGTTCCAAAGAGCTGTGGCTCGACTCTGATGACTTCGTTGACAAGGATGTCCAGCTCCTCCCTTGTGAACTTTGGATTCTTATCTGTGGGCATGGTGTGGGGTGTGGGTGTGGATGGTTGTGGGTGTGTGGGTGTTAATGTGTAGGTGTCTGTGTGAATGTGTAGAGGGGGTATGTGTGAAGGAGGTTGTGTGAAGGTGTGTAAGTTAGGGTGTATGGGTGCAGTTGTTTGTGTGTGGTGTCTGTCAGCAGTGGGTCTGTTGCAAAGGCTCATGGTTTGTGAGTGTGGGCCCTTTTTATTGGTCCATTTGTGGGTGTGGCTGGGTTTGAAATTTTGGTGGGTGTGTTATAAGAGGTGGTTGTGAGTTTGGGCCTCTGTTTGCCTGTTTGGATGTGCCAGGTCAGTCTTTTAGATGTTTTTTGTACTGTAGACGTGTTTTGTGGTGTTGTGCAATTCGAATTGACCCTCCTTGTGCTGTTTTGCGGTGTCCTGGTTCTGTACGAGTCGTTTTAGCGTATGTAAGGTGCGTACATACGCGATGTTGTTGTACAGTGCTCATATATGCAATTTTGTTGTACGGTCCGTACATACGCGATGCTGGGGTACGGTGGTGGGGTACGGTGCGTCCAAGTATGGGGCTGGGGTACAGTGGTGGGGTATGGTGCGTACAAGTAAAGGGCTGGTGGACGGTGTTGGGGTACGGTGCTGGGGTAGGGTGCTGGGGTAGGGCACTGGGGTACGGTGCGTCCAAGTACAGGGCTGGGGTATGGTGATGGGGTACGGTGCGTATAAGTAAGGGGCTGGTGTAGGGTGGTGGGGTACAGTGTGTCCAAGTACAGGGCTGGGGTACGGTGGTGGGGTATGGTGCGTACAAGTAAAGGGCTGGGGGACGGTGGTGGGGTACGGTGCGAACAAGTAAGGGGCTGGGGTAGGGTGGTGGGGTACGGTGCATACATGTACAGGGCTGGGGTACGGTGGTGGGGTACGGTGGTGGGGTACAGTGCGACCAAGTACGGGGCTGGGGTACGGTGTTGGGGTACGGTGCTGGGATACGGTGCGTACAAGTACGGGGCTGGGGTACGGTGGTGGGATACGGTGCATACACATACGGGGCTGGGGTACGGTGCGGACATGGGGGGTACGATAAAGACATATGGGGGAGGGGGGGCTGTATGACTCGTAGCCCGGGCACAAGTTTACCCGGATACGAGTGGTACGGCGTTCAATCCGTACGGGGCCTTTTCCATGCGCTTGTGTTTTCGGACGGCCGGTACGGATCGTACTTGCGCGCTCGGACTTCAGTTTTACGATTTGTATGTAAAACTTTCCAGGGACGTCTCATAGACTTTTCCCGAAGTCATTCGTATGGATTTTTCACGTACGAATCGTACTTCGCCGTTTGTACGGGACTTGTACGATTCGTACGTAAAAAAATACGGCTACGAGTCATACGGTAATTTTTTTTTACGGATCGGAATCGGCACCAAAATGTTAGAAACATAATACAATTATAAATACATCTATATATATATACATTCACCTGTAACATAAATATAAAAATAATATATATATATATATATATATATATATATATATATATATATATATATATATATATATATATAGAATGAATTAAAATATTAAAATTATTATTTAATTTTAAAACAACATTTTATACTGCATTAACTGAACAGTAGGGAAAATGTTGGATAGCGTAGAGGATAAAATTACTATTCCCACTCCAGGGAATGCAAAAGTAGGGAAAGTGTTGGAAAGTGGAGGGGATAACATTACTATTCCCACTCCAGCGAGTGCAACAGTAGGGAAAGTGTTGGATAGCAGAGTGGGATAATTTACTATTTTCACTCCAGGGAGTGCAACAGTAGAGAAATTGTTGGATTGCGCAGGGGATAAAATTACTATTCCCACTCCAGCAAGTGCAACAGTAGGGAAAGTGTTGGATAGCAGAGGGGATAAAATTACTATTCCCATTCCAAAGAGTACAACAGTAGGGAAAGTATTGGATAGCGGAGGGGAATAATTTACTATTCCCACTCCAGCAAGTGCAACAGTAGGGAAAGTGTTGGATAGGGGAGGGGATAATTTACTATTCCCACTCCATGGAGGGCAACAGTAGGGAAAGTGCTGGATAGCGTAGGGGATAAAATTACTATTCCCACTCTAACAAGTGCAACAGTAGAGAAAGTGTTGGATAGCAGAGGGGATAAAATTACCATTCCCATTCCAAAGAGTACAACAGTAGGGAACGTATTGGATAGCGGAGGGGAATAATTTACTATTCCCACTCCAGCAAGTGCAACAGTAGGGAAAGTGTTGGATAGGGGAGGGGATAATTTACTATTCCCACTCCATGGAGGGCAACAGTAGGGAAAGTGTTGGATAGCGTAGGGGATAAAATTACTATTCCCACTCTAACAAGTGCAACAGTAGAGAAAGTGTTGGATAGCAGAGGGGATAAAATTACCATTCCAACTCCAGCAAGTGCAACTATACAAAGGTGTTGGATAGCTGAGAGGAATAATTTACTATTCCCACTCCAGCAAGTGTAACAGAAGGGAAAGTGTTGGATAACGGAGGGGATAAAATTACTATTCCCACTTCAGGGATTGCAAGAGTAGGGAAAGTGTTGGATAGCGGAGGGGATAAAATTATTATTCCCACTCCAGGGAGTGCAATAGTAGGGAAAGTGTTGGATAGCGGAGGGGAATAGTTTACTATTCCCACTCCAGCAAGTGCAACAGTAGTGAAAATGTTGGATAGCGGAGGGTAATAATTTACTATTCCCACTCCATGGAATGCAACAGTATGGAAAGTGTTGGATAGCGTAGGGGATACAATTACTATTCCTACTCCAACAATTGCAACAGTAGGGAAAGTGTTGGGTAGCGGAGTAGAATAATTTACTATTCCCACTCCAGCAAAATAATAAACATTAATTAACAAATACTTAAGTAATACAAAATAATTTACCTCCCACTAAATCCCCCTATAAATGACACCACCAATATTGTAGAACATGACACAATTAACATAATTGCTTAACAATTAATGAATTAACTAATAACAATGAACAATCAAATGAAAAACAATCAATAATAAATTAATTCACACTATTAAGACTATAAAATAGCAATAACTATTATATAAAAAAATATTACATTTTAATTACTTCCCACACGACTCCCCTATAAATCCACAACCCGCCCCTAAAAAAATGAAACAATTTACATATCTACCAATCAATAAATAATAATTAATAACCAATTAATAATTAATTAATACTACATTATTTAACACATTTAACAATATAAAATATTAAATACACATATTAGTTAATCAAAATTATTAATTAATTATTAATGAATTATTTATAATTAAATTACTTGCCACCCTACTCACTAATCAACCCACAACCCGCTCCTAAAAAAGAAGACAATTAACATATTTACCAATTAATAATATTAATTAATATCCAAACAGGCCCTCGTCAGCAGCTGACTGGACTACGGCAATGCACTCTACGCAGGACTCCCATCCAAACACCAACGGCGGATACAACGCTTCCGAAACGCCTCCGCACGACTGATCGTCAACGTCCCCCGCCACATCACCCCCCTCCTGAGTGACCTGCACTGGCTCCACATCGACAAGAGGATCACCTTCAAGCTCCTCACCCACGCACACAAGGCACTCCACAATGCCGGACAAGCCTACCTGAACATCAGACTCAGCTTCTACACCCCCACCCACCAGCTCTGCTCCGGTAGCCTCGCCCTCGCAGCTATCCTCCGCATCCAACGTACGACCGCCTGTGGGAGATCCTTCTCCTACTTCGCCGCCAAGACCTGGAACACCCTCCCAACCCACCTACGACTGACCCAAGACCTACTTGCCTTCAGATGACTCCTCAAGACCTGGCTCTTCGAGCAGTAGTGGAACCCCCCCCCCCTCAGCGCCTTGAGACCCTCAGAGGTAAGTAGCGCGCCTTACAAGTACCTTGATCGATTGTTGATTGATTGACAGTGCCTGCTGGTGGGTGTAGTGTGATTTGGCAGTGGGTCTCCCAGGTGATGTATCTGTCCCCCCATGGAGCATGCTGCCATGTCAGTGAGTGTGAGTTCCTGTCCTAGATATCTGAGCTGGTTGTGTTTGTGTTAGATTTTGCAGTTGTCACAGGAGGGCCTTGTGCTGCCTACAGCAGGGCCAAGTGTCAGCTACCTTGTCAGTACTTTGCCAGTCCCTGTGCATTGCGCATGGTGCATGGGTATGTCCCTGGGCCATATGGGCTGAGGGCAATGGTGTCTGTTTCTGAGTTGTACAATATGTTTAGTGATCCCCACCCTCTCAGCATCCCGGACATCCAGTCTTGGGTTTGTGGTTTGTGTAGCCTGGGACATGGCATGGCCTTGCTTTGTGAATGGGGCATACACATGTTAGTGGCATGAGCGTTGTTTTTGAGTGTGGTTGTGTCCGGTTGAGGGCTTGGGGGTAGGTGAGTGCATTTGTTGTAGTTGGGGTGTGGATGCCATTACCCCCATGTTACATAAGTTGTTTGTGTACTCACCAGGCTCGGTAACTCCTTCGACTCCGTGTTCTCCCACCGGCGGAAGCAGGGCCGTCACCTTCTCCTCCCAGGGATGGTAATGTACCGGTCTGCGGGGCAGCCCACCTCCTGTGATGTTATTCTGGGCGTAGTCCTCGTTCATTTTGCGCTTGACTGCCCTCCGCAGATCGTACCACCTGGCTTGGCATTCATTCCTGGTCCTTCTGATGGGCGCAACAGCATTCACCCGATCGATGATCCTCTGCCACAGGCGTGATTTTTCGGCTATGCTGGTCTGTCTGACCAATGTTCCAAAGAGCTGTGGCTCGACTCTGATGACTTCGTTGACAAGGATGTCCAGCTCCTCCCTTGTGAACTTTGGATTCTTATCTGTGGGCATGGTGTGGGGTGTGGGTGTGGATGGTTGTGGGTGTGTGGGTGTTAATGTGTAGGTGTCTGTGTATGTATGTATGTATGTATGTATGTATTTATTTATTTATTTATTTATTTTATAGTTTTATATAGCGCTGAATCACCCAGAAGGGTATCTCTGCGCTTGCGACAGCTGACTATCTTGGGCTAGAAGAGGTATGTTTTCATCAGCTTTCTAAAACAAAGAAGGGACATGTCCGTACGAAAATATTGGGGAAGTCTGTTCCAAAACAAAGGGGCAAGGTACGAAAAAGCTCTGCCACCAGAACGGGCCTTATATATTCTAGGAACAGCAAGCAGAGCTTTTGATCCTGATCTAAGTGAAGATATAGGATTGTAGGCTTTTAATTTCGTAGTTAGATAACGGGGACTCAACTCATTTAGAGCCTTAAAAATCAAGCAACCTGTTTTAAATTGCACTCTTTTCCTAATAGGCAACCAGTGTAATTCATGCAACAGAGGCAGAGAAGGTGTTCTGGCCGGAGAATCCGTAACCAGTCGCGCAGCTGTGTTTTGAATGATCTGCAATTTATCCAAAGAGGCAGCATGAGCAGAGAGAAGAAGGGCATTGCAATAATCAATTTTGCTCATGAGCAAGGCCTGAATTAGAGTCTTCCTGGTGGATAATGGAAGCAACGGAAAAACTCTTCTAAGGAGACTTAGAGTGTGGTAGCAAGACCCAGCCACAGTGTTAACATGGGTCTGCAATGTGAGTTTATTATCAAGCTTAATGCCCAGATTTTTAGCCACCTCTTTAGGTGCAGGGGCTTTACCCAGCTCCTCCGGCCACCAACTAGGTGACCAGCAGATGTTAGCCCCTCCGAACAACAGAATCTCAGATTTCTCAGAGTTTAACTGGAGATAGTTGGCTTTCATCCAGGAGGCAATAGCCATCATACCCTGAGAAAAGATGGTTTGTGTGTCTGACCTCCCTTTGTCGAAGGTGAGGAGGAGCTGAGTGTCATCTGCGTAAGAGATGGGATTAAATCCCAAGTCCCTCATCAGTATTGCCAGGTGCGTCACATAGATATTAAAAAGCGTAGGGCTCAAACAAGAGCCCTGCGGGACGCCCCTGGTAACCTGTGAGCGAGCAGATGTGAAAGGACCCATTGACACTGCCTGAGTGCGGTTGGACAAGAAATCTGACAGCCAGCTTAGTGCGGATCCGCAAATGCCACACTCTAATAGTCTATGCAAGAGAACCTGGTGAGAGATGGTATCGAATGCCGCTGAAAGGTCAAGCAGCACCAGGAGTGCCGCTTGACCTTGATCCAGGGACATTCTGATATTATCCGTCACCTCCACCAAGGCAGTCTCTGTGCTATGTTTTGCTCGAAAGCCGGACTGCGAAATGTCCAAAGCACCAGAAGACTCAAGGAAAGCAGATAAGTGTTTGTTGATATGCTTCTCCGCAATCTTGCTCTGTAGAGGGAGCAATGAGATCGGGCGATAGTTTGACACTTCCCCGGGAGAGATGTTAGCATTTTTGCGAATAGGCAAAATTTGTGCGTGTTTCCATGTTTGGGGGAGACAGGCAGATCTTAAAGAAGTGTTAATTATGGAGCAAAATGGGGGCACCAACTGAGCAGCAAATCTGGAGGAGATTTTAGCGGGAATGGCATCCAGAGGAGATCCGGATTTGGTGGATTCCAATAGAGTTTGCACTTCTGAGATGGTGACAGCAGGAAATGAAGTCAAATAAGGTCCATCCCTATTGGGGTGAAGAGTAGTCTCCGCGGGAATAGAGGTAGGAGTATTAGAGAGGATGATATTTTGATAGATTTTCTCAATTTTTTGTACAAAAAAGGAGGAGATGTCATCACATAGTGTCTGAGAAAATCTAACCGTAGTCTGACAGGATTTAGGGTTGGTAAAATCCTGTACTATTTGAAAAAGCATCCTGGCATTATTACCAGCCTGTTGTAGAGTTTCAGCAATGTGGATTTTACGGGCTAATTTAACATTTTTATGAAAATTGCCATGGCTGCTTTATAAGAAATTTTAGCTTGCTCATTATGTGAGCGTCGCCAAATTCGTTCCAATTTTTTGCAGGCACTTTTCTCCGCCCGTAAACTAGGCGTGAACCAGCCCGTGGCAGACCTTTTAGGTGAAAATCTAAGAGGCTTAAGAGGAATTACTCTGTCGAGAAAATTAATAACTGTAGAATCAAATAATTCCAGCTGCTGGTCCACATCCCCCTGCATACTGCTCCAGTCCCACCCCTCAAACAAAGAAGAAAGATGGTTGGCCGTTAATTTGTGCCAAGGTCTGTATTGGCGAGTTCCAGAGTTGTTAATAGTTGCCGGGAGATGTCCAATTGGACCGAACAGTTGGAAATTAATCATAAAATGATCAGACCAAGTAAGTGGCAAAGTTTCGCCACATTTAATGTCCGGAGAATTGGAAAAAATGAGATCCAATGTGTGACCAGCAATGTGGGTGGGAGCCGTATTAATAATCTTTAGTCCCCCTGCAGCTAGATCTTGTAAGCACAGTCTGGCGTATTTATATAGCGCGTACTGTCACCCGAAGGGTATCCTGGCGCTTTAGACAATTATACCAACACCACACATAGCAGTCAGGTGAAATTAAACAGACCTAGGAAAGAGAAACGTTTTTAGTTCCTTCTTAAAGGAGGGAAACTCCCCAGAACTTCTCAACAGCAAAGGGAGAGAATTCCAATGTTTGGCCGCCACGAAACCGAAAGCTCGGCCGCCCATCCGAGCCCTCAATACCTTTGGGACTACCACAAGATGTGCTGACAGTGACCTAAGGGAACGAGTGGGCACATACCACTGGAACAGCTCCTGCAGTGGAGCAGGTCCTTGCCCATGGAGTCCCTTAAACACCAAACAAAGCGCCTTAAAGATAACTCGCTGTGAAACCGGTAGCCAGTGAAGATCGGCTAGCTCCATAGATGAAGAATCAGATCGACGACGGGACAGGGCTAGCTTGGCTGCCATATTCTGCACGCGTTGTAGCTTGGCCAACAATTTATTTGGAGCTCCCAGGAGTAGTGCGTTGCAGTAGTCTAACCTACTCAAAATGGTACCGCGAACCACTTCTGGGCGAACATGGGCCGGCAGCAGCGGAAGTATCTTCCACAGCATGCGTAGCAACATCATGCAGGTGGTCACGGTTTTATTTACAAAAAGATCCAATTGGAGATCAGGCCCAAACACAACGCCCAGGTTCCTGGCAGATACTGCTGCAGAAGGAACTTCCTGAAAAGAGGCAGGCCAAAAATCAGGAGGCAGTGGCCGAGGGATGTGGTCCAGCGAGCAGTGTAGAACCTCTGTTTTAGAGCTGTTAAACTGCAGAGAATTCTGCCTCAACCAGTCCGCAGTTGACGCCATACATTGATGGAAAGTCTCCAGCGACACCGCATCTTTGCCCTCGATGGAGAAGATGAGCTGCGTATCATCGGCATAGTTAATAACCAAGATGCCAAATGATTTAATCAAGCTCACCAGAAGGCGAAGATAAAGATTAAACAGTATAGGGCTGATGGCAGACCCTTGCGGTACGCCCTGTTCAACTGTTTTAATCTCCGACTGGAATGGTGGCAAGGCCACTACCTGGCGTCTGTCTCCCAAATAGGAAAACAGCCAATCGCGAGCCGAGCCCTTCACCCCTGTATCCTCAAGTCTTCTGACCAAGATGTCATGGTTGACCGTGTCAAAAGCGGCCGACATGTCGAGCAGCACTAAAAAGGCCGCTCGCCCAATGTCGGCTCGCGAACGAAGATCGTCCAACACGGTCACCAGGGCCGATTCCGTGCCGTGTGCTGGTCTGAAGCCATATTGAGACGCGTCCAAGCAGCAGTTGGTCTCCAGGAAACTGGACAGATGTTTAGTAACCAGTTTCTCCAGAACCTTAATGGGAAAAGGAAGCAGCGATATAGGTCTATAATTCGCTGGACAGGTGAGATCCAAAGTTTCCTTCTTCAACAAAGGTGAGACCACTGCTAATTTCCAACACTTTGGAACACGTGCCAAAGAAAGAGACTGGCAACAGATAGCATACAGCGGAGGAAAAAGCTCCGTCTGGAATACTTTCCAATATTTGTGAGGCAATGGGTCTAAAGGAGAACCAGAGGATATACTGTTAGCCAGCAGACAAAACTCCTCAAAAGACGGAAGGGGAAAACTATCCAGCTGTGCCTGACTACCAACTACCCTTACTGCCTCCATTTCGGCCGCTAAAGTGGAGCCAAGTACGGGCTGAGTAACAATTGTAGTTGTAGGAGCAAGGTTACTTAGGATCAAAGCGATCTTATCTTCGAACGCCTGCGCTAAGGAGGAACATAAAGCTTGGGAGGCAGGAATGTCGTTAGCCACAGAAGCAGGACGAGAAAGATCCCCAACAATTTTAAACAAGGCCTGCATTTTGTTCGGTGCATTCAAGAGCGATTCCTCCAGGAAACGTGCTTTGGCGCCTTTAATCTGCATTTTATCGGTTAACAAAGCCTGCTTAAAAAGGGCTTTATCGGGTTCTAAATAGTGTTTCCTCCAAGCTCGCTCCGCGCGTTTACAACAGAGCTTCAAATGCGATAACTCCGCAGTGAACCACGGCATAGCATAGCATAGTGTGAATGTGTAGAGGGGGTATGTGTGAAGGAGGTTGTGTGAAGGTGTGTAAGTTAGGGTGTATGGGTGCAGTTGTTCGTGTGTGGTGTCTGTCAGCAGTGGGTCTGTTGCAAAGGCTCATGGTTTGTGAGTGTGGGCCTTTTTTATTGGTCCATTTGTGGGTGTGGCTGGGTTTGAAATTTTGGTGGGTGTGTTATAAGAGGTGGTTGTGAGTTTGGGCCTCTGTTTGCCTGTTTGGATGTGCCAGGTCCGTCTTTTAGATGTTTTTTGTACTGTAGACGTGTTTTGTGGTGTTGTGCGATTCGAATTGACCCTCCTTGTGCTGTTTTGCAGTGTCCTGGTTCTGTACGAGTCGTTTTAGCGTATGTAAGGTGCGTACATACGCGATGTTGTTGTACAGTGCTCATATATGCAATTTTGTTGTACGGTCCGTACATACGCGATGCTGGGGTACGGTGGTGGGGTACGGTGCGTCCAAGTATGGGGCTGGGGTACAGTGGTGGGGTATGGTGCGTACAAGTAAAGGGCTGGTGGACGGTGTTGGGGTACGGTGCTGGGGTAGGGTGCTGGGGTAGGGCACTGGGGTACGGTGCGTCCAAGTACAGGGCTGGGGTATGGTGATGGGGTACGGTGCGTATAAGTAAGGGGCTGGGGTAGGGTGGTGGGGTACGGTGCGTCCAAGTACGGGGCTGGGGTACGGTGGTGGGGTATGGTGCGTACAAGTAAAGGGCTGGGGGACGGTGGTGGGGTACGGTGCGAACAAGTAAGGGGCTGGGGTAGGGTGGTGGGGTACGGTGCATACATGTACGGGGCTGGGGTATGGTGGTGGGGTACGGTGGTGGGGTACAGTGCGACCAAGTACGGGGCTGGGGTACGGTGTTGGGGTACGGTGCTGGGGTACGGTGCGTACAAGTACGGGGCTGGGGTACGGTGGTGGGATACGGTGCATACACATACGGGGCTGGGGTACGGTGCGGACATGGGGGGTACGATGCCGACATATGGGGGGGAGGGGGGGCTGTATGACTCGTAGCCCGGGCACAAGTTTACCCGGATACGAGTGGTACGGCGTTCAATCCGTACGGGGCCTTTTCCATGCGCTTGTGTTTTCGGACGGACGGTACGGATCGTACTTGCGCGCTCGGACTTCAGTTTTACGATTTGTATATAAAACTTTCCGGGGACGTCTCATAGACTTTTCCCGAAGTCATTCGTATGGATTTTTCACGTACGAATCGTACTTCGCCGTTTGTACGGGACTTGTACGATTCGTACGTAAAAAAATACGGCTACGAGTCATACGGTAATTTTTTTTTACGGATCGGAATCGGCACCAAAATGTTAGAAACATAATACAATTATAAATACATCTATATATATATACATTCACCTGTAACATAAATATAAAAATAATATATATATATATATATATATATATATATATATATATATATATATATATATATATATATATATATATATATATTACCTACTGGCGGTCGCCAGTAGGTAGTTATAGTTAGGACCCCTTTTCCATAGGAAAACCTCAACATTCTATTTTGAATAACTTTGGCGCCGGTCGATGAATCCTCGCGAATTTCTCAAAATAGGTGGGGCGCTACGCTCCGCTCCTACCCTGAAAGTCTCGGGGGGATTCGTCAAGCGGGGGCTGAGATAAAAGGGGGGTCCCAAAACGCGTTTTTCCCATGCATTTTTCCATAGGACCTTTAGAACGAGCTACAGCCCGAACGGCTGAACAGAATTACTAGAAATTTGGCAGAGAGGTAGTCCCTAGGTCAAGGAAGTGCCTTTTGTAGGTTTGGTGTAAATCTGTTCAGTAGATTCTGAGAAAATAGCCTTTAAATCAATATATATATCTGAGCCCGCTTACGGTACGCTTACCGTACGCTTACCGTAAGCGTACGGTGGCGTGCGCGAGCGCGATTCTGATTGGCTCTTAGATCTTAGTAAACATTCGAATCGGCCGAAACCAGGAAGCGGCGGCCGCCATTTTGTCTCTCGCACTGAGTGTTGTTTATCAAACAAGATGGCCAAAAACATGTTACGGGGCTGTTTTGACAACTCCCTCCCACATAGTCATGTTGAGGGAGTCCCCAAACATCCCCCAAGAGCAAAAACGGGTTTATTTTTTTTTCGGCAATTTCGCCAAATGTACAGGGCTTATTAATAGGTAAAAAAAACTAAATTTTGGCAACATGAAATTATAAAATCGAAATAAAAAAAACACTATCCACATTGACCCCACCCCCTGTGCTTTTGGTGGCCGAAGGCCACCAAATGTACAGGGCTTATTAAAGTTGATAAAAACCGTGCACGGAACGAACTGCGTTAAGTGGGCGCGCACGCCTCGAATGGCGTAAAGTAACTTAGCATTTAAAAAACCGTACAAATTCACTGAAAAAACCATAGGTTTCACACACGTTATAGTTAGGAATTAGCATTTAAAAAACCTTGCAAATTCACTGAAAAAACCATAGGTTTCACACATGTTATAGTTAGCGGAAATGTTACTGATAAAAAACCAGTGAAATTGCCCCGTTATAGTTAGTGCTGGCAACTATAACTCACGCGACCGCAATCTTCTGCTGATGACATATGTGTCTTTATGAAAAAAAAATATTTGTAATATATGTATAGCTAAAAATGTATGGAAGAAGACATGGGCAAATAAGTGTCTAAATACAGTATTAGCATCAGCAGAGGATTGCGGTTGCGTGAGTTATAGTTGCCAGCACTAACTATAACGGGGCAATTTCACTGGTTTTTTATCAGTAAAATTTCCGCTAACTATAACATGTGTGAAACCTATGGTTTTTTCAGTGAATATATATATATATAGAATGAATTAAAATATTAAAATTATTATTTAATTTTAAAACAACATTTTATACTGCATTAACTGAACAGTAGGGAAAATGTTGGATAGCGTAGAGGATAAAATTACTATTCCCACTCCAGGGAATGCAAAAGTAGGGAAAGTGTTGGAAAGTGGAGGGGATAACATTACTATTCCCACTCCAGCGAGTGCAACAGTAGGGAAAGTGTTGGATAGCAGAGTGGGATAATTTACTATTTTCACTCCAGGGAGTGCAACAGTAGAGAAATTGTTGGATTGCGCAGGGGATAAAATTACTATTCCCACTCCAGCAAGTGCAACAGTAGGGAAAGTGTTGGATAGCAGAGGGGATAAAATTACTATTCCCATTCCAAAGAGTACAACAGTAGGGAAAGTATTGGATAGCGGAGGGGAATAATTTACTATTCCCACTCCAGCAAGTGCAACAGTAGGGAAAGTGTTGGATAGGGGAGGGGATAATTTACTATTCCCACTCCATGGAGGGCAACAGTAGGGAAAGTGTTGGATAGCGTAGGGGATAAAATTACTATTCCCACTCTAACAAGTGCAACAGTAGAGAAAGTGTTGGATAGCAGAGGGGATAAAATTACCATTCCAACTCCAGCAAGTGCAACTATACAAAGGTGTTGGATAGCTGAGAGGAATAATTTACTATTCCCACTCCAGCAAGTGTAACAGAAGGGAAAGTGTTGGATAACGGAGGGGATAAAATTACTATTCCCACTTCAGGGATTGCAAGAGTAGGGAAAGTGTTGGATAGCGGAGGGGATAAAATTACTATTCCCACTCCAGGGAGTGCAACAGTAGGGAAAGTGTTGGATAGCGGAGGGGAATAATTTACTATTCCCACTCCAGCAAGTGCAACAGTAGTGAAAATGTTGGATAGCGGAGGGTAATAATTTACTATTCCCACTCCATGGAATGCAACAGTATGGAAAGTGTTGGATAGCGTAGGGGATACAATTACTATTCCTACTCCAACAATTGCAACAGTAGGGAAAGTGTTGCGTAGCGGAGTAGAATAATTTACTATTCCCACTCCAGCAAAATAATAAACATTAATTAACAAATACTTAAGTAATAAAAAATAATTTACCTCCCACTAAATCCCCCTATAAATGACACCACCAATATTGTAGAACATGACACAATTAACATAATTGCTTAACAATTAATGAATTAACTAATAACAATGAACAATCAAATGAAAAACAATCAATAATAAATTAATTCACACTATTAAGACTATAAAATAGCAATAACTATTATATAAAAAATATATTACATTTTAATTACTTCCCACACGACTCCCCTATAAATCCACAACCCGCCCCTAAAAAAATGAAACAATTTACATATCTACCAATCAATAAATAATAATTAATAACCAATTAATAATTAATTAATACTACATTATTTAACACATTTAACAATATAAAATATTAAATACACATATTAGTTAATCAAAATTATTAATTAATTAGTAATGAATTATTTATAATTAAATTACTTGCCACCCTACTCACTAATCAACCCACAACCCGCTCCTAAAAAAGAAGACAATTAACATATTTACCAATTAATAATATTAATTAATATCCAATTAATAACTAATTAATAACAAATAATGTAACACAATTACCAAAATAAAATAGTAAATACATAAATATTAATTAATACAATTATTAATTAATCATAATTAAATGACTTCCCACCCTACTCCTCTATAAAACCACAACCCGCTCCTAAATAAATGACACAGTTAACATATTTACAAATAAATAATAAATAATAAATTAATAACTAATTAATATCAAACTAATTAACACAATTAACAATATAAATTATTAAATATATAAATATTAATGAATACAATTATTAATTAATTAATTATAATTAAATTACTTCTCACCCTACTCCCCTATAAACCCACAACCCACTCCTAAAAAAGGACACAAGTAACGTATTTACCAATTAATAATTAATAACTAATTAATAACAAATTAATTAACACAAAACAATATAAATGATTAAATACAAAAATATTAATTAATTACAATGATCAATTAATTAATTTAAATTAAATTAGTTCCCGCCCTATTCCACTATAAACCCACAGCCCGCTATGGAACTAAAATGCAATTTCTAATTTTTAGAAAATTAATAACTCCTAAAAATGTATAATAAATATATTATCATTAAATTACTTCCAACCCTATTCCCCTATAAACCCACAACCCACCAAGGAACTAAAATACGCAAAAATTACTTAACATAAAATGAATTACTTCTAAAAATCTCAAACATAGATTAGAAAAAAAAACTATACTTTTAACACATATACTAAAATACAGAACACTAAAATAAATGTCAATATTATTAACAACGATATTTTGACTAACGATATTACTAACTTCGATATTAACAAATACGATAGTTCTTACCTGCATGTCGATATTCTGGTCGACGATATTCTTGCCGGTCGATATTGTGTCACATCGATATTTAAACATCAATATTAGGGCATATCGATATTTAAACATCGATATTATGACTGTATACCTGCATGAACCTGATTGTTTTCTTTTCAACTATTTTGTTGGTTTAGGATTTCTCTTATTTTGTTTTCATCACAGAATTTGCTCATTAACATATTTCCTTAGGAATGCACTTTGCAGGTTTAAGCATAATTTTCTATCCCTCCTGGCATAATTTTCTATCCCTCCTGGCTCACTCCAAAACTCATTTTACTACTATGATCTCTCAAACAACCCTTTCTAAATTCTTCCCTCATGTAACCCTCCTTTGACTCATCTTAAACCTCATTTTGCTACTATGATCTCCCTTTCTAGAGACTCTTCCCTCCTCCATCTCTCCTTCTTACTCATCCCAAAAATCGTCTTATTACTATGATCTACCATATAACACTTTCTAGACTTTTCCATGTTCTATCCCTCCTTTATCCTATTCAATCTACTAATCCTTTTGAGTTCCGAAGTAGCATGCTACTCGGTGAAAAGCCCTTTGACGACTCATCAGGGGTAGTAAACGCCATGTAATTACTATTACATTTACATTTGACATATATACTTGTTTCTATATTTTTGTGTATTGTTTTGAGGTTCAAATCAAAGAATTTGCTTAGGCTGTGGGTTTCTGGCTTACAGTAATGGCTCCTTGGGGGGTCCCCCCTATTCAGTAATGATTCATTTGAAGGAAGTGGCCCAATTCGGGTCACCCGAGTCACTCACGACCACCTCTCAGCCTTCCATACCAAATGAAGAGTCGGTTAGACAGTAGAGAATACAAACCAGTATCTATTTATTCAGATACACTCAGAGCGG
Organism: Triturus cristatus; assembly: GCF_964204655.1. Classification (NCBI taxonomy): domain Eukaryota; kingdom Metazoa; phylum Chordata; class Amphibia; order Caudata; family Salamandridae; genus Triturus; species Triturus cristatus. The sequence continues at coordinate 62,425,135 of NC_140580.1, read as the reverse complement.
GGCCCAGTCTGCCCAGTATCTAGGAGTGCTGCAGAGGGACTGAAATCAACAAGCATAAAGATACAGCTAGTAAATTTCGTAACTGGGCTAGAACTCTCCCATAATGGAATTTTCCAGGCAGGTGCTGCAAAGCAATGGAAACGAGAGAAAAAAACAATCTCAGTGCTCATTTCTTACAAAGTTACAAAGTCCAAGGCTACTGGAGGCGGACCCGTCTCCAGACAAGTAGGAGAAGGCCTGTATCTAGTGAGCCAATTCCGATTCCGGTCGCAAAACGTACTGACCGACACGGACCCGGAACGGAGACCGACCGACACGGACCGGCGCCGTAAGACCCTTGCAGTACGATGCAACGTGCGTGAATTACAACTGACACGTACAGAATACAAGCCGTACGACCGAGCCGTAGGGAAAACAGTGATTCGCCCGGAAAACGGATGCGATTTGCACCGACCGACACGTACCGGGAATTAACTCGACCGACACGTACCCGCGATGTCCGATCTGCGCAGTACGATGCAATGCATGTAAACCCAGACGGACTCGCACGGAGCCCAAGCCGCATGACCGACACGCACAGAAAACAGGGACCTCAAGCAATAGAGATCTTTGCGACCGACGCGTATGAAACACAGAAGAAAGTCAGCGTGAACAAGCGGGAGAAGCCTGCACGAGCCAACATCAGCGTCCGTCTCGGTCAGAAGAACGTCTCCTTCATGCCCAGAAAACCCAAAGGAAAAAAATACAAAAAAAGGACCAAACAAGCAATGACAAAGTCAATAAATATCCCCCCAAAAAACCTGGAACAAAGACACACACACAACTACACCTATATAAAGGACATCAATCACTACCATGATCCTTTGCAAATAGGAGACAACAGCCAGCAGAAAACACCATCACACAGCAACCACAGACACACTCACAACTCACCCATCACACAACTTTCACACCATTAGCACCTCACCAAAAGCACCCACACATACAGCTAGAAAAACCAACACTAACCCACCCTCACTTGCACCCTCACACACACATCACTCACCACCACCACCCATCACCATGCCCCCAAAGAAGAATCCAAAGTTCACAGATAGTGAGTTAGAAGTGCTGGTAGACAAGATCATCAGAGTAGAGCCACATTTGTTTGGTACATTGGTCCAAAGGACCCCCATGTCACAGAAAACAAAGATGTGGGCGAGAATTGTGGACAAGGTGAACGCACAAGCACCAACGGTTGAGCACAAAGGACGATATCCAGAACAGGTGGTATGACGTGCGCAGGAGGGTCAAGAAACTCACCGAGAAAGATCACGCCTTGAGTCAGCGCACTGGCGGTGGCCCTCCTGCCAAACCAGTATACTTCAGGACCTGGGAGGAGAAGGTGCGGGACATCCTACCACCAGAGAGCGTCCATGGTCTAGCAGACATACCAGAGCCTGGTGAGTACACGACCAACATACTCAATATTGTGTGGCAAGGGGACAGTGAAACCATGCACCATTAGCAAAGCCACAGTAACCAATAGATAATCATCCCAAGATGTGTATGCCAGTCAGACAAACACAATACCTGCCATCTCATATTGACTTGGAACTGTGTCATGACATGTACAAACCTACAACCAAATAGAGCAAGGTAGTGGCACAAAGCCAAATAAACACTGTCAAACAGTTTGCCACCACAAACACACTACCTCACAGTGCAGCTGACTGACAGGAAGGAATAGTGGGTATGCATGTGAAGTGAGTGTATCCAAAAGAATGATGGGGTTTGTAGTCACAGATAATGCTCCCCCTCACAATTGGCCCATCAAGACCTCTCTGAACCATGCCCACATCACAGGGAGTGGAAAATGAATGACAAGATGGCTGACACTGGGTCCTGCTGTGAGGAGCACAAGGCCCTGGTAGGGGTTGTGCGCCAATCAGAAGCAGGACACCACTGACTGACATCCTGAAAGACAACTTGCACGCCCTCCAATGGAAGCACGTTTCATGGTGGGATGTCTGGCCGGGTGGGAAGGAGGACTGACAGCTCTGACCATACTTACCAGCATGTGGAGACACACACACCCCTCAACACAAACTCCACACAACTCACCGGGTAGAATGCATTGACTCACACCGTAGTGAAATATCACCCATACTGGGTGCTGCTGTGTGAAGCACAGGGGCTCTCTCTGGACTTGTAGCCAAACAAACCCCAGGACTTTACAGTCAGCCATCTTGCCATTGCTGTCACACCCCCTAACAGGGACGCAGAGTCAAAAGGAAGGAAGTATGGGCATGCTGAGAATAGGGGTGTAGCCAAGAGCATGATTTGGAGTCATAGACATTCCCCACCCACCCACATGGCCCATCAAGCTTACACTGAACCATGCTCGCCTCACAGGGAGTGGGAATGGACTGACAAGATGTCTGACACTGGGCTCTGTTGTGGGGAGCACAAGGCCATGCTGGGAACTGGGCACCAAAAAACACCAGGACTGCACAGTCAGTCATCTTGCCATTGCTGTCACACCCCTCACAGGGAAGCAGAGTCAAAAGGAAGGAAGTATGGGCATGCTGGGAAGGGGGTGTAGCCAAGAGCATGATGGGAATTGCAGTCATAGACATTCCCCACCCACCCACATGGCCCATCAAGCTTACACTGAACCATGCTCGCCTCACAGGGAGTGGGAATGGACTGACAAGATGTCTGACACTGGGCTCTGTTGTGGGGAGCACAAGGCCATGCTGGGAACTGGGCACCAACAAACACCAGGACTGCACAGTCAGCCATCTTGCCATTGCTGTCACACCCCCTCACAGGGAAGCAGAGTCAAAAGGAAGGAAGTATGAGCATGCTGGGAAGAGGGGTGTAGCCAAGAGCATGATGGGAGTTGCAGTCATAGACATTCCCCGCCCACCCACATGGCCCATTAAGCTCACACTGAACCATGCTCGCCTCACAGGGAGTGGGAATGGACTGACAAGATGTCTGACACTGAGCTCTGTTGTGGGGAGCACAAGACCATGTTGGGAACTGGGCACCAACAAACACCAGGACTGCACAGTCAGCCATTTTGCCATTGCTGTCACACCCCCTCACAGGGAAGCAGAGCCAAAAGGAAGGAAGAATGGGCATGCTGGGAAGGGGGTGTAGCCAAGAGCATGATGAGAGTTGCAGTCATAGACATTCCCCACCCACCCACATGGCCCATCAAGCTCACACTGAACCATGCTCGCCTCACAGGGAGTGGGAATGGACTGACAAGATGTCTGACACTGGGCTCTGTTGTGAGGAGCACAAGGCCATGCTGGGAACTGGGCAACAACAAACACCAGGACTGCACTGACTGACATCCTGAAAGTTAACCTGCACCCACTGCAATGGTGGCATGCTTCCTGATGGGTTAACTGGCCTGGGGGAGAAGGAGGCCCTGACTCGTAAACAAATAACACCGATGCTGGCCATACACACACCTTCTATGCTAAAACACATTGCACACGTGGTACCAGTCACTCACAAAGATGATGCCCGGGCAAGATGTCTGACACGTGGGCCTGAGAAATGATGTGGCTGAAAATATGCACTGGCCAAACAAAACACGGTCGTACACACAGCCATTGCAACCATATGTTCAAACTCATTGTCTGGGGCTGCAGTGTCCAGGGGTGCCCCCTGGCTTGGCTGGGGAGGTGTGTCTTGCAGATGACAAGTGTGGAGATCCATATATGGTACATTGCACAAAACACACAGGAACTCACATATACATCATTGACAGGGGACATCTGACAGCGAATGGAATGGACACACCAATATAGCTGACAACATAGCATGGTCTCATTCACCCTCGGTGCTGTTGTGAGCTGCATTCCACTCCTACATCGTGCTGCAAAATATGCAGCCTTCACACAACACACCACTCACTGACATAGACGCTGTAGACACAAGGTCTAACCTGGACTGCATTGGAGGAGACGTGCTACTCACAGCAGCCAAACTGCAACACACACACCACCCGCCCTCACTGTCATGAGCATTGAAAAGCCAGAGTGCTACCTTGCCCAATCCATGTCACCATGGAGAACATTGACAAGTCAAATCACATATGCATGTACAAAATTCAGCACCAGACTCATTAACGATGGTGACATCATCACTTGTATGAAATGAGATAGGAACTAGGAACACTGTAAAAAAACACTTTCTCCAAAGAGATTACAGGCATACCGGACTGTGACCATGTCGTACCAATACACCAATGTGGCACACAAAGACTAGCAAAATCTGCTACCACACATGCCCCAATCTTACAATATATCCTCAGTGGAATTGCACGTATGTCCTTGTTAAAGCTCACATGTGTACAGGGATGACACACCGGTATCAGCAACGTGATGGCCCTTGAGTAGTAATGGTCATGTACAGACAAATCTATACATGAGCTGGGCATGCACACACTTCGACATGCACATTGAAATGTTTCATTTTGGCTGGGCAATGTGCCACAACAATATCAATCTCTGTCCTTGACAACCTTGGACAAAGCAGTGTACAGGCATGCATCCGGACGTACAGTAGAAAATGTCATGTATGTGAACTATTGATGCCTGAAGAAACATAACTTACATTGTGTGTCTCTTCCAAACACAGGTGGTGCTGGGGACACAGCACCAAATGAAGAGGAGTCCCTGTCCCAGACTCTGGTGGACCCTCAGCTCTCTGGTGTGGATCCGTCTCTGGGTGATGACGAACAACCTGGCAACTCCGGTGTGAGTCATCATACAGCACCAGCAGTACCAACATCTGCACCCCCTGTACCCACGTCTCCAGCATCTGGAAACAGACAGGGCACCCCCGGCAACACGGACAGACCAAGGCCACAGAACACCGACAGCACAGGGACACAGGACCCCCAGGAAGCTACGAACAACACCACCAGCAACAACGCCCAAGGGGTCCCAGTGTCACCTGTGCGTGCCGCCGTAGGTCCTGCCTGTGTGGATTGGGGTGCTGGGAGGGGTGGTAGGCAGAGGGCACGCCTTGCAGAGGGGTCTGGACTGCATGATGACCCCCAACTGACACGCATCATCGATGTGTACCAGGATAGCACCGGAGGATTTGGCCAGGTAGTGGGGATCCTCAAGGACATTCAACAGGAGCAGGCTGCCCACCATGCCCGCATGGAGGCAATGTGGGATGCACTTATTGCGGTGCATCGGGACATACCCCTATGCCTCCGCCAGATCAGCACAAACATGTCCACACCTCCCTGTGTGGCCACAACATCTGTGGCCACACCATCTGCCAGTGCCACAGGGAGGGAGGATGACTCTGGCGTAGAGTCCCCTGTACCGCAGATGCCTGTGCCTGAGGATCCCCCCCGAACAAGAAGAGGGGTCGTCCGAAGACGGACAAGGGAGACGCAGATGTCCCTGCACATCCCCCAGGGCCTCTAAACCTGTTCTGGACAATGTTCTTTTTGCGCAACCCAACCCGTTCACCTTGTTGTATCTGACACAACTCGCCTACATGACATGGAGGGTTCATGTTGGTCCAATGTAGCAGATGACTGTGGACTTTACTCTGGACATTTCAGCTACCAACACTTCCAACTCTACTGTGAACTTTGGATTCAAAACCCAATGTACAGCACCCACCATCCTGTGCACTATCCTCACACATGTTTGCAAATAAACTCACCAGTACACCATACTGCCTCTGTTGTGATTCCAACTTGTCATGTGTCATGGAGATGTTGATCTGCTAAACAACACAGTGCATGCCAAATACTACAACCATGTGACCACCGTTATGTGAGTCATGGTGATGTGACACATGTTAGGGAGACACACCACTATGGCACCACAACACATACTCACCATGTCCAAGTAACTCATCCCACACAATGATGTTGACCAGAAATACATTGATATGCACAGACACAACACCTATCCACATTCAGTGGTAACAAGTCCACAGGTGAGGTAAGCAAATGTCAGTCAGATGTGGGAAGACAGACAACGCACTTAACAAAGCGGAGCACAGGTTCATTACACATCAGCAACATGTTTATTCCACAATAGTTGCAAGGTAATTGTACGTTACAGTGGACACACGGTCACTAAGTGCTGGAAATTTGAAGTTCAGGGGTGTGTGGCACATCACTTGATGGGAATTGACAACTTCCACACTGGTGTTGGATTCTGGGTGTTGGGGGTCAGTGTTGACCAAACAACAGGCAAAGTACCCTGGGAAGGACAGACACAAGACACAGTCAAAAGCACAGCAGAACAGGAGAGAAATGCAATACACATGCACAAAACATGTCAAAAGAAACCTACGCAGACACAAGTTAGCAGTCCGACACCATTGTGGAGTACAGACCACCTGAAAGGACACATCACTGCACGCATCCAGTCAAGTGGCACACAGATACACTAAAACAGCAACAGAGCAGCCACAACACATTTCTGGCTAACTCCATACATTGACATAACAACCCTGTAAACTCACATTCAGGTGAAGAAGTTGTTGATGAGCTGTGTGCGGACGTCACCCTCATCATCATCACCGGCATCGTGGCCCAGGCCTGGATCCTCCACAGGTGGCGGAGGTAGGTCATTGTCATCCTGGATGAGAGGCAACTACTTCGGCACTGCCATGTTGTGTAGCATGCAGCATACAAGGATAATTTAGCACATCTTTGCAGGCTCATATGGGAGGGCCCCTCCGGGCTTGTCCAGGCAGCGGAAGCGGCTTTTCAGGAGACCAAATGTCCGCTCAATCACCCTCCTGCTCCGACCATGTGCCTCATTGTAGCACATCTTGGCTGGTGTCACAGGGTTCCTGAGGGGTGTCAGCAACCACGGCATGTTGGGGTATCCGGAGTCACCTACACACAAACAATTGAACAATTAGCAGAGTTTTGAAGGAGGGTGGAATACAACATTGTACACACCGACAAGCAAGGCACGCTGGTCTGGCATCTGTGACATCAGCGTTGCAATGGGACTACTCCTCGTGATGTAGGCATTGTGCGCAGAACCGGGGAAACGTGCACACACATGTGTGATACACATGTCTGCAAGACATACCACCAGAGCATTGATGGAGTGGAAATGTTTCCTGTTCCGGTATGCCTGCTCATGTGCCTGTGGTGGTATCAGGGCCACATGTGTACCATCAATAGATCCGATGACGTTCGGCATCCTCCCCAGTGTATAAAAAGCATCCTTTATTTCAGTGAGTTGACCTGGGCTAGGAAACTTGATGTACAGGTCAAGGAAATGCAACATCCCCTCCAAGACATCGTTTAGCAAACGACTGAACATAGTTTGCGACATACCACCAGCAGTAGCCACAGTGTACTGGAAGGTACCAGTAGCAAAGAAGTGCAGGGCTGCCATCACCTTCACCTCTGGGGTCAGTGCTGTAGGGTTTGTCCGGCCAGGTAGCAGATGTGGCGCCAACTGCTCCGCCAACTCCTCAATCAGTGGCCTGGTGAAGCGGTACCGTCGGATGCAGTCGCGTTCCTGCATGGTTTCAAGGTCTTGGAACGGTCTATGGACAGATGGTGCCCTGCAGAACAGAAATGAACAAAGGAAGATTGTCGATTCATCCACCCATGTAGCTATGACCAAGCAAAATATCACATGATACATCATGACAATACACAATGTACTGAGGTGTGTGCTGTTGGGCATGGACACATATGTCACCTACATTCCCATCACCTCACATCTCAAGTCCACATGTCCACAAGTCCCATGTAGTGCAATGGCCAATCATTGGGCTGTGTCACACTACTTATGTACTGCTGTGACGTTACAAGCACACACCACAGAGACAAGTGAGGCCTGATGTCTCCCAGGCATCACAGATCTTTGCCATGCAGATACCCAGGGTCCCTGTATTGCCACATGGACACTGGCATGACATGGCGTATCATGTACACGCCAGAAGGTAACCGTGAGTCCCACAGGTAGTGGCCACTGTTGTCTCTGGATGCCCTACATGTACGTCTCTTAGACACATAAACAATATCAATGTTGATGCACAAACCACATGGATGTGGAGACTGTCTCCCATTGGGCACATTTGATCAGCCACATCTGAGACACAACATGCACACAGACAGTGGGTGTATATCAGAATTGTGGTTATAGGTCTCACTGTGACGTACATACCATTATCCCCAGGACTCAGGGTGTATGTGACATGTCCTAAACATATCCAACCTGAAACTGTGTCCATGACTCATGCCCATAACTGTACAGTTGCACATCACAGTGGTAATGTGCACAACACACAAAGGATTCTGTCTCCATGAACACGTGCACAGCCTGGGAGTGGCCACACAAAAGTGCCACACAACAAACCAAATGTTGCCCCCCCCAAACACACAGGTAATGCAGCCTTACATGCCATGGGACACTGTGTGGCCAATGCTGTAGTGTGGTAGGTGTGCACCTGAGTCCCCGGCAAGTAATTGTGTGTTGAAGCCGTCAAATAGTCACACCAATGAGGACCGACGCGGGTGACTATGCGTACGCATTGCACAGTTCAGGACCGAGCCGTGCGTACGCTTAGCCATTGACTGCAATGAGGTCCGACGTGGGTGACTATGCATACGCATTGCACAGTTCAGGACCGAGCCGTGCGTACGCTTAGCCATTGACTGCAATGAGGTCCGACGCGGGTGACTATGCGTAAGCATTCCACAGTTCAGGACCGAGCCGTGCATACGCTTAGCCATTGACTGCAATGAGGTCCGACGTGGGTGACTATGCATACACATTGCACAGTTCAGGACCGAGCCGTGCGTACGCTTAGCCATTGACTGCAATGAGGTCCGATGCGGGTGACTATGCATACGCATTGCATAGTTCAGGACCGAGCCGTGCATACGCTTAGCCATTGACTGCAATGATGTCCGACGCGGGTGACTATGCGGAAGCATTGCACAGTTCAGGACCGAGCCGTGCGTATGCTTAGCCATTGACTGCAATGAGGTCCGACGCGGGTGACTATACGCGTCGGGCAGGCATGGTCCGAGACCGGCATACGCCTTGGCCATTGAATCGTATGGAGACGGGGACGTGTGTATTTTCAAACTACGCGTTGTACAGTCAGTTGACCGAACCGGGCGCACCCATTGGCTCTGGACTGTCATGGAGACGGATGCAGATTCAAAACTTGTACGAGTCGTGTGCTATAAATTCAGTTGGATGCGTACAACAATGTTACAATTCCTAAGGTTTTATGAAGGTGAAGATTTGAACGATGCGGAAGACGTGTACGAGTCGTATATTTCCATGGATTGGCCAGATTCATAGAATGCACCCTGTTGGACCTATCACTTGGGACACATGGCACAGATTCTGCCTCTGTAGCACAGATATAAGGCTGGCTGGCCCCCAGGGAGCTCACTTGCCTGTACTACATGCTACTGGACCACATCCCTGCTACCACTGCTGCTGTCTCTGCATCCTCTGGCTACTGCTATGGCACGTACTCTGGAGAGAGCCCCAGCCTTCACTGAGGAGGAGAACCAGACCCTGCTGGACGGGCTCCTTCCACAGTATAGCGAGCTGTACGGGAAACCAGGGGAGCAGGTGAGTGTGCAGTCCACTGCCTTCCTTATTGACTAGCAGTACTAGCAGTGTGTACACCAGTGGCAAGCATACTCACTGAGTACTTTCATCCCCCAAAGTGTGTAGGTACATGTAATGAACAGGTGTTTTGCAGCTAAAGTGCATTTGTGCAAGCTTAAACTTCCCAGGCATTGTTAGCATGTCAGACATGCAGGGCATTTGTCCTTTTCCATGGGTGCATTACCTGTGTAACTCATTTTCCTTTGTGATGACGACATGTATATCCAACTGTGTGCAGCACAAATATGGGCCATGTGTGTTAATGGACTTTTAACTTTGTCATCCTCACAGGTTGATGCCCACCAGAAGCAGGAGATATGGCTGACCATCGCCCGGGCAGTTCGATCGGTGGGGGTCTACAAGCGCTGGATCTGCAACTGCCAGAAGAGGTGGCAGGACCTTTGGGGCTGGACCCAGAGGATTGCAAGGGTCCAGCTGAAGCTGTCGCCTCCTCGCAGGAGGGGCGGACACTGGACCCTGACCCCCCACATGCACAGGATCCTGGCGGTGGTCTTCCCGGACCTGGATGGGCAGCTGAAGGCCAGATAGCAGCAAGGAGGGGGTACGTCCATGCCTAATCTGTGTACTATGTCTGACATGCTAATTGCAGTCTTTTGGCCTGGTCACACTTCCACATTACGTAGGTCTTGTAGTCCAATACTCAGGTCCCTCAATTGTGTGATGCACCCTCCTCATCTGATCCACAGGTGTGGACCCTACAGTCTGTTGCTTGTGTCACTAGGGCACTGTGTCCCTGCAGTCAGCTATGCTTAAGCTTCCGGACAGCATTTGTTACCGTGACTGTGTTGGGTGTTTCATGGGTGGGTCAATTGTTTACACAATGCCTGAGATCTGACATGTGATCTGTGTGTGCCCTTGATATGTGTTATAATTGCTGGTCTGACTCGCCACATGTGGCTGGGGTATTTCAAACAAACACATGCAGCAGGGGACTCTAATTTGTGTGCCACAGGAGTATGTATATCAAGTGTGTCACACTTGCTTATCCACCTGACTACTGTCCAGGGCTAAACACTGTTTCACGTCGACCTGGACAGTCATGCCTACTCAAGGGCATTTAGAAACACTCTGTAATCCCACTCCTGTGTATCAACTTACAGGTTGTGCTTGGTGACATGTGCCTTTAGGTGTCTGACTCTGTGTCATTGTGGTGTGGCTTCCTTTTCCGTACAACTGTGGTGTTCATGAGTTTGAGGGTCAGTAGGACATCTGAGATGTGTCTATGAGAGACAATACCTGTATGACATATAGGTGTGTGATCACTTGACAGTGCACCATGGTGTATGCAACTGTGCATTTCAGGCAGCTGTGTTACATGCACAGCAGACTGTGATGTGCTAATGTACAGGGATTTGTGTTCGCCCAGACGCATATGTCTGTTTTGTATGATGTGGGGTCTTCTGGGTCTGGGATATGTTGTTTGCAGGGGATGGGCAAGTGCGCTTGTCAGCTGCAGAGTTTGCTTTACCCATGAGCTATGATTGTGACACAGTGCATACTGTTGTTGTCTGGATGCCCTGCTCCTGTGACAGGAGACAGTGTTGACTGACTTTCCAAGCATGCCAGTGCCATGGCATTTAACTTGCTATGAGTGATCCTGCATTGTGTTCAAATGTGCTGCGTGCACCCCATTGTGGCATTGAGTATCAGGACATGAGAACATCATAGTGTGTGTTGCTGACATGCATCACAAGCATGTGAACCTGTACTGAGTCAGTGGCAAGAGATGTGATGTGTGTATAGTGACATACTCCTACATGTTCACTTGCATGTCCAACAAATGTGTAGGTGGTGCATGTCGGCACATTGGGGTATTAGCATCCAACATGCAACAGACATATGGGTGCAAGTCCAGGAGAGATATGAGTGCCATGGTTGATGGTGAGACTGACAATTGGCTGTCATGCCACGCGATTCAGCCCCTACAGGTGGCATGTATATAAGGGGCAAAGAGCGTATACACGCCGCTTCGCGTTCTTGCATCGAGCCCCATTTCCGTCACAAGTGCTGTTGCCTGACTTCCTGTATTGTTAGTTCCGGTTTCCTGTTTGGTGTCGGGGTCGTTCCTCGGCGCTGGTGGTTGTAGCGTGTGGATCCTGTTGTTACTGACAGTGGAAGGTGTCCTCTCTCTTCAGGAGATTCACGAGGGTTGCTCCTGGTTGTGGTATCTTCACCCAAGTAAGGTCTGCTGGGTGGTTGGAGGTCCAGGGGTTTCCTTTCTCGCGTTTCTTCGTGTTGAGAGGTAGTCTGCCATTGACGGAGCGCGTTCTCCATTTCCAGCGCTGCCTAGCGTGGTGTTCTCTGTCTATCGCCTCGCTGATCCATGTGTTATACTTGAAGATCATTTAGTATTGTTTTGCCTGTTGTTAAGGTACTCCAAGTTTGGATTGCTGGAGTCTTTTCCTTTGTCCGGTTTTCACGCCCCCAGTATCCTTTCCTCCCGTCACCTTTATATCCATCCCATTCATCATCCTGAGCAGCTACCAGTAATCCGGTGGTGATATATTGCGAGGACCATTGAGCAGGGGGGTTAGGTTTCCCGCTCTTCTAACTATCCAGCCAGGTACTAGATCTTCCCAGCCTTACTCAGGTATTAAAGGGATACTTTACTTTCTCAGGAGTATAATCTTGATATACTTATTCCCTGCAGCTGCACCCTAAGAATCTACTATTTAGATCACACCTGTTGGTTCATACAGACTTCTACTTAGCAGCAGACGATATACTGGTAGGTGTTGGGGACCTAAAGAAATAGGGACACAGGGAGGGCGTTACAGAGGTATACCACTAACTACCTTTATATTACAGCTGGGAGATCTACTTGTTTGCCTTGTGGAGATCTCTTACGCTCCTGTTGTTCCTCCTGACGACATCACCTTTCCAGACCTACCGGATCCCCCCACCTTTCCTTGTTTTGTTTCCCTGTTTTCCCCAGTGGATTCCTCGCACTCTAGAGTTTGATAGAGTCGGGGAGACACGGGGGACGGCTGTGGACTTTTCTTCACGACTCCAGACGCTCCTGCAGAACATCCGCGATCCTTACAGAACGCGAAGCCTTTATAGAATGTTCTGCCCGAGCGCCATGGAGCTAGGTGTGGTTACGCTGGCAGACGTCGCCGGCATGCTCGGCAATCTGCAAGCGGAAACCCAAGCATTATCTGCCAGAATAGATACCCTCCAGCATCGACAGGAGATAGGGGCTGTGGGAGGGAGAGTTGATCCACCCGCCTCAGTAATACAGGTTACCACCCCTACCTCCATCCCGTTAGCCCCTCCAGAAAGGTGTTCCGGGGATTCTTCGCGGTGTGCCGCCTTTCTTAGCCACTGCCAGCTGCATTTTTCATGTAAGGCCACCTGCTTCCCTACAGATCAGGCCCGGGTTGCATTTATGGTTTCCTACCTTAGTGGGGCGGCCGCGGACTGGGCTATACCGCTAGTGGACCGGGATGACCCTTTATTATATGATTACACCGAGTTTAAGAGGGAATTCCGTAAGCTTTTTGATCGGCACACATATACCCACTCTGCAGATTCGGAACTATTGGCTCTGAGACAAGGCAATCAAGACCTGGTTGCCTACATCACTACATTTCAGAGACTGGTAGTTGAATCCAATTGGCCCGAAGAAAAGCGTGGCACACTGTTTTACAGGGGACTGCGTGACGATTTAAAAGACGCCCTTTCGCAGATAGTGGACCTTCCTGTAGCCTGTCCTGAGTTGATAGACCTGGTGGTGAAAATTGAACATCGCATTCAGGAAAGGAAGCAGGAAAAGGGGAAAGGAGATCAGCGATTTGTTCTCACCAAAGTAAAAGGAGTTGAGGCGGTCAAAGTTCCTGAGGATAGTGAACCTATGCAAATAGGAATAGTGAGAGGGCCCCTAACTCCTGAAGAACGACAGAGACGTCGCACCAACAGACTGTGTCTCTATTGCGGTAAGGCCGGTCATTTCCTACGGTCATGCCCCGTAAAGCCCCTACCTCCAAAGAGTTCGGGAAACTAGAAAGCCTAGGAAACATGGAGACAGGACTCCTGGGCGTTTCTGACCTTACAGTCTCCTCCTCTAACCCTGACTCTAGATCAGTCACTCACCTCTATGTGTCAGCATACCTTTCAGTAGAACACCTGGGTTTGCATGTGGCCATCATGATAGATTCTGGGGCCTCTGGTAATTTTATGGACGAGAGGTGGGCAATTGACAACGTTATACCATGTGTCAAAAAGAAGGTGCCCAATGCGGTCATCACTATTGATGGCCGTTCTCTCGTTTCAGGCCCTGTCACGCACAAAACATGCACCCTCCATATGCATATTGACCCGAATCACCATGAGAATATTGAATTTGATTTGATTCGTTCACCTCAAATACCAGTACTTTTAGGAATCCCTTGGTTACAGACACACAACCCAGTCATTGACTGGAAGGCAGCCACACTTCAGTTTCGCCCTGTCAAACCTCGTGATACTGGGGTCCCAGTAGTTCTTGCAGCCTCTATGGGGGATCAGATTGACACCAGAATCGAGCTGCCAGAGTGTTACAACGATTTGAGCACTGTATTTGATCCTAAAGAGGCAGACGTCCTTCCCCCGCATAGGGTATACGACTGCCGCATTGATTTAGAGACTGGGGCTCGAATCCCTTGCAGCAGAGTGTATGCCCTAACCGAGAAGGAGAATACTTACCTCCGAGAATACTTGGACACCATGCTGGAGAAGGGGTTTATTAGGCCTTCCAGATCCCCTGCCTCCTCATCGCTGTTTTTCATTCCTAAGCGTGAGGGGGGTCTTCGATGTTGCATCGATTATCGGAGATTGAATGAGGTGACCATTAAAAACAGGTATCCCTTGCCCTTGATTTCCTCCCTCCTTGACAGAGTACGTAATGCCAACTATTTCACCAAATTGGATTTACGAGGCGCCTACCATCTAGTGCGTGTCAAGGAGGGAGATGAATGGAAAACTGCTTTCTGTACTAAATACGGATTGTTTGAGTATTTAGTAATGCCCTTTGGGCTGTGCAACGCTCCAGCGGCGTTTCAGTTTTTCATTAATGAGGTCCTGTGGGATATGCTGGACCTCCATGTCATCGCTTACATCGATGATTTACTGATCTTCTCTTCCTCCATGACTGAACATGTGGGTCACGTTCGACGAGAGTTGGAACCCATATACGCCCCTGGGGACAAGGTGTGGCTTTCCACTAAACACATCAGACTCAGTGGTCCTCGCAAGTTCATGCCCAAATACATTGGTCCCTATGCTGTGATGAAACTGATCAATCCAGTGGCTGTGAAGATCGACCTGCCTGCAGCTCTTAAGATTCATCCAGTATTCCATATTTCGTTACTTAAGCCTGTTACACCTGGTACACGACTCCCTAAGAAACCCTCGCCAGTTACCATACAAGACACTGAAGAATACGAGGTGGAGACCATTGTAGACTCCCGCTTCATGGGTAAAACGCTTCAATATCTGCTACATTGGAAAGGTTATGGGGTGGAGGAGCGTTCTTGGGTGTCTGCGAGAGACGTGCATGCTCCCCGGTTGGTGCGTGTGTTTCATCAGAGATACCCTCACATACCTAAACCTGGGGGGGTGTTGTGAGGGGAGAGTACTGTCATGCCACGCGATTCAGCCCCTACAGGTGGCATGTATAGAAGGGGCAAAGAGCGTATACACGCCGCTTCGCGTTCTTGCATCGAGCCCCATTTCCGTCACAAGTGCTGTTGCCTGACTTCCTGTATTGTTAGTTCCGGTTTCCTGTTTGGTGTCGGGGTCGTTCCTCGGCGCTGGTGGTTGTAGCGTGTGGATCCTGTTGTTACTGACAGTGGAAGGTGTCCTCTCTCTTCAGGAGATTCACGAGGGTTGCTCCTGGTTGTGGTATCTTCACCCAAGTAAGGTCTGCTGGGTGGTTGGAGGTCCAGGGGTTTCCTTTCTCGCGTTTCTTCGTGTTGAGAGGTAGTCTGCCATTGACGGAGCGCGTTCTCCATTTCCAGCGCTGCCTAGCGTGGTGTTCTCTGTCTATCGCCTCGCTGATCCATGTGTTATACTTGAAGATCATTTAGTATTGTTTTGCCTGTTGTTAAGGTACTCCAAGTTTGGATTGCTGGAGTCTTTTCCTTTGTCCGGTTTTCACGCCCCCAGTATCCTTTCCTCCCGTCACCTTTATATCCATCCCATTCATCATCCTGAGCAGCTACCAGTAATCCGGTGGTGATATATTGCGAGGACCATTGAGCAGGGGGGTTAGGTTTCCCGCTCTTCTAACTATCCAGCCAGGTACTAGATCTTCCCAGCCTTACTCAGGTATTAAAGGGATACTTTACTTTCTCAGGAGTATAATCTTGATATACTTATTCCCTGCAGCTGCACCCTAAGAATCTACTATTTAGATCACACCTGTTGGTTCATACAGACTTCTACTTAGCAGCAGACGATATACTGGTAGGTGTTGGGGACCTAAAGAAATAGGGACACAGGGAGGGCGTTACAGAGGTATACCACTAACTACCTTTATATTACAGCTGGGAGATCTACTTGTTTGCCTTGTGGAGATCTCTTACGCTCCTGTTGTTCCTCCTGACGACATCACCTTTCCAGACCTACCGGATCCCCCCACCTTTCCTTGTTTTGTTTCCCTGTTTTCCCCAGTGGATTCCTCGCACTCTAGAGTTTGATAGAGTCGGGGAGACACGGGGGACGGCTGTGGACTTTTCTTCACGACTCAGACGCTCCTGCAGAACATCCGCGATCCTTACATTGGCAGTGTGAGCACTTTGGGCAGTGTCCAGCTGATGATGCCAGGGATTGCCCTGTGATGTGATGTACTCACTGTGGTGTGTGCAGTCAGTGCATGTGACTGATGCTGTTCTCTTTTTTCCTAATTCTATCCAGATACATCCACGGCCACAGGAGGGGACAGCTCCACGGACCAGGAGGAGCCACAGAGCCTGACTGGGACAGAAGGCGAGGAGTCGGAGGGTCACAGTGGCACGGAGGGCGAGTGGAGCCACACCGAGGAGTCCTCAGCAACATCCACCCCAGCTGAAGGCCACAGCAGCTCGGAGGATGACTTCCTTGTGGAGGCGGGTGTCAGCAGCCACCAAACCCCAGCTAGTGAGGCTGTCCCCGCCACCACCCCCACCACCACCATCACCACCCTCCCATCGGCTCCCATCCCAGAGGTCCGTGGAGGCTCCCGTGATCGGGAACATGTCTCCTTTGTGCCAGGCACTGCACCCCCTGCCCCTGTGTCCCCTGCTGCCCTGAGTGAGGGGTCTGTGGAATTGCTTCGACAGATCCATGTAGGGCAGACATCAATGCTGAGTGTCCTCCATGCACACACCAGTCTGTTGACACAACTGGTGTTGTTCATGGAGGGCATTTCATCGGGCATGTCTGCCCTACAGAGGACCAATCAGTCAGTGGCCTCCTCCCTGACGGCAGCAGTGTCCCTCCTCCAACAGTCCCGCACCCCTCCTACCCCTGCACCACCCATGATTCCTAGCACCCTACCTGTCCCAAGCACACACACACCTGCACATTCTCACAAAACCACAGACACGGGCAGCACACAAACACCCAAACCAAGGGCTAGACGTGCACACACGCAACCGCAGTGGACTGATACCACACTCACAGGGGATGGTTTGCAGACACACACAGTCATCCACAACCACTCCGCAGTCCTCCGATACCTCTCCCTCCCAGCCCCCTTCCCTTGCCTCACCTGCAACCCCATCTCCACAGAAGCTCTTCCTCTGTGACCTTGGCCTCTTCCCCACCGACCCAGCAGATCCAGCTTACAAGGGGAAGAGGAAGTCCCCACACACAGAGGGGAGTGCCCCTCATACCCAGACACCCTCCCCCAGGCGCAGTCAGACTGAGACCCACACCCGCAAGTCCCCCCGGAGCCGGAAGAGCAAGACCCCACCCCCGCCCGCAGCTCCACGACAAAGTCTCCGTCCTCCATCCCCCAGGCCACCACTCCACAGGTTCCCCCACCACACCCTGCCCCATGTTCCCCCACCCACAGATACACCATCCCTAAAAGGCTGAGGCCCTCTCCCTCTACCACTTGCTCTTCCACCCCCAGTCAGACAGTTTGTGACACTGATGTGGGGACCATGTCTCCCCCCCCTCTGTCCTGCCGACCTCACCTGAACCCCATTCTGCTCCCATTGAGTTAGGCACTGCAGTGGAGTCCACGACCACCCCGTCTGACTTGGGCACTGCAGTGGGGACCCAGTACACTCCATCTGACCTGCCCACTGCAGTTGTGCCGGCACCCACCCCATCTGACTTGTGGCCCACAGTTGTGACTGCACCCACTACTTCGGTCAGCTCCACTGCAGTTGCCAGTGACGCTCCTGCATCCACCACCCCTTCACTGCCTCCTTCTGCTGCGCCCTGATCCTGTCCCTGCGGTGCCTGGCCTGCCCCCATGTATACCCCTCCGAGGGGATGTCCCCTGTCCTTACCAGTGCAGGCAAGCAACGTGTGACAGTTGTCACTCAAGTTAACTTTTTGTCATTTGGATATGGACTGGCCATTGGCCTTTGTTTTGAAAGGACTTTGCATTTTAAAATTGCTGAATAAAGCCTTTTTCTTTATCCTTGTGAATTTGATTTAGCTGTACATTATGTTGATGATGTTTAGCATGACCTTGCAGTTGTAATGCTGGATTTCCAATGTTAAATACTGAGGTGTTGATGTGAGGTACTCCATGTGGTCCATGAGATATGTATCCTATTCTGGTCGTTATCCATATCATCATTTGCAGCTAACTGGGTGTGTCATGATTAACAATTTGTGAACCTCTCTGTAAACATTTCATTTGCATGGTCACATCTGTGGCTTGCACTCATGCACATATGATGTGCGTCCCATTGTCCAATTAGTCTATTTCCCTGACTGTGGGCGCATCTCCACTGGACATGTAAGTGTGGGCATCATTGGTGTAGGAGCAACTGGGTCCTCTGTGCAACTTGCTGGACATATGTATTGAGTATGTGCAGATGACTTAAGGGACACTCCCGTACACAGGCTGTTGTGACCAGGGCCTTCATTGTGTGGTAACTGATGGCTGACTGACCAAGTGTTCTGCTGACATGACTGAGACCTGCTGGGACTATGTTTGACACAGCTGAGCTTCCACAGGAGTTGAGCCCCCTCAAGTAAGTGTGTTGTTCCATGACATTGCCTGGGCCCACGGTGTGTGGTGTGTGAGCATGTGTGTTTGTGTCCACATCCCTTTTCATACACAGGCAGTGGTCCCTTGATATGTTCCTGTTGTTGATGCTTGCTGAGTTGTACTGTGTTCATCCCACAACTTTGCCATGGGCTACCAGATGTGGGGGTACATGACACACTACTGTTAATTGGTGTTTCATCATTGGGATTTGTCAGTTCTGAGTGGTGATGATGTGGTCAGACGCAGATGGGACACATTCAGGGGTCCCCAAGGCACTTGTTTGTTCACAATATTATGTAGTTGTCCCTAGGTGGTACCTTTCAGTGGTTGAGACAAGTGTAGGTGTGTGACTGCACACACTCGTCCGGTTCAGGGCTGCAATGTTTGCATATGTCAGCATGTGTGCCTTGTGCTTCTCCTTGGCTTCTGCATTGTCCTGGGACTGTGGCAGGTATTCCGAAGGTTACGGGAGCTTTGACGTCATGGCCATGTACCGCATACTGTGCAGTATGTCTGTCATTCACCAGGGTTGTAAACTGTCCTTGTATGATGAGTCTGTGTACCTTAGTTCCTCTCAACAATACTGTGTTTGTCATGGGTGCATGTGCAATGTCACCTGTCCATGTGGGCTTCACAGATGCACATTGGTGAAGTTCGCTTCACAGATGCACATTGGTGCAGTTCAGGGTGTGTGGTGTTGAGGGTGGACTGATGCAAATGTTTGCATGGTTGGGCCCCTAGCTCCCGTTTGTCCATGGATGACGGGCCATGCTGAGTGATTTGTGTTTGTGTAGGTGTGATGTACGTTTGTGGCACAGGACACATGTCTGGGTTTCACAGTTTCTACGACATCTACCTTTGTCAGCACAGTGGACATATCATGCATGCTTGTGTCACCCCAATGTCTGGTCCCTGGGGGTAGTGCTGTTGTGTGTCAGTCTCTTGCTGTGTTAGTTGCTGTTCATTCCAGCTTGTGTCACATGTGTCTGTTGTGCTCACTCTCATCTCACGATGCCTGATTGCCCACTAAGGGGGACCATTGATGGTTTACTTTTGTATGACACTGTGTCTACATCTGTCTCACTGTGGTTCAGCCACCCTCATGTGTTGTGTAGTTGCCTGGGGATACTGAGACACACACACACACACATCTTGTGTCAGATGTGCAGTGTGAGGTTGCCTGTTTGTGCATCTGCACCAGTGCATTGGTATTGCTGTTGTGGGCCATTGTCTGGATGTTGTTTTTGTGATTTACCCTGCTGTCCCTGTGAGTCATATCACATAATTCTGCACATTCATCCTGGTTGTTAGGTCCCATTGCTGGCATGGAATGGGAGTTTGTGTCCTGACACCTAAGTCTACACAGGTTGTTTTGATTTGTGTGTCTATTTTCGAGATGTATGTATGCTTTGTGATGGTCACTTCTGCTTTTGTGTCATTGTACACTGTATGCATTGTCAGCCACCATGGGTGGTGCTTGTCTGCACATGGCCGAGAGTATGTTAGGTTTTCACAGCACTGTTAGCCTCGCCACATCTCTGTGGGTATGGGACACAACAACTACTTTGCCCCAAAAGTGTTTCATGTGTTGGGACCAGGAATCATACATGCTGTTTGGCATTTGCAGATTTGACCATGATGACACTTACCTTTTGGTCACTGTGATGAGAGGGTTTTTGGAGCCCATCACCACAATGCCCAACATTTGCTGCAGTTTGGAACCACACACTTAACTTTTGTTCTACACAGTGAGGGGGTGTTAGCTTTACATTGACACAGTGCTATAGTGATGCTTGCCTTGTGTAGGCCACACTCAGTTTTTGGTCACATATGTGATGGTAGTTACATTGTATGTTCGAAGTCATAATCACTGTTGTGGGCATTTGTCACATACTACACACTGTTGTCATGATGTTAGGAGTGCTGGGCAACATAAGCCCTATGGGTGGGGGTGGCAGGAGTGCTGGGCAACAGGTCCCCTATGGGTGGGGGTGGCAGTAGTGATGGGCAATATAAGCCCTATGGGTGGGGGTGGCAGGAGTGCTGGGCAACAGGTCCCCTATGGATGGGGGTGTCAGTAGTGATGGGCAACATAAGCCCTATGAGTGGGGGTGGCAGTAGTGATGGGCAGCATAAGCCCTATGAGTGGGGGTAGCAGTAGTGATGGGCAACATAAGCCCTATGAGTGGGGGTGGCAGGAGTGATGGGCAACAGGTCCCCTATGGGTGGGGGTGGCAGTAGTGATGGGCAACATAAGCCCTATGAGTGGAGGTGGCAGTAGTGATGGGCAACATAAGCCCTATGAGTGGGGGTGGCAGTAGTGATGGGCAACATAAGCCCTATGAGTGGGGGTGGCAGTAGTGATGGGCAACATAGGCCCCATGGGTGGGGGTGGCAGGAGTGCTGGACAACAGGTCTCCTATGGGTGGGGGTGGCGGTAGTGATGGGCAACATAAGCCCTATGAGTGGGGGTGGCAGTAGTGATGGGAAACACAAGCCCTATGGGTGGGGGTGGCAGGAGTGCTGGGCAACAGGTCCCCTATGGGTGGGGGTGGCAGTAGTGATGGGCAACATAAGCCCTATGGGTGGGGGTGGCAGGAGTGCTGGGCAACAGGTCCCCTATGGGTGGGGGTGGCAGTAGTGATGGGCAACATACGCCCTATGGGTGGGGGTGGCAGGAGTGCTGGGCTACAGGTCCCCTATGGGTGAGGTTGGCAGTAGTGATGGGCAATATAATTCCTATGAGTGGGGGTGGCAGGAGTGCTGGGCAACAGGTCCCCTATCGGTGGGGGTGGCAGGAGTGCTGGGCAACAGGTCCCCTATGGATGGGGGTGTCAGTAGTGATGGGCAACATAAGCCCTATGAGTGGGGGTGGCAGTAGTGATGGGCAGCATAAGCCCTATGAGTGGGGGTAGCAGTAGTGATGGGCAACATAAGCCCTATGAGTGGGGGTGGCAGGAGTGCTGGGCAACAGGTCCCCTATGGGTGGGGGTGGCAGTAGTGATGGGCAACATAAGCCCTATGAGTGGAGGTGGCAGTAGTGATGGGCAACATAAGCCCTATGAGTGGGGGTGGCAGTAGTGATGGGCAACATAAGCCCTATGAGTGGGGGTGGCAGTAGTGATGGGCAACATAGGCCCCATGGGTGGGGGTGGCAGGAGTGCTGGACAACAGGTCTCCTATGGGTGGGGGTGGCGGTAGTGATGGGCAACATAAGCCCTATGAGTGGGGGTGGCAGTAGTGATGGGAAACACAAGCCCTATGGGTGGGGGTGGCAGGAGTGCTGGGCAACAGGTCCCCTATGGGTGGGGGTGGCAGTAGTGATGGGCAACATAAGCCCTATGGGTGGGGGTGGCAGGAGTGCTGGGCAACAGGTCCCCTATGGGTGGGGGAGGCAGTAGTGATGGGCAACATACGCCCTATGGGTGGGGGTGGCAGGAGTGCTGGGCTACAGGTCCCCTATGAGTGGGGGTGGCAGTAGTGATGGGCAGCATAAGCCCTATGAGTGGGGGTAGCAGGAGTGCTGGGCAACAGGTCCCCTATGGGTGGGGGTGGCAGTAGTGATGGGCAACATACGCCCTATGGGTGGGGGTGGCAGGAGTGCTGGGCTACAGGTCCCCTATGAGTGGGGGTGGCAGTAGTGATGGGCAACATAAGCCCTATGAGTGGGGGTGGCAGGAGTGCTGGGCAACAGGTCCCCTATGGGTGGGGGTGGCAGTAGTGATGCGCAACATAAGCTCTATGGGTGGGGGTGGCAGGAGTGCTGGGCAACATAAGCCCTATGAGTGGGGGTGGCAGTAGTGATGGGCAACATAAGCCCTATGAGTGGGGGTGGCAGTAGTGATGGGCAACATATGCCCTATGGGAGGGGGTGGCAGGATTGCTAGGCAACAGGTCTCCTATGGGTGGGGTGGCAGAAGTGCTGGGCAGCAGGTCCCCTATGTGTGGGAGTGGCAGTAGTGATGGCCAACATAAGCCCTATGAGTGGGGGTAGTAGTGGTGCTGGCCATGCAACCCCTATGGTGGCCTGTTGCTAGTGGCCAGGATATGGATTCCCTGTGTGTGTGTGTGACATTTTGCAGGTACGTGTTGTTTGTTTGTGTGGTGGGTGTCTGACTTACCGTCTGTGCCGTCCGCGTCGGTTCCTGATCCGGTCATAGATGTACAGTACTGGTATGACTTGCGCGATGGGATTCATGATGTGTTCGTCTCGTACACGCTGCTTGTTGCTCCATCTCGTACCCGTTGCAAGCTGGTCCGTCTCGTAGCCGTGGATTGTATTCTGGCGTGAATCGTACCTGATATGCTTCTTTTCCGGATGCTGTGATGTGCCGTACATGGCGACCCGTCCGGCGCGTATGATTTGCGCATCGTACTTGTCCGGCCAGAAACTGCTATGGATACTGCTTCCGGGCGACTCGGTTCGGCGTTCGGAGGTCCGGCTCGGACGTAGAATGAAGCTTGAATCACAGCCTACGTGTCGGTCGGATTTTTGTCAGTTATGCGCATCGTACTTCATCGCCAGGACGGACCGGCTCCGGGTACGAGTCGGTCGCAAGGTAAGGCTACGAACAGCTCTCTGAGAGATATCCGACCTGAATCGGAATCAACCCCTCATTAGTGAAGCAAAACCCAACCTTGGAGAAATGAAACTGACAGAAGCCTTTTCTCAGAAATAGCAAAGGATTAGTTTCCATTATGATTCAAAATGGCCTCTTAACACAAAATGGTGCAGCGAATGCTAACTTATATAGGGTGATGCACAAGCAGAAACAATTTCATTTCAACACATTGGGGGTCCACAGAAGTCAAAGGGTTAAGAACCGCTGGCCTAGTAGGCTGTCGCGTAACAGTCAGAGCTGTTGAATTTGGAACTGGGGAACCAGGTTCGAGTCTCGGTGCCGGCTCAACATCCTGTGATTCTGGACAAATCACTTAATCTCCCCATGCTTACCAAAATATGAATGTATCCTTCTGCAACGTAACTGGTGCTCATGTAAAGCGCTCCAATGCCTTTGGGTCAAGTTTCATTAGATAAAGCTGATGTTTTTGAATGATTTATCATGGCAGCCAAGGTGATCCATGTCATATATAGGGTTGCCACATTTCCGTGAGAAAAATACTGGCCATCTGTCCTCATCTTAAAATCCTGCAAAGCCTAGAGTTGCCACGATATATCGGCCATTTGTTGTTGTTTCAGAGCCTGCAAAGGCTAGACATAATACTAAGTAAGACTTTAAACAATGTCAAATATAATTGTTTGTAACATGACTATTTGACTTTGTTTACTGTAAGTATTAGTCAAGGATTTTAAATGCAGCTCTTGAACACATTTAGAAGAGGTTTCTATTTATAAATGCTGTTTGAAGCATGTTCACATGGGCGACACTCATGGGGTTGGGCCTGTGACATTCTCAATGATTCCAGCAGCTTCAAGTTTTTCCAGCCCTCTCTCCACCTTTGGTCGTATGAGGAATGCAATCCGGTGATGATGAAGCGCTACTGGCTGTCATTATTTGTTGATGTGGAGCTTGACGACCTTTACTCTCATGCAGCCAATGCCTTTGATCAGGTCATTGAATCCTGGGAGGATGTGTGACAGTTCCTTGTTGTGTACCTCAAATGCGAAGTAGTGAATACAGAGTGTAGTGTCTGCTCTGCGACCTCGTCATCATCCATTGTTATATGGGGATATGTGGCCCTTAGATACATTGTCAACATTGCTAAGTTAGCATGAGTTTTGCTTGCCCTATGCTGCTGCTTTTGCGCACGCCTCTGCTAAGGGTTTGTTTTCGCAACACTTTGCCTCTGCAATGTACATGATAACAGATTGTTTTTCACATTCTCAGCTTTCCCTTCAATTCTATCTGAACATAATGTGCAAGGTCGATCAACAATGTCTCTTGTTATTCTGTTCTGATCAGTCCCTATTACCTAGACAAAACATGTTACCAACAGCTGCAATATTGAAGAATCGTGCTTTGATATAGCGTTGTTGCATGTTTTTGAAACACACTCAAAGAAAGCCGTTCCATGGAGCTGAGCTCTGCTATTCCTATGATGTAAACCTTTGCGTTTAGGCTTTCAGGTAGGGGGTCTGCAAACAGCGCCTAGAGATCTTCTGTTATATAAAATAACTTCTTACTGCCAAGGGGAGGGTGATTAGGCTTAGTTGTTTTGCCTTTTTCACAGTCTTTGTAAAATGACGACTCCTTTTGTATTCTTTGGTATTGTAACAATGCTGATGATGCTGGATTTATGCATTTTGCTGCTGGTCGTGGTTTGCATTCTGTTTTATGAATCACTATAGTCAAAATAAACATTTTGAACTTATTTCGTGACTCTGATTATTCTTATTGTGGATAAGTTCGAGGGAGCGAAAGATTGTCTTGTTCCCGCGACTCTGAGGTGAGTCGGGAGTGCTCGTGTTCTGGGTTGTCTAAACATTCATAGCTTCTTGATATTTGTAGGAGACTGAATGAGACACTATTGCTAGTCGGTTGGGATTTTGGGTACTAAGGTGGTAGGAGGTACACCCCTGTTTACTGAGGTCCTGTTTTCTTGTGCATAGTTCTGTGTATGAGCAGAATCCCAGCAACATGGCGCCCAACATTTGGTCTGGTTCTTACCTGCGAGATGCTTGAGTAGTGCTCGTGCTGGTCAACAATCCCCTCAATATTTCCGGAGACAGCTGTGACTGGGTAACCTCCTATATTAACATTTTTATCGGTTTATTCAAGCTTGAAGTTTTAAAAGGTATTTCTTTTCTTCTAACCCAAGTTTGCACTGCCACTCTTTAAGTTGTTCTACTGTCTTCTCTATAATGGGCTGTAGTTGATATTCCGGCTCATAGCAGAGCCGCGCTGAGAGCGCACTTGACTCGTTATGCAGTCCCTGATGCTGGGGCCGCACTTATTTTCGTGGTGGAAGCCGATCTGGCTCACCAGTTTGAAGTTTTTTACTCTTGGGTCACCTTACCGGCGGTGGATGGAACTGATGATATGTTTCACACATATACTCCCACTGCCGTTCCTCAGCAGTATCAGCCTTATAGAGCTCTTGAGATTCTGCTTACAGCTTGGCAACAACCTATTTGGTTTAATGGCGCCCTTCCTCACCCATTAACTGCAGTCCGTTTAGGCCCTTTATCTATAGATGGGGCCACATGGCCCGTTTTGGCTGGGTTTACCCCACACCCACGTGCTTTTACATTTGCATCTTTGGCAGAGCTCCGAGTGATACACACTTCGTTAATACGCATATATAGTGCGGTAGTACAGTACGTAACCCGCACCGTCCAAATGGGACCACCTGGCGCTGGAGTATAACCTGAGGGTCCTGGTGGCATGACCATCAGTCCCCATATTGTTAATTCTGTCATGGACAAGCGCCCACAGAATAAGGATGAATTTCCTTATTGGCTTACTGAGAAATTTGGACAGATAGAAGCTGGCTTTCCTAATACCACTACTGTGGAGAAACACAGGATCTTAACTATTAGTTTACCTAAAGGCTTGATTCCCAAATTGGCTGATTGTAACACCTGGGGCAGGGTGTTTGCAGTGGTATATTCTATGCGTTTCAGCACTCCCTCCATGACCGTACTCCCCTCTGTGATTAAACGCGTTCAAGATGAACATGGAGCCGAAGCTGCTGTCAAGCTGGGAATGAGGCTGGTGGGGGTGTTTGACGTGGTTGCTGATATGATCCTTGCGAATGTCAAGGGCGATGCTGTTAGCTTTCAAGTAGCAAACTGCTTAGAAGCAGTTGCGGCGGCTGACAGACCACCAGAATTACCTAAGATCATGGCAAAGGCTTATAAAACCCTAGGTTGCAATAGTCTGGGAAATAAGCCTACGACTTAAACACAAACGCAGTCTCTAAATCAACAGAAAGCCCAGCCTGATAAGGATGGGCGCCCTTTCTTTCCTAAAAAGAATTGCCAAAGAAATAGGAAACAGGGTTTCCATTAGCAGAAGCTGGGTTCGCGTGCAAGTTCACCGACCCCTGATGCTTCTGAACGTACTTGTGACTTGCGCGACCGCGCTAAAATTAAGTCTCCTGATATATTTCAGGTTCCTGACCAGCGTTCTCCTCGTTCTTTACAGGAAACATCAGGCTCACAAGCCGGTGGAGGTGATCGCCAGGATCAGGGTAGAAGTCAACCTGCGTCACAACTTCGTGAACAGCCTCGACAGTTTGAAGTCAAGGACAAGCAAGGTGATTTCCCTCATATCGACCTCCTTTTCAAAAGAAAAAGGTTGCCGCATTAACCGCGAGATATTCCACAGACAGTGAGAATGCGACTCCTGGATTGGACATAGGCAGTGACTCTGCTCGACAGCGCAGTAGAAGTTACCATAGTCAGGGAGGCTCTGCCTCCCCGTCTAGTTACCCCCCCGGATAGATTCCACAAAGTCATTTTCCAAATTGAAGGTGATATGCAGCATCCCATTAAGGTGGTTTTCTGGGAGACTCTAACCGCTACATATGATATTTTATTAGCGGAGAGGGATTGGCCTCCACCACTTGTGTTAGCCTCTTCTAGAGGGGAAGATGTGATACTTCACGTTGTGTCCCTGAGGACCACGCACAGACTTACGCAGATGAATGGGCTTTGGCCTTAGCCCCAGCGGTGTATCGCAATCAGGTGGGTTGGGATGTTGATTCACCGGCTCATGAAATACCGTTGCGCTCTATGCCACAACCTCAACCTCAATATCCCATCAAACGTGAAGCAAAAGCTTCAGTTTGTGACATTCTAAGACAATTGGAGTATCAGGGGGTGACTGATTCGTGTACATTACCTATGAATAATCCTCTCTTTACTGCCCCTAAACCTGATGGTTAATTTCGGATTGTATTGGATTATAGAAATTTGAACAGCCATTGCCGCACCTTTGCGGTGCAAAACACACACAGCTTGGTGCTGGTGAATAATATTGTTCGTAAAAAATACAAAATGACACTTGACATTTCCAATGGTTTCTACAGTCACAATCTCGATCGTGCGAGTAGTGACCTGACAGCATTCAGTGCCGTCGGAAATCAGAAAAAACTTACATGATTGCCTATGGAGTATAAGAATAGCCCCGGGGCATTTGCGGCGCGCATAGTGTCTTTGTTGCATGACATTGACCCTGAGGCCTTGTCGTACGTTGATGACATCTATTTGACTGATGACGACCTCACGCCGCATCTTGACCAAGTCGACCACATAATATTGTCTTTTGCCGATTATGGTCATAAGTTCAATTTTGCAAAGTTGCACATTGCCCATTTGGCAGTGCTCTTTTTGAGCTATGAGCTCAATAACGAGAGAAAAGGTTTAGCACCTCACTTCCTAGAGAAATGTGCACATTTGCAACCTCCTTCTTGTTTGAAGGATTTTGAAGGGTTTTTTGAATTTCAGGTAGACTTACATTCCCGAATATGCCCAGCGTATCAAACCGCTTTATGCGTTGATACAACCTAAGTTTACATCTGCCAGCTGGCTTCCGGAACATTCTTCCATTCTGCAGTCTTTGCAGGTGGATTTTCTTGCAACTCACTTCTTAATGACTCATGATAACACCACTAACCTGGTAATACGTATCATATCAGTGGCAGTGGGTTTCAAGTACTTAACGTTCAATGAAGGAGTCACAATACCTATTGCATACAAATCACACTTGTACACTGTGGCTAAAATGCATTTTTTCTCTATTGAACACATTTTCACGGTAGTGCAGGAGGCGATTTTAAAGGAAAGCTGACTGGCGCAGGGCAAACGTATTCTTATGGTCACCCCTTCCCTGCTTAGGAAGCGGTGACTAAAGCAAGTGTACCTCACTCGAAGGCATTACACTCACCTTGGATTCAGTGGGCTACTTCCTTGACATCTTCGGATGTCACATTTGTCTTTGATCCATCACTTCAGACTCTGGATTTTTTACAGTATGAATTTCTTCATCGACCTCCTTTGTCGCTTCTTCCTCTGAGTGAATACAAATGCATCATTTATACCGATGGCTCGGTGCAACTGACCACGGATTCCAAACATGCTTATTCAGCAGCTTGCACTATTGGTGCTGGTTCCATTAAAGATGGGGAGTTTAAGTCTTCCATTGTGCACACTCAGGCACTAGTGCTCTTGTTCTAGCTCTAGAGTTTGCTGATCCTCTTGTGAAAACTCTTATTGTGTGCGATTCTTACTATTGAGTCTAGTCGGTCAATGACAACTTATTCTTTTGGTCTCAAAATGATTACTGCGATTCTAAAGGCAGCGCAATTAAGCTTAAAACGCTTTGGGTTGGAGTGGCGGATCTAAAACAACATCTGCCTCTCTCACATGTTATTCATACTCTAGGCCACCACCGTGTTGGAACACACGCTCTTGGTAATTCTTTGGCTGATGAAGCAGCCAAGTCTGCAGTAGCCACGTGTTCCATAGCAGCAGTTACAAGATCTATGACTAAGATAGATAATGAGATTCTGGCTGCGGTTGCTGCAACTAGGGAGGGAGGTAATTATCCTTTGGGTTTCCCTTCAAAGTACTCTTATCATGTAACTCCCGAACAGGTTCCTTATGCTACCATTCCTTCGATTGGGGATCAGCTGATTCCCAACTCTGACCGCTGACATGCTTTGATCAAGGCCGCACTCAAAGGCATTGCTTCAGCCCATGCTGGTGTGTCGGCAACGGTCTCTATTCTTCAACAACCTTACTGGTGGCGTAGTTTATATAAACAGACTTGTAACTATGTTCTTTGCTGTGATATTTGCTAACGAATCAAGCCTTCTATGGTACCACGTACACCACAAACTCAGTTTTGCATTTCTAATAGACCTTTTGGCTGTGTCTATCTTGATCACTGCGGTCCTCTTTCTTCTGATACTACATACAAGTATATCTTAGTTGCGGTTGATTAGTGCCATTGATTCCTGTGGGTCTGGACACAACGTAGTGCTGACGCTCAAAATGTCATCAGGGATTTGCGTGTCTTTATCGGGATGTTTGCCTGTGGTACCTTCAATTCTGACCTAGGTCCAGCGTTTGCCTCTAAGGCTTACAAGGATGCAGTGAAGTCGTTGGGGGTACAGGTGTAGTTTTCGTCTCCATACAGGCCCGAGGGCAATTCAGTTGTGGAGCGAATGAACCATGACTTAAAGCAATCCTTGACAGCTAGAGTCTTAGGTACTGGTAGGGACTGTCTGTCCCACTTGTATGGGGTCCAACGTGCACTAAATAATCTCCCTCAAAGATCTCTGGGTGGGCGGACCCCTTACGAAATGCTTTTTGGCTTTCACATGTTTGTTCCTGACCTTGATGGTCTGGACATTGTGGCGGCTGCTCTAAGTTTGACGTAGATAATCATTCTGATTTGTAACAGACTCTACAAAAGAAACATGATACCCTGGCAACTCAACATTTACCCGCTTTCACTGCTGAAGCACTACTGATTCCTGTTACCGGTTGGCTTCCTAAAATTGGGGCTCTGGTGAGAGAGAAGATTGAAAACAAAAAAGAATTTGGTCCCTCTTACCGTGCTCCTGTTTCAGAACTTGGACTGAAGGGTACTCGTACAGTCATTCTACCACCGTTGTCAGGTCGCAAAGACAACAGGTACATCTCAGTGGACAATGTCAAGTTGCACTGTGTGGCCGATTCTGACTAGTGTGACACCTGCAGTTTTGTGCAACGCAATTTCCTTAGTACCATTGACTTTGTCGTCATCTGTTGCCACACGGATGTCTGCTTATATGATGGACACTTTAATTGATCTTCAACCTTTGCAACAATCCTCTCCGGCAATGGCTATTGTGTGCTCTTTTCCGGCTATTGATACTGTGAGTGAGATGCCATCTAGCCTACGAGTACGAATGGACGATTCAGCACTTTTACCTTTGCTTGCAAGTCTTGCATGTTCTTGTGCTTTTTCCCGCATTACGCGTGAGTATTGCTGCCCTCGCGCTGGTTGTCACTGTTGTCTTATCGCGCTTTGGCCCATCGCAGGTTTTTTGGCGTTGGGGTTTGTGTTTTTATCTCCGTCGAGGTGGCTATCGCGAGAATTGCGCGCGGTTTTGCAAACTATCGCATGGGGCCACCTTGTTGTGAATTCCACGTTGACACAGGGTTATTTTCCCGCGATAGGCTGCAATGTTGAGAGTTGCATTAAGCTACTGTTGCGGTAGTTATCACACGTTCTTGTGAATATGCCCCATTGTTTCTTCTGTAATTGATATCGTGCAAAGTGATGTTTCTGTTATATCATGGTCAGAATCAGTTAAGGTCAATCATGCAATTTGCTTGGATATTGCAGACACTGAAAATGGGTAAAGTGCCTTGGGATTATTTGAATGCCACTGCTTTATTTTAGTCTTTTAACCTGACTGATAAACAGAGGTTTATGTCAATGAAGAATGCTATCTACACTCTGTTACATAAAGAACAATTGGAACCTTTACCGTTCTCCGTAGTGGAAACAGACTCTGCTCTTTGGTTAATTCATGGGGTTATCAATTTGCCCTTTTTGCATTTTCAATTTAAATCATGTACGCAACACTTTCCTGTTGGCCGCTTTGAACCGCTTGGTAGTGCTTTTCTGCATCAATTATGGGCCCTTCCCTTTGCTTATCGGTGTCTGAGGGAGGATAAAGACGTTTTTCTTACAGGGTAGGAGTGTGATTCGACAGTGGGTCACTCTCTTGTGTGTAAACACGTTAAATTGCATGGCGAGTGTAACGTGTCAGCGCCGAATCTCGCTTGCTTTTTAAAAGGGACCCCAGGACCATCCATCACGCCTGTCTTTACATTGCTTACTAACGGCAGCTATCTCATTTTAAGCAATCAAGACTGCTGTGGTGTGCGGGCGGGAGTCACATACTTGGTAACAGTTTCCCAGTGAGTAACTTGCTGTAGCAATGGCCTTTTCCCGCCCCCGTAAAGGGAGTTTAGATTCTTCGCTTTGGACATCCATTCCGACTTTGAAAGCAGAGTTCAACAAGTTGAGCCGGCTCAAAGCCCTTTTATTCCAACACGAGGTGGCCCTCACTTCCACCTGAGAAACATTCAGATTGCAGGTGGCTCAGACCTCAAGTGAGATACAGTCGCTTCTCAACACGAACCTCCCACTTCATTTTGGGGAACTAATTCACCAAATATTTAATGTATCTGAGACGACAGGCCTTGCAATTATTTTTAAATTAAATGTGTGGGATCTGGCCTGGTCTCTTCCTTTCAAACTATATTCAGGGTAATACCGGCTTTTATTCATTCTATATTTTCCAGCGTTTTCGGAGGGTTCCCCTTAATATTGGTACTAGCAGCTGGTGTCCTGCAACTCCTCATTGTGCTTCATAATGGCTGCTCACTTTGTGGCTCTGCACAGGCCAGCCCAACTACAACTGTACCATAATTCCCTGCATAAGCCTTTTGTATGCTTGCCTATAGCAACGCTTTGCGTAAGTTACGACTTGACATTCCGCCTTGCCTATTTTACTTGCGTGCAGCCAGTGCTTCATTGCAAAAGATGTCATTTTTCGTGGGCGATGGAACTTTGCTTATCGAACATGTGGTGTCCAATTCCTGATTTCAGACGGTTGATGGGTCCCTTAGCGGTGCATGACGAGGCTTGTTCTGTGGATGGTCAAATGACGCGTGCAGCTTTACTTGGAATCTTGGATCAATGGGATATCTGTGCGGCTGCGCAGACTTTCCTTCAACGTAGTTTCATTGAATATCACGTAAGTTTCCCATTTATACTTTTGGATGCTCCTGCTTGTGAGCAACATGTTTGTTCCTTCGACTTATTTAATTGGATGTCATCGCTTTTTTCTACCATTAACAAGGATGAACTATTGGAAGGAATTGCATTTCTTTGCACACATACCTTCATGGACTGACTACTTAGGTCGTCAAAACTCCGCTGTCTGGATTACAGACTCTTTTTTCAAGCTCAAAGTGCCTTTAGCTTTTTTGTCGAACTTTCCTTTTTTCTCCGTTTTTTTTTTTTTTTTAAAGTTCCTCACCAAGGGCCTCATGTAGGTAGCGTACCAGTTACCACTTCTTAAATACCGAGCCGTACCGACTCGGTATTTAAGAAGTGGTAACTCGTATGTAGGTAATGAGTCGGTAATTTTTACCGATTCGTTACTAGTCGGTAATTACCGAATCGGTATTTACCGATTCGGTAATGAGGCATACCTTCCCATTGATGGGAAGGTATGCCTCATTACCGAATCGGTAAATACCGATTCGGTAATGGGGGGAACACATACAAGGGTGGCAGGGTGTCACATTGACACCCTGTTGCACCCCTGATTCGGCCATGTGTGCACATGTGGCACACATACATGCCCTAAGGGCATGTATGTATGCCACATTGCACACTGCTACGCGCGTTCAAATGCATTTACACATACATTCATTATTTACCACCAACTATAAGTTGGTGGTAAATACCGACTCATAAACACACACACACACTCCCCCTACATCCCGATTTTGCTTTCGGAATTTACCGAATCGGTAAAATTACCGATTCGGAAAAGTTACCGATTCGGTAACATTACCGATTCGGTATTATTACCGATTCGGTAATGTTACCGATTCGGTAAATTCCGAAAGCAAAATATGTCCCCCTACATACCAATGGCCAAAATACCGGTCGGTAACGGTATAATTACCGAAAATCGGCCGTTACCGACCGGTATTTGGCTACCTACATGAGGCCCTAAATCTTTAAACACGGCCTGACTTTTGAACTCTGTTTTTGTTCTTCTGTCAATGTCTTACTGACTTACCAGGGGGAGGGTGTTATATCGGGTTATGTGGCTCTTAGATACATTGTCGACATTGCTCAGTTAGCATGAGTTTTGCTTGCCCCACGCTGCTGCTTTTGCGCACACCTCTGCTAAGAGTTTGTTTTCGCAACACTTTGCCTCTGCTCTGCACATGATAACAGATTGTTTTTCACATTCTCAGCTTTCCCTTCAATTCTGTCAGAACATAATGTGCAAGGTCGATCAACAATGTCTCTTGTTATTCTGTTCTGGTCAGTCCCTATTACCTAGACAAAACATGTTACCAACAGCTGCAATATGGAAGAATTGTGCTTTGATATAGCGGTGTTGCATGTTTTTGAAACACTCGAAGAAAGCCGTTCCATGGAGCTGAGCACTGCTGTTCCTATTTTGTAAACCTTCGCGTTTAGGCTTTCAGGTAGGGGGTATGCAAACAACGCCTAGAGATCTTCTGTTATATAAAATAGCTTCTTACTGCCAAGCGGAGGGTGATTAGGCTCCGTTGTTTTGCCTTTTTCACAGTCTTTATAAAATGACGACTCCTTTTGTATTCTATGGTATTGTAACAATGCTGACGATGCTAGCTTTATGCATTTTACTGTTAGTCGTGGTTCGCATACTGTTTTATGAATCACTATAGTCAAAACAAACATTTTGAACTTATTTAGTGACTCTGATTATTCTTATTGTGGACTAGTACAAGAGACCGTAAGATTGTCTTGTTCCAGCGACTCTGAGGTGAGTCGGGAGTGTTCGTGTTCTGGGTTGTCTAAACATTCGTAGCTTCTTGAAATTTGTAGGAGACCGAATGAGACACTATTGCTTGTCAATTGAGATTTTGGGTACTAAGGTGGTAGGAGGTACACCCCTATTTACTGAGGTCACGATTTCTTGTGCATATTTCTGTGTATGAGCAGAATCCCCGCAACACCATGTCGTCTGTCTTCTCCAGTGCCTCCGGTAAGATGTTCACTGTTGGATTGGGTTTTTGGTTTTTGCCTGACTGTCAGGCCTCTCTAAAGTGGTTGTATTTCCTGCACGAGGCACATTTTTTCCCTTTTCCCAGGCAATTCACTAGACAGTGGATGGCTCCTCTGCAGTATCCGCATGTATGGGGGGGTTTCAGATGCATCTTAGGCTTCGCTGGTCCTCGTTTTGATGTGACTGTGTTGATAGACTCTACTTTTACCGAGCATTGGAGCACCATCTCCATGTGGGAGGCTCGGGCCTCCGATAGCTCCTAGGACTGTCCCAAAGTTAGAATCTCTCTTAACGATTTTCCGGGCTCCTGTAGTATGTTTTCCTGTAGCTTTGTGGAGGCACATTCCTGTATGATCTGTCCCCGAATTTCTTCTCACTCATCAGCAAATGTGCAGGTGTTGGCGAGCTCTTTTAGTCTGGCATAGAATGTGTCCAGCGACTACTCGGTGCCTTGTCTGGCTTGTCTCAATATGGAATGTTCATAATGGGGCTGATTACTGGTTTAAAATGAGCATTGAGGGTGGCCATGAATGTTGCGTATGTCTTTGGCGTTGCCTTTGTGATTGTTTTGGAGTTTTTGTGTATGCCTTCTAGGTGGAGAAGGAGTGCCCAGTAGCATTCTTCAGGCATCTCAGTGGCCCCGAAATAAAGTTACAGGCGTTTTACCCAGACTTTCTACTTGGGCGCTTGTGTGGAAGGAGCTCCTTCAATATTGAAGGGCCTATAGCGGGGATGTTCATCATTCCAATCGTGCTGTTGACAGACGGCGGGCGTGTGCTGACACCCTTGTGCTGCGTGAGGTGGCGTCCTGGCCTCTTAGCTAGGGTATGTGACACTTGCACTGCTCTGCCACCGTGTCTATAGGACTGGCCTTTACTTTGTTGCAGCCCCCTGTAATATCGATTACGCCTGCCTCGGTGTCAGGAGCAGTTATAGTGAGACCATTACCTTCCTCACAGCGCAGTATACCACTTCAGTCATCTCCATCTGTTCTGCCATTTATTTATATTTTAAATCATCGTGCACTGACCTTGTTATCTGTTGTTGTTGTGCACCCGGCAGCATCGCGCCCCACCTGCGCACATGTCAATCAATCAATCAATCAATCAGCACATTTGTAAAGCGCACTACTCACCCGTGAGGGTCTCAAGGCGCTGTGGGGGGGGAGGAGGTGCTGCTACTGCTTGAACAGCGTTACAACAAACAAATGATGGACGGAATGCTGACAATGCAGACATTCTCCCCCAGTCAAGAGATTTGGGTTAAATCCATCGTTCTTTTGCCCACTACGCCACCCCAGTTTAGACATGGCCATATGCAAATCAGTCTTGACCCTGTGCCTCATGGGAACAGTCCAGCCCGAACTGCCAAGCCATGTCCTCCCTGGACCGGAATCAAGCATCCTAGGACCGGTTTCTGGCTATCAGCCGTTATCAGCCAGGATAGCTTGACTCCAGTGGCGTAGTGAGCACGGGTCCCACGTCTGGGAATACCCATCCCATTTAGGGCGAAAAGCGTTACAACAAACAAATGATGGACGGAATGCTGACAATGCAGACATTCTCCCCCAGTCAAGAGATCTGGGTTAAATTCCATCGTTCTTTTGCCCACTACGCCACCCCAGTTTAGACATGGCCATATGCAAATCAGTCTTGACCCTGTGCCTCATGGGAACAGTCCAGCCCGAACTGCCAAGCCATGTCCTCCCTGGACCGGAATCAAGCATCCTAGGACCGGTTTCGGGCTATCAGCCGTCATCAGCCAGGATAGCTTGACTCCAGTGGCGTAGTGAGCACGGGTCCCACGTCTGGGAATACCCATCCCACTTAGGGCGAAAAGCGTTACAACAAACAAATGATGGACGGAATGCTGACAATGCAGACATTCTCCCCCAGTCAAGAGATCTGGGTTAAATCCATCGTTGTTTTGCCCACTACGCCACCCCAGTTTAGACATGGCCATATGCAAATCAGTCTTGACTCTGTGCCTCATGGGAACAGTCCAGCCCGAACTGCCAAGCCATGTCCTCCCTGGACCGGAATCAAGCATCCTAGGACCGGTTTCTGGCTATCAGCCGTCATCAGCCAGGATAGCTTGACTCCAGTGGCGTAGTGAGCACGGGTCCCACGTCTGGGAATACCCATCCCACTTAGGGCAAAAAGCGTTACAACAAACAAATGATGGACGGAATGCTGACAATGCAGACATTCTCCCCCAGTCAAGAGATCTGGGTTAAATCCATTGTTCTTTTGCCCACAACGCCACCCCAGTTTAGACATGGCCATATGCAAATCATTCTTGACCCTGTGCCTCATGGGAACAGTCCAGCCCGAACTGCCAAGCCATGTCCTCCCTGGACCGGAATCAAGCATCCTAGGACCGGTTTCTGGCTATCAGCCGTCATCAGCCAGGATAGCTTGACTCCAGTGGCGTAGTGAGCACGGGTCCCATGTCTGGGAATACCCATCCCACTTAGGGCGAAAAGCGTTACAACAAACAAATGATGGACGGAATGCTGACAATGCAGACATTCTCCCCCAGTCAAGAGATCTGGGTTAAATCCACCGTTCTTTTGCCCACTACGCCACCCCAGTTTAGACATGGCCATATGCAAATCAGTCTTGACCCTGTGCCTCATGGGAACAGTCCAGCCCGAACTGCCAAGCCATGTCCTCCCTGGACCGGAATCAAGCATCCTAGGACCGGTTTCTGGCTATCAGCCGTCATCAGCCAGGATAGCTTGACTCCAGTGGCTGCTTGAACAGCCAGGTCTTGAGTAGCCTCCTGAAGGTCAGTAGGTCTTGGGTCTGCCGTAGGAGGATGGGGAGGGTGTTACAGGTCTTGGCGGCGAGGTAGGAGAACGATCTTCCACCGGTGGTCGCTCTTCGGATGTGGGGGACGATGGCGAGGTCGGCGGAGCAGAGCTGGCGGTTTGGGGTGTAGAAGGTGAGTCGTCTGTTGAGGTATGCCGGTCCGGTGTTGTGGAGTGCTTTGTGTGCGTGGGTGAGGAGCTTGAAGGTGATCCTCTTGTTGACGGGGAGCCAGTGCAGGTCTCTCAGGTGGGGTGATATGTGGCTGTGGCGAGGGATGTCGAGGATGAGGTGTGCAGAGGCGTTCTGTATGCGTTGCAGTCGTGTCAGGAGTTTGGCCGAGGCTCCCGCGTAGAGGGCGTTTCCGTAGTGCAGCCTGCTGCTGACGGGGGCCTGGGTGACCGTTCTTCTTGTTTCGGTGGGGATCCACCTGTAGATCTTGCGGAGCATGTGTAGGGTGTTGAAGCAGGAGGACGGGACTACGTTGACCTGCTTGGTCATGGAGAGTGTCGAGTCGAGGATGACCCCCAGGTTGCGTGCATGATCGGTGGGTGTCGGTGCTGGTCCCAGTGTGGTTGGCCATCAGGAGTCGTCCCAGGCTGACGGGGTGGAGCCGAGGATGAGGACCTCCGTCTGTCCGAGTTCAGCTTCAGTCGGCTCTTCTTCATCCACTCGGCGACAGCCTTCATTCCTTCGTGGAGGTTGGCTTTGGCGGTGAGGGGGTCCTTGGTGAGGGAGAGAATCACCTGGGTGTCATCGGCGTAGGAGATGATGTTGAGGTCATGCAGTTGGGCGACGTGGGCGAGCGGTGCCATGTAGATGTTGAACAGTGTCGGGCTGAGGGATGATCCTTGGGGTACGCTGTAGATGATCTCAGAGGCTTTGGAATGGAATGGGGGAGGCGGACACTCTGGGTTCTGCCGGAGAGGAAGGAGGTGGTCCATTCCAGAGCCTTGTCTCGGATCCCTACGTTGTGGAGGTGTGTGCGTAGGGTGCAGTGGCAGACCATGTCGAAGGCGGCTGAGAGGCCAGGAGGATGATGGCCGCGGTTTCACCGTTGTCCAGCAGGGTCCTGATGTCATCGGTGGTGGCGATGAGGGAAGTTTCGGTACTGTGGTTGCTGCGGAACCCGGACTGGGATGGGTCCAGGATGTTGTTCTCCTCGAGGTAGCGGGTCAGTTGTCTGTTGACGATCTTCTCGATGACCTTTGCCGGGAACGGGAGCAAGGAGATGGGCCGGAAGTTCTTGAGGTCTCTCGGATCCGCCTTGGGTTTCTTGAGGATGGCGTTGATCTCTGCGTGCTTCCAGCGCTCCTGGAAGGTCGCTGTCTCGAAGGAGATGTTGATGTTGATGACTTTGCGGAGATGGGGTGCGATGGTGGGGCTAGCTTTGTTGAAGAGGTGGTGCGGGCACGGGTCTGACGGAGAGCCGTAGTGGATGGTATTCATGATTTTGATGGTGTTGTTGTCGTTCACGTTGGTCCAGGTGAGCATGGGGTCGATGCAGATGGTGGCCAGGGGGGGTCCGAGGTGTCGTTGGCTGTCAAGGCGGTCAGGCTGTTGAAGCTGTCATGGATATCTGCGATCTTGAGGTGGAAGAAGGTGGCAAGGGAGTCGCACAGGTCTTGTGATGGTGGGATGTCGTTGGCATTGGAGCTGGGGTTGGAGAGTTCCTTGCTAGCATTTCTGTATGCCTGATGGTTGCCACACACAGTCATAGTGAGGAAAACAATGAGGCACGACACCCACAGTCACACTGCCTGCTGAGTATCAGTGGAGGCCAACA
Organism: Triturus cristatus; assembly: GCF_964204655.1. Lineage (NCBI taxonomy): Eukaryota > Metazoa > Chordata > Amphibia > Caudata > Salamandridae > Triturus > Triturus cristatus. The sequence goes on along the minus strand of NC_140580.1, from coordinate 62,385,916 downwards.
GGGCCACGCCCTACCTCGCCGCCAGTGTGATGGTGGCTCTAAGGGGAGTGAGCACTGAGAGGCATGAGCTCTGTGCCCTCAGTATGCATAGCAGGCCACGCATGAAGCAAAGGATTAGACAGAACAGTGAGCACCAGTTACTTGCTGCACACACCCGGGTAGGACTAACTCTGATCCGTTATGCTCTAGCTTTTATTATCTATGTCCCACATGACTGTGGGACCCTCAATTATGCCCATGTGGGCGGGTGACAGTGGCAGCCTCCCCTCCTACTGTCCATTGGTGTTTACCAGTGACTTCACTTGCAAACACTACACCACCTAACCAGTTTTCTACCCGCACCACAGGTCCCGACCGGTACAAAAATAGCCAGTATCCCCTAAACTAGCCTTTTTAGCCCTGGACTGATGACCATGAACACCGTATTTCCCTATACGCGGACGACATCCTTCTTTACCTAGCCTCACCCGCGCGATCTCTCAATCAAGCCCTAAATATTTTCCAGGTATTCGGCGCCCATTCTGGATGCACGATCAATTGGTCCAAGTCGCAGTTGTACGTCCTTTGGGGTGACCCACCTCGTAACCAGAGGGGCTATAACATGACAGTGGCTTCACAGGGTTTTAAATACCTCTGCATTTTTATCACCTCAGACCCGGTCTTGTTCCATGAGTCTAACCTACTCCCGCCATTGACCCGCCTCCGCTCTGACGCTAAGCACTGGCAGTCTCTTCCCCTTACTCTCCTGGGACAGGCTGCCCTTTTTAAAATGCTGGTGCTACCGTGCTTTCTGTACGTGTTACAGAACTCCCCCAACACGATTCTCGACGCTTACTTCACTGGATTGGAGTCCACTATGCGAGAACTACTCTGGGAGGAACTGCCTCACAGATCGCCATCAATAAATTGACGATGGTTTGGTATGATGGGGGCATCGCATTGCCTGATATTAAGCTATACTATCAAGCTTCTCAATTGATCGCCATCAATAAGTGGGCACACGGTGAGCATGATGACCCGAATTTTCATGCCGACCGCTGGCTCTTGGGTAGGGGCGGTTATAATCGGGCCCTCTACACAAACCCACGCAAACCCCACCTTACTGGGCTCAGGGCGCGTACAGTAGAGATCTCGCATGGGGTCAATAAGAAATGGGGTTGGAATAACACACTCACTAAGGCCACCCCACTCTGGGAGCCCGTCATGTTGGGCCAACTTAGTCAGTGCCCTGGATTTGATAAGTGGGACATGATAGGGATCTCGTTGGTGGGCGAAATGTGGGTGAAAGGTAAGCTAGCAACATTTGAAGATATGCAGGCCAAATACCACTTAGCTCATACAGAGGCTTACAGATACTTACAAATCAGCCATGCGATTGCTGCTGCCCTGCCTAAAGACGGCCCTTTGACTGCATCCACCCCCCTGGAAGATAGGCTGTTACTCGACCCTATGCCTTCAAAGGCCATATTCCTCACATACAAAAAGCTTCTGAACAACCAGCCAGACCCCATGACCCGATTGCACCAGCGCTGGGGGGTGGACCTGGGAGAGATCGAGGATGATGACTGGCGCGATGCCCTGGCGTCACCTAGAGAGGTGGCCATTCCCTTGCGCCTGGGCTTGGTACAACTGAAAATCCTACATCGCGTTTATTTTGACGCTCGCACACTGTTTAAAATGGGGAGACGACCTGACCCTCTGTGCCTCCGGCGCTGTAGTTTGCCAGGCACCTTCTTCCACATTTCCACATATTGTGGGAATGCCCCAAAATGCAAACATATTGGGGGAACATTACGAAGCAGATGGAGAGGGCGTGTGGTAAATCTGTGAAGTCTACCTCCCAGCTCTGTCTATTCAACATGTGGGACGCCACGGATCTTACACAAGCAGAACAGGCTTGGGCTTCAACGGGGTGGGCACTCACGAAACGCAATATTGCACTGAAATGGTGAGCGGAGACGGCCCCAGTCCTGAGGGCCTGGGCAATAGACATGGACAGGGCAATGATTGCCGACAAAGATGTTTTCAAGCGCAGAGGGTGCCCTAATAAATGGGACCACAAGTGGGGGAGGTGGAATAAATACAGAGGTGACTTGTGTGTATCCCCTACCATTGAGCTACAGCAAGATCAACGCCTCATGCTGGAGGTCTCCGGATTTGACGATACACTCCCGCCCTGATGAGAGCGTCACGCTTGCTCTATAGTATGTCACCGAAAGGGATGGGACTCTTTCTACGAATGATCATGTGCCTGGGTGCGGATTGCTGCCTAACAGTTATGCTATTCACATGTGTGTGGGGTGGTGGGGTGGTGGACTGTACTCAAGTCATACTATATAAGATGTATTTGCCATGTTTTCACAGTGGACCCATATGCCAACTTATCAAAGCACTGTACCATGTCTTTTTCTTTTTGCTTAATAAAAATTGTTTAAAAAAAAAAAAGAAATGAATACATACAATTTTGTTTAAAGCCCTATTTAGTATTATGTTCAGGCCTTTGCAGTCTCTTAAACGGGTAACAAATGGCCGTTTTTTTCTCATGGAAAGATGGAAACCCTAAGTGGGCTGCTCCCACAACTTTGTGTTTTTTTAAATTGTTTTTTGGGTGCCTTGCAGCTTTCTCTCCCCCTGGAGGGGAAACTTACCCAATCTGCCTCCTGAGCTGGGCAGGAAGACTGTATTGCCTCTTTTGGGGTGGGGGCATGGCCCTATGCCAGGGTGAGACACCTCAAACTTTGTGTTTTTGTATTTTTTTATAATCCCTGGCATCTAGCAGCCTTTACTATCTCCCCCCCTAGGAAGGCAGATTGGGTGCAAGCCCCAATTTGCCTCCCAAAGGGAGCATGAAAGACTGTATTGCTCTCTTTTGGGGGTGGCGCCTGACCTTCTGCCAGGGTAGGCCACATCTTTGTTTTTCTTCTAGCCCTGGTGGTGTTTTCTGCCCCCCTCTCCCTGAGGAGCCATGTTGGAGGTAAACACCTCCATCCATACCCAAAAGGGTACAGAAAGACTGCATTGCCACCTTTTGGGGCAGGGACACGGCCCTAGGCCACTGTGGGTTACCCACACCCCTTTTTTCTTATTGTTTTCCTGGTGTCTAGTGGGCTTTCTGCTTCCCCTTCCCTAATGGCGGATTAGGGGCAAACCAGAATCTGCCTCCCAATGGCAGCATAGAGACTGTATCCCCCCCTTTTGGGGTGGGGGAATGGCCCTATGCCTGGGTTTGTCACCCCCAATCAATTGTTTTTTTTCAGTCTTTCCCTGGTATTAAGTTGGTGTATTGCTCCCTGGCCGAACAGATTGGGGGCAAAAACCCAATCTGCCTTCCTGAGGGCAGAGAGACTGCATTACCTTTTTTGGGGTGGGGGCTTCTCCTAGGCCATGGTGGGCTGCCCCCACCCCTTTGTTTTATTTTTGGACATATTAGACCTGGCACCATTGGCGCGGGTCTGTTTTTTCTGTGTGTTGGACTCCGTTTTGCTGGTCTAGATGCTTTTGGCACTTTGCCACGGCTGTTCAGTGCCAAAGTGCAAGTGCTCCCTTTGTAAATTGTTGTTATGGATTGGTGTTTCCATGATTGGCTGTTTGATTTAGTAGTCAGTCCTTAGTACAGTGTACAGTGTGTGCCCGGGGCCTGTAGATCAAATGCTGCTAGTGGGCTTGAAGCACTGATTGTGCCACCCACACTAGCAGCCTGTAAATGTAACTCTGGCCTGCCATTGCAGAGCCTGTGTGCAGTCTGGTACTGCCATGTTGACTTGGCAAGTGCACCCACTTGCCAGGCCCTGCCCTTCCCTTTTCTTACATGTCTGTCACCCTTACGGTAGGGCCAAGGTACCCCTGTGGGCGGGGTGCTGTGTATGGGAAAGGTAGGACATGCCCTGATGTGTGTGACATGTCCTGATAGTGAGTTACTGCCAATTTCGCTTTTCACTATTGCAAGGCTACCTGTTCCCATAGGAGAGAATGAGGAGTTTACGTATAACATCTTATGAACATAACTACCCCTGGGAACAAGATAGGAAAATAAAGTTTAGTATGCCTCAACTCAGAATGTTAAAATGCATCTTTTAGTGAGGGTGATTTTTACATTCTGTGTTTGAAAATACCACTTTTAGAAAGTAGGTATTTTCTTGCTTAACCATCCAGTGTGCTCTTAGAGCAGTGAAAGGGTGAAAAATAAAATGATAATAACCACGTTTTCATAACTGCAGGGCTGTGTTAGGGCAGGGCGGGGCTTGTTGCTCAGGAAGGAGGAATGGTTTGTACACACTTAAGCGCGCATGACTGTTTTGGCCGGCAGTCTTGGCCCAGCCAACCAGTCATGCGCACCTTGCATATTTCGCACCAGGCTTTAATGCACAGCCTGGTGGGGAAATAGGCACAGCCTCCCTGTCAACTTCTGAGTACTGATCCATGGCGCTCAGACCAATCACAGCACTGCATTGCAATGTTGTGATTGGCTCAGCGGAGCCTGTGTGCCCGGATGCTTCCGGCAGCTTCTTCCAGACTGGAGTCAGAAAGAGAAGAGAAGCGGAGACGGAGGAGAAGCATCAGAAAAGGTAAGTGGTTTAACCCCTTCCATGCTCATGACGGAACGGTTCCGTCATGAGCGTCGGTTGAGCTGTGCTCATGACGGAACCGTTCCGTCATGAGCCCGCCCGCGCAAGAAACGGTCAGCACCGCGGCGGAATTCGCGCCGCATGGAAGGGGTTAAAAAAGAAAATGTTCATCCCCTCAAGTAGGAGGTAGAGCAGTTGAAAATGAGAAGGGGTTTCATTTCGTTTTTTGAAACGCATTCCGTTCCCCAAAAAACTTAGCTTTATTTAAAAAGCAAACACAGACATGGTGGTCTACTGTCCCCAGCAGGCCACCATCCCTTTGTTTTTAGTGATTCCCAATGGCCACAAATTGCGACCTACCTCATAAATATTAATGAGGTAGGTCAATTGCGACTCCATTAGGATTTGCGTTTCATACATTTGAAATTGAGATTTCCTAATTGTGATTTGCAGGAAATCTCAATTAGGAACTCGCTATTTCAATCGTTTGTACATGTGGCCCTGAGTCCTTAAGAAATCCTGAAGGGCAGGCCTATAAACCTTTCTACCACCCTTCCTGTGTCTCCAGCTTTACTTGATTTGCATTTGAATGACGATGTTATTAAATGTAGATTATCGCAAAGAACTGATTGACGTCTCAAGAGCTTCTGTTCTCAGATCCGAGCTGCACTGCATTGCATCTTTGCTGAAACTTTCCACAATATGCTGCAAGGAGACAGTCCCCACATGAAAGTCTACGCCCCGATGGCGAGGCCCCATACCAGATCCTGCTCATGAGAAACTCTACTGAGAAGTGCTGCTTACCTGGACCCACATCACACATTGTATTGCAAGCGGGCTACTCAACCAAAGGGCACCAGACCTGCTAGTCGTGGTGCTCCTGTCAGCGCACCACCATGAGTCCTCAGCATGCAGCCTCTCCTCCTGCTGTGGCTACAGCAGGCGAGCACTGCCCAGCCAAACAACCCAAGGTCGCACAGCAAAGACAGCTAAGCTCTCATCTGATGCCCAAAGAAGACTTGCTCCATGACCCCAAGTGAGCTTGGGAAGACTAAAGAAGTTGTATTGTGACTTCTGTGTGTGTGCCTGTGGCCTGATAGATAGCAGTGGCTCCAAAGGCGTATGACATGTTTGGCAGTGAATCGTTTGCTTCTCCCACCCTGATGAGAAATCAGTTTATCAGCGTCTGGCATGCCTCTTCTCCTTGCACTCTACTACAAGCACTAGAATCCCTGGCAACCCCAACTCTGTGCCCAAGGAGGCATGCTCAACCTCTTAAAGCAAAGGATGCTACTGACCTGTGCCTGCTGTTATAACTTTCATTTGTGACTGCAGCAAAAAGAGTCCCAATCTCCTCATCTGCAATGCCGGTTGCAGCCACTCCACTAACAGAAGGCTGCTTACTGCTCAGTCTAATGTGCTCAGAGGTGCATAATACCTGCCCGTTGTACAGTATGCTGAGAACTAAGGATGCCACTTTGAATGCCCTTACACCCCTACTTAACCTGACCCTGTTTGTGGCTGATTCCACTTTTGTAAGACCAACACAGGTGAGCTCAAAGACTATGCACCTCCTACGCAGATGATACGCAAATTGTTGTATCACTGACACCAGGGGGGGAGGTGGATTTGGAATTGCGTCTACGGGAGTGTATGGTGGCAGTGAGCAGTTGGATGTCCGAAAATTGTCTGAAATTAAACTCGGACAAAACGGAGGTCATATTGTTTGGTAATACCTCTAACTTTTGGACCCCTGCCTGCTGGCCCAACTCCATGGGCACTCTCCCAATTCCAGCCAGAAAGGTGAAAAACCTTGGCATGATACTGGACGATAAATTCACCATGGAGCACCAAATAAAAGTTTTAACATCCAAAACCAGGTACACCATCAGAATGATGAGGAAAGTGTTACCCTTGCTCCCTCGAGATAGCAGGCATATGGTGGTAAGGGCTTTGGGACCAGCTAGACTGGACTATTGTAACGGACTGTATCTGAACGCGCAGCAAAGCATACTGAACAAATTACAGATTTTGCAGAATGCGGCAGTCCGTTTACTTACAGGCTCCTTCAGATTTTCCTCAGTTACACTGGAAAGAAGAACACTACATTGGCTCCCCATAAAAAGCCGTATACGTTTTAAGGCTCTGTCCATGGCATTTAAGGCCTTGCACGGACTAGGCCCTGAATTTTTAAAGCAGCGTATACAATGGTATGTCCCGGGAAGAAGCCTTCGATCAAAAGGAACAAAACAGGCTCAAGTCCCACGTATCAGGAAGGCCCGATGGGGAGGTAGAAGTTTTGTTTACGGAGCCGTTAAGGCCTGGAATGACCTATCACTCTATCTTAGAACCTTGCCTGATCTGCTGTCCTTTAGAAAAGAACTTAAGACCTGCTTTTCCTGTATGACTGACCTCCCATCTCATGCCGCTCGTAACTTACAGGCTTGACCTTTCAGGGCTTTCTAGACAGCGCCAGGACACCTCCGGGTATTTGTCGCGCTTTAAAAGTGTCATTAACATAACATAACATAACATATGCAGAGAGAATATTTCATAACATAGGTACTTAGATTTCTGAGTGCTATATTTCCCTGTTACTGCAGTTTTACCTTTATAAGAGTGAATGTCTTATTTTTGTTATAAAAACAATAGAGCACTGCCTGAACATTTTAAGGTATTGTGCTGCTTATGTGTTCTCACTGAAACTAAGGTTCTGCCTTATAATCAGCTTTTATGGGTTACCCTTGATTGTTACGACATTGATGGAGCAGGTAGAACACAATTTTGTATACCTCCTCTATTTTGCATGAAAAGACTAACTATATAACCTACTAATTATAATTTTACTAACGGAGTGGAGTGTTATACTAAACCAACCAATTACATAAACCAATTACACGTGGGAAATTGCTATTTGCATGGCAAAATAACTCTAATAACTAAAATATGTACGCATATTAATAGTAGTACATGTGGTAATAGATATCGCATGATTTATGTTGCTTATGTGATGTTTGCGTTCCTGTTTGGATCCTAATGGTGAGTATCATCGCTTTAAATGTCACTATATGCTAGGAAAATACTAATATATAAAGGGATTAGTGAGGGTTTAACATTACAATCATCATTTCTTTGTATTGGGCCTACCCTAAAATGGCGTCCGAAATCGAGTTCAGAAGTGGCCACCGTCTTGTGAGCGCGAGGCCTACTGCGCAGACTCGGATGACTCCGTGAACTTCCTGACAACCCTGTGCACCATGTCCTCGGTCAAGGATAGGATCTTGGCGGACTGCCAAACTTCAGTCAGTAAAAACTGGTCTAAATGAACAATTGGGACATGCAAGCAAACCTTAAACATTGTTGCATAAGGGCAACTACAGCTACGGAAATGAACAAGCAAAATCCATGGGAACCTCATAGAATAAAAATCGGACGTTTTCCAATTAGCCTATCACAGACTTTCGTTGCTTAAAAATGTTTCATGTTATCCCCGAAATTTATTATAAAAAGAGCAGTAGAATAGGAGGGGCATCTTCCATTACCCATTTTCCTGACATCTATGCTGGCATTCGGCAGTTTCGATGACTGCACACCCTCTTTGACCCCACAGACGATGACAGATGATTGCACGATTTCTGGTCCTTTGGAGATCTTTGGGACTATAACGTGCTGAGCAAAGAACTTTTGGACTTTGAGCTTTGGCCTGCTTTATTTGGACAATTAACTGCTAAATTCGGTTTTGCAGAGCCAAATGAATTAGAGAAAAACCCAGATAGCAAGAATAGGTAAATATAAATGTCCTGCGATCTCTATTACTTGACTACATTTCTAAACTTCTAAACTTTGATTAATCATAAATGTCAAAATTATTTGCAAAACAATATTTAGATAAACAAATATTTGATTAACTGAAATTATGAGTTTGTGGTTTTTCGATAAAGAGAATAAAGGATTCTGAAGTCTTAAATGTGTTTTAGCTGGTTCTAAATCACCATCAACCAATCCAACTAATTGGTCCGTCGAACAAGTGGGTGGAGTGCCTTGATGTTTGTGATTAGGAATCTGTAGGTGGTGAATGCTAATGTATATTCTGTAAAATAACTTTTCTTTCCTATAGGTAATAAGGTACCCCCCCACATGTCCAGTGCAAAATCATAATCCCTCCTGTGTGCAGACTCGTGAGTAAGAGACGTGTGAGTGTTGGTGTTATGGTCCCCACCAATGACTGTGTGTGTGTGAATGAGCTAGTGTGACGACGGGTCTGCGACACAGGGAGGACAGCCGTATATATATGTATACATATTTTTCTCTTTCTCTTTTTCTCCGGCCTCGCGCTGGATCAACGTTCTACACCCTGAAAGCCTAAAGACAAGCTACTTAGCAATTTCAGGGCCTAGAGCAACAGGTGCCATGGGTTGTCTAACAGCCACTGAATCCCCTAAGCCTGGTGATCTGGTCAGGCAGCACACAGGCAGAGTGCCTCCTTCTCTACCAGATCTGAGTAATTCATCACTGCATAGATTAAACTAAAACAATAGTCTTTACTGATATCTAATCTACACAAATGCGCATGAAGAGAAGCACCTAAAAAACTCAAAGTCACGCCTAAAAAGCATATTTTCTATTCACCCATCAAAACAAACACAATGCTGTAAAAAAGAAAATACAGATTGTGAACACATTCTAAAACATGATTCATAATGTTGTGTTTCTTTTCCAAAGCATATACATAGAAAAATAGTGACTCAAAACAATTAGACACGTGATATTTATTGCATTTATTGAACAACAAAGAAAGCAATGGACATAGACACACATATAAGCCCCACCCAATAGTACGGACAGATGCACACACTGTGAACTTTGTAAACCTGACATGCAACGAAATCACACAGGCATGCTCAAGATTCAGATTATAGAAAAGATGGGTCTGCAAAAAGACCACGCTAAAGAGCCGTACAGAAAAGGATTGGTGTTGTATTTTTTATATGGAACTTGCTATGTGAGTTCCACCAGCCATGTTCTGTGATGATGTTAGGGGGTTCTGTGCATGGTGAGTGCGGCAGTTGGTGACTGTATCTGCCAGGAGTTTGTTTTTGGCCCACACAAACCCTCCCATGTTGCTCGAGTAAACCTATACCCATATCTTGTAAAGCGCTCAGAAACCTTCGGGTCTATCTAGCGCAATATAAAACTCAAATAAATAAATGTAAATAAAAAACTGGTGTACCACTTCTTCTCTACAATGAACAGATATTGTCATGGTGATGAGGATGAGATGCTGTTTGATGAAGAAGATGCAACAGTGATTTTCGTGTGACGGCCAGAACAGCTAGGAGCGATGGGATAGGGTGTGGTGGGGGTCGGGGAAGTCGACAGACGACGGGATAAGTAAAATTGAATACAAAAATAAATAAAACCTCTTACCTTGCGCTTGCTGCCTCGCCGACCAGAGTATCTAGGGCACACATTGTCAAAAAAGGTTGTGAAACCCAAGTTGAAGTTGGTGTAGGCCATTAATAAGCGCTTTCCCCTACTGATAAGGGACAATTATTTTCCCTCCTCAGGCTAGTGGAATATTATTCCAAATTTGTAGAATATTTCACTGACAAAGTTCATGTCCTACACTCCTTGATGAAAAAGGATGTGAGGTCTCTTTGGACTTATGAGGGTCAATAAGCATTTGACATGATCAAGAGATCCATTATCAAAGCAGTGGTGTTAAAACTCATTGCTCCAGGTATGTTTCTGCTGATGGTTATGGTGGTTATGGTTTGGGTGCAGTGTTAACTCAGGTGTGAGGTGGCCTAGAAAGGATTTTGGCGTTTGCGTCAAGGATGCTGAAGGGTGCTGAAAGCACATACTCTGCCATTGAAAAGGATCCATTAGCTTGCTGGTGTGGTATGCAGCATTTTAGGACATACATTGGGTTACTCAGTTTGAACTGCGTACTGAATTCAAGCTGCTGATAGATTTGTTTTTAACCAAGGGTGCTGGTAAAGCTACACCTTGTATGGCCAAAAGGTTCTATCATTTGTAGGCGTACACATTTATCATTACGTATCTCTCTGTGAATAAAAAATATCAATACAGACGGTTTATCACATTTACAGCTAAACAATGGCACTAGGAAGGATGATGGTGAATACATGGTGGCTAATCTAGAAGAGTCTTGCAAAGGGGCTGTGTCAAAGGAAGAAAGGAGGCAGGCATTACTGGAGGATGAGGCTTTGCAATTGGCAATATCAAGGTTGCCTTGCGATGAAGCCTTGAGGAAGGACAATAAAGATAAGGTGGATTTGAGTGTATTTCGTCCACAATGGAAAGAGAGGTCAGTAGTGAAAGGGATTGTCAGGAGTTGTGACAGGTTGCTGGTTCCTGTATGGTTACTAGTTTTGCTATATGAGGGACATGGAGTGATGTCTCCTATGAAAAGAAGAGCCTGTGTTGTTTTTGGTGGCCTGGTATGGATAAAGAACATGAGAGCTTGGTTCGCAACTGTGTGGCCTACACATGAAGTGATAAATCTTGCAATGCAAAAGAGCCTCCTAGACCTGGTGGAGCATCCCAAAAGAGCATAGCAGAAAGTTGGCAGTGAAATGTATGGTCCATTTGAGTATCTTGGGCTGGTTAGCAGGTATGTCATTGTGTTAAATGATTATTACTTCAATTTGCCTGAGAAGGATTTCATTAGGGAAGTGAAGACCTATAATGCCTTTCCTTTTTGTGAAGGGGTTTTTAGAAGGGAAGGATGTCTGGAGTTAATCATACTTGACAATGGACCACAGATTGGTTCCGATGAGAGCAAGTATACCCTAAGAGAAATGGAAGGAAACATCATCGAACAGAAGTTTGTCATCCTCTGGGGAATGGTTTGGTATAATGCTTTGATCGAGTACTGAGAAATGTATCCAGCTGGCTGTGAGTGAGCTTGAATTGTAACAGGAGGTGATTAACATGTCATGGGGCTACAGGACCACACCCCATTCTGTCACAGGAAAAAAAAGCCCAATTTTTTTTGCTTAAACGTAAAGCATGCATGAGTGTTGCTTTTGCTTTTGTGGGATGAGTGAACTGTCCTAATATCAATATTATGTTATGTTATGTTACGGGGATTTATATAGCGCACGATTACCCAAGGGTGTCCTGGCGCTACCCATTATTCCTGAACGAGGGGACAGAAGTTTTAACACTACCCATTGAACAACCGGGTCTTCAGGCTCTTCCTGCAGGCCAGAAGATCAGGGCACATTCTAAGATAGGGCGGAAGGGTGCTCCATGCCTTGGTGGCTCGCAAAATGACGCTTCTTCCGCCCCAGGAAGCCTTCCTTTTCCGTGGTACTATCACCAACCTGGCTTCCATTGACCGTAGCGTCCTTTTAGGGTGATACCATTGGATGTTTTGTTTCAGGAACTCCCGTCCAATGCCCTGAAGCGCCTTAAACACGATACAAAGGGCTTTAAAACAGATCCACTTCCTAACAGGAAGCCAATGCAGTTTGCTAATTTCTTTGGAAATAGGCGCAAACTTAGCTGTACCTGACAGTAGCCTAGCTGCCGCATTTTGAAGCATTTGCAATCTATTCATATGGCATTCATGTAGGCTCAAATATAGACCATTACAGTAATCAATCTTGGCCATCACGAGAGAAGTAACCACTGTACGTTGACAAAAAGGGAAAAAAAGGAGGATCTTTTTGATCATCCTAAGGATGAAAAAGGTAGCCGATGAGATAGAATTAATCTGGTCACCAAAATTAAGCTTGACATCTATCAGGATTCCTAAGTTTTTTATGTTCTTTTTTGATGGTGTGGGAAGAGTACCGAGGGTGGTAGGCCATAAATTAGGAGTCCAGAAGTTTACATCATTCTCAAACAGGATGACCTCTGTTTTACCTGAATTCAATTTAAGGCAGTTGTGAGACATCCACATTTCCACCGCTTCCATGCAATCATGGAACTGTTTTCCAACTTCCATATCCTGACCTGGCTGTAGTGACACAACAATCTGTGTGTCATCGGCATAGGAGGTCAATTTAAAACCAAATGAACTAATCAGTGAGCCAAGAGAGGAAACGTAAACATTAAAAAGTCGGGGACTAAGAGACGGCCCCTGAGGCACTCCACAAGGCAAAGAGAAAGGCTTAGAGTGAAAATTGGCCAATGCTACTGTCTGTGAACGATCTGATAAAAAAGACTTTAAAAGCAGCCAGGCTTTACCTTGAATACCACAATCTGACAGACGGTCCATCAATAGGCCATGATGGACCGTATCAAAAGCTGCCGACAGGTCCAGCAAAACCAAAGCAGCCTTCCCTCCCCCATCTAAGGCCTCCCTGATCTCTTCTGTTGATTTTATAAGTGCTGACTCTGTGCTGTGACCCTCTCTAAAACCATATTGCGTGGGGTCCAGTACTTTGTTATCCTGTAGAAAAGCACTTAGTTGCCTATTCATTTCCTTCTCCAGCATTTTGGCTGGGAAAGGAAGGCGAGAGATCGGGTGAAAGTTATTAGGGTCCTTGCAATCAAGATTCGCCTTTTTTTAGTAATGGTAACACTGAAGCCATTTTCCACATTTTTGGAAAAGTCCTGTGTCAAAAATGCTGTTAAAAAGAGGGGTGAGGACTTGAGCTACCGGGTTTGTGGCAGATGTGCATGGGTCAAAAGGCGAGCCAGATCTTACTACCAAGAGGAGTTTAATAGTGTCAGTTGAGGATATATCGGAAAATTTGTTAAAAACCTGGGGGGAATCCTTTAAAAGTTCTACTCCCTCCTGACGGGGAATATGATCTGTACTAGTACAATTGAACGCGGAGAAAATATCCTCCACCTTGTTCAGGAAGAAACTCGCAATATCCTCGCAGAGTTCCTGACTAGATTCAATTTTACCTGTACGGGGGGAGATCAGCTCAGATACTGTTTGAAATATTTCTTTCACTGAGTTTTTTGCCTGAACAATTTTATTTGTGAATAAGCATTTCTTGGCATTAAAAATTAAACACTTATATAATGCCAAACTCTGTTTGTATCTTCTTCTGTCTGCCTCCTCATATTTTCGTTCTCCAACTGCGTTCTAGAGATTTACAGATACGTGTCTGGGTTTTCAGCTCTTCAGTGTACCAGGGGGCTGTAGGATGCAGTCTTTTAGGAGTACACAGTTTTTTGGGGGCTAATTTCTCACAGGCTGCTACTAACCAGCTCGTATAAAAGGGTGTTGCCTCCTCTGCCCCCGTGGGAAGGGGACGCAACGTTGCTACCAGTTCTGCCTCTAGATCTTTCCCCTTAATTTTATTCCAAGATCTGCTCTCGTATTGTCTCTTGGAGTCCCCCTTGTTGAACCCATAATTTGGACACCGCACAATGATCAGTCCATGTAAGAGGAAGCACACCTGAAAATATCAACTGAGGATCATTCGAGAAAATACCATCCAATGTATGGCCTGCTGAATGAGTAGGCTCAATCACTCTTTGGGTCAGATCTCCGCTCTTCATTGTTTCCATGAGAGTCCTAGTATCGGGATCCTCCAAGGCCTCAAGATGGAAATTATAATCACCTAGGATCATGAAGGAATTGAGGCATAAACCCGCTTCAAGCATATTCCCAATCGATCCAAGAAAAATGTTTCTGGGCCAGGAGGTCTGTAAAGTAAAATGCCCTTAAAAGTATAGTGGTACAGGGAGAGGCTAAACGAGAGCGCCTCACAAGAAGAATTCACCACCGCACAAAAACCTGTCTTCAAAGAATTATGAAAGATTATTGCTAATCCCCCACCTTTCCTAGCTGATCTACTCATAGTATGACAGAGAAACCCCAGAGGGGTTGCTTTTACAATATCAGGCCCAGATGCTTCATCCGTCCAAGTTTCAGTAATGAAAGCAATTTTAATACCTTTTTCCACCATCAGGTCAGCACATTCTGTGCTGTGTTTAACTAAGGATCTAGCGTTCAATAAAATACAGTTAACAACTACATTCTCTGGAGCTGTGTTAATCACCCTCTTAGAAATAGTGGGGCTAATGCTTTGGTTGAGGATTTTGAGTATGGTACAGTTACAATTTGTGCATATAGTCTCGGGTGTGGAAGAACATAAATCACACCTAAGGCACAGACAAGCAGGAGAGGTCAGCGTAGATCTTACCTTAAGTAAGTGTTCTTTGGTGTAGGTTTGCGCACAGAACAATCCTGGTTTGAGAGGAGCAGGGGGGCTGACGCTGAGCGCTGTCAGAGCGCGGACGGGCGCAGACAGGCTTGCCTTAGGCGCGCCCGCTGCGCGCGTCCGCTGCGCGCGTCCGCTGCGCGGCCGCCTCTGCAGGCATATTTAAAGGTAACCCTGAGCAGAAAAACTGGCCCGCTAACCTGTCCTCCCAAAATGGCGGTTCTACTCCCTCACCCAACCCGGATGCAGGCAACACCCACAATGAATAACCCAGAAGCGGTCTAGTACCGAACTGAGCACCGGCGCTTCTCAGGACTTCGGTAAGTTACAAGAAAGAGTGCCCCCAATCGTAAAATTTAATTTAAAAGCAGCGAGACATATTTAGCTAAAAGCAAATAGCAGCAATAGTTATGG
Organism: Triturus cristatus; assembly: GCF_964204655.1. Classification (NCBI taxonomy): domain Eukaryota; kingdom Metazoa; phylum Chordata; class Amphibia; order Caudata; family Salamandridae; genus Triturus; species Triturus cristatus. The sequence goes on along the minus strand of NC_140580.1, from coordinate 62,370,780 downwards.
TTAATAGCAGCAAAGAGATAAAAACATCAAAGCTAAAACGGACCTTCAGGTTAGTCCTATCGAGGAAACATCGATATGTGCAAAATAAGCAGTGCAAAATACCCTCTCCCGGCTCAAGCCTCAGGAGATAATGGATCAGATAATGGTCAGTTGTGTAGTGAAAGGGTCATGAAATATCAAGATCTGTATGGTCAAAGACACAGTGATAATTTGAGAGAATGATCTAGTCCCAAAGAAGTGAGTGAAGCGCAAGGTCATGTGGTAGACTTAATGGGTGAAAAGAAATGCAATATGAGGAATGTTTCTAAATGCAATGAGTTGGCAATTAAGTTGTGGAAAAAGAATTCAAGTTGGCAGATGAGGTGGACGACCATGTTAAGACAAGGTTGAGTGGACAATGGGAAGTAAAAAGACAAAAGAAACTTGAATCTTATATTTAAGCATGATTCATTTTCGAACAGAAGTATTGTTGTAACTAATTTGTGAATTTTAGCAAGCATTATTGTAAATAGTTCAACTAGAGGCCAATATTTGGAAAGAAGACCAAAGAAATGTGAAGATTATATGTTGTGTTTGATTAATGGCACATTCCATGTAAATAGTTCAAATAGGGCTACAACTGGTCTACTGCAATTTCAGCTTGTTCGTTTATTTTTATGTTTGACGGATAGGTAAGGGAGTATGTTGTATTTTGATATGGAACTCAGCTTATGATATACACCAGCTGTGTTCTGTGATGATGTAGGGGGATTCTAGGAGAGGTGGGCGTGGCAGTTATTTGCTGTGTATTCCAAGGGTTACTTGTATAGCACTTTAGCTGTACAATTAGCAGCTATTTTAATCATATTGGAGATTGTTCCTCTTAAGAAGTGTATGCTGAGATAAACAAAAGATATCTTGAGATACTACTTATCGCATCCATTAGACCAGTGTTAGTGGCTGCTGCCCCGAAGGCAGTGCACAACAGTATGGAAGGTTACTGCTCTCTGAGGGCAGCGCTAGCTGCTTTGATTGGAGTCGTCTACTCCCAGGGCAGCAAACCGGACTTTGGCTAATTGTCAATGGCCCAAAAGCTGCACAACTCCTAATGGTAGGGATGACGATTTTTTTCTCCAAATTAAATGTTTTGCTTCAATATTGACAACATTAAAGTGCAGCATGCAACTGTATCAAAAGTGTATTTTTCCATGTTGAAACTGATTCTAGCTAATGTAGGCCTGCATTTTTAATTGGCTAAACGTCTAGATGACATCCTCCTTTCTTAATGTATTTTTTTTTTTATTTAAAAGGATTTGACTCCACGTATATTAATGTGTGCTTGGTGTTCTGTTTTGTTCATGCAATGCTTGTAGAATGGTTTGCTGTTGCGAAGCAACTGCAGAGCTTGAAACATATCTCATTATGTTACTGACATTTATGGAAGCTTCTTTGTGTAGTAGCTTGAGAAAACTAATGGATTTGTCTTATCTGTTTGTACTTTAACCTGATTGGTTCCCCTCATGAGAATCATGTGAAGGTGTAGTGAAATGTTAGAAACGTGTGTTTTAAACTAATGCAATGTACACAAAAGTTCTGATGTCTTTTTATCCGCCTTTAGATCCAGATTCCCTTCTTCCCTGTTAGATCAGATGTTTGCTTCATCCTTCCAGAATCCTTTTATCGTGACTCCACTTCAGATTTCTGTCACTTTTTCCGAATTAGGCAGTTTAGGCTTCTTTCTTTATGAGCAAACTGATTTGCTATATTCCACTTGAATCAACTTAATTACAGTTTCTCTTCGCTCACATGATTTTGAATTGCTTTAAATATATTGACTAAAGCATCCAGGTATTGGCTATTAAAGTACACTTAATCTTGATGATTTGAGTTGTAAATTGCATATCTTTTAAAACACCTTTATGGTTGTAATTGTCAACACTCACTGACTTCCTTGTGAGGCCAAATGAATTAGATGTCAGCCTCAGTCGGAACTAAAGATTCATTGAAGGGTGTTTATTGAACCAAAATTTGCACCAGAATCTGCACGGAGCAACGCGCCCTAACAAATTGGTAGCAGAAAACGGTTTCCACTGAGGCATATGGGGTTCAAATTTGCCCAGCTAGAGTTAAAATCTGCCACGACCCGGTCCACATTCTTGAGCTTCCATGATCCCTTTCAGAGTATTGAAGGTGTTTCAGCATTACTGAAGCGTTTGCAATATCCTAAGAGTGTGAGTATAAGTAGGGTTATCCATTTTTTAGAGTTGTGATGTTTGGTGTTTTTGATGATTTTGTGTGATTTGAGCTGCAGTGTCCAACTTTCGTTAAAGAAGGCGCCATGTTGAAGTTGAGAATTCAAGTGCTTTTTCGTGTTTATTACTTGTGCCACACCATGAGAGGGACTTATGAAACTTCCATTGTGAGATTGTAGTAACTGAGATTAGTGATCGGTTAATCCTTTTACGCAGAGGAGTAGACTATGCTAGTCAGGGTGCTTTCGTGCTGGTCGAGAATTCCCTTTGTGTGTTTGATAGTACCGGAAGCGTACTATTCCCCATTTCCCTTAGAGTGACTGCCAACTTTGGATTTTCTTTAGTGGTATAAAGAAAAGTTATTGTTTTGTTTTTGATATTTGATATTTTGCTTATGCAAAGCTGATAGATGTGGAGTGAGAGCCGCTGTGAGGAGCTGTGAGTAAAGTGTTGCGCTGGGATTTGTCGGTTAATATTTGTGCTTCTCTGGGATTGGTTGTTACATCATTGAGTGCTAATCTGCAAGTGTTTGGTTCAGGGGTGTTGCACTAGGATTTGATGCAGTATTGCTTTTTGATCTATTGGGAACTGCCCTTATTTCAATTTGGAGTTTACAAGTCCGTGTTGTATTGCATAAAGAATAAAGATGATATTCTTCAAGAAATTAACAGCTTTGTTGAGAGAGTTATAAGTACACCTGTCCCTGAGGCTTAGGAGGCCCCTCAAGAGGGCACACCTGCACATTACATGATGACCAACGTCGGGTTACATAGGTGTATTTGGGTCAGACAATGGAACAAGTGCACAGCAAATGAAGGGTCTTTGCAACGTCTCTCACATGGTACCCTTCCCTTGAGAAAAATTGAGAATTTGAGACAAATGTATGAGCTAAAAAATAAACACCTAGACATGTTGAGTAAGAGGTTTTAAATGTCAGGAGACTGACATCAAGTAAGGGATCTGGGACTTTAGGAAGATAGGGGTGCCCAGGTTTTAACTTTCCTGGTTCTTCAAGTCTTATTGGTTTGGAGGAAATAGGTAGGGTCTTTTCCTTAAACACAAATCCGTCTTTCCTTTGAATTAGTCCTTGTAAAAATTCCCACTCTTTCTTAGTGACCTTAATGTTCATTTCTTTGCAAGCAGGATTATCATGTTATTTGTACACTCTGTCCAAGGCTAGAGCACATAGAATTAGATGCCAGTGTCTGGCTGGAGACAGCTTTTTGACTCCAGACTAACCATTGCATCAGCATTGCACCTTTGACACAGTGCAATTACAACAATGCTTTTATTATATAAACAGCCTCTGCATTATATTTGTCAGAAGAGCACTTCGGCTGGGATTGTACTGGAACGTGCACTGTGGCTGAGATGCAGTCTTGCTGACTTTGACCTCTATCCTGGAAAGGACGATAACCTGTTCTGCACAGGCCAGCTTTCCTGAAACATCATACTCAGGTATGCAGGGTTAGGCTATAGCAAAGGATCTGGCAGAGGGATAATCATAGTAACATCATAATGATGAACTGTTTATCTTTTTTCACCATTCTTCTAATGCTGGTTACAGTGCTTTGTTTCTTCAGCCTTATAATTGCAGTACACTCTTTCTATGTAAGAAAGTGATTATTTTAATAAATGTTTTAAAACTCAATTTGTATATTTCTTGTGTTTATCTTGGGCATGCAAAAGTAAAACAACAAAACAGTAGATCTGTTTCCAGGATTTCCTTAGGGAAAAAAGAGCGGTCATATCTCAAGGTTTCTGATACGATGTTACCCTGGTAGGGTAAGGGGCTCAGATGGGGCACTGTGAGCTAGCTACAAACCAGGCCAACATTATCTGATAAATAAATGTGAACTAAGTTCCCCTATTTTGATGTCTCTGTTCTCCAGATACACAGTCCTACTAAATTCATAGGAACCTTGTAAGATGGCACCACCAACGTTCTAGGTCAGGCACTTATTTAATGGGTCTCCTGAGTAGTTCTTACATGTACCCAAGGTCTCTTTTTCACCTCGTACAAGAGGTCCGTTTTGTTAGGGTATTTAACTCAGCTTAATAGGAATCCCCTATTTTAGTCTGTATGTTCAAGCTTGAACCTTTAAAAGGGTTATCCCACTATAGTATTTACCTGTCTTTGAATTCCACTTATTAAAGATGGCAGTGGCCGCTATCATTCCTGTTAACTACCGACATGCTGTTACAGCAGTATTACAACAACAAGGGCTCCCTGCTGGAGGAGGCAATGCTACCTTCTTGGTTGAGGCCCACAAAGCTTATAAAACAAAGGTATTCTATTCATGAGTCCACTTTCCTGCAGTAGATGGCACTATACAAAGAAATCACAACTACAGACCAGTTGCATTACCGAATGCATACAGAGCTTATGAAGATTTAGAAATGCTATTAACATATCAGGAACATCAGAATTGGTTTCAAGGTGCCCTATTGCATCCACTAAACAATGGATGACTGGGTCCCCTCAGTAATGAAGGGGTAAGCTGGCCAGTCTTAGCCGGCTATACTCCATATACAAGCTTAGCACCATTGAATACTGCAGACGTTCGTACTGTGTATACAGATTTAGTTAGACTATATAGACGCTTAACACAGTTTGTAATGCATACAATAACAGTTACCCCAGTGAGGGCTGTTCAAGCTGTGCAGCCACAGTTAGCTGTGCCTGTGATCATTCCAATGCCCATCAATGCAATTATGGGTAAGGCTCCTGTCAGATGGGAGGAAATCCCATTCTGGATTGCACAAAAAACAAATCAGCTTGAAGCAGTGTTTCAAAGACAAACATAGAATTCTCACAATGTGTCTTCCAGTTGGTATGGTTCCCCCAGCGGAGGACTGTGCCGATTGGGGCTCAGTCTTTGCTGCCATAAATACCATAACACATGGTACACCATCCATTTGTTGAGAACTCAATACCTGAACTTGTGCCCCCGCAGGAGCAGAAAGGCTAAACAAACTGTAATGATGTCAATCTGCCTGCAGCGGGGAGGGGGAAAGGGGAATGGGAAGAAAGAGAGACTGCCTCAGCGGTGCCAACCCAGTAGCATTTCCTCAATCAGGTCTCCTGGCACCTGTAATTACAAAACACAAATTACTCGGTTCTCTACTTTACTAGTACATCTTTTAATATATATACAATATGATTCTCTGATTCTCTAATACCTGAATTACACTGTGAACTTGCTTCTCTCTTAGGTATTAGTAAATTGCCATTTAGTAATGTTCATAGTAATGTTCATTCTATGCCAATACTATGCCACTAACAAGTCTTTTTTATTTCTCCTCTTGCTCTGGACGATGCAGATGGTACAATAGCGCCGGTTAGAGATGGTAAGTAGAAATATATATATATATATTTATATTTACTTGTAGTCACAAGGTAGAGCGCAGCACAGTTAGTGGTAGATAGAGTTATAGAGTGGCTTGTAATGAGAGCCTCTTGCGCTATACTTGAAGTACTGACTGTTAGAAAGAGTATCTGTGCAATTAGTACTGCAATTAGTTTCAGTCCTGTTAAGCTCAAATATTTTGTGTTAGTCTCTTTGCCTGAACTGGAAGTATTCAAAGATAAACTTTTAAATGTCTGAACGTCTGCTTTCTTTTTAGTGAAAAACGTCACAAAGTGACTGACAGCAGAGAGAACCTCAGACATGTGGCACTCAAACTGTCCAAGGAAAAGTACCTGAGAACTCCCTTGACGGGAACCGCTAACCAACCACAGTGGACTCTGGAAGATGGGCGAAATACAGAAAGACGCGAGCAAAACAAAAGCCTCGCAACAAACTCCTGTCAGGAAGTGAAGCGCTCACAGAAAACGCAGCTTCACTTGAACAAATGACGGTTGAAGTGAGAAGCGGCAAAACCAAGAATCTGAGAGGAAACACTAGTACGCTAACTCCAGTTTAGAGTTAGTCTGCAATATTAGATTCCCGCTGTGGATTTCTGCAGACTATAAGCAGTGGAAATAAACCTCCTGGCTACCAACTGACTCCAATTTAATGAACCTTGTCTATAGTGTGAAACCCACTTCAATCTAGAAACAGGAATTAACATTTCTGCCTAGAGTGGAATCGCACAGACTTGACACTATTGCTGTTTTGCCTAGAGTATTAAAACAGATTCAAAATAAATATGAGCGCGATCCATACCCTGGATTTAGGGGTGAGATTAATTGGCAATTTTGTCACAGTTTAATAAATTATTTCCAGTATTATTAAAGGGTAGGCAGCAGCACTGGCTGTGCGCAATCACCTTACGCAGGTTCTTGTCGAGGAAGAGCGTGAAATACCAAAAATTATTGCTGAATGCTATACATTATAAGTCAAGATAATTCGGGAGCCAGACCTAATAAGCCACAGCTTAAGGGCAATTCTGATAAAGAATTCATCAAACAGGCACATGAGAGTTCTAAAAATGTTTAGGATAAACAAAAACAATAAGGAAAGACTAAAAACACGGGGTGGATCTCCATAACCAGAGTACATTGAAAAATGTTCTAATTTACTTAACAATGAGACACTTAAAAAGCCTGATAGGTATCAATATACTGATACATGTCCTTCTTCTTCCTTGTGTTGAAGGTAAGAAGAGATTGTGAAACTGAGAAAGCACTCACAACATTCAAGACATCATCATAAAAACAAGAAGAGAAACTTCCACAACAAAAATCCCTGTTCACAAAGAAGAAAGTTACAGGTATTTCCAATAAACATCGTTATCACGAAAAGAGAAAAAGAGGCTGAAATAGACCCTGCATCTGCTTCTAGTATGATATCACATCACATGTTGATGCGGTAGCCTTTGTTTATGTGTGCCTCTCCAGAGCAACTTTCCTACTCCAAATCAGGGCAATTCCAAGAATTAGATTGGGTGGGCTCACTCACAGAATATGACATGCCTCATCATAGGCTACCCCGTTAAGATGATACTACCAGGGCGGACTCAACCTCAAGTGGCACTATCTTGAGGGAGTTCTTAGAAATTACTAATCTGGATAATCATAAATAAGAAGGTTCAGCCCATCCAACGTATCTGTGTCCTCCATCTTCTTCCTCTTTTGGTCAGCTTCCTGTTAAAAACATCAAAAAACAATCCTCGTGTCCACCAAATTTCCTTTTATATATCTGTAAAGAAATTTAAAAAAACAACATATGAACCCGACCTGGGAATTCAATCAGAAAAACACAATCCTTTCCTAAACAAAATACATTAATAATCATCTTCATTGTTACATTTCCTTTACCTAATATTTTTTTAAACACTAACACCCCCACTCACCACTCATATGGGGAAGGGTGGGTGGGATAATGCTAGCCTCCTTGTCTTAATAACATTTTGAATCTTTATTCAGTAAACCTATAAGAATCGTCATTTTATGTCAAGAGAGGAGGCTAACATTATGCATGTTAAAAGCTTTTCAAAACACATTTTGAAACATGATCTACTGCTCTAAAATAACATTTCCTAAAAGTCTCAGCCGAAGACCAGTCTGCTGCCTTGAGGATGTCTTCAACTCTACCCCACATCATACATACCTTTCTAGTCATCGCACCTCTCGCAGAGTGAACTGTGAACTTAGACATATCCATACCAGCTTCCATCATAACCTCTTTCATCCATCTTGCAATAGTTGCATTACTTACTGGTTTAAATGTTCTCACATAATAAATTAACAGCTGCTCCACCCCATCACTTCTCTTATCCAACATCCGTGACTTATACGCTTTTATACAACGCACCAAACAAAGTTTTGGTGTACTATCAAAACTTGGATAGATAATGGAGCCTGACATAGTGTTGTTTTTATTACGAATATCAAAAACCACACCATCCGATTGGAAAAAAACATCTAGACACCTCTAAAGCCTTAACATCTGAAACCCTAAGAAATTAGACAAAGTAGCATAGCCAACTTCCATGATAACTCTCTCATCTCCAGATATGTGTTACTTGGCCAATCCTGAAATAACTTCACAACCAAATCGACATCCCATAAAGTCTTGTACTTTGCCAAAGGAGGTCTCTTCAAACGGATGTCCTTCATGACTCTGTATACTAAGGGATGTCTCCCCACTGATACCCCTTGTACCAAAGAATGCCCAGCTACCTCAGCAGATCTATAACATTTCACTGTTCTATAAGACATCCATTTCTCAAACAAGTTTGCCAAAAAATTCGCCACCTCTACATCATCTGCCTCCGCCGGATACAGATCCCTTTCCAAGCACCAACAAATCCATATTCTCCAAGCACCTCTGTACCTTTTCCTGGTTCCTGGTGCCCAAGACTCGTCAAGTAAGCTAGAAGCTTATTCCGAAAAACTTGACATTCTTCCTGAATACCTGATATCCACCAAACTGGTAGGTTGGGAGAACCTGATTGCACAAGAGGATGTTCCACTCCTTCTATTTCCAACAAAAGACCTTTGACCGCATTTATCAAAAATGGATCTTCCACTGCTAATTCCATTATAGTCGGAAACCACTGTTGACACATCCAAAGAGGAGTCACCAGAACTAGCCAAAATCTTTGTCTCCTCACCTGGACCAGAACTCTCTGAATCCTCAAGATAGGTGGAAAAGCATACCCTCTTATTTCCTTCCAATTCTGTAAAAATACACCTATTGCCATAGCTCCCGGGTCTGGCCTCAAACTCACATGCGTTGGCAGTTGAAATGTCAGACGTGAGGCAAACAAAGCCACCTCCAAAGGGCCAAAGACTCCTACATTCTTCCTGAAAATATTCTTGTTCAGCTTCCAATCGCTGTGATATATCACCCTCCTGGAATACCAATCTACAATTACATTCATATTTCCAGGCAAATATTCCACTTTCAAATCTATATTGTGTTCCATGCAAAATTCTCATATCTCCTTCGCCAATTCCGATAGTATTTTTGACCTGATTCCTCCCAACTTCTTCACATATGTAACCGCTGTTTCTTTGTCCATACACAGAAGAACTGAATTCCCTGTATCCCCTCCATTTTGAAGTGACACTACTTTACATATTGATTCAAATTTCGGAGATGTATTAATGGTCTCCATCCTTTGTCCTTTTTTCCACCAAAAACGAGATAACCACAAACCCTTCCACCTGTATATTACCATTCTTCTCTAACATCTGAGCTACCTCCTCTTGGATTATCTCTTGCAAATCTGTTTGGAATACCAACCAGTTTGGTTCCACCAACTGAACTGGTTCTGATTCGAACTCTATCATATAGCCTGTTATGGACAGAAGAACCCGAGCCTCTGAGGTTATAATTTCCCAATGATCTTTGAAAAATGTTAAACTTCCTCCTACCTTTGAAGGGATAAAACCAAAATTCTTCCTCATACTCACCTTGTCCTTCCCCTTGATTAGTGGATTGTCCTCTTGAACGTACTCCACTTCTGCCCTGATCCCTTTCTCTCTGAGGATTGAACAGACCGGTTCCTGGTTGACCTCAGAATCCACTGTATCCCTGATATGGTGAATAATGGTATTGTGCTCTAATACCTGCCTGGCCAGTAGATTGCCCTCTCCTACCGGCCCTTCCATAAAAACTGCTGTTCTGAAACACCCTGTGCATAGAAAAGTATGCCTTATCAAGACTTGTAAAAGTCTTAACATATTTAGTTAATGATCTTACCAGACCTTCTCCAAACAATAAACCATTCACATCATCCAAAGACTCTCTTCTTGCCAACTCATTCAATTTAGGGTTTATCCTCTTTAACAAGGTTCTACGTCTTTCTGATAAAAGGTTTGCATTAGCATTACCCATTAAGCAAATTGCTCTCTGGCACCAGCCTCTTAGGAGTAATGCTTCCGACCCCTTCAAAAACACCTCTTCAACAGTATCAAAACTTCTAGCCAAGGGTCCAAGTATATCAAGAAATTTATCTTGGCAAATCTTTAGAGACTTCTCTAAACCCTTCCTTGGGTCTTTCCTCATATTGAACATAGAGGTGATTAGATCTGGATCCAAATTAGGAGTCTAAGTCACCTTTTCCTCAATAATCGGTCATGAACACTCAGCTTGCATTAGATTTTGTTCTTCTCTTTCCAGAGGTTTCCACAGTCTAGATTTAATATTTGAGACACATGCTCCATGAGCCACCAATCTTTTCCCCTGGGTTATCTTATCTCTCTAAGATCAAAATGTTTCCCCCCAAACGGATCCTTTACAGATGTCAAATCCTTACTTCTTGTCCTGCGACCCAATTCACTTTCCTCATTATCATAATCATCTTTATATTCCAAATCCAGGACATACTCATCCAGATTTACACTGGACCTATCCCCCTGCATCTCAAGCTCATCAACATGAGTTTCTTCAAATTCAGCGTGTGCCGCTGAGGACACCTGATCCATGCGAGGCGCTTGGCCCTCCCTTGCCTCTTCCTTTATCCTCCAAATGCCTTTTCTTCTGTATACATCAGTCGCGGCTAGCATTACTCGCGGGTGGGAGTGCGGGGGGTCGTGCAGGGAGGGGTTCACATGGGGAGGGGGTTATTTTGATATCATTAAAAAGAAGAAACCTTACCTTCGCCTCCAGTCCCGGAATACCGCGTCGCATCTCCTGCTGTGGGTCCGCTTACAGGAAACAGAAGCAGGCAGGCTCCCTCTCCTCCCCTAAGCAAATCACAATGCTGCAATGGCAGCGTTGTGATTGGCTAGGACGCCATCCTTACAGGCGTCTATGGGGAGGCCGTTTTCTCCATGCAGGCCGCGCAGCAGCCTACATTGAGAATACGGAGAGTGCTATGACTGGTTTGGTCGGCCCTGGGGACGACCAAACAGTCAGCGCCCATAACATTGAGCTAGCCACTCCTCCCCGACCCGCCCACCCGCCCGCCCCCAACCAGGCATACCTTTCTTCTGCTTTCTGGCTGTGCGAGAAGCAGAAACGTAAAATGGTATTTATACCATTTTACGTTTCTGCTTCTCATGCTGGAAGAAAGAAGTGGGGCGATGCTCCGACACCCACGTGGAGGAGCTGCCCCTGGTATACACTTACCATCAGGACCTCTATTATCAGAATCATTATCTGATACTGAAAATATTTCCTCTTCATCTATAGCCCTCCTATCTCTTTTACCCAAAATCTGTTTTAATGTCTCCTGAACCACAGCCTGAATCTCCTCACATACTAACTTTCTTAGTCTATCCTCCTTAACTGCTTCATTATTCTGGGTATTAACCATGTTATACCTTCTTAATCTATGTTAATTGCAATAAAAAAGTTAGAACCTACTCTCAAGTTCTTCAAAATGAAAAAACGTCCTTATTCCTTTATAGTTTATATTCTTATTGTATGTTAACGCAGTGTCTAATTCTCTATCATCAAAATGATAGTTCACTGAAGCCGGTAACGAGCGACGGAGAAGAAATGCTCCGTTGCCTAGATACTGTTTTGCCTCCCTATCAGCTGTCGAAACAGACCGTAATGTTAGGAATTACTCCAAACTCCTTTAGAAACAACCGGTCCACTCAAAACGATGTGGACCGATTATGGAAGCGCGTCTAAACACGTCCTTCATTTTGCGAAACTCGCATCAAGCCTGCACGAGCAACCACCTGTTTCTAAATGGAGAAGGTCAGATCTTATCAAATTTCTGATGCGAATTCCGTGTTGGCAAAAAGCCCCTCGCTAAACATGTAAACCGCTTTCAATCAAGATCCTTTGATTTAAATTAACGCTTTGTTATCTCTGTTTTAACTGGGTTCCCCTCTTAACCTATAAAACTACAAAACATGTACCAACATGACACAATCATTTGTATTAAGTCTCCACATCCAATCATGATACCCATAAATTGGGTCACATATACACACATCCTCTCAATCTCAAAACGACCACTCATAAAGCATAAACAATGTACTTATCGTGCTCAGAAGCAGCAACAAAAGAGGAAGAAGATGGAGGACAGACAATTTATATTGGCTGAACATTCTTTTTGAATGTGATGTTCTAAGTTCCATTCTGGGAGCTTTTAATTTGTGTTGCTGCTCAGAAGGAGTTAATAAAAGATTATGCATAATGCTAGCCTTCTATCTTGACATATAAAATCGGTTTCTTCATTTTTCAGAGTTGGGGTTTCCGCAGGTGATGCTCTATTATCTATTATAACTTACATTTTCTGTCATGTTACCACAGGTCTGAGTGACCAACAAGAGAGGTGATGAAAGGTCCCATACTAGCCCTGACGAAGTTGCCGGAATGAAAGTAGGCAACGAAACATGTTGGCCTGTAGTTGTATAAATGGCCAAAAAGATGCAGTTTTTAATTGAGGATGCTCACTGCACTGAATAAAATTCCCTAAGCAAGTAAGCGTTACCACGTTTTAATTGAGGATTGCATCTCCTTACTTTATTGTGTTTGTGACCTGAAGGGCATTCAGTGATTCTTGCAATGTTAGTGCCATCTTTGCACTGATTTTGTTCTGTTTCTTTGATTTCTCACCTTGGAGGAATCTCTTTACTTTCACCATCCTATCTGTGAGGAAAGCTGCAGATGATGATAGTGTGGGCATACTGGTAAATATATGCCAGCGGCCCCCTTGTTGTTACTAACGTGAGGTGCTTTCCTCCTTCTCTACACATTTTTTGCACAAAGTTTTCTGTGGTGGTATATTTATTCCTCCTCAAAAGGCTTGTTATGAACTGTGGTACATGATGTTTTTTGTAAATTGTGAACAGTAGGACATACAGGCAAGTAACAAGTGTACTGCCTTGGAAGGGTAATTTTGCGTTGAATAAATACCCGTTGTCCGGTAAATTATAATATACTGTTCTCAGTATGTCAGGTCTTGTTGAGATAGATTGTTGTTGAGTTGGGGCGACCTGACTACTTACCCTCCGGTGCTGCTTTTTGTGATCAAGTTACATTTTGTACAACCTGGCATTTGTTCCCATGTACATTTTGCAAGTTATAGCCTGGTAAAACATGTTGCTAGGTGAAGAATTGACACATTTTGAGTTGTGCAGCAGGGAATGGAGAGACATGAGGTATCACACTACCCTCTATTTCTACTTGTTGAGCTCATAATGATGCATTAAATGCTCACATGTGTGAAACAAAGCCACAGTACCTGTAATACTTTGTGTCGTATTACTGCATTGCTTAACCGGGACACACAGATTGAGTCGCTAGATGTCTTTGCTATTTTCTCTTTTTCATGCTCTGTAAGTTTGTCAATTAGCCAGTATTTATCGCCAGCACTAATACAGTAACAGACTTTGTTAATAAAATTCAGATTAGCAAAGGAGTGAACAATGGTTGTGTGGTTAACATCCCACTTGCAGTCTCTTAGAATAATGTTTCCACACAAATGACTTAGTTATTTTCTTACCTGAAGTGAAGCATGCATTGGCAATGACAATAAATCTGGCTTATAACTGAAAGTGTCTCTTTGTCACTGATGAGTTTAAGCACCCAATAAGGGTGTATGCATTCGATCTATCACTCATTCTTGTACTCTTGCATCCATTCATCAACTTACTCACTCACTTATGCACCTACCCCTAACATAAATGCAATAAAACTGTCACGGCTTCTGCCACTCTTATCGGAGGGACTGACGCAGTTTTAATGAAAAAAAGGTCAACGCACAGGATGTGGTCTAGTCTTGTTCATTTTTTATTGCTGCTTCACCACTCCATAGAAGAAACTTGGGGATCTGCAAAAGAAAGTAAAAACACTTTACTAACAGAGGACTGTTGCTAGAAATTGGTAAAGTGCATGCACAAATACGATATGAGAAGGACTTACTGTGCTGGATGTCTTTTCTTGACAATCTTCCCTTCTGGATCTTTCCGAAGTTTGTGAAAATAGTAGAAATGGACAGTAAACTCTGCACCGGCAGAGTTCACTGAGTTCTGCTCACTCTGCGCGGAGTTTGGCAAAAACTCATGGTGGAGTTTTCCCTCGCCTGCACTTCACTAAAGTTAAGTTGGCGAGCGAGAAAAAATGAGCACTAGACTGCCTCCTGGTGGAGTTCCTCAACACGGGCGGTCGTGCGAGGTCGCTATTGCTCACGTTAAGAAAGTTGCCACTCATGTTGCGATAGCTGCCGCTCGAGTAGAAAATCTACTCTGGCCTCGGATGCGTCGCGTGCTGCAGTTTATGTAATTTTACAGTTTAGGACAAGATCCCGCCACGAAAAATTAGCGTGGCCAATGCAGCACACCAGAATTCTGATGCTTGCAGAACACCATGGAATGGGAGTTTTTAGGTAACTCCACGGAATTCCGTGGAGTAAAACTATGCCAGTTCTGCTCACCTCTAGAATATAGTAAGAAGACTGTATTAGAACAATAGAAACATTTGTTTTTGTTATTTTGCAAGTACTGGTGTCTAAAGGTCTATTGTGGAATATTTGGAGTTTTAATGCATTTTCCTGTATTGATTACAACCTGGAAGTAATGACGGGATGAGGTGATAATTTCCTCAATGTTTCAAGAGGTGTAATGGTCCTCCCAATCTGGTCAAATACGTAATATGAGGTTTTCAATAGGGAAGCCACATATGTTATTAGAATCATTTAGTAATGGTAATACTTGTGTGTTTTTCTAGGGATTATTACATAAATAAAACGTTTGACAAATGGACCAAAAAATCGAGTGGGTATGAGGGAGGTTTTTGGTAAGCTATATTCGAGGGAGGTGAACAGAATACCTTTTTAGACTTTTTTAGGCTTCGTATCAAGCTCATTATACTTATCATTTACTTTTATATTGTTTGACACATACAGACATATTCTTTAAGGACAAGAAAGAGAACAGTAAGAAGTACCTGCACGCAGAAGGACCAGACATACAACAAAAGACAGTATTTCTTCTTTTAACCACATCCCCTCTTCCTCGAGTACTAGTGCCATTCGAGTCTTCTGACAGGGCTCGGTTCAAATCAGTGATTGAGCGGTGTAGGGAAATGGCTTCTGGGATAGCATCTCGCTCCTAATTAGATTGCACAACCTGAAGGGACAACTAAATAGCAGGTTAGTGGCAAGTGTTAGAAAATAGATACACAACCTCTCACAAATATATGAAATATAAATTAGGAATAAAAGTACAAAAAAGAACACATGTGTAGGAAAGTAGGATCTGCTTCTTATGGTTACCCCTACTTTTTGCTTGATATTACACTGTTTTGGACTAGTGTGACTGGGATCCTGTTAATGAGGACCCCAGTCTATCTGTTTTCTCCTTAAAATGTTTTGCATTGTAAAAACAGCACCACTTGGATAGCTTTCTAAGGTTATATTTGACCTCTTAAATCACCATAAGGGCCAACTTCTCACAGCATGTATACATTGCAGGTTTATGCAGTGCAAAAATAAAGTAAAACATAGTAGCTGGTGGCCATCTTGCAATAGTATTGCACATAGTGCATAGTTGTTTTAAACTGGGCTCTACTCCTCTTCCCGAACAAGCAGTAAAAAATCTTGGCACGAAAATAGACCAAGCTCTAACGATGCAGGTGCACATCTTGGCCACCTCCGGAGTCTGCTATCATAACATGCACCTTCTGCGCAGAATATTCCCCTACCTTCCAACCTCTGCCCGAAAGACTCTAGTTTAAGCCTTAATAATAAGCAGGCTGGTCTATGGCAACGCCCTTTTAGCGGCTGCTAACAAGACCTTAGTTGCCAAACTCCAGGTAGTTCAAAATACTGCAGCCAGGCTTGTTCTTAATTGCCTTTCCGGCAAGGCTTCGGCTCTATTGCTGAGGAAACTGCACTGGCTGCCAATGAAGAAATGATCCTGTTTTAAGATCTGCTGCCTTACCCATAATGCCCGAAAAGGGAAAGGCCCATTATATCTGCAACAAAATATTAAAGCATACACATCGGGCCATTGCCTAAGATCTCGTGATAAAGCCTTATTGTGTGTTCCTCGCATTCGTCTGACCCGCTACAGAGGAAAGGCTTTTTCTTAACTTGCTCCCTACTACTGGAACACGCTTCCACTCCATGTTCGCACATGTCCGAACTACTGTAGGTTTAGGAAACTACTCAAATCACACGTATTCTGAACCCCTCTTCCCTCTCCCCTTCCCTGTTTCAGCAACAGCACCAAGATGCCCCCGGGTGAGTTGTGCCCTATATTAAATATACTTAACGTAACATAACAAAGTTCCAACATAGCTGCCACATTTAAAAGCAAAGAGTTGGCATCTTGTATAGGTAAAGAAAATGCTGCAGTATGCACAATCCCAGTCTAAGGTAGCCACTCCGTAAACAGTACACTGAATAGACAACTATGAAAGCTAAACTGCATACTGCATCACTGTTGTACTAAGTTAAGGTGACCAACATGGCCAACATAGTACTTCTAAACATGGTGGCCATCTTGGATTGATAAAATGATCCACTTAAAAAGTACCTTTCCAAGATGGCCGTCCAATTTAGAAATAGTGGCTGCACAGGAGGCAGCACATCGCAGTTGAAATGAGGGGCAAGCAAAAATACTTCGAAATATGAACAGCAATTCAAAGATTAAAATTAACAATCATATGATAACAACACCATATATCACATTAATTAAAAAAATATTAATAAAGAACAAAATTACAAAGTAAATTAAAAAAATACAATTCTTATTTATAAATAATATAACCATTAAAGAAAAAGAAAACATAATAAAAAATAACAAAAGCCTTTCTTTTTGGTATAACCCCCCAAAAATATATGTATTCATTCCTAATAAGAAGAGCCAGTATGAACTGGAAAAAATACATACTCCCGATACGATCGCCTTGATCATAAAGAAGACCTTGTTCATGATGTCAAGGGTCTCTACCCAATTTCTTATAATGTAGAGTAATCTCTAGGAGTCTCAGGAATTCGGTGTGGTATATGTATAGACAACTGGTGGGTGAACAAGAAGGAAGCGTCTTTCCACATTGAGGAAGAACATACGACAACATACTTCTATGTTCTGCCTAAAGTGCATGAAAATAAAAACCCTCCCCCAGAGCGTCTAATCATATCGGGGCTAGGGTCAGCCCAATTCTGTAATTTCTTTCTGAAATCTCTAGTAACCCAGATGCCCTCCTATCGGAAGAATACCAAGGCTATACTAAACAAATTAAAAGACATGACTTTTGAATCAAGCAATGAACTATTATATACTCTATATGTGGAATCATTGTCACAAATATTCCACAAGAATCCAAACTAGAGGTGATAGAGCAGCTACTGGATCCTAGACAGGCAATCAAAATGACACCTGCTGAGTTTATCCTTGACTGCGCATGCACAGGCCTTACTAGGGATGTCTTTGACTATGAAGGGGATTTCTTCAAACAAATGCATGGAAGTTCGATGGGGAGCACCTGTGCCCCCAGCTTAGCATGTTTGTATGTACACAACTTCGAAACCGAGTACATCTACTGTGAGGAGAATCCATACTTAAGGCAGATTAGGTTGTGGAAAAGATACATTAACGTTTTTTCCTGGTGATCTGGATAGGCACCAGAGAGAAAGCAATTGAGTTTACTGAATGGGTCAACAGTTTGGACCTGTTTGTGGGATTCACAATGAGTATGAGCGATGTGGAAATGCCATTCTTGGAGCTAGAGATATACCATGATGGGGCTATCCTGAAGACTGACGTTTAATATAAACCTATGGATAAAAACAGCTTCTACACTTTGAGATCTTCCACCCCCGAGCACTGCGTGAAGGCTTACAAATAGGTAAATTCTTAAGGCCCAGACAGAATTGTACAAAGACTGGGAAGTACAAAGAACACGTGGAAATACTTAGCAAAAAGGTGAGAGAAAGGAACTACCAAGAGTGAACCATCAAAAGGGCAAGAAAAACAGCCATGCATAACGATAGGGATGTCCTGTTGGGCACCTACAAAACAAACCACAGAAATCAAGACCTATATGCGTAGCAATATCTACTACCATTTCAAATTCAGTCACAAAACTGGTTAAGAGACATAGGGGCATCCCAAATTCTGGGAAATTCTAAATTGCGCAACCTATGTTCACCTTTTAAAGGCGCCAGAATTTACATGAAGCACTGGTCTGCCCTTGTCCCAAGGAAAGAACGGCAGAGACCCAAAGGACACTATGGGATACCTCCACCCCTAAGGGCCATCAAACCTGCGTGGGATACGAGGTATGTCTGTTTATGAAGAAATGTAAGTGTATAAATTTGGGGCCTGCCACCCCATGGGTGCTGAATCATCTGACAAACTGTAGTTCCAGTCAGTTAAATATGCCTTAAAATGTCCTTGCAAGCTCTTATACACTGATGTCACTACTAGGAAGGTACATGTTCGCATTACAGAACACAGAAGCACAATAAGGTGTAAGCAAGACTATACAAAATTAACTATACACTTTATTGAACACAATGCTGACGACATTGAATAGTATGTGATTGAAAAACTGAAACGCAGACATACAGATATGAGTAAGGCACTGTTGAAGTATGAACATCATTGGGTGTTCCGCTTAAATACTGACACCACAGGACTGAATGATGATTTTCCATGGGGGCTTAGGTAATTAGATAAAACAGATGTTCTTCCCAGTGGGTGCTCTTTACACCCCCATCCAGTGTACAGATCTTATAAAAAATATTGTGGTAACCTTTGGACCCTCAGTAGGGCCCTCACATGTATTTTCATGGCCTTGTTACCATTCAATAATAGCATTCACCACTCTGCACAGAGTATGTATTTTTTCCCGTTTGTACTGGATCTTCTTATCAAGGATAAATATTTTGATATTTATTTGGCTATACCAAAAAAAAAAGCTGCCTCCATCAAAGTCGGATACAGACACAACTATTCTTTTCAAGGAGACAGGATGTCCGCGCTCTGCTGCCTCGCCGCGTCCAGCTTGAATCCTGGGAAATAGAACGTTTTTTGCAGGAATTGTGATCCTGCGGGATGTTGCCATTGGCTGCTACCAAGTAGAAAGGCCAATGCATCAGACACGGCTCCGTACCATCGAAACTATGCGTCTGACGGGCTTTTCCATATTACTGCATCCATGTACGTTGATGGACAGGGACGGAATACTATTCTGTAATGATCCACACATAATACTTTCCTCGTTGTCCCACCCTAATACAAGTGGGACGCATTATTAACAACGAAGCCGGAAATGGGGACATTAGGCTGATTGGCCATATTTGTCAGCCCTTTTGCCTTTAAATACGGACAAGCATGGTTACTGCCCCTATGTTACCAGACATCTGTTCATTTAGGCACATTAGAATTGATGCGGGCCCTATTCCTTGATGGAGTAAGTGGCATAGTGTTGCTACAATAAGGATGCAGTACCTATAAAAGGTATAAGACACTGCAATTTCCAGTGAGGACTTGAGGAGGTACTGTAAGGGCACTTAGTATGCACTTGGGGACATCATATCTACTTACTTATTGTCTCCTTTATTATTATCTTCTCTTCCCCTCTCTCATGTGTTAAAATTGATTTAACCCCTTGTATGCCCATGACGAGCTGGACTCGTCATGGAGCACAGTCGCGCTGTGCCCATGACGAGTCCAGCTCGTCATGAGGCATACCCTAGGGAATCCCTTTCTGCAGAAATAGCCTCGGGAGCTGGGGAAGAGCTTCCCCAGCACCCGAAGCCCCCCCCCCCTTTCACTGTAATGACGATCGGCGCGCACGTCGCGCCAACGTCATTACAGTGAAAGTGAAACTGAAATGAGCCAAGAGGCTCATTTCAGGTTTCACTTTGTACGTGCTCAGGGGGCTATCTCAGCCCCCTGAGCACGTAGAAAGACGGGAGAGGTATCGTTGGAAAGGGGAGAATCTCCCCTTTCCAATGGTACCCCTCCCCAGTGGATCCCTGCTTGGGGATCACCACAGGAGGGCGATCCCCAAGCAGGGATCCACCCATTAGACACCAGGGAGGGGGGAGCGGCCCCTTGGGCAAGGGCCTTTGCTCCCCCCTGTGTATTTTTGGGAATTTTAGTCTTTTTGCCCCCAATCTGCCCCCCCGGGGGGTAAAAAGCCCACTAGACACCAGGGAAGTTGTGTAAAAAAAAATAGGGGTGGGGGCTGCCCAAAACGGGCAGGCCCATGCCCCCCCCCAATTACTACAGTCTTTCTGCCCCCCCGGGGGGCAGATGGGGCATTGGCCCCTAATCTGCCCCTCCGGGGGGCAAAAAGCCAACTAGACGCCATGGAATTGTAAAAAAAAAAAAAAATAGGGGTGGGGGCTGCCCAAAACGGGCAGCCCATGCCCCCACCCCCCCCAATTACTACAGTCTTTCTGCCCCCCCCCCCGGTGACCACCTTGCAAAACCAGGTCGTTTTGAGGTAGGCAATTTTCATGTCGCCTCACTACGTTTTGGGCCCTTGCCTGACGCGGGTACTTGGGCCTCCCACACGAGTGAGGCACTGTTTTTATCGGGAGACCCGGGGGAACGCTGGGTGGTAGGAAATTTGTGTCAGCCCGGTGATGCCACAACTTTCCCACACAAAAATGTGTGAAAAAGGTGATTTGTTTCAGCTAAATTTGAGGTTTGCAGGGTATTCTGGGTAAGGAAACGTTGGGGGATCCACACAAGCCATACCTCCATGGAATCCCCCGGGTGTCTAAATTTCAGAAATGTGTGGGTTTGGTAGGTTTCCCTAGGTGCCGGCAGAGCTAGGGTTCAAAAACTACAGCTAGGCACTTTGCCAAAAAAGGTTCATTTTTCACTGCGAAATTGAGGTGTGTCCACGATGCGTTTTGTGCCGTTTCCTGTCGCGGGCACTAGGCCGACCCACACAAGTGAGGTACCATTTTTCTCGGAAGACTTTGGGGAACGCGGGGTGGGTGGAAATTTGTGGATCCAAGCAGATTTCAGAACTTTCCACCAGAGAAATGTGGAGAAAATGTGTTTTTTTGGGCAATTTTTTAGGTTTACAAGGGATTCTGGGTAACAGAACCTGGTGGGAGGCAGTCAAGTCACCCCATCCTGGATTCCCCTGGGTGTCTAGTTTTCAAAAATGTATAGGTTTGCTAGGTTTCCCTAGGTGCCGGCAGAGCTATGGTTCAAAAACTACAGCTAGGTACTTTGCCTAAAAAGGGTCATTTTTCGCTACAAAATTGAGGTGTGTCCACGTTACGTTTTGCGCCGTTTCCTGTCGCGGGCACTAGGCTGACCCACACAAGTGAGGTACCATTTTTCTCGGAAGAGTTTGGGGAACGCGGGGTGGGTGGAAATTTGTGGATCCACGTAGATTCCAGAACTTTCCACCAGAGAAATGTGGGGAAAATGCGTTTTTTTGGCAATTTTTTAGGTTTGCAAGGGATTCTGGGTAACAGAACCTGGTGGGAGGCAGTCAAGTAACCCCATCCTGGATTAACCTGGGTGTCTAGTTTTCAAAAATGTATAGGTTTGCTAGGTTTCCCTAGGTGCCGGCAGAGCTATGGTTCAAAAACTACAGCTAGGCACTTTGCCAAAAAAGGGTCATTTTTCGCTGTGAAATTGAGGTGTGTCCACGTTACGTTTTGCGCCGTTTCCTGTCGCGGGCACTAGGCCGACCCACCCAAGTGAGGTACCATTTTTCTCGGAAGACTTTGGGGAATGCGGGGTGTGTGGAAATTTGTGGATCCACGCAGATTCCAGAACTTTCCTCCAGAGAAATGTGGGGAGAAAGTCTTTTTTTTGGCAATTTTTTAGGTTTGCAAGGGATTCTGGGTAACAGAACCTGGTGGGGGGCAGTCAAGTCACCCCATCCTGGATTCCCCTGGGTGTCTAGTTTTCAAAAATGTATAGGTTTGCTAGGTTTCCCTAGGTGCCGGCAGAGCTATGGTTCAAAAACTACAGCTAGGTACTTTGCCTAAAAAGGGCCATTTTTCGCTAAAAAATTGAGGTGTGTCCACGTTACGTTTTGCGCCGTTTCCTGTCGCGGGCACTAGGCTGACCCACACAAGTGAGGTACCATTTTTCTCGGAAGAGTTTGGGGAACGCGGGGTGGGTGGAAATTTGTGGATCCACGTAGATTCCAGAACTTTCCACCAGAGAAATGTGGGGAAAATGCGTTTTTTTGGCAATTTTTTAGGTTTGCAAGGGATTCTGGGTAACAGCAGTCAAGTCACCCCATCCTGGATTAACCTCGGTGTCTAGTTTTCAAAAATGTATAGGTTTGCTAGGTTTCCCTAGGTGCCGGCAGAGCTATGGTTCAAAAACTACAGCTAGGCACTTTGCCAAAAAGGGGTCATTTTTCACAGCGAAATTGAGGTGTGTCCACGTTGCGTTTTGCGCAGTTTGCTGTCGCGGGCACTAGGGTGACCCACACAAGTGAGGTACCATTTTTCTCGGAAGACTTTGAGGAACGCGGGGTGGGTGGAAATTTGTGGATCTATGCAGATTCCAGAACTTTCCACCTAGAGAAATGTGGGGAAAAAGTGTTTTTTTTGGCAATTTTTTAGGTTTGCAAGGGATTCTAAAAAAGGGTAATTTTGCATTGCGAAAATGTGGTGTGTTCACGTTGGGTTTTGAGTCATTTCCTGTCGTGGGCACTATGCCTACAAGTGAGGTACCATTTTTATCGGGAGACTTAGGGTAATTCAGATTTGTAAAGGAACTGTTATTACCTATTGACTTTCGATGCATTTCTGCCTTTCAAATGAAAGACATTGTGTAAAAAAGAAGTCATTCTAAAAAAGGACTGATAATTCTCATGCTAGTATGAGTATTCCCAAATTCGGAAATGTGCAAATATCTACTGTTTCTAAACTCTATATTTTGTTCCCATTTCACAAATACATAGGTGTCTTTCATACCGATTTTTCCATGTACACATTTTTACAGAATAATTACTATATACCCGGTACATAATAAAAAACCATTGCAAGTTGCTGCTCAGTTTTTGGCTCTGGGTACGTCGGGTTCTTGGTGAACCTACAAGTCCTATATATCCCCACAACCAGTAATGTCCAGCAGGTGTAACGGTACATTGCTTTCAAAGAGCTGTCATAATTACAAGAAGTTACAGGTGAAAACGTTGGCACAAAAGGCGCTTTTTTTCAACAAATTTTCAATTTATCCTATATTTAACTGTTAGTTTCTATAAAGAAACCTTGATGGAGCTACACAAATGACCCCTTGCTGAATTCAGAATTGTGTCTACTTCTCTAAAATGTATAGCTTTCCAGGATCCATTATTGCTTTTGTACCCATTTCTACCATTAACTGGAAGGAGGTCGAAAGCACAAAAAATAGCAAAAATAGGCTATGTCCCAGAAAAATGCCAAAACTGTGTAAAAAATGTTGGGTTTCTGACAAAAGTCTGGTATCCCCTAAAAGCTGGGAAAATGGTGATTTCAGCCCCACAAACCCTTTTTTGATAACACTTGCAGGGAAAAACCCAGAAGCTTTCATTTGCAGCCCGTTTTTCAAATTTTGCCAAAAAAAAACTACATTTTGCTGTATTTTGGCTCATTTCTGTAACCCCTCCAGGGGAATCCACAAACCCTGAGTACCTTCAGAATCCCCATGATGTTGGAAGAAAAGGACGCAAATTTGGCGTGGATACCTTATGTGGTCAAAAAGTTACAGGGGCCTCAGCGCGCACTACCCCAAATAGCCAAAAAAGGCCGTGGCACAGGAGGGCAAAAGGCCTGGCAGCGAAGGGGTTAACTATGGGTAACCAACATATGTTTGTAAATACCAAAATAAAAGTCAGTCACAGGATTTGTCCTCATGTTAGACTTTCAAAGAAGACAATTTTGCATTTGTAACTGCCAGCATTTCAAAATGATGGACCGCTGTTGGTCCCCTTTCTATGTTTACAAACTTTTGAGTACACGGCCGCCTCATGTAGATGTGAGCCCAGGTGAATTCCGGCTGACTCCAAACGAAGAGTAGCCACTCTTTTTTACTGGCTGAGACGCTTACTTAAAGCACCATGAGGGTGCTTAGTTTTGAAGATTTTCCCGCCCTTTTCTACTGTAGGATACAGTGGGGAATGGAAGAACACTGCATATTAAGCAGTAGTGACTCTCATATTTCGAGAGCTTTTCACGGGCGGACCCTATGAAAGGGGTAATTTTTCTTTAGATTTATGTGGATGGACTTGGACGGAAGTAGAACCGGACACGAGGTACCTGTTCAGTTACAAATAACAGACATGTTGAACTTACTTTAACTCGTGTCTATTTGATGCCAGAAATGAGTATGGTGCCTTTTTATTTCAGATAGAAGGTGACTGAAATAATCGACAGGTATTACGATTTTCTCAGTTCTGGTGCTCTCTGGTGATACTCGGACTCCACTCAATGGGAATGTATAATTATGATTGACTTTCACCTCAATAGCACACCAAGGGTGGGATGAGGAACCTAATACCAAACCTCACCACATGACAACTAGATGTAGCGGATCCTTGGGATCTTTCAGCAGTAATAATTCACAGTGGAATATAAGGAATTTTATTTTTGTAAAATAACCCATGTTGAAATGTGTGGCATTACGAAGTACTTATGACTCTGCGTGGGTTTTTCACTGAAAAGTCACGAACCGTATTTTATCTGATTACTATATTTACTTTTACAAATGTAACAAGCTTAAGGTGTTACCAATATCATTATGAAATACAATATTTACATATGGGGCCATTTTCTGTACACTCCTTTTAACCCTGACAAAGTGTTGGAACGACCCAAAACAGCGACGAAACACGTGTTGACTCCGAGGCTAAAGAATATAGGGGCATATCAACAACCGGCGATAATTATCGCTAAGCGCCCTTAGCGCTAGGATAATTATCGCCAGCTAGCGTGGATTTTTATCGCTCAGATAGCATGCTATTAGCAACGCTTATCTCAAAAGCGATAAAAATCCTCACGTTAACTGCCTAACGTGAGATTATCACTGGAAACCCAACGATAATCTCACGTTAGCTTGTTGATAGGGACTCACAAACTTAGCCATGATATCCACCTTCCATAGGATATCATGGCTAAGTCAGTCCTGAAGCAGGCGTAAGGAAAGTAGCGATAACAGGGGTTATCGCTACTTTTCCTGCCGCTAAGCTTCATAGCGTGGGGCTTGCTGATAGGAGAAATGTCGCTTAGCGACATTTCTCCTATCATGTCAGGTCAGGAACGCCCACTTTGCATCTCATTAGAGATGCAAAGCTGGGCGTTAGGAATCATCATGCTAAAGCAAGGTTTCACGCATTAGCGTGACCTTGCTAATTAGGCGATAAAATTTTTCGGCCGAAAACAGCCGCTAAAGCGGCGATAATTTATTGTCGCCTCCTTGTAAATATGCCCCAAAATTACTGAAATCTATGAAAACGGAACATTGAAAGACATTTTTATTTTCTCTTGAGTGTTTTCCCGTGAACAGTGTTGAAACAATAAGTTACTACTTGTGTATGATAATAGCAGCGAGTGCTTGGGATATAGAATTGACATGCAGCAGGAGTCCTGCGGACATCAAAGAGGACAAGAATGCGAGGGCACATAGGCGTCTGTGAGGGGCATGCAGTGCCAGGAATGTTAGAATGAGGCAATTCAATTAGGCAATCATTCTGTATATCTAAATGGCCACATGTACGTAGCAGAGTGTAGGGTACGTGTACAGTGTCTTCGAAATGCCAAATATACACAACTATGAATGTCTGGTAACAAAAAAAAAGGAATGGAAAAGAGGGATAAGCACGGGACATTTTACATTGAGTTATTCGAGCTCACGTCAGAAAATGAGAGCAAATTGTTTCCTACCAAGTCACTTGTACCTCCACAGCAGAAAAAATACTAATTCGTACACAATTTTAAGAGGAGTTTCAATGTATGTTTACTGTCTTCCATTGCGCAGGACACATGATGCAGGAATTGGCTAAGCGTAGCATGATCAGGGGCGGCCCTTCCATGTGGGTGGAGGAGTGTCGCCCCACTGCTTTCTCGCAGTGCGAAAAGAAGAAAGATAAAATGGATTAAAAATGGTTGGGGGCGGGTAGGGAAGGGGTGGCTAGCCCAATGTTTTGGGCGCTGACTGTTTGTTCGGCCCCAGGACCGGCCAAACCAGTCATGCACACT
Source organism: Triturus cristatus (assembly GCF_964204655.1). Taxonomy (NCBI): domain Eukaryota; kingdom Metazoa; phylum Chordata; class Amphibia; order Caudata; family Salamandridae; genus Triturus; species Triturus cristatus. Next base: position 62,344,510 of record NC_140580.1, on the reverse strand, counting down.
TTCCCGTTTTGTCCATGTAGGCATGGAGAAAACAGACTCCTCCTAGACGCCTGTGCGGTCAGCGTTCCAGCCAATCACAACGCTGCCATTGCAGCGTTGTGGTTGGCTCAGGGGAGGAAGGCTGCCTGCGGCTACTTCCTTCCAGGACGACGCGATGCGGGACCCGACTGCCGAAGGTAAGTTTTTTTTTTAATTTTAAATTACCCACCTCTCCTCGCATGACCCCCGCCCCCTCACCCACGAGTCATGCTGACCACGACTGAGCGTGACCTCCTAATCATGTTAAAGGGAGAGGCAGGGACGATATCACAAGGCATGCTGCAGATTGCAGAACTCTCGAGCCACCAGTGATGAAAAAGCTGCCTCTCTGCTATGAGCTGCTTCCGTGCCGCTGAGGCGCTGCTTTGGAAAAGCAACTGTCGTCCTCTGTTGTGGCTGTAGAACTAGAGTGGATCTCTGCTTTGGCCCCAGGCTGACTGGTGAGTGCGTGTTGCCCAGGGTAGACTGGTGTGTGAGTGTTGCCCTGGGGGGGGGGGGGGATTGGTGAGTGCCATTGTGATCGGAGCATTCAGCTCCTGGTTTCACGGGGCTTTTACTCTAGTGCAGCAAAAGGAAGATTACAAGGGCTGAACAAATAGGAAGTGCCGTGCAACCAAGGTGCACAATGGAGAGCAAGAACCTTAGAACGCTAACCTTTATCGATATCAAGAGAGCAGCCTCACAAAGAAGTTCGGCAGATGAAAAGGAGTAGTTGGGCCTTGAGACACTGATAAGAGCAAACACACGTGGAACAACAGGTAGTAATGTGCAACAGTCAATAGCAATTGAGGAAAAGTAAGTGGCAAGCACACAACACAAACCAATAAAAAGTACGGGCAGGATGTAAGCCCCTTTTAAGATTTATATTAAACACAATACATTTCACAAGTACAGCGCAAGCGATGTGCAGATAAAATGTAAAATTCCAGTCGCTCAGGCGTTGGCTGCCAATCTCTTGCCTTTGCTAATGCTTTTGTTTGTAATATGTGTGTACACTTTTCAACCAATCAATCAATCAATCCACTTTAATCGATTAATTAAAATCATAAAAGTACAAGACAACATTTACATTCATAGACAAATACAAATACAATAAATAACAATGTTATACTCATCATAGATACATCCATAGAAAATTATTTCATAACCATCAAGGCTAAGGTGCGTACAAAAACGTGGTCACTAATAAAATACCGACCCGTCAGAGTCCAACATATTTTGAGAGTTACTTAAGTAAGTGTGTACACTTTTATAACACAAAGAGAGGGAGGTTTTGAAAGATAAATACAGAAGCTTCCAAAGACAGACAGATGAGAGAGGGTTATTTAAATAGATAGTATTGCACATAGTTATGCTTCAATTACAAAATCACGATATGAGCACGACCTATAAGAGCACTGAAAGCAAACTAGACTGCCATACAAGTAGGACATTCATACTACATTAGATTATACGTATAAGGTTTGTCCTCAATTTAAATACATACCAGGATGAAATACAGGAGTTGAGTTATACATAATTGCAGTGGCCCTGAGTATAAGCATAGGGCGGCTTACTGTCCTGGCTCTATTTCCAGTTTAACTGCGCCGTCGAAAATAAGCTCCCCACAGTGTTTCTCTCCTTTACAAATATACCGGTGTCTAGCATAGTGGGGCGCCCCGCCTGTCTACTGTACAGATATGATAAGTGTGCTTGCATTTACAGTGTGTTCCCATCTGCGTGACCTACTTATTGGACTCGTACAACAAAGCATGCAATTCTACTAGTTACCATAGGAGGGCAGAAGTGTTTCTAAAACATTAAGACTAGCCTCTAATAAGATTCGGGAAAGTGTCATTAACCCTTCGAAGGCAGTTCATACAATTGTATCTAAAAAAATAAAAATACGTAACAACGGATGTACATACTAAATACCAAAACACCACTCTGAGTAAAACTTTAGGTTCGTGAAAGTTTACTATAATTCCACTTATCATAGTATTCTGCAGTGAAATTCAAAAACCCTTTGAAATCTTGAATTAGAATGCAACTTATTCGCAGGTCGGACTGGGACAGAAAAAAACGTGGCCCCATAAATGATTTAGAAAGCTAACAATGATTGCAAATTGGGGCAGTTTTGAGCTTGTAAATTGGCATGGATTATAGCTTGCTGTAGCAATGTTTGTTTTAACATCAGGTAGTTCAACAGTAATCATAACACAGGCCCTCAAACAGCTAAAAAAGAAAAACTGTCCAAATACTGACCTGTCAGACTGGCCAATCCTACCCTGCGTTTGCAGCCCCCAGGGAGTGATATGCATGAAATTTGACATGCTGAAATGTAATCACTTACACTTATTGCCTGATAGATTTTAAGCAGATTTTTCAAATGGTACCAACACTATTAGCAAACTAGTTCATGAACTAGAAGGGTTGGCTTCCCAGTGTGTTGGCCGTAGATCCTTTCGGTGTCCAACTTGCATTGGTGTACAACGCTGCTGTGCTCGGCCTACTGCTGTGCATGGCAAAAAGCCTGGGCAACCAGGCCCTGCAGTGCAGGACCCCAATGGTCATGGCCAAAGAGCAAGCAAAGTTTGGGTTGGCCTCAGACAACACCATGTGCCCATCCACAGATAAGTGAGACCAAATTCCATGCACAACGGAGGTTTGGGAATAACGAGCTATATAGACATGGGTAGTGAATGTAATTTAGCATACCCAGTTGATGGGAAAAATCATGATAGTGATTGCGTGATTTGAAAGCAAAACCTAAAACGTAAAGATCTTTGGCGGACCGGTACAAACTTGCCAAACTGATTCACACAAGGTGTAACCTTGTTGGGTTGAAGATACAGGTTTCTCCCACTCTCAGGTTCTCTGCAGCATTACTCCGCCGGAGGATTCCAAGCTCTAAACAATGATTCTAAGGTAAAAATCTTCACTGCACGAAGGCGCCAGAAGTATCTGGCCAGTGAGAGGACTTCCCTGGGCGCGGAATTTGAATTTTCCTACCCGTAGGTTTCCCCACTAAACCAACAGCTTCACCAAGACCTCTTCCAATGCCTTTTTGATGTTGTGGAGCTCTCCCTGGAAACGGTTTGCTGCCTTGCTCTGCTGAACGATTTTAAATAAAATTTTTGAGACTAAGGGCCAGATTTACTAAAAAGTCATGGAACGTAGCGCAGCAGCCCAAAATTCTGCGCTGCGTTGCGTGACAGGGAGGGAGCCATATGTACAGAAATATGGATCTCTCCTTCCTTCTCCCTAGCACCGGCGCTGATTTTAGCTACCTTGCACTGGGCACGCACCTTGGCACCATAGAACTGAGCTAGGGTACGTGCCTGAGTCTACCATAGGATACCCTTCCAGTATGAAATACTATACTTAGACCTACTTTAAAACGTTTCCTACTTTGCATGTGTGTGGCACCAAAGAAAGGAGAAATAAACACATTTCTCCTCGCAACGCCTCCTTTGAAATGGCATCACCTTTTGGCGCTAAACCATGTCCACTATTGTTTGTAGATGGTGTTTTGCGTCAAAAGACATGGGTGGTAACATGGAACTACCCACGTAACATCCATATAATGGCCCCTTGGGGCTAAGTATTGCAAAGTAGTGCTCTGTGCTGCTTTGCGTTACTTTCAGGTTACTTAAAGTTAATTATCAAAATAAAATTTTGACTGGTTAGCGTCACAAATGGTAAAAAACACAAAAACTGCCCAGTGGTGGCTAGCTTTGTAAATAAAAAATCACCCTAAATGCACTGTGTGAGAAATTGGGTCGTTGGCTGACGGAGGATGAAACCTTACTCAAGCAACAGCCACAATCCCTCTCAGGGTGAACTACAAAAATTAATTAAATTATTCCGTGCTTGACTCTCTGGTAGCTTGGTACAAAAGCAATCAGACTTAACTAAGAGGCAATGCGTAAAGTATTTATGCACCATTTAAACAGTAATAAAGTGAAATCAGAACACAAGAAAAATCCCCCGCCAATTTAGACAAATTGAGTAATTGTAATAAATGATTTAACACCCAAAAACTAAAATCGAATCAGTAGAACATGAGTTATGAATTTTAGAAATTTAAGGTAAAAAATAGCACCTAAAAGATCAATACACCAGCTGCGGACATCTAGTTATGCGCGACCAGGACAAAGTCGAAACTTTTGGGGAATGCGATGGAGTGTGTTTTGGATACAAGAAGTGGAGTTTTAAAGTAGAATGTTTGAGACGGTAAAGCCAGCAGTGTCCCAGGAGGAGGCGGTTGTTTTGCTTGGGATTAGCTGGACGAAGTTGCGGTAAAGATTTCTAAGTTTGGACTTATTCTCTTTTTTGGGAGTCACAAATCTCCAGCAGGATTAAACTGCAGGCTGTAGCGGACGAGGGCTCCAAAAGACTGGATACCCCTTCTGCGAGGAACCACTGTACTGGATTTGCTGGTGTGGAGAAGACCATAGCCGGAGCTGCCTTGAAGTCTGGCTGACCTGCAATACACCTTGGTGTATTGGTGAGCAGGTAGGTCCAGGTCTTCTCTCAGTTCATAGAACACCTTTTGGCAGAAAAGGTTCTATGGCCCAAGTTTTGGATTTGGGCTATCTGGGCACAATTAGACTCACTTTCGAGGTTCCAGGACAAGAGTTGCACCCCTTGGATGTTTAGGGCTAACTAAAGCAAGATCCAAGTGCAGGTTCAAGTTGGTTGGAAACCTTTCTGTCCCTGAGGCTTTGATCAGGAGGCCAGCCAACTAGCTTTTAAAGTCACTCTGAAAGTCTTGGGTTCAAGCAGGAAAGCAGGTTTCAGGAAGCAGGGCGATCCTCTGAGGGCATGCAGCAGGGCAGTCCTCTTGGTGCAGCAGGACAGTCATCTGAAGTACACAGCAGGTCACTCGCAGCAGGGCAGTCCTCTGAGAGTCCTTCCTCAACCCCAGAAATAAACTGAACAGTGGGTCCGAGGGTCTTATTTTTATACCTGGTGCCAGCTTTGAAGTGGAAGAGACTTCTGGAGTTTTCCCCCGCAGAAGTGTCCTGAACTTCCTGCTTCCGTGCCCTGGTGCCAGTCTGTCTGGGGGCACAATAGGTTATTGTGAAATACTAGGTGTGTGAGCTGAGGCAGTGTCTTTGAAGTGCAAGTGTCGCTGCCAATATCCAATCCCTCTGTTAAGTGGCGGTCTGAACGGAATACAACTGTCCACCTGCACCTAGTCATATGACCCAGTAAACAGGGTACAGGTACTAAATGGTTAGGACAAGAATATGCCAACTGTCTAAAAGTTTAATTTTCAGAATTATGACTTAAAATCCAACTTTACCATTAAAGAGGATTTTTAAAAAACAATTCCTTAGCCACCAAACTTGAGATGTCTACTTACTCCTAATCAAAAGTTACAGCATATAAAATGTAATAATTGAACCCAATGTTATCCTACAGGAGAGGTAGGCCTCACAGTATGAAAAACAAATGTGTGAGTATTTCCTCTACCAGGATATGTAAAACTTAAAAGCACATGTCTAACTTTTTAAATCCAATGCACCCTGTCCTATGGGCTGCTTAGGGCTTACCCTAGGGCTGACTTATACAGTTGTAGCTCCTCTGCTATGGCAGAGGAGCATTGTTCCACTGCTTTTGAGCAGTGCAAAGTAAAGGAAATATAAAATGATAATGACTTTGAGTTATTATCATTTTATGTTTCCTTTGCGGGCGGGCGGGTGGGCTGGGCTGCTCTGCTCTCAGAGCAGTGCAGAGGAGGATTGGTTTGCCCACTCCTAAGTGCGCAATGACTGTTTAGTCGGTCCTTTTGGGCTGCCCAAACCAGCCATTCGCACTTTCCCCGTTCTCCATGCAGGCTGTATTGTAGCCTGCAAGGAGAACATGCCCAGGCCCCTATTTCCTGGTTGAGCTTCAAACCAGGATGCTCAACCCCAATCACAATGCTGCATTGCAGTATTGTGATTGATCAGGGAAACCTGGGTGCTTGCCAATCACAACGCTGCATTGTAGGGTTGTGATTGGTCATGGGAGCCTGGGTGTTCTTCCTGGCTTCCTGTCCTCACGTCCCACAAGGACAGCAGGAGCAGAGACATGGGACCCGGCAGCAAGGTAAGTGTATATTTTATTTTTTTGTCTTGCTTACCCCGTGCACCCCAGCGTGTGGGTTTTCAGTTGTTCACGGAAGGTCTTAGTGCCAGGGTTGCTCCTCAAAGATACAGGGAGTTCATTCCAATGTTTAACTACTTGTACTGAAAAGGCCAAACAGACCCATTTCTTTCATCTGGTTAAGGGAATACATAGCATGTGGCCTGATTGAGACCTCAGTGGTGTTTTCGGATAGTAGGGGGTCAGTTTGCCCTGTAGGTATTTTGGGCCGGTCCTGTGAAAGGCTGCATGTGCCACCGTCAGTCCTTTGAAGATAACCATTTTCTTCACTGGAAGCCAGTGTACCTGGTTTCTGTAGTGGGATATTGATGAGCCTTTAGGCATTTTAAATAGAAGGCAAATAGCCATGTTCTGTCCCTTTTGAAGTTGTTGAATAAGGTAATCTTATAAGCCTAGATATAGAATATTTGCATAGTCAAGTCATGACAGGATCACAGCTTGTACCATAGTTTTGTGGGCTTTCCAGGGAAACATTTTTAGGAATTTCCTAAGCATCCTGAGAATCCAACAAGAAGTTTTAATAACAGAAGCAAACTATGGCTTATAGGATGAGTTATTGTCTATGAGAACTCCTAGGTTCCTTGCTATTTCGGTGGGGATGGGGGGGAGTTATCCTTCAGCCATCCTATCAAGGCAGACACACACGCTGCAAAGTTGGTTATTTTCTAAGGATTATTGTTATCATAGGTCAATAACAGTTGAGTGTCATCCAGGTAGAAGACAACACAGATGTCAAAGGAGTCTATGAGGTGTGCCAATGGTGTTATATGAATATAAAAAAGTGTGGGGCTCAGGGCTTAGCCCCGAGGCACTCCATACTTATATTTTTTGGCATCAGAGTAGTGTGGTATAAGCCAGGCTGCCTGCTCTCTATCCTCTAAAAAGGATTTCAGCTATGACCAAGCTTTCCTCCTCCATTCCAATCTGGGAGAGACTATGTGGTAGGATCTTGTGTGAGATCGTGTTGAATGCCGCTGAGAGGTATAATAGAATTAGTGAGTCATTTTGACCAGCATCCAGAGTCAGTGATTTCCATCAGAGCAGACTCCGTGCTGTGGCGGGCCCTGAAACCTGATTGACAGGGGTGCAAAAGATTGTTGATGTCAAGAAACTGTGTGAGTTGTATATTCACTTTTTTGATGAGTTTGGAGGTCCCATGTCGCCTCAAAGATGAAAGAATTCAGAAACTATGTTCCTACAGATTTCTATCACAAAACCAGAGCACTCAGAAAAATGAATTCTTTCTTCAGTGATAAAGAGAATGATTGTACGAGCTACAACCACATAGTTTCCATGTTACCAAAGATAAATATGCTTGATGCAGGAGTTACCAACAGTAAAACCTGAAGTCACCTACATTATTACAATTATGAAAAAAGCTTAAACTCCAGCTGTCAACTTCAATACCTAAAACTAAACATGGCCAAATCGCATGGCAAAAACCTGTTTACCAGCCCAAAAGCCAAAAGTGTATGTTCGGAAACCGCTGTGGTACAAATATAGCTCTCAATTTTAAGAAGAACTTTTATTCACAAGCAAATATAAAAAAAACTTTGTTACAAACCATTTCATTCACAAAGCTATCCTTCACATTTTAGCTAATGTTTCCCATTGAGCCAGTTAAATTATTAACATTACTGCACATTGACGGGGGCCATATATACACAGCTAATGGCCCATCAACCCATAAAAGTGGTTCCCAATCTGACTCATAAACAACATTTTCAGTGGTATCACATAAAGGGAGCACTGGGAGCATTCTGTTAAGACACATTGTGTGCCACAGTTTTTGTTGAATGGTGTCTTAAGTAGTTGAAGAGCTGGAGCAGCAGTATTTTACCACCTTAGAAAGTGACAATTGTAGCTTGTCACAGGAACATTAAAGGCATGTGCTGCTTTTGGCTGAAAATGTAGCAGCATTTGTTGACATAACTAAAGTAAATTATGGAACACTGCACAATAACATACACAAAGCAACATAACAACACACTTAAAACGTAACAGGGCATTAAACTCAACAGTCAAAACAGAACACAACGCAATAATCACAATAAACCACAATAACATCACAATACAGTAATGCAGCACAACAATACAGCAACACAATAGAACAGAACACATTACCACTGCAACAGAAATCCAGAAAAAAATGCACACAAACATCCTTATCCCACATTACCACCTCCAGAATCCTGGTTTCTTAATACAATGGTAACAGGCCTTTGGAGCATGTACTGCCTTAAGTTACCACCAAGGACATGAAATAGCGCCAGTGAAAAATGTTTTGCGATCTGGTCCCTTGGTTCTTTTATCAAATCTTATCAACCCTCAGTCTGAACAGCCAGTCAACACTGGTTCCAGGGTCAGTAATCATACATCAAAGCACTTCTGACATCATTTTAAATTGAAAATGCCCCCTACATATATCTTTCCTTTCTGTTATTTTGTATCAATGTGTTTTGGTTTATCAATTACTTTGTACTTCATTAACTGGTTTGTAGCTGACTGGGGCATCTTCTTGAAAATCAAGCCATTCACCAAGAGGAAAATCTGAATTTGGGCCCTGAGAATGAAGGCATAGAAGGAAAAACTGATGCTTTAGGTATCTGAGAAGTGAGATCAGCACCCGCGTGTATGCTCATAGTGAGAGGTACAAACTATCGATGCCAAGTCAGTCCTTCATAAACTTCTTCTGAGAGTTGTGAGTGTTTTGGTGTTGTGACACGCTGCATGGTTTACACCACAAGACACTGGTCGGCTCACCACTAACTGACAAGCCTGAGTGAGAGTGAGAAATTTCCTCTATAGATAACCCTCTTCCTGCTTCTCACAGTACTACTAGCCCTCTTCATGAGTGCAACCCCCACAACCCCATTTCCCACATACTTCCTGTGTTGATGTAGTTACCTGAAATGTGCTCAGATGGGCAGGCACTCAAGGAGTCACTAAATCTCATGGAGTTTAGTTTCACCCTATTCAAATTGCCCATGGTCCGTGAGCCGCAGATTCTGATAAACGTATACAATCACATACTTTTGAAGTGAAATAGAAAGGCAGGCATGTATTCACAGTGTACAAGTATGTTTTATTGTCATTTACAAGTTATCCACATTCTGCAGAGTAATTTCTTTAAAAGTGAAAAAAACATGTTTCTATTTATATGTGTTCTGGGTGTTAAGGGTTATAAAGAGGTTTTAGAGTTCATGCAAGATTTAAGAAAGAGGATAGTAAGACCAGTAAAGGTGATATTAGCATTCAGACATGGGTAAGGGTGCCAGATACTAAGGGTTTTAAAGGGGTTTTCGGGTTTAGTGGTGGGTACTGATAAATGGTGGTAAGGGTTATTTAGGTTTAAATGGGCAGATAGACGTATAAGGAGGTAGGGGGTGTTGGAAATATGTCCTTTCTACAGGGCCACCCCAATTTCCTTTTTGAACTTTTTGCTGAACTCTATTTTTACTGGCTATAGAACTCTATGCACTTTACCCCTGATAACCAGTAATAAAATGCTTGTGCTCATTCTTTCAACATGGTAACATTGGTACTCCCTGATTGGCATATTTACCTTACCTACAATTCCCTAATAGATGGTACCCACAGTCTATATAGGGCCTACAAGTGAAATGTCACCAGTGGGCTGCAGCACTCAATGTGATAACTGATAAAGTGACAACATAAAGTATGCTTCCAGGCTTGCCACTGAAGCCTATTTGTGCTCTTTTAAACTGCCAATTTGGCCTATCAAACTAAACCCTTTTAGCAGGCCTAAACCCTCCTTTTAAATATGAATAAGCCACCCCTAAGGTAGGCCTTATTGCCCATAGGGTATGGCGCATGGCATTCAAAAGAAGGACATGTAGAAATTCAGTATTCCATATGTCCTTACAGCAAAAAATCATAAAAGCTCTTTTCTTTGTTGCAAGGCTGGTTGCTTCCATAGAGAAACACGGGATTACATTATAATATCTTATGTTGCTAATTTCAGATTGGTAATAGCTACAGAAATATTTCAAGGACTCCTTTTAATAGTAAACTGAATCCAATTTAATGGTCAAGTCTAATATTTTCTAACTAGTATGAAAAAGGTACTTTTGAAAAGTTACATTTTGCCTGCCTAGAGCCCCTGGAGACCTTTCTGTGAGCATTCAACAGTCACCTGGCAGCTTAGTGGCTCCCTTGTGGTGAAGAGTGTACTGCTCCCAGGACAGGAACAATGAGCCTTGGGTGTGGGAAAGTGATGTCCTCCCCTTGACAGGATTGCATGGGGGATGTGCCCAGCCCCTTGGTGCACTGCAAAGGGTTGGCTGAGCAAAGACCTTCATCAATATTTTAGCAGGATCTTCGGCGTCACAGGCAGATGTAGCTCACAACTGGGCCTGCCTTCCTTTTTGTCCTTCTAGTCAGCAAGGCACCGGAGAGCTGCCCCAGAAATAGTTTAGAGAGACCACTGGGTTGGAGCTGTGAGCATCCTCTTTGACATTAGAGTGTCAAATCGGGCTTAAATGTCACTTCCAGCTTGGCAGGTCTACTGGGGTTTGACATTTGGAGTGCACTACAAAGAAGGGAAACAGAATGCCAAAATATTTTCGGTATATATACTTTCTGGTTGCTTAAAGCTCAGTTTTGATTTTACCAGATTTCAGTCTTTGTGTTTGATGGGGTACAGAAACTGCCTGAAACTGGATTTTAGTGTTAGACGTAGAAGGACACTGGGATTATCATAGTACATTCACTACGCACACCCCTAGACCTCAGAGCCCAAGTTTAGTGAGGTTGAAGACTTCAGCCATCTTGAAACTGCCCAAAGTGGGTAGGGTTCCCTCTGGGAACCTTACCCTATTGTTTACAGCATCCCCTGGGATCCTTCTCACCCACAAGCTTGAGCCTGGCATAAATGTGAATTCTCTAGCAACCCACTTCAGAACACTCTTTGACCTGTGGAAGATCAGAAGAGGGCTGCTCCTGCTGTCTGATACCTGAGAAGAGCCCTAAAGGACTGGACAAAGGAGTGGACTCCAAGGGTCATAAGGCTGACCTCTTGTAAAAGCCACAGGTATACAACAAGCTCCAAGAGGCATTTCCTGCAACTGCCCAGCTGATCAGTGGCACCTCGACCTGGAGTAGTCTTTGCCTAGTTTCTTTCTTCTGACATTGATGTACGCCTTCAATTTCTCCTTGTCATTCTGCCACCTATTGGGGAATCTTTGTTCCTATTGTTTGCCTGAACATGACTGTGGCTGGTCACTCTCCTGTTGTTGAGTGAGGGGTCATGCGGTAAGCGCACAGGACTTGAAACAGCACCTGTTTAATTGTCATTCCTTCAGCTGAAGCTCTTACACCTTTCCCTTTTGAGATTGCCCATGAATCGTTCAAGCACGCTATTGGCTTGGGGCCACAGCGGCGTGATCCGTCGATGTTCAGCATCTAGCCAGAAATTATTTGAATTCTTTACTATTTAAAGGATGGCCATTATCAGAATTCAAGAATTTTGAATTCCCCAGGTTGCGAAAATCTCATCAAGGATTGGTATCACTTTTCCATGTCTAATAGATTAGATGCATTTAACTAGTAGGAATCATGAGTGTTCGTACATGAGTACCATTTCTAGAGCGGTCCAAAGAAGTCAACAGCCACCCTCTCCCACACATTGCAAGTCTGCTGGACATTGACTTGCACCTCTCAAAACCTGTCTTATACTGGCTGCATATGGCAAGCCCTGTTTTACCGCATGAGGAGCCTGCCTCCATAGCAGCTTGTTGATGTTCCACTCTCTCATCCTGCTTTTTGGCCTGCAGCATCTTATCGAGACTGAGCATTTTTCCAAGCACACATATCCTGAACTAATCAGACAAGCATCCGTATATGGTCCTGAATCACATGGCTTCATCCTAATTGAAGTCACTAACTTTGCAGTGTTTAATGAGAGTTTCAAGATGGTCAAAAAATTCATCCATCGTTTCCCCAGGCTGTGGTGCTTTGTTGAAAATGTTTTTCTCATAATCAACATTTGGTTTTGGATCCAAGTTCTTGGCCAATGCTTCTTTGACTTTCTGATATGATGCCACATGCACTTCTGTGAGTTTCTTCATGGCTTCTGTGACTCCATTACCTGCTAGGTATGTGAGATATTTGATAATCTTTATGTCATCTTCTTCCTCCAGAGTATCAATGAAATCATCTAACTTTTCAATTCTGTTGATTCCTGTGTCAAATGAAGGAGGTAGTGTCAGGAAAAAAGCTGCATTGTATTTGGCCTCTCCTTCCTGTGCCATTCCAGGTAAATGCTTGCTTAAGAACACTTGCTTGCAAAGCACAAACCACTCTGTCTGTCCCCAGAGCAATTGTGAAGTCATCATAGCAGAGCCTGCAACCGAAACTCGTATGCTCTGCAGCAACCCACATGGAGTCTGGTCATGGTGAGGCTTGCACAGCAGAGGAGGCAGTGCTACATATGATGCAGTATTCTGGCATCAGTGACAGACCTTCTGATGATCTTGCCGTGGTGTCAGTAGCTCCTTGTGAGCAGGGAGGCCATGAATGTCAGTAGCTCCTTCTGGGCAAAGAGTCTCTCATGCCTTATGCAGGAAAAGGCTGTGCTCCGGAGGCCTTCGCACTTTCTTGCCTGTAGTCCAGCAGGGCAGGACAAAGCACATGTAGTCAGGAGTGGTGCAAGCGTGGCTGAAGGCTATGGTATCCACCAGTGTGACTAAGCAATCCTGTGCAGAATGCAGATTTTTACACCCCTCGGGTGTATCACCCCCACATCGCCTGCTGTTGTGTCGTATTACGTGGGAACAGCGACACACATACGGAGGATCGGGAAAAATAAGCTATATTCTTTGTCCATGCTCTCCCCTATACCTCTATTCCCATTCTCCTGTCATTCCCCTTTCTCCTTCCCAGCCATGCCCTCTCCGAATATCCTTTGCCTCCTATTCAGGCTGTAGAGGTCTCCCGTCAGGGTCCTAGTGGCAGGTACTACAGTGGCATTAGTGTCCTCATGTATTCTTTGGGAAGGGAGCTCTCTACACTCCTGCACCTAATAGCCTTTACTCTCTGCGACTGTTTTTGAAACTCACTTTCCTTCTCTCCTAGTGATAGAACAACTTCTCCGTGCCAACTATCCACCAGCCATTTGCAACAACATGTCACCAGTTGGCACCAGAACTGTGTCCCTGTGTTACTGCTAGGTGGAGACATGTAACGGTCTTACCTAACCTTCTGTTGAGTAAGTTAAACTGTAGAGAGCTGCCATAGCAGAATTATTACTGGGCATTCTCAAGTGTTAAGCTTGTGATTGTCTATATCTCTGTCAGACTTCTCCTAAGCCACTTTGAGTTTTGGGGCATAACCATAGTATATGGGTCCAAGACCTACCCTCCCAGCAACTTCTCCACAATGTCTCAGCTTCAGATCAGCATTAGAAACTGTGTCTCTAGTTGGCAGATGTATGCACCTTGTTCAAGTAGGGAACACAATTACAGTTAGGAAAAGTAGGATACACACCCTAAATTATCTTGAGCTCACCCTTTGGTAGCCTGGGTTAGAGCACTCAGGCTTAACTTAAGAGGCAATGAGTGAATTATTTGTACAATACTTAAGACAGTAAAATAGTGAAAATACCACACATAAATAATCCACACCATGTTAGAAAAATAGAGCTTAACCTAATGAACAAAACAAGACCTAAATGACAAAAATCCAATAAGTATGCCTGGAGTTATGAATTTTTAAAGAATGTCTTGAATTACAGTGCTTAGAACCATAAAGTGCCAACCGGTGCTATATGGTTGTGATGGATATGGTTAAGTCTGAAAAATCAGGCTGAACTGAAGTGCGGGTTGGATACAGGAGCCACGCAGGACCCATTGCAAACAGTACCTTCAAGGAGGAAGCAACAACGTTGTGGAGCAAGCTGCGAGGAGCTGTCAAATGTGATGCACTGGTGTCGAACCATAGGATTGTAGGCGATGCATAGGTTCAGAGTCATGCAGTGGGGAGTTGCGTCATCGTCTAACTCATGGCGATTTTAGGCAATGTGTCATTCTCGAGCAGTGCTGTTGACACTGTGGTCTCCTTGAAGCAGCGAAGCGGCGGCGTTAAATAGACTATGCTGCTTCCGACCAGTGCAAAGTCGGCACTACATGGATTTTGGAAGAGACAGCCAGAAAACCCACTTCCAGGGTCCCAGGACTGTGTTGGCACCACTTGGCAGGTCAGGACACACATTTGGCAAAGTCCAGAGTCTGGAGCAAGATTGAATGCAGTCTGTGATGTCCTTGAGACTTCAGAACTGGTGTCAAGTCAGCAAGCCCTTTGAGTCATTTGGTTCTGGGGATGTACAGATGCAGGTCCAGTCCTTCTCACTACCAGGCAAAGGAGGGCAGCAGGCATCAGGGCAGACACAGTGGAGCAAGAGTCCAGCAGAGTGACAGTCCTTTCGCCAGCACAGCAGGTTTTCTTCCTGGCAGAGTGTCCTCAGGTCCAGACGTGTACTGAGTTGGTGGTGTCAGGGGTCCAGTACTTATACCCAGTTGTGCCTTTGAAGTGATTGAAACTTCAAAGAGAAGCCTTTGAAGTGCACAAGGTCCCTGCCCTTACTGCCCTGGCTCCAGACTCACTACAGGGGTGTGCAGCTTGTGTGGGGACAGGCACAGCCATATTCAGGTGCAAGTGTCAGCTCCCCCCTCCCATCCTGCCCAAGATGTAATGGCCCATCATGATGGGAATGGCCCATCAGGCACACCTACGTTCCCTATGTGTGAGTCTGTCTAAATGGAATGCACAAAGTCTATCTGTCACAAACCCCAGACATGTATTCAGAGACAGGCAGAAGCACAGAATGGTTAAAGTAAGTAAGTGCCAACTTTCTAAAAGTGGCCTTTTCAGACTTACAACTCAAAATCCAACTTTACTATAAGTTGTGATTTTTAAATAGTGAGTCCAGAGAGACCACACTCAAAATATCTATCTTTACACAATTGGAAATTACACTCATAAAATGACCCAAAAAGGACTAAGCCTTGTAGATGGTTCTATTGATCCTGCTATTCAGCACACAAGCACAACATAGCAGCTTTCAAAAAGAAGCTCTTTATAAGTGAATGACTGTGTGGGTATCGGAAGAGGTACAAAGAAGTAATAGCTCACAGGAAAAAGCTCATCAGAATCAAGGCCTGGGACGATTTTGCAGCAGCAGGTGAACTGAAAGCGGTGCAGTCTGGAGGATTACTAGTACCCCTTTTTCCATTTATTCCTAGGCACCAAAGTTAAAAAGCATAACAGCTGGTAACTAACCATTTCACTAAGGTTTATTTCATTGCCCAGAGCGATAACAACTTGACGGGAGTGGAAGATCAGGCAGAACAGATGGAGCCCTGCATCTTTAGACCCCCCCACCCGCATTGAGGTGACTGAGATAACCTCAGCTATAAGGGATAGCCCTAGTGGAAAAGCCACAGGCCGGCCTAGATGGCGTACCAATATGCATCTACAAAAGTACCATGTTATGTTGTTATGTTATATGAATTTATTACGCGCACGGCTACTCGTGAGTGTCCCGGCGCGAGACCAGCAGGGTGCGGCAGTGGGTTTCAGATAAATAAATGAGTTTTCAGTTTTTCTTAAATACCACTGGATCCTGGATGGTACGCAGGACCAGAGGAAGAGCATTCCATGCAACCGCTGCTTTAACTGAAAAAGAACTGCCCCCTATCCTCTGACGCTTGAAACGTGGGACCTGGGCAAAGCATAGGGACAAAGAGCGCAAAGAGCGCACAGGAACATAGAAGGAAACACGACTGCAGGTAAAGAGGGCAAAACCCATGAAGCGCCCGGTGGGCCAAGATCAGTAGTTTAAATTTCACTCTGGCTGCCAAGGGCAGCCAGTGAAAAGAGCGCAACTGGTGATGAACACTGTCCCTGGCCGACAGACCCGATAGCAGTCTGGCTGCGGTGTTCTGGACTACCTGTAACTTCTTCAACAGGTAGCCCGGGATGCCAGCAAAAAGGGCATTAGAATAATCCAGCCGAGACAGGATCAACGCACACATGATCGTTTGCCTCGCCGCAGGTGGCAAAAGGGGAAAAAATCTTCTAAAAGATTTAAGCAGGCCGAAGCAGCCGCCGGCCAGCTTCTTGATGTGTACTGAAAAGGAAAGGTCTTCATCAAACCAGACCCCCGATTTTTTGCTGGCTTCCCAGTTGAGGTCGGTCGTGGGTACTCAGGAGGCCAGAACTGCTCTCTGAAGTTTAAGGGAAATGTGCCAAAGAGCAGAATCTCCGATTTCCCTTCATCACCTTGTTGGCACCTCTATTAACTAACTCAGTAAGGGCCACTACCAGTACGTCAATCTCCTCTACTTAATCTGAGGTTATAATTGTTCCAATATTTAAAACGAGTGCCAGAAATGACCGCAGTTGCTACTGCCTATATATATCCTGGACTCTACAGTCAAAATCCTGGGTACAGCCCTGTTGGCAAGATTAGAAACTTGGGTTGAACAGAATAAAATTCTTTCAGATATGCAATATGGCTTTTGCCACGGATTGGGGCAGTAGAACAACCCCTCAAGCTATACGCATTCTGTAAAGTGTACAAAAGCAAAGAATGCTGCTATGAATCTGGCATTCATTGACCAGACCTGCGCATTTGATATAGTTAATAGATCAAAGCTCTGGTCCATAATGGCAGGGGTTCAACAACCACTTATTTCTATGCTGTGGGACTTGGACAGGGACATCACAGCTAGGGTACAGTTCAGCCCTACCGGGGAATGTCCCGAATTAGTTAAATCTAACAGGGGGGAACCCAAGGGATGCATTCTGGAGGCATTTCTTTTCATGCCGTATACTAATGAATTGGAGAACCATTTAGTGAAACATGGGAACGATATTCCACAGCTGGGTAAACGCCCGACACCCGTCCTCCTGTATGTGAATGTTCGGTTCTGCTGGCTAGACCTGCAAATGGGGTCCAGGGTCTTATAGATGAGTTGACCCTGTATATGAGAGACATGAACCTTCATACTAATCTAACTAAAACATTTACAATGATATGCTGGCTGAACAATACAAAAAAGCATCCTCATTTAATTAATGACTCAGTTGTGGGGCGTGTAACCACTTTTCCCTATTTGGGCATCCCCTTCCAATCTTCACTTGTTCCAGGCATATGCTACACATAAGACAACATTTGGACCATTAAATTTTGCTTTGGTTGTTTGAAGTGTGTAGCTTCAGGAGATTTAGAGGCTTTGGATCTCCGGTCATTAGCACCATTTATTTAAATAAATCTCACTAGGGATAGGTGCGGTTGTGCTTTGCCCCAAATCCTCTCCTCTTTTAAACAATTTGCTACACATAAGACAACAGCAGTTCTCTAGATATTTAGAGGCCTTATTTAGACTTGCACAAAAATTGGGATATAAACCAATACAATAGATATGGACACTCTAAAAGAGCAAATGTTTGTCCATAGCCACACGTGAAGCAGGGATATGGGGCTACATAGAGGCAGAACCATTGAGATGCTGGAGAAGAACGTTCTGTGCAGACTTCTAGCAGTACGACAGGCAAGCTCCACCTAGGTATGTCACACTGAACTGGGACTCCCCTATGTGGTGGACGCTATTACTATGAATTTCTCTCACAGGCTGTAATCAGAGAATGTGTGCTGTTGGACAATGCTATACATATTTCTGGGCTCACTTTTGCAAAGGATACCTTCAATTACTGGGAGATCTGGAGCTATTGAATAACTCTTCAGCCATCCGGGTGTCATACAAGACAGGGCCAGCTTTAGTGCTGATAGGGCCTGGTGCAACAATCTTTTTTGGTGCCCCTCCCATTACCTCCTCCACGGATTCCCTCACTACCACCTGACAAAAGTGCCTTCCATCTCTTCATAGTCCCTCTCTCACATACATTTGCTTTGTTTTAAAGCGCTAGTAAAAGCTCAGCTATCTATATGAAATACAGATATGTTGTTTGCAGCAGGCATATTAACCCTCTTCACTACTTTAGGGCAAGTGAAAACTACCCTAGACAAAACTCCGATCTCTCTCTCTTGCAGGAAAAAAAGCAAAGAAACCTCTGTGACCACACAAACCTCTGTGACCACACAGACTGCAGACTATCACCAGCATGTTTAGTGATGTCCAGTTTTGCTTCCATTTATTGTGGCCCACAGAATCTACCCTTACGAACATTATTTTAAAAACTGTTTATCTCTACAGGTACAAACAGACCTACCCACTGATCTTGCTTGGCATTCAACGCGGTTGACTATCCCAACCTATGTCATGTTGAGAATCAGGCAACATAGATTGACTATGAGAGAATATCAACTACAGAAATATCATGCTATCATTTTGTAGCAAAGTTTTGACAACCAAAATATGATGAAAATATTTATTATAGAATTATATTTAAGACTTGACATTCTGAGCCCACATTGCATCATAAATTGGTAGGATGTCATTTAAGAAGGTTTGTTTTTTTCTTCTCCACCTTGGTAGGTTAGATTAGAAGGTTGCAGTTAGAAAAACCTGTTTCCTGACACTTGTCAGCAGTTTTCTCTTAACATCTTTAATGTCTGCATGGCCTCATTAGGTCAAGTCTCAGACAAACAGCGTCTATATTATCATATGGACGTGGGTGACCTTCAGAGTCATATCTACATCTCTGAGGAAACTGGGAACCAACATTGTGTCATGTATTACTTCACTGAACTCCAACCCTTGATGCACAACAACTACTTGTGCCTGGAAAAGTCCACAACTGCTGTCCTTTTCCCTCCAGTAATTCCACAACTTTCCCAACTGGGTATCATTTTTCATGAAGAACTGTTGGTTATTCCTTAGGATGACAATTTGGCTAAACATGCCTTCTACTGCAGAGGTTTATGCTATGGGTCTTGGGGCAATCAGGGGCTACAAAGTACTCTTGTCATCACTGGCATTCCAGAACAACATGTAAAATTGTATTCCAACTAGATAACTAAGATACTGCCTTTGTGTGATTACACCTATGGGTAGTAGTGCGCTTTAGAAATCCTAATTTCATTTCATTTCATTACATCTCCAAGGTTTCTTTAACCTCAGAAATTGGGGCAAAAGTCAGAAGTGCAACAGCAACCTTGACAGAATGGAGTACATTGTCCCACACCTTTGCACAAATTAATAGAATTTGTAGAAAATGCTGTTATAGAAGGCTTGTGTTCAGAGGTGTGCCAAATATAGTTGAGCATTTCTGAACTGTTCCTTGTAGATTAACCTTGACCATAGGGACCCAGGCTAATTTGACCTACAACATCCTGCTTCTTAAACAATGTGTACATGGTATTTGTAAAGTGCAAATCCTGATTAAAGACAGTGGAGCTCTACACAAGGTCAAAGGCAAATGTACATTCAATGTGTGATTGGAGAGGTAGCTGATTTATATGGGTGAAAGCGGACTATTACTGCCTCGTAATGGTATATTCTTGAATGAGGTGTGTTTCGTCTCTTTCCTAAATTAAAACAGGGTTGGGACAGTCCTGACGCATATGGGGATTTAATTGGAGATCTTGGGTGCATCGGAGGAGAAGGACAGTTGCGTTGTTTTTCTGTTTTGCACTTCTTCATTTCTAGTCTGATGGTGTACTGCCTGCAGGTGTGCTGAAAGCCACCAGATATGTCAGCCAGATAGACAGTGGAGCCAATTCTGTTTGCTTTGTTAATGATGCAGCCGATTTTTTAGATGTTGTATGTATGCTATGGTGGACCCATAAGATGGTTGAACTTTCTGACCTTTTGTAGTATTCCCTATTTAAAAAACCCTTCTTTCCTATGCGTAAAAAATGTTTACAACTATTTTCAAAAGCTAGATCTGCTTGAGCCTTCAAAACATTTGGTATATTTGCTTTTGTCAGACAATATCTGAGTTTCAAACTGTTATTTAAATTTTGGAATAAGGCTTTACAACTCATTCTATCTACCCTTGAAGAGTTAAGTGTTTCAAAGAGTTTTGAAGTGGTTTAGAATAATACCAGAGACCCTGGGGCATCTGTGGTAAGGAATAGTAAGAGGCTAGAGAGGGAGTGATGCAGATTGGGGTGTACAAAATCTCCCTACTTCCACGGATAGAGTAATTTCACAGTTACACGCACATACACTCACCATACACTAGGGCCCATTTCACTAACATACACTCAAATACTCTACTAGCATTGAACCTGTGGAAAGAAAACTCTTAAACTCCTAAACCCCGCACCTACATCGAGGTCGATAAGACCTAGCTATTGCAATTGTCATAATCTAAACAATCTATACATCAATAATCAAATAGAGTACTCAATAATTGACAAGAAATAATCACCAACACCGTATTAAAATTATGATTCTTTATCTAAAGTTAGTCAAAAGAAATTAATCAGAATAAATCATTTTCTCATAATTACCTATTCTAGCTAAATGTCAGAATGGGTCATCAGGACAAGTCTCTCAGTAGAAATCTCCCAAGTCACCGTCCTCACAGCATCGATCCTCACCAACGCAGGTTTGGGAAGAAATCAAAACGCAATGGGATGGAACCCTCTCTGGTCTAGTATATTTATAATAATTCAAACAAAGGAAAGAAACATTTAATTTTTCTTCATCCGCCGAACCGCTGAGCAGAGCGAGAAGGAAAGGATGTAGCATCGCTACATTTTGAAAAATCTCCGCTCAGAAAAAGTCACAAAAATAAAAAAACAGAACAGGAACTAAATCTTAAAATGTTTCTTCTCAACTTCCACACATTTCCTCTGGTGAGCTCACAGTTTAGAGTCTTTCTTTAAAGCTCCTTTGTTTTCCAAGGCTGCCAAGGCTGCTGTCCCAATGCATCTGGAAACATGCCCAGATCTGCTGCTGTCCTCACGGAAAGTTTTAACCAGGCAAGGACTGTGGACAGATGACTCGCGTCCATATTCAGCAAGGCCTTTTCCATCACAAATTCTCACTCGAAACCAGGCTTCAAAAGTCAGCCATCTTTTAGTAGGCCACAATAGGCCACAATAGACCATCTTAATTAAAAGAGACAAAACAACGTTACCACAGCATAGTGATTAAACAGTGTTAACACCACTAATACCCTTATGTGTATGCAATTATCTAGCTTTAGCAACACAGAAAAGCATTAATTCAAAAGCATTTCGTGCTTAAAGATAAACAGCACTCAGCAACGTTTATTTAATAAAACATGCACATTGTCAATAGCAACACGTAAGCGTTCCCTCGTGTCGGGTTTTCTCTTGTTAATACATACATGTTGATTAATAAAACATTTACACAAAACAAATAATTAATGATTAAAAAATTAGTAATTTTATCTTTACCACGTTTAGACAACTGAAGCTTCAAAACCCGATGAATTTTCAACAGAAAACTCTGCTCCAGCAATTCCCCCTTTGGTGATTTTTATCACCAAATAATCCACAAAAAATTTTTAGTGAAATTTAGTCCCATTTTAGGAGAAATTTGAAATGTCTTTTTCCTCCTTACACAACACTACACCCCAGACACTCTTTCATCATCCCTCTTTGTTTCTAAGTAGACACTCTCCCTTAATTCTTCTAATTCAATTTCTTGTGGTTCTCTTTTCAACCTTTTATTTCTCTTTTCATTGTTTCTTTTAATTAACTTCTTTTTCCCTCCCCTGTTTTTACAACACAAACACACTAATCTCAATATCAATAAAGCAACAATTATACAAGTTAAAGGAAACAATATCTTACCTATAATAGTACTACCTATTTTTGCAATAAAACTCTTAACAGCTATCACCTTATTAGCTATTTTAGTCCAGATACTTTCAGCTTCAAGTGGTACTAATTCTTCATGCAAATCAGTAATATTTTTGATATAGACCTTCAGGTCTTTGCTTTCATCTGGAATGTAAGTGCAACAATGTTGAACTTTCAGCATTCCACAAACTCCACCCTCCTTAGCCAATAATATATCAAGAGCAAGTCTATTTTGCATAGACATAGCACGTACGGCAATTAATTCCGTATTCACCAAAAGAAACCCTCCAGCGGTATTTGTCGATAAGCGATCCACCACTGTTGACAGTTTCCGAATCCCATTAGCATTTAAAGAAATTCCCACTGCTGGAATTAAAGCTCCAAAAATGTCACCCACAATTTCAAACCAAGTTTCCCTCTTGAAGCGCATTAGTAAATTAATATGTTCTACATCTTCTATTTTATCTATATGAAAAATATTTGGAAAAACCAGGCCCACATAACACGTGCCATACCAATGGTCAGGCAACTTGTAATAAGCCTTGTTCCCACAAACATAATACACTCCTGGAAAAATGGTATCTTCTCCACCTCTGAAACCCCATCCTGTTGCAATGAAGTATGTATCATGACATTCACTAGTCCCAACAAAATATGTATCATATTGGGATTTCCCTCTTGTAATGCACAGCTTACCCTTCTGTGGTGCATCTAACGCTAAAGTTGGACTAGCTCCATTTTTCAATTCTTTTCCCGTCTCAATGTCCCAAATTGTCTCACTCACTTTATATTTCCCTACCTTTTCATGCATACTCAATCTCCTCTCCTCCACCATGTTCAGGAAAGCTTTCTCCTCTTCTTCCAAACTACAAGTTAAATTATTCTTAAAAATGTAATCTAATGTTAATTCTTCTTTTTCAATAAAAATCTCACCAAAAATGTTAGCTTCTTTAGCTGGATTCAGCTCTTTGTTCATTGGCAAGTGCCCAAAAATACTATCTTTATTAGACATTTTATAATCTATTTTCCCATACAAATAAAAAACACTACTTAATACACTACAAGAAATTCCATACGTAGCTGGTAAATGGTGATAAGTAACACCCTCTGAAACGGATGCAGGTAATTGCATACAAACGTAGCAATCCCTTACTTCCATTGTTTTCACATATTCGTATAACAACTTTGAAAAAACATTACTAGAAAAATCATTAATTGACCTATCTTTATGCATGTAAGTATTACTAATTCTAGTTGGAACTACTTTTTGCGAATTCTTTTCTACATTTGTCTCATTCTCAGTATGTATTCCAAATGTACCTATTGAAACTCTAAATGTAACTAATAAAGCTAAAATACCCCATAGTAGCATTAATAATCCAGTACAGCAGCAGCACATTCTACACCATCTTTTTAAGAAGGCACATCTACTTTGATTATTCTCTATGTTAGCCATTTTACTACTTTGACCTTGTTTTTTGACTTAGCCTCTACTACTCCACTACTGTAATTCTTCAAACTTTGGATTACTTCAGACAGCTGAATTTCAGACTTTCTCCTTTTCACTTTCTCCAAGTGATTTCTTCAGTTCACTCAATTTGGATATTCATCACTTTTCACTCCTTCTTCTTCAGCAACATCAAATTGTATCAGATCATCAACAACATCCTGTGCATCTGACTCTTCTCCAATGTCAGTCAGGATAACTTTTAAAATTCCAACAGATTCTTCCTTTTCCTCAACCACTTTTCTCAAGATCCCCTCCGGATTATCTCGAGTCACTGTTTCTTCTTCTCCTTCTTCAGACAGTGCCACATAAGACCATTCCGGTGATCTGTACTTTTGGTTGGGTCTTCTAATTCTTTTTATTTCCTCAGGTTCTCTTGACTCCTTTTGCTCCTTCCTTTTTTACTTCGTTTTGACTCGATACTTCATTCACTTGTTCAGCTTTCGATGTATTTCCTCTTATCAGTCTGTATCTCAGCCTCTTTACTCTGTTGTTAGGCCAAAAATCTCCTCTTATGACCTTTTTCGGTCTTATCTCCGTATTATTTCTTTCTCCAATCCAAGTTCTCTTTCTCAGAACTCGACCCTTTGATTTTTCACTTTCACTTTCATCCGATTCTGTTTCAAATACCTCTTGTTCTTCAGCAGTTTTCTTTCGCTCTTGTTCTTCAGCAGTTTTCTTTCACTCCACAGTCTTTTTCACCACTCTTTGAGACTTCCCTACTTCTTTCCCTCCTCGGGTCTCCGACACGCAATCTTCTTGCTGTCTACTTGTCCCTTCACCTAGCTTATTAGAAATGTTCCCTACACCTCCTCGGGGGTCTTCCGCAATCTGTCCCTCTCTATCTTCTTCTGACCCTACTTCTTCAGAAATAATCTCAAGTGGTTCTTCAATCTCCTCCTCTTCTGATTCAGGAGTAATTTCTGTGGAACTGCTCTTTTCTTTTCTTTTTCCTCCACTGCTTTTTGGAACTTCAGGCTCTCTCACAGAATCAGATCTCCTTTCTGAGATTCTCAATGGTTCTCTTGAACTTGTAGGAAAGGCTTCTTTCCCTGAACCTTGATTCTTTCTCACTGGTTCTGGGTCTTCATCATCACTGGAATCTGACTCTTCAAAATACTCTCTACCAGTCCCATCCTTTGGGTTTGGAACTCTCAGAGTATGACTCGCATGCACCCAGTTTTTCACACCAGCACACTTCACTGCAGTCGTCGTAGTTAGAATGACTTGTCTTGGTCTTCCCCACCTTGGAACCAAGCAATTTCTTCTTCTGTGCACCTTAATCCTCACCCAGTCCCCTGGACTCAGATCATGAGCTTGCTTCTTCTCAAGTGTAGTAACTTCTTCTCCAATCTGGTGAAACACAGAATGAACTGCGTCAGCCAGGCCTTTACAGTAATCCAAAATCATGTCATCAGTTATTGTCATCAACTTATTGACAGGTACATATGCATGTCGCATTGCACGTCCCATGATTATCTCGTGCGGATTTAAACCAGTAGTTCTATCTGGAGTAGATCTAATAGTCATTAGCACTAGAGGCAAAACATCAGGCCATTTCATGCCAGTGGCTAAGCACATCTTACCAATCCTGTTTTGATTGTGCCGTTTATCTGCTCAACAACACCAGAAGCCTCTGGTCTGTATGCACAATGTAGCTTCTGCTGTATGCTTAATGCTTCACAAATCAAACTCATGAGTTCATTATAGAAGTGTCCACCTCTATCAGACTCAATCGTTACTGGAAATCCGTACCTAGGAATCAACTCTCTTAACAGTAACTTTGCCACTGTTACTCCATCATTTCTCCTAGTCGGATAGGCCTCAACCCATCTTGAAAACAAACAGACTACCACTAGTACATATCTCAGTCTGTTCACTTGGGGCATTTCAATGAAATCAATCTGCATTCTTGTAAAAGGACCTCCTTCTCTGCCTATTGTTCCCAGACTCACCACTGTCTTCTTCCCAGTGTTAAATTGCTGGCAAATCAAACATCTTTGACAGATACTTTCTGCAATTGTCCTGAACTTTGCATTGTACCAGGTTTGTTTGAAAGACCTAACCATCGCATCCCTCCCCAAATGTCCCTGGCCATGATACATCCTTGCCATTGCTGACAGCATGGAGTTGGGCATTACTGGTCTGCCATCTCTATAGACCCAAACATGGTCTGTCTCTCTCGGGGCACAACCTGCCTTAATCCAATCTTTCTTTTCTTCCTCCTCTGCCTCATCCTGCAACTGTTTCACTTCATCCCATGTCTCTAAGACATTAGTAAACATCACAGAACAAAAAGACATTTCACTTTCTCGTTCCCGATTAATAGATTGATTATTTCTTGCACAGTATTGTGCAATGTCGTTTGCGTATCTGTTTCCAACTGTCACGAAATCGTCTCCTTGTCCATGGGCAGCACATTTCACAACTGCTAATTCTTTAGGCAGCTGTATCGCCTCAAGCAATTTCCCAATCACTTCAGCATTCTTTATTGGAGTCCCACTTGACGTCAAGAAACCTCTTTGTAGCCAAAGTTGGCCAAAGTCATGCACAACTCCAAATCCATACTGACTATCAGTCATCACAGTCGTTCTCAAATCTTTCCCAATTTCACAAGCTTTTGTCAATGCAATTAATTCAGCAACTTGCGCAGATTTCACTCCTTTCAATGATGATGCTTCCATTACTTCTGAAACCTTACACACTGCATATGCTGCACATAGCACACCCTCATCATTTCTCAGACATGATCCATCCACAAACAACACATGATCACTCTCATGCAAGGGAAGATCCCTTATGTCTGGTCTCGGTTTTGTACAGTAATCAAGCACATCCAAACAATTGTGATCATCTTCTGTTTTCACACCCACATTTTCAATATCCGGCAACAATGTCGCTGGATTCACATTCACACATCTCTCAAGAGTCACATTTGATGCTCCCAGAATGACTTTTTCATATTTAGTCAACCGACTATGTGACATGTACTGAGTTCTGCTTCTCGTCAAAAGAATTGCCACATTATGAGGTACGAATACCCTTACAGGATATCCCATTATGATTCCCTCACTCTGTTCTAGGCTTCTGCATGTTGCAGCCACAGATTTCAGACAACCTGGTAAACCCACAGCTACAGGGTCAAGTGTCGATGAGAAGTACGCAATAGGCCTTCTCAGTAATCCATGCTTCTGAATTAACACTGAAAGTGCACATCCATTTCTCTCACTGCAGTACAATTCAAACTCCTTTTCATAATCAGGCATACCTAAAGCAGGGGCTTCACACATTCTGCTTTTCAGCTCTTCGAATGCTGCCATTTGTTCTCCATCTAGTTCCAATGGGTCTGTCATCTCACTTTTAGTCAGCTTAATCAGTGGCTTTGCTATCAGCGAAAAATTAATTATCCACTGACGACAATAACCCACCATTCCCAGGAACATTCTCACTTCCCTCTGGGTCTTTGGGGCTTTCATTTCCCTGATAATTTTGATCCTGTCATCAGTCACTTTTCTCAGACCTTTCTCAATATTGTGTCCAAGATAATGCACCTCTTTCTTGCAGAACTGCAATTTAGCTGGAGATACTTTTAACCCTCCATCTGCCAGATGATTCAGTAAAGCTATAGTATCTACTTCACAAGCTTCACGTGTCTTTGATGCCACAAGTAGGTCATCAATATACTGCACTAATACTGAGTTTTCAGGCATGATCAAACTTTCCAATGACTTTTTCAATAACTGATTGAATATTGAAGGACTCTCCGTATACCCCTGTGGGATACGACACCATGCTAAAATACGCTGGCCAAATCTAAATGCAAAAATCGGCTGGCTGTCATGATGCAATGGAATTGAAAAGAAAGAATGACACAAATCAATCACTGTATACCACTCCGCATCATGTGGAATCTGATACAAAATCACTGATGGATTTGGCACAATAGGACAACATGTCACCACAATTTGATTAACTTTTCTCAAATCCTGTACGATCCTGAATTTCCCATTAGGCTTCTTTAGCCCCATTATCGGTGAATTACACGGACTACTCAGTAGTTCTCTCAGGACTCCCTGCTGAATCATTTTCTCAATTATAGGAATTATTCCCTCAATTATTTCTGGTGTCATTTTGTACTGAGGAATGTTAGGATAAGTAATTCCCTCTTTCACTGAAATTTTCACAGGGTCTACATTATTCATTAATCCCACATCCTCTCCAGTAAAATCCCAAACTGTCCTTTTCACTGTGTCTCTCAGCTCTTGAGGCAAATCCTCTGGATCAAACACAGCATATGCACCAATTAACTCACTTTCTCTATTTTCTAGAGTCATTCGGTACAAAACATCCTCATCTGGTGTTTCAAAAGCTATTCCATCTGGTGTACAAAAAATTGTACAGTTCATCTTACACAGTAGATCCCTACCTAACAGGTTCACTGGACTTGTGTCACAGACGATAAATCTGTGCATGTCTGAAAATTTCCCTATTTGTACTCTTACTGGTTCAGTAAGACGTGTTCTGATTTGTGTATTGGCTACACCAACTACTTGGATTGCTTCATCCGAGAGAGGAAGATTTCTAATATCTGTTGACCTGACAGTTGATCTTGTCGCACCTGTGTCTACTAAAAAAGTAACACCTTCTTCATTTATTTTTCCATCCACAAATGGTCCTGTCTGGTCTATTTCTAGAGTTGCACCAAGTATGCACTCTTCCTCCTCTCTTCGGCACCGTCAATAATCACCCTCAGACTCACTCCCTTCATTCTTTAACAAGTACTGTTGTACCTGGTTAGAACGCCTTGGTTTGTTTACCTGCTCATCATTGTAGAATCCCGAATCCGGATTATACTTTTGTGCTCCTCTATTCTGCGGCAAGGGCGGTTTTGGCTCTTGACTCTGCTGTCTCACAACTTTCTGCTGTTGCTGCTGTTGATTTTTCCCCTCGTTCTGCACCTGTTGATTCAAGGAGTTTCCCTCATTATTCACTAATGGTGGATTGGTACACTCAGATCTCCAATGTCCCAGTTGGCCACAGTTGTGACATGGGAACTTCTTTTTTGCTTCCTCAAGATTCCCCTTTCCTTTCCCTGCATACCTAGGTCTATTCCCTGCATTATTTCCTGGATTATTCGCCTGTTCCACCAACTGTGCTTCCTGTCT
This sequence comes from Triturus cristatus, assembly GCF_964204655.1. NCBI lineage: Eukaryota > Metazoa > Chordata > Amphibia > Caudata > Salamandridae > Triturus > Triturus cristatus. The sequence goes on along the minus strand of NC_140580.1, from coordinate 62,315,901 downwards.
TTCCGCAACTTTCACCTGTGCCCACATTGCTTTCTCTTTCAGCTTTCTTTGTTTTGCTTCAATCTCATCACTGAAGTATTTTGCATGTCTCAGAATCTCATCTATTTTCTTACTCTGCCAATCCACAGTATGCGCACAAATTCTTTCACTAATCTCAGGTCTCAGGCCATATACAAATCTGTATACAAAATGACTCAAATCCTTGTCACCCAGGTGTTCATCTCCACTGAATTGTTTAAATGCCAGTATCAGCCTCTCGTAAAAAGCATGAACTGATTCTTTTGCTTCCTGATGTGTTCGATCTATTTTAACCCAGTCTGTTTCTTTTGGAGGTACTTTATTTTTCAGGTATACTATTACCTGCTCATACTTTCTCATTACTTCTGGATCTGGTGCTCCTGTTCTCTGATCCCTTGGATATTCCTCAGTAGGCCAACTCACAACTATTTTACACTCAGCCCACAAGTCTGCTGGAACAATTATATCAAACAGACTATTCAGGTCAATCCACAGCACTTTTGACAATTTCACAAACCTGTCTACCTGCCTGTACCACTCGACGGGCTTTTCTCTCAATCGAGGGAAATCATTCGTAAATGACAAAATATCCTGTCTGGTCCATGGAACATGTACATATCCTCCTCCAGGTATTTCTCTCATAGGATAAGTATCCACTGGTTTTTCCTTTTCTCTCACAGGAAATGCTGAATAAGTCCTATCCCCTGATTCTTCTCTCTTTTTGTACCATCTATCCTTCCACTTTTCAACATCACCCCACTTTCGCAATAAAGCGATCATCTCTTTAATCTGTCCTGTTCTACCAGTACCATTCAAATTTTCTATATCCTTGTCTGTGAAATCCATCCTGTAAGACTTCTGCAAAACTTTCACTTTATCAATGTCAACTCCATAGTCATTTGCTATTGCTCTTAATCTGTCATGTGTATTTCTCGCTCTCCAGGTAATATTCTTACACATGAATAATAATTCACCATCATGATGATTTTTTAGAATTTCGGTTGGAACTGTCCCTGCAACAAGCTCTTCTAATTCTACACGTAACCTAGCAACATCAATTGCTTGTGAATCTTTATCCCTCTTTTGAAGAACTTTCATCCATTCATTCAAATCCTCAGCTGTTATTTCAGTAGATTTTCTCACTGGAACCACTTTCTTCTGCGGTTCTAAAATCGGCATCCCTGAACAACTAGCTTCACCAGCATCCAGTCCTGAATTAGACTCCTCTAATCCTTCATTACAGGTGTCATGTCTGAATTTTCTTGCCCTTTTCCCTGAATCTCCTGAAGGACCAGCCAAACTTGTCAATCTATTCCCAACATATGGAATGACCAAACCATTCTCACCCTTCCTCTGCTTATCAAAAACAGGCATGACCGGACCTATGGTTACGGGTACCGTAACAGCATCTAGATTTTTTGTCAGTTCCTTGATCTTTTCAGTCAACTCCGATGTAGTTCTGGCTAATTCTGCTTCTATTTTCTCTCTCCCTGAAAGGATTACCACTTCTTAATTCAGGTGTCACATTTTCTGTCTCAATGATACGATGCGTATCTCTTATCAGAGAAACAATTGGTGTACTCTCTTCTGGTTCCGGTCTATATGGAGGTGGTCTTTTGTAAATCATGTCATTTAAAACCTCATCCTCATATTCATTAACTCCATATCTTCTCACTTCTGCCTCAGGAACCCTTTCTGCTCCCTCTTCAACTGTTCTCACAGGATATAATCCCTCAGACTTACTAGCATCTCGCCATCTTGTCATTCGATCATGATGAGTTTCACGACCATGTCTCCTCCCAAACATATACCTATAGTTGCCTCCAGACCTCTGTTTCTCTCGCTCATGTACTTCCTCTTCCCATTCCACTAAAGCCTCGAATTGTGTCGGCCTTGGTCTTGGGTCAAGACATAACATCTTTTCCCGTAAATTTTTCAACACGCCCAGATTAAATGAACCATGTTCTGGAAATGTTAAAACTCCATCTTCTTTGGTATACCTAACCCAATTCTCCAACCATATACAGGTATGATACCCATATCTCGCAGCCATGAAGGATGCAGGCGTTTTCGATGGAGGTAACAATTCACCCTCTCTCGTTTTAACATCTTTATCCTTGTCGAACCAATTTTTAATCTTTCTGAACAAAGATTTTTTCTTTTTCTCCTCTTGGTAATACAATTGGTGTACTCTCTTCTGGTTCCGGTCTATATGGAGGTGGTCTTTTGTAAATCATGTCATTTAAAACCTCATCCTCATATTCATTAACTCCATATCTTCTCACTTCTGCCTCAGGAACCCTTTCTGCTCCCTCTTCAACTGTTCTCACAGGATATAATCCCTCAGACTTACTAGCATCTCGCCATCTTGTCATTCGATCATGATGAGTTTCACGACCATGTCTCCTCCCAAACATATACCTATAGTTGCCTCCAGACCTCTGTTTCTCTCGCTCATGTACTTCCTCTTCCCATTCCACTAAAGCCTCGAATTGTGTCGGCCTTGGTCTTGGGTCAAGACATAACATCTTTTCCCGTAAATTTTTCAACACACCCAGATTAAATGAACCATGTTCTGGAAATGCTAAAACTCCATCTTCTTTGGTATACCTAACCCAATTCTCCAACCATATACAGGTATGATACCCATATCTCGCAGCCATGAAGGATGCAGGCGTTTTCGATGGAGGTAACAATTCACCCTCTCTCGTTTTAACATCTTTATCCTTGTCGAACCAATTTTTAATCTTTCTGAACAAAGATTTTTTCTTTTTCTCCTCTTGGTAATACATTTTAACGCTTACCAAAACTTTTTAATCCCTTCCGCAATACAACTACACAATATGATTTTTCAACCAATAACAGCGCGACTCACACTAACGCACCAATCCTGGAACGTTACGTCACTAGAATAGCTCTACCAATCCTTGCGCGGCTCACACCAACGCACCAATCTCAGCGCGAGCACTATTCTGATCTAATATCCAATGAGAGCGCGGTCTGTTTGACGTCAGCAGTCGCTGCAGTTTCTCGCTCCTGTCTCCTGTCAGTCGTCTACCCCTCCTTTACAAAATTTCTCAGTAGACTTCGTGTCGAATTTCTACAAAATCTATTAGTTACAACATATAAACATCTCCATTGTCTGCTTCGCTAACCAAAGAATAATAAAGAAAATCTATTTCACAAGAAACCTCTCGTTGACACAGTAGCACATCCCTCTACTCTGCCCTTCTAACATACATTCATTAACTGTTTCCTCTAGGACTTGTCCAAAGAGTCTTACAATCAACTAAATGTATAAACATTCACGCACATTCATACAAGAAAATATAGTACATACACACAGAATTCTGCTTTTCCCGAGAACAGCGAACAATCTGCTCCACTACAGAATTATAACACACACCAAAGTTTCTCAAACAAGCTCAGCGAATACCTATTACTTCTCCCGCGATAAGCTTTAACGGCGAACCTTACGGATCCCTGGGACTTAAAACCAGAGTTTCATAGATAACCTTCACTACCATACGCACTCCTTATATACCAGAAATATCTCTAATAGTAACATATAACAATGTCACTGATTCCGAACCCAGACAATGTGAATTTTCCTGCATACATACAGGACCAACAATCCCGTCTTTCCCGAGAGCAGCATATACTTCCCTCTGCCCTACTACGGAACTGCTACTAGCTCCCAAATTCCAGAAGCACTACATATAACTCAACATGACGACTCCAACATATAGTATTAGTACATATACCAACATCAATCAATAATCAATAATCAATAAGCTAATGTACAAGCAATCTAATCAGATCAAGACAATCATCAATAACCATCATCACTCTGCTACCAGGAACTTGATGCAGATTGGGGTGTACAAAATCTCCCTACTTCCACGGATAGAGTAATTTCACAGTTACACGCACATACACTCACCATACACTAGGGCCCATTTCACTAACATACACTCAAATACTCTACTAGCATTGAACCTGTGGAAAGAAAACTCTTAAACTCCTAAACCCCGCACCTACATCGAGGTCGATAAGACCTAGCTATTGCAATTGTCATAATCTAAACAATCTATACATCAATAATCAAATAGAGTACTCAATAATTGACAAGAAATAATCACCAACACTGTATTAAAATTATGATTCTTTATCTAAAGTTAGTCAAAAGAAATTAATCAGAATAAATCATTTTCTCATAATTACCTATTCTAGCTAAATGTCAGAATGGGTCATCAGGACAAGTCTCTCAGTAGAAATCTCCCAAGTCACCGTCCTCACAGCATCGATCCTCACCAACGCAGGTTTGGGAAGAAATCAAAACGCAATGGGATGGAACCCTCTCTGGTCTAGTATATTTATAATAATTCAAACAAAGGAAAGAAACATTTAATTTTTCTTCATCCGCCGAACCGCTGAGCAGAGCGAGAAGGAAAGGATGTAGCATCGCTACATTTTGAAAAATCTCCGCTCAGAAAAAGTCACAAAAATAAAAAAACAGAACAGGAACTAAATCTTAAAATGTTTCTTCTCAACTTCCACACATTTCCTCTGGTGAGCTCACAGTTTAGAGTCTTTCTTTAAAGCTCCTTTGTTTTCCAAGGCTGCCAAGGCTGCTGTCCCAATGCATCTGGAAACATGCCCAGATCTGCTGCTGTCCTCACGGAAAGTTTTAACCAGGCAAGGACTGTGGACAGATGACTCGCGTCCATATTCAGCAAGGCCTTTTCCATCACAAATTCTCACTCGAAACCAGGCTTCAAAAGTCAGCCATCTTTTAGTAGGCCACAATAGGCCACAATAGACCATCTTAATTAAAAGAGACAAAACAACGTTACCACAGCATAGTGATTAAACAGTGTTAACCCCACTAATACCCTTATGTGTATGCAATTATCTAGCTTTAGCAACACAGAAAAGCATTAATTCAAAAGCATTTCGTGCTTAAAGATAAACAGCACTCAGCAACGTTTATTTAATAAAACATCCACATTGTCAATAGCAACACGTAAGCGTTCCCTCGTGTCGGGTTTTCTCTTGTTAATACATACATGTTGATTAATAAAACATTTACACAAAACAAATAATTAATGATTAAAGAATTAGTAATTTTATCTTTACCACGTTTAGACAACTGAAGCTTCAAAACCCGATGAATTTTCAACAGAAAACTCTGCTCCAGCAATCCCCCCTTTGGTGATTTTTATCACCAAATAATCCACAAAAAAAATTTAGTGAAATTTAGTCCCATTTTAGGAGAAATTTGAAATGTCTTTTTCCTCCTTACACAACACTACACCCCAGACACTCTTTCATCATCCCTCTTTGTTTCTAAGTAGACACTCTCCCTTAATTCTTCTAATTCAATTTCTTGTGGTTCTCTTTTCAACCTTTTATTTCTCTTTTCATTGTTTCTTTTAATTAACTTCTTTTTCCCTCCCCTGTTTTTACAACACAAACACACTAATCTCAATATCAATAAAGCAACAATTATACAAGTTAAAGGAAACAATATCTTACCTATAATAGTACTACCTATTTTTGCAATAAAACTCTTAACAGCTATCACCTTATTAGCTATTTTAGTCCAGATACTTTCAGCTTCAAGTGGTACTAATTCTTCATGCAAATCAGTAATATTTTTGATATAGACCTTCAGGTCTTTGCTTTCATCTGGAATGTAAGTGCAACAATGTTGAACTTTCAGCATTCCACAAACTCCACCCTCCTTAGCCAATAATATATCAAGAGCAAGTCTATTTTGCATAGACATAGCACGTACGGCAATTAATTCCGTATTCACCAAAAGAAACCCTCCAGCGGTATTTGTCGATAAGCGATCCACCACTGTTGACAGTTTCCGAATCCCATTAGCATTTAAAGAAATTCCCACTGCTGGAATTAAAGCTCCAAAAATGTCACCCACAATTTCAAACCAAGTTTCCCTCTTGAAGCGCATTAGTAAATTAATATGTTCTACATCTTCTATTTTATCTATATGAAAAATATTTGGAAAAACCAGGCCCACATAACACGTGCCATACCAATGGTCAGGCAACTTGTAATAAGCCTTGTTCCCACAAACATAATACACTCCTGGAAAAATGGTATCTTCTCCACCTCTGAAACCCCATCCTGTTGCAATGAAGTATGTATCATGACATTCACTAGTCCCAACAAAATATGTATCATATTGGGATTTCCCTCTTGTAATGCACAGCTTACCCTTCTGTGGTGCATCTAACGCTAAAGTTGGACTAGCTCCATTTTTCAATTCTTTTCCCGTCTCAATGTCCCAAATTGTCTCACTCACTTTATATTTCCCTACCTTTTCATGCATACTCAATCTCCTCTCCTCCACCATGTTCAGGAAAGCTTTCTCCTCTTCTTCCAAACTACAAGTTAAATTATTCTTAAAAATGTAATCTAATGTTAATTCTTCTTTTTCAATAAAAATCTCACCAAAAATGTTAGCTTCTTTAGCTGGATTCAGCTCTTTGTTCAAAAAAGTTAGCATGGGTGGCGTGGCCAAGCAGTGGACCGCGATGGCCGCCTAACTCGTTCGCTCCGTAATCCCTATTTCCCCTACGTCTATCCGATGCACCTATGCGAGTCCCAGGAGGAGTAAGCCGTGCCGGAAGGGGTGCGGAACCGTTGCTGGGGGCTCCGGGTACCCGGAATCGAATACTGCTGACGCTGGGAGCCCGTTCATTTTGGGCCTACAGTGACACATGAGCTGGGGCCTAAAGTGCTGCGTGTGGCAGACAGAGGGACCGAGAACAGCGGACCGCCGCGACGGTAAGACCCGGTGCAGACTCTGCAGCCTGAACCGGAGCCATCACCAAACTGAGTTATGCCCGCCAGACCTGGAGGACGGTGCGACAACTGGCGGAGGGACCCAGCTTGTGCAGAGACGCGGTGCAGGAGGAGGGGGCTTGTGAAACACCGAGGCAGCACTTAAACCCTCGGTGCGCGGTGGAAGACACGGTGAGGAGTAGTGGGGTGCCTGTGGTGGGACTCATCGGGGCTCATAGGGGCTCCCCCCCTCCCCCGTACTACCCTCCCCATAATTGAAGGGGTAAAGGGCTAAAACGAAGAGGAGACGACCCACTCTTGCTGAGGGTGCCCTGTGCTATGCTTGGAGGGGCCTAGAGGTGTTCTGGTCGGGGAGGTGCGAGGTCCAGAAGACTGTCTGAGCCATCATAGCTGCACCCCAAGGCCTACTAGAGTGTACTGGGCTGGCAGTCCTGTACTACCACCCATACTCAGAAGGTACATGTGTGCAGAGTAGAGAAGCACACCTCAACTTCCCGGGACCCCCTTTGCCTAGAGGACTCATTGGCTTGCGGTACCCAGGAATAGCTCTACAAACACAGGCTGCTGTGACCCGGGGTGAACAGGGACTGACCTACGCTGTCCTGAACTCACACAGACGCCGCCATGGACAAGACTAAAATAGAAGGGTCAAAGGGCTCCAAAACCGTCCAAACCAATAAACTTCACCGATACAGCTTCCCCAGGGACTCGCCCCAGGAGCCTCACACCAGGGGTAAATCTGTGAGCGACGCAGGAGGAGAAAATCCAAAGTTGACTCTAAAAGATGTCATGTAAGCCATAACTGGCATAAAAACCTCCCTGGAGCACAAGATGGACTCCCTTTCAATCGACGTCAATCTTATCCGTGCAGACCTCACTAAATTCAACAAAAAGAGCAAACAAGTAGAAATCACAACGACGAGCCTAGTTGGAGATGTCACACAACTCCAGAGTGACGTTCGAGACTTGCAGTCTTTCTGCAAATTTGCCGAATTCAAACTGGATGATTATGAAGGGCGGCTTCGGCGAAACAATATACGTATACTGCGGGTGCCGGAGAAGGCGGAGGGACAGGCGCCAGACCTCTTTGTGGAGGACCTTATCCATAACCAGCTACAGCCCAAAGGCCTCAGCAAATTTTTCGTCATCGAGAGGGCACACAGGGTTCCAGGGGAGCGCCCAAGGCCGGGAGACCCCCACGTCCACTATTGGCGAGGGTCTTGAATTTCAGGGACAGAGATGTGATCCTTCAGAATGCTAGAACAGCACCCCCACTCCAATTTGACAATGCCGTGATCACCTTTTCCCGGATTTCAGGCAATGGTACAGAAACAGATACGGTCCTTCTTGAAGGTGAAGGAGAAACTCAGGGAGAAGGGTTTTAAATATGCAATGTTCTTCCTGGCACGCCTTCGTGTGGAGGCTGGGGGGCGAGCCTGGTTCTTCGAGCACCCAGAGGCGGCATCCAACTGGCTTGAGAGCCAGGCAGATCAACACACTGGTAACCATAACGGCGGCGATGGCCCGGCATCCTTGACAAGGGATTGAAGCGACACAGAATGGTCGTGAGACCTCCACAGACCTAAAGGAGGCCCCGGGAGTGCAGACTCAGGTATTGTGGACCCATGGTGGTTGCCACCCTCCGGGGTCCCTTTCCCGGTTTTCACCACCTGGCACTATTGAACGTGACTCTTCTTGGGAACTGTATTACAACATTCTATAAGGGGGAACAGGGGAAAGGGACAATACGCCCTACTTACATCTACTTTTAGTTAATCACCAGGGCGACAGACACTCTGCAAGTTGTGAATGGGCAGTTCTATGCCCAGAGTGCAGGGAAGCGGGGAGGGGGGTTGTTGGGCTGGGGGTTGTTTAATGTTGTGGTTTCTACATCAACAGTACATCTTGATCTCACCGCAGAGGATGCAGAGACTTATTTGGGACTAAATGAGTGCGCAGTGGGACACGAGTGCTAAAATATTAAGTTGGAATGTTAACGGACCTGGGGACAAGATCAAACAAAGTGTGGTTCTTCAATATATTAGGAGACAGGCCCCTGACATTGTCATGCTTCAAGAAACGCACCTGGTGGGGAATTCATGTAAGGCAATGCACAGATGGGGCTATACAATGATCGCGCATGCTGGATTCACAACTAGCTCGCGGGGCGTGGGTATCATATTGAAAAAATAATTTCCCCTCACAGTAAACTCCACATGGACTGACGAACGGGGCAGATATATAGGGATCACGGGTACATGGGAGGGGTGGACCATTACGCTCATGTCAGTCTACATACCGCCTGGACTACAGGTTACAACATTTAAAGACCTGGGCGCTATTTTACTTGCATTACTGGACGGATTGCTAGTGCTTGGGAGCGACCTCAATTCCATAGTTTCAGGCACGTTAGACCGACACCCCCCTCGTGTGATAGGGCAGTCGTCTGGCTGGTTGCCAGATTTTCTGGAGGCCATGAGGCTTGTTGATGGATGGAGAACATACAACCCAGACAAAATACAGCATACGTTCCACTCCGGTGCGCACCATAGTCTCTCCCGCATTGACTAAATTATAGTCCCCGCACCACAAATTACGCACATTCATGAAATTCGATACTTAGCTAGGGGTATTTCTGACCACTCCCCGATGTGGGTACACATAGTCCTTAACCAAACACGGGTGGGAAGACTTGCCCCCATAAACCCGTGCTACCTATCGGATCGGGCAATTCATAAAGACCTGATCAAATCCATGGATGACTACTTCTGGGAGAATGAGGGGACAGTGGACTCTTTTCAGACGCTATGGGAAGCCTTTAAGTCAGTGATCCGGGGTCAAGCTCTATCATTAATAACTGGGAGGAAGAAAGATAGACAGAAAGATATCTCAGATGCTGAGGTGGAGATGAACTAGAAACGGGCATCACACCTGAGGCACTCCATTCGCTCCGCCTTAAACAAGACACTAGTGACTGACAGAGCCAAAACTTTGGGGAGGGAAAAGCTGGGCAGAATAAATGACCTAGTTGACAAGGCCAGGAAACTTATAGCCCGGCTTGATAAAAAAGAGTGGGCAAGCAGACTGGTCCCTCAGCTTAGAGATACAGATATGGCTCCCATAACGGACCCACAGGACATCGTCAACCGGTTTGCCAGCCATTTTAACACAGTGTACACGACCGTAGCACCCTACACTGAAGGCGACTCTCATGAAATATTGAGGGATATTACTCTCCCCACACCCTCGGTTGACGACCGTAAATTTTTGGAAAGCGCCCTGACTTGAGACGAAATAGCGCTAGCGGTCCGATCATTAAACTCCGGTAAGGCTCTGGGTCCAAATGGCATTCCCATCGAACTTTACAAACTCAGGCTGAATGAACTGGCTCCATACTTGAAAGCTATGTACGAGGAGAACTGGTAGCGGGGGATATTACCTTTGGATCAAAGGGTGGCCACCATCGTCGACATCCATAAAGAGGGTAAATCCAAAACCGACTGTGCTACATGCCACCCTATCTTGCTCCTCAATGCAGAGCCCAAAATGCTGGCCAGGCTACTGGCTAATCATTTAGTAAAAATAATTGGAGGCCTAATACACCCTGATCAGTCAGGCTTCATGCCGCACCGAAATACGGAACTGAACCTACGCAGAGTCCATGAAGTCCTGGGCAGAGCGGCCACGATCCAGAAACAAGCTATCATTGTCTCATTAGATGCCACTATGGCATTCAACACTGTCGAGTGGCCCTATCTCTTTGCAGTACTTGCGAAGATGGGGTTTGGGCCAGGCTTCGTACAATGGATACGCCTCCTGTACCACGAGCCCATGGCGCAAGTCGTAGTCAGCAACAAAAAATCGGACACGTTTAAGCTCAGTCGTGGGACCCACCAGGGATGCCCTCTCTCTCCCCTTCTATTTGCTTTTGCCTTGGAACTGTTTGCAATTTGGATCCGGAGGGATCCAGTGATACGCGGACTGCGCTGGTCACCAGATTGGGAGGACAATATTTAACTCTACGCAGACAACATACTACTATACCTCACCTCCCCCAGGACGTCCCTGGTCACAGTCCGTGACATCCTAGCTATATTTGACAGGTACTCCGGGTTCTGTGTCAACTGGACAAAATCCCTTTTGCACGCCATCAGAGGAGACCCGCTTCCCCCACCGCGAAACTGCCCAATACAAGTAAACACAGAGGATTTCAAATATCTGGGAATATTTATCTCCCTAGATCAGACACTCCGCTACAGTCATAATCTCATCCCACCATTGCAGAGGCTCAAGCGAGACATAACCAGCTGGAAAGCACTTCCTCTTTCGTTGTTGGGCAAAGCGACTCTTTTTTTAAAATAATGTCGCTACCCCGTTTTCTGTATTCACTGCAGAACTCGTTGGATTCTGTCCCGAGCTCATACTTTAGAGAAGTTGAAGGGCACCTGTGGGACCTATTGTGGGATGGGAAACCACGTATCGCTCTACACAAACTCACACTAAACTGGTATTATGGGGGCATCGGCCTACCAGACATCAAGAAATACTATTGGGCGGCACACCTTGCGGCTATTAAACACGGCACAAACGGCCGACCCGATGACCCCGGATATAACATGGATAGGTGGCTCCTTCCTGGGGGGAACTACAATAGGGCACTCTACTCAAAACCTGGTCGATATCCACTGACAGGCCCTACTAAACACTCAGTTAGCGTCTGGCATGCTGCCACCAGGTCCCTTGGATGGGGGCAGAAACTAACGGTAGCAACCCCGCTGTGGGACTCCCAAATGCTGGGTGACCTATGGAGATCAAAGGGATTTGACAGATGGGAACTTATTGGGATTTCGCAAATTAAGGAACTCTGGGAAAAGGGTGGGGTGAAGACCTTTACTACGCTTCAACAGCAACACAATTTAGCTGATTCGGAGCATTTTCAATAGACACAAGCCTGTCATGCACTCCAATCACTGCTTCCAAGGGGTTCCTCCCCTCCTGAATCCTCCCCCCTGGAAGACAGAATACTTGATGGCCACCTACCCGAAAAATCTATATCTTTAATATATAAGAAACTGATAAACAACATGGCAAACCCCCTCCAAACACTACGGAAAAAATGGGTAAGGGATGGTATTGAAATGGATGATGAAGAGTGGCAGGAAGCAGTATCCTCCCCAAGAATAGTCGCAATCCCAGCACGACTTAGGCTAATACAGCTCAAAATCCTCCACAGAGTCTATGTTACAGGACCCCAACTGTTACAGATGGGAGGGTCCGGGGCAGGGGAATGTAGAAGAAGGTACAGTCAGTTAGGCACATTTATTCATAGAATCGGGGATTGCGAACATATTCAATCCTACTGGTGAAAGGTGCATGAAGTAATCAGTGAAGTACTATCAATCGTCCTCCGTCCGGAGGCACGTAGATGCCTCCTGAACATTTGGGAGTCCACAGACCTGAACACAATTGGTCACACTTGGCCTAATGATAGCTAAGAGGAACATTGCCAGCTCTGGGGAGCGGCACACACACCCACGATAACAGACTGGAAAGAAAATCTTGATTGGTGCAGGTACAGGGAAAAGACAGTCTACGCGGCCCGTAGTTGCCCCAAAAAAGGGTCCCGATATGGAATCCCTGGAACTCTTATCGAGGGAATATATGTAGCCTGCCAAGTAGCATCGATCACGATGATGTCCCTACCCCGTAGCATTCGTCTAAAAGGCAATGTTGTATTTTGTAATTGTTGCTTGTCTCCACTGTGCACAAACATACTGAATTCTCTGTACTGTATATTTTATGTCGATGACTGTTAATAATAAGAATTATATAAAAATAAAAAAAAGGTTAGCATGTGCAAATGCAAAATTTTGGAAAGAATATACGTGTGCATTTTAAGAAGAACTTTTATTCACAAGCAAATATAAGAAACGTTGTAACAAACCATTACATTCTCACAGCTATCCTTAACATTTTAGCTAATGTTGGACATTGAGCGAGTTAAATCATAACCATTACTGTACACAGAAGGGGGTCATGTATACACAGCGAATAGCCCGTCAATTCATTACAGTGGTGTACAATTCTTACTCAACAATTAGATCTTGAGTGGTATCAGATAAAGGGAGCTCTGGGAGCATCAAGTTAAGACACCGTGTGTGCCACAGTTTTTGTTGAATGGTGTCTTAAGTAGTTTAAGAGCTGGAGCACGGTGTTTTACCACCTTAGACAGTGACACAGGGTTACTTGTCACAGGAACATTAAAAGCTTGTGCTACAATTGGCTGAAAATGTACCAGCCTTTGTGGACATAACTAAAGTAAACTATGGAACACTGCGCAATAACATACACAAAGCAGCATTACAAAACACAGTTAAAACTAACAGGGCATGATGCAGAAACAGTGACAACAGAACACAATGCAGCAATCACAATAAACCACAATAACATCACATTACAGTAATGCAGCACAGAACACAGCAGCACAAAACAAGAACACATCACTTCTACTGCAAAAAGCCACACAACAAATGCACACAAACGTTTTTATTCCAAATTACCACCTCCAGAATCCTGGTTTCAGAATACAGTGGGAGCAGATGTTTGGAGCAAGCACTGCCTTAAGTTACCACCAAGGACATGAAATTTCACCAGTGAAAAATGTTTTGTGATCTGGTCCCTTGATCAAATCTTATCAACCCCCAATCCGAAGAGCCAGTCAATAGTTCTAGTTATTGTCCCACAAACTGTGTGGTGTAAAAAATTACCTTTATTCACTTGTTCCCGGGTCAGCAACATCAGAGCACTTCTGACATAATTTAAATTTCAAAATTCCCCTTCCTTTTAAATGTTAGTCTTTCTTTGCTGTTATTTTGTATCAATGTGTTTTGGTTTATTAATTACTTTGTTCTTCATTAACTGGTTTGTAGCTGACTCAGGCATCTTCCTGAAAATTCCGTCATTCACCAAGAGGGAAGTATGAATGGACTCTGCGAATGAAGGCATGGAAGGGAAAATGGAGGCATTCGGGATCTGAGAAGTGTGTGATCAGCACCCGCGTGTATCCTCATAGTAAGAGGCACAAACTATCTAGGCCAAGTCAGTCCTTCATAAGATTCTTCTAAGAGCTGTGAGGGTTTTGATGTTGTGACACACTGCATGGTTTACACCACAAGACACCGGTCTGCTGGCTACTAACTGACAAGCGTGAGTGAGGCGAGACATTTCCTCTGCTAATAACCCTCTTCCTGCTTCTCACAGCACTAGAGGCCTCCTTCACGCCTCTGCCTCTCACGGCCCCCATTTCCAACATACTTCCTGCGTTGATGTAGTCACCTGAAATGTGCTCAGTTGCTTGGCGCTTAGTCTGCCCACTTACGATGACAAAAATACAAACATCACATCTTGAGATGTAGAGCATATTCCATTTATATTAATGTCCTTGTGTCATATCCAAGAACAAAAGATACTCAAGTATTTTTGCAAGTCATTCCCAGCTACTTTTTTCCAACAGTGGCCATGGTGCATGGGCTATGTCTATCCCTTTTTCAAGTTATTTGATTGTCTCAATTCTCAGTTATACACTCCTGCCCACATAAATCTATGGTTCAGTGGACGCGTCAAAGGCAAGCCTGTCTGCGCCCAATGGAGTCCCGAAGGCGACCAGCTCCAGTAACTATGCCCAAATGAGCAAAATTGTTAGGCACCACCACACCAATAACTCCTTGAAACTCCCCTCGCTCAATACAATCCCCAGCTGTACACCGCTGAGCCTGGATACTCCAGGTCTCTCTGGAAACCGATGTACCTCCTGTAATTTTATCCTGAGGAGCAATAAATCCACCCTCCTACACTACTCAGAGCAGGCCCCTTCATTAGAGGCGGCACTAATAAATGCTCTCTCTCTACCGAAGCACGCTATTGATGTATATGACCTCCTTGGGGAGGAAGACCTTGATGCTCTGTTTGCAACAGGGACCTGGCTTACAGACTTGTCGGGTCCTGACATTTAGACAGCTATCCCTGAGGGCTATAAAATTGTACGGAAGGATAGAAATGGGGGCAGAGGTGGTGGGAAAGCTATTATTTTCAAAGACTGCTGTACCCTGACCCAGCTGCCCCAGGTGAACCTGGAGATGGCAGAGATACTGGGATTTACCCTAGCTTTTTCTCCCAAACAATCAATTTCCGGGGGCCTTATATATAGACCCCCGGCACATCTGTAGGATTCGTTTCAGCTCTTTGTGAAATGGTATCTCCTTTGGCTCTGAGATATGGACATTGCGTCCTGCTGGGGGATTTTAATCAACACATGGACTGTGATCAGCTAAAGGAGAGCCATACTCTGATGGAGAGCTGCATGGTCATGGGCCTTATACCTTCCACTAGGGCCCGACTCACTTGGCCGAACATACGCTGGACCATATATTCACGTCAGTTCCCCTTGATGTTGATCCTCCTGAGCCTTTGGTCTGGTCCGATCACTTTCTCCTTAGGTTCAGATGGCCAAAATCCAGTAACATCCTGTTCAAAGAGAGCTACTCCCCCCGCATGGTCAGGGCTCTCAGAAAAATCAAATCGGACTCACTGATCAATAAGCTTGAAGCCACAAGTCCTTCCCTGACTGGCAAGATTAGCATTGATGTAGGCCTGGTTGAGGACTGGATTGAGTCTGCATGTCACTCTCTGGCTTCGGAAAGCGGCACCAAACTGCTACGATCAAAAGTGCCTAGTCCTTGGTTCACCCCAGCCTTAAAAAACTGAAATTGGCCTGCAAACGTAGAGAGGCTGTGGAGGATAAATTACTGTCCAGCAGCCAAAGCAGAGCTAGGGAACTACCATAAAGAAATTAAAAGAGCTAAGAAAAACTATTTTGAGGCCAGAATCCAAACGGCAGGGAACGACTCTAGAGAAATATTCAAAATTATGAAGTCCTTTTCCGTGACGGAAGTCGGTTCTATTATGAAACCACCCTCTGAGGAATGGTGTGAGACTCTTGCCTCATTTTTCCAAGAAAAAAATGGTGTCTATCCAGGCGAGCCTCCCTCCACCCATGTTGGATGATGGTATATTAGGGCCGGCCTTAGTGGGGGGCAATACACAAGAAATACTCAATTACATTTTACCCTCTACTATGGTAGTATGGTCCCTGAACTTCTTCGACCCCATTTCCCTGGAGGACTCTGTAAGGGCCCTCAAATACCTTAAATCTGGTTCTCCATTGGACCCCTCGCCGCTTCTATCTTGGTACTAGGTGCGGAGGCAATCAATCCACACATGAATCAACTATTAAATACCTCCCTTTCATCTGCCATGGTCCCCACTAAATGGAAAGAGGCTAAGGTCATCCCACTCCTTGAAAAAGGCCCAGGATAATTCCACTGACCCTGCCAATTACAGGCCGATCTCCCTGCTCCCGGCCTTCTAGAAGCTCCTTGAGAAACATGTGAACCAGCAGCTATCATCTTTTCTGGAAAAGAACTGCTTACTTCACCCTAGTCAACCGGGCTTTCGCCCTAATCACAGCACGGAAACCGCTCTGTTAGAATTGGTTGATTCCATCTGGCTGAGTCACGAGGCAGGTGAGAGGGTGGTGCTGAGTTTGTAAGATTTAGCGGTCGCCTTCAATACGGTGTCGAACCAGGTGCTTCTGAGTCGGCTCCACAAGATTGGCATCAGGGGTGTAGCATGGAAATGGCTGGCATCTTTTTTGGAGGGGGCAGGAGGTCTGGTGTCGTCCCTACTCAGCTTCTTTTGGCTCACTGAAGGTGGGGGGTCCTTCAGGGTTCGGCCTTGAGCACGACCCTGTTTAACATCTACCTCACACCTTTAGCTGCAATGGTTGAATAATTGGGGGCCAGGATTGTGTCCTATGCAGACGACACTCAGCTGTGGAAGGAAAAAGAGCCTTGCCAGGGTACGTTAATCAGCTCTTGCCTCTCAGCTGTGTTCGGTTGGCTGGCCACGAACCAGTAGAAATGTAATGCGGGAAAGACTGAGCTACTCTTTTTTGGCAAGGATGCTGATACTCCTCTGCAGATCTTCTGGCCAACAGAGGTTCTCGCCTCTGTGGTCAATAACCTGGTCATGAAAAATCTGGGGCTCAAATTGGATAACCAGCTGCTATTCCGCGCTCAAGTTAATGCAGTAGTAGGCACCTGTTTTGCTTTGCTGCGTCTTCTACGGAAATTCCTGTTTTTTCTGTCCAGAGCTGCTAGACAACAGGTGATTCAACCTCTGATTATATCCAGGCTGGATTACGGGAACAGGCTCCATCTAGGCATGCCTAGCTTTTTGCTGGACAGGCTTTAGCTTGTCCAGAATGCAGCAGCTCGCACCATCTGTGAGCTCCCTCTTAATGCGCCTTCTGAGGATCCTTCATTGGCTCCCTGTAAGGAAATGAATAATATTTACAACTCTGCTCGTCACACAGAAAGCCCCTTTATCGGGGCAGGACCAGCTTACCTCAAACGTAGGATTTCCTTCTATACCCCACGTAGAAATCTTCGCTTCTCTAATCTGCTGCCAGCCAATATTCCCTGCTTTAAAAAGACTAGGTCGGGAGGTAAAGCTCTCTCCTACCTTTGACCCTCCCACTGGAACAAAATGCCCCTCCATCTGAGAAACATTGAATCCATACCCCTGTTCTGCAAAAAACTGAAAACCTGGCTTTTCTCCTGCCCCTAATCTTTCTTCCTTGCTGCTACCTCTCAGCTTCAGCGCCAGGACACTCCTTGGAGTAGCAGTGCACTCTACAAGTTCTCCCACATAGACATAGACTGATAGCCTGTCCTTCCAAGACATCTAGCATGTAACCTTTTCAAGACTGTTAAATACCTACACTTCATTAAATTGCACCCATCAACACCCAGAAAGGTAAGTGGGAGGTACCCAATATTTAATATATTTCATAAACTCACCCTTGAGCAGTGCCCCTGCATAAAGCTCAGTTCATCATCATATGGCAAGGGCACCAACGACATTCTCTTCCTTCAACCTGACAAGAGGCAGACCAAGGAGGCTCAGATACTCAGAGCTGAGTGGGTGGCATCCCTCTAACACTTGAAGGTTAAAACCATTAAAAAATCACATTTCACAGAGGTGAAAGCGTCCCCTTTATATCTATATAGGCCTCAATAATATATGTGCTTGTATTTAATATTTATTTGATTAGAGTTTCTGCACTGTAATCAATTGCATTCATAAACCGAAATCTCGGAATTTCATTATATTTATAATTTCTCTATCAGAGTCAACTATGAGAACCCACCTAAAAAGTCTCTTTGCTCATCTGTATGCGTAACACAGACCTGAGTAATTTGTTCCAGCACCAATTATTCTTCGTTACTGAAGCTCTCTTTCAGCAAATGTGTAAGTGATTTTAGTTCTTCATGATTTTTATTGCCAATTTTTAACCTCATCATCATGGGACAGTTCCCCACCTCCACATGTCCTACTCCCCATCATCCCACTTTTCCCCAGATGGCCCAAGCCATGACGTCTGTCTGAAGCTCCCTTTCGTCAGGTGTGGCATTAGGGCCCACCTGGACACTCTTGCTTAGTGCACTCCCAAGGCTGCATCTGGAATATTCCATACTTGGAAGCGCTGTGGGCAAGGGACCTCTCTACTCTCCTGCCCCAAAAATCCTTTAACTCTCTGCCCCTGTTTTCGAAACTCCTTCTTCTTCCCTCCTTGTGGCTGAGCAATTTCTCCATACCTATTATCCATAAGCCGTTTGCAAGCACGTCACCAGTTGGCATCAACACTGAGTCCCTGTGTCACAAAAGTACCTGTTTTGATGCTAGAAGGAGAATGCATGGTGGCCTTACCTAGCCTGTTGTTGAGTAGGCTAAACTGTGAAGGGCTGTCCAGCAGATTTATCGCCGGCCATTGCTCGGGTGTCAAACCAGTGACTATCCCAATCTCTGTCAGACTTCTTCCCAGTCATTTGGAATTTGGGGCCTGACTGTAGTATAGGGGTCAGGGGCATACTTTCCCAGAAAACCTCTCCACCATGCTTCATCCCTGGATGAGTCTATGGTGTGTAACTTGTCTGGTTTATTGTAATTTCTAAGTAAGATTTTGTAAAGATTCTCCCCTCACCCTGAGTTGTGGTGAAGTTGTTTGCTTCTCTTTGAAATATCTTCCCACACATCATCATCCAAATGTGTTCAAAGCTCCTTCTCAAAGGTTGCCTTGAAGGGGGCACCTCCTCCCTGTTCCAGGGCATGTCAGACTCCTAGATATGCAACATTGGGTGCTTGTGCTGTCCTATTCAATAACAAATTTCTTGAATGCAGCCAGCACTCATGTGGTGATGCTTTTGGCTTGGGTATTCGTTATACAATAACACTCCTGCTGGTATCTACAGCATTCTCTCTCAGAAAGTCCATATGTGTCATTCATTTGTATAAGTTTTTTCACTGCCCCTTTCTTGAACATGTTGTGAAACGTACAACGGTCCCCTTCTCTCCATGCCCTAGATTTCCACCTAACACTGCAAAGGGGGAAAGAAATGATATAAGTATCAGCTTGATTCGTTTTGGTCTCGCACTCTTATTATTACTTTGGTGATGGTGAGTTATACAACTTAGCATCACAATGGTGTTTCAGCAACCATGGAACTCCCCGCAGTGATCTATTTGACAATGTGTGCACATTCATACACCACATTTTATCCATTACCATTCTAGTCTATTCAATAATATATTTTAACTGAGCAATCCTGTAATATTTCCATAAATTTGTAATTCCCGACCCTAATTTCTTGCTGGCGTGGCCGCTGCAGGTAAGAGCGGTAGGGTGGTGGGGCCGGCTGGGGGGGATTTCGAGAGACAACCACAAGTGAAAATTAATTATTTTTTAAATTTTCTCTTGTGGTCGTTTCTTGAAATCCCCCCCTCCCCCCAGCCGCCCCCACCGCCCCACCGCTCTTACCTGCAGCGGCCGCAGCAGCTTTCTTGGTGAGAAATAGCTTTATCCTACCTCTATCTTTGCCTTTTTCCTCTACCAGGCACACTTGCTGTAGCTTCTGAATATCTTCTACAAAACATAAAGGGAGATCTCTGCCCCTTATAGGAGAATTGTCAGGGCCAGCTTTTGAATTTCTTTCTGGCTCAATGATAAGTTACCACCTAAAATGATTGTACCTCATCTATCAGGACAAATAAGAACACCTACTGATCTGTCGCTGAAACTAAAATGTCATTCACAAACAGCATTATCCTAACGTTGTCTGTGTCTAGCTTAATGCCGCTGATATCTTTCGTAGCGTGTACATGCTGTACGAAGGATTCCAGGTGTAGTGATAAAAGTACCGGGGATAAGGAACATCCCTTCTTCATCCTTCTGTATATGGGTATCTTCATGAATAATGCTTTGTTCATTCTTATATGGACTGATGTAGTTCGGTACCCTACCGTTGCCCATTTTAGGTACCCCTCGCCTATGATCAGTTCCTTTAATATGTCCTCCAGAAAGCCCAATCCACCCTGTCAAAGGTTTTCTCGACATCCAATAACAAGAGGAATGGCCTCCTCTCACCTCTATGAGCACTGTCTATGAGGTGCACTGCTTATTCATATGGTCAATCATATTTCTGCCTTTGGTAAACCCAGCTTGAACCGCATACACTTAGGTAGGTTTATGATTCAGTAGTCTGCTAATATTGCTGTCATCAACTTAGTATCCAAGATAAGTAGTGATATAGGCCGATAAAAAGCCAATCTAGGAGAGATTTATTTGGCTTCAGTATTAGGGAGAGGGGCACTTCCGTCATCGGGGGAGTTGGTGTCCCTGTACTAGCTATGTCGTTTAACATTTGCATCAAGGTTTTCAGAAAGTAAGGCACTGAGACTTTATAATACCCCACTGATAGGCCATCAGGTCCCAATGCCGTAGACCCTTTGAACTGTCTTATTACCCTTAGCACCTCTTGACAATGGATGCTCCTAGGTCCTCCCTGGCCTCCTGTGAAAGTTGTGGTAACCCTGTTACCTTCTCCTGTCGCTATCAGTATCTTCACCCCGGAAGAAGTTGATGTTAAAGTTTCAGAACCTCTCTTTTTTGTCTCCCTCCATCAGTAGTGCCCCTTATTTGGTTTTAATTTTTACTACATGGGTCCAAGCTTGTATGCCTCCTAAACCTTTCAAGGCACAGCACCTCAGCTGTAAAATGGCTTCTCAGTGCTGCCTTCAGTGCACCCCAAAGAATCGTCTTGCTTACCCTCCCCCCATTTTTGTTTAGGCTGAGGTATTCCTTAATGTCTTGCATATCTACATTGTCAAACACCGCCTGGGCTCTGAAAAGGGATTCTTTTAATCTCCAGGACCATTTAATCCACTGACTCCCCCCTTTCTCAAGTGAGGAAGCAGTAATTGGACGCCGGGCTCGTGAAGTCTCTCATTCGAGTACTCAGTATATGGGAGGAGTCGTTTTTCCACTACGTATGATATATAGGGGCGTATATTTTGTGTGGCCACTGAGTAGAGAGAGAATTCCACATGAAGTGGGTGTCAGTGTCTCCAAGAGTCCACCCATTCAATACCTGGTAGCCATGCCCTGCTTACCCCGTGGCAAATGATTTTGAGAAATTGTTCTTATTAAACAAAAAACTTGAATAAGTGCTACTGACTTTGTTACTTTAATAACAAATTCTCAAAATCTGATTTCCCATTGAGGATCGTATTGTTTGCATTTTTGCAGAGGCTGGCTAGCCATATTCATCTTTCAATCAATGCATTTCCAGGCTAATCTGGAAACATTAACCTCCAAATACTTCCATTAGCTTGATATAAACTTATTCTTGTTAAGCAGATTTTGGAAACACCTTCTTTGTTGTTTTAGCAGAAACCACAAGCAGGCGGGTTTCATTCTAATAGATACTCACCCTGAACCGTGACAACATTTCCCAGAGAAAAGTCAATTCTCAAAACAGTCTTTTTTAATTAACTTACTTTTATTTGTGTATTTTATATTTAAATCTTAGATTGCTGGTGGGCACATTACAACTTTACATAGCATAATAATTTGAATACAACTAGTGATGAAAGTAGTAGCAGAAGTCAAAGAACAGAATTACAATCAAATCAATCAATCAGGCGTTTGTTGAGCACGACTACTCACCCGTAAGGGTCTCAAGGCGCTAGGGGTAGGGTGGGTGCAGGTTCCAGTCCATCAAGGAAGGGGTCTGTCGAAGAGTCAGATTTTGAGGTTTCTTGCGAAGATGGGGAGCGATGTTGTCTGTCTGAGGTGGAGCGGAAGGTCGTTCCAGGCTTTGGCCGCGAGGAAGGAGAAGGAGCGGCCTCCCGATCTGGTCTTTCTGGTGCGGGGGACCACAGGGTAGGAGATCTGGGTTGATCGTAGGGTCCTTTGGGGTGTGTGGAATTTGAGTCAGCTGTTCAGGTATGTTGGTCCGGTGTCGTGGAGGGCCTTGTGTGCATGGGTGAGTATCTTGAAGGTGATTCTAGCCTCGACGGGGAGCGAAGTGGAGTGTGCGCAGGTGCTGCGAGATGTGGCAGTGTTTTGGCAGGTTGAGGACCAGTTGTGCGGCAGCGTTCTGGATGTTCTGTAGCTTGCGGGTGAGGTTTTTGTTTATTCTGACTTTTCTAAGGCAAACCCCGGCAAATGAGCTCCATTAATTACCACACTCTTAAATGCTCTAATTATTGGGATTTAACTCTGCTTCATGGTTGCCCCCACTTTCTGCTTCATGTAATGCTGTTTATGACTAGTCGGACTGGGATCCTGCTAATGAGGACCCCAGTCTCCCTGCTTTCTCCCCTAAATTGTAATAGTAGGTACTTAGGTACATCCCAGATTGGATACTGAGGTACCCTTATCAGTCCCTTGTATATGGTACTAAGGTTCCCCAGAGGTCCCCCATAGGCTGAAGCATGTATTATGCCACCAATGGGAGACCATTCAAACTGTCTCTTAAGGCCTGCCATTGCAGCTTGTGTAAGCTGGTGCTAGCACCACTTACGAAAGATATAGGTTTCCCTATATCTAAGGTCACTGCACTTAAAACCTATAGGTCACCCCTACAGCAGGCCTTTTCAATCCTGAAGGCAGGGTGCTTGGTTCTAATCGTGAGGGTGCCCCTGCATGAGCAGGACACCCCTACAGCCTTCGGAGTTCATTCTCCCGGGTTGTAAGTGAGACAGCCGTATAACATATAGAAGGGCACCGCGCCTTTACGCGATGACCATCTTGACACTGGCTGTAACAAACCCTCTTGTGTTTGGTATCAAACATGTCGGAGTCATATCCCCACAACGTAAATGGTGTGAGAGGAATGATTCCAAGCACTGTAAAGGCCATCCGTTAAGTCCTCAGTGCTCCCGGTACCAGTCTTCTCGACCCAGACAGCAAACTATGACTGCTGCTGATCAGAGACACGATTCTGCCCTCCTGCTGCTGAGCCAAGCTCGAGCAGAGGAAGGCAGAACAATAAGCATCCTGTCACCACCTCCCAGACAGTGTTTAGTGTATTGGGGCAGGGTGGGAGCGCTTGCCAGCGCCACATAGTCCAGATCAAACCAATTCAAGGAGCCGTTGGCTCCCGCTCTGGTTCGATACTGGACAAAGGACAGGGGAGTATCCTCCCACTTGTCCATCCCCTCCTTAGGGAGGGACCCCTATATTGTCCAAACCCTTTCCTAAGGGTACTTAAGGGCTTACCTGAGGGTGGGTCTCTAGATTCATCGTGGCACACGATACAATTCAGACACCACTTCAACTTTAACCATCTGGGCACTCTGGACTTCGCTGGACTTCGCTCTGGGCATCAAGGCTGCAACCAGGAAGAATCCTGCTGCTCCTGATCTCGTGTCTGCTGTAGCGTCCGTGCCTGAGCTCCATACAGAAACCGGTCCAGGGCCTGTGGACATCCAAGACACCTGAATCTCCCTTGAAGTGAAGAAGTCACTTCCCTGCATCTGCAGGCACCGCACCCAAGCTGACTGGTCTGCTTATCCTTAGCTCCTACGGATTCCGAAAGGCTCAGCAACACAGGTTGTGATTCTTAACATCCCTCGAGGCCTGCCCTGTCCTTTCACCAAGTTTGAAACCAATATCCCTCATGAGAGCCGCAGGAACCGAACCCCTGTGGACCACGTTGACTGGCAGTTGCAAAGGCTTGTTGGCTTCCTTCCACCAAGATGTCTGGGCTCCAAGTAGCCTCAAACTCAAGCATCTCCAGTAACCAAGATCTTTGTCCTCACCATATCACTTGCACCATGGGCCTGCATCTTTGGTGAGCTGCTCGATGGTCCTCTGCGACTCCAGTGCCTTCGGTCTGTGGGCCTTCTTGAAGGTCACTGTTGAATTCTTTTGGACTCTCCTGATTGCTCGGGCCTGGTCTGACTCCCCTGTTTGTGGTGAGTCTCCTGGACCTTGCTGGTCCCAACATTGTACCCTCTTCTACTTCCATGTTGTTTGCAGTAGCCAAAGCTTGATGGTGCTCCCCCAGACACCGACCCCTCAACTCTCGAACCCGACGTGGGACAGCTTGAGTACAGCTCCTGGTCTTCCACAGCATTGCCTGGTCCACACAGCTGCAGTTCCAAGGTCACCGTCAACTCTTTTATAACACACAACATTGGTGGGCATTCGTCTTCCGTGCCTCCTGGTCACTTCCAAGTGGCATAGACTCTGTCCCCTCTGCTTTCAGGTCCTTCCCAACTTGGATCCACCTTCCCTTTGGGTTCCACTGGACACTGTCACCTTCTCCAGCAGCGGCACTTTCCTGAAGTCCTCCATTGGGTTAGATGGCGATTTCCACCGCCACTTCACACCATGTATCCTGGTTCCTAAGGTATCCACGGGTGAGGTGCCTCTCCAACCTTCTGTCTTCTACAGGGTTTCTTCAGGGTCCAATGGGAAGGGTCCTTCTTCTTTAAAATTGCAACCGCGACTTACACGTTGATTTGTACGGAGAACGCGGTCGTGTTCCTACACTGCACACACCCTCTGTGGGCCTCCTAGTCACTCGCCTTAGGTGGCTCCTTGGGTCCCCCGCACTTCTACGTTCTCTGACTATTATCTTGACTTGAGTCATGGTTCGCATACCACTATTTTAGTATGTGGTTTGGTCTCCCCCAGGTGACCACTTTGTATTCTGTGCAACTTGCCTGTTTCTATTGAAAAGTATTGTGTAAATTGTGTATATCTCCGGCTAAGAGATATCTGTATATGTTATTGAGTGTCTTATAATAAATATATATTTTTATAAATACACCGTGTGGTTCTATTTAACTTAATCTACACCTATGAGATTATGTTCTGATAAAACAAGCTGCTTTACACTCCTTCTGGACTAAGCCTGAAGGCCGCTCTCCACAGCTACCAATTAGAGAGCTTTCTAAGGTTGTCTAAGACCACTAAAATCACCATAAGATTTGTCTGGAACAGTGCAAGGTGTCCTCTTACATAAGTGTACATCATATACTGATCAAGCCTCTCACAAGGTGCTATCATAGTCCTCAGTTAAAGGAAAAAGGCAGAGTTGTTCCAAAACAAGTAATGACCTTCACCTACAGATGCACAGGGGTAGAGTTCTTTAAAGACCACAGAAGAATTATGCCTACCATTTCCACATCCATAACAGAGGTAACAAGTGTCAACAAATGCCTTCATTCCAAATATGCTTCAAAATGACCAGCTTTTTTCTATTTCCAACCTCCTGCCCTGCAGACCCTGTGACACCCTCATGGATACCTAAGATAAAAACGAGTCCCTTATGGTCTGCATCTCACTGACTGAGAAGCTCCTCCAAACTACTCAACCAAATGATCTCCATACCCATCACCTGTGATAGGGCTAGAAGATTCTAAATGAAAAACTAGCTAATCAAACTAATAATTTGTCTTAGATGTTAACGGAAAAACATAAAAAGATGACAAGCAGAACAATTTGTGCAAAATGCACCAGACATTCGTTTCTACTTCCAGGCCCAAGCTAGACCACTAATTTCTTAATACAATAGATGCCTTTAAAAATTGCTGAACTATGCATAAACGCATTCATATCTTGACCCTCATATGAGTAACTTAGAATTACTGCAAAATGTTTTGTTTAATAAAATTAATTGGTTAACTTTTAACTACATGTTCTCATTTGCAGCAAGTATGAACTTAGCTACAATTGAAGTAAATGTTTCTGTCTTTCAGTGAAGTTCATTGTACCGTAGTGAAACATTGAATAAATGATACATTTAACTTTGCTTTTTTTCCCATTGGAACCAAGGACAAATCTTTTCAAGTTACACCACTGCTTCGCAATGTCTGATACATTTAGACTGTACACTTCATGTGTAACCATGGGAATTAAGAAAAAGCTGCTCACCATCGGGAGATGTCTTCTTATGTGACCGGAGTGATCTTACCAGAAAAATTGATACATGTGTTTTTGTATTTTATATTCGTGTGCGTTTCTAGTTAGGGTATTGGCTTTTTCCTCATAGCTTTCTGCTGTGAGCTACTGCTGACGGCTATTGTTGCTTCCCACTTTGGAGGCGACTCGCTCTCGAACTTTACCTTTACATTTTCTGTGTCCTGATGGATGTAGCTACTGCCACATCTATTGTCCCATAATTTTTCCTGGATGCTCTTTTGATTTTGAGACTCGGATGAATTTCATGAAC
This sequence comes from Triturus cristatus, assembly GCF_964204655.1. Taxonomy (NCBI): domain Eukaryota; kingdom Metazoa; phylum Chordata; class Amphibia; order Caudata; family Salamandridae; genus Triturus; species Triturus cristatus. The sequence goes on along the minus strand of NC_140580.1, from coordinate 62,289,406 downwards.
TACTTATAATGAGGAGTTCGATTTCTGATTGATTCTGAACTAAATGGTCCTTTGATCTCACTCTTTTCAGGAACTCTTTATGAATTTGACTAATTTTGAATCCTACATTTATTTAGAATAGGGACAAATTCCTTTATGGAACACGCTTGTCATTTTTGCATTATCATTGTTCCTAACCAAGATTTTCTTTGTTTCTGTAAACAGATTTTTCTGCCTTACAACCTGAATAAAAAGAAGAAAATAATTTACTAATCTCTTTATGAGAATAGAGTTTTAAAAACTATGCTAAAACTCCCATTATTAAACTGATCTTAAGAACTGTTAATGATGATGCATAATTGAACTAATTTTGATTTATCTCCATTCAAAACATGGTGGCAAAGATCAATTGCCTAGGAGAAGAACTTGGTGCAGAGTTGGAGCCCATTCTTGTAAGTCACAAGTTGAACTGGTTCTGGAAAGCAATATTTGGACTCTTTCTGATCTATCACCTGTGAGTTCATAGCTATCTGAATAGCGATGACCTAGAAGATATTTATTTTTTCATTAACATAACTGTTTTTCACAAACCTACAGTACATCTGATTGTATTTCTTTGTCATACAGACACATGTTTATGAGAGTCAATGATTGTGCAGTTATATACTGTATGAAATTGGGTTACTGGTTGAGTGGGTGAAATCCTACTCAAGCTCACAACCACAATCCATGTCAGGGTGTAGTCACAAGCAAACTCCAAATTAACTTGTGCTTAACCCTTTGGTAGCTTGGCACAAAAGCAGTCAGGCTCAACTTAGATGCAATGTGTAAATTATTTATCCAGCACTTCAAATAGTGCTAAAGTGAAACACAATACAAGAAAAATCCCATACCAATTTAGGAAATAGAGTACATTTTTGTAAATAATTTAAGGCCAAAACAACAAACATCCAATCAGTAGAACTGGAAAAATGTTTTTTTTTAAATTTACAAGGCGCCAACTGTGGTTACCTGGTCACACTGGACTGGGACAAAGTCACAAGTTCAGGCTGACCACGATAGAGTGTTGTGTTGTCACTTTATTACTGTTTGTGTGCTGCATAAATACTTTACACTTGCCTCTAAGTTAAGCCTGACTGCTTTGTGCGAAGCTGTCAGAGGGTTAGGCACAAGTTATTTAGTGACTTTTGGAGTTCACACTGACAAGGATTGTGGTTGTTGTCTGAGTGGGGCTTCCATCCACTCAACCAATAACCCCAACAGCTTACAGTTATACTAAGCTACACAAACTATAATTCATGTCCCTGTCATGCACTTCTCAGGAGCTCACACTTGAAATCACTAATGACATCTCAAAAAACTGCATTGATGAAATCACTGATACCATCTTTATTGACATAATTTATTACATTAATCCTAGGATGCTTGTTTCCAGTCCAGGTAGGACCTGGCCTGGCAGTTCTGGCTGGACTGTTCCCATTGGGCACAGGGTCAAGACTGGTTTGCATATGGCTGGGTCCAAACTGGAATGGCATGGTGAGCAAAAAAACGATGGATTTAGGCCCAGATCTCTGTACTGGGGTGAATGTATGACATTGTTCTGCATTCTGTCCATCAATAGTTATTTTTACATTTGTCACCCCAAGTGGGATGGGTAGGCTCAGACGTGAGTCCCGTGCTCTCCATGCCACTGGAATCAAGCTATCCTGGCTGAAGAGGGGTGAAACCCCAAAACAGGTCCTAGGATGCTTGTTTCCAGTCCAGGGAGGACCTGGCCTGGCAGTTCGGGCTGGACTGTTCCCATTGGGCACAGGGTCAAGACTGATTTGCATATGGCTGGGTCCAAACTGGAAGGGCATGGTGAGCAAAACAACGATGGATTTAGGCCCAGATCTCTGTACTGGGGTGAATGTATGACATTGTTCTGCAATTCTGTCCATCAATAGTTCTTTTTGCATTATATATGACATCAGCATTGACCAAAGTATTGGAGAAAGGATGGCTACCACAAAGTAAGCTCAAAGGACACCCACCACACCCAGTCCAATGCGCACAGTTAAGACTTTTTTGGTACGGTGTTAGTTCGCAAAAAGGACAGTTAACATTGGCTAAAAGCCATGTCCACACAGTGGCTGGTTGCTTGGCCCTAGTGCCGGGTCTGGACTCAAATCCTGAGGGTTCAGTGGTGAGTGCAGAAGTACTTCTCTGCAGGGTCGAAGGTTGTGCACAGTGGTTTATGTTAAGACATCAGCTGGGCCGAGCAGATTGTGCTCAACCCCTTCTTCTTAAAACTAAAAGTTGCGCGCAGTAGGTTATGTCCACAAATGGGCTGGGCACAGGACCTAGCGAAGGGCTCATGTACACAATCCACATCACACATTCTTCATCTCCTCAATTGTGGTTATGGATATTATCAGTGATGCTATCAATGGTGTAATTTGAAATGTGATCAGGGATAACACTGATGGTGTCATTTGAGATGCTCTCAGTGATGTTATATATGAGAGCAGCTGAGGCAGGGGTGAATAATATTTTGTGCAGCTTTCCATAGATGAAGATTTCAATAGTTTTAATGTTTGCACTGTGAATATAATTTCACTTCTACTGCAGTTTTTAAGTTATATGTATTAGAGTGTCAGCAAAAGCGTTGTTGCAGCTCTGGATCAGATACAATTTCCATTGAAAAATTATTTGCTGGGTTTCTAATACCTTTGGTACTGTTTAACAAAACTACACAAAATGTGGTGTTTGCTTAGCACACTCAGCTGTGTTTCAGAATGCCAAGGGTTATTCAGATTATTCTAATGGGACAACAGTTAAAGTTGGAGTCAAGAAAGGAACTTAATCAATTGTAGCTGCCTTTGGAAATTTCTCTCTCTGCTATAGCAAATACTGATCAACAGATTTACATCAAACTTGTCATGAAAGTTAAACTTCTCTTTTAAAGCATACTTTTTTGTCATTTGCTATGAATGAGTTTTTGTGATATTTGCATCTGAAATTAAGTGCTGATGTCCATCACAGGGAAATCTGCAGTAGTAACACTATTTACATGTGAATATTCTGTTAATTCCCAATTGGTATATATTGAGCCATTTTGTGGTCGTACATGTGAATTACATCCATTATTGCTTGGGTCTAAGGACCCTGACAGAGTCCAAGGAGTCAATGAAACTGAAAATGTTTGCTGTTATGGCTATTGCAGGGTGCTAGGCACATAAGCCTGTGGCCTCAAAAGAAGTGCTATGGTGCAAAAAGGAGCACCAATATCATCCTATGACCCCAAGTAGGTTTGGGGTTCTTTTAAGGGGCAGATATTGCCTCCACAAACAAATAAAACCTGTTTATTGTGGAGTTCAAGTGCCAGGTTTGGAAATGCTCTCCTGGGTTTGCAGACCCAAAATATGGTCTGCATATATTTTTGCAAAAGTTCAAAATTATACTTTGTTTTAATCCTGGAAAAAATGGAAAAGAAAATTCACGGTGCTACTGTGCATGGACAATGACAGCCGCATCTCGGTGGCACAGGGACTGCTACAAAGCCTAGCTACAGACAGGCTCTATGCTGAGAGCTTACTGCCTATGGCCAGACCCTGTTGTCTATGGCTGTAGGCTGAAGGCCCTGTAGGCCCTGTGCAGCATCTTCAGTCACATGAGGGCTGCGCTGGTGGCTGAAGGCTGTGCATAGTGAGGGTTAGACTCACAAATGTTAGAGTGTGGGGCATGGCTGTATCCCAAGCCCTGACTCCAATCCCTAGAAAAGTTGGGGAATATTTCCTAGCTGACCCAGTGGGGGCTGGTGGAGGCATAGGCTGGAGGCATAAGCTGTTAGGTGGAGGGTCTCACCACAGGCAAGGACCTCTGTCCAACTAATAGGAGGCACAGGCAAGTGAGTGCTGGTTCCAACCCAGCCGCCAGGGCAGATGCCAAGCGCAGTGGGATCGACATGCATTGTTGGATGTCCAACTGTTATGATGCATGGGTGTGAGGGTAAATTGCCTGTATTGAACCTCCGTTGAGCATTGCCAAAGATTGCTAGTTGATTTTATTTGCAGTATGCCAATAGAATTAATTGTAGGTATTTTCTGATTACAACACCATCACAGATGGACCCAGCCCTACATGCCTACATACATTTCGGATGTATTTCTGAAAAGGCACCAGTCCATATATCTGTTTTTGCACTCATCCTGGGTTTGATGCGTTGTGGATACATTGTCATCATGTGTGTACTATATCAAAGTATAGGACGGAAAAAGAGTTAATCTCAGTAAAACACATCACCACCAAAAATAACAAGCATTAATAAAGCCAATAGGTTTGACTTTAATATTTTACATTCAAACAAGGCCAAAAACATATGATTCCATGTACAGATTGACATACATCTCACATTAAGCACTTAGACAGAGATGAAGTCCCACACATATCTTTGCATATACAAACCAACAGAAAAACAATGATGCACACAAACCAGCATATAAATAGGCACCCAGGCACATAGATTGCAGATAGTAATGCGACTCAAAAGTCCCAGGTATTAACAAGAAGCACTGGTCTCATGGATTAATGAACCTCAAAAGCCCTTGGCATTAATGACAACTTCTGTGTAAACCACAGAGAACGTGAGCAAAGTTTCATGTTCTGAAAATTGACATAAATGTGAATTTTAGTTACAGCATCATAAAAGCATGCATAAGAAAAGATAGATTTGAGTCATTTTATTAATTTAATTAAATATAGATGTGAGTAATGTTCCTGAAATAATATTTTTCACTCATTTATATGTGTTAGAAAAATATAGGAGAAAAATCTCACATTATGAATTGTATTACTAATTGATTTGATTTCATGTAAAGAATATGAAATTAATAAGACTAAAATACAATTTGTTATTAATTAGTTTGGTTTCCATATGAAAAAAAACATAATGTCATCTCATGTAATAACGTGCACTGAAAATGACAAATGAAAAGTAGGTGCTACACAACTATATTTAGATGTGTTCTCATGAAACTTCTTTAGCATGTATTTCACATATGTATTAATCAAATAACACAAGAATGACAAAGATTTATACACATTTTCTTATATGATTAATGTTGACACAACAACAAAATATTTTATGAGTACATTATATTGACGTGTATTAAGTAGGATCAGATTGGAATGTTTACTAATGTATTACTGTCATATTTTGAATTCACAGACTAGTTTCCTAAAAATGTATAATTCACAATTTAACATTATCTTGTTGTATATCAGCTCAAATTTCTTGTAGGCCTCATTTCCCTTTCCATTGAAGTTAGGGACTGAACATTTCCAAAGCGTATGAGAAATACTTGCAATATTGCAAGTTGTATTGAAATGATACTTGTTTCCTTTGACATCTCCCGAACTGAATCGTGCACTTGCAATAATTTTTGCTACACTCTGGAACAGCTGCTGGAAAAGAATCCTTTTGAATCCTTATGCTTTCTTTTTAATGCCCTATTGTTCAATGGCTCTTATGCTTACATGACCTAAGAAACTGCGTAATTGATTCACCTAATTTTTCCAGATTTGTGTTTTCTTTTTGCCACATCACCATCACCCTATTGTGGACTATCCAATGAACTGATTGGCTAACAGATTGAGGTGATGTCAAGGGGTGTCACCCTGAAACTGTTTCAGTATAAATGCCCATTTTTGGAAGAACGTAAAGGCTTCTTGCAGCTTCTTTGGGCTTTTGCGCTACTGGTTTCTGAGACTTTGGGAAGTTGGACGCGTTACTGCTGACGGTTTCCTGATTGCAGATTGAACCTTTTCAGATGAAGGGTTCAGATCATGTCGCTGTGACTCTTGATGTTACAGCTGCAAACTGAGACACATCACTGTCTTGACAAACTGGACTGACTACTTGGAGCCTTGCTGAACTCTCCTGAGAGTCTTTACAAAGACTCACCTGGCAATCTATCCCTATCGATACATATTATGCATGTGATCAGAATCTGCCTCGGCTGAGGAAGATTTCACCATTTTATTCTCCTGAATCTCAGAACATTGGTATATTTCAGTAAATCCTTTACTAATTGATTATTAGAGCTGTATGCTACTTTATTGAATGTAAATGTCCTTTACCCTTTAGATTAAATAACTAAACTGTAATTTTTGATTAGAGTCTGCTGTTCTGTCTCGTCATTCCTTGAGAGTGAACATAAATTAGGTTATCAATGTATTAGGAAAGATTAATCTATGAGTTGTTGATATTGATTTTAGATACAGTTATCGTATTCCTGGTCCTCATTGGGTAGCTGTCCATTCCCTGAATATCAAACCCCTTTCAGCACAGAGCAAAAACCATCGGAGGACCGATTGAATATATAAGTAGTGTAAGATGAAAGTAAATTCCATAGGGTCCAGCAAATGCTACAGCACCATCAATGGCCCTAGGCAGTCAATATCCAGGCAGGAACAAGAATCAATATTGGTCAGAAAGAATAATGGTCATCAGTGGTCCAAGGTCATAATGAACATCAATAGCCTCATGCTGTGATGATCATGACTGATATCCTGTAGTACAGAGCATAAATACCCTCAGACAGTAATGAATATCAATGGCTCCAGAAGGTAATGAGCCCCATAGAGGTGAAAGAGGCACTGTTCTTAAGAGTGAAGTGGGAGGGAGTTACTCCAATTTTGTTAGTGGAGAGTTACATCACAGTTCTCAGCCATTCTGCTGAAATAAAGCATTGTTGTGGCGGTCTGACCCACTTTCATTGTTGTGGGTTTGCAGCCAGGGCCGGACTGGCCGTAGCGGGCACTGGGCATTTCCCCAGTGGGCCGCCTGGGTGGGGGGCTGGTTTTAGACCCCTTGGGGCCGTTTTTGTTACTGGGGGCCAATTTTGCCAGTTTCGGTTCCCAGTCTTGCCCTGGTTGCAGCCCACTGTCATGCTACTCCTCTGGCTTGGGGGACACCTGGGGCCTTAGTATGGTCCTGCGCTGATACATGCAAATGCATAGGGGGGACTAATCACCTGTTTTCAATGTAATTTCACTGTTATCTTTGCATGCACGAAGTCAGTGGATGAGATGCAGATACCATGCGGACAGGTAGAATTTCGTAAAAACAGATCCAGGGTTCCTTTCTGTGCCTGGATTTCTAAAACAGGGCTACCCTCTAAACCATGGGAGGGGAGCATAGGTATGGTATGCAAATAATACTTCCTGGAGGCACAGACCGTGAAATTGAACATTCACATAACTCAAAAGAGTATCATAAAACTACAGCTTGAAAGGAAAGATGATCAAAGGAAATATCAAAAGTGGAATAAAGATTAGCATTTCTACACAGTGTATGTTGCAAATGTTAGGTGATGCCCAGTAAATGAGAAAAGGAAGAGAAATATTATCTAAATGTTATAGTGTGGTCGGATTCAAGTGAGAAACACGCTGTTTTTGTCCCTCAGTTGTCTGATTGTTTTGCAGGACCACTTTTTAAAAAAAGTCAAAAAGTGTCCCTCTAAAGTCACTAAGCAGGATAATCTGATGAAATACAAAAATCTCCTTTGCAGAGAATACCTCTGTAGGTTGTGAGGAGTAGTTGAGTTTTAGTTGTTTAGGGAAAATGGTGTAAATTAACTCGAGGTTTCAAGGTACAAACGTATGTTGTTGTATAATTTTCTTTTTTTTTAACCTGAAAAATGATGCTCCTCTTATGGGTACGTTCTCCTTCATTTTGGATTTTCTTATTCATAAAATTCAAGTAATGTAAATTTCTAGACACCACAAAAAAACATTGGACATATAAGGCAACAGCCCAAAGCCCAAGCTGCTGCTGTCCACAGCTGATCGTGGTTAGTGACCTTAGAGCCAGGTCCTTTCAAAGCTCAAACCCACATGGAAAGGGGTACTGGAGGAGGGAGAATGGACTGAGCAGGGGCGTAGCTTCCATTGGTGCAGTAGGTGCAGCGGCACCAGGGCCCAGAGAGGCCCATTAAATCCTGATTATTGCTGTAGTTTATCATTCAAATAGCAGCCATGGGGCACCGTTTCCTTCTTTGCACTATTGCCCATGACACACTGGCGTTGCTACAGGGCTGAGCACTGAAGAGGAGGAGGTACACAGACATGGGCCATAGTGGAGGTGAGGAGGCTTGACGGTAGGGTAACAGGTAAGTGACATTTGGATGTGGAGAGAAGAACAGAGGAATGAGCGACATGATAGAGCACTCGAGACACAGTCAGGGGTAGAGGGGCATCCAGGGGGTGGAAGACACCTTTGTTGCTCCTTGTGCGTTGCTCAAGGGTGTAACGCAGGCCCCCGCAGCCCCCACAGTGCTGGGGGTCCTCCAAGCTCCAGGGGGCCCCCTCAGCACACAAGAGAGCTCCTGATTGAGACCGAAGGGAGCCCCTCCACATATCTTGCAGGGAAGCCCCCTCAAGTTTCGTTACGCCAGTGGCGTTGCTGTGCTTGGTGCAGGTTGGGCTGTGGTCATGGAGAACCCCTGTGTGTATTTTCTGAGAGGATTGCTCGAACTTCAAATTAAATGCATGCAAGTCAGTAATGTTTTGATTTGCAGCTATCTCAGCAGACAACCTTCCTGCCCATGGCACAGTGCATCTATTTGAATGTTAAAATGTGGAATGCTGATGACAAACTGGGCACGGTGCTTGCAAGCTACTGAGTGTCAGCACATGTGTAGGCTGCCTGGGCCACTGGGCAGGCACTCCGACTCCCAGGAGACTCGTTACTGCTGTCTGTGACCAAAGGTGGGATCTCTCTGGTTCTCTTTAATTTCTCACAGCAAAGACCCAGAGAACATCAGACAGGGTGAGAACAACAGGAAAGAGTGGTGCCCGCACTGTGCAACACTTCCTTCCTCCAGAGGCCTCACAACGAGTGTCTCTGCTATGCGCTCCCGGTGTGGTTTGCTGCAGCCACTGCTTTTGCAGATCGGGTGACGCGCACCACGGTAATGCTCGTGTCTGAAACCTCAAGGCTTACCATTCATAGCTTGTTTCTGTTTTAGCCCTTCTTAGGATTATTGTTTTCTACCAATAAAGCGAGGTTGTCATTTTTGAAGATCAGATTGGGTTTGATTGCTCAGATGTCGCAACTGGATGAGCTTGAGACACTCAAGGTGGAAGCGCTAAGGGATTTTGCAGCCACAAAACCAGCGATTAGCAAAATGACCAGGTTGCAACCTCGCAAACCCTGTATCTTATTTCTAAAGCCTTCATGTTGAGACAGAGCTTTAACTTAGAATGCGCTACCTCAGCTTCAACTTCTGGAATCAGCGTGCTGGGGCTTCAACCTCATTATTCCACTGGACTCCAAAACCCTGCTGCTAACTCTGCGGTAAACTTAGATGATCAAGCCTGGTTAGCGTCTCCCCGCATATGTGAGCCACTGTTAGATATTATATGAGACAGATGGAATACAAACATGTAAAACATGTCCCCTTCCCTTTGTTGTCACCACAACTGTCAGGGCGATGTTCATACAAACAGCGATTAGGGATCGGTACCGTCACGCCCGTCTTCCATCCCAGGTCCACAGTATAGTGTAGGACGCCTTTCTTTAGATGCTTCATGCTTGGAAGACAGACCTGGATTGGTTCCTGGAGGCAGAAACAATAGTTTACCAAAGTAGAGGCTGCCCAAAGAAGTGGGAAAAGATCTGGGGAGCATGGCAAGCGTATAGGGGTTTTGATTTTAATAGGGAGGGCGGGTTCAGAGTTTGGGTCTTGTCCTAGGACCGCACTCGTAGTTCAATTACTCCACTGCTCTACGAGGTTGGTCTCTGCCTTTTGTAACATTGATACAATGTTATTCATCACGTCCAAAAGTGCATTCTAGTGTGCTTCGCATGTTTGAAATAAAAAGAATTTTAAATATTTTGAATAAAATAGATTACTTCACGATCCCTTTGGTGAACTATGTGCAGGCGCGATTTAGTGAATTGGTTTAGTCTTACCTCTGTGGAGATGTTGGATATCACATCTGGTGTGAAGTGATTGAATTACTAGATGTGCTCAGTGGGAATGGCAAACATATTCATCCACACTTCTCTCAACTTGGTCTGCCTTTACCTCCTCAAAGCATGCACGGGTTTGCGTTACAGGCAATGGAGATATGCGGGAGTACTGTTAGGAAAACAGTATCACTGGCAGCTTCCAAGGAGTACTCTTTGAACCCTTCACAAATTCCAAAACAGTTGGAAATGTTGTCCAGAATTAAGAAGAAACATATTGAAATAAAGTGGCAAATGTCTTTCCAAATTAGGACCAATAAATATTTCAATATCTATCACCACCTGTCACTGGAAAATAGATTAATTCTCATTAAAGTTAAGAAATAATGGGCTAATAATAGGTTTAAAATATTGGATTTTAATTTTTATTTACAAAAATATGATCTCATTGGGTGTAGATTTTCTATTTTTACCTCCAGTGGCGCAATATTTTTGTAAATATTATTTAGGATACAATATTTATGTCAAACAATATTCTGACCAAGATAGTCTGGTATCAAACCTATGAACTCGCCTTCGTATGACATGATTGCGCTTTGCCTATTTCCATAAGTTTGTCAACACATTAATTTAGGACTTGCATCATGGCACTGGTTATATTATAATGGGAAACCAAGATGCAAGCACATTTTTCTCCATCTCTAAGCCCCTTATGCTATTTTGAGGCACACAAATGCAAACAAGAGAAAACTGTGCGACCTGTCTTTTGCTGTGTCCTGAGGAAGACAAACGTCTGCGCTGGACAAAGAATTGCAAAAAAAGGGCTGTGCTGTGTCAACAGCCTAACGTGGCATAGTGCCTGACATACTAATTATCACATGATGATGAAATCTGTGTAGCACACTTACAAATAATATGCTACAAGGTCAAACCCATATGTGAGGCCTTGCATCAAGAAAACCAAAAAATCCATCCAACTTTTGGAAGTGTACCTACACAAAGGGACCTTACCGAGGGACGTGTCAAGGGCCAAATATGGCACAGTCTGGGTGCCAGGAACAGTATATGAAACAACAGCAGCCAGAGAGGCAGAAGAGAGGGGTGGCATGAAAACAAAACTTCGCTTCCTGTAGAGAAGGCGGAAATCCTTGTTTGAAGGGTTCAGCAAACACAAAAACAAGCTCCGTTGTACCAGGGAAAAACCTGCCTGGTTGGTGTATGTAAACTGGCAGTGCAACAGGAACCCTTGAAGAATTGCAAATGAGGATTGGCACCCAGAATGGTGGCTGTAAATGAAGGCAGATACACTAGAGACATGGAGGAGGAACCCATGCTAGGTAGGGTCATTCTTTAACACACTAGCACAGCTCAAGCTTATGCTTTACACTTCCATGCATAGGTGACTTCCCTAGTCCATGTCCAACTTTGTATCCTGGCAGTTGTAGAACTAACGTTTGAAAGGTATAGAAGGCATTACATGGGGCATAAACAGAGGCTGTGTATGAATGGAGGTAGACGTGGTGGAGATGCTATTGCTGCAAGGGTGAACCCATAGCCACACTTGTATTTAGTATGCCATTCATTACACTCGGATATAATGAGCAGAATGCATGAAATGAACCACACTTGTGAGACACACATCAGTAAAGTAATTTTATTTTCACTTCTACATGGGACCTCAGTATTGTGATGACATGAAGCATTAGCACACACTTTCAAAAGGAGTGATGTACACATTGTTCACATATTTCAGCCTATAATTGAAATCTGGCATTTCATGTGTGAAACCATCCTTAATTGCAGTGCATCATCCAGGAACAGTTCCACCACCACTTGGGCATGATTTAAAATCTGCCAAACTCCAAATCAGGCAAAAAGTCCCTTGTAATGCATGGCGTTCAACCTGTAAATGTAAATGTAAATGTAGATGTACTTGTATAGCGCACGACTACCCGGAGGCATCTCGGCGCTTGTACGAATACCGCTGAGGAACCCTTCCTGGCCTTTCCCTGTGAAGTGTCCACTCCTGGGCACCCCCAAGGTGAGACCAGGCATCCTAGCGTTGTTGGGGCCGTTGTGGAGATTAAGCAAGCTATTACCTGTTACACATTGCAATGCCACCTTTCCACTATTCAGTCAGGGTACACAGTGTGCCTTGAAATTTGAACATTTCTGCACAAATTACATTTTTGAGAACTTCTGTCAAAAAAGGTTCACTTCTGAAATGCTTGAGCTAACTACCATTTTCTACTTCAACTATTGCCCGCCCTCCTTTGAAGGATGGAGGAGTACAGCGGACAACGGCACACAACCTACCAGAGACATTGTCTCACCAGGTCCAGTGATTGATCCATGCAGTGAAGATGACCCTGATGTTGTCGCTGGAGGAAATTGCAAAAATAACCTTGGAGACAAATGAGTTCAAAGCCAAAAGTTCCATTGCAAAACCACCACTCATGCCAGGTAATGGGAAAGATGTGCCCCTCCAGATTATCACCTCCCATGAGGACTACAGAAGCACACTGACTTCTGATTGACTTTAACAGGGGTATTTAATGCCAGTGACATCACACTGTCACTGCTACTGTAAATGGCCTAACATGGAACTATTGAATGTATTTGCAGAGCAGGCGAAGTACCACAATACATTTGTGACAGGTTTGTGAGATACCCTACTGTATGTCAAGGAATCCCTAGAGGACAATGTAGCACTTAATGACTTTGCCATGTCCATTGAGAACAAGTCTAGGGATCTAGGAAATGCTGTTGCCCATATGTTCGATGTCATTCGGACCTCAAGAGGCAAAATGTTGACAGCAAGAATTGATTTGAGCTCTGAGTGGGAAGATCAGCACGCATACATATCATGGTGAAGGCATAAAATGCGCGTCAGTGTGCAGATATCCAGATCAGGAGGCTGTTTTGCCATGGCACTGCAGCACATCACTTAGATGGTGGAACACTTGCTTCCATCTACCCATTAAATGTGAGGGTAGGGACTCTGAACTCTCATCCAGCATGGGGGCAGGCCAATGATAATTTAGATCTAGTTCCAAGGCATAGATCTTTGGGTTCCTCTGGTAACCCAAAGTGTGTGACCCTCACTCTGTTTATTGAAGCCTTGTCAATTCCAACAATCTGTGTCAGGGTGTTACGGAAGCCATTGTAGTTTGGTGGTGGACGAAGGGGCTGTTTCTATGTGCCTTTTAAGTGTCTCTGGTTGTTGCATTTTGTTTGCCCCAGCTTTTGTTTGATGCAACGTGTACTCTTTGCATAATAACACGCATGTGATATCAAACATTACAATTCACGATGAATGACGATTTTCCAGTCCAGGTGAAGGTCATTAAAGAGTTATATACTTTGCAAAATCTTATACATTTAATTTTACATTTCACAGTTGTAGATTTAATCGGAAAACTCAAATATGGATATGCTTGTGGGCTTTCATTTCCATATTGTCACAAGGATGTTTATTTAAAATAAAAGTACACTGACAGTAAATACTTCCTGAAAGCAAGCAGCAATAAAACCACATGCGACAAGCTAACACTTCTATAGCGCAAAAGCCTTACACAACAGGAGGCCAATCCAGGCATGATCCAGTGTCATGAAGGTCTGATCCTAGACCCACATGAAGGAGCAGTGTCTTTTGTAGGCGGATGCTTGTGAGCTTGAGCGTCAACAAGAAGGGGTGATGTTAGATTCTGGTGGACGGTGCACTCTGCACGGTTGTGAAATCTGCTGTTTCTTTGGTTTTCTTTGCTGTGCACTTCGTTAGACACTCTAAAAAAACATAAAATTATCATATGGTCAATTGTGTTGTCAGTGGTTTAGGAAGGGGGGTGCGGTGGGTGGGGGCCACCCCGGGTGTCTTCACTGGGGCGGGGTGACAAAATGGCAAAAATATGTGTTTTAAACACATATTATTGCCATTTTGTCAAGCCGGGGTGGCAAGAAATTTTCTGCGCCGGGCACCACCTGACCTTGCTATGCCACTGTGTGTTATGCAATGAAAACCTGCGCTCTCCAATCCCCGACCTTTCACTAACTCTCCTTAAATGATGGGCAGCATAAATCTTTTCTCTGGCTTCAGTAGTTGCCATAATAATGAGAGCCTAACCCTACAATGCATTAAGTGCCAGGTGTTCGTAGATGTGGTAGCAAAGTACTAGTCACAAATTGCGACCAGTGAGACTACTAAATTATTTTGCGAACATGCTATTTATTAATAGATCAGTTTACAAAATAAGGATAAGGATTGGGTTGAAATCTGACCTATAATAATAATGTTCATGGGGTACGTTGTCAATTGTCCCTCCGGTTGGTGGCCGTCACATGGACAGTGGCCTGCTGGAGACAGCAGCCCACCGTGTCTGTGCAAAAACAACAATTGATGGACAGAATGCAGAACAATGTCATACATTCACCCCAGTACAGAGATCTGGGCCTAAATCCATCTTTTTTTGCTCACCATGCTATTACAGTTTGAACCCAGCCATATGCAAATCAGTCTTGACCCTGTGCCCAATGGGAACAGTCCAGCCCGAACTGCCAGGCCAGGTCCTCTCTGGACTGGAAACAAGCATCCTAGGACCGGTTTCGGGGTCTCACCCCTCTTCAGCCAGGATAGCTTGTCTAGGATGCTTGTTTCAGGTCCAGGGACGACCTGGCTTGGCAGTTCGGGCTGGACTGTTCCCATGAGGCACAGGGACGAGGCTGATTTGCATATGGCCAGGTCTAAACTGGGGTGGCATGGTGAGCAAAAGAATGATGGATTTAACCCAGATCTCTTGACTTGGGGTGAATGTTTTGATTTGTTCTGCATTCCGTCCATCAATTGTGTGTCTTTTGCTTTTTCGACCTTAGTGCGCCGGGTATGCCCAGACGTGGCTCACTGTGCCACTGGAATCTAGCTATCCTGGCTGATGAGGGCTGAAAGCCCAAAACCAGTCCTAGGGTGCTTGTTTCAGGTCCAGGGAGGACCTGGCTTGGCAGTTCGGGATGGAATGATCCCATGAGGCACAGGGTTAAGGCTGATTTGCATATGGCACAGGGACGAGGCTGATTTGCATATGGCCAGGTCTAAACTGGGGTGGCATGGTAAGCAAAAGAATGATGGATTTAACCCATGTCTCTTGACTGGGGGTTAATGTTTTGATTTGTTCAGTATTCTGTCAATCAATTGTGTGTCTTTTGCACCATGTCTGTGATCACTTTTTACATATTTTTTGTAAATGTAGCCCATTTTCCTTAAAGGAAATGGTACTACGTTTATTAACAAATATTTCTCTTTAGAAAAGTTTCTGTAAGAGTTACCAGTAGTCCCTTGGGCCACTGCCTATTCTCTATTAATGGTTTGAGACTAAAATAATGCAAACACGCCTCATTCAAACTGTGATTCAGTATAAATGTCTAAACCCATTTTGCTATCTGGTCAAAAGCCACTTAACAGTCGAAAATCCAGAGATTTAGCAAATTACAGGGTTTGTAATCCCTAAATGGCTATGCACATTTGTCTCAAAGTTACTGCTTCTTTTGTGAAATTGCTTACTCATTCCTGTAGTACTTATCCCTCCCTTTCTCTTGTTTTCTCCACACCGCTATCTACTTGTTCATGCATTCTGTTCTCAAACTAGCGCTACACTTTTCTAGATTGCCTGATTTCAGCTCTGTCCCTACTTGCCCGTTACTTTGTTAATAGCAAGGAACCCCAGTGGGGGAGCAGGCTGTAGTATTGTCATCAGGAATTAATGTTAGAAAAACACTTGGAAGCGTCAGTTCAATTCCCATTGGGAAGGTAAACACTTGTGTCAAACTCACTGTCAGTGTTGTCTCTGGTTGGCATTTTGTTAGTGTCAACGTAGAAGTCACTGTTTAGTGTGCCGTCTCATATGAAGTGTCAGCGCCTTCAGACCCTCACGGGTGAGTAGCGCACTTACAATTCCCTGATTGATTGAAGTGAGGCAACCAGCCTATATTCATCCTCAGAACAAGAATGTAGATTTATATCATGACAAACTCGATGGTTTGGGTCTGATAATATCTTGGTCTTTCGTGCAGATCTAATCCTTTATGGCTGGAGTGCAAAGACCTAGACATTAAGATGCTCTACTTAAGTTACTTTGTAAGAAAGAATATAGATAACTTCAAAAGAATCCGAAGGCTTCATTGTTCCAGCAATCCGACTCTTTCAAATGGGTTGTAGAAAGACACCCAACACAATCTTTTCCATTCTCTGAAGAGACTCAGACATTTTATACGAACAATGGGGTACATCAGTCTACACTGCTCAGGCAAACAAAGTGATCCATGATTTCGCCTATCCCCACCCTTGATGCTCCCAGGATGTACTCACATGCAGAAGCTCGCCTCTAGAACAAGAAATATCTTGCACTGAGCAGAAGGTTGAAAGCCAGACTCTTGGCAAACAGGATACGAAGGCTGATCACTGTCAGTGACAGGGTGTTGACTGTTTCACTGCTGTGCACTGTAATCGAACATAAGAGGAAAAGCAAAGATAAACATACATATATATCCAACACATTGTATTGTGGAACAGCAGAACAGCATACTATTCAGAAATATATTCGCAGGGTAATGTGTCGTGGGAGAGGTTTTTATTCATATCCGCTGGAACTTAGTTGTGTGCGTTTTGTTTTCACTTACATTTCACATCACTTTGTTAGTTGGCTTTTTAGCTCAACAGACAACGTTGTATTTCAGACCAAAGTTTCTCTTTATTGTGATGCTACTTTTTCCAAGTGTATCTTTGCACCTAACATGATTTCTTACGTTGTTCAATGAGGCCCTTTCTCTATCAACTTGATTGCAATTGCACCTACTCATCAATTTACTGTAGCACCACTGGCAGTGTTGAGCCTTTTGAGTTTGGCCTTTGCTCAGGATAAGGTGAGTTGAGATGTACGTTTGGAATACTTTCAGGATTATTTCTGGCTTTGCACTTACACAGAAATTCCTCCAACCAACTTAAAATCAGATCTCAACCATGGACACTGATGCAACAACAGCATGATTGGTATCAAACCACAGTGACACAAATACAACTTGCATACAAAAAATCTCAGGCCGCCTATATGGCATAGCGATTGAGCATCTGCTGACCATTGCAATAAAAAAATTACATCTTCTCACATAGACAACACCAGTGAGGCCTAAGCTGAATTAATTTTATCAATCACCCATAGTATACCAGAAACACATACAAATATGAGAAAGTGCAAGAACTAACTAACTAACATATATAACCAAATAATTTATAAATAAAACTTAATTAATATAAAAGTTGCATATATATATATATATATATATATATATATATATATATATATATACATTTTCACCAAGTACTCACAGGTACCGTTGCACTCCCGTCAGGTACAAATCACCGCACAGAGTCCATCCGTCATTAGGTGAAATAATCGTTTATTCTTTGCTTATCGGTTTACAGCCATCAAATACCCTACGCGTTTCAGCGATCCACTCGCCTTGGTCACGGGTAAACACAAAAACATTTTTCACCAAGTGGTTTTTAAACACATTTACGTGAAACGTACCAACATAGATAACGGACTGTCATTCTAGAGGTTAAGCTCCACCATAACGGCGGCCATCTTAGAGCAGTGTTCTCCTACCCATAAACGTTCTTATACATAAAGTTAATTGAAAAAGCAATGAGGGTGATGATATAAACAATAAAAATCAATTATATCAGACTTTTACACATTTCTAAAATTCGAAATTTTCACCCTGATGTTGCAATGATATCAGTCACGTTAACGAACATGGAAATTCTTTACAGTTGCCATGGAGAAAAATGGAACCGAATATGCACCATTTCATCCTATTCAAGCACCCGTGAAATATCTCTCCGTGTGCAGATGTCGATAAGAGGGGAATTAATCAATTGTTTTACTTTTTCCTCATTGTGCTGGATAATACTACCACCTTTGCAAAAATACTATGCATATTTAAGCTTGCATTATCATCAAGTGATTACACAACAACGTCTGTCCATGTCCCATAAACGGATATTGTTACTATACCCAAGTGGGTAATCTTAGATGAAAAAATTTTTTTCCAATCGAAAAACATATAATTCATTGCAACATCATTTTAACCAAACTTTGCAGTTAATTTATGCATCTTGGTGCTCCCATTATTATCAAGTGATTACAAAACAGCGTCTGTCTATGACCCCCATACAGAATATTGCTCTTATACCCAAGTGGGTAATATTGGATGAAACTTTTCTTCAATTGTACACATCTAATTCATTGTAGCGTCTCTTTTATTTTGCCCAAATGGACAATTAATGCTTTCATTTTGAAAAATGCAAAATTGCAAACAGATCATCTTCATTTCTTCCGATGTTTCAAGAAAACTAAAATAAAGGAAGAAGAAAAAGAAACCAATTGAGAAAAGTATTGCCATAGTAACATCAATACTGCAAAATGTTATATTGGGGTCCGCCAGGTGGAGCCCTCCGAATGACTACTTAAAAATACATACATGTATACCAAAAATGGATGTTAAGGATATTAAAGAGTACGTGGTAATTTGACTAATTTAAAAATTCAAAAAATTCGAATAATTTAAAGACAAAAAGTCATCCCAGGAAGAAATTAATGGAAAGAAATTCTGGATTTCCACAAGACCTAAAATAAGGAACAACATGTTCCAATAGTATACCTCACAGATAAGGAAGCTTCCACTACACAGGGAAGAACATATAAAAATACATTTTGAATTTTTGGATTTTGAATTTATGATCCCATAAACTCTCAGCATACCAATCAAAGATACCTGGCACATATTATTCCCCCAAATGCCAAGACATCTCTTCTTCTGAATTCAAACCAGCAGGGGCCTTGGTATTTAGATCTAGAATATACCTTGATTCTAACTGACGGAGTTTACGTATCCTGTCACCCCCTCTTTGTTTTGCCTCTACTCTATCAATCACAAAGAACTTCAGCAGATTACGATTACTGTTGTGAAATTCTTCGAAGTGTCTGGCAATAGGTGAGAGTTTGTCCTTGTTTTGGATTGCCCTTTGATGTTCTAGCACACGTTTTTTCGCTGTAAACATTGTGCTACCCACATATTTCTTAGTACAGGGGCAAACCAAAACATACACACAGAAATCAGACAAACAGGTAAGATGTTTACCAATGATTCTTTCAGTTTCACTGATGGGGTAATAAACCTTCCTTACATTAGTGCTAAACTTGCATGCTTTGCAAAGCATGCATGTAAAGAATCCCTGTATGTCACTCTGTGTTCTATTCGTGCTGGTTACCTCATTTTTGCAAAGCTTATCTTTAAGAGAATCAGACTTTCTATAGGTGATACTCGGCACTGGTCCTAATCTCTTAGCCAAAGTTTGTTCGGTGGATAGGATTTTCCAATGTTGGTGTAGGCATTTCCGCACTTCCCAGGAATTAGAGTGATATGTAGCTATATATCTTATAACTTCATCACTACTGTTGTCATCCTCTTTAGCTTTAGGTGTCAACAACTGCTCTTGTGTAAATTCATTAGCCTTTCTTAGTGCTTCTTCAATTACCCTAGGGTTATAGCCTCTTTCTGCAAATCTCTGGGACATACATTCGCTTTCAGCAATAAAGTCCCTATCCAGGCTGCAATTTCTCCGAGCCCGGAGAAACTCCCCATAGGGGATACTGCGGATCAAGGTTTTAGGATGTCCGCTATTAGCAAACAGCAGAGTGTTCCCTGCAGTCGGTTTCCGGAAGAGCTTGGAAATCAATCTCTTGCCCAACACCTGTACTTGTAAATCCAGAAATTCAATGTTCTGGTTGCTCATAGTTCCTTCAAATTGTAAATTCATTTCATTTTGATTTAACATGGAGATGAACTCAGTCGCTAATTGTTCAGACCCACCCCAGATAATAAACAGATCATCAATATACCGCAGCCATAATTTCACATGGCTGCGGTAAAGATGCTGTGTCTGAGACACCTGTCGCTCCCAGCACCCCATAAAGAGGTTGGCAAAGCTGGGAGCAAAACAGGTGCCCATAGCTGTCCCTTGTTTCTGCCTGAACAGTCCTCCATCAAAAATAAAAAAATTATTTTCTAGGCAGAAAGTCATCATTTGCACCAGCATCTCATTGTGTCTGAGAAAAGAGATGGAACGAAGGTTTAAAGACTCTTGACATGCCTGTATACCCTGGGTGTGTCTGATCGAGGTATACAGGCTACAGACATCTAATGTCATTAGCAAGTAGCCTTCTTTCCATTCAAAGTCCTTGATCAGACTTAGGAAATGTCTGCTATCTTTAATATAGGATGGTAACTTCTCTACATAAGGATGGAGAAAATAATCGATATACCTCGATGTTTTTTCTAATAGGGAGCCCCTAGATGACACAATGGGCCTCCCTGGAGGATTGACAGCATCCTTATGGAGCTTAGGTAGAAGATACAAGATAGCAATTTTAGGATTCCGATTGAGTAGAAAGGCATACTCATCCCATTCTAGAATACCAGTAGTATGCCACGATTTAAGCATCCCAAAATACCTCATGTTAGATTCCTCAATAACACTCATAGAAACCTGTTCGTAACAATCGCCACCTTGTAGCTGTCGAACTCCTTCCTTTATGTAATCGATCATATTCAATATGACTACATTACCGCCTTTATCCGACTGGCGAATTACAATGTTCGAGTCAGATTGTAAAGACGTTACAGCCTGTCGTTGTTCTCTTGTCAAATTATCATTTGTCCAAACCCTCTTACTGGCAAGTTTCTTTAAGTCATTCGTAACTAGTGTTTCAAATATATCTATCCCACAAGCTGGTAACGTGGGGTTAAAAATAGACTTGGGTTTGAACTTGTTTGGACAGCTTAAATCAACCTTATAACCCAGGGACACAGCATCAATGGGTCCAGATCCCACATCATCCAGACTTTCCACCTCCAATTCCTTCAAAGCAATTAACGCCTGTACTTCATTAACTGACTCAAACGCTGGAATCTGATTACTTCCAGCTATACCAAGTGTGTGAGTCTTGACTTTCAATTCATTCCATTTGTGTAGTCTCAGCTTCCTAGTAAAGTAAAATAAGTCAATTCTCTCTTGGGGATAAGAAAATAAAGAGGTGGGACAAAAGGATAAACCAAATTGTAACACATCATGTTCCATGGGTGTAAGAAAGCGTGAGGAGAGATTTACCACATTACGGCAGTTCTTCATTTTCCGCGTCTCTTTTGGCCCCTTGTTTCCACTCCCACTGGGGTTGTTGTTTTTCTTCTTCCACCATCCACCTCTCCTGGATTGTTTGTGGATGATGTTATTTCTGTGGCTTTTCCTCTTCCTCTGCCTCGTCCTCGTGAGCCCCTTCCTCTGCCACGTCCCCTGTCGATCTGCCATTTCGGTTGATTTGACGACAGGTTCATCAGTCGGAATTCCTCCCAAAAATTTGTCGGCTTCTTAGATGTACTGGGTGCCGTGGTTTGCAAGGTTTGCGGGGTTCCATCTTCTGAGACATCACTCTCACTGATGTCACTGTCAATTTCTCCACCCACATGAATCATATCCAAATCTCCCTGAACGCCTTTCCGTTTCAAGTTGTCATACTTCCGACTGAAAGTGAACACACGACCGGACATATAATCAATCTTATCCCGTAGGAATTTTCTTTCTTTCTTAGCAATAATTTCTTCCTCATGTTTATTAATTTTCATTGTTATGTCATCCAATTTACTTTTGAATAGTTCTTCAGATTCTTCTTTTTGGATCTCAGCTTTCAATTCACTTATTTGCGTCAATAGTGACGATCTTTCTTTCCATGCAAATTTAATCAGAATAGAAAGCATCCGATTAGAGCAACCCATCAGATTTTCGGCCCATTCCTCAGCCAATTCGGGATCTGGATCCTCATATGAGGGTGCAATCAGAATTCTAAGACCACGAGGGACTCTTTTTTCTTCTTGGTATTTCTCCAAAGTGATTGCTTCCCACCATTTTGAAATTTCCTTTCTCAGAAGTTTCTCGAGTTTTTGATACTTCTGGACTGCTGAGGTGGGCACCGTAATCTGTTCATCTTTGTCTGATGTTTGCTCTCCCGTTTTAACAAACATTGATTTGGCTCGTAGTCTTCTGCGAGACTCTATATCCTCATCCATCCTTATGGCTGTTGATAGAATACCCTGTGATAATTACAACCTTCCACCGAATGACTGGACTCTGCAGTTGTTAAACTTCCCCTCCTTGCAAGAACGGAAGGTATGCAGAATTCCTGACAGTCCTTGTCACCCCAGTGTCTAACATCAAAGACACCGGTGATTGAGAAACGCTACGTTGTATAATCAGAGGATCGTACTAATGCCTTGAATATGCTTGAAGAAAGCAAAGTGTACACTCGTCATGCACATAGACGCTTGGTCGATAAGAAATCCGATGAGAAAAGCCGATGTTACATAGATTACAAAAGTTACCATCCAGCAATCAGTACCTTCTTAGCACACATCGAGCATCTTTTTTTCTCATAGAGTTATTTCTAACTGTCGATCAGTCAAGGTCAACAGCCTTCTTTCTATCGTAATTTCTTCAGCGTCACCGTTTATTAGAATCCTCCGAGCATTCGAAACACAATTCCTCTTTGAACAACGTGGTCAAACCGGGATTCACTATGTAACACCACCCTTCACTTCTTCAGATATCCCGGGACACTTTAGCGTCGGTGCAACCGTGGGTCCGAAGACGCCCACTTTAGACCAGTAAATTTTTGGGAGGAATTCCGCCTAATGAATCAAACACAAAATCAACAGAACTGGCAGAAGGATCGTGGTCGAGGAAGTGGAAGGGGCTACAGAGGACGAGGCAGAGGCAGAGGAAGAAACGCAACAGGACAATCGCCGTCTACAAACAAATCAGGCGTGGTGGATGGAGCAAGAACCACAGCAACTCCCATGGGAATGGAAACAAGGGGTCAAAAAAACAGAAGATGAACTGTCAAAATGTGGTAAATTTGTCAAACCATCCTTTGAATTGTATTGAATATGATGTGCTACAATATGGTTTATCTTTCTGTCCTACTGCCCCATTCTCGTACTCTAAAGAAAGAGTTGATTTGTATCATTTCACTAGGAAACTACGCCTGCACAAATGGCACAAACTAAAGGTTAAAAACACCCAACCTTTCAACCATTTAAATAAGATCAGTCCCGTGGAAGATACAATCAATGAAGTCAATACTTTAATTGCTCTGAAAGAACTTGAAAGTGAGGATATTGGTGACCCCATCACAGCCCAATCATTGGGTTTCAAGACAGATCTTAGTTGTCCCAACGACTTCGCACCGAAATCTAATTTTAATCCCACTATGCCACCTAGTGGTATTGATATTTTTGAAACTCTTGTTATCACCGATTTAAAATCTTTAGCTAAAAAGAAGATATGGCAAAATGACAATCTAAACAAATCGCAGAGATTAGCAATCAAATCCTTACAAGCAGACAAAAACATAGTGATCCGACAATCGGATAAAGGGGGTAACGTTGTTATCCTCAACACATATGATTATCTGCAGGAAGGGTTACGTCAATTGGGCGACAAAGAATGTTATGAGGTTGTAGAGAGGAATGTTATTGATGAATCTAATATTCAATACCATAACATGTTGAAGTCTTGGCACACACAAGGAATTTTAGAATGGAATGAATATTCCTTCTTATTAAATCGTACACCTAAAGTGGCCTTATTATATCTATTGCCCAAACTGCATAAAGATATGGTCAATCCTCCAGGGAGACCTATTGTTTCATCTATAGGCTCCCTGTTGGAGAGAACTTCCAAATACATTGACTACTTCCTACGTATGTATGTAGAAGGTTTACCTTCCTATCTAAAAGATAGTAGGGATTTTCTCAATAAAATCAAACAAGTAAAGTGGCAAAAGGATTATCTGCTGATTACCTTAGATGTTTGCAGCCTCTATACGAGCATCAAGCACACTGATGGTATACAGGCTTGCAAACAATTTCTGACTTCACGTTCCATCTCATTCTTGCAACATACAGATATGCTGTTACAGATGATCAGATTCTGTTTAGAGAACAACTTTTTTGTCTTTAATGACGTCTTTTACAGACAAACACAGGGAACTGCTATGGGCACCTGCTTTGCTCCCAGTTATGCCAACCTTTTTATGGGGCACTGGGAGCAGCAGGTGCCCGAGACATGTAATCTATATCGCAATCATGTAAAAACATGGTTGCGTTATATAGATGATTTGTTTATCATCTGGGAAGGCAGTGAAGAACTTGCCTATGATTTCATTGATGTTCTTAATAACAACGAGGTTAATTTGAAATTTGAGGGCACCGTCAGTAGGTCCTGTATAGAATTCTTGGACTTACAGATTGAGGTTGTTGAAGATTCATTAACATCTAAACTGTATCGCAAAAAAAACATCAGGGAACACGCTGCTACATGCGGAGAGTGGACATCCTAGGTCCCTTATCAATAGCATTCCGTTTGGAGAGTTCCTCCGGGCCCGGAGGAACTGCAGCTCTGATTCAGACTATGTACAGGAATGCAAAGTTATGTATGAAAGATTTTTGGATAGGGGATACAAAATGAATGTGATCAGAGAAGCGTGCGTGAAAGCCACTAATTTTAAACATGATGAATTACTGGCCCCCAAAGACAAGCCAGATGATGACAAAAAGGAAGTCATTAGATATATAACAACTTACAATTCAGGTTCCTTTGATGTGAAAAAATGTCTAAAAAGACATTGGGGTATCCTCAAAACTGAAGCAACGTTGGATGAAGTTGTGAAGGATGTTCCCAATGTAACATACAGGAAGGCCAGTTCTCTACACAATAAATTGTGCAAGAATGAAGTCAGTATTGTCAAATCATCTACTATAGATGTTCAGGGTTTTTACACTTGATTGACATGCAAAGCTTGTAAATTCAGTTCCAATGTCAAGAAAGTCCATTATTCGATCAGGGACGAGGATAGATACATTGAGAAACACCTTACTTGTCTATCTGATTATTGCGTTTATGTGTTGAGCTGCCCCTGTGTAAAAAGATACGTGGGCAGTACTATGTTTGCTGCCAAGAAACGAATCTTGGAGCACATGAGGGCGATTCAGAACAAGGATAAACTCTCCCCCATAGCACGACATTACGAGGAGTACCACAAAAGTAATCGCAATCTGCTGAAATTCTTTGTAATAGACCGGATTCCTGCAACCATTAGGGGGGGAGACCGAATTCGTAAATTACGACAACTTGAATCGCATTACATTTTGGAACTGAATACCAAGATTCCATGGGGTTTAAACTCTGAAGAAGAACTTTCTTGGTTTCTGGGGGAATAATTTCCTCTTGATCTGGTTATTCATGATGGATTAGCATGTGAAGTTTGTCTCAGGATTTTTCTGCTGTGTGTCCATGTTTTTAACAGTGAAGGTTATTTGTACTATATATATTTCTAACATATTTCTCCTTTTCCTTATTTGTTGATGACATATTTGTAACCCAATCATATTTGTTTACCTTTTCAGATGGTGCTGACAAGTGAAAACTAGCTGATTCTCAGAGATTAGTAATAATTAGTGTTCTGTGTTCACATTCTCTATTTTGGATGGATAATCTGTTGATGAGATGAGTGTATACTCAACATAATCGTAATCTTTGCAACGAGCATTAATTTGTGCACACGACAAATTAATACCCACTTGGGATTAATTATGGTTTCAAGATAGTGACGACAACAATAATGTCTGTTTTTCTACTTGATTAGGTATTGTGTTCATGAGATATGTTAATACCCACTTGGGTTTTATAATGCAATTTTTTGTCTCTAAGAAATATATGCGCAAGTAATGAGTGAATACCCACTTGGGTTTAACGAGATAATACGACTTATTGTCCACCGGAATATCTCTGAGCAATGTTCAACACGGTGACGCTTTCCGTTATTGTAAAGTTACAACAATTCCACTATCTGTCGGGTCTACCACCATTATTATCGTTATCTGGATACTTATTCAGATATAGACATTTCCCCAAGATTAGTGTCTCTTGTATGTAGACGGTTGTCAATAAAGTTTTGTCAGATATTTTGAATATTCTTAGACGGATAGTAATGCCAATATGTCTGAGAATTATCAGAGTGCAAATAATGTTTGACGCTCAAGTAGGGCTGTAAGTAACACATATTCTGATGGAGATACTATATGTCTAATGGCACCAAGAAAATTTGGGTAAAAAAATTTGGTTTAAAAATGTGGTTTATATTTTATAAATTACAAATTCAAATCAGTCAATCAATGTAAGTGAATATGCATATACACAATATTCTTGAATTAATGTGGGATACCTCGGAACTTACTGTTCTTATATGTATGATCTGTATAATTGCACCATTCCAAGATGGCTGACGATTTGGGAACGATATGTTTGGACTTACATGAATTTGTCCTGTTTCCATGTTTCTTATGTTACGTTCAGTTATAGTTTAAATATTTGTTTGTTAGCGAGTGACAATCTACCCGTGATCAAGGCGGTCACGCCGAAACGCGTTGGGTATGTGGCTCGTTTTTGCCGAATAAATCAATTTCAAGCCCGTGACTATGTTTGTACTCTCTCTTTGGGATGGAGTGCATCGAATGCTTTGATGCATTGTGGATCACTATTCAATACAGGGAGCCTTGGACCCTGTGATGGCACCGCGGTGTAAGTGTCCCAGGATTTTCTGAGGATGTGGTTAAAAAAAAAATATATATATATATATGTATATATATATATATATATATATATTCACTAAAAAAAACATAGGTTTCAGGGGCGTTATAGTTAGCTGGACATTTCCCTCGTACAAAACCCTAGAAATTCCCCTGTTATAGTTAGTTCAGCTAACTATAACTCGCGCCCCCGCAATGCACTGCTGATGACGTCACATATTACATCACTCATGACATGGTCAGTGACATCACTGATGACATCACTGATGACATCTCAAATTACATCACTGATGATATCACTGATGACGTCATCCAGGTGATAAATTAGTGCATCTTCTCACACCCTAATATAACCTTTGATACACTGACTCAAAATTTCAGATGGCCATTTTGAAAAACATAGATACTCCAATAACTACATACCCACTCATTGACTCTTAGGTCTACATACACCTCCACTCACTCACCTGTACAGTCACTCATACTTACAGTCACTCAGTACAGGACAATCATATGCATTTATACACCTATATAGACACTCACACACCGCCAATCATCCATTGAGGTACTGACACACCTAGTCAGTCATGCAAATAATTAATTACAGTCCAATTTACTCACCTATACAGTTAAATACACTCAAATTCACTTACTCATAAAAATACTAACAAATTCTGACGCTCTTATACAATTACTGATACAAGCACACACTCATTCATACAGCCACTCCCAAAATCACACACTCTCACATATAAATAGTTATATACTCTTACACACATATACACTGTGTTTCACATATGTAGTTACTCACACATGTACAACTGAGATATACATTCAATCACTAACACACCCTCACATACAGTCACCCAACCATACAGTCCATCACACATGCACTCTTAAAACCATGCACCCACTGAATCACTGAATCACCCACTCACACATCTATGCACAGAGTCACACACACCCTACCCACACAAACACTCAGGCACCCATACAGATACTCAGACAACCAATCAATAACCCATATAGACACTCATATAGCTATTCACAAAACCATGCAGCCACTTATACACCAACACACGGACACATACAGACATTCACACAGTTTAGTCACTAGTCTGCAGTAAGATACATTTAATGACTCACTTATAGAGTCAGTTACGCACCTAGAAAATCTCCCATTCACACACTTATACACCCACTCATTCTTCCATAGGCCTTTCACTATAAATATATAAAACATATTTAAACTTTTCAGAAAAACACACATTCACTGGATGATTTCATCAGTGATGTAATTTGAGATGTCATCAGTGATATCATCAGTGATGTCACTGACCATGTCATGAGTGATGTAATATGTGACATCATCAGCAGTGCATTGTGGGGGCGCGAGTTATAGTTATCTGAACTAACTATACCAGGGGAATTTCTAGGGTTTTGTGCGAGGGAAATGTCCAGCTAACTATAACGCCCCTGAAACCTATGGTTTTTTTAGTGAATATATATATATATATATATTCACTGAAAAAACCATAGGTTTCACACATGTTATAGTTAGCGGAAATTTTACTGATAAAAAACCAGTGAAATTCCCCCGTTATAGTTAGTGCAGGCAACTATAACTCACGCGACCGCAATCCTCTGCTGATGCTAATACTGTATTTAGACACTTATTTGCCCATGTCTTCTTCCATACATTTTTAGCTATACATATATTACAAATATTTTTTTTTCATAAAGACACATATGTCATCAGCAGAAGATTGCGGTTGCGTGAGTTATAGTTGCCTGCACTAACTATAACGGGGGAATTTCACTGGTTTTTTATCAGTAAAATTTCCGCTAACTATAACATGTGTGAAACCTATGGTTTTTTCAGTGAATTTGCAAGGTTTTTTAAATGCTAATTCCTAACTATAACGTGTGTGAAACCTATGGTTTTTTCAGTGAATTTGTACGGTTTTTGAAATGCTAAGTTACTTTACGCCATTCGTGGCGTGCGCGCCCACTTAACGCAGTTCGTTCCGTGCGCGCACGGTGCGCTTCGCGCACCGTGCGCGCACAGTAAGCACGCGGTGCGCTTTGCGCACCGCGCGCCCACTTTACGCAGTTAGTGCCGTGCATGCACGGTGGGCTACGCGCACCGCGTGCCCACGTTACGCTAGATGGGCCATGTACGCACGATGCGCTTCGCGCACCGTGCGCACATGGAGGACATATGATGCACTTCGTTTTGAAAGGTAATATTTTAATTTTTCGTAATTTTTATAAGCCAAGCACAAATGGTGCCCTTCGGGCACCATTTGCACACGGGGTGGATGTGTGGATAATTTTTTCTTTTATTATTTTTGTTTAAAATATTCTAGTTTATCACACCTCTGATAAGCCATGCACAATTGGTGGCCTGCAGCCACCAATTGCACACGGGGTGGGGAGAGTGTGGATAGTTTTTTAATATTTTTTTACCGTACGCGTACGGTAAGCGTAATCGGCGAAATTAGCGAAAAAATAAAAATTGCATTTTTGGCCTTGGGGGGTCTTTGGGGACTCCCTCAACATGGCTATGTGTGTGGGAGCTGTCTAAACAGCCCCTTTACATGTTTTTTGGCTTTATTTTACAACCTAACTCTCAGTGCGAGAGAGAAAATGGCGGCCGCCGCTTCCTGGTTTCGGCCGATTCGAATGTTTACTAAGATCTAAGAGCCAATCAGAATCGCGCTCGCGCACGCCACCGTACGCGTACGGTAAGCGTACCGTAAGCGCACCGTAAGCTGGCTCAGATATATATATTGATTTAAAGGCTATTTTCTCAGAATCTACTGAACAGATTTACACCAAACCTACAAAAGGCACTTCCTTGACCTAATTTTTTTTTGAAAAATCGCGGGGTACGCGTAACGTGCGCGTACGGTAGAAACGGAAAAATTCTGCGAACTGCGTAACGTGGGCGCTCGGTGCGCGAAGCGCACCGAGCGCCCACAGCGCGCGCACTGTGCGCGTACGGTACGCGCACGGTGAAAAACCTTAAAAAAATAAAAAAATAAATACAGAACTTAGCATTTCAAAAACCGTACAAATTCACTGAAAAAACCATAGGTTTCACACACGTTATAGTTAGGAATTAGCATTTAAAAAACCTTGCAAATTCACTTAAAAAAACCCATAGGTTTCACACATGTTATAGTTAGCTGGACATTTCACTCGTGAAAAACCATTGAAATTCCCCCGTTATAGTTAGTGCAGGCAACTATAACTCACGCGACTGCAATCCTCTGCTGATGACGTCAGATATTACATCACTGATTACATATGTGTCTTTCTGAAAAATAAATATTTGTAATATATGTATAGCTAAAGATTAATGGAAGAAGACATGGGTAAATAGGTGTCTAAATACAGTGATTTAATATCTGACGTCATCAGCAGAGGATTGCAGTGTGGCGGGCGCATCGTAATTGGTATTGCGGGACCACCGCACCTATTGTGGGCGGTCCCTTTTGCCAATGCGATGGCGGGCGGACAAATCAACCCCTATGTTAGGAACTGAAGCCCTTTTGTATTTTTGCTCATGCACAGTCTGTTGTAATTTCTCATTGGGAATTTAAGCACTGTGGTTTTTCATTCACACACATGTGGTCAAGGCCACGGCTGGCCGAAACGAGTCATGTTTGGAAGTAACACGTTTGCATCCACGCAAGACTGAGTGAGCATTTTCTTCTTTGTGTTGGATTTCTTGGTATATATGTATATATATGTCACGTTAAATACTATACAAGAATGAAAATGTAAAAAAAATACATAACTGTTAAAAAATATTATCAACATAAAAAAGGCACAATATTTAAAAAAAAATAACAACAATTAGAAATAAACAACACTAGCAAACGTGTTAGAATCCAAAGCAGTCAGATTAAGGGCATCATTAGGATGGTGGGCGGACAAAGTCCGCCCGCCACCCTGACGGAAAATGGGACCGCCCGCCATATGTGCGGCAGTCCCGTGGGGGGAGATTAGGATGCGCCCGCCACACTGACGGGTGCATCAGGCATTTTTAACATTGCGGCGGGCGCTGCTTTCAGCAATGGTAAAAATGCATGTTGTGCATTTGCATGCACAAAGTGGCAGGCACCGCGCGGTGCCTGCTGCATTGTGCATGCAAATGCAGGGGGGTATCATAGGTACCCCTCATGTGCACCCCCCACCATTCAAAAAATGATGTCCTGTTTACAAGGCCTTTCCATGGCGGTGATGCCGCCATGGAAATGCTGGAGGAAATTGCTTTGGTGGCCATTTGCGGCCCCCCAGGGGGTGGGGGGCTGCCCCTGAGGGTACCTATGGTACCCCCCTACATTGCCGCGCACAAGGTGGCACGTTGTCCATGGCACAGTGCAACATGCCATTTCGGCATTGCGAAGGGTGATGCTTACAGCAGCACCCTCCGCAATGTTAGGTATACAGGATGCGACCACCAGGGTGGCGGTCACATCCTAATCAGTGGGGTGGGACTGCCGCACCGCTGGCGGTCGGTCCCAGCACCGCTGGGGTGGCTGGCGGACAGAAGTCTGCCCGCCATCCTAATGGGGCCCATAGTATTTGACTCTATGGTAGATGTAACTTCAGTGACTAGAAGTGAAAACCTGTGGCAAGAAGTAAGATGTTTTGATTTGTATTTTTATTGTAAATATTTGTTTTCCCTCAGACATTATTTTTGGTATTCAGTACATCGAAGAGTGCGATTATCTTTTCCTTTATTTTATGAGTAAACATATTGTTGAAGTTATTTCATGCAAATGTCTTATGTTAAGCTTTGTTTATGACTTTTGTCATTTGAGTCACCTGGACATTATCAAATCTTCTATTGGATTGAGTAGCTCAAACAAAGCTTATTCTTGAAGCCACTACAGCACCATGATTCTAGTGCACCCAGATGGCTTGATAAAGCTTGTTCTACCACTAAGAGGTGCCTTCAAATTGCCTTGTCAAATAAGCCAAAGAATAGAGAGAAGATGGCTCTTTGTAGAACTTATTACAATTATACATAAAAAAATAGAATGTTTGAAATTAAAAGAAGCATATAGGAGTCATTGATGGTCGTCTATTTATGAAAAGAATCCCAATCATTCTACTGAACGTCGGTTATTGCCATCAAAGTGAATAGTGGCTCTATGGTCATTCTGGGTGCATATATTACTGCTGAGCAATGGCTATGTCATTTTAACAATATCTACTGTTCCAAAACCAAATGGCCTAATGTTGTCTCATTAACTCTTAACTGAAACCCTAGTTTGACTTGTTTCACCTTTGATCATCATGAGATTGCCTTAGCCCTGTACAATAGCCCATCTTGTAGTTCATAGTCTGGATGGTGTGCTATAAATCTAATATTAATCTATGGGCACCTATACATACTAATGTGTTTAAGAAAATGCATGTAAATATGAGTTGCCCTGTTCTTGGGCAGTGTCTATAATTGTTCTAGTCTTTAATAATGGCAACAGACAGGATCCTCATTGTTACAGAACCATATCATTGCTGGATTCTAAGGTTAAAGTAATTGGTTGAGTTGTACATTGAAGAATCTTAGATTGGGCTACTGATGACAGAATCTTATGCTAAACAGTATGGTTTCTGTGAAGGTCTGGCTACAGTGGAGCAATGTATAAGGCTTCACATTAATTTAGCTGCCCTTTCTACCTGGGCATCATGAACTTACGTACTGCTTTCAATTTTGTAAATCAGTCTAAATTGTGACATTATCATAGAAAAACTGGTATGGATACCTCCTTAGTCTCCTTTCCCTTCCTCCTAACTCCGTACATTATTTATCTCATGATGAATTTGGGTTGATTTATGCTGAAGACCTTATAAAGCATGTTTGATTAGTACTGTGGGTTTCTAATTGGAATAATCTTAGTGCAATCTTAAACTGACATATTATTGTTGATTGCATGAAATGTGATAATGGCCTTAAGATCCCTTGGTTGTCATATATTACATCTGCTGTGGAAGATTTAGAAAGGTCTTCTTCATTTCTGAATCCCCTTTCTGTTAGTAAATTGGATAACGTCTGGGTTAAAAATACTTTTTGGTTTGGGATGCATTTCTCAAGAGAGAACACTGAAACTAAAAAGCCCATTGGATGGAACTATGTAAGTTTTACAACTACCCTTGGCTTAGGATCTTATCTCCTAATAGATTTTGGAGTTGAATGAGAGATCTTTCTTGACAAGATTTAGACTTGGCACCAAACGCAGTCTACTATCTTTGCCTCTGGGTCAATATAGTAATAATTCAATATGCCTTGTCCTTATAATGAATTTTTAGATCAGACACTGTTGCAATTTACCTTTTTCTGCAAATTTAAATACTTTTATAATAAAAATATTTTTAATTCCAATGCTCAAAACACTAACATGCAGTAGATGTAGATCGGCCTTGTATTTTCTACAAATGTTATCCTATGATGATCTCTGTTTTGCTGTAGAATTATGTAGTATCTTGGTTATTATGCTTTACATGTCATCCACGGCTCCACCAGTGGAACACTCTTGAGATGATGTAACATAGAGGGGCCGATTCCGATCCGGGTCGGTAAGCACTCCGACCGAGTCGGATCCGGAGTGTTTTCCGACCGAGCCGGACCCCTACAGTCCCACCGAGCGAATACAATGCGCACGTATGCTGTCGGACTCGGTTCGATCGGACTCCCATAGAAGTCAATGGGAGCCAGTTGTACGACGCGTACATGAGCTCCCATTGACTGAATGGGTACATCTCAAACAAGTGCGCCCCCTACAGTGGGTACACGTCGGTGCCATCCGCACCGTACATGCCTGTGTTGGGGAGACCCATAGGTCTCCCCATGTGTGCGAGTTGTATGGCTGTGGGTGTCGGGGGGTCCGACGCGGACCCCCGAAGTCCAACTCCAGGAGCTTTCACTAGCCGGACACTCCGGGTCGCACAGGCTGTCCGACGTGTGCATCGTACTGGCTCGGTCGTGAATTGCATCCATTGCACGCCACGGTTAGCTTACGACCGAGACGTACGGAGCGGTTTGGACCCGGAAACGACTCGGTCGGTGAATTTCATGTGGTTCGCATCATACTGGCTCGCTCATACAGCTATACGAGTCGGCCGGAAAACACGCGTACAGCTCGTAGTTTTTCCAGACGGATCGCGTTCGGTGCCCTTCCGACCTGGATCGGAATCGGCCCCTGAATGTTGGTGTATGAAATACACAGTTGGAGAAGGGCTGAATGCCTTGCTGGCTGCTCCTGGCGGGGCTGAATTAATGCTGTATTACTGATCTTGTGACTAACATGAATAAATCCTCCTGAATCTCATCTACCTGTGTGGAGTGATCACTACAATTTTATGGCGACGAGGATGGGATTAAAACCCCGGCGAGACACCTCGTATTGAGGTACAGACATTGTGCACTGTAACAATAAACAATTTATACAGCAAGAAACCCATGGACTGATAGATTATCTCTAAAATCAAAAAATAGATTCTTTACCCTACATATGGTGTCGTGAGGCTTCCTGTTGCATTGCTAGAGTACACAATGCTTTTCCCTCTACCGAGGATGTCTATACTCTAAATTTGCAGTTACCTCACACTGTGCACAATATCACTTCCTCCACACAGGGGTAGGGTTTCTGTTTACATTTTACTCTTCATATGGTGTCTAAGGTTTTTACCTTCACACAGTGCACAATCTTTACCTCAACACGAGGTGTCTCGCAGGGGTTTTAATCCCGTCACTACAGTGCATAGGGGTTTTAGTCCCGTCTTTACAGTGTACATTGTTCTTACCTCTACACGAACTCCCAAGGGTTTTTGTCCTGCTACTCTAGTGCACAACGTTGACCTCTTCACAAGGTATTTGTCTCCTTTGTTTCAGTGCACACCTATCTAGGTTCACACATTGCGTGGTTTCTGTCTCGCATCTACAATACACAAACTCTTGACCTCTGCGGAGGTATGTTTGTTGGGTTTCCCCTTCATCTTGTGCATAAAATTGTACCTCCATTCGATGTGCGTCCTTGCACGGACATGACATTACACGTCATTACATTATTTATACCTTCACTACAGTGCATGTTCTTACCTTACTTAAGGTGTCTAGTGTGGGTTGTTTGTTTTATTCTACAGTGCACAATAGTTTGATTTTCTCTTGTTGTTACCTATGCACGTTCATACTGTTACCCACATGGGTGTATAGTTTTTGTTCTTCTCCAGTAACTTTAGTGCATTGGTTCAAGTTAGACTGTTTTTTTTTGTCTTTTCTTGCTCAACACTGTAGCCCAGTACTTTTCTATTTTATTTTAACTCATGTGTTTATTACATTATGGAGAAGAATGATTTTTATAATGTATTTCTCTTCTTCTCTTCTTCTCTGTCATCTTCTATTCTCCTGATGTGGATTGCATTCTTGCATATTTACCTGGCCAGTTGGTGTACAGAGAGTACTCATTGATGGTTTCTCTTTCTTTTCTTTATTTCTTTTTCTCATTTATAGAAGGAAAGGAGGATGGGGTTATGTTTATCTGTTTCTTTTATATTTTTGGGTGCTTTCTTTCTCTCTACCTCTGTTTTGTTTCTCTCTAGTCCTCTCTTCTCTATTTTGTTCTTCTAGCTTCTACATCTGATTCTATTTTCCTTTTTTCTATTTTCTTTCTGGAAGAAAGGAGGATATGTAGTATCTTGGTTATTATGCTTTACATGTTATCCACTGCTCCACCAGTGGAACACCCTTGAGATGATGTAACATAGAATGTTGGTGTATGAATTACACAGTTGGAGAAGGTCTGAGCGCCTTGCTGGCTGCTCCTGGTGGGGCTGAATTACTGCTGTATTACTGATCATGTAACTAACATGAATAAATCCTCCTGAACCTCATCTACCTGCGTGGAGTGATCACTACAATTTGTTTTTAAAATCTCCTGTGCGTCACAGTAATTGTGTTTTGTTTTAAGTAATTATGACTTTTATGATTATATATTTATCATCAAATAAAGTTTTTTGATGATGAAGATGCTAGAGAAAGTGGAGGATTGCATTGGGTGTGCCAGGACTTGCATTGTGCATTGGACCCATATTTAACCTCTTGTCTGTATTATCAAATGCGTTACCCACCAGTCAGCTCGGGTGAAGTCTCACATTCGTCTGCTGTCTTTGGAGCAGGTGCGACGGGTGAAGAGTGATCTGAAAGAAAAGGAATCAAGTTCAGATTAAAGGTATAGATCAGGCTCATTCTATACATGGCAGCAAGACCGCAGGACACAAGTGAATCAAATCACGCCCAGGCATTCCATAACGCATTTTGTTCAAGCAATGTAAGAGTACTGCTTGAGTAACTTTCAAATCCTCACCTGCTCTGCTCGGTGTGAAGAGACCTTGGAATTCATCGCTATACCGCACTATATACAAATGTCAATAACCAATCAAAAGCTTGCCAGGGAATCAAACACTGCTCAGCTCCTTTTTGTTCAGAGTGGTAATGCCCTGAGAGTTGCCTTGCCCTTCTTTAGCCAATTTTATTCTAAAATTTGTTTTAGACTTGCAGAGTCAGTGTGTGTTAAGTTTCAATACAGAGGTAATTAGAAGCATGAGTACTTCCTAAACACAGGATGTGTCCATTGCAAAGATTCCAAAGTCAGTACTCAGCAACTGTGGATACATATACATCACTGCAACAGCTGCCTTAACCTCCTTATCTATTCTAAAATGTAGATTGATTGTGTCATGGTTAGGTAAAGGCAGACATTCTGCTCTGAAACTAGCCCTCTTACCTGAAGCGACAGAACGGCCAGTCTGGCACTTAAAGAAGCACAGCACAGTAAGCCCTTGCAGGAAAGCTGCCTAGCAGACGTCATTCTCCCAGCTTGGCTGAATGTGGCCAGTGTGTCTGTGTGCTTAGTATCACAAGCACATATATGTATGCTAAGGAGAGATGATACAATAGAAGGAAGGCCCTACATGAAGCCCTTTTCACATCCTCTGTCCTCAACCTTAATCCTCAGTGACTAAGGGCCTAATTACGACTTGGAGCAGGGCTGCCATGCAGCCACCATGCTCCAAGTCCGCCAAAGCCGTACTGACACCACCCGCCAGATTACAACTTTTTTGTGTCTGGCAGGAGGTTCTTTCGCTGTCTCTATGAAAAAGGCACCGCAATGGGAGCGTCAAAGGCAGTTCCTGCACGACATAGACTGGTGCAGTACATGCCATGCAGGGAGCTGGGGTGGGTGCACACAGGGGGGCACACCATGTGCCCTCATGCATGCACCTCATGGCTCTTAGGCAACATGGGGCCCTGTAGGGTCTCCTTTGTTTCCTCTCTGCCACACTTTTCATGGCAGGCTCGCCATCTTTGATCCCTGGCGGTTGCGGCAGTCCCATGGAGGTCCGACCGCCCTACTTATAATAGAGTGGTCAGGCTGCCGGTGCGGTAGTTAGGCCCTAAATCTGAACAGAAGACACCCTACCTGGTACTCCAGTGGAAGAATTCCTCTCAGAGCCAGTGCTCGTCAATAAATTGTTATCCCCTCTAATTTCAACTATGCATGACGGGGCCACCAGCAAAGACTCTTGAATCAGTAGACAGGGAGTCTGAGGAGTGATGCGTATAAGTAGGCCAGCGAGCCTGTGCATGTGCAAAAAAATAGCTGGGTCTCTAAATCCCCAGGGCTGCTGTTACATAAATAGTGTGGGGCAAATTTACAATTTTTTCATGCAATGCATTGTGACAGCCAAAACTGCTGCGCTGCGATGTGTGAAAAGGAGAGAGTAGGACAAAGATATGGTGCTGCTGCTCTCTTAAGAGTACTTTCTGACTACTTAGTGCCACACTCACCTCTGCACCATGGTACAAAGGAATGTGTGTGAGTCTAGCATAGGTTTTGCACTGGAAGGGTGTCCTTACAGTGCAAAATACTATAACAAAACCTTCAACCTTTTACCATTTGTAGATGTGCTGCACAATATAGTACACATGCAAAGTGCAAAAGGTTTGGAGAAAAGAATACATTTCTCCTTCTCTGTCCTTGCCTCGAGGAGGCACAATTTTGTGAGGCAAAGCAAAGTCTTCACATGTCTTGATGGTAGCATGGAAACAATCCATGCACCACCCATCACCCATTGATGCCCCCTTGATTCAGAGTAATGCCAATCAGTGCAAAATGTTCCTTTGTGTTACTTTTAAGCAACTTAAATAACAAATCAACACTTAGATGCCTATTACTATCACGGGCGGATCGCCACTGCCGGCCCGGCGGTGGCGATCCGCCCGCCAAATGTCACCGGATCACCCCCCACCATATTAGTATGGCAAGGAGCACTGCAGCGGACGGAAAGACCGTCCGCCAGGCGGAAAAGGGACACAATATGGTGGCGGCGCCTTGCAGGCACCGCCATCCATATTATGATGTGTGCCTTTTCATGGCGGAGACTCCACCATGGAAAGGCATGCGAAGATGGCCATTGGGGGCACGTTGCGGGCCCCCGAGGGGTAGTAGGTGGGTGAGTGGTTGCACTGGGGGGTACCTTTGGCATACACAAGGTGGCAGGCACCACGAGGTGCCTGTCACGTTGTGCATGCCAAAGCACAGCATGCTTATATTGCATTGTGGCGGGTCCTGCTTACAGCACCGCCCGCCACAATGTAATATGTGCAGATGCGACCGCCAGGGTGGCGGTCGCATCCTAATTGCCACAGCGGGACCGCCGCAACTCTGGCGGACGGTCCTGTGTGCCATTATGGTGTCCGCCCGACATCGTAATGGACCCCTTAGTGATGGGTTACTTTACTTCTGGTGACTTTGCACCAGTGCAAGGATTTTTTAATGTGGCCCATGCAGTTTTATGCAATTACACCTGTTACTTGTGGGACTATTTCAGAAATAGCAATGTGTAGTTTGCTGTTTCGTCTGTAGATATACAGGTTTTCTGACTGGAGTTCACTGTTTCTTCTTACATTAATTGGGAAATCAATTCTACAAATGTTCACATACTTTTCAAAAGGTTTGCACTACCTCTATGTGAAAAGTATTTCTTCTCGTAAAACAAAGGTGAGCTTGAGCCCAGGCCTCTACTGAAGGTGGATGATGGCCGGCAGAGTTGGACTGGGACACAAAATAGGCCTGGGTACTAAAACAAAAGTGGCCTACATTAGCAAATCAGACAGCTAAAAACGTTGTCCACATTTACAAATCAGGGCAGTATTGAACTTATAAAGGCATGCAATATAGGCGTTTTGCAAGATATAGGAGTCCTCTTGAATTTGTGTTTAGTGCAGGCAATGTTTGTGGAATTATCCAGGAAATCAACAGTAAAAGCTGAACCACCAGACCATTAAACGGGACTCAAACAGCCAAAAAACAGGCCTCCCCACTGACCTGTTAGATCAACCCTTCTGGCTCTTCCAGATCGCCCTATAAGCCTGTCCAATTTGTGTGGCCATGATGAGACAGAAAAGTCGCCTGTGTCATAGCAGTTACATAATAACACTCTTATATCACAGTAGTAATTATAGCAAATTTGTGAAGTCATGAATGTTATGTTATGTTACGTTATGCTTCGATGTACAGTGTGAATATCATTCAGGAGGGAATCCTGGAACCTGAAGAAGGACGTTGTGATATCCTAGCTGGGGCCTATATAATAAGAGCTAGGTTTTCAGCTTTTTGCAGAAATCACCGACTGGGCTGGCAGCTGTGAGGTGCGGGGGAAGGTTGTTCCAGGCTTTGGAGTCAGGTACGAGAGTGTGTACTCACTGGCTCTTTGACAGCAGGGGATGTGAGCGAGCAAGAGGCTGGAAGAGCAGAGAATTCGGGTAGGGGTGTGGAAACTGATACGGCTGTTGAGGTATGCAGGACCTTGATTGTGCAAGTTTTTGAATGTATGTGTGGGGAGCCTGCACTTGTGGACTGGGAGCCAGTGAAAGTCTTTGAGATGTGTTTGTGGGATGGGGGTTTGAGCAAGAGCCTGGCTTCTGCGTTTTGGATAACTTGGAATCTCTTGGTGAGATGTGCTGATATGCTGACGTAGAGTGCCTTCCCACAGTCCAGCCTACTGGTGATCAGGGTCCAGGGCCGGACTGGCCATAGCGGGCACCGGGGGTTTCCCCGGTGGGCCGCGAGGCTGGGGGCTGGTTATGGGCCCCCTGGGAGCCGTTTTTGTTACTGGGAGCCGGCAATATCGGCCCCCTGTAACAAAATCGGCTGGCCGAGCAGTTTGCCAGGGCCGGTTTCTGTTCCCAGTCCGGCCCTGTCAGGGCGTTGTTAGCTGTACTATATGTGTTGAGCAGGAACTATATGAAGGAAATTGTATTGGCTTCAGTGTTTATTTGCCAATAGATATAACACAATACTATTCATTCTGGTATTAAGGCTATTTTGAAGGTGGAGGCTACAGACAGAATAAAGTACTCTACCTTCTGGTGTTGCCATGGCTTCTTGATCCACCACCACGGCCCCCTCATGACGCACGGTACACCGTACGTACTCTGTGACTGGGAATTCATCTACGTAAACAGCGCTGTACTTGCCACTGCTGGTCATGATGGGGGCTG
Source organism: Triturus cristatus (assembly GCF_964204655.1). NCBI lineage: Eukaryota > Metazoa > Chordata > Amphibia > Caudata > Salamandridae > Triturus > Triturus cristatus. The sequence continues at coordinate 62,249,141 of NC_140580.1, read as the reverse complement.
CAGGCTCAAGCCCAGTGCTTCTGCCGCTGGTGGAATTCATGACAATCTGGGCTTGTTTAGGGTAGAAGTCCTTCACCAGGCAGGCGGCTGCCTCATCCGACCTCAGCACGAAGACAGAGGGCTGCAAATTTACTTGGTGCCCTTTGCAAAAGAAAACAAACACAAAGAAATGAACCCTTATTAACATGGCTTGCATAACTACCTTCTACAAAGGCACCTTCCAGAGTAGAAGACTGGAATATAGTTCATTGCTCTATATATCATTCATTGCATTTGAATGACTGTTTATTAGTAACATATGGCCGATATGTGTTTCTTCTGTGCTTCTTGAAGCCTGCTCTACTTTAATGAGCCCATTGTATTTTATTAAACCACAGAAGAATCTCAAGTTCTATATTTGTGCTACAATTCTGGGAGCTGCGTGGCTTGTTGTGTCAAAAATTCCTTGGGAACTGGTCCGCCCTGTGCTCATATTGTGTCTTCTGTCTGACCTGGTATCTTTCCTCTAAAGTGGACTTGAGTCATTGGTTCACAGGTGGGTGTTCTACACGTTCTGTGATTCTGTAAAATAGTTCTGTATTCTGTTATTCTGGGATGCAGAGGTTGGGGGGTCACCCAAAGTGTACCTCCACCCCTATCTGACAGTTCCCACTGCCCTCTGACCTGTCTGTGGGGTGACTGCTGGTTGGACACAGCTTGTGATATATATGATAGGAGAGAGAAGCCTGTAGGGCATAGTGAGAAACTTCAAATCTCGGGTCATTCTCTCTCATCTGGGTTTGAGTGCAACCTGCCAAGTTTCCCAGGGCCATGAGTGATGTGCTGATCCTGTCCAGGTTTTTCCTTGAGTTTTTGAACTTTTAGTCTTGTTTATTCCAATATAAAACCTCACTATAAGTCCCAGAATTCAAGTAAAAAAACCTGGACTGCAGCAGCACATCATGCACGAACCTGGAAAATATTACAGCTATATCACTGCGTTATTTTTTCTAGAAATGGTGAGGCTATTTGTCTTTTTCTGCTCCCGAGCAGGAGCCGACCCTGATCCCATGTCTTCCTCCCAAGAAAGTATGCTTTCCCACAACAGCTTGTTCTTCATAGTATGGCATTGGGCTCGTAATGTACATTGATCAAAGCCTACCTAGAACTAGCACACCTTAAACCCTGAACAGGCGGGCCCCCTTCAGTCCTGTCTATCCAAATGTATGACATTACAACACAAACATTTACAACGCATGCCTTTACAACGCAGTTTTTACATCGCAACATCCTTTACAATGCATGTTTTTACAACGCATGCCATCACAACCCATTTTTAGAAACTACATTTACAATGCATTTTATTACACCGCATACCATTACAACGCATACCATTACAACGCATATTACTTTTAGGGCCACACTAGGGTAAGTTTTGTATAGTGTAGGGGTAAAAATTACTATTCCCATTCCAATGAGTGCAACAGTAGGGTAAGTGTTGGATAGTGTAGGTGTAAAAATTACTATTCCTACTCCAGTGAGTGCAACAGTAGGGTAAGTGTTGCATAGTGTAGGGGTATAAATTACAATTCCCATTCCAGTGAGTGCAACAGTAGGGTAAGTGTTTGATAGTGTAGGGGTAAAAATTACTATTTCCCATTACTTACCTTATAATACGTTGTAATGGCATGCGTTGTAGTGACATGCGTTGTAGTGACATGCATTGTAGTATAATGTGATGTAATGGCTGCGTTGTAATGGCATGCGATGTAAAGGATGTTGCTTTGTAATGACTGTGTTGTAAAGGTAGTGCGTTGTAATGACTGCGTTGTAAAGGTTGTTTCCCGTCTATCCCTATGAGCAGTGCCAGGAATACCTATTCAGCAACAGGAGTTTGGAAATGGGCCATATGGGATGTGTGGACCTAATAAACATCTCAAGACTACACTCTCCATTACACCTCTCTATTTCTGTTTGAATCAATTGGACAGCTACCTAAATCTGAAAGGTGACAGCTCGGTTTTTCAAAGGTATCAGAGCTTTGCATATATAACAGCACCCTTAAGCCAGTACGAACCTTTCCCTTTGCCTTAAATGACCTGTCTGCACTTTCACTGAAGGGGAAACAGAATGTATGCAAGACCCTATGTCTCAGTGACATACAAGCCAGGATAAGGTCTAGAACTACAGGATCATCCCAAGAGTGGCACCCAGTGATGGTAGAGAAATCACAGAAAGGAACCTGTATGTAGTTCTTTTCGCCTTTACGCTCCTGTGTGTAGTTCTTGTTGAATTTGAGCTCCCATTGAATCTGTATATCAGCTCTGTGGTAAAATATGTAAATTTCCCATTGTGTCTACATAGAATATCTTCTCACTCATTGAAGCAACTGAAAAAGTTGACAAGACCTGGTTATGCAACAACTTTACTATTAAAACATAATTAACAAGGAGCTACCCAAGAAAGCATCAACACAACACAGAGACTACAAAACCGCACAAATAGAATGTGCTGCTCAATTAATGACTACATAGGCAGCTCATTAATCTATTAATGGGTTCCAGGTGGATGCAAGGATGAATTTTAAAGACCTTGGCAATGTGCAGAAAGCCTATTGGTATACACATCAATGTACCTAACAAAGCTGACACTCCATTATGTGCCAATGAGGAACCTGTGATCAAGGACTGCTCACTTAATTAACAATTGAAACCTGCAGGCATTTGAAGCATGAATGCAAGCCTCTGTGAATCAGGGGTGCCATAGTTGTTAAATGAGCTTATCATCACTGTGCCAAGTGATATAGGGGACAACAAAGATGTCAAATTCACTACATTGACTTCACCCAGTGCTTAGCAGACTTTTAAGAACCACAACTCAATTTTTAAAACAACAAGGTTTTACAACCCACCTAGTTTTAATGGACATGAAGCGGGTGATTTTTAATGTAACTAAAGCATCGTGAGGTAGCACACTATCAATTTCAGGTAGCACATTTTCTATTGAAATGGACTCTAAATTTGCTCAGACAATACTGCTAAAACTTTTTGCACTGAAATGATAGTGTGTGGAAATAGGGTTTCAGTGAATATTTATAATTTGTGCATCAAGTAAAGTGTCTTGCTTTGTTTTGATCCTAATAAATTCTCTGTTTCCATCACACTTCAGAATTACAAAACAATGTGCCTAATTTGTGCTTTCTTAGCTGCTGAATGTGAACAGTTCATTTACAAGCATTTACATTTTGTTGTGTGTTGCGAAAAATAACATACTACAGTCTTTCCTTTCCACTCACTGTACCTCAGAAAGAATGTTACATAATGCACTTTAATTTTCTTCCTCTGACTACAAAGTGAGAGGAGCTTGTATAAACCAATCCTATGTTAAAAAAATAAGCAGTAATTTGTCGAAGGACAAAGCCTGGGATTGAACTTCTGTCTTTGAAGCGTAGCAAACGTGACAAGATAAATAAATAAAGGCATCTCTAAGTATTGCTTGGACTTTTGCGACCCACCAAAAATTGACCCACAGTTTGGGTAACAGTGGCTTAACCACTACATTAGAAGGCAATTACATTGTGGGGTTAAGAATAGCAAATATATATTTAACGTGATGATGTAGGGGCAGGTGTTATACTAGATGTGGTATTTTTGTGGATGGATGTTGTCGACTTTGATAAAGAGACGCACAAGAATTAGATGCATAGAAACTGTAAATTATGACAGAGAAGGAATAAATGCATGTGAGGGTGGGCCTGAAGACTGGACTTTTAAGCTTACTTTTGAATGTTGTCAACAGGGGCTGTAACTTAAGAATGATGGTCATTTGCTCTGGCCCAAATAGAAGGGACTGTAAATCACCACCCTCATGCTTCACTCCTGCCTCAGTCACACTTTTGCCTTACAACCTACTGCTGGGTAGAAACCAAATGGCACACATGGTGCTCTAAAACTACAAACTACATGCATTTAAAAATTACCATGAAAAGTGAAATTCTTACTAGATCAAGGATGCAAACCAACGTGAAGATTAACAATAAGAAGAAGATCAGAAAACAAGTGGAAAAAGAAGATGCAAACACTCACTGGTATTATAAAATCAAATACCAAAATAAGAAAGAATTAATGAAACACATATCAGAAATTGTATGCAAAATGTGTGAACAGATTGCATAAAGATGGGGTCTGAAGAAAGAGTGTTTGGATCTTCCCTCTCTCCAGAATTAATGTTTATAAATTGTCTAATCCATCATTCATTAAAATGTTATTTTGTTGTCTTTTAATGAAGTGTTTATCCTTCACATGGAGGGAGACTGTGATTAAAAGTCATTTCATATTTTAAGTGCCACTGAGGAATCATTGGGCAGAATATCCAGATTGACTAGTCTGCTAGTCAATTAAGAAAATTGTGAATACAGTATGTGTGTAAAATGTGAAATCCTGTGAAGTGCAGTTACAACAATCCCAGGTATTATTAAAGGGTAATTTATGCTTTAACGTCTCTTGTGAATGTATGCCGAGACTGAGCTTGAGTAACTACTGCTCTGCCTCAAGTATGATAGACCTCTATATTAAACCCCCTTCAACATTAGAGTTGCCTTGCCCATATAGTTAACCTTTTTCTAAATAATCACACCTACTTATAGATTCAGACTAAACAAGTACAGTTAACAAAAACCCACGATTTGATCTTATTATTGGACACCTCTGTTACGATCTCTGCAGGAGCTATTAATGTACATAGATATTCAAATACTCTGACATTCTGCTACACTAGCTATGATACCCGTATTCTGCTCATTCTCTTGATTATTGTACTGTTGCTTCAGTCCTTAATCATGACTTCTAAGAATATTGTTTAAATTATTATTTTCATTTAGTTTTCTGAGTCATTTTCAATTTCATATTATCCATTTCAATACATATGCTGTTGTGAACGTGTAGAATGCTTATGTGTATTTATTTTTAACATATTTCGTTTTCTTTCTCCCTGTTCACTTCTTAAAAAGATCAATTAGAAACTGAAAAGCGATCAGTAAAAACCATGACCATATCTTACCTCAGTTAGAAGGTAATGCAAATGAATTGAGATATTCAAGAAAACATGATGGGTAGGTTAGGATGTACCTACAATATAGGTGGCATAGATGACTGTATTAACATATATTTGTTACCAAAATATGCGATAAAATACAATACAATTGCACTACTCATGCCAAAATATTTTACGGAACACAAAATGAAAGAAGAGCTGGATTTTTCTTGTGGAATTCAATTTTTAGTCTGTTGCCAAGGTGTGACTTTTAACATATTTAAGAATATGAAGCTTGAGTACTAGAAGACAGGGCAAAGGATCTAAACAGTTCAAACTTCGCAAACTAATCAGTTATCTAAATATTCACCAATTATAGAGTTTCCACACATTTTTCAACAATAGTGCTTTCATTTATTTTAATTATTATCCAGAAAGTACATCTTAAATTAAAAGTCTTTTGTTTTAAAATTAAGATATATCTGTATTCACTTAAAAATATGTTTCTATTATATTCAATAAGAAAGCATGAAACTATTTCTACCCGAAAATATGAAGTATAGAAACTTCTGCAATAGTTTGGTTTTGTAAAAGACATTTAAATGTTCAATGCTTGCTCTTTGTAATCAGAAAGCTACCCTAAACTTACTTGGCTCTACTGAGAGAGCAGTTCCAGGTCCAAAGATAAGTGTGGAGTCTGTGCCGCCTAACACAGTGATATTTCCCTCTACTAAAATGGCTTCACATTCCTCATCACTGTTCAATGATACACACAGGCTCTTATACTTATTGTAAGGCTGCAATTATAGACATTACTGAAAGCTGATTATGAAAAAAGCTACTATTGTTTTACAACCTTACACTTTTAGCTACGCACATTGCTCCCAACTGACACAATCTATGTGTTTCAGGTTGAATTTGCTGAACTGAATTATTTTAAAACGTTTAAGGAGAGATACTTCCACTGTTTCGAGGGAATTGTTAGAAGATCCTCCCACAGTAATTTTGTTTACCCCCAACTTCATTCAGATTTTTTTAGACCGATTCATGAAACCTAAACAAGACCTGCTGCAGTAGCACTTGTTTTACATTGCATGTCTGTCACTTCAAAGTACTTCAAGATATATATTCAGAAATCCAACACTAATTAAACATTTCAGAATGCACATGTAAACATACAGAAAATAAATAATTAAAAGTTCTACATACAAATGTTAGCCCAGAGAAGGGCACAAAAGTGGCAGAGGTCAATCGGTACATGTCAACTAATAGAAATATAAAAATCAATAGAAAAGATCAGAACACTTGTGTAAACATGCCCAAGTTTTTAGAAAGCCAGCAAATGAAAGCAAAGTTCAAAAGACAAATGTAAAAATACACAAGTACTACAACTATTTGAAAAACATATTATAACTCAGAATACACACTAGCATACAGAAATACAACGAGCTAAAGCAGAGTTCAGAATGATCCCATACACAAATACAGACACAGTAACAGATTTCTGAATATATGTACTAACATACAGGAATGCAAAAAAAGTGCTTTGAGGCACTGCAAACGTACAGTATTGTAAACAGAGCATAGAATAGACTTGAAAATAAAAAGCTATTAAAAAAAAAATTATGGTGCTAAGAAACAGGTATAAAAAATAGTACAGTTTACAATACTCATATATACCTACTAAATCATGAGAAAAAAGTTTCAGAATTGATAACACACGTATCCGCATACAGAAATGCAAATATACAAATAGCTTTCAGATCACAAATATAAAAAACTGAAATGAAGCAAATAATGTTGGAGTTCAAAGCACACATTTAAAGATACAAAAATAAAAAAAGCTATTGCAAAACTGTTCCAGAGCTTAGAATACTTATGTTAGCTTACAGATATACAAGAAGCTATGACAGAGTTCAGAAGCAGTAGTTGTATTCTAAATATATGTGTAAACATACAAAATACAACAAAATAGCAAAGTTCAGAATGCCTTTCTACTATTTCAAAGTAATTGTGAAATTGCCAACATATAAAAATGCAAAAAAAATCTTGTAGAGGTGAGATACACACTGAATCAAACAGGAATGCAAAAACGCAGAGTCCTGATTGCAGAAGTAAACATAGACATAAAGCACACACAACAGTGCAGTTTCAAATACTCACATAAATAAGGATGGAACTTTTGTATCAGAAACATATGGAAATATAACACAAAGGTGTGGTTTAGGTCACACTTGTAAACACACAGAAATATAAGCTAAGCAGAATTATCAGTACTCGTGAACACAAAGAAATGAATAAACCAAAGTGGAATTCTTAATACATATGTAAACACTTAAGAATAAAACAAAATAGTGGGGTTCTGAATACTCATGCACTTTGGAAACTAGGTGTAGAATGTTTTGCTCTTGCGGATGAAAAGGAGGGCATGAATTGAAACTGCTAGAAATTTGACAATCACAATGTGGAGAATGTAGATGCAGGTGAAAGGGGAGACAGAAACAGTACTAATGAACAGACAATGGCAACTTGCAGCCAAGGTCCAGGCATCTCGCGAGGATCGGGGCAATCATAAATTTACCTTTCCACAGAGGGTCGTCGGTGGAAGAATAGAGCCTTGTTAATTTTAAAATGCATGGGAGCCTGCCATCCCTGAATAAAAGCCAGTCTCAAATGTCCTTATTATAGTAGACTTGTGCTGTTCCTAGTCGCCTGTAATAAAGAAATTACATAGGCACTCAATTGTAGTAACTTTATTACAGTTGAGATCTAACTACAGAATGCCTGCTGCCAGAGTCAGAAGCTGGGGGGAAAAGCAGGTCACAGCGCATAATTAAAGCTAAACTTTAAAAACCTAAAAGGAAACATGGTTTTTCATTCTTCTGCTCTGTTTTTCTAGATGAACACTGAGAAGCAGAAAGGAGATATTATGGCAGCTTGTTATTTTTTTCTCTGCCTTAGGTATTTGTAGGCAAGATAGAGTCTCTCTGCATGTTTCTATAAATTCAGAGCTACGGTGTTTTATTTTAAACAGACTTGCAACCTGATTCTAATCTCTTTTTGTAAAACTTATCTAACTACTTTTTGGTGTGTTTGATTTTCCGATAGAGACTCTAATTTTATTCTTCAAGTTTACAAACATTCCCTTTCATTTGAAAGAACAGCACACCAAGGATTTAAGTGTTTATGGGAAGGGTTATGGTGTATTATAAGGAATAAAGAACCCTCTGCCATAAATATAAGGATATTGCAGGTCACCTCGGAGTTCTATGACCCTATAAATGAACTTGGCCTTTTGCTTTGTTCCTCTGTATAATCATGGAACTCCATGCTGTCTTGCAATATCCGTATAATGTATGGCTGGGGGCAGTATTTCTACGGTAGCGCAACCTGCCACTAGCGTAGCATTGAAGCCGCTTTAGGTATCTGGGCTTTCTTGCAAGTGGTCGAAGCAGGTCTGGATATTGTTTCAGAGTTTAGAAGCCTCAAAGTGCGCTAACGGTCACTACAAGAGGTAGGAATGGCCGGGGTGGAGAGATAATCAAACCTATTTAGGATCAGGTTTCTATCTCAAATATGGAGGAGTGCTTGGCCAGAGAGACCACTGAAGGTGAGTGACAGAATCTTGAATGCACATAAATGTGATATGGCTATCCAATCTGCTTTGATGTGCTTTGAGAACGCTGTATACAGGTGACGAGCAGGCGTGGTAGGGCATGCCAATTACCACCGTATTGAAGAGATGGTCAGATTGTCTCCCAGATGGGAATGTCCACCAAGTAGTTACCTGTCTCTTTTGAAACCACAGAACCTTCAGTAACCCATGCATCAACTTAATAAAGAACTTTTACAAACAGAAAAAAATAATCTTACCTCTGCAATGTGTGTGGCAACTGCTTGACTGCTGGCCAGCCTGCCTTTCTCCTAAGACAGCGTGAAGCGTGAAGTGTGCCTTTAGGTTAGCACACTGCTACTTCCTTTCATGCCGAGCCCTCACTCAGTGACTCAGTGACCTGACAGTGACTCTGTACTGCTAACTCAACTCTGGTCTTAGGTATTCTTGCATGACTCCAGTAACACAGAGTGGCTTGAAGTGTCTGGCATAGCACTATATGACCCTACTGAACAAACAGTTTTTTTTTTTACAAAAATGAATGAATGGCGTTTTCTTAACTTAGGAAGGGTGAAAGCCCGAGTTCTCTCTTCTACAATCCAAGTCTGAGTCTTGTCAGTTATAAACAAATGTCTGCTGCTGATGCTCAAACCACTCATCAATGTTAATACCTTCAAAGGCTCACTATATTTTGTAATGCATGTGAAATCATTAAATTCCAATAAAGAGAACACGGACAAGTAAAATATTAAGACAGGCATGTGAACTGAAACATAAAGATGGAACTGGCAGAAGCAGACAGATGCTTCAGAGAGAAAATAAGGTGGGGACAAACCTAGGACTGAGAACAGCAGAGCAAAGTATAGGATCAACACTCAGGCTGCAAAGCTCCTTTAGATTGCACCCCAACATATTGATCAGCTTTAGAGGTCTTGTCCTGTTATAGGCAAGCTTCAGAGAGGCTCTTGCCGACAAGTTAGAGAGACAACATGCATGTGATGGAGGACACAGTGCACAAAAAGAAATAGAAAGGTTGCTACGTTGATCCACTGCAACTTCTAAGTGTTTCATACCATAGTGAAAGCGGTCCACAAGGCAGACTCAATTTTAGGTATTGATAAGGTTATCCTTGAAAGGGGTGAAGGCACAGGACAATGAGCCTAATACAGAGGAAGCACCAGCTACCAAAGCCATCCCTTCCTCCCAATTGAGAGGCCAAGAATGCCAACTATCAAAAGAATCACCAAGCAGTAACAGAAAACACGATCAGAACACGCAAACGTATCCTGGTCCTTTCAGGTGGGTATACAGAAAATATTCCAAACTCATCTGTACTGACAGAACTCAACAGCAACACCATGCGTATAATATCGGTGAGATACATTTAAGATTCTTAGAGAAAGATAGAAGTTTAGCACTTAGATCAAATGAAAATGCATTAGGCTTATCAACGTTTATTCAGCTCTGACTAATGGTTAACAACCCTGTGCAGTAGGGAATTAATGACTGTTAATGCCCGAACATTTAACAGCTGTGGGCAATAAGGCTATTAGCACCCATCCCCATGCTATAACCCAACATGTTAAAAAAAAACGGCCTGGTGTCCCTGTCTGCTTCATGCCTGGCTTTTCCTATTCAATGAGCCTAGAATGCATGCAAAGTCCTGATTTTTGATCTAATAGGCTGAGCTAACCTTGTTATTCCATGATAATAATGCACAGCATTCCCTTATCGGAACCTTTTTCTGGACATGAGCCAGATGTGGAAGCCTGCTGTTTTTGTCTTTAGGTTGAGTTTAGGGATATCCCTCAAAACGTAAAATTCAGAGAAAGTGCCTAGAAGCAATGAAGTTACTGGTATGCACTATACTAATACAAATAATATATACACAATAGTTTGAAAGACATTCCTTCAAATGTCAATTTTCTTTAAACTGCTCTCGGAGGGGTGGTACTTTGTCGTTATTCATTATAAGTAGGTACTGGAGCACCTTCATGCTACTTCACTTAGACTCAAAAAAGAAGTGTTTTTACACCTACTTGTCTCCACTAATAGTCTTATGACTCTCTTGAAACTGAGCTTCCATGTCCCTTGTGCAACATCTCCACACAATAATTTTAGGTTTTACAAAAACCTGCTCATGGGTGCTTTGATGTTAGGGACCTAGGCATGCATTGCGTCTGCAGCCGGTTTGTCTGGGTAGAATTCTTACAGGGGCAGCTGTGAGTTGCCAATTCCAGGTGTTGAGTTGTGAGCTCTAGGCCCATATACTAAAGTAAACGATCACTCAAACACTGCATACGTGGTTACTAAACTGGCCCAGGGCATGTCCGCCCGGCCTCTTTTATTGGCAGAGTAACCTGACTGGTGACACCTGTGGTGAATGGGTGAGGGGTGTGTGTTAGCAAGGCCCCTGAGGAGGGGCTGCTGCATAATCTGTCTTGCAGGACACTACACCAGGGGCCATATTACAGAATACGGCACTCTCTCTTTATTTGCGCCGGGTGCACCTTCTCAAACAAGATGAGTGCACTGTGTTAGATTGAATGTGCTGCCCCCAGGGCAGCCGCAAAGTTGTGCTGCCCTGGGGCTAGCGTATTCAAGTGAAATATGGAGCGGTTTTGAACCAGCCACTCCGTGTTTCACAATGCAGGCAGCAACTTTCCTGCACTTTTAAGGGGGATTAGAGATCCTCTTGCAGGCGGTTGAACTGAGTGACTGCGTGAGCCTTCAAGGGGATGTCTGGGGGGTTCATAGGACCCCCTTTCCCCAATCCAGAGGGCTGTTTACCACCTTTTAGGTGGCAGACTGTCAGTGTGCCTCCTAAAAGCTTATTTGCCTCTACACCTGCGGCCATAATACGGCGCAGGCTCAGAGGCAAAGGCATCCCTCATTTGCATGAGGCCATATGCCTGTTATGACCCCAGGGCCCTTTCCACAATACAGCAGCATTATGCCTGCAAGGGGATCTCTTTCCGCTCTTAAAAGTGCAGTCAGGTTGCTGCCTGCACAGTGAAACACGGAGAAGCTGCTTGAAAGCCGCTCTGTTTTATATTTGAGGTCGCTGCCCCCAGGGCAGCGCTTCAATGTAATAGGGAGCACTTTCCCTGTTTGTGCCCGGCACGCCTGTTTTAATGTGCGCCATGACACAAACAGGGAGAGTGTGCCCTATGTTTAATCGGGCTCCTGGTATCCGCTTTATGTTAACACTGCAGAAGTCATGTTACTGACCTGAGGAAATCATGTTACTGACTAGATTTCATGGTGATCAGGGCCAGAATGGGAACCCAAAGTGGCCCTGGCAATTTTGGTAGACCAGCCTCATGTATTGAGCGAGCAAAACCACTACAAGGGGCGTTTGGGAGCTGGGGCAGGGGCAAGGGTGAAGCATGGCTGGCCTGGGAGGCTGGAAACGAACGTGAGTGGATTATGCTTGTTTATTTATTGTGTTACTCCGGCCGATGTTGCTGCAAAACCGTCCCCAGTAACAAAACTGGGCCCCACCCTTTCAACCTCCCGGGGAAACGCTGATGCCCCATGCGGCCAGTCCAGCCCTGATCTTGCTTTTTAATCATAACAGCAGTGCTTAATTTGAGCAGGTGCTTTCAGGTGCTCAGCACCAGCACCTAATCCTCAGCACCGGTGCTTATAGCATCAGTTAAGGACACACTCTTTTGGAAGGCAGGTGATTTTCCACAGAATCACAGCCACGCCGAGACTCGAACCCTGTTCCCCAGCTTCGAAATCAGCAGCTGAAGCCATTAGGCCAAGTCCTCTCCAGAATAATCAGTGCCAGGGCTCTCATCAGGAGGAGAGCCCCGGCACTTTTTATTTTACAAATTAACCACTGCATAACAGTGAATAGGTGTATGCAGACATGAATCCTATCTTCTAGCCGTTTTCCCGGAAACCTCTCCTTGCAGCTCTTACAGAAAGAACAGGGCAGTAACCGTACTGGGCAGCACGTAGAGATGGGTCCTGCTCCTCGAGGACAGCTTCCAGTATCCGCGCGGAATTAAACTTTGTGCCCCATGACCTTCGCATGCCTGAAATTTGCGCAGAGTCAACACTGCAAAAACGTCATTTACACTGATCGATTGGCGCGAAATCAGGTTGTAGAGTAGTCAGTGACATTGTTATTTTTGCACACACTATTTGATGCACATGTCATTCTTAGGTTTGGCTCGACACATTAAAGCCAAACCTGTTGGCTACATCGGTCTGTCGGTGCCAATGTAGTATGCGTTGATGAGACAGCTCAAATAATTGGAACTGCTTTTGCGCTTCTCCGTTTGCGTAAAGGCATGTGCAAAACGTGACTGCACTAGTACAATGGTGTCCGTGCTCTGCTCCGTCAGGACAGACACACAGACGTGCTGCTTCGGAACAATATTTGCACAATTTAGCCAATTCCTGTAAAATAACAGCAATGATATCTACAGTGCGCCGCTCAGTGCCACCACTTGAGTAGTAGGCTAGGGATTTCACCCTGCGCCCCAATGTTTGAAGGGCCTGCGCTCTTGAAACAAAATTAATTTATATAAACAATTTTTTTTAAAGCAGGTCTGTCTGGCCTTATTCATGATGAGGCAGCTAATGCTGGCTTGCCACAAAGTGGTGATACATGCTTCCTTTTCTCTTTACGTTTTTCTTTCTTCGAAATGAACCCCTGGGTTGGCGTCTACAAACCCGTATTGACCTGCTCGGGCCCCACAAACGCATCTGACAGCCCTGGCCCTGCTTCTACCACAACCGACATGTAAAACATACCAGTGTTTCAGAGCTAAGTGCTGGTGTGTCGCATGAATATTGAGTGCTAAAATAGGCCAAGGAACCCGGGCAGAGAGGGAGGAAGGGATTGGCCCTGGAGCACACCATGCAGTCAAGGGAGGCATCTGAGATTAGAATTCAGACTTTTCTTTGCCTCTGTAAGGCCCTCTGAGGAGTGGCCCGGAAAATTGTGAACACTTCGCACACACCAGCTTGTGCAGGGTTTGAAATGAAAAGTCATGCAATCTTTATTGCACCTGTGAATCACTAGTTGGGATATAGTTCGCATCTCCTTTTGAATATCAGCAGGTCACACCTGCTGGTGTTTAAAGAGTGGAAAAAAGACCCGGGAAACACCAGGTCATGCTGATTTTGGTAGGTAAGCTCCGAAATCCGCTTGTTATGCCCTGTTTAATGGGCAAATATTGGCATAGGCGATAACTATTCCATCCGATGAATTCTGAACACCTGCTGTCCGATTTTATTGGATGCAATAATTATCTCAGATCGGGCACTGGTACTGGGGGCCTAAATGCTTTCCAATTCATTGTTTTATCAATTCACGTGTGCTGCCTTGCATATTCAATGTATTTATTTTTTAAGTTTGACAACACTGCTCATAGTTCGCACCGAAAACAACTGTGAATAAATAAGACACTTCAAATAAAATGTATGTGCTAACAGTATGGCAAGCGTCGTAAAACCAATGGGTCAGGAGTTGTTAAGCCTGTAAATGCTAGCCTATTTTTTTTTTGCAAACACATGAAATCGATATTAAAAGTTTAAAAAGTAGAAATGCTATAAAGCAGCACGTGTATGTTTATGAAGGAAAATGAGTGAAACAAAAATAGGCAAAAAATAGCGCGTAAAAGAAGGAAATGAAAGAAGAGATCGGCCCGCTAGGCCTGGCACTCTTTTTAGAGAGGTGCACATATGATGAGTTAAAATAGCATCATTCACAGTGTCAGAGAGCGAATGGCTGAAGGGGGTGGCCCATTGCCCCAGGAGGGAGGCTGCAGTGAGAGGAAGTACTGCGAATGACATAAATAGTGCTGCTTTACGACTCGCAATTGCACAGCGATTGCTCTATTTAGCAACCCCTCGATCCTGCAATGCTTGCAAGAATTCATTTCAAGCGGTTTTAGCTGCTGTCGCCGTCGAACAGGTGTTTGTCAGGCTGAATATGTTTCCGTATCCGGTCTGCGCCTGTCCTCGAGACAGAAACATTTCCGTTAGCTATTAGTTTGTCTTCTTAAAGCAGACCTGGCAGTGACGTCAGGATTGAACACTGAGGTAATTGATGGTAGGGAGGGCTTCAGCGAGAAATGAGAAGAGACTTGATGAGTATATTGTAGCAGCGGCCTCTAAACACAAAGGTGTGGCCCTGACGATGGCCAAAGTCAGCAGAGGGTCAGTAGCCCATGGGCAACCGGAAACCTTGGCTAGCACCTCTGAAATACAGAGAAATTTGTGAAGTGTCTGGAGCATCATAGATGGCTGTGGCAGAGTTAGACACGGGTGCATTACACAATTCAAAGTAATAATGCGAAGCCTGCAAGCGCCATTTCTGCCTTTTTTTTAAAACACATTTTTTAATGAAGCATTGACACAAAATTCACGTACAGGTATTATTGTTCCTACGGCCTCAGAGGCCTTAGTCATACAACATATTCCGCAATGCTTTTCTTTTTGATAACAACTGCATGTACTTTAAAATTCAAAACGCCCCCCCCCCCTTACATGAGTCTATACCTTTGTTCTTAGGAAATATGACGAGGGCAGCGTATCCGTGGGCCTTTGTTGAGGCGCTATCAATGTGTCTCTTTAAAGCAGCCCGGGGATATCTATCTCTCGCGCACCGTCTGGTTTGTGGGGGTGGTCTAAGCACTCGTGGTGGTCGGCTGGGTCAGTGCCAGCACTATGTCCAGTTCTAGGTCCTTCAAGGAGGCCACCAGCAGCTCCCAGGCCTGTGCCACCCCCATGGACCGTATACCCCTCCTACCTTCTCTGAGTAGTATTTCTTCTTCGTATCTTGCCCACTTCTCAAATTCCCTCCGACATCCAGCTATCTGGGGGCCCGTGGGGTCTTTTCAATTTCCCGTTATTTCGCGTTCCGCTAGTATAAAGGCTAGGTCCTGGAATCTGCCGGTGACCTTCGTTTTAGCTGTGTGGGGGAACCAATTCAACATACAGTGGCCCACAGTGCCGGGGACCTCCCTGGAAATCGCGGCCGCTACTACTGTGGTGACCTCCTCCCAATATTGCTCACCCACTGCCATGCTCTTGGGACTGCCCATTCTTTCCAGGCCAGGGCTTAGCATTCCTCACAGGTAAGGCCATAGTTTTCTTCCCTTTGTCCTGCAATCACCAAGGTAAGCTTAAACCAAAGCATACATCAGATTGTGTGCTCAGGGTACTGTGCCTCCTGCAAATGGCTTCCTTGCTACCCTGCTAGGTATAACTAGAGCATCTTAGTGTCAGATTGCACTATTATTAACCTTTTTCCCTCTTCTATCCCTTCGCTATCCTTCTTAATCCAAATAACTGACTAATATGCACCACTCAAATGACTTTCATATTTCACTATACTAATTCATCATTAATCCTTTATGGGTTCCGGGGTAGCGTGCTACTCGCCAAAAAAGCGCTTGAACACCCCACCAGGGGTAACAAGCGCTATATAAATGCGAACCTTTTTCCCTCTTCTATCCCTCCGCTATCCTTCTCAATCCAAATAACTGACTAACATATCCACCACTCAAATTACTTTCATATTTCACTATACTAATTCAACAGTAATCCTTTATGGGTTCCGGAGTAGCGTGCTACTCTGCAATAAAAGCGCTTCAACGCCTCGTCAGGAGTAGTAAGCGCTATATAAATGCAATTACAATACACTACAATACAATTATTAGGGCTTCCGGTTTTATGGAATTTATTATTTTAACGTTTTCGTTTATATTTATCCATATTTATTTTGTTGTATTTGTTGATAAATTAAGTCGAAACTTTTATATTTCTGCATTTATTTAACCAATAAATGTGGAATTCTACTTTGATGCCTGTCGTGTTTAAACACATTAAATAGCCAAATAAAATAAGAAGGTACACCTATATGGAAATTTTAGCATTATATAACAAATATACAGTAAAATATGCATTGATTTAAGCAAATCTCAAACAGATTTTAAACTCACCATGATGTGAATTTGCGCAGGTGTTGGCCTGG
Source organism: Triturus cristatus (assembly GCF_964204655.1). Classification (NCBI taxonomy): domain Eukaryota; kingdom Metazoa; phylum Chordata; class Amphibia; order Caudata; family Salamandridae; genus Triturus; species Triturus cristatus. The sequence continues at coordinate 62,232,519 of NC_140580.1, read as the reverse complement.
AAGTCATATACAACAGCACGGAGAGTCACTAAAAAGATGCACAATTTTCTGCCTTTAAAAATAAATGCAGAAAGGAAACATACTATTTTTTGTCTGTATTTATCTGTAAAAATCCGTAAAAACTGAATACTGGAAGAATTAAGCATTACGTAGGGCTAGAGTCCTCCAGCCAGGGTCATCAGTGCCACCCTCAATCTTACAACATATTAATCTTAATCCTTCTTCTTTCTTTTGTCAGACCAAGGTTAGTCCCTAACCTGGTGCATGTGGCTCGGACTGATGTCTTACCTATGTTTCATTTTAGGCATTGACAGTGATTGTGAACATATTGACTATTGTCAGAGATCTTTGAAACCTCTTGTCATTGAAGCGACCTTCAATACACTACAGCAGAAAGCAGGAGAGCTAAACTTTGCACTCTTATCCTTCAGGCTGAGAGTCAGAGACCTCAGTCATTAGGCCTGGAGTGCCTTTTCACCAGCGTGGGCTGTTAAGGCCCGGCCTTATTCAGGGGCTACCACCTAGAAGTCTGCATTAGCGAAGAACTAGCACTGATCCATCCATTTGCCTGAGCATCGCCAGGTGAATGTCAACCCCAGCTCATAGCAAGTAAAGAAGGCAGAGCTGTGGGCCAAGAAACTGTCAAGCTCCTGTCTTGTCATCTGGTCCCTGCTTGGTTTGCAATGACTGCTTCGGCTACAGTGCCGCTTCCCAGATCTTAGTTGCTGAGATATAGGACTCCACCTCCCCGCCTCCCAGGCACCCCTCTATTCCTCTGCTATTCCTGCTGCTGTGATTTGCTGGTCTGCCTAGCTTTCGAGCCTTGCCAGACGTCAAATGTGATGTAGATATGGTTCAAGGTGGACCTTGTGCACCAATCGCAGTATCTGACCCGGCTTAGGATATACAAGTGGGTCCTGCCCTAACTCTTGCTCGCTGCATCTCACAAACTGTTGGGCGAGTGCTGGCCCTTGGATTGCTGGTTCCGGGGGTCTCTGACTGGCTCCTTTGAAAGTCACTGGCCAGCCCTGAGCCACTGCCCCTTCCTTGGTGGACTTCTTGTCGCTCTTTCATCCTTGTTCCTGTGTAGATCTTTGATGTAGCCAGGTTTGAACACCTTATCTGGGAAAGTCTAGTAACGCTCGAAGTGGGACTATTGTAATATGGACTGCAACATGGCTATCATGCAATAATGGATATATTATAGTATGGACTGTAACATGGCCATCATGCAATAATGGATATAGTATAGTATGGACTGTAACATGGCCATCATGAAATAATGGATATATATTTATCTCTATATTTTCATTCATCCTGATAAGGTCACACTACTGCCATCCGTTATCTTAATAAAGACTACATGGATGAAATAATCGACAGAGATTACCCGATCTCAGTTTACGTATAAGAAGTAATACATAAATTACCTTGACAAAGTCCCAGCGGGGATGAAACACCCGCTGTGGATGTAGAATTTCATGAACAATTAAAAAAGTATATCGTTTTGGAACTGAAAGCTTCAAGAGGTTGAAATTCTTCTTCTGTGTGGACTATCATTTGACCAAAATGGCTTTGAAAACACTATGTGCAAACGAACGAGAGGTGGGCGAGCAACTAAAAGCTCGAGCCACATGCTTGGCTCTGGCTCAGCTCGAGGTCCTCTTGGATCCTCGAGCCCAAAAGGAGCTGAGCCTTCACCCACTGTTTAAAGTCCTGCGACGAGAATGAATGGCAACGCATTACACAATGAGTTAAAACAGGAAAATGTTCCTAAGTTCATGTTTAACAACTATTGCTTTTAATAAATACCCCTCATAAGTGTGATTTAAACTGATGTACGAAGGTGAAACGCTACCGCATCTTACAGAAATACACTTTTATTTAAGCGACTTCATCATAGTTTTGCATGGCGTTTGTTGGATGATTTACAGGCAAACATTTTCAGGGCTCGGCTCGTGCACAGACTCTTAAAGCCGAGCCAGACCCTTGGCTCGGCTCTGGCTCAGCTCTCTCTTTTAATTTGTTGGCTCGCCCATCTCTAACACTAAGGGGCCGATTCCGATCTCGCTCGGAAGGGCACCGAACGCGACCCGGCAGAGAAAGTACGAGCTGTACGCGTGTTTTCCGTCCGACTCGTATAGCTGTACGAGCGAGCAAGTACGATACGAGCAACGTGAAATTCACCGACCGAGTCGTTTCCGGGTCCGAACCGCTCCATACGTCTCGTCCGTAAGTGGACCGTGCCGTGCAATGGATGCAATTTACGACTGAGCCAGTACGATGCACGCGTCGGACAGCCAGTGCGAGCCGAAGTGTCCAGCGCGCAAAAAGGCTGGGAAGATGCCTTAGGGGGTCTGCGCCGGACCCCCTGTCACCCGCAGCCTTATGACTCGGACACAGGGGGAGCTCCCCAACACAGGCATGTACGGTGCGGATGGCACCGACGCATACCCAATGTAGGGGCGCCCTTGTGCGAGACGTACCAATTCAGTCAATGGGAGCCCATGTACGCGTCGTACGACCGGCTCCCATTGACTTCTATAGAGTTCCGACCGAACCGAGTCCGGCAGCATGCGGCCGCATCGTACTCGCTCGGTCGGACTGCAGGACTCCGGCTCGGTCGGAAAACACTCCGGATCTGGCTCGGTCGGAGAGCTTTCCGACCCAGATCAGAATCGGCCCCTAACTTGTAGAACTTTGTACTTATTGTGTCACAGAGACGGGGTTGGAACCTGGGCACCTTCCCTTGTATCAGAGACTTCGGCCTGGTTAAAGTTCGGCCCATGAAGCCCCCTGCGTGGGCCAGGCCTTCCCAATATCCGTTCTGCCCAAATACTTTAAAAGTGTGGGGTATTAAGCAGTTTGCATCAGTTTAAACTTCCAATTTGATGAAATGATATTCCAAAAAGTTATGAGGAGGATTTTACTTTCAATTCACTTTCAGGAAGTGTTGTATTCCTTATGAAAGACGGGGTAAGGAAGAATGGGGCAGCTTTCCTTTGTCAGCTGACACGTGTTTCACTTGTCGAGTCGGTTAAGCTATGTAGCGAATTGGGGATCCAAAGTGGGAGAACCAGAATTTGAATACATTCATTTCACGAAGCTCACGATTCTTAAAGTTAATCAGCACGCTAATTCATACTGTGATCTGAGCTCACTGTGGCTCTCCAGTTTGGCAGTCCTAATTCACCACAGAGACCAGATAAAGCCGGATTAGGGTTATCTGTCCCCACAAGAAAAAAATTGCCAATCATGCACTGAAACACAGGAATGATGGAGAAAGAGTCAGGTGCTGAATGAAAGGGAGGGCTGGGGTAGAGTCAAATGGATGTAAAATAGGAAGGGCTGTGACAGAGTCAGGGGCTGTAAGACTGGTCGGGCTTGGGCCTGTCTGTCACCATTAGGGTGATCGGGCATAGTCAGACACCGAAACACGGGGATGGCACGTAAAATCAGGTGGATATAAAGTGGGGAGGGTTGGGACAGAGTCAAGTGGATATAACACAGGGAGCGCGGGGCAGACTCAGGTGGATGTAAGCCAGAGAGGGCTGGTACAGGTTCAGAGTCTGTAAGACAGGGAGATCAGGCAGGACGTAGTCAGGCTCTGTCTCTTCCAGATTTGCTGCCTTCAGGATATGGGCATTTAACACACAGTGCTTCTGATTGATCAGTTGGCCTGCCTTTCTATATTCCTTTACTCTGGTTGGTCAATATCCATCTGTCCTGCCTATGTGTGCTTGGTTACCGCCCAGCAGAAAATCATCAATTGTTTTTTTCTCCGGCATGCCCTACACCCCTTCACAACACTGCATTGACTTTTGTGGCAATGGTGGCACGCCACACTTTAGCTTTAAACATCGAAAGCCTTGTGTGCTCCCATTATGAACCAAACACCAAACACATTACATGATCACCACTTACATCACACAAGGTCACATGCATTGCTTATAGGCAGGGGACAGATTAAGTTATTTGCTCAGAATCGCAGTCAATGTCTAGATTTGAACCTGGTTGCCCTGCTCCACAGTCTGCAGCTCTGACAGTAACTCCAAACCCCGGGCAGAGGGAGAGAGGCAGAAAGAAGCCACATGAAAGCTCGGCTTGTTGTGGGCTCGAGGTCCCAACATGACCTCCAGCTGAGCCAGAGCCAGGCTTCAGGCTTGAGCTTTCAGTTGTTCGCCCACCACTATTTTGACTCCTAGTCTATCTCATGTGTTATCCTCAGCACAGGAAGTGATCCCTGCCTTCTTCTTGCAGCTTGCCTGCGACCTCACACTTAGGTGAATGCACTTCTCAACTGCTACACTATCACTGCACACGAAAAGAGTGCCGGCAGCCACAGGACATAGGATGGGGGCCTGAGGCACAAACAGCGGTCTGCAGAGGTAGCCTCTTGTCAATATGGTGTGTGTATTTATGTGTATATTTCCTCCAGTCACCCCATGAGTGCCTGGGGAGCATCCTACACTGCACGTGACGTTTTCTGACCTCCAATCAGGGCCGGCTTTAGGGCAGTGCAACAGGTGTTGCCGCACTGGGCGCTGACCTCGGGTGGGGGCACTGTGTTTAGCAATAACTTACTATTTAAAAGCAGCTGATGCAGAATTCCTTGTGGGTCCACATTTCAGGCAGCAATAAAAATGTGAAGATAACTATTGTGCTTAATGTTCCTGCTAGAGAGAGATTGGAGTTTTGTCTAGTGGCAGTTTTGACTCACCATAAAGTAGCGCAGAGGGTTAATATGCCTGCTGCAAAGAACAGATCAGAATTAAAAGAGGACAGTGGAGTGGATTAGTAAAGTCAGCCTTTACCAGCGCTCTAAAACAAAACAAATATATGCGAGAGAGGGGCTATGGAGAGATGAGGGGCTCTTTTGCAGGAATCTAAGGAGGAGGAGGGGGAGGAGGGATGGGGGAGGGATAAAAAAGATTATTGCACCTAGGGTGCCCAACCGTCCGTACATTTCACGGACTGTCCGTTATTTTGCTGTCTTGTCAATCGTCCAACATCACTCCTTTTACGGATGCCTTTTGTCCATAATTTTGAGACTGCAGCAGGCTGTTCTGTTCCCCTGCCACAATCGCAGCCAGCTCGCACTTCTCTTTCCAACTCTAGAGGCTGCAGCAGCCCCTTCCGCACCTGGCACAGGCTGTGGACAGGCACATTGTCATTCTGACTGCGGATGAATATCACATAATGAATGACAATGGGCCGGGCCGTATTGAAGCACCTGCTAAGTGGGGGTGTGACAGGGTCAGATAAAAGCGTTTCATGGCCCTTCCTAACTTTGATCTGTGGCTCGCAGGTCAGCACAAGACAGGAGAAGAACCTAAGAACAAAACAAGAATATTCTCCGTGATGCAGCCCTGGGAAGGAGGCCGAAGGGTGCCAAAGTAGGCAAAATCGGCGACAGAAATATAGATTATTAAAATGGTAAATCAAAAAGAAGTATGACACAAATAAAATGAGAAAACGAAGGAAGAATAGAATGCAAATAATGAAAAAGCTGGAAAGATAAGAAAGATTTAACAATAAAGGAAGGGCACGAAAAAAGGAACACAAAAATACATAAATGGGAATACGGAAATATGAAAAGAAAATGAAATATGAATTTAAAGACTAGAGATAAAATAATGATATATAAATAGATTATGATCATATGAAATACCATAAAACGACCTGCACAGTTACTCATTTGCGCGCCTACTTAAAAACCGCGAAGTGTACAATCATCTCAACCTAATATAAACTTTTTTTGATTTGTACTTATCTTGTTTGTCAAATTTACTTACTCATAAAATATTGCCCGACCTCCTCTGGTGTGTCTGTAAAACCTACTTTTTGTCCCAAAGGTTTTTTCCTAAATTTTGACCTTCTATCCTGAATTTTTGTCCTGAATTTTGACCCTTTGTCCTGAATGGTTGCACCCACCATCCTGAATTTGCACCCATGCCAGCTGGTCACCCAAATCGCACCGGACACCACCAGGGCTAAAGCCGGCCCTGCCTCCAATTAGCAGTGCACAAGCAGCGGGCCGTACTTACCGGGTAGAACTGTGAGGCGCGTCCCCTGGCCGAAACTCAATGCTTTGGTGTATGTAGATTCGACATCCTGCAGAGCGCAGTAATAGAGCCCCGCGTCCGCCTTTTCGGCTCGGAGAATCTCCAGCGTGCAGCGGTTGTGGACTGCGTCGGTCTTGCCCCGGAACCTGCCCTCGAAGCCGTGGCCATAGAAATCCACCTCACGGAAGATCCACAGCATGCCGGCCTCGGGGTCATCCTTGTACCAGGACATCCAGAAGTCCACCATGACGCCCTTCTTGATGCTGCACTGGAAGACGACGTCCCCTCCGACGGGCACCGAGAGCTCGGTCTGGAACTGCTCCGCCACCGCCTGCGAGTCCTCTCCAGGCTGGCCCCGCGCCCCTGTGGGAAAGCAAAGGAGACGGGTCACTCCAAAGCAACATTTCCAAGTGCAGCTGAAAGAGTTCTTAGATAGGTGGGCACATATAGAAACCTACAGTTACAATGCGGTAAGTGAACCCCATCAGGCAGTTACGGGCTTCCGCCCCTTTCTGGCCCTCTCCTGTAACCCTGCTATAAATCTGTTTTATTTTCTTAGCCCTCAGCTTCGTCTTTCATCTGGCTTTATGGTTGATTACTTCCCTGCTTCCTCCCCAGAGGGTTTGAATTCTGTTTTTGATGTTCCATGCACATCTCAGCTTTCTATGAAGGGCTGTGCTGTCTTACTGCTGGGGTTCCCCAAGTCCCACCAAGTACCTCATTATTCTCGGACTGCACCTGACCGTGGTTGCCTCCTCTGCTGCTTTCCTAGCGCTGTCAGTCAGTCGAGCCAGAATCGCGCCGCCCGTGATCGGGTACTTGCTTTACTGAACGCATTTACATATCTAGTCTGCTGTTTATGTTCCGTTTCATTTATCGTTATTTTCTTTGTGCAAAAATGCATCCTGGAGTCCATTTTAGACGCAAGGGTGGATTGCTCTATGAAACTAGTTCGAAATGCTGAGAGTATGTTGGGGGAAAATCCCACCTGCAGTGAGCCCGCTATTCCTTTTCTCTTGTACTTATTGCCATTTCTTGGGACATAATACATCCTTGCATCCATTTTAACCGTGAGGGGGCATTTTTCGACTAAGAAAATACTGCTAAACGCTGAATTACTCTTTTTGAGTAATTCCACGTAATCTCGTGGAATTTTTAGGCATTCCCGCGTGCTTTGCGGCACCGAATTACACAAATTATGCCACCCCTATAGTTCAGGTGATTTTCCAAGATGCTGTTGCTTACAAAAGGTCAGCAAAGTTACTTTATGAGAACAGTTTTAGAGTGGAAGAACACAACGCTGAGGATCTTGATGTAGTGTTAAAGAACCTTTTATAGAGGAGTTCAGTCATGGTTCCAAAGTTGAGACATCTGTTACAGACCCGAGGAATTTGATGCGATCTGGGAAAAACCTGTAATATAATTAATGATCCCTTCCCAGACTCAAGAACAATCTTTTTTAGGTGAATGACCTATTTTGGAGTAAATAAACCCTGTATGCAACCGAGTTACCCTTTGTAAAGTTGAGGAGCGAGTTGTACTTTTCAGGATCCAGTAACATATTTGAAAAATGTATTTAGGGTATCAGATACCATGGTAGAGATCTGGAGCCAATTTTAACATTTGTAACATGTATTTGCTTATAGTTTTACCCACACACCTTTCCATGCAATTTAGTATGCATTTTGATAATCTCTATTGTTTTGGGCATTATCTATGCAGAGTCGAGATCCCTTCTTATCGCAAGGTGAGGACTGATGACAAATGGTCTCATCTGCCTCTGATCCCTTTGACTGACGTAAGGTCGATACTGTAGTTGATGGTAGTCTGTACCCACAAGGGATGTTGTATGGGTGTGCTATGCTTCTAGCTCACTGTGTCTCTGAGAACGCAGTAGTAAATTGCCGTGTCAGTGAGTTGGGCGTCCACTATCGACAATGGGAAGGTCCTTAACAACCGGTCCACTTGAGATGCAAATCTATGACGGAATCTCAGTTTCATCTCATCCTCCTTTGAGGAGTCGTGCAGGATGAACTGTGGCGCCCTGTTCAAGGTATGTCTGTACCACATCAGCGTGGGGAATCCAGATTCATAAGAGCAGTTCAAGGTCACAGACTCGCCCTCCTTCACTTTGGCTTCAGATTCAGGCTGGTCGGGGGAATTTCCTTGACTCCTGCCTTTGAGAGATCAATACCAGTATTAATCATTTGACCTCATGTATCACGTTTAGACTTTTTGGACATATTCTATTGAAAACCTCAGTGCAACATTGCCTCCTTGTTAAATTGACAATCACAGGGAAATGTTTAAAGTGTTAATACAAACAAATAATTATTCTGTTCCATCAGGCTAGTATCTGCAGTCATGTATAAAACAAATGCATCTGATGAAATGATCATGAAGTCTCACCTGGTCCCTCATTATTCTAAGTCTACATCTGGACTGTGCCGTGTTCAAAAACGTCGGGACAGGGCTAGAATAGAAAGTGTGCACCTCTGATGTCACAATAGGGAACAATCAGAGGGTTCAAAAGGGTTGTTCTTGAGTAAAAGTCAACTGACTCTGGATCAGACAGGGATGCTCAGAGCCACAATTGTGAGGAATGTGCATGTCCATGGTCGTTGTAGAGAACAATGACCAGGAAGATAATTGGGTCTACAAAAAGAAGGACCGAAGGAAATCCAGGCAGAAGAAACATTGTGGTATTAAACCCAATTTATGACCCAGTACCAATCTATATTATTATGTAAAGAGTTTAGAAGCTGATTCATAAGGGCTTTGGAGCATCCCTTTTAAACATATAGCCAATGAATGATTTGTCATGAGTACTCAGCAAAAGTACTCTAGTACTTTGGAAGTTCTAGAGTAATTTCAAATATTTAATCTAATACAGGATCTTGAAGTCGAAAGCAAGTTCCTCAGCTTTCCAACATGACATGTAACTCTCCTGGTCTGTTTGGGGAATTTATTGATTTCTGCATATGATGAGCCTTGCTGTGCATTTGTTTTTGTGATTTCAGTTCTTGGGGTTTGATATTGTGTCACCAAGTGTGTTGAGTTCTGTGGTTGTCACTGCTTTACCTCTCCTTCGCTTTAGTTTTGTGCTATACGTATATCCTAAACTAACGTACTGTGCTTGAAAGAGACCGGCAGGCTTTCGAGTGAATGTGCATTAAAAATGAACCTATGTACTTCAATTACGTAATACCATACTTAAAAAATCTAATTTAAAAACTGCTAAAATAACTTCACATTGTTTATAACTGTTCTTTACATCCATTTTTTAATTGTATTTCAAATAAAAAATAAATGAAAACTATACCATTGAATGTAGATTTTTTTTATTATTAACTCCAGTGGGGCTATACTTTTGTGGACTATGTTTAGGGCACAATATGTACATCAAACGATATTTTGAAAACGATAATCTGGCTCCACACCTCAAGGGTACCTTCAGTTTAGCATTGCATACATAATTTCAATTTCGAGGGTCATCATGTTTACTTGGAGACGTCAGACTCTAAGGACCAGTGAGGGCCACAAAGAAATAAGGATGGAAAATAACCGATGTAGGCGAGTTCACTGTAATCCCAATCCCTGCATCAGGCGCAGATGAGCCAATTGCATTTTATCACAAAAAAGGAATAGAATGAAGTTTCTTTTACAAGAGTAACCCCCCAAAATGATTTCAGCATACACGTTTTAAGTATTTAAACTATTCACTAAAAATAGGCAAAACCAGCTTAGCCTGCATCAGGGTTAAATGCCCTGACATACAGCCCCTTTAAGTTTAACTGTCATTTGAAAAGAAACCAAGGCAGGGCGCCATTACAAAAGACAATTTCACCTATCTTGTTTTGGAATAATAAACATCGACATCCATTAGGGCCTGATTTAGAGTTTGGTGTTAACAGAAAATCCTTCAATTTCTGGAGCACAATGCAAACTTTAATTCGCCAGCCCAGTTTCCTATATTACACTATCCACAGGCTGGAGCAAATTATGTAAGCCACTGAATTTGTCTATATAGTTAACATTTCCATCAGAAATGGAAGGGGTTTCTATTAGAAGCCAATTCTAACTCAGTCTGGAGTGATCTGAAGCAAACACAAAATGGCGTCTTACCCCAAAATGCCATCAATAGCACCATAATTGTCCAGATACTGTCCATCGTTGGTCCACGCAATAAGCCTGCAGAGACCTTAATTCTCACTGAGAGTTTGTTTTCCCAGCTTCCAGAAACTGGAGGATGTAGGGTTGAAAGCGTGGCTGCTGTGGGCGCGGTGTGCAGTGCAAAGACGGAGCTCCACCTGCAGATGAGTCCTGGCTGAGATCTAAAGAGAGACTGGTTTTGTAAGTCTTAAACATGGTGCAGTCTGCACTCCGGAGGAAGTGGCATGTGGTTCACTGTATCTGCCCTGTACGAAAACAAACCAGGTGGCTGTGGTCTCAGATGCAGGCTGGCCTATAGGCAAGTATGCAGCTTTTTAGATCTGACTCTAGCCAATACCTGTTCATAAAATTAATATTATCCTAATTTATAATATTCTTACTTGTAGAGACTTCAAATCAAGCCCTTTTCATTGATTGGTCTGATGTGTCAATCACATTTTTCTCCTGCCCTTCACACCACGGGTCAGTGGGCCAGCCTACTTCAGCCACTGGCATTTTGCCCTTTCACAAGGAGCACAACCACACACTAAGTAGTCCCCTTAAGTGCGAGGAACTACAATGGCAATGTGTGCTTTTGAGACAAAAAAATATTTTGTATTTAATCAATCAATCAATCAAACAGCATTTGTAAAGTGCACAGTGTCACCCCTAGGGATATGTGGGTGCTGTGCCTCTGTCAAAGAGCCAGGCCTTGAGTCTCTTTCTTAAGTCTGCCGGCAAGGAGGCTCTACAGAGTTGGACGGGAAGGTCATTCCAGGTCTTGGCAGCGATGTAGGAGAAGGAGCGGCCACTGCTGTGTCTGCGAGGGATTCAGGGTGTGTATGTGAGGGCGAGTGAAGAGGAGCGCAGGTGTCCAGCGGGTTGGTGGAAGTTCAGTCAATGGTTGATGTAGGCAGGTCCTAGGTCACGGAGGTCTTTGTAGGTGTGCATGAGGATCTTGAACTGGCACCTCTTCTGGATTTGGAGCTAGTAGAGGTCTCTCAGGTGGAGGTCAATGTGGGTTTGTTTGAGGAGGTCCAGGTGAGTCTGGCTGCAGCATTCTGTATGGTCTGGCGTCTTCTGAGGAGCTGGGTGGAGATGCTGGCATAGAGGTAGTTGCCGTAGTCGAGGAAGCTGGTGACGAGGGCCTGAGTGAAGGCCTTTCTGTTGTTGGTTGGGATCCATCTCAAGATTCTGAGGAGCATGCGAAGTGTGTAGGAGCAGGAGGAGGCGACTGCGTTGCCTTGTCGTTTCATGGTCAGTTGGCTGTCAAGGATGATGCTGAGGATGCATGCATGGCCAGATAGTGTGGGTGCAGGTCCGAGTTCTGCAGGCCATCAGCTGTGGTCCCATGTGGAGGTGTTTTTCCCGAAGATCAGTACTTCAGTTTTGTCAGGGTTTAGTTGGAGGCAGTTGTCTCTCATCCATTTGGCTAAGCTGGTCATGGTGTTGCAGAAGTTGATTTTGGTGTTGGAGGGGCCCTCGGTGAGCGAGAGGATCAGATGGGTGTCATCTGCGTAGGAGATTATGTTGAGTCCGTGGGATCTGACGACGTCTGTGTGGGGGGGGCGGGGGGGGTTAATGTAGATGTTGAACAGGCCAATGCTTTTTTTTAGATTGATTAGTGTCCGGCAGCTTCATCAACAATGAGGTTTGCAAAAACCATGGCAAAAGAAAACAATCATTGATAACATCAATTATCTGCAACCAACACCAGACTTATTTGCCCTGCCAATGCATGTTCAATAGGCCAGACACTGACATGTCAAGAGAAGCTCACAGATGCTCCTAATTATTTTGAGTCAGAGCCTTCGTCATCATAGTCTTTCAACATAGAGCAGATGCATCTCACTATACTAAGGATTAGGATGAGGAAGAGAAACAGGGGTGTAAAGTCCAGATTTTGGTATAGACCAATCAAATCTGTGCCGTCACAGACATAAATAAACATAGTGTGGCTCTTCGCCTTGCTGTCATCACTCCTATGATGTTCTATCCAAACCTTCCCACCTACCACAATTAGAAACTATCTAACTTTTGCATTCTGTTTGAACTATCTGATTTTTTTTCACGCAGTGGGTACTGCAACTACTTCTAACAATGTTTTTAAGTAACACCTTAATTGTCTGCTAAAAATGAGCCACTGATGTAATGCTGTTTTTTTTGTCTTTTGCACATGGAGGAACATGGCTGCTGCTTTCATTCTGTCTTTTTAGTTGAAATTCGGACTGGTGCAAAGGGGCTGCAGGGCTGATTTCAAAAATCCAATTCAACAGTCACACAATGCCCTCAAGAAATGGACAAGAGTTCAGAACCCCTTGACATAGTAACAAAGTGCTCCAGGTTTATTTATTTAATTTATTTTTATTTATAGAGCGCCAGAATCGACCCCGAGGGGGTATCTCTGCACTAGGACGGGCGGCAAGTGGCAAACAGTCCATTGTAGATTAGAAACAGAAGAGAAAAGTCTTGAGCTGCTTCCTAAAATGGAGATGGTCCGTACACTGTCTCAACTGGGAGTGAATTCCAGTAGAGGGGGCCCAGATACGAAAGGGACTTGTCCCTAATCGGGCCCTTTTAATTCGAGGCACCTCAAGTAGGAATTTAGATTCTGAACGGAGAGACCTCCGAGGCTTGTAAAGAATGAATTTATCCACAAGGTAAGTAGGGCTAGAATTGACCAGGGCCTTGTGTATAATACATTAGACCTTGAACTTCACTCGCTCCCGTATAGGGAGCCAGTGAAGCTTGTAAAGCAAGGGACGGGAGGCAGTCCTTGGTGGGGCATTGGCGATCAGGCATGCCGCCGTATTCTGGACAGCCTGCAATCTGTCAAAGGCGGCCTCGCTAGCGGAGGCCAGCAGGCCGTTGCAATAATCCAGACGGCTTAAAATAAGTGCCTGGGTCAGCGTTTTCCGGATCGAGTCAGGGAGCAAAGGGAGGATGCGGCATAGCAGACCCAACACTTGAAAACATGAGCCAGCTGTCTGAGCAGCGTGCTCCTTCATAGTGAGAGTCTGTTCGATGCGAACACCAAGATTTTTGACGCAGGTTTTCGGAGTGGGGGTGTACCCAAATCAGTTGGCCACCAGCTGGGGGTCCACAGTAATTGAGCCTCCCCGAAAAGCAAAATCTCCGTCTTTCCCACATTGCACTTAAAGGAAATTACTCCTCATCCATTGAGAAATAGTTCTCATTCCCGAAGAGGTTTCCTGCACTGATGGAGTAAACTTTGCAAACGGAAAAAGCAGCTGAGTATCGTCAGCATAGGAGATGGAAGTAAACCCACAACTCCTTAACAGGTTGGCCAAGGGAGCCACATAGATATTGAACAGAGTCGGGCTTAAACAAGAGCCCTGAGGTACGCCCTTGGTCAATTCTGTAGGGGCTGAGCGATACGGGTCGAGAGTGACAGCCTGCGAACGAGAAGAAAGAAAACTCGTCATCCACTGAAGAGCCAAATTTCTAAGTCCAATCTCCTGCAACCTCCTGAGCAATATTTGATAGGATACTGTGTCGAACGCGGCGGAAAGGTCCAACAGCACTAGAATTGTGGAATGTCCCCTATCTAGGGTCATCCTGATGTTGTCGGTGACCACTAGTAGGGCTGATTCTGTGCTGTGGTTAGGCCAAAAACCTGACTGAGATGAGTCAAGGCTACCCGTCCGTTCGACATAGTTGGAGAGATGTGCGTTTATGTGCTTCTCTAAAAGCTTGCTCAGGAATGGGAGGAGGGAAATAGGACGGAGATTGGAAAACTCAATCAGCGGGGCCTTGGTGTTCTTGCGGATAAGCATGACCTGTGCTGCTGTCCATTCTAAAGGAACATGGCCCTCTTTCAGGGAGAGATTGAGGAGATGCATAATGGAAGGGGACAGATGTCAAGCGAGAGAGGTAATAATCTTAGCCGGAATGATGTCCCGAGGGGATCCTGATTTTACGATATGAATCAGTGACTCTACCTCTGCCAGAGTAACCGGGGGGAAACTCTCCAGTAGTTGAGTAACTATCTGCGCAGGCATCTCAGGTGGTGAGATGGTTGTAGAATGCCTCCCTGACAGGAATATTTTATCATAGATAAGCTCTATTTTCTGTGTAAAGAAAGTTCCAATGTCATCGCACAATTTTTGCATGGGAGCTACTGGGTTCTCACAGGCTATAGGATTAGTAAAGATTTGGAGAATACGGAAAAGCACTTTAGGGTCATTATGCGCCTGATCCAGTTGTAGTACAATATGGGCTTTACGTGCTGCCCTGATTTCCCATGGTAATTGGCCAGGGAGGCATAAAACCGACCTCTGTCTCTTTCATCATGAGTAAGGCGCCACCGTTTTTCATGCTTCCTACAAAGTCGTTTCAGCACACGTAGTTGGGGAGAATACCAGGCATGCTGGGGGCGTTTAGGGAAGATGGGAAGAGATTTCAGAGGTGCCAACTGGTCAATAGCACTTGAAACAGCCAGATTGTATTTGGCGAGGGCATCCTCTATGTTGCCTAGTTCTGAGACCCGTGGTTCTACAAAAGAGGCATGAAAGCCCTCCGAGGTGACTCTCTTCCATTGTCGACAACAATGGTGGGTAGCATGGCTAAGGCTGCTTATCTTCCTGGGGGCCCGAATAAGAAATTCAATTGACGCGTGATCAGACCAAGGCAATGGCTGTGGAGATTCACAAAGAACATTGGGAGAAATAGAGAAAATAATATCCAATGTGTGGCCAGCTGTATGCGTAAGGCCCTCGTTAAGCTTGGATAACCCTAATGTGGCTAAATCCGCCAGGAGTGTCTTTGCATCCACGTTGAAGGCACAGTCACTGTGTATATTGAAATCACCCAGCAGTAGAAAATTGCTGCTCACGATCACATGCGGAGTGATTTGTTCAATGAGTTGTAAAGAGAACTCCGTTAAAGGGCCAGGAGGTCAGTAGACAAGAGCCCCCTTCCAGCTTGTTTTGGGGCGAGAGGTCTATACGAAAGACCATGACTTCCATAGTCAGGTCGCTTCGTTGTTCTAATATGGTGACCTTGATGCTGTCTGTACACTATGGCAATTCCACCCCCCCATCTTGGATTGTCTGTCCATACGAGCGAGCCTATATCCCTCAGGTAAGGCGAGGGTGATGGAGGGAACAGAGTGGTGCTTCAGCCAGGTTTCGGTCAGAAGCCCAAGGTCAGGCTGTGCAGAGGAAAGGAGATCCCAAACCTCGGAAGAGTGCTTAGGAAGAGATCTTACATTACATAGTAGACATCTCCAGCCTTGCTGAGAATTGGTGGGGCGTTTACTTATATTAATGATGTCAAGTCCTGCGTTAGAGCATTCGGAAGTAGCAGGTCGAGAGCCAAAAGATTGTGTATTGACAGGGGCACGCGGAATTGGTGACATCTCACCCAGAGAGCCCTGAAACCAGCAGGTTAGACATGCAAAAGGGCCCTCCGGAGATGGCCAGGTGTTAAACTGGACGGCGGAACTGGGCTTAGGGCTAAGCTCCAACAGCTCTCTAGTGGAGTACGCCAGTCTCAGTGGGGGGTCATTATCTACTTCCGATTGGCCAGGGTCCCTGGCTCCTGGTGACTCCCGGGCGCGGAGGGGCGCAACAAGGAGGGCATCCGGTTAGGTAGAGGGGGTTGAGCCACTAGAGCGCTAACCTCCCTCTTGCCCGGAAGTAGGACCTGCCTCCCTCCACTCCAACGAGCTAGCCTCGCGGTGGACCGGGGAGGGGTGTAGTGATGTAGAAATGCAAGTGAGTGGGCAATTTTTACAATTTTGCAATTTTTAAAAGTAAGTGCAGATTAAAAGAACCAGCCTGTCAGCGTAACACTCACTCTACACTGCCAGGTTGCAAGACCCGGGCAATAATTTGAAGTGAGTGCTCAGGATATTGTCTGCGATCCAGAACCCCCTGTCAACAAAGGCGAGTGCCCAGACAATGGTGCCAGCCAACAACCTCACTGCCAATAAAATAAGGATTTTTGCAGGGTGTCCTGATTATGGGTGAGAAATGATACTCTAGATTTTGAGATCACAAGGGCACTCAACAAATATTGCAGGAGTGGGTCAATCAATTTTCTTTTTCACACTGCCCAGGGATTCTTTTCAAATTTGAGGATGTACCAGTGAGAGGCTTGTCCCCAGGAAGTGAATTCAGCACGCAGTGGTACTCAACATGGGCACAATTGACTCTCCCTATAGACGTATCACAGAATCCTTCCAACCATTTTGAGTGACCACCATATCACCTTTTGTTGTCAGCCACCCCCATTAGAACAACAACTATAGCGACACTGACCTCCAGAACTTACAGAGAGGGTAACAAATGGAATCTGGCTGTACTCGACTCCTATCTCTCTGCCATTTCACCACCTAACAAAATAACAGAAGTGGAACAACTCTTACCTGGCCACCTAAAGACTTTGACAGTCTGATACCAAAGATCTCTCACTCATGCTTTTCCTGATATCGTCGTAGATCCCTCAATTCTAAGCCGAGATTTTGGAAAGACTAATCTGGAGCAAGGCACCCTACAATCACCTTTCTGAGATTAAGATTAAATTACGACTTCCAAAAGGCTGACATTGCATTCTGTCCATCTTCCGGCAACTCTTGGACTTCCAATTCAAGGACCTGGCCGAGGCAAGCTATCCACACGGCTCTACATCAGACTCCTGACTTGTTCATACTTAAGGAATATCCTACACTCCACACGCATCACCAGCCCACAAGACCCCTTGTCAACAATGTTCTTTTTTTTTTCTTTCCCAAAACCTTTATTCAGCATATGATGTTAGTACACAGCATAATACCTACAACCACTCTTGGCCGGCAGCGTGTTACAATAAGTAAGAGGCAGAGGTGTACACAGCGGTTCGCCAACAACCCAAGTAGGGCCGGCCGCGTCAAGGTAAGTGTAGGTTTTGCAGTTTAATAAAACAAGGGATCACGATCCCTAAGAACCATACATAACAGTTAACTAAGACCACAACCAACTAGCCTCACGGTAAAAGTGATTCATAAAGTTAAGATAGCGTATTGATTCAGTGAGCACTTGGAACAGTAAAACTCAGTCTACTTGGATGGGGGGAGGGGACAGCCTCGCCAGGCATCAGCGGAGTCAGCAATAAGTAGGTCTTCAGGGGACCCCAAATGTCTCGGGCTGAGAAGCTGGCGGAAGGAGGTCAGAGTACAAGGCAAGCTGATCCTGCCAAAATATCATTGTCTCTAGCCAATCCTTAAACTTAGGTGCCCTCCCTCTGCCCCACCTACAGGCCACTCTCCACTTAGCAAGAAGAAAACAAACAGAGGCAAATTTCCTATGCACCACGGGGAGATTTTCGGTATAGCCCAGTATGCCCATCAGCGGAGCCGGCGGCAGCGGAGCATCCAACATTTTCCCAACTGCTTCAAATATTTGTTCCCAATATTCCTGAAGGGCCGGGCAACTCCAGGCCAGATGCAGCATATCAGCGCCATCTGCTTGACACCTGTCGCATCTGGCGTCCGCCCGCATCCCAAAATGGCACAGGCGAGCAGGTGTGTAATAGTATCTTTGCAAGTATTTAAAGTGCGTAATGCGCAACCTACTACTAGCAGACACCCTCTTTATCTGCATGCAGCGATAGAGCCATTCCCGGTCCGAGATTTCTTGTCCCAGTTCCTGAGACCATTTAGCTCATGCAGCGCTCTGCGATGTACCAATTTCAACGTATATTGACCTATAGAGGAGGGACACCAAATGAAACGCAGTTTTCGCCCCCAGCAGTGCGTGCACCTGGGGGATCACCGGCGGTTCCTGCGGATATTCCGGGGTGCAGGCCCGCATTCCCTCTCGTAGACGGGCATACAGGAATGTTTCCATGACGGTCGGGGTTAGCTGCTGGAGGGTAGCAAATTTCCCATTTTGATATATATCTCCCCATGTGCAAGTTCCCCACTGTCGCTTGAATTGTTTGAAGATACCCTCCTGCAGGAGGGTCAGTTGGGGATGAAACATCAGCGGCATCCGTGGAGAGTAGATCATTGGGGCCTGCATTTTATGTGCAATCCACCTCCATGCACACACCGTGCAATCTTCAGTTGTGAGGTCCCGTTCACGCTGTGACGTCTGTTGCAGAAGCGCTCCCTCCAGCGGGACGGGGTCGGCCAGCCAGTGCTCCACAGCCACATGAGCTGAATATTTCGGGCCATTAAACCAGTAATGCGCATAGTGCGCCTGAGCGCACATATAATATAGTTCAAAGTTAGGCAGCTCAAGCCCTCCCACCGCATATGGTCTGGCCAACGTTTCCCACTTTATCCGGGGCTGTTTGCCGCCCCACACGAGGCGCAGGAGCTCTGTCCGCATTGCTGTGAAGAAGGGTCGACCCGGGTAGTAGGGGATGTTCAGAAAGTAATAAAGAAACTTAGGCAGCACAACCATCTTGATCAAAGAGATCCTGTCAGCAATGGACAGTGGCATGGCTATCCATCTTGTTATTGTGTCACGAGGCGCGTCTATAGCGCGCCCATAATTGTCGCGGATTAGCTTCCCTCGATCTATAGTGACATTCACACCCAAGTACCGAACGGTAGTCTCGCACCACTCCAATGGGGGTGACGGCAGGAGTAAGTGGAAGAATTTGAGATTTCGACCAGTTAATCTGTATGCCAGAAAGTCCCCCAAATCGCACGAACTCTCGCAAGAGCGAGTTGAGGTTATGCTGCGGGTCCTTTACATATAGGGTGACATCATCCGCGTACAGCGAAATCAGGATGGGACGCAGCAGACATCTCAGCGCCTTCTCCTGATGGTATTGGCGCACCTTAACGCTAGGGGCTCCATCGCCAGGGCAAATAGCAGCGGCGATAATGGGCACCCCTGCCTAGTACCCCGTGACAATGGTATTGCCTTGGACGTGTGGCCATTAATCTGCACCCGGGCCACCGGGGAATTGTAGATCAGCCTGATCCAGGCTGAAAAACCTACCGGGAACCCCATGCAGCGAAGTACTGCATGTAGATATTCCCACTCCACCGAGTCGAATGCCTTGGTGGCATCCAAAAAGACGGCCGCCAGCGGCAATTGAGGGGCCACCTGTTGGATGATCGAAAAGAGGGTGTGGAGATTATGGGACGTGGATCTCCCAGGAATAAAGCCCGCCTGATCTGGTAAAACTAGTTATCCATCAGGAGGTTTAATCGATTGGCTATCATTTTTGTGAGAAATTTACTGTCCACGTTGATGAGGGACAGGGGCCGGTATGAGTCACACTGGTTAGCCGGCTTCCCTGGCTTCAAGATGGATATAATAAGGGCCTCTCTCATTGTGGGTGGCAGTGCCTGCGACTCCAGAGCTTCTGCATACACCTCCTGCAGAATAGGGGCGAGCAAATCCAAATATTGTTTGTAGAAGTCGCTCGGAAGACCGTCCGGCACGGGCGCCCTCCCAGATCGCAATTGAAGGATCGCCTCCCTTAATTCATCATTCGAGAATGGCGCACAGAGGAATACTCTCTGGTTGTCCTCCAGAAATCCCAGCGTGATGTCCCCAAAGAAAGGTGGGAAGTCTGCCGCGTTGGCCCCTTTAGAGCTGTAGAGCTCCGCATAAAAGTCGGTAAAGGTCTGCAGTATCAGAGCACTCTCTTTCTGGCAATTACCCTCTCCGTCTCTACCTCCAGTATATAGTTAGCGTATCTAGGCATTCTGATGTCCCGTGCCAAAGCTTTCCCAGGCCTACCTCCCTCCCCGTACCGTCGTGCCTGGGCATATTTCCCTCTGAATTTCGCCTCTCTATCAGCAGTGTCCGTGTATTCTGTCAGTAGCTCCCTCATCTTAGCCCGTCCCTCCCCAGCATCATGCCGCCAGATATCTGCCTCCAGATCTTTGAGTTCTCCTTCCAGCCGTCGGAGCCGCCGGCGAATATCTCTCAGTACCCCAAAGCTTTTGGCCACTCAGATCCCCCGTATGGTCACTTTAAACGCCTCCCACAGCGTGCCCACCCGTTCGACTGACCCCCTATTCCTTTCAAAGAAGTCAACTATAGCCTCCCCCAATTCTGTCTTGAATACCTCATCGAGTAGCGCCTCCGGAGCAAGTCTCCAGCACCTGGGACTGGCGTTCAAGTTGGGGATTTCCAGAGTGAGGCACACTGGAGAATGGTCAGACAGTGTACGGGCCAGGTGATCAACAGCTCGCACCCAAGTGCAGATCCCCCTGGACCCGAGCCAGTAATCCAGCCTCGACCAGGATGCATGTATTGTCGAGTGAAAGGTCCCCTCCCGTCCCTCTGAATGTCTATATCTCCACAAATCTACTAATCCGCCATCACTAAGCAGTCCCTTTAATGCTCCCTGGCTGCGTGTGTAGTGGTGGGGCAGGTGAGAAGATCGATCTTTTGCAGGGTCACAGACCGTGTTAAAGTCTCCCGCCCATAGAACATGAGTAGCTCCTACCTCGAGTATCTGTCCCCACAATGTATTCAAGACGTCGGGGCTATCGATGTTGGGACCGTAATAGCTAACAATGACCACCGAATGTGCACCTAGGGTGCCCCACATCATGCAGAATCTGCCTTCTCCATCCCCTTGCATTCCTCCTCATCTGAAAGGGGTCCCTCTTTTGACCAGAATGTCCGTACCTCGTGCATATGTGGAGTAAGCTGAAAATATTCTATGGGAAGCCCATTTGCCTCCAAAGGTTGGGGGGCAACTGGGGTCTGTGTGTGTCTCCTGTAGCGCCGCTATGCTAATGTCATGTCGGTCAAGGTAAGAGAGGATCTGCCTCTTCTTCCTGGGATCTCACAGCCCCCTTACATTCCATGACAGAAGCTTCACCGTGTCCCGCCGGGTCCCCTCCATATTACAGAAGCAGTGTTAAGGGTGTACGCTCGTAGGAGCATTAAGCATAGTGGAATAGCCCACTGCGGCGTGCAGTGGAAGGTAGTCATGGCTGTCTTCATACAGTGCCCTGAGGTTATAAAGGTGCATCGGGATCTAAACATACAGTATTCATCTCTCGTTCCCCCGTGAGGTTCTTCCGCAACTATCCCGCCCTCCTGCCCCTCCCACATCAGCGCCCCAAATGCGCAGGAATCCCAGAACCCTCCCCCCTCATCCCCCCACAATAACATAAACAAATGGCAAAGCAATAAATTCAAACAAAAAAGAAACCAGTCTAGATTCAAAGCTTCAGCAAGCTTGCTAGCTGTAGATATAGGGGACCGCCCTTAGTGGGGCGTTGGTGTGCCTCTCAAACCCTCCTGTCCCACCAGTCAGTGGAACTACCACAAACCCTCCCCAGTGGAACTGGGGTGGAGGAGGGTCAGGGTGGAGGGTGCCCGACCCTTAGTGGAAAGACCCCTTCAAGCCCAACTTAGACAAACACATAGATCAGAGCTGTGTGTATTGGAACAGTATGAGCCCCCCAGCGCAGGGGACCCTCCCAGACAATGAGTTAATAACACAGTTCAACCCCGGGCCTAGGTACTCATCTGGCGATGACATTGCAGGCACAGTGCGGCTTTCCTTCCAGCGGCATCTGCGTGACGCCGTGCATACGACCTCCGTCAGCAAAACCGTTCATTATCGTCCGTGTCTCAGAGTGTTGCCAGGGTCGCTCCAGCCTTGTCGCCACTATAGAGCGCAATCCATACCCAGTGGACCTTGCCTTAGCCGACAATGGTTGTGATGCAGAATGTTCAGTCGCCTCCCACAGGTGACTGTGATCCCGGCCGCACGGCATTATTGGCATGAGCTGGGGAGGATCACCGAAGTGACCTGAGGAACTCCTCCGCCTATTGTGGATTGGTGCAAATGATCGTGCAGTCTCGATGGCGTATCAGCAGTTTGGCTGGATATAACAGGGCGTACTCGATGTTCTCTTTGCTTAATTTCTGCTTCACCTGAACATATTTCCGTCTCGCTTCCTGAACAGCCAGAGTGAAATCCGGGTAAATGGAGAACGGGTTTCCTTCGTATTGTAGCTCCGGGAGGTCCCGTGCTCACCACAATGCCAGGGGCGACCCTTGCTGGGAGGGGAAGCGGTGTGCTCCCACCCCTGTTCCTGTTTAATAGTACTCCCATGAGTCATTGAGCTGACGAGCTCGTGGATGAAGCACCCGCATGCCTGTGAGAGGTACCTGACCTGAGAAAGATGTTGGCAGCCTACTCAGCAAACCCCATATTTCAAAGACTGTAATCTCTACTGATGACGGTTAAAGAATTAGAAACACGTGTCTAGAGATCAGTACTATCTGCACCAACTGTGGCGAAACACTCGAACACTCTTGAAGCAAGCAAGTAACCGAAACTGCATTTAGCACAATGCCAGGGGCGAACCTTGCTGGGAGGTGAAGTGGTGTGCTACCACCCCTGTTCCTGTTTAATAGTACTCCCGTGAGTCATTGAGCTGACGAACTCATGGATGAAGCACCCACATGCCTGTGAGAGGTACCTGACCTGAGAAAGATGTTGGCAGCCTAATCAGCAAACCCCAAATTTCAAAGACTGTAATCTCTACTGATGACAGTTAAAGAACCAGAACCATGTGTCTAAAGATCAGCACTATCTGCACCAACTCTGGCGAAACACTCGAACAGTCTTGAAGCAAGCAAGTAACTGAAACTTCATTTACTACAATGCCAGAGGCGAACCTTGCTGGGATTTGAAGCGGTGTGCTCCCACCCCTGTTCCTGTTTAATAGTACTCCAGTGAACATGGAGAGACCTCAGTGCTGCATCTTTGAGCCCAGCACTGATCCTGAAAAGTAATTCTAACCGTACTTACCAGTAACTTGAATTTCCTTCCATAGGCTAACATTGACTGGTTTAACTTGGAAATCTTTTTAAGTGTGCAGTTTTGGAACTTTAAAATATTCATCTAAAATCAGCCGAACTACAAATTCCGATTTACTCACCTGTTATTAGGAGAGACCTCAGTGCTGCATCTTTCAGCCCAGTACTGATTCTGAAAAGTAATTCGAACACTTATAAATTCACCCAGGCACTCTCCTTGCAGTACTCTAATCATTCAGTCAGTATCCAAGTACTCATGCAGCGAGCCAGGCATTTGCACATGGACTGCCTCAAACCCCTATCCACTATGCATGCAGTACCCTAACTAACCAACACACTGATAGTTCTGCACTTATACATTCAACAAAAAAAAACAAATATTTCAGTTTCAATATTTTAAAAAACATTTTTATTTCTATTTATATTAAAAATATATATTGTAATTTAAAATATAACATGTGTAAAAATAAACAGTTAAAAAACTGTAAAAATCAGTCTAAAAAAATACATATAACTATTATTACATTTAAAAATTATCATTTAAAAAACCTTCGAAATTCACTGAAAAAACCATAGGTTTCAGACATGTTATAGTTAGGAATTAGCATTTAAAAAAACCTTAGAAATTCACTGAAAAAAACATAGGTTTCAGGGCTGTTATAGTTAGCTGGATATTTCACTCGTACAAAACCATTGAAATTCCTCCGTTATAGTCAGTTCAGCCAACTATAACTTGCGCGCCCGCAATGCACTGCTGATGACGTCACATATTACATCACTCATGACATGGTCAGTGACATCACTCATGACATCACTGATGACATCTCAAATGACATCACTGATGACATCACTGATGACATGATCCTTGTGATAGAGTGGCAGACCTCCTCTCCCCCAATATAACCTTTGATACACACATTCAAAAATAGAAACAAAAATTTTCAAAAAACATACCAATACCAGTTACAACAACCTATTCAGTAATTCTAAGATCCACATACACATCCACTCATTCACCAACAGTCCTATACAGTCACTCATACATGTACTCACTCATCATATGTACTCATACACCTATACATCCTGTTACACAACGCCACTCATCCATAGAGTTACTCACACGCATAGTCACTCATGCTAATAAAGAATCAAACATCTATTTACTTGCATATACAGTTATACACACACCACCACACTTACTTCTGCAGAAACCCCCGGGTCATGGCCTTTTTTAATAAAATTCTTTAGGAGGGGGGCTGCGTTGACCCCCTCCTCAGGCCACTTATGGCCCCGGGGACCCCATCCCCGGGGTCGGCCTTTGTTTTTTATTATTTAAAAAAAATATATATTTATAGAGACACCTAGGACATGCTGGACAAGCTGTATGTACCTATCACCATGACGATTTGCGTGATATTCATTAAAAGGTGACTATGCATACAATGAATCCACGTGGAATGTATTTACAACGCTAGTGAAGCTCTGACGTGTCTGACGCCCTACCGTGCCTAATCCCGGCGCCCCCGCCGGTGGGTACTCTCCAAGTAGACACCCTTGTCATTTATTTATACAAACATGGGTAGCTATTGACGGGCACATTTAATACACACGCACACCAAGTCATTCAAAGGGGATTCGACAAAAATTCGACCAAGCAATGCAAGAACCCCCCTCACGGTTAATAAAACACACATCCACCGCCGGATGTGTAATACTTTTTATTTTACTCTCTGGAAAGGAGACAAACCTCACTTGAGAGTCACAGCGTGCTCCTGGCTGAGCCCAATGCTGTGTTACACCCACCAGTGCCTGCCGAGTGCCGCACACCTCTGTGTTGTATTCCACCAGCTAGTGCGTATGCTATGACACTCTCTAGCCCATGTGCACTGTAACACCACCTCATGAATATGTCATGCCACACTTGCCTTCACACAGGTTATATTGCCCCATCTAACGTGCCTTCTTCGATGCCTTTGTTATAACGCACAGCGCTATGCAATACATATTACAATCTGGGATCCATATCTTTGTCACAGTGCATATGCAACGTTACACTCCCCAGCACATATTTTATATTGCAACTTTAGAGACTAGTTAGGTTAGACAACACTGCCCTGTGCATATTACACTCCAAGGCGCATATCGCATAGCACGCGCTAGTGACTGTGCTATCTCGCGCTCTCCAATGAATCTGTCATTGCGCACAATGTATTGCTTATTATATTTCACGCCCCGGTTCATCTTATATCACACTTTTTGGTGCATAGTTTATACCATATACTATATCTAGTTTTTATTTTCAATCGTGCTCTGAGGACTATGTTCTATATAACACTGCGTCCACCTACCCTTTTCACAGGCATTACATTTTGCGATGGGGGTGGAGGGTCAGGGGGTGTTTCTGCCAAGTGAGCCCGGAGTCACAGTCACAAACGTCCTCTTCTTCCTGAATAAAAGTGAGATTATGCTGCATACTTGTTCATATTTTAAGTAGTTCGCACAGACACACATTTTAAAAACAATAAAGTTCCTAATACCCACCTTCTCTGAACAGTTAGCTTGCTGCCCCATCCTCCCTATCCTCTGTTGTCGGAATCCATGGACTAGCCTCCTCCCTCCTGCCATGCATGGTCTGATGTGCTGCCACTTCCCTCCATTTAGCATGATGTACCAGTCCACTCCTCCTGCCCTCCATTGCCCAATTCTATACCCATCATTGACCTCCTGCTTAGCCTCTGTGCTTAGCTTGCTGCCCCTATTCTCCTTCCCCCTGCCCTGCGATGTCTTTGTGCATGCCCCTGCTCCATCCTTTTTGCCCACCATGTTCCATGGACCTGCCACTCCTATCTACTCTGAGTGTTCTGTTGAGCTGCCACTCCCCTCCCACCTGCCTAGCATTGTCAGATGAGTGTAACCTGTCCCTGCCACCTCCACCCTGCCTGTCCACATGCCATGCCCCTATCCCCTACCTCCTGTCCTCCATGGTCCATTTTACTGCCACACCCTTCTGCCCTCCCTGGTCTGTTGTGCTGCAACTGCTCCTCCTGCCTGCCCCGCGCGGTCTGTTGTGAGGCCCCTTCCCCTGAACTCTCTTGTCTGTGCCCAGGTCCTGACCCTTCCTTCTATCCTCCATGGTCCTTTGTGCATGCCCCTGCACCCTCCTTCTTGCCCATCATAGCCATTGTGCTGCCACTAACCCTCCCGCTTGCCATGCATGGTCTTCTGTGCTGCCATGGCCCCTCCCACCTTCCCTGTGTGGTCAGCTAGCTGCCCCTGACCCCCTCCCACCTTCCCTCCATGGTCTGTGTGTATGCCATCATAGTCTCACTGTTTATCTCCATGGTGTGTCTTGTTTCTAGTGCCCATCCTGCCTGACGTCCATGGTCATCTTGCTGCTCCTGCCCTGCCCCCTTGCCCCCAGCCCTCTGTTTCCATGTGCAGACCCCTATTCCCTCCCTCCTGGCTTGTCTGTTCCATTGTAATGCCCCTGATCCGTCCCTCCTGCCCTTTATGGTCTGTTATGCTGCAGCTTTCTCTCCTTTCTGTCCATTATGGTCAGCTAGCTACCATTGCCTCTTTCCCCTCTGTTCTCTGTTGTCCATGTGCATGGTCCTGTCCCCTCCCTATTGCTTTCTATGGATTCTTGTGCTGCACTCCCGTCCCGCATGCCCTGTGTGGTGTATTGTGCTGCTGCAAACCCTAAAGCCTGCCCTGTAGGGTCAGTTTGGTGCACCTTTCCATGTCTCTCCTGTCCTCTGTTATCCAAGTCCATGTCCCTACCCCAATTCCTCCTGCCTACCATGATCCAATGTACTATACTTGCGAACATTTTGAACTTGGTAAGAGGGAGATTTTGAAAATAAACTGGGGTATTGATTTTCCCCTTTGAGTTACATTGAAAAAGAGGACATTGTAGACAGGAGACAGATCAAATAAAGCCCATTTGGGCTTAAAAACATTGGACGTTTCCTGGCTGAAACGGGTCTTTTGGCATGTATGGTTGTACTACCACTGCCTCTTCCTTCTGCCCACAATGGTCTATTGCCACAGCCTCTCTTGCCAGTCCTGTATTGTTGGTTTGTTGCCCCTGCCCCCTTTCCACTGCCCTCCATAGTCTGTTGTGCCACTGCCCTTCCTGCCTGCCAAGTGTGGTCAAAGTGTTGCCTCTGCACTCTCCTACCTGTCTTCAATTTTCAGAGTCCGTGCCCCTGGCCTCTGCCTCTCAACAGTATCCCAATGAACAACTAGATTGCTAACATTCTATATTTATTACAAAAGTGTGGAACGCCTGACGTCATCTTGATGTAATCAAAACTGTAATACCTAGAGCATTTTCTTTAGAAATGAGATATATGAGAGGGTCTTATTTGCATCAAAATTATGGTTAGTGCTCTAAAAAACTAAAATGAGGACATATTTTCTGAGTTTTCAAATAGCGACAAAGAACTTTTAAATTATTTGAAATCTTTATGTTTTTTTGTCCAGTTGACCACTTGATTAAATGTTGCACTTAGGGGAGAGGATGTGGTGTTACTTCCAGAGCAGCAGACTTTGCAACTGGGGAACCAGGTTGGAGTTTCTGCTTCAGCTCAACATTCTGTGATTCTGGTCAAATCACTTAATCTCCCCATGTCTACAACCAAAATGAATTTGATCTTGTGTGATGTAACCAATGCTCATGTAAAGCACTCCAATACCTGACAAGTCTGCACTATATAAAACTGCAAATACACAAAAAAATAAGTGTTTTGCACACTTCTGTCATTGGGCTACATGTGGGCTACATCTGGGTGATATTTGTGCTGCATTTGGGCTCTTTTGTCTCTGGTGGCCATCTTGGGAGATTTATTAGTTATGAAGTTTCCTAATTTCCTCATTTACTGCAGTCTCCTCAGTAGCAAATGCTTTCAGTTTTTTACTTTGATTCCATCAAGAAGGTATTCAGATATGTCACACATTTGCCATAAATTCTGAATGCTATCACTCTAGTTGCTCATTAGATCACTGTAGTAAAGCTACTGCTCACCACGGAAGTCTGCTGCTGGTATTAAAAGTGCATGTTTCAGTCTGCATATCAGAATTTTTTAATGAAATAGAAGAGGATTTGAGAAGTCACTCAAAATGTGCCCTCATTTTTCTTTCTTCAGCACTAATC
The DNA here is from genome assembly GCF_964204655.1 of Triturus cristatus. Taxonomy (NCBI): domain Eukaryota; kingdom Metazoa; phylum Chordata; class Amphibia; order Caudata; family Salamandridae; genus Triturus; species Triturus cristatus. The sequence continues at coordinate 62,204,386 of NC_140580.1, read as the reverse complement.
ATAATTTCTATGGCAAAATGAACCCCCTCATTGTTTTCCTTTTTAAATGAAATGTTTTAAGTGTTACCAGTTTATTCCAATCAAGATGGCTTCAGGTGTGCCATACTTTTGTCATAAGTAAGACAGTAAGCGCTCTAGTTGTTCTTAAGAACACTCTGGGACATTCTGTCATTGGGCTATACTTCGGCTACATCTGGGTGATATTTGGGCTACATTTGGGCTCTTTTGTCTCTGGTGACCATCTAAGGAGATTTATTTGTTATGAAGTTTCCTAATTTCCTCATTTACTGCAGTCTCCTCAGTAGGAAATACTTTCAGTTTTTTACTTTGGTTCCATCAAGAAGGCATTCAGATGTGTCACACATTTCCCATAAATTCTGAATGTTAGCACTCTAGTTGCTCATTAGATCACTGTAGTATAGCTACTGCTCACCAGGTAAGTCTGCTGCTGGTATTCAAAGTGCATGTTTCAGTCTGCATGTCAGAATTTTTTGATGAAATAGAAGAGGATTTGAGAAGTCAAACGTGCCCTAATTTATCTTTCTGCAGCACTAATCATAAATTCTATGGCAAAATGAACTCCCTCATGTTGTTCCTTTGTAAATTAAATGTTTTAAGTGTTACCACTTTATTCCAATCAAGATGGCTTCAGGTGTGCCATACTTTTGTCATAAGTAAGACTGTTAGCGCTCTAGTTGTTCGTTAGAACACTCTGGGACATTCTGTCATTGGGCGATATTTGGGCTACATCTGGGTGATATTTGTGCTACATTTGGGCTCTTTTGTCTCTGGTGGCCATTTTGGGAGACTTATTTGTTATGAAGTTTCCTAATTTGCTCATTTACTACAGTCTCCTCAGTAGGAAATACTTTCAGTTTTTTACTTTGATTCCATCAAGAAGGCATTCAGATGTGTCACACATTTGCCATAAATTCAGAATGTTAGCACTCTAGTTGCTCATTAGATCACTGTAGTAAAGCTACTGCTCACCAGGGAAGTCTGCTGCTGGTATTAAGAGTGCATGTTTCAGTCTGCATGTCAGAATTTTTTAATGAAATAGAAGAGGATTTGAGAAGTCACTCAAAATGTGCCCTAATTTTTCTTTCTGCAGCACTAATCATACTTTCTATGGCTAAATGAACCCCTTCATTTTGTTCCTTTTTAAATTAAATGTTTTAAGAGTTACCACTTTATTCCAATCAAGATGGCTTCAGGTGTGCGATATGTTTGTCATAAGTAGGACTGTTAGCGCTCTAGTTGTTCTTTAGAACACTCTGGGAAGCAGCAGTAGAACACAAAGGAATCAACTGACAGTCTCTGCCCTTGTTGGATGTACATGTTTTACTGAGAATGTCAGACTTCCTTCTCACATGACTGAGAAAGATAATGTGAATTTACAGAAAATATGCTCTCAGTTTAGCTTATAGATCACCTTCCAAACCTCTGTGGGAAAAGCATGAGAAAATTGTTTTCTCTCAAACATGATTCATGATATCACAGCAGAAGGCTTTTTCACATGGTAAAATCTCCTTAAAACTAGGCCTGGGTGGTAAATTCCGTTCCGTTCGCAGAATTTGCGGAATTTGGGTAATTTTGCGTTCTGCGGAGAACGCGAAATAGGCCAAAATTCCACTTTCCGAGACTTCGCGAAATTTTTGCTTGTTCGCGTTCTCAAAATGCGTGTCCGCGAGATATTTCTCCCCGAGCACGCAAACAGCGATTGTGAACAGGAAAAAAGCATCGCGAACAAGCAGTTCCGCGTGTTCGCGGAATTTCTGCGTGTTCGCGGAGATTTTTTACCGTTTCGCGGAGATTTGCGTAACGCGATTACGCAAATTCCGCCCACCCCTACTTAAAACACACCACAATTCCTAAAATGAGTATGGTACCATTAACAAATGATTTATAATGTAACTAAAGTCTTAAAACCTATTAACTACAATGCTTTTTAATGAGGTGCTATCATGTATATTGATGCCAAGATGGCTGCCAACACTTCTTGGATGAAGTACTGACAGCCAATCAGATCTCACGATGAGATGTGTGGTTAGGCTCCGGCCAGAGATATCTATCTTTTTAACTCTAATTTTCTCAGGAACTACTGAACGGATTTACACCATTTAAGCAAAAGGCACGAGTCTGAACTGAGGACTACCTCTTTGCCAAATTTGGTGTAATTCCGTTAAGCAGTTCGGGCTGTAGCTGCGTCAACAGGTCCTATGGGAAAATGCATGGGGAAAACGTGTTTTGGGACCCCCATTTTTTCTCGGTCCCCGCTTGATGAATCACCATGAAATTTTCAGGATAGCAGTGGACCGGAGCTGGCCAAAGGTTTGGAAAATTTCGCAAAGATTCGTCAATCGGCGCCAACGTTATTCCAAATAGAATGTTGCGGATTTCCTATGGAAAATAGGTCCTAACTATAACTACCTACTGGCGACTGCCAGTAGGTAATATATATATATATATATTTTCACTGAAAAACCATAGGTTTTATAGACGTTATAGTTAGGAATTAGCATTTAAAAAACCTTAGAAATTCACTAAAAAACCTATAGGTTTCAGGGACGTTATAGTTAGTTGAACATTTGACTCATATAAAACCAGAGAAATTTGCCTGTTATAGTTAGTTGCGCTAACTATAACTCGTGCGCCCGCAATGCTCTACTGATGATGTCACATATTACATCACTCATGACATGGTCAGTGACATCACTGATGACATCTCAAATGACATCACTGATGACATCACTCATGACATCATCCAGTGAATGTGTGTTTCTATAAAATGTAAATATGTTTCATATATATATATATGCCAAGGTGTATTGAAGAATGAATGCATTTACAAGTGCCTAAAGGAATTATTTCGTATGTATGTGACTGACTGTATAAGTGAGTGATTGAACGTATCTTACTAAATGCATGGGTTAGTGACTAAACTGTGTAAAAGTCTGTATTAGTCTCTCAATTGGTGTATAAACAACTGCATGGGTTGCTGAATACCCACATGGGGAGCTCATGAAGAACCTGCCAAAGCGTTTACCTGGGACACCCGAGTGGAGTGGGGGCACCGGACTACTGTTCCAGGCACTTCTCGTGGCGCGCATGCCGCTGATGTAATCATCCAGCGCCAGGAGGCGCACCGAAGGAATCCCGGGCTCCCGCAGTGCGGGAGCTCATGAAGAACCTGCCAAAGCGTTTACCTGCAGTGTGAGGGGACATCGCGGCTGGGACACCCGAGTGGAGCGGGGGCACCGGACTACTGTTCCCGGTACTTCTCACGGTGTGCACGCCGCTGACGTAATCATCCAGCGCCAGGAGGGGCACTTAAGGAATCCCAGGCTCCCGCAGCGCGGGACGCGCGTGGCCGTGCATGGGACGTGCCCGGGCAAAGCCCGGGCCAAGGGCAGGCCGTCTGCACCTGTCCAAGACCGGATGAGGCTGGGCTGGGCCACTCCCCTTTCACTTGTTTCTGGATCAGCCAGGTGATTTCATCTGCGACTAAACAAGGTAATGTGCAATTGTTCCCCCTAAACCTACTCTTTGACTTTTGGAAAAAGATACCAGTATCCATCAGGGGAGGTGTCACCACAGATCTACTTTATTTTAGCCCTCACTTTGAATTGACGGTTTTATGGTCATTAAAGTGTGGTTTGCTTATTAAAAATGGGGAAAAGAAAATTACCCTGTAATAAACCAGATGTACAGGGTACTAATCCTAAACAAGTAAAAAATGTCCCTGCTAAGATACCTGACAGGTGCAGTAAGCGCTATAGATAAACAGATCTCTTCTGTAGAAGAGTCACTAAATATAGAAGCGCAGGGGCTAAACGCTAATAAACAAGAAAAATCTTATGACAAAAATATCTCCCCAAAAGGGACAGATGAGACATGCCCTCCTGAAATCCAGAGCACCGGGTTGAACAGAAATGGTTGCATCCAGGTTATAAATGATGATATTGATGATGTTTCAGCCAGTGACCAGGTTAGCGATACTTTACCACCACCAAAAAGGCAGTGTAATCCAAAGCCCCCTACGGCAACTGATAAAATCCCAGGTAGTAGTCCATCAAGCCCCCAAAAGTCCACAAAATGTCCTCTTAAAAACGCCCCGAATAAAGCACAGGGGAAAAAAGAAAATTGCCAGAAACGAAAAAAAAGAAAGATAACTCTGCCCCTTCTAAAACTAAAAGCAGAATACAATCTTCCACTGATAGTGGCAAAATGGAAAACCTGCTCAATGAGCTAACAAGTTACATTAAATTACATACAGATAGTTTAGGAGCTAGATTAGCCCAGATCGAAAAAACACTGGAAATGATTTTGGAAAATCAGACCTCAACCATACCAAATAGGAATTTACATGGTCTGGGCATTATTAATCACCCAGAAATGATAATTAGTCTTCGATCTCAAGCCATCTCCAATAAACAAGTAGAAACGGTCACCAAACTAGGATGTAGGGAGGAGACCCAAAGGAATCTTATTATAGAAACACAAGATAGTGATGCTAGAAATGGAGCTAAGATACATACCCCGGGGATAAGCACAGTAGCTAATCATCAGGGAGGTAGGTTTACACATGACATACAATCAAGATCAATTAATGCCACCTCTAAACCCCATGACTACTCAAGTGTGAGATATAATCTTGACCTCCCACCGGCAGCAGCGCCCCTCACTGTTGTCCTGGCAAATGTTCCAGTTCTTAAGCCAGGAGAACATGAAACATGGACTACGTTAAAAAACAAGGTCATACACTTCCTGGGAAATAGAGTAGGTTTGTCGGCGGAACTGTTTAGGACTTTTAAAATGGTAAGGCGTGTACCCTGGGTAGGAAAGAGCAAGAAATCCTTTGATGGTGATTGCGTTGTCCTATCCCTTGGCTCATCATCTCTGGTTAGGGAAGTATTGAATAGGGCAGAGGAAATGACAATTACTGAATCCAGTATAAATATTTTCCATTTGGGCTTTTTTTATCGCCCAAGTTGGCTCAATATGCAACAGGATATGCCGCATAGAATACACCTGCCCAACAGAATGAACTACAACTTGGAGATACAAAATAGATTTGAAACCCTACAATCGCTAGATGCGAATGATTGACTTTCGACCAAGAGAAGGCAGAAGGCTGCTATTGGGGAAATTAATAACTCAAATGAATATGAAGGGAGTAGGTATGAAACCGACATTACCCTGAGTTCAAAAAGGATAGAGTATCCGGAAATAAAAGGAGGCGAGGGTGGAACGATTGGCACCATTGAACGACTAGACTTAAGCTTGTCTAGTGCTCCAACCCGTGATGAGCGCACGGGTCTGGAACTAGACTTTCAGCTTGAAACCAGTCCAGGAGTAACAAGCACAATTGAATTAACTAAAAAAAAAACTATCAGAGTACAATTTTGAACGTGGCCGGTCTGCGGAATAAAGCACATAATCTAGCCTGGTAGAATTTTATTAAAAAATGTGATATCCTGTGCCTCCAGGAAACATGGATGGTAGAGGAACTACATATTGAAGGATATAAGACATACTACATGTTGGCTATCCATTTAAATCATGGCAGACACAAGGGAGGCCTTAGTATATATATATCTCAAATCTAGTGGAGACACAAAAAATATCATTGTTGAAATGTACAAATTTTTATCAGATAGTACATATCGACCTGGTCGCAAACAGTATTTTAACTGTGGTGAACTTCTATAATAACATAGAGAAGGGCTACCTGGGGGATACCCTAAGGTACCTCAGTGATGATATTGGCAATCTGAGTACCCCCAAGGATAAAGACTTGATCATCATCTGGGGGGGGGAGATTTTAATGCTAGTTTGTGTTCCAAACCAGGGCCAGGCGCCTGTGGCCTAACGATCACAGAGGACGACCATCTAGTTCACTTCGACCATATGGAGCGGGGTGAAAAGTTTAATGAACTTTTATTTTCCCACGATTTTGGTTTCGCAAATAGACTGTGTTCTCCTAGTGTCGATTTTGACTATACTTTTGTAGGTAGGGGCTGCCAATCCATAATTGATTTTATTATTCTTCCAAATTGCTATTCAAATTGGGTAGCAAATTTTAAAACTCATCTAAACGTCATGAGTGACCACCTCCCCTTAAGTATTGATTTAATATTACCAGAGATACCAGCCTAGCAAATAAACAATAAACTGGCTTGGACTCAGGGTCTCCATCTTTCTAGACAAAATGGATACAAATTACGCTGGGATGATTGTAATACGACCAAATTGAATAAGCAAATCATTGCCAAGGCTAATGATTCGATTTTAACTTGTTTGCAGGAAGAGTCTTCCAATGCAACTATCCTGAATGCCTTTTTACAGATTACTTCTACTGTCCAAGACTCCCTAAAGCTGGGAATAGAACCAGACTTGATATTAAAAATGGATGGTTTGATAAAAAATGTACAAAGGCATATTCCAGATTAAAAGAGGCCTAACATAAAACAGAGAGAGATTGTGATGAGATTAGGAAATGCAGAACATTTTATAATTTAGCTAGAAAAAAACAAAAGAAAGAATTGAAACATGAGGTGTGGATGACTCTCCATGAGGCATCACTTAGCAAAGATTGTTCTATGTTCTGGCAGGCAGCGAATGCGCCATTTTTAAAATCTAATGACGCTGCGTCGATCACAATTACAATAGATGAAAAGGCATGGGTAGATCATTTCTCAAAGGTCTATAGTATACAGGGACATGATGAAACCACCTCTGATTCTCTAACCTCACAGGTGGAAAACCCCATCACCTTTACCTTAATTGAATTAGAAATTTCCCTTGACGAGGTAACCGAGGCAATTATTTCCAGCAAGGGCGGTAAGGCCTCCCTTTTGATCTCTTTAAAACCACCCCTTTACTCTGGTCACCTTTGATAACCAGGGTACTGCAAGCAAGTTGTGTCCATGGCTTCTTGAAAACATGGATGGAGTCTGTCATCGTCCCGATTTTTAAGAAAGGGGAGCAAGAAAATCCGGCATGTTACCGCCCGATCTCTTTACTCGACTCGCTGATGAAAGTCATGGGCCGAGTTGTTTTGAACAAATTACAAACCTGGGCGGATGACAATAATATAATTAGTGACGTGCAATATGGTTTTAGACAAGGGTTAGGGACAATTGAACAAACTCTGAATCTAAGTATTTTAATCGGGAAGTACACACAGGCAAAGGTTCTGAGACTCCACTTGGCTTTTGTAGATTTAACAGCCGCCTTTGACAGTGTGATACATAACAATCTGTGGAGCATTCTTACTAATTTAAAAGTTGACCCGGTATTGATCCAGTTTTTAAAACAACTATACTCTGGGGCCACAGGTAAGGTGCGTTATGGCATGAACGGGGAATGTACTGCACCTTTCACTGTGGATAGGGGGGTGCGACAAGGGTGCGTTCTCGCGCCGTTCCTTTTTAATCTTTATACCAACGCCCTGGAACAGGAGCTTGAAGGAACGGCACAGGATCCTCCATATGTCAATAAACGGCCGTTAGTTGCCCTCCTGTACGCTCATGACGCGGTCTTAATGGCCCGCACACAACTAGGTCTGCAGAAAGCACTTTTTATTTACTCATGCTTTATGAACAAATTAGGCTTGAAATTAAATGAAAAAAAAAACCTTCGTGATGAGTTGTGGGAAAGGGAAAATTAAATGTAATAGCCTCCCCCTGGGGGATAAAAGAGTAGGTTGCACAAACTCTTTTACTTACCTCAGTGTATTGTTCACTAATACAGGCTCTTGGGGCCCAGCAGTGAAAAGTAGGAGTTTGCCATTTATGAAGGCGACTGCTGCCCTTGTCAATTTCTCAAAGGAAATGTTAAAAAGGCACCCCGGCATACTCCTCAAAATTTTTCAGGCCAAATGTTTAAGCATTGCAATATATGGGGCGGGTGTGTGGGGTTTTCATGATGTGTCCATGATTCAACGCGTAGAAAATGCATTTTTAAGATTCATTTTAGCTGTACCAGCAAGCTCCCCGGTTTTTAATTGTCATAGCGAGTTAGGTATCCCCTACGTTTCTGATATCATAAAAATGCAACCCATATTGCTATGGCACCGTGTATGGACATCAAGCAGCACGTCCCTAAATAAAGAAATAATCAAGGATTCTATGAATCTGGATCAGGCAAACAAGATCACGTGGCTAAATTATGTGAAAAGATTCTTGAGTGACATTGGCCATCCGGAGTATTATTTCACCCCCGAGAAAATGATTTTTATTTCCAGGAAGGATTTTAAAATAAGTTGTTCCACTCATCTGGAATCACTTAGATTCACTCAGAAGGCTAACAAGCAACTGGTGGTTCAAAATCAAATGACTTCATCTACATATGGTAGACAACCGTGTCTCCTATGTTGCACGGGGGGATACGATAGATACCTTTTAACTCGTTTTAGGTTCAATAACTTTCACCGACTGGTCAGTTACCCAGAAATAAATGACTGGTCCAGAGAACTTTATCCTGGCCCCTGTGATAATGTATCCCCACAATCCACTCTTCACGTGATTCTGTTTTGTAAATTTTATGAAAAAGAAAGGAGAAGATGGATTCTCCCTTTGTTAAAACGGGTTGGCTGGAGACAATGTAGACCAGCGTTTTTATATCTACAATTCTTAGATAGTACCTTTTCAGTATGTACTGTGACTGGTTTTTTGAAAAATATTATGAGATCCAGAAAAAGCGTAAATGCATGAAACCTATTCGTGATTGCTGCTGCTTGGAAAGTATTTTTGTGTAGACTGACCTACCTGAATGCCACTTTTTGCACAATGTGATAAACTAATGTTTTTAACATATTTTTTATCAGTTTTTATTCTATGCTTGTGCTTTTATGATTTTAAATGTCTAAAAAGGGATAAAGCTAATTTTGAATGTAATTGAATACCCACATGAGTGTCTATATAGGTTAATGATTTGTTGTCTGAGTATCTGTATGGGTCCCTGAGTGTCTGTGTAGGTGGGTGGGCGTATGTGTCTGTGCATAGATGTCTGAGTGGGTGATTCAGTGGTTGTATGGATTAAAAAGTGCATCTGGAAAGGGCTGTGTGGGTGAGTTAGTGTGTCTATGGGTGTGTTGGTGAGTGAATAAATGTCTCAGTGGTATATCTGTGACTAACTACATATGTTTTAAGCCACTACATGTGAGTGTTGGAGTATATAAATGAGTATACGTGAAACTAAGTTATTTCAAGTGTGGCTGTATAAATAAGTGTCTGCTTCTATCAGTGATTGTATAAGACAGTAAATATGTGTTAGTATCTGTATAAGTAAGTGATGTGGTATATCTAAAAATAACAAAGTTGGTGTATAACTGTATACATGATTAAATGGGTATTTGATTCATTCTTTGCATTATTGACTAGGCGTGTGAGTAACTCTATGGATGAGTGGCAGCGTGTGACTGCATGTATAGATGTATAAGTGCATATTATAGTCCTCTATTGATGAGTAACTACATGTATAGTGACTGCTATGTAGTATATGGTATTCTTCTCTGTATGGTTTCAAAAATAGTAGTCAGCATTTTAGAATGGGTGTATCAAAGTTTATATTAGAGCATCAGTATGTGCATCAGATTTTCACATGGATGATGTCATGAGTGATGTAATTTTAGATGTCATCAGTGATGTCATCAGTGATGTCACTAACCATGTCATGAGTGATGTAATATGTGACATCATCAGCAGTGCATTGCGAGCGCGCGACTTATAGTTAGCTCAACTAACTATAACAGGCAAAATTCTCTGGTTTTATATTAGTCAAATGTTCAACTAACTATAACGTCCCTAAAACCTATGTTTTATTTAGTGAATTTCTAAGGTTTTTTAAATGGTAATTCCTAACTATAACGTCTGTAAAACCTATGGTTTTTTCCGTGAATTTCGAAGGTTTTTTAAATGTTAATTTCATATTTTAATGTTTATAAAACCTATATTTTTTCTATTATATTTTTAAATATTTTAGAACTCTATTATACTTCTTGTTTTTAACTTTAAAAATCATGTCATGTTTTATATCTTCCCCCAAAAATATGTATATATTTTTTTGGGGAGGAGAAAACTGCACTCCCGGTAGCGTACCAAGCTCCATCACCACACAAATCCTATCCGCTATATTGCTTAACTCATAAATGATGAGCATTTCGTATCCGACGAGTTCGTAGCACCGCGTCCCGCGTAACATCATATATGCATGAAGTCACCCCAGGTACTACTTTGGTATCCGACGGGTATGCAGTACCAAGTTATGCGTTACGTCATGTACGTATGGGGCCGCACCTGCTGCGCGTTGCGTATTCGACGAGTACACGCTGCCAGGCCCTACGCCTAACGACCTAAGCCGCAGAAACTCACGAATCTGGCATTAGCCGAGACCGGAGAATCTTGGGTTAACAAACCCAATCCTTTCATAGATACCCCATTACGTGATTACCCGCCCTGAGGAAGCCCTAGGCCTGATGGCCTGTTAGGGGGCGAAACACGTGTTGGCTGTGCCATCTCTTTTCCTTTCCTACCTGACGAATAAAGCACAAATATATGATTAATATCATCGGATCTATCTGCATTGATTTGGATATTTCATCCTAATTAACTGGAAGCCATGCACCACCTTCTAATAGCAAACACAAATGTCCAGCGAATGCACACCCCGGGACATTGTATGAGCTGCGCCTGAGAGGTCGCCCTCACTACTACCATGACGCATTTGTTAGTATAAACGCATACTAACACTACTTACACACGTGTAGTACAGCGACCAGAATGTAGTGAAGAAGCAGAGGAAGGGCAAAATATGAAAAATATAAATCCTACCAGAAGTCGGATGACATAGTTCAATGAGCCGACGACCCTGGAATGAGTAGAAACAGCTATACGAACAAAACAGGTCTTCAGCACAACGCAAGCAATTTTGAAATATTGCTGAGTGGTGCCTTCTTTTTGCCTTCTCCCACTCGTCGCCAAATTTATGTAGTGAAGAGGCAGACAGCAGTGAATCCAATAAGTAGATTTATTACAAGAAAACAAGACACCTGAAACAACCACCAACAGGAGCAGATAGCAAAGCAACCGTCTAATCCAGCACCGTGTACAAACTCCGCAAGGTTCCCCTCATGACATACTGAGGGCCATATTATCAAGGAACGGCGTTAAAATTATCGGCGCTTTAGGGGCAGGAAACCCCCTATGCCGTAGAGAATTCCAATAGAAGCCCATGTTCTCGTGTAAACATGGGCTTCTATTGGAATTCTCTACGGCATATTATAAAGTCCATTCTCGCTGTTTTAGCGGCAGTTTTCTGCCGCTAAAGCGGCGATAATTTTAACGCCGTTCCTTGATAATATGCCGCTTAGATTCTAGTGGAATTACATACTAACATTCTACTATGACTTACAATGGAATACTACACAGAGCACATGACTTTACAGCAATGAGCTCATAGTTTCATCCACGAGTCTTGACACCGGTAGGGGTAAGACTTTCGCTTCCCACTCCCTATATTGTATAAACGTAAACTAACACTTCTTCCACATGTATGCTACAGCGCCCAGAGCACATCACTTTACAGCAATGAGCTCACAATTTAGGCTCACGGTTTAATCCCCGAGTCTTCACACCAGTAGGGATGAGTAGTTCGCTTCCCACTCCCTATATACTATAAACGCATACTAACACTACTTACACACTTATACTACAGCAGCTAGTATCCTACACCGCCCAGAGCCCATCACTTTACAGCAATCAGCTCAGTTTCATCCCCAGTCTTCACACCGGTAGGTGTACCTACTTCGCTTTCCGCTTCCGATATACTATCAACACACAGTAGCGGTCAGTAGTTCGCTTCCCACTCCCTGTATGGTATAAACGCCTACCAACACTACATGCACACGTATGCTAAAAACACCAGACCACATCACTTTACAGCAATGACCTCACGGTTTAGACTCTCGGTTTCATACCCGAGTGTAGCACCATACCATATCACCACCATGCCACTCTGAGCAACACCGCACTTTCAGACCATTAACAGCGATAACTACCTACTGGCGTCCGCCAGTTGGTAATCAAAAACAAATTACAAAAGTTCCTTGATTCTTTTAGCGTTCAAAAATTCTCTCTATTACTGTCTTTCTATTTTTCCATATAAATAGTTTTTTTAATATTCAAGTACACATCGAAGTCAGAAATGCAACGTATTCTATCAACACACTTTCTAGAACATTCTACAACACGTGGAGGTTAAAAGTTCATACATTTTTTTAAACCTAACGATATACTTTTGCAACATTTTCTCGAACATTTAACGGCACGTGCAGGTTAAAAGTTCACGATTGTTTTAAGTTCGAACAGTGCCTTCCAAATGCAAGTAGCAGGTGCGGTTGAGTGGTACAAATTTTATCCTATAATATGTACTATAATATGTACGTGCAAACTGCTTTTTCTTAACCAATCACAAACATACTTTTCCACAAAACAAATGTGCACCCTACTTTTAAAAAAACAATGCTTTTCATCTCCCAATCAGGTACCGTTTTGTATGCGAAAAGAAACTAGTTCCCCATCTTTAAACATATCTCTTATTCCACGAAGGAACTGCATGAGCTACAGACATCTTTCCATACCTTCCAGCCATACCTTCAAAATGCTAGTGTGGATCGTAGGACATAGCTATGTTTTCTGGTGCAAGAGGTATGCAGAACAGAGATGTATTGACTTAGACCTAGGTTTACAAAATGTGGACATTAAATGGTTTGGACAGAGAGGATTGAAGTGGCACCAATTGTTGCCTTTGGTTAAAACCTGTTTGCATATCCAACACCCTGACCTTATGATTGTGCACTGTGGTGGAAACGACCTAGGCACATTGACTTGGGTAGATTTGGAAATGCTTATGAAGGACACCTTTGGACAATTGATGTTACTTTTGCCTCAAACTGTCTTTGTATATTCCAATATATGCCAAAGACAGAAGTGGAAATGGTCCAAACAATTTTGTCCTCAGATTGAAAAATCTCGGAAAAAAGTCAACAAAGCTGTCTCTGCATACCTCAGAGACCACAAAATGGGGTTCATATACAACAACAACATACGTTTTGATATGGCAGATATATACAGAAGTGATGGAGTACACTTCACAGATCAGGGAAACCGAGTTTTCTTGAATAACTTGAAGCTGTGAATCCGCACTATATGTAGCTCCAACTAATGAACACAAGGGCTCTTTTTAGAGCCACCCTATACCTTACAACTTAGGCCCCCTATTATAGGGCCATAAAACGCCAACTCCTGCACCCAAGCCAAAATTTCTTCTCCACACAGCTGTGGCTCAGCGGCCAGACCATCTCACTTTTGTAGCACAGACCTCTTGCTTTGATCCCCAGCTCTACTCACCCATAGGGGTGAGTAGTTTGCACTCTACAAATACCATATTAATTTACCTTCGCACTCCCTATTCAACACCACCTAAGCACCATACACAAGCTACAATGTTCTAAACAAAAGTTCATCCAAGTACCTATAACTACATGCTGACACTACTTGCACAGATGTGGCACAGCGGCCAGAGCATATGACTTCACAGCATATGACACACAGTTTGGGCTCACGCTTTAATCCCCGACTCCGGCAGCAGCTCAGTTTAGCAACATGAGACTCTAGACAATACCTCACATATATTCCGAACCCCAGGACTTTCATACCAGTACGGGTCAGTAGTTTGTCCTAGTAGTTATAAACACATCCGGACACTACTTCCACAACTGTAGTGCAGCGGCCACAGCACATGACTTCACAGCATAAGACACACAATTTGGGCTCATGCTTTAATCCCCGAGTCCCGCACCAGCTCACCTTACCCGCATCAGACTGTACCCAATACCTCACTTAATTTCCATAGCCTACCCCTTACACACCGGTAGGGGTAAATACTTCGCATCGCACCCCTTCTATAGCACACCCTAAACACCCCACAGAGGTTACAGTGCTCCTACCCTCCTATTTCCCACTTCCCCCCCTTTTTTCCCCCTTTATTCACCTTACTCACTTCAACGGAATCACAAAATGGCTGCTAACACTTCCCAGTTGCAACCACTCGCACCGCTCGCAGCCAATCAGCAAAAGGCTTGTGCTTGTAACGCCTCAGCCAATCAGATGGCAGAATTCCCAAATATCGATATCTGTAAATTTTGATATTTCTCAAAAACTACTGAACAAATTTACACCAAATAAACAAAAGCGTGCTTTCTAGACCAAGACTCTTCTCCCTGCCAAATTTGGGGTAATTACGTTCACCCGTTCGACCTGTAGCATTGTCTAAAGTTTCCAAAGGAAATTCACATGGAGAAAACACGTTTTGGGACCCCCTTTTTTCTCGGCCCCCCTTGACGAATCACCCACAAACCTTCAACATAAGAGCTGATCTCAACAAATAATTAGTTTTGAAAATTTCGCGAAGATTCGTCAATCGGCGCCAAAATTATTGCGAATAGAATGTTGCCATTTTCCTATAGTAACTAGGTCCTAACTATAACTACCTACTGGCGATATATTTATATATATATATATATATATATATATATATATATTATCAACTGGCGGTCGCCAGTAGATAGTTATAGTTAGGACCGAGTTCCCATAGGAAATCTGAAAATTCTATTTTGAATAACTTTGGTGCCGGTTTATTTATCTTCGTGAAATTTTCAAAACTAATGGGGCGCTCCGCTCAGTTCCTACCCTGAAAGTCTCGGGGTGATTCGTCAAGCGGGGGCTGAGAAAAAATGGGGGTCCCAAAACGCGTTTTCCCCATGCGTTTTCCCATAGGACCTTTAGTCGAAGGTACAGCCCGAACGGCTGAACAGAATTGCTTGAAATTTGGCAAAGAGGTAGTCCTCAGGTCAGGCATGTGCCTTTTGCTTAAATGGTGTAAATCCGTTCAGTAGTTCCTGAGAAAATCAAAAGTAAAATCACATATATATCTGGGCAGAGCCTAACCACACATCTCATCGTGAGATCTGATTGGCTGTCAGCACTTC
The DNA here is from genome assembly GCF_964204655.1 of Triturus cristatus. NCBI lineage: Eukaryota > Metazoa > Chordata > Amphibia > Caudata > Salamandridae > Triturus > Triturus cristatus. Next base: position 62,189,334 of record NC_140580.1, on the reverse strand, counting down.
ATCCAAGAAGTGTTGGCAGCCATCTTGGGACCAATATACATGATAGCACCTCATTAAAAAGCATTGCAGTTAATAGAAGGTTTTAAGACTTTAGTTACATTATAAATCATTTGTTGATGTTACCATACTCATTTTAGGAATTGTGGTGTGTTCTAAGGTGATTTTACCATGTGAAAAAGCCTTCTGCTGTGATATCATGAATCATGTTTGAGAGAAAACTACTTTCTCATGCTTTTCCCACAGAGGTTTGGAAGGTGATCTATAAGCTAACTGAGAGCATATTTTCTGTAAATTCACATTATCTTTCTCAGTCATGTGAGAATGAAGTCTGACATTCTCAGTAAAACATGTACATCCAACAAGGGCAGAGACTGTCAGTTGATTCCTTTGTGTTCTACTGCAGCTTCCCAGAGTGTTCTAAAGAACAACTAGAGCGCTAACAGTCCTACTTATGACAAACGTATGGCACACCTGAAGCCATCTTGGTTGGAATAAAGTGGTAATTCTTAAAACATTTAATTTAAAAAGGAACAAAATGAGGGGGTTCATTTTGCCATAGAAAGTATGATTAGTGCTGCAGAAAGAAAAATTAGGGCACATTTTGAGTGACTTCTCAAATCCTCTTCTATTTCATTAAAACAGTCTGACATGCAGACTGAAACATGCACTTTGAATACCAGCAGCAGACTTCCCTGGTGAGCAGTAGCTTTACTACAGTGATCTAATGAGCAACTAGAGTGCTAACATTCAGAATTTATGGCAAATGTGTGACACATCTGAATGCCTTCTTGATGGAACCAAGTAAAAAACTGAAAGTATTTCCTACTGAGGAGACTGCAGTAAATGAGGAAATTAGGAAACTTCATAACAAATAAATCTCCTTAGATGGTCACCAGAGACAAAAGAGCCCAAATGTAGCCCAAATATCACCCAGATGTAGCCGAAGTATAGCCCAATGACAGAATGTCCCAGAGTGTTCTTAAGAACAACTAGAGCGCTTACTGTCTTACTTATGACAAAAGTATGGCACACCTGAAGCCATCTTGATTGGAATAAACTGGTAACACTTAAAACATTTCATTTAAAAAGGAAAACAATGAGGGGGTTCATTTTGCCATAGAAATTATGATTAGTTCTGCAGAAAGAAAAATTAGGGCACATTTTGACTTCTCAAATCCTCTTCTATTTCATAAACAAATTCTGACATGCAGACTGAAACATGCACTTTGAATACCAGCAGCAGACTTCCCTGGTGAGCAGTAGTTTTACTACAGTGATCTAATGAGGAACTAGAGTGCTAACATTCAGAATACATGGCAAATGTGTGACACATCTGAATGCCTTCTTGATGGAACCAAAATAAAAATCTGAAAGTATTCCCACTGAGGAGAAAATGAGGAAATTCGGAAACTTCATAACAAATAAATCTCCCAAGATGGCCACCAGAGACAAAAGAGCCCAAATGTAGCCCAAATATCACCCAGATGTAGCCCAAGTATAGCCTAATGACAGAATGTCCCAGAGTGTTCTTAAGAACAACTAGAGCGCTTACTGCCTTACTTATGACAAAAGTATGGCACACCTGAAGCCATCTTGATTGGAATAAACTGGTAACACTTAAAACATTTAATTTAAAAAGGAACACAATGAGGGGGTTCATTTTGCCATAGAAATTATGATTAGTGCTGAAGAAAGAAAAATTAGGGCACATTTTGAGTGACTTCTCAAATCCTCTTCTATTTCATTAAAAAATCCTGATATGCAGACTGAAACATGCACTTTTAATACCAGCAGCAGACTTCCGTGGTGAGCAGTAGCTTTACTACAGTGATCTAATGAGCAACTAGAGTGCTAACATTCAGAATTTATGGCAAATGTGTGACATATCTGAATACCTTCTTGATGGAATCAAAGTAAAAAACTGAAAGCATTTCCTACTGAGGAGACTGCAGTAAATGAGGAAATTAGGAAACTTCATAACAAATAAATCTCCCAAGATGGCCACCAGACACAAAAGAGCCTAAATGCAGCACAAATATCACCCAGATGTAGCCCACATGTAGCCCAATGACAGAAGTGTGCAAAACACTTATTTTTTGTGTATTTGCAGTTTTATATAGTGCAGACTTGTCAGGTATTGGAATGCTTTACATGAGCATTGGTTACATCACACAAGATCAAATTCATTTTGGTTGTAGACATGGGAGATTAAGCGATTTGACCACAATCACAGAATGTTGAGCTGAAGCAGAAACTCCAACCTGGTTCCCCAGTTGCAAAGTCTGCAGCTCTGGAAGTAACACCACATCCTCTCGCCAAGGTGCAACATTTAATCAAGTGGTCAACTGGATAAAAAAACATAAAGATTACAAATAATTTAAAAGTTCTTGGTCGCTATTTGAAAACTCAGAAAATATGTCCTCATTTTAGTTTTTTAGAGCGCTAACCATAATTTTGATGCAAATAAGACCCTCTCATATATGTAATTTCTAAAGGAAATACTCTAGGTATTACAGTTTTGTTTAATCAAGATGACGTCAGGCGTTCCACACTTTTGTAATAAATATAGAATGTTAGCAAACTAGTTGTTCATTGGGATACTGTTGAGAGGCAGAGGCCAGGGGCACGGACTCTGAAAATTGAAGGCAGGAAGGAGAGTGCAGAGGCAACAATTTGACCACACTGGGCAGGCAGGAAGGGCAGTGGCAGCACAACAGACTATGGAGGGTAGTGGAAAGGGGGGCAGGAGCCAACAATACAGGACTGGCAAGAGAGGCTGTGGCAATATAATAGACCATTGTGGGCAGAAGGAAGAGGCAGTGGAAGTACAACCATACATGCCAACAGACCCGTTTCAGCCAGGAAACGTCCAATGTTTTTAAGCTCAAATGGTCTTTATTTGATCTGTCTCCTGTCTACAATCTCCTCTTTTTCAATGTTACTCAAAGGGGAAAATCAATACCCCAGTTTTTTTTCAAATCTTACCAAGTTCAAAATGTTCGCAAGTATGGTACATTGAATCATGGTAGGCAGGAGGAATTGGGGTAGGGACATGGACTCGGATAACAGAGGACAGGAGGGTCATGGAGAGGTGCACCAAACTGACCCTACAGGGCAGGCATCAGGGTTTGCAGCAGCACAATACACCACACAGTGCATGCGGGATGGGAGTGCAGCACAACAATCCATAGAAAGAAATAGGGAGGGGACAGGACCATGCACATGGACAACAGAGAACAGATGGGAAAGAGGCAATGGTAGCTAGCTGACCATAATGGACAGACAAGAGAGAAAGCTGCAGCATAACAGACCATAAAGGGCAGGTGGGACGGATCAGGGGCATTACAATGGAACAGACAAGCCAGGAGGGAGGGAATAGGGGTCTGCACATGGAAACAGAGGGCTGGGGGCAAGGGGGCAGGGCAGGAGCAGCAAGATGACCATGGACGTCAGGCAGGATGGGCACTAGAAACAAGACACACCATGGAGATAAACAGTGAGACTATGATGGCATACACACAGACCATGGAGGGAAGGTGGGAGGGGGTCAGGGGCAGCTAGCTGACCACACAGGGAAGGTGGGAGGGGCCATGGCAGCACAGAAGACCATGCATGGCAAGCGGGAGGGTTAGTGGCAGCACAATGGCTATGATGGGCAAGAAGGAGGGTGCAGGGGCATGCACAAAGGACCATGGGGGATAGAAGGGAGGGTCAGGACCTGGGCACAGACAAGAGAGTTCAGGGGATGGGGCCTCACAACAGACCGCGCGGGTCAGGCAGGAGGAGCAGTTGCAGCACAACAGATCAGGGAGGGCAGAAGGGTGTGGCAGTAAAATGGACCATGGAGGACAGGAGGAAGGGGATAGGGGCATGGCATGTGGACAGGCAGGGTGGAGGTGGCAGGGACAGGTTACAGTCATCTGACAATGCTAGGCAGGTGAGAGGGGAGTGGCAGCTCAACAGAACACTCAGAGTAGATAGGAGTGGCAGGTCCATGGAACATAGTGGGCAAAAAGGTTGGAGCAGGGGCATGCACAAAGACATCGGAGGGCAGTGGGAAGGAGAATAGGGGCAGCAAGCTAAGCACAGAGGCTAAGCAGGAGGTCAATGATGGGCCATAGAATTGGGCAATGGAGGGCAGGAGGAGTGGACTGGTACATCATGCTAAATGGAGGGCAGTGGCAGCACATCAGACCATGCATGGCAGGAGGGAGGAGGCTAGTCCATGGATTCAGACAACAGAGGATAGGGAGGAGGTGGATGGGGCAGCAAGCTAACTGTTCAGAGAAGGTGGGTATTAGGAACTTTATTTTTTTTTAAATGTGTGTCTGTGCGAACTACTTAAAATATGAACAAGTATGCAGCATAATCTCACTTTTATTCAGGAAGAAGAGGACGTTTGTGACTGTGACTCCGGGCTCACTTGGCAGAAACACCCCCTGACCCTCCACCCCCATTGCAAAATGTAATGCCCGTGAAAAGGGTAGGTGGACGCAGTGTTATATAGAACATAGTCCTGAGAGCACGATTGAAAATGAAAATTAGATGTAGTACATGGTATAAACTATGCACCAAAAAGTGTGATATAAGATGAACCGGGGCGTGAAATATAATATGCAATACATTGTGCGCAATGACAGATTAATTGGAGAGCGCGAGATAGCACAGGCACTAGCGCGTGCTATGCGATATGCGCCTTGGAGTGCAATATGCACAGGGCAGTGTTGTGTAACATAACTAGTCTCTAAAGTTGTAATATAAAATATGTGCTGGGGAGTGTAACGTTGCATATGCACTGTGACAAAGATATGGATCCCAGATTGTAATATGTATGGCATAGCGCTGTGCGTTATAACATACACATCGAGGAAGGCACGTTAGATGGGGCAATATAAACCGTGCAAAGGCATGTGTGGCATGACATATTCACGGGGTGGTGTTACAGTGCACATGGGCTAGAGAGTGTCATAGCATACGCACTAGCTGGTGGAATACAACACAGAGGTGTGAGGCAATCGGCGGGCACTGGTGGGTGTAACACAGCATTGGGCTCAGCCAGGAGCACGCTGTGACTCTCAAGTGAGGTTTGTTTCCTTTCCAGAGAGTAAAATAAAAAGTATTACACATCCGGCGATGGATGTGTTTTTTATTAACCGTGAGGGGGGTTTCTTGCATAGTTTGGTCGAATTTTTGTCGAATCCCCTTTAATGGCTTGGTGTGCGTGTATATTAAATGTGCCCGTCAATAGCTACCCATGTTTGTATAAATAAACGACAAGGGTGTCTACTTGGAGAGTGCCCACCGGCGGGGGCGCCAGGATTAGGCACGGTAGGGCGTCAGACACGTCAGAGCCTCACTAGTGGTGTAAATACATTCCATGTGGATTCATTCTATGCATAGTCGCCTTTTAATGAATATCACGCAAATCGTCATGGTGATAGGTACATACAGTTTGTCCAGCATGTCCTAGGTGTTTCTATACATATATATATTTTTAAAATAATAAAAAACAAAGGCCGGCCCCGGGGGATTGGGTCCCCGGGGCCATAAGTGGCCTGAGGAGGGGGGCAACGCAGCCCCCTCCTAAAGAATTTAAATTAAAAAAAGGCCATGACCCGGGGGTTGGGGTCCCCGGGGCCGATTAAGGCCTTGGGAGGGCCAAATTTATTTTTTTCAACAAAAAAAATTAGGGTGCAGGCGCTGGGGGATGGGGTCCCCAGGGCCAGTAAATTAGAAAAAGAAGGGGGGCCACACAGCCCTCTTTCTTAAAAAAATAAAATAAATAAAAGACCGGCATCATGCTGGAGGCCACGCCCCCTCCTTGCAGCACTCTGCAAACGCACCCCCTGGCCAGTTGTAAGTTGGGGAATTAATTCCCCATCAATACTGAGGGTCCCTGAGGGCCAACTAGCCCAACAGGTATCTCCAGTGTGCGCCAGGGAGCTGCATTGCAGACAGGTGTTCTGAGGCCACGCCCCTTTTTACACCTCTATGCAACACAGCTCTGTGGCGCTTACTGGACGTACCTAGTGGGCTATTTTGCCCCTAGGGATCCTCAGGATTCAAGGGGACTTAATCTCCCAACTTAAAAAATGCCCACAGGGCATGTTTGCACAGTGGGGAAGGAAGGGGACGGGGCCTGAGGTGGCGTGTGCAAACACGCCCTATGGCGCGTTTTAAGTTGGGAAAATAATTCCCCTTCAATCCTGAGGACCCCTGGGGGCTAACTAGCCCATCAGGTACTTCCAGTAAGCGCCACTGAGCTTCGTTGCAGAGAGGTGGTCCAGGCCGTGCCACTTTTTACACCTCTCTGCAACGCAGCTCTGTGGCGCATACTGGAGGTACCTAGTGGGCTAGTTGGACCCTAGGGACCCTCAGGATTCAAATTAACTTAATCTCCCATCTAAAAACGGCCACAGGGTGTGTTTACACAGTGGTGAAGGGAGGGGACGTGGCCTGAGTTAACGTGTGCAAACAAGCCCTGTGGCGCGTTTTAAGTTGGGGAAATAATTCCCCTTCAATCCTGAGGGCCCCTGGGGGCTAACTAGCCCACCAGGTGCTTCCAGTAAGCGCCACTGAGCTGCGTTGCAGAGAGGTGGTTCAGGCCGTGCCACTTTTTACACCTCTCTGCAACGCAGCTCTGTGGCTCATACTGGAGGTACCTAGTGGGCTAGTTGGACCCTAGGGACCCTCAGGATTCAAATGAACTTAATCTCCCAACTAAAAACGGCCACAGGGCGTGTTTACACAGTGGTGAAGGGAGGGGACGGGGCCTGAGTTAACATGTGCAAACAAGCCCTGTGGCGCGTTTTAGGTTGGGGAAATAATTCATCTTCAATCCTGAGGGACCCTGGGGGCCAACTAGCCCACCAGGTGCTTCCAGTAAGCACCACTCCACTGCGTTGCAGAGAGGTGGTCTAGGCCGTGCCCCTTTTTACATCTCTCTGCAACGCAGCTCTGTGGCGCTTACTGGAGGTACCTAGTGGTGTAGTTGGACCCTAGGGACCCTCAGGATTCAAGGGGACTTAATCTCCCAACTTAAAACGGCCACAGGGCGTGTTTACACAGTGGGGAAGTGAGGGGATGGGCCTGAGGTGACGTGTGCAAACACGCCCTGTGACGCGTTTTAAGAGGTAGTTTTAATCCCCTGCCCTATTATATACTAGGGGCTTACAGAGGAGGTCATGCTGATCAGAAGGGGGACCCCAATGCATAGTGTTCCCTAGTGTATGTAGGTGTTTTCACTGTATTCTGAGTGTCTTTTAACATAGCACTGGCTCTAGGACTGGTTAGTCAGACTCAGTTACCACCAGTATCCGTCTGAAAAAGTTGAGGGTACAGGATGATTTTGCAACAAGGCTTCTTTCTGCTCTTCTGTTTGTTCTTTCTGCACGTTATCCTTCTTCCTGCACTTTTCTCCGTCTTTGAGGACTTCTGTTGCTTCTTTCTGCATTTCTTTTTTTTCTTTCTGTGCCTTTTTTCTTCTTTCTTCACATGTCCTATCTCTGTAGGCATAGTTAGAATTAGCATTTAAAAAACCTTTGAAATTCACTGAAAAAAACATAGGTTTCAGGCATGTTATAGTTAGGAATTAGCATTTAAAAATCCTTACAAATTCACTGAAAAAACCATAGGTTTCAGGGGCGTTATAGTTAGCTGGACTTTTCACTCGTACAAAACCATTGAAATTCCCCCGTTATAGTTAGTTCAGCTAACTGTAACTCGCGCGCCCGCAATGCACTGCTGATGACGTCACATATTACATCACTCATGACATGGTCAGTGACATCACTCATGACATCACTGATGACATCTCAAATGACATCACTAATGACATCACTGATGACATCATCCTTGTGAGACCTCCTCTTCCCCTAATATAACCTTTGATACACACAATCAAAAATAGAAACTACAATGTTCAAAACAATGGACATACCAATACCAGTTACAACAACCTATTCAGTAATTCTAAGATCAACATACACATCCACTCATTCACCAACAGTCCTATACAGTCACTCATACATGTACTCACTCATCATATGTACTCACACACCTATACATCCTGTTACACAACGCCACTCATCCATAGAGTTACTCACACACATAGTCACTCATGCTAATAAAGAATCAAACATCCATTTACTTGCATATACAGTTATACACACACCACCACACTTACTTCTACAGAAACTTACACATACTTAGTCTTTTAAACAATCACTTATAGAAACACATACTTATTCATACAGGAACTCTTTCAATCTCTCACTCTCACATATACTCACTTATATACACCAATAGTCACATATACTAGTTTAATACATATGTAGTTACTCATAAAGACACTATTGAGACAGTCTATCACTCACTAACACACCCATGCACACACTCATCCACCCATACAGTCCTGCACACATGCTGTCTTCAACACATACAAACAGTGAGTCACTCATTCATGCACCTATGCACTACGTAATACCCCCACCGAACCATACAGACACTCAGACACTCATACTGATACTCAAAAAACCAACTAATAACCTATATAGACACTCATGTAGCTACTCACCAACCCATGTAGCCACTTATACACAAAGTGAGAGACTGATACAGATATTTACACATTTAAACATTACTCACTAAGCCATGTATTCACTAAGATACACTTAATCAGTCAGTTATACAATCAATTTTTCAAAAACAACTCATCCATTTAGACAATTATATACCCATTTATTCTTCCATCGACCTTGAGATATACATATATAAAACATATGTAATTTTCAGAAAAACACACATTCACTGGATGATGTCATCAGTGATGTCATTTGAGATGTCATCAGTGATGTCATGAGTGATGTCACTGACCATGTCATGAGTGATGTAATATGTGACGTCATCAGCAGTGCATTGCGGGCGCGCGAGTTATAGTTAGCTGAACTAACTATAACGGGGGAATTTCAATGGTTTTGTACGAGTGAAAAGTCCAGCTAACTATAACGCCCCTGAAACCTATGTTTTTTTCAGTGAATATATATGACCGGTAACGCACCTGCTAGGTGCACTGGGAAATATAAATCGCTTGCATGCAGTGAGAGGTGCTGTTTGAACATTGCAGTTGTATCCTAGTGTCACTCTCTGAGGAAGGAGCCCTTGCGCTCTGAAACGCGTAAGAAAATGACTTTTTATTGTTGGAGTTGAATTGCCGGTTTTACATTAAAGGCTTTATAAGCATGCAGCAGTTTGGAGGCGTCCTTGCATCAGTGCAACCTTTTTTGTGGATAATTACGCGGCAGCCTGGCCGTGAAGGACGCCACACCCTCTGAGATCAAAGGGGGCCCAAGAGGTTTTGAATTTTGCACAACTTTAGGAACAGCTGTGTTTCAGAAAAGAAAACCGGATATTCTATTCCACAGCCCACTGGGGCTGTACGAAGTCAAAGACACGGAATTGAACTGAACCCACTTGGGAATTATCATACTACAAGCACCAGCATGCTCTGACCGGTAACGCACCTGCTAGGTGCACTGGGAAATATAAATCGCTTGCATGCAGTGAGAGGTGCTGTTTGAACATTGCAGTTGTATCCTAGTGTCACTCTCTGAGGAAGGAGCCCTTGTGCTCGGAAACGTGTAAGAAAATGACTTTTTATTGTTGGAGTTCAATTGACGGTTTTACATTAAAGGCTTTTTAAGCATGCAGCAGTTTGGAGGCGTCCTTGCATCAGTGCAACCTTCTTTGTGGATAATTACGCGGCAGCCTGGCCGTGAAGGACGCCACACCCTCTGAGTTCAAAGGGGGCCCAAGAGGTTTTGAATTTTGCAGAACTTTAGGAACAGCTGTGTTTCAGAAAAGAAAACCGGATATTCTATCCCGCAGCCCACTGGGGCTGTACGAAGTCAAAGACACGGAATTGAACTGAACCCACTTGGGAATTATCATACTACAAGCACCAGCATGCTCTGACCGGTAACGCACCTGCTAGGTGCACTGGGAAATATAAATCGCTTGCATGCAGTGAGAGGTGCTGTTTGAACATTGCAGTTGTATTCTAGTGTCACTCTCTGAGGAAGGAGCCCTTGCGATCTGAAACGTGTAAGAAAATGACTTTTTATTGTTGGAGTTGAATTGCCGGTTTTACATTAAAGGCTTTTTAAGCATGCAGCAGTTTGGAGGCGTCCTTGCATCAGTGCAACCTTTTTTGTGGATATATATATATATATATATATATATATATATATATATATATATATACATATTCACTGAAAAAACCACAGGTTTCAGGGACGTTATAGTTAGTTGGACATTTCACTCGTGCAAAACCAGAGAAATTCGGCCGTAATAGTTAGTTGAGCTAACTATAACTCGCGCCCCCGCAATGCACTGCTGATGATGTCACATATTACATCATTCATGAAATGGTCAGTCACATCACTGATGACATCACTGATGACATCTCAAATGACAACACTGATGACATCAGCCAGTGACTGTGTGTTTATGTAAAGTTTAAATATGTTTTATATTTATATATGCCAAGGTGTAATGAAGAATGAGTGGATGTATAAGTGTCTGAATGGATGATTTAGTAGGTGCGTGACTGACTGTATAAGTGAGTGATTAAACTTGTCTTACTGAATGCATGGGTTAGTGACTAATCTGTGTGAATGTCTGTATCAGTCTGTCAGTTGGTTTATAAGCGGCTGCATGGGTTGGTGAGTGGCTATATGGGTTATTGATTGGTTGTCTGAGTATCTGTATGGGTGCCTGAGTGTCTGTGTGGGTGGGTGGGGGGTGTCTGACTCATTGCATAGATGTGTGAGTGGGTGATTTACTGGGTGTATGGGTTCAAGAGTACATCTGTGAAGGGCAGTATGGGTTGGTGAGTGTGTGTATGGGTGTGTTGGCTAGTGAATGGATGTCTCAGTGGTACATGAGTGAATAACTACATATGTAAAAGGCAGCATATGTGAGTGTTGGATTATATAAATGACTATGTATGACAGTGAGTGATTGTGAGAGTGACTGTATGGATGAGTGTGTGCTTGTATCAATGATTGTATAAGAGAGTAAGTATGTGTTAGTATCTGTATGAATAAGTGAGGTGGTGTGTGTAGAACTATAGGTTAGTAAATGGAGTGTGATTGATTCTTTGCGTGACTGACTAGGCGTGTGAGTAACTATATGGATGAGTGGCGGTGTATGAGTCTCTGTATAAGTGTATGAGTTCATATGATAGCACTGTATTGATGAGTGACTGCATGTATGAGTGACTGAATGGGTGAATGAGTGGATTTGTGTGTAGACCTAGGAATCAGTGAGTGGGTGTGTAGTAACTGGTATTTGTGTGTTAATGGTTTCGAAAATGGTAGTCTGTATTTTAGAGTGGGTGTATCAAAGGTTATATTAGGGTATGAGGAGGTGCATCAGATTATCACGTGGATGATGTCATCAGGGATGTCATCAGTGATGTCATTTGAGATGTCATCAGTGATGTCATCAGTGATGTCACTGACCATGTCATGAATGATGTAATATGTGACCTCATCAGGAAGTGCATTGCGGGGTCGTGAGTTATAGTTGGCTCAACTAACTATAACGGTCAAATTTTTCTGGTTTTGTACGAGTGAAATGTCTAACTAACTATAATATCCCTGAAACCTGTGTTTTTTCCAGTGAATTTCAAAGGTTTTTTAAATGCTAATTTCTAACCATAATGTCCCTCAAACCTATGGCTTTTTTCACTGAATTTCTAAGGCTTTTTAAATGCAAATTCCGACTATAACGTCCATGGAACCTATGTTTTTTTCAGTGAATTTCAAAGGGTTTTTAAATGCTAATTTCTAACTGTGCCTACAGAAGTAGGACATGTGCAGAAAGGGGAAGAAAAGCGCAGAAAGAAACAAGAGAAATGCAGAAAGGGGCAACAGAAGTCCAGAAAGACGAAGAAGGGTGCAGAAAGAAGCAAGAGATATGCAGAAGAAAGAACCAACAGAGGTGCAGAAAGACGACTTGTTGCAAAGTCATCCTGTGCCCCCAACTTTTTGCTGACTGGCACTAGTGGTAACTGACTCTGACTAACCAGGCCCGGAGCCAGTGCTATGCTGAAAGACATTTAGAATACAATGAAAACACCTACATACACTAGGGTACATTATGGGTTGTACGGATCTAGTACATATTAGGGCAGGGGGATTAAAACTACCTCTAAGGCAGAGGTACCGAAAGAGGCAAGAGAAGTGCAGAAAGAAGCAGCAGAGGTGCCAAAACAGGCAAGAGAGGTGCAGAAAGAAGCAAGTGAAGTACAGAAAGAGGAAGAGAGGTGCACAAAGAGGCAACAGATATGCAGAAAGAGGCAGGAGGGGTGCTGAAAGAAGCAACAGAGGTGGAGAAAGAAGCAAGAGAAGTGCAAAAAGAGGCAAGTGAGGTACAGAAAGAAGCAAAAGCAGTGCAGAACGAACCAACAGAGGTGCAAAAAGAGGCAAGAGGGTGCAGAAAGAGGTTGGGGAGGTGCACAAAGAGGCACAAGAGAGGTACAGAAAGAGGCAGGAGGGGTACAGAAAGATAGAAGAGAAGTGCAGAAAGAAGCAACAGAGGAGCTGAAAGAGGCACAAAGGGTGCAAAAAGAGCAAAGGAAGTGCAGAAAGAACCAACAGAGGTACAGAAAGAGGCAAGAGAGGTGCAGAAACAGGCAGGGGAGGTGCAGAAAGAGGGAAAAAGGGTGCTGAAAGGGGCAAGAGAGGTGCAGAAAGAGAAAAGAGGGGTGCAGAAAGAGGCACGAGGGATGCAGAAAGAAATAAGAGCAGTGCATAATGAACCAACAGAGATGCAAAAAGAGGCAAGAGGAGTGCAGAAAGAAGTAGGAGAGGTGCACAAAGAGGCAAGAGAGGTACAGAAAGAGGTAGGAGGGGTGCAGAAAGAAGGAAGAGAAGTGCAGAAAGAGGCAAAATAATTGCTGAAAGAAGCAACAGAGGTGTAGAAAGAAGCAAGAGAAGTGCAGAAAGAGGCAAGTGAGGTACAGAAAGAAGCAAGAGCAGTGCAGAAAAGACCAACAGAGGTGCAAAAATATGAAAGAGCGGTACAGAAAAAGGTAGAAGAGGTGCACAAAAAGGCAAGAAAGATACAGAAAGGGGCAAGAGGGGTACAGAAAGAAGGAAGAGAAGTGCAGAAAGAAGCAACAGAGGTGCTGAAAGAAGCAACAGAGGTACAGAAAGAAGCAAGAGAAGTACAAGAAGAAACCAACATAGGTGCAAAAAGAAGCAAGTGCGGTACAGAAAAAGGTAGAAGAGGTGCACAAAGAGGCAAGAGAGGTACTGAAAGAAGAAAGAGAAGTGCAGAAAGAAGCAACAGAGGTGCTGAAAGAGGCACAAAGGGTGCTGAAAGAGCAAGAAAAGTACAGAAAGAACCAACAGAGAAACAGAAAGAGGCAAGAGAGGTACAGAAACAGGACGGAAAGGTGCAGAAAGAAGGAACAGTGGTGCAGAAAGAGGAAAGAGAGGGGCAGAAAGAGAAAAGAGGGGTGCAGAAAGAGGCAAGAGGGGTACAGAAAGAAGCAAGTGCGGTGCAGAAGATGGAAGAGAGGTACAGAAACAAGCAAGCGAAGTGCAGAAAGAGGCAAGAGAATTGCAGAAAGAAGCAACAGAGGTGTAGAAAGAGGCAAGAGAAGTGCAGAAAGAGGCAAGTGAGATGCAGAAAGAAGCAAGAGCAGTGCAGAAAGAACCAACAGAGGTGCAAAAAGAAGCAAGAGCGGTACAGAAAAAGGTAGAAGAGGTGCACAAAGAGGCAAGAGAGGTACAGAAAGAGGCAGGAGGGGTGCAGAAAGAAGGAAGAGAAGTACAGAAAGAAGCAACAGAGGTGCTGAAAGAGGCACAAAGGGTGCAGAAAGAGCAAGAGAAATACAGAAAGAACCAACAGAGGTACAGAAAGACGCAACAGAGGTGCTGAAAGACACAAAAGAGGTACAGAAACAAGTAAGAGAAGTGCATAAAGAAGCAACAGAGATGTAGTAAGAGGGAAGTGGGGTGGAGAAGGAGGCAAGAGGGATACAGAAAAAAACAAGAGAGGTGCAGAAAGAGGGAAAAGGGGTTCAGAAAGAGGGAAGAGTGGTGTGAATGAGGCATGAGGGTTACAGAAAGAAGCAACAGAATTGCAGAAAGAAGCGAGTGGTTTACACACCATTAGTACCATTTTAATACACACATTTAGCAATAAGTAACTGGTGACCATTCTAGGTTTGCACAGGGCCTTCCATCATGCTTTAACATTTGTTGCTGCATTTTTGGAAACGTTTGAGCCGTTTGAGCTAAAATAATGTTTTTTTGTTCAAATCTGCAGATTATGCAGCAGATCAGGGATTATGTGGCAAATGTATATTTGTGCAAAAGTCGGTGCAGCCAAACAGTCACATAATTTCAGTGGCCCTGCCCATACCTCTGACTAGGTCCAGAAGTGCTCCGCATTGGTTCCTTCTTTTTTTTCTCATTGAGTTCATAGTTTAGCTTCTATGGAAACGAGGGAGACTAAACCTGACGTTACAACTCCACAACACAGACTATCATACCACACAATTACTCTCCATAGCACATAATCCCACTCTACATAATTTCTACACACTAAATACCACATACTTTCTATCCACATAATTTCACTGCACAACATACCACATAATTCCACTACACACTACCTAAATCCACTCCAAGAAACATTATTAAAGCACTTTTACATTTGCAACGCCAATAGCTCTTACTCTCGCAAATGCTCAACCTATTACATTGCAAATGCTTCTTTAACTAGTTGTCGCGTTTGTAGAGTGGTGGAGAAAGGGTGCTGGGCCTCCAACCAGTGCTCAGGAATTCCACTGTGTAGGACTTACAGGAAGTATCAGGAGGGCTTCTTAGCCCTCAAAGTTCCTCAGGAGTAAAGGGGCCTTCATCACCCATCCCGTAGTCTGCCAGGAGGCGCGTTTGCAGTTGGTGGAGAAAGGGAGCATGGCCTCCGAGGACGTTTTACCAATCCCACTGTGTGGGACTTACTGGAGGTAACAAGAGGGGTAGTTGGCCCCAAAGGATTTCCTTAGGGGCCAACTACCCCTCCTATTACCTCCTGTAAGTCCCACACAGTAGGATTTCTAAGACGTCCAGCAGGCCACACCTCCTTTGCCCACCACTCTGCAAACATGCTCCCTGGCGCGCTCTTGGTTGGGAATTGAAGTCCTCTTTGCTTCTGGCGGTGGTTAGGGGCCAACTAGCGTACCTCTTACCTCCAGTAAGCCCTACACAGTGAGATTTCTAAGAGGTGGACACAGACCACACCCCTTTTTTCCACCACTCTGTAAACACGCCTCCTGGCACGCTCTTGGTTGGGGAATGAAGTACCCTTTCCTCGTGAGGGTCCCTGGGGGGCAACTAGCCCGCCTGTTACCTCCAGTAAGCCCCATACAGCTAGTTTGCTGAGAGTGCTCAAAGGCCACGCCTACCTTTTTACACCA
This sequence comes from Triturus cristatus, assembly GCF_964204655.1. Classification (NCBI taxonomy): domain Eukaryota; kingdom Metazoa; phylum Chordata; class Amphibia; order Caudata; family Salamandridae; genus Triturus; species Triturus cristatus. Next base: position 62,173,841 of record NC_140580.1, on the reverse strand, counting down.
CTCTGCAAATGCGGCTCCTGGCGCACTGCTGCTCGGGGGCTGAAGTTTACTTTAGTCCTGAGGTCCTCAGGACACAAGAGAACCTCATCGCCCCACCAGCAATGCACCAAGAGGTGCGTTTGCAGAGTGTTATAAAAAAGGGCCTGGCCTCGGACCACCTCTCAGCAATCCCACTGTGTGGGGCTTCCTGGACGTACCTGGTGGACTAGTTGGCCCCTAAGGACCCATAAGACTCTAGGGGACTTCATCCCCCAACCCAAAACATGCCAGGAGGCACATTTGTAGAGTGGTGTAGGAAGGGTGCGGGCCTCCGGCGAGGTGACAGCTTCTGTTTTGTCTTTCTTTTTTAGAAGGGGGCTGTGTGGCCCCCTTCTCATAATATTTTTTGGGCCCTGGGGACCCCATCCCCCAGGGCTTGAGCCATATTTTATTTTTTTTAAATTAAAAAACTGGAAGGCGGCCGCGTGGCCCCCCTATTGAGGACGATTTTGGCCCCGGGACCCTATCCCCTGGGGCCTGGCCAGCCTGTTTTTTTTGGTGAGGGGGGCCGCGTGGCTTCCCACCTGAGGCCAATTAAGGCCCCAGGGACCACATCCCCCGGGGCCCGCCTTATTTATTTATTAAATATATATTTTAAAATAATTCCAAAAGGGAAGGGGGCCACGTGGCCCCCCTTTCCTGGGCCACTTCTGGCCCCATGGACCCCATCCCTCGGGCCTGGCCTCTTTGATTGAGACTGTGAGGGGAGGCCCAACATCTCCACGGTCCCAGCCAGCTCCCCGCCTCCTGCGGGAGCTGGCATTGCTTTGGGCAAGGGGAGCTGCTAACTTGCAGCTCCCCTTGCCCAAAAGCAATTCTGCTTTGCTTCTTGGAAAAATGGCAGTACTAACGTTACCTGCAAACAATCACACTACAAATGTGACAAGTTGGACTAGTCTGGACTTATAGTTTTTAAAAAATCTATATTGAACTGAAAAAGACGCTGTTTATGTGCTCTGTGTAAAATTAGGTATACAGTGCCACCATGTATTTGGAACGTCATAAAAATTAGCTGATATTAAGAAATAAGCATTGGTGTTGAGCCTCTGCAAACTAAGGCATAAATTAAGCACTGCTACAAGACTGTTTTCAATCACAATAGTTTTGTAAACCGTGGTACAATCCATTTCTGTGTCAGATGACCTGAAATGTAGCATATTTTGAACACTGGTATAGTTTGCTGTATTCTGAATAGCTATGTGTTTTCGGGTACTGTTTGAGGATATATCAGTACTGTTGTTTTTTTTATAATTTCTAGTCGGGAGATGGCTGGCTTTGTGATGACTCCTTTTGAGAGGCTCTATTACTTTCGCGCCCATTTGCTCTTGCAACTGCAAGCTCCTTCTCAAGGGCTTTTATCACATCTTTTTGTGCCTCGATGATTGCTAGATGCTTGTTTGATGTAGAGGCAGTTAGTTACCTGACTTTTCAGTGGGTGTATTGTAGAGCTGGGGGAGCCACTGAAAGTGCGAGTCAGGCTCGAACCAGATGCCTAGCTCTGGATCAGAGAGGCTCTCTTTGATCCGCAAGCCCGAATTGAGCCAAGCCCTCATATGGCTTCTGCATGCCTCCATTCTCTAACGTCATGCACCAATAACTAAACACAAGGCAGTAACCTTTGGTATAAAACAGACGAGAGACAGAGATACCAGTTTAGAGGCTGAACTCCAAAGTTTGGAACAAGAAAACCTGGGATCAATCCCGGCTTCCTCGCTTTACCCAATTGTGTGCTATTTTATTTTAGCAGGCCTTCTTTTTCTTCACTGCCACTTATGAGAACACCTTCAAATACTTGAGTTTGGTGTGTTCAGTCCTCAAAAGCCTCTTGCGTTTGATTTAACACACTAGGGTATTGCTGCATGATAATAAGAATCTAAGCCACATATGGGGTGCAAATGACAAGTGACTTGTGTCTTAGTGCACCAGCGGTATTGTCATCAGGATGGGGGACATGAATATATTCATGCACATCATTATAAACATTCAATTTGAATAAATACCTTTCAATGTATTGATATAATCTGACGTTCTAAGGACACATGCTTCTGTGTGTTAATGAAATGTAGTTGCAGAATTTTGAAGTGGTTTTGTCAAATATTTTATGATGTTTGTTGCATAATTTACATGCCAAAACATTCAGAGCTCCAGCCTAAAAGTCCCTGAACCAGGATACACCTATTGTTCAGCACCCCATGGTAAGTTTGCTAAGGCTGGATTTTTTTCTTGGTGTCACCAGTATTGCTTAAGGGAGCTCAGGTCAAGCTATTCCTAAGAGTAACATCTGACCATAACCCTGTAGTATTTGAAATCCCTCTGGATGGATTAAGAAAGGTGGTGAGGAAATGGACCTTTGAGCGATCACTTTTGTTTGACCTGGAATATGTGAATCATATGAAGGTCTGGATCATGGGATATTTTTATACTTATAGGGGTAGACCTTCTCCTGGAATGGTCTGGGGTGCTTTCAAGTCTGCCGCAAGAGGGGAAACCTTGGGGTTTAGCCTCGCTAAACAAAAGCAGGGCCTACAACAGATGAACCCTTTCTGTGCTCAGGACGTCCGGGAGCCGTCCTGAGACACAGTGGCCGTGTGCTCAGGACGGCTCCCGGCCATCCTAGCACCCACCCACGGGGGAAGCATTGGTGCTCTCCCCGTGGGTCGCCCATCATGCTGCCCCCACCGGGGAGGACAGCTGAAGCCCTGTTGTGTTAGTAAGGCATGCAGGGAGCTCACCCCGTTTCAGTTCCTCTGGGAGGGCAGATCGGCCCATAATAATTTTAGATGGCCCACTAGGCCACCGGGAATTTTTTTGTTTTCTTTTTCTTTTTATAAATATGTAATGTATGTGGAAAGCGGCCCATTGTGTAAGGGTTGCTCCCTTTTGGGGGGCATCATTTTGTGTGGCTGTTTTTGCCCCCCTGACGGACAGATCAGCCCAGAATGATTTCAGATGGCCCACTAGGCCAGCAGGGATTTGTTCTATATATAAATGTTAGTAGGGAACCACCCCTTAGGCAAGGGTTGCTCCCCTTTGATGGGCATTTTGTGTGGCCATTTGTGCACCCCTCGGGGGGCAGATTGGCTCCCAAAAAAATTTGATGGCCCACTAGGCCACCAGGGATTTATTTTTTTATATAAATGTTTGTGGAGAGCGGCCCCTTGGGCAAGGGTCGCTCCCCTTTATGGGGTTGAATATTTTGGCTGTTTCTGCCCCCCTGGGGGGCAGGTCGGCCTTGTGCTTTTAGGCCCACCTACCCCCCAGCTTGGCTGGTAGATTGTGTGTGGACTGGTTCATTATTTGCATATGTGATTGTAATGTTTTATTTCTCCTTTTCATTCTAGTGTAAAGCTTTTTGTTCTTGTTTGCAGTTTCGCGTAGTTGCATTTATTTGGTAAGAAAAACATTTTTTGTTGAGTTTACTCCAAATGAGTATTATCGTCATGCTTGAGTTAATTTCTTGTAAGTGGTGTCATAACAGCAGCATATTTAGTTTGTGTTTTGAGTGTGAAATTCTTTGCGATGTCTTTTGCGGGATATTGTTGGTCCTTGCTGTGTCTGTGCAGAGTAGGTGGTGGTGAGTCTATCTGCTACTGACAAGTGAGTGGTATAGTTTGGGAGATTATAGGTCTTTGTGATAAAGCCACATTTTGTTTATTACTTATTCTACAAAGTGTTTGTTGTTGTTGACTTGTTTGACAAGTTACTTTTGTTAGTAAGGATCATGGCTAGCTGCAGAGTTCCTGCTCAGCAGGTGGTTGGTATGCTTTTTGAATCTTCCTCTGACCATGATCATGAGACTGAGGAAGAGGAGGAAGTGCAAGATTTTGGAAGTGAGTTTTCTGTCCATGAGGAATCATCTGATGATGAAGCTACTCTCAGTGCGGGTAAAGTTACTCTCAGTGCGGTGAAGTGCCTGTTTTAGAGGGGGACCCTGATGTGTCAATGGTGCAGCAAGAGGCATCTGGATTGCAGCCTGGAGCTGCAAGGCATCCTATTGGAAGTGCTGGACTCAGGATTGATCCAAACATGGTGCAGCCGGTGTTGACTGCCTTTAGTGGTGATGTATGGTGTAGAGTGAATTGTGATTTATTTTTGCCTATACAGTTTTTTATGGATGATGTTTTTTTGGCTGAGATTGTTGAGCAGACTAATTTGTATGCTGAACAGTATTTGAGGGACAGCAGAGACAGACTTAGGCCCTACTCTAGAGCTACCCGGTGGACTCCCACATATCTGGATGAGATGAAGAAGTTTTTGGGTTTTACGTTTTTGATGGATTTGATAAGGAAGCCGTCCATGGCTTCATATTGGTCTACCAGTCCGTTGATGGCAACGGTCATATTTCCTGCAATTATGAGTTGTGATCAGTATTTACTTGTGCTTCGGATTCTACATTTTGTTGATAATGTGTGGTGATGTGTTCTAGCCTCTGGAATGTTCGTGTTATGTGAGGTCATTCAGAATATGATCTCTGACCAGCTTGGAATCTGTTGGGTGACAGTTGCTCTGAGTGTCTTGACGGTGCTTGGGACGGCTCTCTGTTTATCCCAATAAACATCGCTTTCCAATCATACCTGGCCTGCCTCATTACTTCACTGGCGACGAGGATGGGATACGAACCCACGCGTGCAAAGTTTTACTCTAAATTTACTCTAAATTTATGAAGGATTTTGCAAAGACTACAGAGTGTTTTAGGGCGTTGCTAAAGAAAGGATCGACTTTTGTGTGGTCTGATGAATGTGAAAAAGGTTTCCAAACCATCAAGAATCACATTGTGCAAGCTCCTGCTTTACAAGCCTTTGTTGAAGGAAAACCAACGGTTGTCACGGTGGATGCTTCTGAGTATGGTTTGGGGGCTGTACTTTCCCAACGTTCTAATGGAAGAGAGGATACCGTTGGATTTGCATCCAGGACGCTCCGTCCTGTTGAGAGAAAATATTCGGTAATCGAAAAGGAACTTCTGGCTTGTGTATGGAGTATTGAAAAGTTCAAGCAATATGTGTGGGGTAGATCCTTTATTCTCAGAACGGATCATCGTCCTTTGGTTGACATTCTTTCAGGGAAGAAAATAAAACGCACCACAGCTCGTCTGGCACGCCTGTCTACAAAGCTGTTGGAGTTTAGTTTCACTGTAGAATATATTCCTGGAGGAAAGAACTGCAGAGCGGATTGTCTGTCGAGACTTCCGGTTCAGGACACAGATGAGCAAGAATGGGAAACTGAAGTAGAAGAGTGCTTCATTGCTGTAATTAATCAAGACAATTTATCTTTTGCTGAAGTTGACTGGATTGCACAGATTGGCAAAGACCCTATTCTCAAGGAAGTTATCTCTTTGATTGAGAAAGGTTGGCCAAAGGAGAAGTGTCTCTCTTACGATCTTCAGATGTACTGGAAGGTTCATGATGAACTCTCAGTGGAGGACGGAAAAATTGTCAGAGGTGATAGACTCATTCCTCCTTCTTGCTACCGAGAAAAAATCATTCTAGCTGCACACTCAGGTCCTCTTTGTGCAACTATTACTAAGAGGAAAATCAGAAATGATTTTTGGTGGCCCAGAATGGACACACAAATTGATGAAATTGTGAAGCAATGTTCCCGATGCAGCTCCAGTGACAAAGTTTTAGTGCTTGAAGGTACAGTTGACTCTCCTGTATCTTCTCCTAGCAGGGCCTGGCAAAAACTGGGCATGGATTTTCTTGGACCTTTTCATGTTCTTCCTACCAGTTCGAAATATTTTTTGGTTCTCATTGACCACTTGTCTAGGTGGGTAGAGGTTGAATCTATCTCAGTACCGGACTCTAAAAGTGTTATCAATTGTCTGGATACTATTTTTCGTAGGGAAGGTTATCCAGAAGAGATTCTAACAGATAATGGTGTCCAATTTGTTTCTCACGAAATGACTTCATTTCTGGATGCTTGTAACATCAAACACACAAGGACTCCACTTTACCATCCGCAAAGCAATGGGAAGACTGAAAGGTTCAACAGGGTGGTAGTAGAATGTGTACAAGCAGCTTTTAGAGCCAAGTCATGTGTTTTTCAAGCTGTTAAGGACCTGGTATGGTCTTACCGCACTTCACCTCATGTGGCTACTAATTTCTCACCCTTTGAAATGATGAGAGGTAGAAAGGCTCCTTCTCAAGTTTATCCTTTTTGGATGGTAAAGTCATTTCATCTTGGTTGTGACATGGGGTGTATGTGGAATTCTGCAAAGAAAACTTCGGATGAAGTTTCTTCAAAGTTTTGTAAGTTACCCTCCACTAAAAGTTCTCTTAGGCTCAATATAGGAGACTGGGTTAGAATCAAAAATCCAGTCCCAGTGAGAAAAGGTTATTCTAAATATCTGGATTCATCACAAATTGTTGATATACGTAGAAATGCAGTTAAATTGTCTAATGGGAATTGGTGGAGCACTTCACGTGTTGCAAAAGATCCTTGTATCCCTAGCGAGGTTATCAAAATCAATCTGGATAATGTGGGAAAAGATGGTGTTAGGAAAAGTTCTAGGATTTGTGCAAAACCACAAAGGTTGCAAGATTATGTTTAAAGTTTATTCAACTTGTGCTTATATTGAATTCTATGCTCTTTCTTCTTTCTTTCGTTCTTCTTCTTTTCTCTTCTCATGTTTCTCTTATTTTGTTAAAAAGGGGGAGGTGTGGTGATGTGTTCTAGCCTCTGGAATGTTCGTGTTATGTGAGGTCATTCAGAATGTGATCTCTGACCAGCTTGGAATCTGTTGGGTGACAGTTGCTCTGAGTGTCTTGACGGTGCTTGGGACGGCTCTCTGTTTATCCCAATAAACATCGCTTTCCAATCATACCTGGCCTGCCTCATTACTTCATAATGTTTCGGCGTTGCCACGAGATCACCCTGACTGTGGCTGTCTTTTTAAGATTTGGCCTATCCTTGATCACTTTGTAGATCAATTTTCAGAGATCTATACTCCAGGGAAAGAAATAGCTATTGATGAGTCTTTGGTCCTGTTCAAGGGTCGTTTGACTTTTAGACAGTACATTCCTAGAACATTATGGAATTAAGATGTATATGTTGTCTGAGAGTAGGATAGGATATGTCTATAATTTCCGGGTGTACACTGGTAGGGATTCCACTATTGCCCTCCCTGGTTGTCCGTCGACTTTAGGAGTTTAAGAGAAAATTGTGTGTGAACTTGCTAGAGGACTTTTTAACAGGGTTCACCATTTGTACCTACATAACTTCTACACTGCTGTGCAATTGGTTAAGGATTTGTTCAAAGTGGACACTCTTGCTTGTGGCACAATCCACTCTAACCGTAAAGATTACCCAAAAAGCTTGTTTGCAAAAAGCTTCAAAAGGGGCAGTGCCTTGCGTAGTGATGAACTGCTAGCTGTGAAATTTGTGGACAGGAGGGATGTGTACACGCTGACAACCATCCATGATGAAAGTACTTCACCTGTGGCTGTTTGGGGGCAGTGTTGCTGAAGTGCCCGAACCTGTATGCATTATAGACTACTATAAGCACATGGGTGGTGTTGATAAAGTAGATCAGAGGTTAGAACTTTACACTGCTATTCGTAAGGCTTACATTTGATATAAGAAGTTGGCCATCCATCTTTTCAATTTAGCAACTTTTAATGCTTTCTTTGTGTTCAAGGAGTGTTCTCCAGCATCAAAGATGACTTTTGTTAAGTCTCAGGAGTCTGTGATAGGCAGCCTTGTTGTAGTGGAACAGACAAGTGTTCCTAGAGTTGGTGTGGTGGAGGATGTGGATAGAATGAAAGATCGCTACTTTCCCTATTTAATTCCTCCCACACCCAAACATAACAATCCCTGTGAGAGATGTAGAGTCTCTTTGTGACGAGGTATGGGAATGAGAGTTTTATGCACTACGCAGATAGTCCTAATCCTGGGCTGTGTGTGGCCACATGTTTCAGATTGTATCACACTCAAAAGAGATTTTGGAAGGAACCGTCAGTCTAATAGTATACTGCCTGGTCAGTATGGTTTTTTATTTGTTGTTCAGTTTCACAGTTGGCATTAGAATGATGTTTTTAGTTACCGCTTTTGTGCTTGTAGTTATAGTTTTTTTGTCTAGTTCCAACTGGATTGTGTTTTCTTTCTTGTTAAAACATATTTTGACAGTGTGAATGGTAGACTGGTGCTTGGCTGGTGGTGTGCATGAACTGGTGCTTGGCTGGCAGTGTGCATGGACTGGCGCTTGGCTGGGGGTGTGCATGGACTTGCGCTTGGCTGGCGGTGTGCGTGGACTGGCGCTTGACTGGCAGTGTGCGTGGACTGGTGCTTGGCTGACAGCGTGTATGGACTGGGGCTTGGCTGGCAGTGTGCTTGGACTGGTGCTTACTTGGCAGTTGTACGTGGGTTGGCGCTTTGCTGGCGGTGTGCATGGACCGGCGCTTGGCTGGTAGTGTGCTTGGAATGTCGCTTGGCTGGTGGTGTGCATGGACTGGTGCTTGGCTGGCAGTGTCCGTGGACTGGTGTTTGGCTGGCAGTGTGTGTGGGCTGGCACTTGGCTGGCAGTGTGCGTGGGCTGGCGCTTGGCTGGCGGTGTGCATGGGCTGGCACTTGGCTGGCGGTGTGTGAGTAGTGACTTGCTGTTGGTCATTGCACACTCTGCTAGCCAAACGCCACTGCACACACTATGTCAACCACCAGCCGGTGTGATTGCTGTGTCAGTCATGTGGGCATATGAAAGTGATGGGCCCTTGAATGGCGCTGTCTGTTGATGTGAATGTTGTAATGTGCTGGGCCCGCGGCAGGTGGTGTGAATGGTCTTGTGTGTCACGTATGAAGGGTGTGTGAATGGTCTATAAAGAGGTTGGCGCCTTGCCGTGACTTTACAGCTCAAGAGCTGTGAGTCATTGGTTCAGGGTTTTAACCTTTTAATTATTAACGGTGCATTTCCTTTTTGTGAAATCTCTTGTTAATAGAATTTTACAATCTGAACCTTCACTCACCCTTGTGCCAAATCCAACCAGTATGTGTGTGTACTTAAGGAATTGTTCGTTTTAAAGTAATATTTCTCTTTTCTGTCTCCCTCTGCCAGGGTGTACTTTGTCTCCACATTGTCTGTTGATGCGAGTGGTGTAATGTGTTGGGGCCGCAGCTGGTGGTGTGAAAGTGTGTGTCAAGTATGAAAGGTGTGTGAATGGCCTGTAAAGAGGTTGGTGTCTTGTCGTGGCTTTACAGCTCACGAGCTGTGAGTCATTGATTCAGGTTTTTAACCTTTTAATTATTAACAGTGCATTTCCTTTTTTGTGAAATCTCTTGTTAATAAAATATACATTTTGAACCTTTGAATCACACCCGTGCCAAATCCAACCAGTATGTGTGTGTACTTGAGGAACAGATGGATAGGCAGTCATATTTGTCTCATCTGTCTTTCTGTGCTAAGGTGCAATCTGCCTCTAGGGAAAAGTTACCAAATTTAGATATTTCTGTAAACCAAACAAAATGGGGAGTGCTGGGTGGTGTGCCTCTCATGGATCCTAACAAGTATTTTTTAGTCACAGTGCCATGCAAATCTCAAAATGTGACTATAGTCACACATTTTTTTTTTTGCATTTCTCTGTCATAATATTCGGGTATCAGAAAAAACAAACTTTTACTACCATCCAGCATTCCCCCCAGTTCTCCCGATAAAAATGGTACTTCACTTGTGTGGGTGGCCCAAGTACCCTCAACAGGCAAGGGCCCAAAAGGTATTGAGGAGACATCAAAATAACCTATCACAAAACAACCTGGTTTTGCAAGGGGGTCACCTGGGTTTTTGGCCCCGGCTCAGGGGTCATCTTGGGAAACTACCAAACCCACACATTTATGAAAACTAGACACCTGGGGGAGTCCAGCGAGGTATGGCTTGCATGGACCCCCCAACGTTTTCCTACCTAGAATTCCCTGCAAACCTCAGATTTAGCTGAAAAAATCACTTTTTCTCAAATTTCTGTGTGTAAAAGTTGTGGGATCACCAGGCTGACACAAATTTTTTACCACCCAGCATTCCCCTAGGTCTCCTGATAAAAATGGTATCCCAATCGTGTCGGTGGCCCAAGTACCCGCGACAGGCAAGGGCCCAAAACTTATTGAGGAGGCATCAGAATTGACCTATCACAAAACAACCTGGTTTTGCAAGGGGGATCAACTGAGTTTTTGGCCCGGGGCTCGGCAGCCACCTTGGGAAACTACCAAACCCACACATTTCTGAAAACTAGACACCCGGGGGAGTCCAGCGAGGTATGGCTTACGTGGACCCCTCAAAGTTTCCTACCCAGAATCCCCTGCAAACCTCAAATTTAGCTGAAAAAAACACATTTTCCACATATATTTGTGTGGGAACACTGTGTCGGCAACAAATGTCCTATCCCACAGCGTCCCGCTCAGTCTCCCGAGTAAAATGATACCTCACTTGTGTTGGTGTCTAAAGCAGAATTGGCTAAAAACATATTTAAAAAAAAATGTAGCACATAGAATTTGCTGTGCTATACTCTTCACCCCTATTTTTTTGGTTCTTTCCAGTCACAGGCCCTTGCCCTAGACTCCACAGGCAAAAATGATACCCTGCGAAGAAATACACACAAATTCGCCCAGTAGGGTCAATTTCCTCCATATGGGGTTCCGCCCTCTCAGGAACCCTTGGGAATAGTCACGTGACATTCCGTGTAGTATGTCTGGAAACTGTGCCTGGCGCCGTGTTCCAGGTGTATTGCTGAGAATGTTTGTGGATAGCCTAAACCCTGTCGTCACTCGTCAGACTCGTGCTTTGGGGGGAGCAGAGCTTGCTTATCCGCTGCAGTTATTGTGCAGCACAGGTGTTGTCCTAGACTACCGTGAGTCTATGGCACAGTAATTAATACACGGTACCATCCCCGGGACGCAAGGCAGAAATGACAAGGCTGCTGGAGCCCTCTCTCCGATCCGTGTGGATGGTGTGCCGTCCAGCCGTCTCTGTGCCCTCGTACACATGGTGGATGAACGCCGGCATCCGGCCCGACTTTTGCCGGTACCAGTATAAAGAATCGTAGCTGCTGTCGGGGAAGCGGTGGCTGCAGCAAAGTATCCCCTCGGGGCCTGAGTAATGATGGACTGAGCTAGTCCTCTTGCGGAAAATGCACATGTTCAGTGACAACAAAACCAAACCATCACACAAAAGCACAACATTCACCTACAAACCCCCTGTACCTAAAACAGGTATGTATATACATGCAAGTCGGAGCAGAAGAGACATCCTAATTTAGAAATGTTGCACCTCTCTGGGTTATCCACTTAGAATAAGATTGTGGTTTCGTCAGTTGGCTGGAAAGAGAGTGAGTGGGCTGTGGTAGAAGAAGCAGAAATTAAATGAGAGAAGAAGTTCTTTTACCATGAACCAATCTAGAAAACCAGAAACCAGTGTTTTCGTTATAAAATAAACCAACATTGGCTGTTGCTCCCATTAATTGGGGTAAACATGGTAAAGCTAAGAAGTCTGCATGACAACCCTTCAGTGATTTTTAACTGGTGTGCACATGTACCACAAACCTCATGGCCTAGATTATGCTGAAGTATAAAGAAAGCAAACTTCTCATCCTCAGGAAACACGGTTTTAAACCTTTCCTAAACTATATGGTCCATGGGCCAGATGCACAAAGGTTTTTTGCGGGCGCAAATAGGTTTGAGACCTGGAAGCGCCCGCAAAAAAACAGTGGCTCATGTACTAATCCTATTTTGCGAGTCGTAAATCAATTTGCGACTTGCAAAATAGGATTATCGACTCACTATTAGGAAGGGGCGTTCCAAGGGCGTCCCTTCCGAATAGCGACTCCTTCAGCTATGTAAAAATGTTTTGCGAAGGGTGGAAAAGCACTCACAAACGGGAAAGGGGACCCCAGGGGACCCCTTCCCATTTGTGAATGCATGCGCAAATATTTTTTAAGGGCAGGCGGTGGTCCCAGGGACCACTGCCTGCCCACCTGGGACCACTGCCTGCCCATAAAAACTGAAACTGAAAAGTTTTGTTTTTATTTTTTAAATGCATCACATTTTCCTTTAAGGAAAACGGGCCGCATTTAAAAAAAACTGCTTTATTTAAAAGCCGTCCAAGACATGGAGGTCTGCTGACCCCAGCAGGCCACCTTTCCTGGGAGTGCCAGCCATTCCCAAAGGGGTCGCAAAGTGCGACAGCCTCATTAATATGCATGAGGCATGCAATTTGCGACCCCATTGGGAATGGCAAACAGTGTCTCAGATACTGTTGTGCATCCCAATTAGCGAGTCGCAAATTGCGAGTCGCAAATGCGATGTAATTTGCGACTCACTAATTGGCGGGTTGTGCATCTGGCCCCATATGTATGAAAGCATTTTCCCATAGACACAGAATGATTAGACGTTAGGTACAGAGCAGGGCAATAAGAGGTATCGAGCTAAAAGGTCCAGGGTCGGCCTGGGACAGAAAATAGGCTTGGGCACCAAAACAAAAGTGGCCAGCATTAGAGAATGAAACAGCTAAAAAGTGGGCCACATTTGTAAATCATGCAGTTTTCAACTTGAAGAAATGCTGTATAAGTATTTTGCAAGGTACGGAGAAATGCATACATTTGGGCTTTGTGCAGGCAATGTTTGTGGTAATATCAGGTACTCAAGAGTGAAAACCATGTCACCAGAACATCAAACAGGCCCACCAACAGCCAAAAAAACAGCCCACACACTCATCAGACCAGCGCTTCTGGCACTGCCAGATTGCCCTATAAGCCAGTGCGACCATGAAAAGGTTCAAGAACCGTAAAAACGTTTCTGACAAAATTCCCTTTATTCCACCGAGAGCAATAGTCAACTAATGCAAAAAGATGATCCTTCGTCAGCTGCCCTCATCTATGCCTGGTCCCTGAAACCTTTCTATCACCCTCATCTTTGTCATGTACTCAAATGGGCTGCTGTGCTAATGGCCTGGTTGTAGCATTCAGATGCCTTGGTGATACAGCCATTAGCCCCTTTGTACTCTTTAAACACCCATGGACAATAAAACACTGACATTAGCAAGTTACGATGAGCTCTGCCACTGTAAGCCCAGTGGTGCTGGAACAATTTTCAGAGTGGGGGTGCTGCCATCAGTGTGACATCATCCACGTCAGAGGGATTGTGAAAAATCCAAGAGTCACACAAGGCGCAAGTGCAGCAAAAGATCCACACCGGTTCGACAGGACGGGGCAAGGATGCAGTATGTAGGCGGTGGCGCATTTTGGAGCACACACATGCATATTATACTAAAGCAAGGTGTGGTAGTGCACAGTCATTTACAGACAGCACAATTCTCAATAAAATGGCCACAGACATGCATTTTTGCTGATAAAACTATATAGCACAGAAAAACCATGTGGAAAGCGGGTTTCAGTGAATAATTGTTATTCGCACATCACTAAAGTGTCTTGATTTGTTTTGATCCTTTTAAAAAGTATGTTTCCATCTCACTTCAGAATTACAAAAAAGCATTTATGCTTTCTTATCTGCTGATATATTTTGAAATATTTGTACAGTTCATTTACAGGTATTTAACTGTTATTGCTTTGGAAAAATAACATCATACACCCTTTCTGTTCATACTCCTTGCACTCCAGTAAGATTGTCAGATAATTCACTTTTAAAAGTCCTCTCACTTTGTAGCCAGGGAAGCAAAAGTGAACAACAATCTACATATGTAAAGAATAAGCAACAATTCGACAGAAGACATAGCCTGACATTTGACCTTTGTCGTTGAACAGACAGCAAACTGAGAAGATAAAGACAAAATTTAAAGGCATCAGTATTTCTTCTTCAGCTCCGAACTCCAACTTTGTTATTTCTGGGGGTGTTGCAGCAGCCCCCTCACCCCGACTTCCAGTACCTATGTGTACCTCCTTCAGTGCAAGGCTGATGACCTCACACATGACAATCCATGGCACCACAAATGATATCGATGACCTCACCAGTGATGTGGCCAGTAACGTCACTATCATCAGAGGTATTGCATGCACTTCAAACCTGGCAGCCTAAAGCAGATAAAAAATAAAAATTAAAAAAAGTTGACGATGGTGACCTAACTGCATTTATAGATGTCCTTATACACACAAAGTGGTCATGCTAAGGCAAAAAATACTTTTTATCAAAAAGGTTATATAGAGACAGAAAGGTGAATTGTTGCGTACAATTGCTAGATGTTCTTGCTGTTGCATTATATGAAGGGAAAAGATCTTGGTGCAACTGTGACTCGTTTTTTTTTTTTAAACAGACTTTATTAGGTCACAAAACAAAATGCAGTCAATCCCCATCCCCCGTACTCCGCCCTCCAGCCAAATCAGAATGTGGTGCAGTGACCAGTCCACCAAACTGATCACAACTGTACAACATTCACCCCAACAGCGTCTATGCTACGAGGTAGTTCATCCACAGGAGTAATCCACAATGAATGTGCGATAAAACCAATATGCCCCTCGCCCCATCCCCCAGCAACCCCCCGAACGTAACATGCAACTGTGACTCGATGCCCGTGTAATTGTTTATCACACAGAAGCCAAGCTGCAGTTTCCTTGAATGGGAAAGGAAGGCTGCAGAACTACTGTGTGCGTTTCTGCATGTGCCTGCAGTTCCGTAGTGGGATTGGCAAGGCTGCAGCACCTTTAACTGTTATTAGATGTCTTCACAAAATCAATTATCTAAGAGAGGCCATTTCACGATCTACCTGGTATGACATATGGTAATGATGAGTATAATTCCAAAAATAATATTGTGACATTTGAGCCTTTTTCCTACCTAATGCAACTTTGGAAAGCTGTATTAAGGACCCAGCTATAGTATAGTAGAATGTGTACTCTATATAAAGTTACCGTGAGGGCACCTCGTTATGAGCAGAAGTGCTACTACTGCGGTGACTCTTGCTTGAAAATAATTGCAGCCAAAACACTTCAGGAGTTATTCAGACCCCCAGAGGGTGGTCCGCTCAGGCAGGTGCCATTTTGTTTGGCCTACTCAGTATTTATTTGATGGTATTCACAAAGCAGGAGTCTGTGAAGGCCAAACAGTTAATGTTCCTGTCTCACTTGGAGTTTTCTTCCTGGGCGTGGGGGCCACTGATTGATTTTTCCTCCCTGAGGCTGTCATGCCCTAAAAAGGACGCGCATCACAAGGCATGAAAAGTAGTGTCCTTGTGGTGTGCAAACTGCCACTTTTGATTGACAGCTGATTAGGGTAGGAGATTAACGGATTTATGGCAGTTCTCCCATCCCACCAAGCTCGAAATGACTCCCATGGCAATAAACAAAGCTATTGCAGCGTTATGTCTGTATTTAATGTCACATATAATGGCCTAACAGTTATATCATATATGATGTTTCCCTCATTATATGGGATGTCACACGTGATCCCATTGAGCATGTCATCAGTAGGCGTGTAAAACAATAGTTTGACTAAATAGCGAAGATGGTGGCATCCACCCTGTTTTTTTCCTGCAGAGAGGAATGTGGTCTGGAAAACTGCCATATTCACTCTGCAAGTGGACTAAAGAAACGGCCAGGTGAGCTGCTCTCACTTTCATGGCACAATACAATCCCTGAGAGGTGCAGACCAACCATAGATGTTCTGATTATGAGCAAAATCAGAATGGTTCTAATCTTGGGGCCTGTTCTTGTGGGTTCAAAGGGTGGCTAATGAGATAGACCACCCCTCAACCAATCAGAATTGGACCGTGTATTCAGTCAATCAGAACACCTATGACGAAACCCGTCTCAGATGTTGGCTTGCAATGTTGCCTGCCGCAGGACCGTTCTTGGTGTTTTAGTATGTGGTAAGCAGAAGTGGATGCACCAAAATAAGTGATCTGCTGCGGCTTCGCATCTGCTCACCAGAGATATAAAAAATCCCACCTTGAATGATTTGTCATATTCTGTGAGATGTCATGCTTACACGACTTATGCATTCAGGGGCGACTCATCCATAGGAGCGTGGGGGCGTTAACCCCCTACTGAGAGCCACAACACCTCAGACAGACTCCATACTGCCATTCATTGGGTTCCTTTAGGGTAGGGGAGGGGCTGAGGATTGAATGGGAGGCTGTTAAGTAAACTATTCATGTCAGGTTGGACAGTGTATTTGCTGTGGCCAGCTTGTCATGCACAGTTCAGACTTCCATAATGAACACTACCTGGGAGCTGGAAGAGCAGAGACACAGCCCCATTGGTCTCCAATGGAGCATTGTGCTTCCCTGACCCGGCCAATCGTGGCACTGCTTTTATGCTGTTTGGTATTAAAAGAGCATGACAACAGCATGCACATCTTTGCCAGGCTGCACAAGGCGGTAGGATCAGTTTTTCAAGGTAAGATAAGTTTACTTATGTTTATTTATTTTACACCAGTATTCCCAATATGCTGCAAAATTAAATTTCTATTGTAGCACATTCTATATGAACATATAGAATGTGCCCTGAACACCTCTGCAATACAAATTTAAGAATATCCGTAGTTCATAAAATCGTTTAACTTTGACGTGCCATACCACTTTGGAAAGTCGCAAGCCGCCACTCAGCATGTATGAAACTTTTTAGGGATAGGAAACGCTGTGATTCATTAAATTTGTGATTTGAACCTCTAAATTGTATGCACTTGTGAAAATCCAAAATAAGTGGAGACATGCCTAGCAAAGTGTTACGGAGAACCTTTTTGTTAGCGTATAGCCCAACAGATGTGTCTTTGGCGGCCATCTTTTGCCACCAGCGTGCTCGCTGTCACTGTGCTTCAATGCCCATTCAATGTCAAGTTAATTTTAAATAAAATACCAAGGTATATGTAGTGGAACACAAGTCCCAATTTCACCCGATCCGAATGCCATGCAATGAAAAATCCTCTTACCAGTAGTCGGCATGCTTATCCGTGAACCCCCACGAGACCTACCACCTGCAACCCCACCCACAAGACATGGAAGCCGCGACTAGAGCCCACAACATGTGTAACACATGTAGTGACTAGAACGCACCTGCTCAGTGGGAGTGCAATTAAAAAAGAGGCAACGGAGTTCCAGGGGGACCCCTCTGGTACTGTGCATAAGCGTTGGGCCCCTGGCCTGAAAGCTCCTGACTGAGTCTGGAGTCTGGTTGGCCCCCTCCATGTGCTCTGCTGGGTGACCCCCCTCATGTTTCATTATGCCATTGGTCTTGTGCAACTTAATAATCATCAATGCCCCTGACATAGAAAGTTTTACATGCACCGGGATCAAAATCAAAACTTAGACCAGGTGCGGCCGGCACAGGTAAGAGCGGTGAGGCTGGGTGAGGTATGGGTGGGGCTAAGGCGACGGGATAGGTAAAATTAAATTAAAAAAAATTATAATACCTCCCTTGCACTCCCCACATCACAGACTCAGTGAAGCGGTGAGCGTAAGGTGGAGTAGAAGCCCAATTATTACACAGAGGAGAGGGCGATCTTGTAGTCATCGAACTACATTCCTCTGTCACTGGTCCTCTGACACCAGCGACAATAATTATTGGAAATGTTTATATAAATCCGCCCTCCACAAAGAAAAAAGCCAGTCAAAACTCTCTAGTTGAGGTCTTACAAAATATGTGACTGTTCTATCCCAATGTGCTAGGGCTCCTTAAAGGGGACTTGACTTCTAACCTGTTGGTGCAAACATTTACATCAATGTGGCCAATAGTTGAGGACTCTGAAATGGGGATCCCCAAATAGTGAAAAACAACACTGAGGAAGTACTGAATTACTTCCAGTTGGCCAGTACTCTGAACAACATAGGTTTCTGAGCTATGAATGGCAGATGTACAACTGACCAGCCTGCTTCATATACATGCATCTTGGGAACCAAAGAATCAATATTGGAATCCATTTGGATCACAGCAGCTCACTTCCAGAGAATAAACATTTTTCATGTTGACTATACAGGCGGCAGTGATCACGTGATGCTTTGGGGCAAATTATTGGTGAAGCCATATCTGAGGGACCCCATTCACCTGCTGGACAATCAAATCAATATCACAACCATTAAGAAAATCAGATGGCGACACGAGCCTCGGGAAGAAGATTTTACCAAACTGACAAATTCCTTAGCCAGCCGGAGCAAGGAAGAGTCTCAACAGCATCCTTCCATATTATCATAAATAATATACAAGGAAAGTTTGAAAGCTTGGGTACACCAATTGATAAAATCATGCCAGGAGTTGAACACTCCTACAATGACATCAGGGAAATAACTCAATTAAAAAGAAGAGTGAATTGTAGTGCCAGATCTTTGGCGAGAAATGGACAGAAAGAGTTGGTGTGGGTTCCACTAATTTTGGCATGGAGGGAATATAGAAAGAAGAAATGGGAATCTGACTAGTGACAAGAAGAAAACAGTGGATAAAGCTACATAAGGCAACAAAATCTACCACTCCTCATGATTTCTGGGTGCTGGTACATGGGGTAATGAACCCCACAAACCAACAAAAGCATGGTAACATCATGGCATCATCCTGGTCGACCTACGTTGCCAAACTGTATGGGACTAATCAACAAGTGGAACCACGAAGTATTTTTGATATAGTGGAGCATTCCTGTGCCACTGCTCCTGACGTCCAATGGCCAACTGTTGAAGAAGTATACATGAGCATAACGTCCATGCGGCTGGCAGGCGCACCGCGATGGCCTTCCAGTTAGAATTCTCAAAGCAGTAAGAACCGAATGGGCAGGGATGATGCACTCATTATTCCTTCAATGCCGGATGTATCACACCATTCCAGAAAGCTGGTGAGGCTCGGTCCTCGTTCCTATACACAAAAAAGGGATCTTATGCTAACCCCGCCAAATATAGAACAATTGCTTTATTGGACTTAGATGGGAATGCATATGCCCAGATCCTACTTAATGAGTTAAGCAATGGTCCAAAGAAAAAGAGGATATTAACACCAACCCAGATGGGCTTTCATAGTAGATGTGGGACAGAAGATAATTTATCAGACCTGTCCATTGGACATGGGCAAGAAGAAGAACTCTTCCCCCCTGTGCGCTGCATTTATTGATTATACTACAGCTTTTGATTGCGTGAACAGGGGAAGACTATGGCACAAGCTTCACAAGTGGGGGTACCAGTCTCCCTATTAAACACCATTATTAGTCTGTATCCAGGCGCATGAGTAAGAGCGCGGATTACAACCAGTTGGGTGATATCAGGCAATATTTTGACCATGAGGGGGGTGAAACAAGGTTGATCCTGGCCCGCTTCTTTTTTAACTTGTACCTCATAGATATCAACAATCATCTAGGTACCGTGAAAGCGTTTCCACCGAAAATCAGCAGGGGCCAAGATCCATCTTATTCAATATGCTGATGATACGAATATTTTTTATCAAACCCAAATAGGCTCACAGCATTCTTTGAATGCTCTGAATGCATATTATCAAATGAATAATGCTGAACTCAGCAGTAGGAAAACTAACATTTTAATGATTCGTAGGAACAAAATCAGAAAAGGATCATGACACATGGGCACCAAACAACTGGTAACAATCCCATGACTACATACTTGGGAGTACATTTCAGCGGTCGAGGCAGCCTATCCTCTCAGAAGCAAGTTGACTTAGCATTAACAGTCTCATTTTGCAAATTGGTACGAGAGATAAACTGGCCACAGGTAACTGTGCTGTGTTGAGTGATCGACTCTAAATTAATTCCAACTGTAATGTATGGAGCCTTTACCTTTAAAGACGACTAACAGGTTTGGCTAGATCGTGCCCAAAACCGATGCTATCGTGCAGTCTTCTTGTTGCCCAACTGTGCACCTGTGTCTTGAATTCAACTTGCCCAGGCAAAACCTAATATTACAATTTTGTTTCATTGCCTATTGTGCAAAGGCAAGGAGTGCCGAGACTGGACCACTGAGACATTTGATTTGGCAGTCAATTTCAAGCAAGGACTTGAAGTGGCATCATTATCTTGCATCAGCAGTAAATGCCTTAGCAACTGAAGAAATATGGGCTAGTAACATGCCTCCTAAACTCCTGTCCAGAGTCTTTCCTAAGCAATCCAGGTTAATTTTTTGATCAATGGACATTGAAGCTGTCTCTGCTGTGGAGCGATCAGGAATCCTACTCTCCCAATACAATGAACCTTGAGTCTCAGGGTTTTTTGGACTTGCCCTGGAAAATGTCAATGAAACAGAGTTTATTGCGCCTGCAGTGTGGGGTGAATCCATTGAATGAATGTTGCTTTGGGCGAATTAGCGGTACAATGGAACAGTCATGTTGACTTTGGGGAGAGCAGTCAGAGTCTCTAATGCACATAATTTGTATCTGCGCCCCTCTAATGCCACTTAGAAGGTACTGACTGTGCCCAGTTTTCTTGCAACTAAACTTGAGAACTTGTAAAGACCGAGTTGCAGCCTGCCAATCTGAGAAACTCCTGCAATTGTCAGCCCGCTCTTTGAAATCTATGCGTCTGGCAGGCAAGCACCTGAATGACAAATCGCTGTAAGCAGAAGTGCCCAGTTCAAGACTTAGGATGTGTGTCAATTTCGAAAGTACAAATAAACCAATCAATCAGTTACCAACATGTTAACGCCTGTACCCCATGTGCTAGAATAACTAGTATTTTTAGAATTTTATTACATTAATTTAGTTTTTGGTACAAGTACTGGATATTTAGGCTAAAAACAGATGTGTCCATTGGACTGCTCTGACTTCTGGCTAATGCTCTGAAATTACGGATAGCACTTTATTATTGAGCAGAGCACATAAGAACCTTTTCAACCTATTGATCTGATGGAACTGCACACTTTGTTCATGCACTTAGTCACTTTAGAGATTCTCATGCCCTTAACATTTAACAGAGCCATATGTTAGCTGATGATACAATTTCTGTGTACTAGATCTTACAAGCGGAACATGAGATAACTTCTTATTCTTGTTGTTAGAAATTGGGTTTCTGTTTGGCTGAGGTATGCACCCTGTCCAAGCAGTAACCACACTCTTAATCATGGTAAGTCAGATACACGCCCCAAATTAACTTGTGCTCGCCCTCTGGTAGCTTGGCACAGAGCAATCTAGCTTAACTTATGATAAACACACAGACACCACACCTAAGTAGAAACATAGAATGGGTTTAAATGAACAAAACAAAACCGAAACAACAAATCCAATTAGAATAACTGGAGTTATGAATTCCTAAAGAATAAACTGAAATGAAGTGCTTAAAGGTATAAAGCGCCAACTGGGCCTATTTGGTTGCACTAGACCAAGTCAAATCCTGATGTCCAGGCCAACCGCGATGTAGTATCTGTCAGATACAGGGACCAGCCTTGGCCCGCTGCAAAGTACCTTGCTTGCGTTGATGTCGAGACCAGATGCGGGGTGCAGCCGAATCAATGCGTCATCGACGATCCATATGATGAAGGCGATGTGTTGGCTCCGAGCCATGCAAAATCAAAGATGTGTCAGAACTGGAGGTGATACACTGTGCAGTCGGTGATGGAATGCACTTAATCCTCACAGCAGCGGTGATGTGCTGTCTATGGAGATGCATCCATTCCATTCTGAGTGGCACAACGGCATCAATGTGTGGATTGTTACTGAAACATCACTTTATACCCACTTTCAATGATCCAGGACTGGGGTGGCAGCTCTTGGCAGGGCAAGACTCACAGGTGGCAGAGTCCAGGTGCTGTAGCAGGATGAGTTGGAAGTCTTTGATGTCCCAGAAATTTTAAAAAAAGTTGGCAAGTCAGCAAACCCTTCTCATTCCCATGCAAGAAGGGCAGCAGGTCAGCACAGCAGAACAGGAGTCCAGCAGAATAGCAGTCCAGCAGAGTGGCAGTCCTTTCAGCAGCAAAGCAGTCCTTCTTCCTGGCAGAGTATCCACAGGTATGGAAGTGTACTGAGTTGGTGGTGTCAGAGGTCCAGTACATATACCCAGTTGTACCTTTGAAGTGGGGGAGACTTCAAAGAGATGCCTTTGAAGTGTGCAGAAAACCTGCCATTCCTGTTCTGGCACCAGGCTCACTAGAAGGGGGTATGCAGACCTATGTGTAGGGACAGGACACAGTCTATTCAGGTGTAATTGTTAGATCCTCCCTCCCATCCTGTCCAGGATGGCAGATCGGGATGTGGATAGCCCATCAAGTAACACGTAAGCTCTCTTTTTATGTGGCTGTCTAGAGGGAATGCACAAAGCCCAAATGTCAGCCACCCCAGATGTGTATTCAGACACAAGCATAAGGTACTAAATGGCTAAAGTAGGAAAATGCCAACTTTCTAAAAGTGGAATTTTTAGTATTACAATTTAAATTCCAACTTCACCATTAATTGTGATTTTAAATTGTGATTCCAGAGACACCAAACTTGGGGGTCCTATCTCTTCCCAATTGGAAATTCCACCCATAAAATGTAATAAGGTAATTCCACTGTTATCCTATGGGAGAGTTAGGCCTTGTAGTAGTGAAAAATGCATGCAAGAGGTTTTTTTACTACTAGGACATGTAAAACTTAAAAGAATATGTTCTACTTTTCAAGTACACTGCACCCTACCCTGGGAGTGTCCAGGGCCTACCTTATGGTGACATATATATTAAAAAGGAACCTGGCAAGAGGGTTAACTTGCCAGGTCGACATGGCAGTTTGAACCTGCATGCACAGACTCTGCAATGGCACAACTGAGACATGTTTAAAAGAGCTACTTAAGTGGGTGGGACAATTAGTGCTGCAGGCCCACTAGTAGTATTAAATTTACAGGCCCTAGGCACATGTGGTGCACTTTACTAGGGACTTAAAAGTAAATTAAATATGCCAATTGTGAATAGGGCAATGTTACCATGTTTTAAGCAGAGAGCGAATGCACTTTAACACGCTAGTTAGCAGTGGTAAGGCGCCCAAAGCTCTAGAGCCAGCAAAAACGAAGTCAGCAAAACCAGGAGGTCTAAAGGCAAAACGTCTGGAGAAACCACACCAAGGATGCCAGGCCTAATACTTGTCTTCTGTTTTTATTATCCTTTTTATTAATTGTTTTGATTTTTTTAATTAAAGGTTTTAATTAACTGAAACAAATTAAGATGTATTCATTCATTCCATGCAGAGCCATAGTAGGGCATGTAGTGTGCCCCCTGTACTATAGAGCAAGTTGTGATTCAGCGGGCCTCCATCCCTAACCGTGTGCAGTGCCCCCAACACACACACAAACCAAAGCTGAGCTTCAGAATTTGCTTCCAGATAACTAGGAGAGGTTGCCCCCTTCGTCTTTCTGGAAAACCATAAAGGGGATTGGTTATGTGTGAACCTTCTGTATTTAGCAGGGTGTTGGTCTTCAAGGTTTGCTCCATTTGCAGTGGCCACATAGGCCTCATTTCTGGGGATTTGGCATTGGGCAGCACCCTTGCACCATGGTGCAATGGTGCCTCTGTTGTCGGCAGGATTGTTTTTGGGTAAGAAGGAGTTCCTTCCTTCACAGAAACAATCCTAAGAGGCGTTGTCCTCTTTCTGTGTGTGCTGTATAATACAGCACACTTAGAAAGAGGAAAAAATTAGGAGAAATAAAGAAATTTCTCCTCGTTATGCCTCACCTTGGGAGGTGTAAGATTTTGGTGCTTTCCGAGGCTTAAATGCTCTGTTAAATCTGGGGAAGTGTCAGAATCTATGGATGCTGCGTGGGAAAACCCACTGCAACGCCCATGGAAAACCTCCTGAGCGCAGAGTAAGGCAGCGCAGCGATTTGCACTGCCTTGCCTTACTCCATATAAGAGGCCATTCAAAGCCACGCATAGTGACTTTGCGTGGCCTCATAAATATGATTTTGTAATTTGCACAGCCGGAGCGACACAAAAATTGACATTCCGGTGGCACACGGGGCTCGTAAATATGCCCCAAATTGCCTTAAATTAGAATTTTAGAAGATTGCTTTAAACTCTACGCATTTCCAATTTTTATCTCTGTCATCATCAGTACCAAACATCTTGTATGGATTGATGAGCAGACAGATGTAGGGGCTCATAGAGCTGTTTTTTATATTTCAGTCTTGTCTATCAGTTGTTAATAATCACCCTTAACTGCATGGTGACACAAAATAAAAGCGCATTTGTTCTTGGTTATGTTTCCTGCAACCACTTTCTTCTTCTGTCTGCTGAAATGTTTTCAACTTCTGATAATTGAGCGATTCTGTTGCAGTCTGAAGAAGCAAGGGCCCGAAGCTCTACTGCTTTCCAAAGCATGGCTGTTTCTATAACTTTATTGTTTTGTTCCTTAAGATGTGGAATTCCTCCCTGGAATGGCAGACACTAGTTTTAAATCTGTTGTTCTGTGACTTCTTTAAAGTCTGCTCTAGCACAAGATGTTTCAAAGTTTGCTTTATAAAATGGACAGCCACTAATGCTCCTATAAAGAGATATATGCCTTGTGTCACTGCTGCTTTAACCTTGAGGCATGCTTTCTAGGCAGATACTTGACATATGGTTTTGGTAGGACCGGAGGGAAATGCAGCCTCCTGGAATTTTGCATGTGCGTGTGGTTTGCCTGTTGGTTTCAGAGATATTCTGTTTTAGCTTTACTTCTGTGTTGCCTTTGGTAGATGGTGCTGTCTTCTTATAAGGTGCAAGCCATTCGGCACTGGTTTTCATTTGGCCTACCTAATATGACATTGTTACATGCTGTGGCCTTTATATTGCTGTCAATTCTCGCGACCATTGTTTTGGGTCCTGGGATTATTTTCTTTCATTTTGAAAAATTTTGTTGGATTCTGATCCTCGGTTTTCCTATCACAGCCTTTGCACTCTTGCAGGCATATGTACAAGCCCCTATCGCCACCACAATGTCTCTTTTTACGATGTTGTGGTGGCGATTGGGGCATTGCCTTATTTACAAGGCAGTGTTAAGCCACTTAACGTGGCTTAACGCTGCCTTGTAAATAAGGCCCCCCTTCATGCTATGCTTATCGTGAAATAGGTGGGCAGTGGGGATTTCACTGGGCGTTCCATCGCAACACCCATTGATTTTGACTCTGCCCTCTACTTACAAGGGCAGCGTAAATAGGAGGCAGCGCCAAAATTAAGACCAGGGAAAACCTGGTCTTAAGTTGGCGAAACGAGGAGAAATGCATTATTTCTCCTCGTTTTTGCTTTTTCCATGTGTTCTGCCTTGTGCAGCATACATGGAAAAAGCAAAATGCCTTGGATTGTTTATGTACAGGAAAGTCCCCCTTCCTGTACATAAGGACTCTTCAAAAATATGCCATTTTGTGTTTTCCATGTGTGCTGCATTAAGCGGCACACATAGAAGTGACAACATTCCTCCTTATCCCCCCTTCTTTTTAATTTATACCTTACCCCCCTTATTCGCTCTTTACGAGGCAGCTGTGTCACCGCGTTTAATTATGCGGATGACATTCAGCTGGTCTTCGATATTAACTCCACGGCCCAGTCTATCGACAGTTTTCAAACTACTCTTTGTCACATCAGTGACTGGATGGGGGCGAATCATTTGAAACTTAACCCCGACAAGACAGAACTTCTGCTTGTCGGGGGTACAATCAACCCCTGGAACTCCATCTTTTGGCCCACAAGGATGGGCACCCCCCCCTAATCCCGTCAGCTCAGTGAAGAGCCTTGGGATCATCATTAGTAATGATCTCTTGGTGGTGTCCTCTAGCTTTTTCCAGTTGAGAAAAATCCGTAAGATTGCCCGGTTCCTGACCACCGAAGCCCTCACCCTGGCATTATTGGCGTTAGTCATCTCCAGGGTAGACTATGCCAACTCTCTCTATGTTGGCATACCGGCATACCAATCAAAGAAGCTTCAACTGGTCCAGAACCAGGCAGCACGGCTCATTCATCACCAACCCAAACACCAACACGTACGCCTCGTTTTAAAATCTCTTCACTGGCTCCCTGTCACTGAGCGGTGTAAATTCAAACTGGGCTGCGTTATTTTTAAGTCCCTTGTTGGTACAGGACCCTTGTTCATCTCTTCACTTTTGCACCCATATGTTCCTTCTCGCAACCTTCGTTCTGCCCACCTGGCTCTACTCCAGATCCCAACCTTCAAACGTAAGAAACAGGGAGGACTAAGGTTCTCATTCCTTGCCCCTTCCTTTTGGAACGCCCTTCCACTAAGTTTAAGACTGGTCTCCCCCCTAACCCACTTTAGGTCTCTCCTAAAAACTCACCTGTTTCGCATAGCCTATAACTAATCTCCTTAGCCCCTTGGACTGTTTGTTTTCTTCTCTCTTTGCTTCCAGCTCCAAGAAACCGTCAGGTGTTAGCCGCGCTTTATAAATTCTTTTTACATTACATTACACTACAACATGGCATTTAAAGATTGTTTATGTACAGGAAGGGGAACCTTCGTGTACAAAAAACAATCCTTCACCTGCACGCAGACACCCTCGCACTATGATGCAAGGGTGCTTGCGTTGGCGCTACACTGCTAAGTGTTGCACCAGCGCAGGGGGGTACGCAAGACTGCACCATATCATTGTAAATATGGTGCAGCCTTGCGTTTCTGAAGTGGCGGAGTGAGGCGTTAAGCCATGATGGCTAAAGCCTCCCTCTTTCACTTTGTTGAACATATGCCCCTTCGAGTTGTGTTCCTGGTTCACGTCAGCTCATGCAACTAGACCCATTCTTGTTGGTATTGAGGGGTATTTGCCTTTTCACTCTCCTGTTCTGCCTACAAACTGCATGGGGGGCTTTGGCCACATGGAGCGTGGCCTCTGTACACTATATCGTCTGGACACTCTTAAGGCCCATTTTTTTTATTTTATTTCATCTATGATACTCCAGGTCCATTTCCAGAAGTCTCCAATTCGTAGGTCATCCTCCCCGGGCCCCACACATTGTATCTGAGTCTTTACTGTTGGCCGTGTTGGGATTGTGGATCATGCCCAGATATCATCTGTGACCTTTCGCAGTAGGAATGAGTGGTTTTCAGGTGTATTTGTTTCTTGCTCATTTTTCATATTGGTGATGAAGTTTAGTGTTGACGTAGATATTTTTTGTGTGGCTTCATCATCTCTGTGGATGGCTCATGTCTCTTGCAGCCTGTACCGTTCCGCATCTAATTTGGGTCCTAATGTTCTGCTCACTGTCTGCATTCCTGGACAGGTTTACCAGGGCTGTGAGTTATCCATTGCATTGCATGGAGGTGTGTACTCTTTCTCGGCAATTCAGCTTTTTCCATTGTGTGGTAAAAATCAAAGTTGCCATTTGTTATCTTTAACATGTTTTCCATGTGTTTGGTGTTCTCTCAGAATGAGACCATGTGAGGATGAGGGAATGCACCGGGTCTTGTTTCACAGTGAGGCCCTCCTTGCTGAAGCTTACGTTGTTCATCCAGTAATTCTCTTGAACAAGGGATGTTTTTTCACGTATAATAGGTTGCTCTTTATGGGGCATATCAACAAGGGCTTTAACTCTGCTTTTTTGGCTTTAAAAGCCAAAAAAGCAGAGATAAAACTAGCACCCTATCAACAACAGGGTGCTAACATGCAAATTCGCATGTTAGCACCCTTTTACTCTACGCTTCCCCTTGCATCTCTAATGAGAAGCAAAGGGGGCGTTCCAGAGTAAAATAATAGGAGAAATGTCGCTAAGCGACATTTCTCCTATCATCAAGAATATCGCGAACCCTGTTAGAGACAAAAAAAGCAGCGCTAACCGCGGTTAACGCTGCTTTTTTACGTCTTGTATTTTTCTGACTTAGCCATGATATCCTATGGAAGGAGGATATCATGGCTAAGTTTATCTGTCCCTATCAACAAGCTAACATGAGATTATCGCTGGGTTTCCAGCGATAATCTCACGTTAGCCACTTAGCGTGAGGATTTTTATCGCTATTGAGATAAGCGTTGCTAATAGCACGCTATCTCAGCGATAAAAATCAACGCTAGCCGGCGATAATTATCCTAGCGCTAAGTGTGCTTAGCGATAATTATCGCCGGTTGTTGTTGATATGCCCCCAAAGTCTTTGACATTCATACCTCGAGAGGATTATATGTGCTAACCCACTGTATAGTCTTGCTATATATACTTCAGGGGACAACTTTCTCTCTGCCCAGTCTGTATTTTTTTTTTTTGGGGTGCTCACCTCTGTCGTAACTTTCTCAGGCATGATACGGTTCACAAGGTTTCTCCTAGAACAAGCTTCTTACTGGCATGGTTGATTTATAAGAGCAACCCCACAGGTTGGGGAAGGAATAAGATTATGTTGATCATACTCAGACCCTCATTTATGGGATTTTGGTGTAGGGCCGCACAGCAAGGTACCTTGCTGCGCTGCCCTATGCCAAACTTAAAGGGCAGGAATGCACCGTATTTATGCAATATGTGTATTCCTGTCCTTTCTCCCTTCGCTAGTGCGGTTTAAGCAGTGTAGCGCTAACAAAGGCATCCTTTCACCATGGTGCAAGAGTGCCTCCATTGCATGCAGAATTGTTTTTGTGCAGGAAGGGGCACATTAAGAGGCATTTTCCTCTGCAGAATGCAGTGCATAGAGAAAGAGGAAAAAACAAGGAGTAATAGTTATTTGTCCTTTTTACGCCTCACCTCAGGAGGTGTAAGTATTTGGCACTGTGCCAGGTTTACATGATTTTTTAAAATTTGGACAGCGTCAAAATCCATTGGTGCTGCATGGGAAATCCCACCGCAACGCCCATGGAAAGCCTCCTGAGCACAGAGTAAGGCGATGCATCGATTGACGCTGCGTCGCATTACTTAAGATTTATGAGGCCACTCAAATCCATGCAGGGTGGCTTTGTGTGGCTTCATAAATCTGATTCAGAGCCCTCGTCATGCATGTATCACTTTACGTGGTGCAACGGCGACTCAGGGCTCTCATAAATAAGCCTCTCAGTGCATGTCATTTACATGATTCACAACCTAGGCTTCTCCTGTGCTGCACTTTGACTCCTTGTGTTCTGCTTGCTAACAGGTCTATTTCTTAACCTGTGGACTGGAGACTTGAATGCCTTTGTGAGGTTAGATTTATTTCACTCTGAGGGGGCTTAAGTCAGTGAACTGATGGGTACAGCTTCACTTTGTAAAGACTGTCACAAGGAAGGGAGATAAGTTGATAATCTTCATTACTTAGACCCCACATCTGCCTTGTCACAGTCACTGAATATCCTCCCTTCTCCAAGGCCCAGTTTCGTGCTCTCCTGGTTTAGGTGCTGCTTTGTAGTAAAAAGATGAGACTTTGAGGTTTTACAGGAACAGGAGAAAGATTAAACAAAGTTTTAAAAAATCGGTTTTTTTTTAGAAGGGGAACTTGAATTTCCTTTCTTCTGTGAACAGACTCACCACATTTTGTAAAGACTGCAACACGGAAGACTTGGACTCGGTGTAATGCAGATACTCTTAAGAGGACAATTGAGTAGTGTGAATATACACGTGTGCATGTGGTATATTATTGGGCATACTTCTTTCCTGCATTTTCTGACCTTATTTAGACTTTTACACCGTATTCTAATGAGGTAATTTTCAGAAGACAGTTAGCCAATTTGTTGGTGGGCTTACTTTTTTTCAGTCTGGTGAGTTTTCTACTATTATTCAGCTAACAGATAGTGTCCTCAATCCATAATTAAACTTTCTCTGACTTGTTGAGCTCTAAACCAGTCAGTATTCCTCTGAAAATTATTGCTGGATTTGAGTTACATACCGCCTCTAATTCTTCCATTTTCTATTCAAAGCAAGTGTTTATCAGTGTGTTGCCATTAAAACAGATTGTGCAAGTTGAACTTGCTACCATCCTTTGACACAGTACTAATCCCGAGTCTATTGAAAATGAAGCAAATCATTTTAATGTACAAATAAAAAATGCAATAGATGGTATCCTTGAATGCATTCTTCCTGCTAAACAGACCGTATATGCTATGCACGGAATCAGACAAAGATGATAACATGCAATCGACATGCCAGTGCCTGGGGAGAGCTTCCGTCTCCAAATCAGTACGCAACTAACTGTAAGAACAGTGTGAAATTTCGTTGTTATCTTGTAATACAACACTATGACCATGAGGTGGCAGTAAAGTCCCACAAATGTGTCCTCTCAGCTTGACACTTTGAGAACCTGATCTCCAGAGTTCAAAACAAACACACACACACATTATTTGTATAGACCTCATCCTCTGTAAATTCCGAGGAGTAAATCGAAAATAAATTATGAATAATCAGCACCACCAAAGGTTTCTTTTCAGATTTAGCAGTGATCTGCTTTGAGTTAACCTCAGCACTGTAATTTGCCCGGGTCGAATTCTGGTACATTGCAGAAAAATGTTTTACCCTGAATGTCAGAAGATGTTTGATTCCAGGTTTTTCGCTTGGCCCTCACTAGATTCCAGAAGTTGTTTGAGTTTTTATTTTTAATTGTTGCCTGTGAGGCTGACCATGCTTTATGTTGTTACTGGCCCTTCTTGAGCCTTATTAGTTGCTTGTACTCTTCCACGGGTTATTTAAAAGGTCCTACCATGCCTTGTTAGAATGCCTGTTTTTCAGTACAATTGTTAGAAACTGTTTCAACTTGTAGCATTCCAATTCGAACCACTCTAGTTGCAGTGATTTATGAGCACAGTTCTGTCTTTTGTTTGTAATAATCTTTAAATTGTGTGGGATTTTTAGCAGTGACTCTAGTAGATAAATAGGGGTTCTGTCCAATGTATCCGTTGACTGCATTGCATCTAAATATAGATGATCCCAATATTTGCTTTTAGGTTAATTTGGTACTTTCTAGAATACACAAAGCCTGGCTATGTTTTTACTATTTGAAGTTAGTTAGGTTCAGTTGGTGGGCTGCTGAAAGATGAGAGTAATGTTAATAGTAATGGTCATGATCGCTGTTGACCTTGGCCCTTTCTGCAAGGTCGTCCCCAAAAGTTTTGCCTTCCTCCAACTATTTTTGCTGAATTCATTTTTGTTGGCCTTAGGACTCTTCACACTTTGCCACTGCTAACCCGTGATAAACGTGCTTGTGCTCTTTCCATAATACATGATAACATTTGCTTTTATCCAATTGGCATATTTAATTTACTTGTAAGTCCCTAGTAAAATGGCACTACATGTGCCTAGGGGCTGTAAACTAAAATCTACTAGTGGGCCTGCAGCCCTGATTGTGCCACCCACTTAAGTAGCACTTAAAACATGTCCCAGGCCTGCCATGGCAGAGCCTTTGTGTGCAGCTTAAACTACCATTTTGTACTGGTAAAATATATATGCCACCACTAGTGTAGGATCTGGACAGCCCAGAGGGCAAGCTGCAATGTATTTACAAAGTAGGACATGCACTTTTAAGTTTTACATGCCCTGGTAGTATAGAACTCTTTAATCTGTGTTTCATGACTTCAATGCCTATTCATCATATAGGTTAATATTTGGGTTGCCTTATTATGTTTCATAAGTGTACTTTCCAAATGGGAAGAGATCACTAGCTCATGTTTGGTGTCTCTGGAATTACAATTCAAAATTCTACCTTATGGTGAAGTCGGATTTTAAATTGCTATTCTGAAAATGCCCCTTTTAGAAAGTTGGCATTTTTTTGCCTTAGCAATTGGGTGCCTGCAGTCTGTCTCTGGGTCACATGACTGGGTGTAGCTGACAGTTGGACTTTGTGTATCCCTTCTAGACAGCCACACACAATGGGGAGCTTAGGCGTGACTTGATGGACCATCACTGGCAGAATATAAGGGAGGAGCTGGGCCAAACTCCACTTTCACTTGAATAGGGTCAGGATGGCAGGGCATCTGTGCACTTCAAACACATGCACCTGGAACCTTCTACCGACTTCAAAGGCACACCTGTGCATAAAAGAAGGACCTCAGACACAAATGATTGAGTACTTTTCTGGACCTGTGGATAATCGGCCAGGGAGAAGTACTGCTCTGCTGCTACAAGGACTGCCACTCTTCTGGGCTGCTGCTCTAAAGGATCTTCTGCCCTGCTATGCTGACCTGCTGCCTAAGGCCCTCTTGCCTGAGGAAGAAGAACTGGCCCTGTAACTTTATCTTCAACCCAGGACCCCAGAGTGACTCAAAGGACTAGTCTGCTGGTCTCCTGATTAAACCTCAGGGACATAAAAGGCTCCCCAACAGTTACTGGACTAGTCTTCAAAGCATTTCTGAGGCCCAAGTGGTACATCTCAGGTCCTGGATGCGTGGTGTGGCCCACGGGCTCTTTAAATCAAGTTTTGTGGCTCTATGAGACCGTGAACGGGCTCGTTTGCACCGGAACCGCTCCACTTTCACTGAAATCCATGGTGAGGAGCTGCCAGCCCGTCTGTTTGCAAAGCATCATCGACAGCCTGCAAGGGACTGCCACCTCGAAGCTCCAGCCCGCCTCTCTGTGACGCCAGCCCTGCTCTTCACACCATGATGACTGTGTCATTGATGCTCAACTTGCAACCCTCTCCGACACGAGTGGGACTCTTGGCACAAAACTTGAGAAGGTAAAACTTCAGCAGGACTAATCTGGTTCTGTATCCGACCCGCGCTCTTTTCTGGTAGGCCTAAACGTTTGATATTGACCCAGTCCAGCTCGACTTGGTAGCCGTAGTTGGGTCTCTCTGATTTTAGGTACTATTTTACAGGGTATTCTTAAAAAATTCATAACTATCGCTCCCTTTGTTGGAGTTATGTTGTTTTTGTCTTGTTTTATGTACTAAATTCAGCTCTATTGTAACCTGGTGTGGGATGTTTTTGTGTGGTTTTTTCACTGTTTTACTGGTTGAAGTGTTGCACAAATAGTTTAAACATTGCCTCTAAGTTCAGCCTGACTGTTCTGTGGCACATTACCAGTGGGTTGCAGCACAGGTTAGTTTGGGGTTTCCTTGTTCCTTACCCTGACTAGGATTGTGGTTGCTGCTTGACCAGACATACACATCCCAGTCAACCAGTAACCCAATTTCACAGTCGCACGCTAATCTTTGCTTCACTTTCATGTTACCGTACCAAGTATCAAGCCTCCAGATTTATAAGAACTTAATCAATTACACTTTCTCAGTTCCCCAATCTATATGAGTTATTGGCTGGAGCAGCCATTAGTTAGGTGAAGATCAGTCAAGGAAGGTAAAATATTAAGTTGTTCATCTTTCTTAGCTATACCATAACTTTCTAGTTGGCTGGGGAAATCCCCATGCTGTGTCCTTGTCCATCAGCTCCAAATCAATAACCTTTGGGTGGCGATTAATGTAGAAATCATTGCAGAAATCAATTGGAAGCAGTCTATCCTCACACTACTCCCCAAGACAAGCAAAGATTGTTAACTATGTGTGTACCACTTGGTATTCTACCACCCTAGATTACTTTTCTTTCTGGGGAACAATATTTGCTTGTATTTACACTACTATGCATGGCACACCCTCTTTGGTGGTTTTACTGGAGGCACTTAAACAAATATAAAATGAGCCGAGACACGTTCTGATGGTTGATTTGGGTATAAGTTAGCTGTTAACTCTGCAACTGCCTCTTCAATAGTCATTAGAAACATTACAGAGGAAGCAGCGATTTTAGCTGTGTGCCAACACTGTGTTCCGGAGCAAGGTAATGAAAGTGAACTTTTTGATGCTGGAGCGAGAAGAACAGGAGCTAACCAAACCGTTAGTTAGGGCTCATTCCTTGCTAAAAACAACTATCTTTATGGAACCCTATCTAACAATGGTGAACAAGCCTTACCATCGCTGGCTCCTAATTAGGCTCTGCTTCAATTTGATTCACCTCACTTTGGGGCATTTTTCAGGCTGGTGCAAACCCGAGGATGCAGAGCCTTGTCTCTGTGATAACTTTTCAACTCAGGATACTTTACATTTTATGATGTTTTGTCACTTTTACTCTAATATTCGCATGACATTTTTGGTTCCTATTTTGAAAAGAAGGGGCTTTTTAGAGGTTAGACCAGCACTAGTCTTTTTACAGTAATTGTGTAACTCAGGAGATATTTTTAATATTGCATCTTTTCTTGTTGCTGCTGTGAGGTTAAAGAAAAAAATACATTTGATGATGAATTTTGCCTAATCAAGACATCCTAGGATGGTTGGAATTTTTTAAATCTATGAAAATTTTGATAGGAAGTTTTAATTTGTAATATTGTTGTAAATATTATGTCTATATGTTTGGTAATATTGTATACTGAATGGGTGTAAAAGGCGATTTGGCGCTCCAACAAGATTCCACAAATTATTTGAGTATTATTAGCAATCAACTGCGGTACTATCAATACAGGGAATAACACTCAAATCCCCAAAAGCTCAATATATACGGAAGTAGAATCATGGCGGCAGTACACGTTACCTGTAATCGGGTGGTTCGAGCTGCGAGAGGTATGTTGATATAAGGTTGTTTTAATGTATTGACCTTGGATTAAGTTAGTGGTTTCAGTATGTAATGATTCGATTTTATTCGTAGGTCCTCGTACTTCAGGGATTCTTGGTGGACTATAACTTGCTTCGAATTTGAATTTATATACAACTCGGCATTGCTGTCCAAGGGGTAAGATTTTGGATTGAGAATTAGTCTGTTGATAACATTGGCGGAATTCGATTAGTTTATGGAGTTAATCATGTGAAACCCGTTTTTGTAGGTGGTCGTGATTTCAGGCCTGATATCCCTTTGGCTGTTTATAAACTTATATTGGAACTGACAACAAAAAAATTTAACTGGATATTCAATTAAGGTGAGAGGAAACATTTACAAACTGGTGTCTATGTCGTAAGCGATATTTCAGTATAATATTATTATTCCAATGCTTATTTACCGACATTATATTTTAGGGTCATGTACCAGCTATTATAATTTTGAGGATACTGCAAGGAGCTATACAAGATAGTTGGAAGCAAGAGGTAATGATATTGCTTTGTTTTTCTTTAATGTCAAATGCATGGTTTTACTTTTGCCTCATGTGTGACACAGTCAGTAATTGCTCACGATTTGTACTATTACAGGTTTTGAATACATCAGGAAGAGAGGTACAGATCTAATTACGTTTTAGTTTGATGCACTGAGCATGATATTCACTAGGGTTGGTGAGATAATTAATATTTGGCAACAAATTATGATGTCAAGAGAATATATATCTGACTATCAAAAATGAGGATGAATTGGTAGACATTATAGATAATGTTCTTAGGTATTAATTTTGATTATTCAAACAATTTTTGAACAAAAGTTAACACATGCATATTCACGGAGCACTTGTATAAACATGGTCATTTTCATTAAGCACAATTGAGTCCTCTGCACCAGTTTTGAATTGAGGCTTGTATATGTTTATAATTGGTGATATAAAAAGAATCATTACTATTATAATTTTCAACAAATGATATTTGTATTGCTTCCAGCCCTGAGGAAGTCGTATGGGTTAATCCCTTCAAACGACGAAACGTGTTGGGAGTGGATGACTCTTTTGAGAATAAAAAAGAAGAACAGAGTTTTCATTGAATATCTTCTAATTTTTATTATTTCATGTTTATGGTCACAGTGTTAATTGATATATTGCGTGTGCATCAATAATAATAATTGTTTGGTAATATTATCTGTGTTGTTGTTTGTTCTTTGTACTTTTATGATTTTAATTAATCGAATAAAGTGGATTGACTGACAGACTGAAAGTGAACTACCACTAACTTTATTCACCTTCCACAACCATTGCACCATTAAATTTCTTTTTTTTAAACAGTTGCCTTGTATGTATAAATAGCTTATGTGAAGTTTGAAGCAATATGTGTTTCACTAAAAGTGAAAACTCTGAAGTTGGTGTGTACTTTGATTTTATTATTTCATTAGAAGAGGACTTCCTTAAGCCTTTCCACCAAGGGATCTCATCTACAGCTAGAGTCCTCAAGGGATTCACAAAATGTGAGGCTCAAAACACTACATACACTGGTAATCGTTTTCCTATTCGTTGAAGGACTCTGGGGAGAGTGGAAGGACATAAAGAATCGGGTCAACTGAGAATCACAAGAAAGACGAAAGTGAAAGAGAACAACCATGCGATGTTGATGTGAGCATGAAGAAAGAATAGAAAGGTTACTATTCAAAAGCTCATTTAAGAAAAAGAAAGTGGTTGGATTGAAAAAGTATAAGCATGCTTTAGTAACTGAAAATACGTCTGAGAAACACGACATGGACAGTAAGACTTCTGGACAATGCAGCACAATTATCTATAGTTCACCAGACTTGCTAAAAGCATCTGATGGTGATTCCAAATGAGAAATACATTTAAGTAGAAATATTGGATGGACAAATGAGCTCTCCTGGTAGCCTGTAAGCTGTAAAATGGAAATCGAATTAGACATATTGCACAAAATAAATCCAGGTTTTTGGTGATTTGTTTGGATGCCTATGACATCATTCTTGCAGAGGATGACTGGCCATCATCATTTATAAGGGTCGTGCCTCGTTTTGAAGAGGTAATGTAAAAAATGATGTTGCTGGTTGAGTGGGGTCGATGAAACCCTATTTAAATCTTTGTCAGGGTGAAGTCACAAATAAAACCCAAATTCACCTGTGTTCAACCCTCTAGTAGCTTGGCACAGAGCAGTCAGGCTTAACCTAGAGGTAATTAGTTAAGTATTTATGCGGCATTTCAAACAGTAATAAAGTGAAAACAAAACAAAAGAAAAATCCCAAACCAATTTAGAAAAATATAGTACTTTTGGGGAACAACCTTTACAACGCAACTTTTACAACGCACTACACTTACAACGCATTTTTTACAATGCACAATCCATTACAACGCATGACATTACAACGCATGACATTACAACGCATGACACTACAACGCATTTTTAAAAACTACCTTTACAATGCATTCCATTACAACGCATACTACCATTACAACGCATACCCTTACAACGCATAATATAGTAATTTTTACCCCTATACTATCCAACACTTACCCTACTGTTGCACCCCCTGGAGTTAGAATAGTAATTTTTACCCCTATACTATCCAACACTTACCCTACTGTTGCACCCCCTGGAGTTAGAATAGTAATTTTTACCCCTATACTATCCAACACTTACCCTACTGTTGCACTCCCTGGAGTTAGAATAGTAATTTTTACCCCTATACTATCCAACATTTACCCTACTGTTGCACCCCCTGGAGTTAGAATAGTAATTTTTACCCCTATACTATCCAACACTTACCCTACTGTTGCACCCCCTGGAGTTAGAATAGTAATTTTT
The DNA here is from genome assembly GCF_964204655.1 of Triturus cristatus. Taxonomy (NCBI): domain Eukaryota; kingdom Metazoa; phylum Chordata; class Amphibia; order Caudata; family Salamandridae; genus Triturus; species Triturus cristatus. Next base: position 62,136,672 of record NC_140580.1, on the reverse strand, counting down.
ACCCATATACTATCCAACACTTACCCTACTGTTGCACCCCCTGGAGTTAGAATAGTAATTTTTACCCCTATACTATCCAACACTTACCCTACTGTTGCACCCCCTGGAGTTAGAATAGTAATTTTTACCCCTATACTATCCAACACTTACCCTACTGTTGCACCCCCTGGAGTTAGAATAGTAATTTTTACCCCTATACTATCCAACACTTACCCTACTGTTCACCCCCTGGAGTTAGAATAGTAATTTTTACCCCTATACTATCCAACACTTTCCCTACTGTTGCACCCCCTGGAGTTAGAATAGTAATTTTTACCCCTATACTATCCAACATTTTACCCTACTGTTGCACCCCCTGGAGTTAGAATAGTAATTTTTAACCCTATACTATCCAACACTTACCCTACTGTTGCACCCCCTGGAGTTAGAATAGTAATTTTTACCCCTATACTATCTAATACTTACCTTAAATGCAATTTAATATTATGCGTTGTAATGGTATGCGTTGTAAAGGTAGTATGCGTTGTAATGGAAATGCGTTGTAAAGGTAGTTTTTAAAAATGCGTTGTAGTGTCCTGCGTAATGTCATGCGTTGTAATGGATTGTGCGTTGTAAAAAATGCGTTGTAAGTGCATGCGTTGTAAAAGTGTGCGTTGTAACGACATACATCCAGTACTTTTTAATGCATAAAGCAAGACTGAAATGACAAAAATACAATCAGTAGAACCGGAGATATGCAATTGCAAAGATTTCAGTGAATATAGTGTGAATAAGCACAAAGTGCCATCTGTGGATATCTGGTCATGCTTTATAGGGGAACAGTCACAAGTTCAGGGCCACGGCAATGGAATGTGGGCTGGTTACAGGGACCCAGTTAGGCCTGCTGAATAAGACTACTTTAAATCCTGGTTGCGGAGCATTGCGAGATCCCATGTCGAGGATGCATCGCAGAGCTGAGGCAATGCTAGGTCATGGTCAGAGATGTGTCACGCATCGTCTGTTCTGGGAAGCTGCGATGATGCGATGCAAGGGCAAGCATTGTCCTTGAGGAGGAAATCAACAAGGGGGCTTGCGATGCAAAGTCCTGCCTTGAGGATGGTTCTCGTGCTGGCTGGTTCCGGAGAAGCTGCAGGGTTTGTGATTTGGAGTCCTGCGTCATCGTCAATGATGCCGTCGATGAGGGACATGTGATGTGAAGGCCTGTGTTGGGGATGCCTTATACAGGAACAGTTTCAATGTGGCTGCAAAGTTGATGCAAAGTCTTTGAGTCCAGAAAGTCCACCAAGCAGAGGCAATGTGTCAGTTCTGCTAGGTCTACAGATGGACTGGCAGAGCACCTTCAGGTTCACCTCCAAGAGATCAGGAATGTTCTGGATTACTTGTTATGGTAGGACTCACAGTTGCAGAGTCTAGGTGATGGCTCCAAGAGACCTTGGAGTCACTCTGGTGGTTTGTACAAGTTATAGGTCCAGTCCTTCTTACACAGGCAAGAGAGTAGCAGGGTAGCAGGGCAGCAGTTCTTCAGGGCAGCAGTCCAGCAGAGTGGCAGTCCTTTCAACAGCACAACAGTCCTTCTTAGAAGAGTCTTCTACAAGTTTGGAACTTTACTAAAGAGTTGGCTTCTGAGGTTTAATATATTTCTACTTGGTGTCTTTTTTGAAGAGGGAGAAACTTTTAGATGATTCCCTTTGAAGTGCTTGTGTTTCCTCCTCTCCTGTCCTGGCTCCAGACTCACAACAGGGCGTATGCTATCCTTCACGTGAAGGCAGGACACAGTCTATTTAGGTGTAAGTGGGCTGTGTCCAGCTCCACCCTCCTATCCTGCCAGTGATGGCACATCCAGGCACACCTAATCTCTCTATTGGTGGGGAGCTATCTGGGAGGAAAATATAAAGACCAACTGCCAACAACACTTAGTCATGTGACCCAGAGACAGGCTGCAGACACTAAATGGCAAAGGCAGGAAAGTGACAAAATTCTAAAAGTTCTTTTTGCTTTTTCAGCCCTAAGTGGGAAGGATTTGCCCAGACTTGGGTCCCGTGCTCACTGTGCTACTAGATTCAAGCTAGCCTGGCTGATGAGGGGGTGATACCCTGAAACCGGTCAAGGATGCTTGTTTCTGGTCCAGGGAGTACCTGGCCTGGCAGTTGGGGCTATACTGTTCCCATGGTGAGCAGGGTCATGACTGATTTGCATATGGCTTGGTCCAAACTGGGGTGGTGTGATGACAAAAAACTATGGTTGAAACCCAGATCGGTCACTGGTGGTGAATGTTTGATTTATTTAGCATTCCATCCATCATCTTTTCTTTTTGCTTTTGTCGCTCCAAGTGGGAAGGGTATTCCAAGATGTGGGTCCCGTGCTCAATGTGAATTCAAGCTAGCCTGGCTGATGAGGGGTGATACCCTGAAACTGGTCTCAGGATGCTTGTTTCCAGTCCAGGAAGGACATGGTCTGGCAGTTCAAGCAGGGTCATGACTGATTTACATATGGCTGCGTCCAACTGGTGAATGTTTGATTTGTTCAGCATTCGGTCTATTGTTTGTTCTTTTATCTTTCAAAAAGTGGCATTTTCCGAATTGTAATTTGAAATCAGATTTTTCGTTACAGTCCCAAAGACGCTAAACATGAACTGTTTACCTGTTCCCATTTGGAAGCTATCCTTATTAAATGGAATAAAGTAACCCCAATGTTATCCTAAGTGAGAGGTAGGTCTTTGAATTTTGAAAAACAAATGTAAGACTTTTTCTCTATCAGGACATGTAAAACTGAAAAGAACAGATTTGCATGGCTACTTAAGTGGGTAGCACAAAAGTGCTGCAGACCCACAAGCAGCATCTAATTTACAGGCCTTGGGTACATGTAGTACCACTTTACTAGGGACGTATATGGAAATTAAATACTCATAAGGGGCATAGACCGATGTTATAATGTTTTAAGGAGTGAGCACATGCACTTTAGCACTGGTTAGCAGTGGCAAAGTCCTAAGGCCAACAAGAGCAAGACCAGAAAAATACGGAGGAGTAAGGCAAAACATGTTGAAGGAAGACCACCTAGAGGCTGACAGTTCTAACAGGTAATGGAAGAATGTTACTCCTTAGTACCTGAAGTTCTCAGGCAAAAATAAAAAATGTGTGGGCTTTATAATAGGCACCAGCATTGGTGTGGGGCACAAAATCTGCCTTGCACGCAATTTACGCATGTAGTGAGCCACAAGTACATGGTGCAATACTATCTTTCCATTCAAATATCAACCCTCCCTTATTCCCAGTGGGAACAGCCCTGGAAGAACATTCTGTGGTGCTGTCGTACATGTATATTATTGATGATGAGTTAACAGAGCACCCAGATTAGGTGGACAAAATAGTGACTCTTTTTACACAGTATGGATAAAATATATTTTCATAAAACTAAGCTTGCATGTCTGAATGCAATTGTCCTTGGATATGAAATATTCAGTAAGGGCTCCGCACTTCTAACAGAAAGGTGCTTCTATACAACTTTCTAATGCACTGAAGAAATTGCAAGCCATGATCAGGTTTTTGAAAGTTGTAAAAGCTTACTTGGCACATTATTATGAGTGAGGTATGCCCCTATATGAATTAATTAGGGGTAGGCAGAACTGACGGAGTTGTACTCTGCAGAATTACGTGGTGTTGCACAAACACTCTGTGAAATTCTGCGGAATTCCGCTACGCCATAGTGTATATACCGCATCAGTGAGAAGTTGAACATAAGGGTGTTTTACTCTTCTGTGAAACACCCTCAGGTGAATGAGGCAGTTTATTGCACTGTGCATGATGCACATGGCTGCTGCTGTTCTGCTTGTCATTGGGACAAGGCACTGGCACCACTAGTTACACAGATCCTCAGTCTGGGAAGTTTAAAAGGTGCAGCCGCAGCACCTAGGGAGGGTGGTGGGGGTCTTGCTTTGCCATCTGGCTCTTCAAGGAGGGTGGGCTGAGGATGGAAATTCAAGTGCAGTGCAATGATTGCCACACGAAGAACCGTAGATCCTGTCAGTGACCAGTCTGGCTTTCAATGAACTAGCAAACCACAGGAGTCTGTTTAGGAACACCGAGACCATAGTAGTCATGACACAATGAACCTGCCACCACAAACTCACTTGAGGGTCCACAAGGGGGTAATTAATGTGTGTGTCCCTGTTTGGGATCATGCAAGACCCAAACACATCTGGGAGCTCCATCCTCATCTGACTGTAGTAATATGGGGAAACCAGAGGCCAAAGCCCCACTGTGATGCCCCCTGCAGGGACAACCCATACATCACTACACCCACGTGGGTAAAAGGCAGCTTGCACATTGACCACCACCTGATCACAACTGTAGGGAAGATCCCCACACTCCGACCACCCTACGCACACTAAATTGGGCAGAGCAGGTCAGTGACCTATGGCAGACCCTCCGCAGGAGAGTAGACCTCACTGTTTTTCAGACACATTCATGCACTGTAAGCACACTCACACACTGCATGCACACTCATGCACCGGGGCTTTACACCACATGATGTATGGTAAAATACCCTATCCCACCCTAATAATAACACATATGATGCACACAGGATGCCATTCTTCTACAGTAGTCTGTGTAAAAGTACATTGGGCGACTTTACAGAGGACAAAATAATATACGAGTGAACATTGCAATGCATGTAGAGAGTATTGGAGGGAGGCGCACACGTCCAATAAATAAACAAAAAATGTGTTTAGGTCACCAGGATCAATCTCTTACCGGGTCCTGTGTACAGGAAATTAGTTCCTCCTCAACCAGTCCTTCTTTCAATGCTTGTTGTAATTGCCTCTCATTATCTGTGGGGCTGGGACTGGAGTGAAGAGCACTCTGAGACTCCTTGGCGCCGGTGACCCCTGCAATAACTTTGGATCACATGACTGCTCTCAGCATTCCAGAATGCCATAGGAAGCTGTAAGTAACGAAAGTGCTGACATAACTTTTGTAAGTGCCAGATAATTAATGCCATGCTTTGCAAATGTGGGCAGTAAATTCTGCTACACTGTGATACTTAAGTCTTTGCTGAACTCCTCCCTCCAAGCAGAGGAGACAAAATTCTGTGAACTCAATGGGTGGAGAGGAGATTACCACCCACCCCAAGAATTAATTTCTCTGACATTTTCTGAGAATAAATTGGCAAGCAGACTCACTACTAACTGGGGCAGACTACAAGCAGGCAGGTTAGAGACAAAATATCTCCAGGCAAAGGACAACAATATAAAACTAGAAATTAAGGCTTTTCCTAGTATTATATGCTACACATAAGTGGTTTACAAAGGGGGATAGATGACTCCATCATAGCTTGCAGATCACACTATTATTTTACTGCAGAGAAATGATTTCCTCCAACTGAGAAAATTCTCAAAGCAGTTCAGAAAGCCAGTTTGAAGTAGCATCCACTGGCACAGGGATACCTATACTTTAGGCAGCTACTAAATCAAGTATCACTTATGTGCATGCACTACACCTAGATTACGTGATGTGGTCTGGGACACGAAATGCGCATGATGTAAGCATGAGTATGATCTTACACTTAGAATACAAGAATTTCTACAGTAACAACAGAATCCCATTAAGTCCCACATTTTGGACCTATATATTGGTATAACAGGGTGTTCTATATGTACAACTTTGGACAACCTGCAATTGACACTGAGCAAAAATGCAGTGGCTTGCGCTGCAGTGCAGGACATTTTTGAAACTAGGGTCTTAAAGGCACTATGCACACACATCAAAGTTTAGGTGATTCACTGCACATATTCCAAAAATCAGCGTCCTACTACTTGACTTCCAGAAGGCTGATCCGTGTGGTCCCACATTAATGCTGTCGGATTCAGCATTCTGTGTACAAGTTTAACAATATTGACTTACCACATTGGTGCATGATTCGATTCAGAGATTCAAAAACTAATTTGATAAAAGGAAAATGGATTTGGGAAGACATGTCTGTTCTAGACAACCAGCTTTGATCCAAGTACAGCATACCATAGCCCAAACAAATGAAGGAATTCATGCTAGAGGGAACTGTGCAGCTGACTTAGCTGCAAAGAGAAATGTGCAAACCTTCAAGGTTGCTGCTGTAACTCAATTGCAGGCAAAGATTGATGTAGACATAACACATTATTCAAGGGAGTAAACCCTCCTGTAGGTTTCCCTTCCAAATGTTCTTACTGTGTCACCAAAGACAATATTCCTATGTTTTTATAGCTGGGGTAGAGGAAAGGCATACAAGTAATGAGTGATCTAGAGTAGATCTGATTAGGGCAGCTCATGAAGAGTTATCATCAGCTCATGTTGGCATCAGTGCTCCTGTGTCAATGCTACAACAATAATATGGAGGACTTATTTAACAAAAAAATGCAAGGAAATAGGCACAACACTTATTGTCATATTGTACAGCCAGACTCCCCCCTCTCTTCTCAGAATGGTTTCATGTTCTGCTTGATTGTTGTTTTTGTTGATATAAAATGTTGATAAAAAGAATTTGGAAAAAACAAAGTAACAGTAGTCAACAGATGAAATATTCTACTGCTGTAAGATCCGCACCAGTTCCCATCATGATATGCAATAAACTCCTAGGTTTCCTTTTCTTTGATCACTATGATTGCTACTACTGTTACTGCAACATCAACCTTATGTGCATCACCAAAAGAATCGACATCAGTTGAAATGAATATTTATGAGGTAGGTCGCAAATTGCTACTAATCACAATTGGAGGACATCAAAGAGATAATGGCTTGCTGGGGGCACCACACCAGGTCACCTTGTCTGTGATTGATTTTAAATAAAGCATTTGTTTACACACAGTCTGCTTTCCGTAAAGAAAACAGGGGTGTGTATAATAAACGTTTCTTCTTTTAAAGAGTTTGTTTAAGACTTGTCAGTGGACCGCTGGACCACTGCCTACTTTTAAATATGTTTTTATATTCACAAAGGAGAAGGTGTCGAAAGGAAACTCCTTCTGTTATGTGAATGTATTACCATCTCCTTTGAGGAGTTGGTACATTTTCAATATTTTGTGACCGAATTTTGGTTGCAAAACATTGATAAATAAGATACTGAAAAGGAAAATAAAGGATGCCTAGAACACGACCCTTCCAGATACCGAATCAGTATTAATTTGTAATTCTATTTTAGGTGTCATAAAAACTATTTAAACTCTTTAATTGGGATTTGTACATGGAAAAAAGCATTGTAATGACATAAAATCTATATTGGAGCATTTGCAGCTGTTAAAATGCTTACAATGTCTGGCCCTAAATTTTTGCAAACTTATGTACCGCAACCTTCCACAGAGTGTGCATGAATTCAATACAAATTATCTTTTTATATGATACTGTGCAACTAGCCATTGAAATTAGTTTCACTTCTCATTAAGATTCAAAGACACCATTAATTTTGAAAATGTATTTGAAATATTTTGCAGATTAGAAATGGAAAGAAACATTTCATAAATTAATAAATGAGGTGGTTCAGATGGAACCTAAAATATATCATTGTTTTGTGCAGATAGGGTAGCCATATAGCCAACATATACAGATATGTGTTAGTACAGGTTTCTGTCTAAAGCTATAGGTCAATTAGTAAATATACCAGACCCTAGGTATAATACATGTTTTCCTGTGGTAGTGACTACATACGGTGTATGGAAGTTGAGTCAAAGGTTGCTATAATGATCACGTTTGAATGCAGTGAACAACATTCGTCAAAAATAAGTGAGAATATGGATCTTAGTGTTTTTCTTTTAGGATCGCACCCGTTGAAGAATAAAAGCTTCATATTTACAATAATGTATGCATCACTAAAAGAACAACACCCATTCTCAGAGAGAAAAGCTACTGAGAGAATTAGCGAAGCTGACAGCGAAGTGATGTAAACCCTTTTAAAGTTATTAATACTGGTTTTCAAACTGGTCTAAACACCTCTGTACCATCTCCACTATCTGTTCTTCTGCTTTCAACTATTTGCAAGAAGACTTAAACTCCTAGTGACATGGGCAAGCTCAAATGTGTGCACTGTCTCAATGATGTTGGGCACTACCAATACTCAAAGAGCACAGGGTGCTCTGGTCATTGATCAATGAAATAGCTATCTTTCTTCCTTACAATCTCACTGCATAGGAGATAATGATCTCTAAAAAGTTAGCTATAAAAAAGAGGCACTCTATTGCCTTCTCTCTTCTAAAGAGCCACATTTAATGCAGATGCTAAATAGAGTAATTTCTTCGCAACTTGGACTGGTCTAGGTTTTTGGCCAAGTGAGGTTGACCAAATCATATGGATCCAGACTGATGTAGAGTGGGTGGCGGACAGAATATCTGTTTTTCCAACATGCAAGTAAGGATGATTGCTGGTCATCCATTGTTGGATATTGACCATAGAGTTGCACCAGTATTATACCCTTATGCTGGATTCCCTGTCAACCAGGAAAACATTCTGGGTATCATCAGCATAAAAAAGGGCATTTAGGACATGTGATTGTATCAAATGCGCCAGCAAAACCATATACCTCTCAAAGTGAAAGAGCTGAATGTTGCAGCACTCCACAAGTTAGTATGTTCACTTCTGATAAAAAGAATTGAGCTCATAGTAACCTGAGTGATCCAACTAGTCAAAAAACTTTCCAGCCACAAATATACTCTTGATACTGAAGCCTCCCAGGTGATCCAATAACACCTGATGGTACACAGTATTAAAGACTTTTGGCAGCGTGATAGCACGATCAGTGCTACTGGAACATACTTATTGACATATGTGTATAGATCATTTAAGAGTTTTGTTACTACACATTTTGTGTTGTGATTAGCATAGAAGTCTACCAAGGTGGGTAACTGATAAAACACCGACCAGTTGAGTAGTATGGCGATGAACAGAATTTAGGATATCAGTCTGTAGTTTTCGACACAGTTGTGGTCTACTGAAGATTTTTTTCTTTGTATATATCTTTTTATTAGAGTTCCAGGTATAAAATAACCGTTAGGCCATATCACCCATAATCAATACAATCCGACATTGGTATCATGCGAATAGAAGTTACAGCTATCACAGTATCTAATAAATACAACATGCATGTCAGATCACAAAAATCTTGACCCCCTCTTTATCCTCAATTATCTCACTCACTCCTCATCTACTAACCCTAACTGCAAAAGGATGAATAACCCTCTCTGAGTGTACACCATTAGAAGTATGCCTAAAAATCTAAAATAATACAGTGCAGTTAATTTAGCACACCTACCATAACATACGGAAAACAATCCAAACAGTTGCATCAATTGAATAGACCCAGAGCCCTTTAGCACAGGGGAAGAGCAGAAGTGGGCGTACCAACACTCATCTTAGCATGTGAACGTTTTCATTGAGCTTCAAATGTTGCTGGAAAGTGAGTTTCCCTTGAAAAGACAAGAGGCGTATGGCTAGATAGCAACAGTTGGTTTAATTAAACGCTGCGGCCAGGAAACAACCACAGACACGGGTCTGAACACTGTCTCAACATACATTAGTTCTAAGTGCATTTATATACAGTCTTTGGACCATCGTAAAACGATTTTGATCCTATTTTAGAGAAAGGAATGCAGGCCTAGTCATGGGGCTGTAAATCAGGCCACCTGATAGTGAATGCAGGTGGGTCTCGACCTTGCGTGGACACAATGAGGGCCAGTGGGTGAAGTGTCTAGATGCCCGGTATGGAGAACGCATGATTGTTGCGTGTACTGTGTATGTTGTACTCTGATTGTCCGAGTGTTCCTAACTTCATGTGGCCTCTTTCTTTATGGTGTTTTGGGAATGTGGCACCCCTCTGGCCATATGTGCTTTATTGGGTCCAATGTCCGGGGACCATTGTGGTTGTGTTGCCTATCTGTAGGACTAATCTGGGTTTATCCTGTTAGCGGATTTGTTTGGGGTACATGACAACCTACCTGTGATCTGTCAATCAGGCCTAGGTCGCAGGATCTACCTGACCCTGTATTCCTTACTCGGGGTTGATGTAGAGGTCATCTCTGGAGATTTCGACAACAGTGACTCAATCTTGTTTTTGAATATAAATGTCTTGTTGCGTAAATTGACATCAATATTAACATATATAATAAATGAGTATAATTCATACTACTAATCAAACGTTTTATAGTGAAAATGGACCAGAGTCTATGATACCACTGAGTGAGTGGTGGACAATCTGTCTTTTTCCAGTTGTTGAATCCGATCAATTTTGCGGTCCCCAGGCATTGAGGCACCATGTGACACTCGTGCTTATCCATCACTTTCAGGTCCGTAGGTTTTAGGTACATAGGCATTCCTGTAGTGGGGAAATCGGGTAGCCCATTATGCCTCTAACCAATATTGATACTCCCTCCCAAAAAGCACAGACCACCAGGCAGTCCTACCAAATATGTACTGACTCTTCCAGTGCCCCACACCCTATCTGGCATCTGTGTGAGGCATTGTGGTACATCCAATATAATCTGTGGGGAGTGTAACACCAACAATATCATACTTTGTAATGTATTTCCCATCCCAGGGTCGATATGGAAGATAGGCACATGTTATTTCCCAGCCGTTCTCAATGTTTATTTGTAAATTGCTTTCCAAAAGTATGGAGCCACTGTCTATTGTATTGCCACAATGGTTGTGCATCGTGTGCTAATAGCATTTTATGTAACCTGGAAATCGTGCCTCAGGTGCCTACCAATTCAGGAAACAGGGTCTCAAATAGGGATGGGCGGAATTTGCGAAATTGACTTTCGCAAATTATTGCGAAATTGCGCAAAATCTCCACGAGCAAGTGGAACTTTCGCGAAGATGCGGAGATTGCTTTTCCCACCCGTTTGCGATGTGTTTTTGCGTGCTCGCGGGCAAATATATCTCCAACTTGTCCATGCGGTCGCTAATGGGTGCGGCCATCTTGCTCGCGATGCTTAATTCCTGTTCCGGGTCGAATGACGTGTTCGCGATCGTAATGACGTGTTCGCGATCGCAAACTCTCGGGGGGGATAGCTCGACCGGCTACCAACAATCCAACATCTCGTGGCGCACGCGAACGGATAGGAAAACTTGTCGGCGAACGCAGGGACCCGGTAAGTCGTGACCGCGCGTGCAAGAACGCATTTTTAAAGCGGGAACGAGAAAAATACTTCAGTTTCGCGGCATATTGTGAAAGTTTTGACATTTGCGCGCTCTCCGCGGAACGCAAAGATGTCAAAATATCACAAATTCCGCGAGCGGAACTAAATTTACCGCCCAGGCCTAGTCTCAAACAAAGTATTTTGCAGACCATCCATGGGCTAAAAGTGCTTTAAAAAGTATGGGAACTGTGATCTGGGGTCCCTGGACCACAGATTAAGAACCACTGACCTAGAGTACTCTTTAAGATGGTGGCATCCGGTGGGACAACCCGGAAATGTGGATAAAGTCAGATGCAATTCAGAAGTTGATTCAGACCAAAGTTATTGGCTGTCCCTATAACCACTTCTGGATGGCTATTTCACCAACCAATTTGAGACACAGTTTAAAGCACAATTTAAGGCCCAATAAAATCAACTTAAAATGTATATAGATTGAAAACAGGTTCCCCGATAGAGTAAAGCATATCCTCATTACTAGCCTCAATTTCAATCACAAAGTCACTGTGTTTCTCGAGACTCATATCTCCCTACTCCAATTCTATTATGGTATGTCTGATGCAAACATCCGAATTTGAGAAACAGCTACACCCAATGCAGGTTTGGTGCAGAGCCCAGAAATGCCCATTCCTGTACTCTGCTTGCCATTCCATTAATGCCGTTCCAAGCCCACTTTAATACTTACAGCATGATGTTCCTCAATAGTTGATGCGCCACCGCACCGAAACCCCAGAGTTGCAAACATGATGCAATCTCCATAGCCGTTTTGGATCTTTGTGTCAGGATAGAGAAAATCAATCTGAAAGCTTCCTCTCACCACCAATTCCTTGTATTGAAAACCCTGGCATCAATTGCACTCTCCCGGGGGCAGTGGTATAGCAAGCAAGTGGGGTGGGGGGGCGGTCCGTCCCGGGTGGCACAAGTTTTGGGTGTGGCGGCCTACCCCAGCTCTTACCTGTGGCTGTTGTGAGGCAGCTGCTGAAGAAATCAGCAGCACCACCATGCCCCCCACCACTCTCCCTCATGGCTGCAGGGCGACAAATGCAGGGGCCACCTTGGGTGGTGTTTGCCTAGGTACCCACTGCCTGGGGGGTCTGAGGGGGGGAGGGGGTGTGGTGTTCCTCTCTCTAACCAGTAATTCACTGCTCCTCCATTTTCCGAAATGGCCACTGCTTCTTCGGGTCTGGGGTCACTAAATCGCTCTGGGGCACTGCATGTCTCCTTTGCCGTACTCTACATGTCAATTTCTTTCTCAGTTGCCGCACCAGTTGCAGGTTTCACAATTAAACTGAGATGCTTTCTTTACTTTAAAAGCAAAATTTGGCTGGGGTAAGGCAGTGTCACAGAAGCAGAAAAGACATGCCTCCTTGGCTGGATGGACAATGAATGAGGACCACATGCCCAAGCCCATAGGTCTGATGATGTAGAGTTTATTAGTGCTTGCATGTGATCAAAACATTTTAGTTAAAGCCTGGGTTGCAGTTCTTATGTATTTCTTGATTATCTTTTTGTAACATTTTTGAAAAAATCTGCTAATGTGATATATTTCAGATCTATAACACTCAGACAGCATGAATACATGGGATTGCCTCGCTATCAGGTTTGGGTAATTAAAGCAGTCATTAGCCTTCTATCCTCACTTCTTGAATTCTGCAGGAGAGCTGTGGAACCACCATGCCCTGTCCTGTTAGCATCAGTCGCACATCACCACCAGTGAGCATTACCCCCTCATCTATGTCCTTGTCCCAGTCCTTAAATGTGAGACAGCTCCTCCTCCGACAGAGGTTTTATACATGTCAGGGATCATAGTGCCAATATCGGCAACACACTCCCCATCACATATACAGCATTCTCCTGATGAAATAAACACACAAGACACCTTTTTCATGGGGAAAATTGCTGCAGGATTATTTGCAAACTGAAATATGCCAACATGGTGGGTCAACTTACGGACGATCCAAGGGCAGACAGCCCCTCTGCTGCCTGCCCACCTAAAGAGCCAAATTGCACCGTGGCACTAACCAATCCATGCTTACCAATTCTGAAGGAGGGTTTACCCCTTCCCACCTGTGGACCTCCAGTCAACCCATTTACTCACACCCCTAGAGGAGGGTGGAGCATATCCATGCAACCCCCGGTTGCTCAGATTTACAACCAGCAGTAGGGCTAGCGGGGCGCTGTCGTTCCTCCAGAGTCCACCGCGAGGACTTCCTGTGGATATTTGGCCTTTGCTTTCTTGTTGTGCTCCTGAAGAGGGTACCCCTATGTACCTTTCAGCCTCTGGATCACCCCGTAACTCCACCTGCAACACAAAGTAACAAGTTAACAGCCTCTCCCACCCCACCCCCTGTCTACATGCCGGGTAAGAGGTAGGGAGGGAAACGGCGTGAAGGATTGCCACAAAGATAGCGCCAGGTGGGCGGGAGAGGTACTTATACCTGGCTCCCCGCCCACTGGCGTGCCGGAAATTACGGGGGGCACGCAACCCAGAGGGCGTCCCCAACACACTAGACTGTCATTGTGTGCCATCATGTGGCACTAAGGCAGCCGCCCTCCTATGGGGCCCCCTGCGTGGACCGTGGGCAGCCACATAATGCCAATATTGGCAAGACACTCCCCATCACACATACAGAAATCTCCTGATGAAATAAACACACAAGACACCTTTTTCGTGGAGAAAATTGTTGCAGGTGTATTTGTTTACCGGAATATGCCAACATGGTGGGTCAACTTACGGGCCATCCAAGGGCAGGCAGACCCTCAGCTGCTTGCCCACCCAAAGAGCCAAATTGCACCGAGGCACTAACCAATCGGTGCTTACCAATTCTGGGGGAGTGTTTACCCCTTCCCACCTGTGGACCACCAGTCTACCCATTTACTCATGCCCCTAGAGGGGGCGGAGCGTATCCAGGCAGCTCCCTGTTGCTCAGGTTTACAACCACAGGTAGGACTAGCAGGGCACCGTCGTTCCTCCAGGGTCCACCGCGAAGACTGCCTGTGGATATTTGGCCTTTGCACCCTTGTTGTGCTCCTGAAGAGGGTACCCCTATGTACCTTTCAGCCTCTGGATCGCCCTGTAACTCTCCCACAGCTCTGGGCGTGGTCACCGTCACAACCAGGGCCTCCCACAAAGGCAGGCATTCCTACATACAGCCTGCTGATTTCAGGGCCTCTCCCAGGTCCAACAAAACAAGTCCATGCCCACTCTAGACAGGTGGACCCCATCCTCTTCAAAACACCCTATGGACTTGGCATGCAGCAGACTGTGCCAATAAAGCCAAACCCCCTCTGTTCAGTAAATGTGCACATGGTACTGTTAAGTCTCCTGCATGAGGTTTCCACGGCATCCCTGACCGGGCCCCTAGCCACACCAAATGTGGGGTTATCTCTGACCCCATAACTCATATGCCCCCAACTGGTTGCTTAACTTGCACATGGAGGATTTACTTTCTTGCAGCAGTGCCCTCCTACCCAGGAAGGTCAAAACCTACCCTCCCAGGTGTATGACCAAAATGTTGGGAGGGGAGACCTCAGCCGCAGCTTCTTCAGCCTTCGGGAAACTCAAAATTCGCACTGTACATCTCCTGAAGGGCGAAGGCCCAGGTAGCAGGCGACCAAACCTACTGGACCATACCTCATATTCCCCAGTTGGTGCAACCAGATCACCCACCCTTGCCCGCCTGGTCCATATTTGATCTTTTCACTAGGATTCTAAGGGAAGCCCCAGGGAGCACTGCATCATGTCCCTTTAATGTCACTCCAGATGTATCTGTTTTGGAGCTTGCCACTAATTAGCTGGTTCTCAGGGCACCGAAAAATGCCAGGCTGTAAGTTGCACATCTGAATGAGACTTATGCTCGTTCGTGAGTCGCCCTGCTGATTTTCCCACCATAGCTTTAGTAGCCCACTGCAACACTTCTGCTCTTGTGTACCAGGATGCAGACCAGCAATAGAAAAGCTTCTGGATGGGGAGAACAGGAAGACTGTATGTGCAACATCCGATCCCGCTCTAACTGCAAGCTCAAGTTGGGTGCTGTGTTGCAGTATTGATATTCCCACCCTACTGTGATGTGTAAAAGCTCAACTATCCAATGAACCTAGAAATATGCGACCTTAAGCAAAGGAGTCCTCGTATATTTACAGTGAATCCCTCCTTTCTTACAGGAATTCTGCCTGTTCAGTTTATCTGTGGTGTTTTCCCCCTAGACGTCCTAGGCTGTTTACTGCTAACCATGTGAGCAGCTGCTGGCTTTAATGATGGAAATCTCCCAGTTGCTACCTGAACTTATACACCACTGCCTAAGTGCTATGTTGTAAGTGATGAAGTACCTAACTTATGTCTCTTCACCTGGGGGAGCTACAAAATTACAGTGGTCATGAGAACCATCATAAGCACAACATTTTAACATGAACATACCTCTAAGTGAGAATGGCTCTACCCAGCCATAAGCCCAGAGATACTCATGCATTAAACCCACAGATGCACCTTTGAGGTATGTTTACCTGCCCCAGATTCTGTTGCTCCCTCCTCCTGGTGTAAGAGCCTGGCCTGGAGGTACAACCCCTCTCCCCCTGAAACTTCTCAATTATATCAGCTGGCTGAAGCTGCGACTCAATTAGTTACATTTGTTTGCCCAGGCCTGTTGAAAGTAAAATGTACTCCTTATATTCGGAGTCTGAGTGAACTTAAGGTGGATGGGGGGACCCATATCTGCCTTTGCAGTACCTGAGTTATTGTTTTGACCAATTTATGGTACACATGCAGCTGAAACTGGCCCTTCAAATCTCTGACTCTCCCATTGAAGTATAGACATGTGGCTTTTAACTAAGAAACCTGTATGTATGTGCCAAACATGAAGTATATTTGAGCTCGCCGCTAACTTGAGAAGTATGTCATCTCTGAAACACAGATATCTTTAGATACTTGCTTGTAAGGTAGTCATATTATCGACCTCAGAGTGCTGAAAGGCTAGGTGAACCTGCTGGGAGCTGCACTTGTGACCTTGAGTAAAAGCAGTCCCCACCGGGGGTGCAATAGTCCTAACGCTTTCATCTTTTTAAAGCAAGGACTGCCACACACCAGCACTGCTCAAACCCTCCAGAATCAGTTCATTGCACTGTCAAGGTTAGTCTTGGTAGTAGTTCCCTTGAAGTCTAGTATGCGGCATACTTCACACTTAAAGAAATGCCTACTCTCTTGAAGTAAAAAGATGCACAATTGAGCTGGCGGCTCCTAAAACTACCCAAGCCTGCCTATACTAGGCTCCGAAAGGGATTACTTGCTCTATTGTTCCCTAGATCCTTGCCTGGCATTCCTTTATGCCCAGATATACAAAGCGATAATGGCTCCACTCGGTCATCATGACCCGAAAGACACATCAAACCCGCAGAGACAAGATGAGGTATGGTAACCTGCCCCAACTCTGCGAAAACATTAACATGTGCGAGCTTGCAACAAACAAAGGAAAAGGATGCCAACCAACAATCCATCTCCAGCACCCGGGGGTCATGCAGCTACTCCGTGACCTGACCACTAACCAGGTTAGGATTAAGGATGGTATCAAAGAATCCATCTCTTGTCACATGCTTGCAACACTTACCCTTGCATCACCCTAGTCAGTAAACCAATGCAGTGTGGCATGCAAACCCACACAGAAATCGCCTGTCTGTGCGAGCAGATCAAGCATTCATCGCTTCTCAAGCCATCCGAACTGTCCATGATAACCCTCAGCTGTTTTGCCCCATTGCCCTACCCAGCTTATAACAGCTGGACATGACCCGGTTACAAGGTTAAGGATAATAGAAGGACATGACAGAGGTAAGGCATGTCAGAGGTAGGCCAATCCTCCCTTCAGATTGAAACAAAGTATTGAGTAACCAGCATGCTCATCTATTGCAGAAGTCTTCCCCATATGCTGGCCCAGGTGTACCTTAAGGGGTAATTATCTTGCACCGTTATCCAATGTGCCATTTGCACGCTTAAAAGTACTTATTAAAGCCACCCGCTGTGCTACTAGTTCAGGCCCACACCTAGACGCTCTTGGCATTGGATTAAAATACATAAACTGGCGTCTGAGCTTAGTATTGCCTGCTGCCTGGTCCTGCCTTCTCTGCTATTGTAAACAAAGCAAAACCAAAGGGAATGATGGACGGAGTGTTGAACATTGCAAGCACTCACCCCCAGTCAACTGATCTGGGTTTAATCCACCACCGTTCTTTAGCCCACTCTGCCACCCCAGTTCAGACATGGCCATATGCAAATCAGTCTGACCCTGTGCCTCATGGGAACAGTCCAGCCCGAACTGCCAAGCCATGTCTTCCCTGGACCGGAAACAAGCTTCTCTGCTATTGTACCCGTCAATTGGCGCATCCCTCTAACATTGAACCTACAACCCACCAGGACAATTGATTTGCCACTGGTTGGTAATTGCATGAGGCACATGAGCAACACTGTGGCTAACTCGTACGGATAAAACACCAGATACCACATTGTTAGATTGCAAAATTAGCATGCACCTAATCAAATGTGCCACCTGTAGGTTTAAAATTATTTTATCGTGCCACCTTGTGGCCTAATTGTTCTGATCCGAGCACTTGCTCTGTCTTTGAATTGGATTACAAAATGTTAAACTGTAGTCTATGTTAGCATAGCTTGCTGCATAGTTCGCCCTCTTCTGTCATTGCCTCCATGCATATCATCCACCCATAACCTTACCCCTACAGCAAAGCTAGAGGTTGAGAGTTATTCTGCAGGTCTCATGTTGTGTTTATGTTTTCACTAAACATACCTCTAATTCACATGCTGATTACAGCAGTGTGCCCTGCCAATGAATATTTACCCATTAAGAAGGCAGAGGTCATGTGATAAGGCCCAGAGATCTGTGACCTACAAACTTGCTAGAAGCTGACTTTCAATGACAAACCAAATCATGTTGAAGAATGTTGAAGAATGATGTGCCCAAAGCTTTGCTCCCAAGCCCGCAGCTGGCACAGTTAAACGTTGGTGGCAACTCCCAAGGCTGTCCAGAATACCCCATGCCTCATTTAATCCACTATCAAACACACTCTGCCCATTTTATCTCTCTTTTGCAAGATCCTCCTCGATGATGGGGTAGCCATCTTTATCTTCCCCCCTGTTTTTCACTCTCCTGCTCCGTGTTGTGTTCTGGTGGCTCAGCAGAGCTGCCGGTGCCAGGCCATGGCGGGGGGGGGCGCGCCACGCGTTTGGGGCCTAGCGCGCGCTGTGTGCAATGAAGACACAGAGCCAGTGTTACGGTTGGGCTGAGCCCTGTTCGCCCGCCCCTTTATTTTATACCCCTGCGCTCCGTCCGCCGACGTGAGCGTAAGTTACGTGTTATCCCCTGGTGCTCTAGCCTTCGGCTAGAGCGCTAACTGTAACATCCCTCTCCAAGTTAGTCCTTGACAACAGTTCAAACTTTAATTCGCGGCGCCACTTACTTGACATGCAAAGTCTCGTAATCGGCTGCTGGGCCTGGGGTTATCTCTTAGTCCATACCTCGCGGTTCCCCGAAGAGCCGGGGCTTGGGTCGTTGGGGCGGCCTCTTGCTCTGGTCCGCTACCCGGGCGTTTGACATTGTCCAGGCCGGCCCCTGGGCTGCCCTGCGAGGCGGGGCTATGCACACTCGCTGGGAGGACCTCTGGGCCAGGCTCTTCGTCAACAACGGTAGCTTCATGTTCGACCGCGGGCCTCCTCACCACTTTGAACCATGAGATGTTTCGGGTGACCAGCTCGCTTCCCCGGCGTGCCGTCACCATGGTCCCTTGTCGGTCGACTACTCTCCAGTACCCCTGTTCATACCGAGTCTTGAACTTTCCTCCAGGTCGCCGCTCTCGTAGAACCACTGTATCCCCGGCGTGGACCTCCCTGAGCACCGCTCTTCGCGCTTTGCTGACTTTGTCGTTGCGCTCCTGGCGCCTCCGGAACGCACTCTCCGCGTCGAACGGCGGGGCTGTCCAGCCTGGGGCAACCGGCAGACCATCTCGGCGAGCCCCTTTGAACATCAGGGCCCAAGGTGCTTGACGAGTGGAGCAATGGGGGGTGCTGCGGTACTCCTCCAGAAACCGCTGCAGTTCTTGTTCTGGGTCTGACTGTTCAGATACGGCGATACGCAGTATTTTGTTGATGGTGCGCATGAGCCTCTCTACCTCTCCATTGGCCTGTGGCCACTGCGGGGTGATGCGCCGATGTCAAATGCCATGTGACTGTAGGAGCTCTCCGAACTCGTGTCCTTGAAATGGGGGCCCGTTGTCACTCCGCAGTTCCTCGGGGTACCCCAACATCCCGAATACCTTTTCCAGGGCGGGGCCCACGTGCACGAATGCTGTGGACGGCAATGCCTCAGGTAGTGGGTACTTCGAGTAACTGTCAATGATCACCAGCGTGACTCGTCCATCAGGTAGGCTCCCGAAGTTTACACTAATTTTCTCCCACGGGCTCCTCCCATGCTCCTCGGTGATGATAGGAGCCGGCGGTTGGGCTCCGCTGGTCAACTGGCATGACTGGCAGCTGCGAACCACATCGTCTACGTAGGCGTCCATGCTCGGGAGCCATACTTTCTCCCTCATCCGAGCCTTCATTCTCTCGGTTCCTTGGTGCCCTTTGTGCGCTAGTTGTGTGGCCCGGGTCCTGAGGGCCGCCGGGATGACGATTCTGGATCCTCGGATGACGAGCCCGCCTCTGGTCACGCTTAGCTCATGACGCACTCTCCACATGTGTTGGAGGTCATCCCTCCCTTCATGAGACCATGAGTTCGCCGCCTGGAGAAAATGCTGCCAGGTTCCCGCCAGTATGGTGTCCTTGACCTTGATTAGCACCGGGTCTTGTTCGGCTGCCTCCACTATTTCTTCTAGCGTTAGGGCCCGGGGGGACTCCAGGGCCGCTACCATGTCTAGGTGACCTTCAGCCTCCTCCTCCCCATCCATCGTTACGGGTTTGCTATGGGCCTCGGGGTGTCGGGATAGAAAGTCTGCTGGGTTTTTGGCCCCTGGCCTGTATACCACAGTGAGGTGGTACTGTTGGAGGTTGATGGCCCATCGTTCTATTCGTGGGGGTGGATGTGGCGTCGTTCCCCGGAATAGTGGCACTAGCGGCTGGTGATCCGTCAGCACTGTGAATGGGTGTCCGCACACGTACAGATGAAAGTGACGGCAGCTCCACCGAATCGCTAGGGCCTCGCGCTCAATTTGGGAATAGCGCTTCTCCGTGTCTGTGAGGGCTTTGCTGGCATATGCCAGGGCTGCCCACTGCCCCGGTTCTTGCTCTTGCATTAGACTGCCCCTACCGGACTTGCGTCGACCAGGACTTCCGTCTTCTTGCTCGGGTCGAAGTAGACCAGGGTGGTCTCATCCAGAAGGGCTTTCTTGATCGCCTCAAATGCTTCCTCTTCTTCGTCCGTCCATCGCCACATCACATCGGTTTTGGTGAGGTGCCTGAGCGGTTCGGCTATCGTGGCCAAATTCGGGATGAACCGTCCACAGTAAGTGGCCATCCCCAGGAAGCTGCGGACCTCCGCCACCGACGCCGGGGCTGCGGCCGCTTTGATGGCATGGGACTTCCGGGGATCCACTTGGATGCCTTCTTTGGTGAAGACGTAGCCGAAGAATTCGATGGTTTGTCGAAACAGTTGTCACTTCTCCCGGTGCAGGGTGACGCCATGTTCTTGCAGCCGTGACAGGGTGGCTCGGACGTGCCGGTAGTGTTCTTCCACCGTCCTGGAGTAGATGAGGATGTCGTCACTTACGTTTAAGACACCAGGTAACCCGAGCAGGATATCCTTGATGGTATTTTGGAAGATCTCTGCTGCCGAGGAGATCCCGAAGTTCAGGCGTTTGTATCGCCTTAGTCCTAACGTAGTGATATAACGGCTTTCCTTTGCCAACGTGAGCTGGTGGTATCCTGCGTTCAAGTCTAGTTTGGAGAACCACCGAGCGCCGTTTAGATCAGGCACAATGTCATCCATAGTCGGTGTGATGTGTCTCTCGCGCTTGATAGCTTTGTTTGGGAGCCGCATGTCTATGCACAAACGGATTTTCCACGGCTGACGTGGTTTCTCCGCGATAACCATGGGTGACACCCACGGAGTGGGTCCGGTCACCTTCTCGATCACTCCTTGCTCTTCCAACCTTTGGAGTTCTTCCTCCAACAGCGGCCGTAGGTGGAACGGTATCCGCCTGTGCCTGAGGGCTGTTGGTGCCTCCGCAGGGTCGATGTGAAGGCGTATCAGTGGCCTCTTAATCTTCCCTAGCCCTGAGAAAAGGCCCTTAAACGTATCCAGCAGGTCTTCAGCTTGCTTGTCCTGGATTCTTCTGAGGAATGTGATCAGCCCGAGGTCTTCGGCTGCGTGTCTGCTGAGTAAGGTGTCCACCTCCTGGTTGATGACGTGGATGTCAATGACTATTTCTGAGTTTGCTGCATTCACCGCTACCGTCATCTTTCCTCTTAGCGGTAACGGCGTGTCGCTCCCATAGGTGTATATCTTGGCCTTGGACTGTCGGGGCTCCGGTCTCGGCCTGAGACGGTTGTACTGCTGTACGCCCATAACGGTTACGGACGCACCTGTGTCTATCATCGCGTTGACTTCTGTGCCTGCTATCAGAAGGTCGCATCGCAGTTGCGGTCGCCTGGTACTTTTCAGGGCTTTTGTGAATGACACGACGTACGTTTCTTCTACATCTTCAGACTCAGTGCTCGAGTCTTGGTGGCTTCTGGCTTTCTCATACCTTGGCGGCGGTTGGGATGACAGCGACGCGTGTGAGAGCTGTCTTACCAGCTTCCTCTGCGACTTGTCCCACTTGTTCCCGCCTTTCTGCGCCTTCCTCCGGCAGACCGACGCGAAGTGGTTTTCGATTCCACAATTTGTGCACACTTTCCCTCTGGCTGGGCATGTCTTGAGCGGGTGGTCTTCGTACCCGCAGTACCCACATAGCCGGGCTTGGGCTGGGGGTCGCCGGTCTCGGGGCCTCTGTGGTCTTTCCCGCGCTCGCACCGCATCCGCCTTTTCTGTTTTCACTTCCACCTGTTTGTCTCTCCCCTTTACCAGGGCCTGGTCCATTTCCTCCGCTTGCGCCGCCGACAGGTCATGCGTCCTGGCCAGGACGAGGATATCGTTCATTGGGATGTTGGGCCTGCGAAGTATAAGTCCACAAAGCGTCTTGCTCCAGATTCCCAGAATCAATTGCACCCTGATTTCTTCTTTGGTCCTGTCCCCTACGAGGTGCGTGTCCGCAAGGGCTCTTAACCGTGTATGGAAAGCATCCACTGATTCTCCTTCACGCTGCCTCGCTTGGCGGAGCTTAAAGTGTTCATAGTCCGGATTCACCTGCGGGTCAAACTGCGCATTTAGAGCCGTCACTGCCGCCGCGTAGTCATCCTGGTTCCTCATGTTAGGCAGGTGTTTGAAAAGGAGGTAAACTTCTTCCCCCGCGTAGTGGAGTAGGAGGGACCTCTTCACCACCCCGTCTGTCTCCCTCGAACCAATGAAGTAGTTCTCTAGTCTGCCCAGCCAGGTCTGCCATCGCGGGGCAGCTGTGGTGGGGTCAGCGGCTTCGCTGAATGGGGGCAGGACCCCTGTCGGGGGGTGATGTGGCAGCGCTCTGGCTTGGTCCTGTTGTTCCGCGTCACTCATCGCAGCGCAGGAGCCACGTGCTCGGTGCACTAAAACAATAGCCACTGACCTCCTCAACAACTAGTCCACTTTTGTGCTGGTGCGCGCCGCGCCGCCTTGCTGGGCGAGGCACCCTTCTGGCCTGCAGGCCTTCTGCTGCTCCGTTGGCTGGTGGTGTGGCCTCACGACCTCCAGGCAGGTCGTGTGAGCGTCTCAGGTGACAGCAGCCGTTCTCGCTCTTCGGAGGAGCCACTGGGCTGTTGGCTGTAGCACCGGAGATCAGTGCAGGAAGGGGTGGGGTGGGGGTCCACTTCGTCACCAGTGTTGTGTTCTGGTGGCTCAGCAGAGCTGCCGGTGCCAGGCCATGCTGGGGGGGGGCACGCCACGTGTGTGGGGCCTAGCGCGCGCTGTGTGCAATGAAGACAGTGTTACGGTTGGGCGCGAACTGAGCCCTGTTCGCCCGCCCCTTTATTTTATACCCCTGCGCTCCGTCCGCCGACGTGAGCGTAAGTTCCGTGTTATCCCCTGGCGCTCTAGCCGAAGGCTAGATGGCTAACTGTAACACTCCGGATCAAAGACTGCTAAGGAATATTTAATGCTAGTTCCAAACATGAGGTCCGGTGGGCCCCACTTGCAACCCCCGGTTCAAATTTAAGCACTGCTCTATGTACTTCTAGAATGTTTGCTGAGGCGATCTAACAACGCACAATGGAAAAGAGTATTTCAGGGAGCCAGTTGACTGACAAACTTCACCAGTGACAATATATCGCAAACTTTGGCTCGAATATATGGGATGCTATTTCCATAAATGAAGACAGATTGTCGTACTGAAAACAATAACATAAAAGAGCCGTGTCGGTGGTGACCTGAGAAATCACTGCAATTAAGAATGCTGCGCGGCCCAGTCGGGTCGAACCTATGACGCGAAGACAAACCTCATATTGAGATCCAGTCATGCAGGCCACTCGCCCTGTGTTCCTCATCCTTAGTACGTTCGAACTCGCGGACCCAGTGTATCTATTTATATATTTCAAGAACATAACAGAACCATCACAGATCGGCAGAGTACCAGTAGCTGTCTCTTGAAGAGCTGCTGAGCGTAACCAGGGAGGACGATGTACCAAAAGGATAATTGTAATTGATAAGAGGTGCAGGAAACGGGAGCAGGCGCGCTTCGCCCTGGGCACCTTATAGGAACATATCAATGAGATAGTAAAGGTTTGTGGGTATTTAAATGTGTATTAGCAGCAGATACCGCAAGCAGCTGAGTTAACAAGAGCCTCAGCAGGCAGCGAAGGAATGCCCTTCAAAACTGCGAGTAGTTCTTAGTTCCGCCCGTAATCACTCCGGAGCCAGCAGAATTCAAAAAGGAAATCCTGATCCCTATTTCTAGATCTAGGAATATTCTGCACTATGTTTATTCGCCCGTACCAAATCTCCCTATCACTCTAATCCAAAGTAATAACATAACATAAAGAGCGCATGGTCACCCGTAGGTATCATGGAGCTAAATAACAGATATTTCTTGTTGCCCAACTCAATGGTACTCATTTTATCAACCTCAGATGGTTGAAAGGCTGAGTGGACTCACCGGGATTTAAATCTGTGACCATGAGGTTGAACACCAGTCCCTGCAGTGGAGGTGTTAGTCCACTTAGCCACTAGACCCGGTCATATTATCACGCTCATAGACCAGCTTGCTTAAAAACTCAGCTATTGCATCATACAGTAATATGTTGCATATCCTATATAAATAATGGAATTAAAAGATAAGCCATGTCTTTATCCTATTGAATACATTAATATTTAGACAAGAGCAAGACTTTTATGCATGTCATCTCATGTTTCTCCTCTGAGGGATGTAGTCTGTCAGAAGGGGTGCCCAACTGACCACATGCTTCGACCCCCTCCTCCTGCTTAGAGGGCATCAGGAAGCTCTAATGTCCAATACACAAGTTTGTCTCTCTCACCCTCCTGCCACACTACCTCCCGCCTCCCCAGTCTCAATTTGCTGCGCCACGGAGACCGTGGGCTCCAGGCAGAGGCGCACGCCAATTAAATTGCTTTGTATCCTCCACTGAATGACACATTGGCCTATGTATGATCTGAACCGTACATGTCAAGCTGGAGGCTGCGCAGGGCAGAGTGGCTGGGCATGTGGCTGACACAGCACTCGGGTAAACCTGCCGGACCAGTGACAATGCTGGAGACACTATAACCACTGCAGGCACACAGCAGGAAGAGCACTGCCGGCTTACAGGTCAGGTCAGCTGCGGCATGGGGACCGAAAGCACAGTGAGGCTGCAGAGCTCAGCAAATGTGAGGGCGCTAGTGCCCCCCCCCCCTTGTATCTGTTGCTGTAGGGGAAGCAGACAGATACCGCACTCAAAAACCCGCACTACAAGTGCAGGCTCAAATACTACTGCCTGGCAACTTGGTACAGCTAGCGTTTAAACGACACGGACTCCCTTGTAGTGGGCTGGCACGGGTTATGCGGCCTATGATTGGGGCACAGAATAAAGGATGTGACCACTCTGTATTACTCTCCGGCCAGCAGGTCACGTGCAACCTGGGCCCCTTTATTTTATAGCCTCGGACCGAGCCTGGTCACGAGGTGTGCGTGCGTACGCTCATTGTAGTAGAGGCCGGGTGGCCCTCTACATCCCTCCAAACCTTTGGTTGGAAAAGAGTCCAGCGAGGAACGGAGCGAAAGAGAGAGAGAGAGAGAGAGATAGAGCGAGAGAGAGAGAGAGAGAGAGAGAGAGAGAGAGAGATAGATGAAATAGAATGAGAAGTATTCCACAGTCCACTGTTCTCAGCGGGCCTCCATCCTGTACTCCACGGGCATCATTGCCACGCCCTCCGCTAGACAGGCATAGTCCTTCAGCTTTTGACTGGGGGCAGGGTTGGGCCTCAGCTGGTATTGTTGGCTTTGGGACACCGGTCCCCTTTGGGTCGGTGAGGCGCAGCTCGGAGACCCGTCCGAGTCGGGTCCCTCCGCGGCCCTCTCTTGGTTGGAGCTCCCTGGACACTCGGCCTCTTGACCCCGACGCGGTACTGTGCTGGCTCCCTGACTCGGGGTGATGACCTCAGTGCCCCACGGAAGGTTGGCACATCCTCTTCTTCTTCTTCTGGGTCATTAGACAGTCCATGTGGCTTGCTTTGCACCACCTTGAACCACAACACATTCCTCACGACAGTGTGTCGCCCTCTGTGGGCCGTGATCATCGTGCCATTGACTCGGGTGACCATCCATTCTTCCGGCTCATAGGGCGTGCGGAATTTCCAGCCTGGGTGTCTATCCTTCAGAATCACTCGAGACCCCACCTGGATGGTCAGAATTCTGGCCCCCCGGAGAAGGGTAGCCTTGTCGTTGGTCTGCTAGCACTTTTGCTGTGCCCTTCCCAGATCCAGACTGGGTGGCGCCCAGTTGGCGTCCTCCGGGATCAAGTCACGGGGGGGCTGCCTCAACAGGAGTGTAGCCGGAGCACACCCAGTCGTCGCGTGCAGCGTCTGCCGGTATGCAAACAGGAACTGATGGAGGCAGGTCTTCGGGTCTTGATGTTCTCATGAACCTTTCAACTTCCCCGTTGGCTTGGGGCCATTGGGGCGTGATTCTTCTGTGCTTGATCGCCCGTCTTTGTAAGAAGTCCTGAAACTCCTGCCCCTGGAAGGGCGGGTCGTTGTCCGATTTTATCTCCTCCGGTAGTCCAAAGGTTGCGAATATCTTTTCAAGAGCCGGTTGTACATGCGTGAACGCAGTGGATGGCACTAGCTCGACCACCGGGAATTTTGTACATGAGTCTATTATCACCATCGTGTGCCGCCCGTCTGAGAAGCTGCCGAAGTTGACACTCTCTTTGGTCCAGGGTGTGCTACAGGGCTCCTCCGTGATCACCGGTGCGGGAACCGGGTCAGCTCCAGTTATGGCACACGAGTAACAGGTCCGCACCTCCTCATCGACCAACTGGTCCATGCCCGGGAACCATACCTTGGACCGGAGCCTCGCCTTTGTTTTCACGACTCCTTGGTGACCCTGGTGGGCTATGGACATGAGGCACCTCTGAACGCCGTGCGGGACCACGATGTTTTGTCCCCGAAGCACCAAACCTGACTCTCCTATGCTAAGTTCGTGGCGCACCTTCCATAGCTGCCTCCGAGCATTCTGCTCCTCCTCGATGAGGCCTGCCACTCCATCCAGAAATCGGTGCCAGCGCCCGGTAGTGAGGGTCCCCTTGACCCGCTGCAGCGTGGCGTCCATCTCCGTGGCTTCACACAGCTCCTCCTTGGTGATGGCCAGCGGGCAAGCATCCTCTTCGATCATCTGAACGAACGCCTCCATTCTCATGCTGTTGTCCGAATGTGTTCTCATTTCCTCTTGCGACGGGTGTCTTGACAGGAAATCCGCCGGGTTGTTTGCCCCCGGGCGGAAAACCAATTGGAAGGAGAATGCTTGAAGCTGGACTGCCCACCGTTCGATCCTAGGTGGTGCCAGCCTGTTTGATCTGCTGAATAGCAGCAGCAGAGGTTTGTGGTCGGTTACGACTTTGAGTGAGTGTCCGAACAGGTACAGGTGAAAGTGCTGGCAGGCCCAACGGATGGCCAGGGCCTCACGCTCGATCTGCGTGTATCTTGTCTCCATTGGTGACAACGCCCGACTAGCGTACGCTACTGGCTACTGAACTCCTTGTCGTGCTTCCTGCAGCAATACCGCGCCAAGCCTCACCGGGCTGGCGTCCACCACTAGCTCTGTGTTCCGTCCAGGATGGAAATATGCCATCGTTGTCTGGTCCAACAGCACCTTCTTGACCTCTTGAAATGCGGCTTCCTCTCTCGGCGTCCATGCCCATGGTGTCCCGGTCTTTGTTAGCTGCCTGAGGGGCTCTGACAGCGTGGCAAGATTTGGGAGGAAACGGCCACAGTACCTTGCCATGCCAAGGAAACTTTTAATCACCGTTGAATTCTGCGGCACTGGAGCATTCCGGATTGCCGACGCTTTTCGAGGGTCGACTCTGAGCCCATCCCTGGATAACACGTAGACAAAGAAGTCTATGGAGCTTTGGTAGAATGCACACTTCTTCCGATGTAGAGTGAGGCCACTCTCCATCGCTGTAGGGTCGCTCGTAACCTGGCATGGTGCTCTTCGAGGCTTTTGAAGTAAATTAGAATATCGTCGCTCAGGTTGATCACACCGATGAGGCCAGACAGGGTTTCTTGGATCACATTTTGAAACACCTCTGTCGCGGACGACACCCCAAAGCTGAGTCTGGTATACCTCCTCAACCCCACATACGTTGAGATGGTGGTGATATACCTGCTCTCCGGAGCTAACTCTAACTGGTGGTATCCTGAGTTACGGTCTAGTTTGGAAAACCACTGGGCTCCGTTTAAATCTGCAACAATGTCTTCCATCGTCGGGGTCACGTGCCGCTCCCTCCTGATGGCTTGGTTGGGGAGCCGCGTATCCACACACAGGCGAATGACGCCTGGTTGTTTGGGCTTAGGTGCCACCACCAGGGGTGACACCCACGGCGTGGGTCCCGATACCTTCTCTATGACACCCATGTCTTCCAGTGTCTGCAGCTCTTGCTCCACCAGCGGGCGGATGTGCAGCGGTATCCGTCGGTGTTGGAGTGCTCTCGGCTGGACACTGCCATCGATATGTAGTTTCACCTGGAAGTTCTTGAGCTTACCTAGCCCCGTGAAGAGTTGAGGAAAATCTTTCATAATGTCTTCCACGTGTCTCGCAAAGAACACCAGCTCGAGATCTTCCGCCGTATGGCATCC
This sequence comes from Triturus cristatus, assembly GCF_964204655.1. Lineage (NCBI taxonomy): Eukaryota > Metazoa > Chordata > Amphibia > Caudata > Salamandridae > Triturus > Triturus cristatus. Next base: position 62,108,112 of record NC_140580.1, on the reverse strand, counting down.
TATGAGTGTGCCTGTTCCACCTTCCGTGACGTGGAATGTCGCTGTCAGCGTGTGGGTCTCGCTTGATACTTCTACCTCCATCATACCCCTCAGTGGGAGTGGCTCAGTGCTCCCGTATGTGAAGATCCTGGTTCTGCTTGGGACGAGTGTTGGTTTGGGCTGCAGCCGGTCAAACTGGTAGGAGTCCATGACATTCACGGACGCTCCGGTGTCTATTAGGGCTTGTACGGGGGATCCATTGACCCGGACTTGGCACATAGGAGGTGGTCATCTTTTCTTGCCCGCACGACCCGTGAATGAAATGACGAATGCGTCGTCATCATCCTCGTAGTACACCGCATCCGCGGCCGTGTCTGGTGCTACTTTGGACTCCCGGTCCGCCAGTGTGAGGTGCTTCAGACTCCCTGGGCGTCCTCTGGGAGCACCGCCATGTGCTCTTCCTCCTCGCCCCGACACACGCTGGCACAGTGGTTGGCTTTTCCATACTTCGCACATGCCTGTCCTCTCGCGGGCCATCTTTCCTGTTCCTACTGCTGGGTCTTGGTCCTGTACCTCGTCGTTGTGCTCCTCCTGGGCGTCTTTGGATAGATTCCACCGCCTCTTCCTTTATCCGCGCTGGCTTGGGTTGCACCGCCCCTGACGTGTTTCGCAGTCTCACAGTTTCCATTTCCTCCGCACGTTTATCAGAGAGCTCGTGCGAGCGGGCTAGGATCAAAATCTCATGTAGGGAGATGCCCGGCTGACGCAGAATGAGGCGCCGCAAGGACATCGCCTTGCACCCGGCGATCAACTGAGCCCTGATGTCGTCGTTGTGGTCTGAACCGCTTGTGAATGATGGTTCCTGTGCGCAGGGGCGCTCTTTATTGAGCCTGCGCAGGAATCGTCAATTCCGTGTGCCCAGTATGAATGGGAGGTGCCTCCTGCGGTGTATGGGCCTTTGGATGAGCCGCTTCCATATTGGTGTGGGCCTTCTGACCTTCACCCACCACCAGTTATGGATTGTCACTCTTCCCAGGCAATGTGGCAGGATGACTTAATCTGGGGTTGGCTGGGGCACCCAAACCCCTCCTCCCTGCATGAAGGCACTGCCTCCTCCTTGCTCGGGGCCCTCTCGTGGAGACAGGCCCTCAGAGGCACAAGGACACGAGTCACATGTAGTCAGCGCGCTGGTCGGGGCCGCCGCCCACGCGCTTGTGCGCCACCTCACCGTCTGGCCTTCCCTGCAGGGGAAATCCGCCGCTCCGCCTCCGTGCGCACTCCAGCGGGAGTCGCGCACCGCAGCGAGGATCGCCGGCACACACCGAGAAAGGCTCCCGCAACGAGAGCCGAACAGCCACACCTCAGGATGCGCACCCCCAGGATCGGGAGCGCGCGCTATTCATTAGCATCGGCAGCACAGTGGGGCACGGCAACCAATACCGCACCACTGTAGGGGGGTTCGCAAAACGCCCTCGTCACCAGTGGTGTGGGCTGGCACGGGGTATGCGGCCTATGATTGGGGCACGGAATAAAGGATGCGACCACTCTGTATTACTCTCCGGCCAGCAGGTCACGTGCAACCTGGGCCCCTTTATTTTATAACCTTGGACCGAGCCCGGTCATGAGGTGTGCGTGCGTACGCTCATTGTAGTAGAGGCCGGGTGGCCCTCTACATCCCTGTCCACATGGTGATGGAAGTTGCCAGGAGTGGGAGGAGTCTCTGAGGGAGTCAAGCTCGTGGTGAGGTGCAAGAAGAGCCGGGGTAAGACCCACCCGCATGCCCCCCCATTGTAGACCACTCGGCCGCCGCCCAGCGATCCCAAACCTGCCACTGAGTGAAAGGTGGGTCAGCGGGACCCGCCCCATGCCACACCTCTCCCAGTACCCTGCGCTGCCCCCGTGGATAACCAGCAGCGGACCACACCCCGCCCTACCACCCGCCCCCTTGCAGGCTCACCCATATGCTACCCCCTTTGTCTCCGAGAACTGATCCTGAGCACAGACAATATGCTAAAAGTTGAACCCGCTCGCACCCCGCCAAACATGCCCTTAGCCGCCAACGTACGCGCAAACTTCCAGCAATTAAATCTGCAAAGCTGCACTACCGCCCCCCAGACAGGTGGAGGCTCAGAATCACCAAAACTTCCTAAGCTTCGGGGCACCTGGCGGACGAAATACGACTCCCATGGCGCGGTGTGGACACAGCGTGTCCAGCGGGGAACAAGGCCAATGCAAGACCAGGCGGCGTGGAACAGAGGCGCAAAAGGGGGACCCAGGGTCGAGTCACCACCAGGAGCGCCATCCGGGCCGCAACCCACAACCAGGGACGGGGACGCCACGCTATTAACCAGGGGAGCTGTACCAACCCCCCCAACCTGTGGCAGAACCCAGCCACGGCAATGGCCGGGGATTGGATGCCATGTCTAATTAGGAAAGTGGGGGGGGTTTAATCGACTCACCGCAAGGAGGTACAGCTCCAGGGAAACACGTCCAAATGGCATGAAGGATTGCCACCATGAAAGCGCCCGGTGGGCAGGAGAGGTACTTATACCTGGCTCCCCGCCCACTGGTGCACCAGAAATGATGGGCGCGCCGGACCCAGAGGGGGTCCCCAACACATTAGACTGTCGCCGTGTGCCATCATGTGGCACTAAGGTGGCTGCCCTTCTATGGGGCCCCCTGCGTGGACCACGGGCAGCCACCAAAAGATGAAATCTGCTTGCAGACCTCTTCTATGTTGAATATTTAGCGTAACTGCTTCCCCCCCCGCCTGCCCTCCTGTGTGTTCTTTGTCCTCGTGGACCAGAGGAAAGCTTCTGTTTTGTGGATTTAAAATAGATGCTGTTTTGTTTTGAATTTACCCTGTCGTTGGGCGCAGGGTATATGACAATGCATCGGTTCTTGGCACGCTCCCTTCCCATGTGCTGGGGCAGTAATTTTGTCACTTAGCAATGATATATAAAGAGGAAACAACACAGCAATTGTGCATTTTTAAACCTGTTGTTAACATAATGGAGGCTGAAAGGCTCCCAAGAAAAAGCTCAATGTGGAGCAGCATCTGACAGAAGAAGAGGAAGTGCTCTAGCTATCACTCTCTCAGTTACATATTCTTAGTAACGAAGGTATTGTTTCCACTTTAACCGGGGCTGCTGAGCACCGAAAGGGTTTGAAAGGGGACCTCGAAACGGGTCTCTTTCGGTCTTTGTTTTGTGCCCTAGGCACAGGCGGTCCATTTTTATCCGGGCTGCAGTGACAGGAGGCACATCGATGTGCACTTGCTCACAGTGCTCACTTTTCACTAGTGGAGAAGTTACGCCATGATGTCATGCCAGGTGAGCGTAGTAGGGGAAGGAAAATCATTTAAAGAGTCATTTCCTCTCTGGATTTCCCTTCTCTTTCTGAGCCTCAGGAGCAGCAACATTGTTGTGGTGTCACCAGGGCTTTAAGTGGAAGCTTTTTCAATATTCTATACAAACCATAGTTGCTGCTTATTTATGTTATGCATCTAACAAACAACGACAAAGCCTATAGTACTGACTAGTTGTAGGTATGATGTTACTTGTTGTATCATATATCTGGATGCAATGACAGAAACAGCAAAATACAAGTAGAGGGGCACACTATTCTAAGCACAAATTTCATTACAAGACCAGAGGCTACCATTATGCATTATTCTTTTTAATGCAACTTTCAAGCAGCCAGTTATTACATCACGAAGTTAAAACATCACAAAGCAATAGCATGTTCATATGTTACAATGGCAACATGGCTACATAGATCGGCCTCTTTTAAATGCGGCTTCAAGCAGATACGTTCTATTCTATCACTTTCCTCATGCATTCTCGCTGTATGCATTTGTTAACAATTTTATCTTAGTATTCATCTTCCTGTGCTGTTCTTTAGCCTTTTATGAATTTTTCATTCTCTTCTAAGTTCTCACCCAGACTTGCACTTCTGCGGCCTCAGGCACTTCTGCGGCCTCAGGCTCCTGCGCCTACCAAAAGACTCTCCGCTCCATTACCCGCTTTCTTTTCTGGTTCGGTCTCCCCCATCGCAAGACCCTCCCTTGCAAGGGCACGGCGCTGAGCTGTCTTTGCCCTCGGGAACCCTCTGCTTCCCTCCACTCCCTTCTTTGTTCTCCAAGAGCAAATATTAAAAAAAAGACACCGTTACGGCCTTACAGCCAAGGGACTCTCCCGCTTTAGAGGAGAGACCGTTGGCAGGCATTTCACGTCGTGATACGCACGTTGGGCAGGTGACGAGCCCACTCACTGCAGGCCTCTCAGCATTTCTAAGCAACACGTAATTGAACAGCTGATCGCTTGCGCTGCCTGGTTTAACCTTTTCCTGACGGTTGGGACGCGGGCGATCAGCTGACTAATTTTTTGTCCTGCTTCCACAATACTAATCCAGTTATTTTAAGGCCATAATTCTACCCTAGAAATCAAACTTAACTCTGTCAAGTGCAGGGTAAATATTTTTATCTGTGAGTTAACCCCTCTTAAACAACTTAAGCCCTTGTGATTTATTTATTTACTTAACCATTGTGGTTAATTTATTAAGTCTGATGTTGAATCTGACGATTCTCAGACCCAGGCCCCTGCTCCCAACCCCAATGAGGAGCTCATTAATAAAATATTTCAAAATGAAATGCAATCATGTCTGAGGGAGGCTATAAACAGAATTGTTACCGGTAAAAGACCCTTACCCCACTGCTCTCCACAGAGGGCACTTTGAAGAGTCTAATTAATGTGTGGGCAAAAGATTAAGGAAAAGCAACAATTTGGAAAGAGAGAGCACTCTGGGAGGTCCAAGCATCTCGAACCTATTGGGACTTATGCACCTCACTGCCTAAAGGAGGAGTAAGCGCCTCAAATAGTAAAGGAGGCCTAAGCGCCCCAAAAAGATCAAGTGCCCATGATGGCACAACCTATCCGCATGCCCTATGCGGCTCGCTTTACCCAAGTGCTCCGTCCGACCCCCACTTATCTGACGACGATCAAGGAACAACTGAGTCCTTGGATGAATATGTCTTTGACCTGGACCAAGTCGAAAATTATCCTGATTTTGATCTCTCAGAGGAGGAACTTCCGTCCTCCTCAAAAGAAATAATAATTGATCCCTAAGGCTGGGAAATGTTCTCCCCCTATAACATTCAACACCCTACGAGTTCCCAATGGTGGTCTCAGAACCACGTGGCCAAGTTTATCAAGAGGTGGATAAGGAACCCCCTTAAAAGAGATACAAGAAATATCCTATAGGCTGAATGCCTAAGACACATGGGCCAAGATGAAATTTGTCTCACCCCAAATCTGGAGCCAGAACTTATCAAGTTCTTATTTAAACTGGGCAGAGACCCTAGGAAAGGGATGGAGCGCTCCCTCAAAACCTGCCAGGATCGCATGCTCGACATGCTAGGTCCATTATGCAGAATGATTGATTTAATACGAGAGAGCCACATTAATGGCTCTTCCCCAAATATCGACCTGTTGTGGGGATGGAGCCAGAGGACACTTATCCTCCTCAGCAACGCTAATGCTACAATTAAAACCAAAAGCAGGAAAGTTGTATTTTCCAAAATTGATCCTAAACTTTGTGACATGGCCGAAAAGGAAACCTCAGTCAACCCCAATGGTCTTCTTTTTGGGGAGGACATGATCAAGGACTAGGTAAATACGTAGCAACATTTACAGCACTGGATAAAGCACAAGCTAACATTCGCAAAGTCTTTAACCTGAGTGTTTTTGCAAGGGCTGGCAGAAGGGGTCGCTCTGCCGGCCGCCCCTACTAAAGACCCTTCTACAGTCAATGAGGTTTTGGTCATTCCTACCAATACAACATTTCCTAGCTAACGTGCAGGAAAGTTTCAATTCTATTAAGGAGGCGAGGATTAGGCATCACTTTCTCCATTTTATTAACTCCAGCAGCTCATTTATAACAACATTACTCAATATCTAAACTACATTTCCCATGAACACAGGGGAAAGTAAAAAGTGAAAATGTCCAAATAACGTTATCCAATCCGGAATCAGGCTGCCTCATATCCTCCCCTGCGGGCGCTCTACCCTCCTCTTTCTTCCTGCGACTCTTTCATAGTAGTCCTCCAATTACTCCTGTTTACCCGAATCAGAACCTATGGGAGAAGAGACTAATTAAGCATATGAAAGTCCTCCCTCAAGACAACATTGCATAATAAACATCAGGGCACAGCACTGAATCACTAACGTTACCATCACCAAGGTCTATAACAAGACATTGCCATAAAAGGTTTACTTACCATCGGAACGTAGATTTCTGGGAGGGTTAGACTGAAGGTCGGGTGGGCTAATCCTCGCCTCCGCCTCCTTAATAGAATTGAAACTTTCCTGCACGTTAGCTAGAAAAATTTGCATTCTATGGCAGGAGCGGAGGCTTCTGATTAGGCTAGTTTAAAGCTTATCCACTACCAAAGAACCCAGGGAAACCACAGGTTTAAAGTAGAATCTTTTGAAAGTGGAATCCGAGGACCAGTCCGCGGCATTTAAGATATCCTCCAGACGAGCTCCTAGGGTAAACGCCTTTGACGCCATTGCACCCCTGACAGAATGTGCTCCAAACCGGGAGATATCGATACCAGCCTCCTGCATAACACAGCGCACCCTTCGCGCAATAGTAGGGGACGACACTGCCCCATGTGGTTTTGTAAGAGCAATAAACAGCTGTTGGACACCCTGAGGGTGTACATCTATCGTTGCCACCTCATAGGCTTTGAGAGCTCGAACCACACAAAGTTTGGGCTCGTCGGGAAACGCAGGATAGGACACCGAGCATGAATTGCACTTAGTACGTCTAGAAATGTAAAAGGTAACTCCCTCCGGAGTAAAAACCAGACCTGAAAGATCTAGAGCCCTCACGTCCGAAACTCGTCGACAAGAGATCAAGCACAGCAACATGGCTAGCTTGGCTGACAACTGTTTCGTGACAGATTTTTGTTAGAGGGCCACGAATGAAACAGGAGTAAAACCTTGTTCACATCCCATAACACTGAGTAACGAGGTTCTGGGGGAGTTGACAATCTAATGCCTCTTAACAATTTGCAGACCAAAGGATGCTCTCCCACCGGGCGATTGTCCAACGGAACATGGCCCGCCGAGATTGCTGAGCGAAAGGTGTTAACTGACCGATAAGCCAACTCTTCACTAGCAAGGGAAGCTAGAAAATTAAGGATGTGGACAACATCCGCCCCCACCGGATCCACCTACCGTTGCATACACCAACCACTCCATCGAGACCAGGCGGAACGGTATCTTTTATTGGTGCTGCCAGCCCAGTATTTTGCGAGCAACTGGGCAGCTTGCTGTGAAAGGCCTGGGACTTTCCATCGTTGCCTGTAACCCGCCAGGCCATCAGACGCAGACTGCCCGTGGACAGAAGGTGGTTAGGATTCCCCTGAGGATCTCTGAGAAGAAGTGGACTGAGGGGTAGAGGGATTGGAAAATCCCAGGAAAGTTCCATCAGAACCGGAAACCAGGCTTGCGACCTCCATGTCGGGGAAATCAGTCCCAGGTTCGCTTGTTGCCTCCTCACCTGGGTGGATACTCTCAAAATCATCGCAAAGGGGGGAAACGCATATCCCGTCTCCTTGCTCCAATCCTGAAGAAACGCATCCGCCGCCACTGCATGTGGGTCCGGTCGCCAACTGTAATACCTCGGCAGTTGTGCGTCCAAGCGAGACGCAAAGAGGTCCACCGAGAACGGGCCCCATCTGGACTGGATTTCTCTGAAAACACTGGGATGAAGCTGCCAGAGGCTGGTGTCTTTCCAGTGGCGAGAGCACCAATCCGCCACTTGATTGGACGATCCCGGAAGATGTTCCGCCGACAGGGATATCTGATTGGCCAGACAATACTCCAAGAGATCGCAGGCGAGGTTGGACAATGCAGTCGATCGAGTCCCCCCGAGATGGTTGATGTAGCGGACCGCTGCCACATTGTCCATCTTAAGTAGCACGCAAGTTTGGATCCTGTCCTTCGTCCAACACTTTACTGCAAACGAACCCGCCATCAACTCCAAACAGTTGATGTGGAGGGCTCTTTCTGACGAGGACCACCTTCTGCCTGTAGAGACTTTGTCGCAGCGAGCGCCCCAACCCGAGCCACTGGCGTCGGATTCGATTACAAGGTTCAGTTTGGAACCGAAGATCGCTCTGCCGTTCCAAGCCTCCATATGTTCGACCCACCATTGCAATTCTGTCCGAGCCTCCTACGTGAGAACATTCGCCTGTGAGTATGTGAGACCCTTGCGCAAGTGGAAGGCTTTGAGCCGCTGAAGGGCCCTGTAATGCAAGGGGCCCGGAAATATCGTCTGAATTGACGATGAAAGAAGGCCCACCACTCTGGCCAGATGTCAAAGCAGAATCGTGGGCCTCGCCAGCATGCGCCTCAGTTCGTGTCTGATCTTGGAAAGCTTCCGGGAGGGCAGGGACAAGGTGGACATCACTGAGTATATTGTGAATCCCAGAAATTGCATTCTCTGAGAGGGAAGAAGATCCGACTTGGCCTCGTTGATAACGAACTCCAGTGACTCCAAGAGAGACACTGCCTGGCCCAGGTGGGAAACCAGCCATCACGGACATTGACTCATAATGAGTATGTCGTCCAAATAAATTATCAGCCGTATGCCTTCCGAACGGAGACGCTCCACTACCAGCTTCATCACCTTGGTGAAGCACCACGGAGCGGAGGACAGTCCAAAAGGAAGGGAGGTGAACTCGAAGATCTCTTGCCCCCACTGGAACTGAAGAAACCGCCTGTGAGGCACAAAAATTGGGATCGTAAGGTACGCATCCTTCAGATCCAGCCGGACCATCCAGTCCCCTTCCTGTAGCAGATCTCGCAGGAGGTGGATGCCCTCCATCTTGAAATGGCGGTAAGTGAGCCACCCATTGAATTCTTTTAGGTTTATCACCGGACGATAGCCCCTATCTCATTTCTCCACTAAGAAAATGTTGCTGAGAAACCCCCGGGGGTGCAAAGTGGAGGGAGTGATCGCACCTTTCCTTAGAAGGTCCGATATCTCGGTGTCGATCAACAGTCTCTGATCCGGGGAAAAGACTATGGGACGGGGACGGAGAGACTGGACAGGGATGTTGTAGAACTCGATTTGAAACCCTTTTACGGTCTGTAAGACCCAAGCATCGGAGGTAAGTAAAGACCATGTGGGAAGAAAATATTGGAGTCTGCCCCCCAGCCGCACACCCTCTGCAGGTTGAACTCTCACCTTTGGGATAGGTGTGACCTCCGTCTCCTCTGCCTCTGCCACCCCGGCGACGGGGAAAACTTCTAGTCGGGAAGAAGTTCCCGAACTTGTCCGGATTCTGGTATTGCCCTCTGTGGGATTCGCCTTGTCTGAAGGAGGCTCTATTATGGGATCGGCCGGCCGAGCGCCCCCTGCCACAACCGGCTGCGCCAAAAACACGCGGGGAAAAAATGCGTTTGATTGATGACTGGGCTTTGTCCAAGGAATTAAAAGAATTTACGAACTTGCCAAGTTCTTTGACGAAGGGATCTCCAAAGAGATTACCCTCCGCGACCGGCCCTGCCGGAAGTGGCCAACTCCCCTAACTTGGGATCTATTTTAATGAGAATGGATCTGCGGCGTTCCGTAGAAATGGGCACGTTCGCATTCCCCAGGAATATTATTGCTCGCTGAGCCCATCCGGAGAGCGTGTCCGGGGAGATTAAGGTCCCGGAGGCTTTGGCGTCTTCAGCCATGTCTAAAAATGTTGCCAAAGGCCCAGCCGTATCCAAGAGTTTGTCTTGGCACGCCCTCCATGAGCGATCAATCCCTTTCTTAGGATCTTTCTGAAATTTTGACAAATAGGTGGTCATTTTAGCATCTATTTCAGGGGTAACCTTACCTTCCAGGGGGGGACGCGGGCACTCCGCACGCAGACAGCTCTTGATCCAGGGGTTTACGTTACCTGGCCACCATGTAGGCCGCCACCTTGGGAGCCAGAGCCCATTGCGACGAACGAGGGTGTAAAAGGTCGTCGGGGTTAAGCATGTCTGCACTGAGCTCCGACGGTGCGGACTGATCAGGATGCGAAGGTCACCATGGGCGACCCGGTTCCCCTTCCCCATCCGAAGACTGAGGGGAGTCACCCGGATCTAGTGCAGACTCTCCTCAGGGACCGTAGAGGGTCCAGCTGGACTTTCCGCTGGAGTACTAGGGAGGACAGGGGTGTTGGTTTCCAAAAAAGCCTTTTTCAGGCGCGAAAAAGCATCCAAATTTACTCCCGCAGCCCCAGAACGCTTCTGTTTGGGCAGACTGACATTAGCGGCAGGTTGGCTTGGAGGTAAGGGGGCTGAGAACCCCACGAGACCTTCCCTCTGTGCGAGGGGTTGACATTGGGTCTGAAGCATGTCTATCCTCCTCTCCAGAGGCGCAACCACCTGCGAAACCGCTTTAAAGATAGAGGAATCCATAACCTGGTAGAAATTATCATCTACAGGTAAGTACATTACCTCCTCCTCCTCCTCATAATACTCCTCATATTCCATTATGAAATAGATATAAAGCCAATTGGAACACAGAAAAGGGGAGAAAACAAGGGCAGTACCCTGAAAGATGCAGCCCCACACAGAATGGGATTACTGAAAAGGCAAGACCAATCACCCTCTATATTCTGAGGGAAAAACAAACACCTAGTAGCCTGCCTGGGCCGGTCCTGATATTCCAATATTCACCTACACGCAATGCGTGTGTTCAAATGCAGCGCAAACGCTTGGTCCTTACGTGTATGTGTGTTCAGGCTCCAGGCAGGGGCTCCTAAACTAGAACTCAGCCCAAGCGCTCAGAAATCAAACTAGCATATCTTCCCCGCGGCGCGCGAGTCCGTCTAAACCGCCAATGCCCTTAGAGCCGAACTAGACGACTCGCGGCCGCCTGAGGGGTAAGCCTGCAACGGAGCAAGAGCGCTCAGGCGCGCAGTCCCCTAGCGGCGGGAGGCTGCACCGCGCAAGAGCCTGACAGAAGGTCGGGGCCGCGAGAGGAGCGACGGGGCGCTCCCGCGGTGCCTCACAGAGAAGCTGTCAATCAACAACACATTACTGAGCGGATAGCAAATTAAAGGCTGCGAAGTCAAGGAAACACAGCGCAATCACAGTTAAACAGTAAAAACGCAAGAGAATAAAGGAACACTCATCTGAATGCTGCTGGAGCAGCGAAGAAAGAGGAGGGTAGAGCGCCCACAGGGGAGGATATGAGGCAGCCTGATTCCGGATTGGATAACGTTATTTGGACATTTTCACTTTTTACTTTCCCCTGTGTTCATGGGAAATGTAGTTTGGATATTGAGTAATGTTGTTATAAATGAGCTGCTGGAGTTAATAACATGGAGAAAGTGATGCCTAATCAGAAGCCTCCGCTCCTGCCATAGAATCCAACCCCTCCTTCTACCCACAGAGAGGAAGACCCTTCCATTCAAGAGGCTTCAGAACCAGAGGTCAAAACTCCTCCAACACTTCAAGTAAGTACCGTTTCACCTCATCCTTCCTTTTCAACTGAGAAAGTGGGGGTCGCCTAAAACACTTTTTTTCACATCTGGGAACAAATTACACATGACCTTGGGTTCTAGAAACTGTCCAGGGCTTCAAAACAGATTTTATAGAAAAACTCAAACAAGTTACAACACCCAAAGTGTTCAATCTGACCAATGAACACCAGTCTATTGTGGCAGAGGAAGTAAATTCTATGCTAAAGAAGGGAGCAATTGTAGAGGTGCCCTGGGATCACCAGAATTTTCTGAGCAATATTTTCCTAGTGGAGGAAAAGGACAAAGGGTGGAGACTGGTAATAAATCTCAGAGAACTGAACAAATCTCTCACCTAGAGACATTTCAAGATGGAAGGTATCCATCTCCTCAGGGACATGCTTTTAGAGAAAGACTGGTTAGGGAAACTAGACCTAAAGGAAGCCTAATTCACAATTCACATGGAGCAAGAATCCAAGTCCTTCCTCCAATTTGCCTGGAACAATCACCTATACCAGTTTCAAGCTCTTCCCTTCGGTCTTTCATCTGCCCCCTGGTGCGTCATCTAAAGTTATGAAGACTATTACCACAGTTCTGAGGGAAATCTATTTAGGCGACATCCTCATCATTTCTCAAGACCACTCTCAAATTCTAAAAGACTTGAACACTACTGTAGAATTAATAGAGAGTACAGGCTTTATTATATAAAGAGAAAAATCAATCATGACTTCCTCGAGGTCTGTAGAGTTCCTGGGCTTCACAGTAGACACCGTGAAGTCTATACTCTTACTTCCCGCAAAAAAGGTATCCAAGGTCCGAAAAGAGATACGTCATTTGCTGAAACTCGATCTATTAACCTTAAGAGAACTAGCCAGACTCCTGGGCCTCCTCTCATCATAAATCCAAGCTATTTTCCCAGGTCCTTTACACTACCGGGCCCTCCAAAGGTTGAAGGGCAGAACCCTCCGATCTGGCCTATGGTATGGAGACAAAATTCGCCTAGACACAGAAGCCAAGACAGAACTGACCTGGTGGTTAGAAAATCTGTATGCATGGAATGGCAAAGACATATTTGGCATTTCCCAGGAATTTATGCTGGAATCAGATGCCAGCCTTCATGGCTGAGGGGCTTGCTTTCAGAATCAGAACCCTGGAGGCTTATGGTCCTATTTGGAGAGTTTGCACCACATAAATGTTTGGGAATTAACCGTCGGGCGTTATGCCCTAATGAGTTGCAAGCAATCCCTTCAAGGGAGGTCATATATCCTCAAGACGGACAACATGTTAGCCGTTGCCTATATAAATCGCCTAGGGGCCACCAAATCACCAGACCTCTCCAACCTAGCCCTAAAGCTATGGATGTTTTGCCTGAAACACAAAATATCGTTAAGAGCAGAATACCTTCCAGGACAAAACCATGTTTGTGCGGATTGGAATTCCAGATTCCTAGTAGATCACACCGACTGGAAACTGAACATAAACGTGTTCTGAAGACTAGATTACCTTTGGGGTCCCTTAGAAGTAGACCTCTTCGCAAGCAGAATCACGTCCCAACTACCTCAATACTTCAGCTGGATGCAGACCCGGGTGCTCTGTGAGTGAATGCCTTTCTTCAACCTTGGAAAGGAATTTGGGGATATGCATTTCCCCCTTTGCAATGGTACGGAATGCATTGCAGAAGTTGTGAATAGATCGATTTTCGATCATCCTAATAACACCCTTTTGGCAATTCCAACATTGGTTTCCAACAACCTTGGAATTAGCTTACAAAATACCCTTTCTTCTTCCAGCTTCACCAGGCCTCCTAAGAGACCTAGATGGTTTGTATCATCCACTTCTCCAGAACGGGACCTTGAACCTTCTTGCCTGGAAAGTGTCAGGCGAGTCAATGAAATCTCTAACCTTTTGACACAGGCTTCTGCTTTCCTCCAAGAATCTTGGGCCCCCGGTACACACTATAGATACAACAGCATCTGGAACAGATGGGTTTATTGGTGCTTGGAAAGGGACCTGGATTCCGTGGAGGCTCCTATTGTGCACGTAGCCAACTTTCCTGTTGGACAGTTTGAAAGAGGTCTTTCCTATAGGTCAATTAACTGCTATAGATCCGCCATTTCTGCTGGTCATTCCTTTTTAAATGGTAGAACAATTGGTAAAAATTCAATAATTTGCAGAATTATGAAAAGCATTAGGCTTAAAAGACCACCTAAACCTAAATACAAAACACTATGGGACGTAAAATTATTACTTGACCTTTTTTGTAATTGGCCCCAAAATAACTTGCTAATTAATAAAATAATCTTTATTAAACTAGCTTCTCTCCTTTGTCTAATATCCTGTCGGAGGGTATCAGACGTTAAAGCTCTGGAAATAACTAAAGGTCTCATGACGCCTTCGGCGTAAGATTTAAAAGTATCAAAAATACAAAAACAATGTCTGACATGATCTTTTACCCAAGATTTGATGCTTGCAAAAAGGTGAGTGTGGTAGATTGTATGAAGGAGTATGATGCAAGGATGAACAAACATCGCACCGCTGGTGTAAACCAGCTTCTTATTTTCTTTGGTAAAACCTTCAAACCTGTCTCTTCTTCCTCTATAGCTAGATGGGTTAAATTAGCTATGCAAATGGCAGGTATTGACCTCCAAAGATTTCAAGCACATTCTTTAAGAGGAGCTATGGCCAGCTAATCTTTTTGGACAGGAGGTAAGTTAAATGATATACTTAAGGCGGCCGACTGGTCCAGCTCCTACACCTTTGCTAAACACCACTGCAAACCTGTTGAACACAGGTCTGATGTAGTTTTACTGGACTACCAACATGCATAATGGTAGCATCTGGCCTTGTAATTAAATTACGATTCTCCTAATTACATGACCATAAATCTGGATTTCATTAAAGACACGGAGGCTAACATTATCCCAACCCTCCCCTCCCGGGAGTGGACTCTAGAAATAGCTTTTTTGTAATTTACCTTTTTGCTTTCTGTTGGAAGTTTAGTATTTTAAATAAATAAGCAAACAAGTCACTGTATTATGCATTTAATATCATCATTATTCTCCCTCTTATATAGGGCTTATTGGTACAATATTTAATACTTTATCCTTTTTCAGATAATTCAACCTAATTGGTTTCTTCATGCAAGTCTCACCATCGCATCTTCCTGTTACCAAAGAAGAAGCCTTTCGGCATCGTACTTTCCTGATCCTGTTCCTTTGGAATTCAATTCTTAAAGAAGAAGTTTATCTTTTTTCTCCTAATAGTTGAACTTTGTTTTTCTCATTGCATTTAAAAGAGGCAGATCTATGTAGCCTTGTTGTCATTGTAACATATGAACATTCTATTGCTTTGTGTGCTGTTTTAACTTCGTGATGCAATAACTTTGAAATGGCTGCTTGAAAGTTATATTAAAAGAATAATGCATAATGTTAACCTCTGAGTCTTTAATGAAATCCAGATTCTCTGATCATGTTAATAGGAGAATCGCAATTTTTAGCTTATGTGTATTTAAGCCACGTCCTTAATTACATTGGCTGAGCCCCTTTGAGAGACCCCCTAGTTTTTTCATCCCACTTAAAGCCCTGACTTTAGCAGAGTGTTGGAACTGGCTCTCTCTACAAGTTGACCCCATGCCTTTTGCTGTCACCCCTCCTATTTTGCTGAACTTGTTTTTGTTGGTACTAGGATTCTCTGCTAACCAGTGCTAAAGTGCTTGTGCTCACTCCTTCAAAAATAGTATAATTTGCTTTCCGCTAATTAGTGCATTTATTTTACTTGTAAGTCCCTAGTAGTTGGTACTATGTGTAACCAGGGCCTGTAAGTTAGATGCTACTGGTGGGCCTGTAGCACTTATTGTGCCATCCACTCAAGTAGCCTTTTAATACATGTCTCAGGCCTGCCACTGCAGCCTGTGGTGCAGTATTGAACTGCCATTTTGACATGGCAAAATAAACCTTTTTCAAGTCCTAAACCTTCCATTTTAATACTTAGAAGTCAGCCTAAGGCAGGCCCTAGAGACCCATAGGACAGGGTGCATTGTACTTAAAATGTAGGACATATTGTTTTAAGTTTTACATGTCCTAACAGTGAAATACCTCTAAACTCATTGATAATTGTTGTAATGACTAACTCTCCCATTGACTAACACTGGGCTACCTTCTTATATTAAGTGATAACTTCGGGTTGGGAGCAGATAGAGATATGCTGTTTAGACTCAAGTTAATTGTAATTTAAACCCCGTTTTAAGAGTGATTTAACAGTCATTGGATTTACAAAGGTAAACCTACACTTTTGTGCAAATTTATGTTTATTTTGGATTTCACAAAACTGCATTTTAATAGTATGTTTACGAGTGCAGAGACTCCAGAGTCGGAGCGGAGAACTAAAAGATATGCATGTCGTATCTTTTAATGTGCACAGCTCTTTGCCCCAACTGCAGAGTCTCTGCACTCGTACATTTTTTTTGTTTTTTAAACCACGTGGGCATCACATAGGTACGATGAAGGAAGTTAAACTGTATAAATTAAAAATGAGTGTTGCTGGAGAGTGTCCTCAACAGGGCACAGACTTACGCCCAGTCCCCGACTGACAGTGGGTCTCTCAGATCAGTGTCCCATGCCTGCCAGGCTCGCAGAGGTGGGTGGGTGACATCCACCTCTATTGCTTTATACATCAGTGAACCTAGGGGCCTTCCCGATCCATAGATCAGTATCGGCCCCAGTTTACTGGCCGCCATTGGTACTGTGAAGAAAGTTGTCCATGCTTGCTTAGTGATCTGTGCCAGGCCTGCATAATGCAGGAAGTGACCAGCTCTTACCTCAAACTCAGCATGCGCATCCTCAAATGAGTTAAAGTGCTCATCGGGATAAAGATTCCCAAGCAAGTTAGAGCCCCCATCACACCAAGCCTGAAAGGTCATGATGGTTCCATATGCTAAAGAAAGGAGCAAGTATCCATATTGGGAGTTCCCTGTAAAAGGGTGCCCTCCCAAGCACCACAGTGAGAAGGCTCTGCCGCGGTCTGTCGGACTACATATGGAAGATCCATTGAGATGCCATACCTCGCCATCAACAATGCCTGAAGCTCATCCCTCTTCACCAAGCCCGCCAGTAACTGTTTCTCCCAGTACCTTCTTCAGCTATCCATTTTGTGGCATGCTGCATATGGGTTGCAAAATCGTCATATTCCAACTGCGTCATGTCAAGTCTACCCTCCTCTTAACTCCTCATCAATGTGGCGATGGCCACCCTGCTCCACTTACCCTCCCAGAGAAGGCAGGTTTGAATTGAATTGAATGCCTCAACACCCTGGAAGGCAAGGGGCATAGGGGATTCTGAATAGTGTAAATGAAGCATGGGAGAAGAATTATCTTAGCAGCGGCAATTCTACCCATAACCGACAGTGGCAATGTTCCAAAATTCCACAGAAGAGCGCACGGAGTCCATCACCCTTCTGATGTAGTACTGCAGATGTTTTGATTTATATGAGTGACCATCATGACCAAGTACCAACCACAGTGTAGTTCCCACCACAGCCCGAGATCTGGAAGGTGGTCCAAAGTATCCCTACTGATACTGCCAATGGAAACAACAATGATTTCTTTCTATTAATGTTTAGGCAGGACACTGGCCTTCAGGAACACCTAGAGAAGCCCCTAAGCGCGGCAGTTGATACGTCCTGATAGAATTCTGCCAGAAACCCGTCTCTCCAGGAGCCTTATTCTTGGGGAGCATCTGCAGCGCAGCACATAACCCGTCTAGGGTTATGTTCAAGTCTAGTCCGCAGCCAAGTCACCCTCCACCTGTGGGAGATTAATACACCCAAGCCAAGCCTAAAACCTGTTCAACCATTTTAAGTGTATTCCCTCTCCAAATGATGCTGAAAAGCGGCCACAACAGCAGCTGTGGCAGTCACTGCCCTTCTATCTACAGTGGGATATGGTGGCAACAGCGACCTCCATTTGCAACATCCAGGCCAATAGTCTGCCTGACTTATTGCCTTCCCGGTGCAACCTCTTACGGTACTGCTTTAGGGTATACGTGTCTAGCCTGTCCCACGTGTCCACAATTCGACGATGAACAAAGGCTTTCTGCCAGCAGAGCTCCAATCTGGACAGATCCCGTGCCTGCAGATTAGCCACGTTTGCCTCATCTGTTTGTAACTCTGTTTGCAGTTGTCTCTGCACCCTGCATGTCAGTCCCAAGTACCGTACTCACATTACGGCCTTCATTGCTTCCCGTTTGGTGGACCAGCAGTGAGTACCATGCCTCAATTATGCATCATGAGGTCTGTCAGCGTCTGGGACAGAGCACCCTTACCCACTGCATCCCGACAGGGCATCCACTGGGAATCTCTACAATGGGCCCGGGCTCCAGCTCGACTTCTCCACATGCAACAAACAGGAGTATGATCATACAAGAACCTGGCCAAATGTGATACAGTCGCCCACTCATCAAGCTGGATTTCGGCCATCAATACTCTGTCCAGTCTATTGAAAGTATTATATGTTAGGGAGTTACGCCTTGTGCAGTGTTGCCGGAAAGAACATCAGTTGTCCGCATGACCCAAATTGTGCATCGCCTCCAGCAAGGTCAATATTATATGGGGTTTAGTGCCCAATTGGGAAGGCAGCCGGTCTAGTTCCCCATTTAGCACACAGTTGAAATCACCCATCCACAGAAGGGGCTCATCCATATCCTGGCTAACCAGATCCTGTAAGTTGAAAAAAATGTGTAGATCATCCGTATTCAGAGCAAATGTGTGTGAATCAAAGATATGGCCTTGCCATCCAGTGCACCCTGAAGAAATATATATCTATGTTCTACGACAGTATCCACATAAGCAAGGGAGAACAGTGTTCGCACCCAAACCGGGACTCCCCAGGCTAACTTAGAGTATGATGTGTGGTATACCTGCCCCCTCCACTTCTTTGCCACCTTCTCAGCTCCATCATCACTGAGATGTCTCTTGTATACAGGCTATGCTAATTTTGTGATGCATCAGGAAGTAGAGCACTCTATACAATTTACTGTACGACCCCAACCCACAGCCATTTAATGTTATCATTCTGTATGCATATCCCATGTGTGAAACTCAGGAGTGTAGGTTTAGCTCCCAATTTCTTGAAGGATTGTAACAACCTAATTTTGCTGCAATACCTTCCTCTGTAACAATGTAAATACAACAATTAATTCACCCCCTCCAACGGACAAACATAGCAAAATATTGCTCCTACTTAAGCCCATCTTGATCATGTGGCAGGACCAACACAGCAGCCCTTACCTGTCCAACAGGAACAGGACTCCCAAATATATGACTCCAACACAACCGCCCAGCGGTTGATGCATCTTGTACCCCCCAGTGTAGGCGGCACATGCACCACCATGCAACAGTAACAATCAGGTCATAGTTCAACATGCAATTCCAATTGCCTACTGAAATCTACACCAGTGGAGATGTTGCTATTGTCCCACCATGTGCTAGACAGCTTGGACCAAAGAGGAGTGTATACCTTCAAATCACCTCATATACATGAAAAAGCTTGTCCAAGAGCCAATTTTGTACAAACATGAGCTTCTCACTATGTCTTCCACAGGCAGAGTTGCAATGTGAATGCCGTGGCGTCAAGACAGCAGATTCCCTGTCTCTGAGGCCAAGGTCACACTATAGAGTTAAGTAAGAGGACTTTATGGATACTAGCCTGGCATCATATCAGTTAACATTGTTTTTTGGCACAATTTCTGTAGTGACATACTGGGTGGCAGGGACCATACTGTCCAAGAGAAGAGTTGGCAGCAGGATGGAAGTCACCAACACCTGCATGGTGATATCCTCCTGGATCATGACTCGTGGTAAATCTAGTCTATCAGCATCTGTTGGCCCTCCTTCGGGACCAACCCCTCCAGAAACCAGGTGAAAATTAGTACCTGAACGGCCTTGGCCCCCTAGCTGGTGAACTAGAGTTTTGTCCAATATTTCCAGCCACTCCCAGACCTCGGCCGGATGTTTAAAAAATGTGCTTTTCCCTGGGAAAAGACTTCCAGTTTTGAAGGAAACAACAACATATATTTTAAGTGTTGTGCGCAGAGCTTTTATTTGACAGCAAGGAACGATTTACGCTGTTCGTGTACCTTCCTAGTATAATCAGGATATATGGCTTTTTTATTGTTGTCACATGCAGGCACCTCCTGTTGTCTGGCAGCTCTGAATGTGCAATCCAATCTTGGTAGTTCAGCATCTTAGCTATGATGTCCCTCAGAGGGGCTCCAGGTGTAGGGGACTGCACCAACGTATGCCCTCTCCACTACAAAGAAATCTGAGACGCCCTGTGACCAGAGCTGCTGCTTCACCCAACTTTCCAGGAATATCTCTGCAGAGAAGCCCTCAACCCTCACTGGGAAACCCAGCACTCGAATGTTACCATGATGGGAGCGGCCTTCCACCTTAAATTTCAACACCAGCTTAACAGTAGCCATCTTGGCCATTTGTTGCTTGAAGATTCAAACATTCCTCTGCAGACTTTCAATTTTGCTCTCTGCCTCTGTCTCCTTGTCAGTCACTTTCCGCTGGTCTGCCAAAAGTAAGTTGACATCTATAGAAACAGTCTAAATTTTATGTTCAAGTGCTGTCCAGACGCCCTAGATAGCCGACAGCAATTCAGCTTGTGAAGGTTCACCCTCATGCTCCGGGGACATTTTGTCGGATTCCGAGCCACCCTGCTAGGTGATCCTCTGTGATGGCTGTCTATGTGTAGTGTACTATTTGATGGTGTTGCTGGAGTGCAACTGGGGAGGCCTCCCTTTCCCCTTGGCATATGACCCAGAGAACCACAGCATGGCTCCCACAACTGCTCTGCTCCCACAGCGCTGCCATGCTTCATTGTTCCCACTAGGACCAAGTCTTTACAGCACTGTATGTCACAGCAGCATGCCCCAGGTCAGTGTTAGATCCTAAAGATATGTGAAGATTTAGCAGCAAAAGCTCCCTGGATCACATGCAGTGTAACAAGGACCAGGAACTGCAGTCACTGCAGAACCAACTCCAGTTGGGGCCCTCACCTACCATCCACCAAACCAGGCACAGTCAAGTACATGTTCCATGGGCGCCGCAGCCCGTCACTGGGGTGGTATCCTAGTGATAGCATGAGGTCACGATACCGGCAGTCCTACCCCCAGGTGGAGTTCCCTCAGGTGCTCTTGCCACCTGAAGATTGCACCTGCGGCAGTCACTGACTCTGGCTATTGCCAAGCTCTGCTGTGGGCTCAATGACATGCAATAATCTCTCAGACCACAGAACCCTACCTGCCGACCGAGTTGGCCTAGCTGCAGGGCCCCCAGCAGGTCGCCACTCCGGGTGTAACTTCACCTGCTGCCAGGAGCTGCCAGTAAACAGGCTCTCCACAGGCTGAGGCATGACCTGCCCCACGATCATAGCCGGGCTCCCTTTTTTTTTACCTGGGGCCTGAGCATCTATAAACTGGCATCAGCCGTGCCCCTCCCCTACCAGGCTGACGATCCCTCCACTCTTAAACCCTCCTCTGGGTTACCGCCATCAATGGAGTCACCTCCAAGGGCGCGGCACCTGCAGTGCCCCAGACTCTCATGGTAGCCAAGCATGCTGCCTGCTGCCTTCGCAGGTGACCCCCTCAATAGCCAACCTGTTAGTGGGATCTGGGAGCTGTGCCCACCTGGCCAACAGCACTCATCTTTCAGCAGGTGGCCCGACCTGGCAACTGCTGCACGATCTCCTGGCTGCAGGCTGTCTGTCCCCCCACTTTAGTCAGCTACCTATGCAAGTGACCCCGGCCCCAGCAGTCTGTCCAGGCTGCACTAGGTAGTAGAATGGCAGGATTCAGGGCCACCCACCGCCAACAATGATCCTGGACTTCATTACTGCTGATATTTTGGCTCATGGCTAGCAGGGGCACCAGTGAGACAATATTGTCATGCCACTGCTGTTTGGAAGCAGCAGGGGTGGCAGGATTATACAGGATTAGTACGGTCAGGACGGAGGCCGCTGACAACTGTGTCCTGTTGGCCATCTTGCAAGGTGACAGCCTACCTCTGCACTCATACACTTACTATTAAATAAGCCTGGGTGGAGTTCGTGGAGTTCTGCTATGTAGAACTCTGCGAAGTGCAAAAAGAACTCATCTGCCCTACGCGGAGCTCCACAAACAGTGGAGTGCGTTAGATAAATGCTGTTCGCTGTAATTTTCAGTGGCGGGTGTCTATCCGCACTGTGCAATCATCGTGAACAGCACCATGCACAGCGCACTCGGGCGCTACTTCCTTTCTGCCGATCGAGTAGATTTTTTACTCAAACAGCAGCTTTCTCAACACGAACTGACAGTTTCTCAACACGAGCAGACGCAAGCATATGCGACCACTTGCAATGAGAAATCCGACCACCAAGTTGAGAAATCTCGCCAGGAAGTTGATTTTCCACGTTTGCGCTTGCCAACTTGACGTTGACGAATGTGTAGCGAAGCAGAGTTTTTCAGAAAGTCGCGAGCTCCGTGTAACACGGAGTGCAGAGAACCCCGCAAACTCCATGAGCGGAGCAGAGCGGAGTTCACCGCCCAAAAATGCAGTTTTGTCAAATCCTAAATAAACATAAACTTACTCAAAATTTAATTTTCCCTTTGTGAATCAGGACCATGGTGTCCCCAGGCCTGGGTGAATGATGCTCTCTCCATACCCTGGCCTTGGGGAATTCTTTATGCTCCTACCCTATTTCTAGTGATCATCAATGAAAGTATTACTTCTTTGCAGGATTGCGTGAGTGGTCCACCCAAAACTGCAGGGAAAAAAGTTCAGGCTTTATTCTTTGCAGACGACACGCTCCTTCAATCCAAAACACCATCAGGATTAAACAACCTACTGGGAACGTTTAACCAATTTTATCTAGACTATGTCCTAGAAATAAATATGTTAAAAACTAAATACATGGGGGCAGATTTATGAGCCCCTTGCGCCACTTTTGCGTCACTTTTCCCATGTTAAAAGTGACGCAAAAGTGGCGCAAGGGGCTCATAAATCTGCCCCCTGGTATTTAGCCATAGGAAGTAGTGTACAAGGAATGTGGCTCTAGATGGAGTCAAACTAGAAAGAGTCCCACATTTCATATATCTATGGGTTAGTCTATTAGATTCCAATAGCTGGCCTGCACAGATAACAAAAAGTATTTTGACACTCAAACATAGAGCTGGATCTATTGTTAATTTTGCAAATAAAGCTTCTACATATCCTATATCACCTGCCTTGGAAATGTATAGGGCCCACGCAAGTGGTGCTGAATTCTATGGAGCAGAGCTGTGGGGTTGCTGTAACCTTGAACTATTAGACAAACAAGAAAATGTTTTTCTAAGGTCCCTACTGAGGCTTCCAAGGGGCACACCTTACTTCCATTAAGGTGCAATCTCAATGTCAGCCTGATATCTGATATAGCGCACCTCAAGCCCTTACTGTATTGGGTTAGGGTATGGACCTCTGAGCACCTTGTCTCACACAGAGAATGCCTGAGAGAAATATTAGCCCATTGATTAGTTCTCAAATCCCCCTGGGTGGATCATTTTAAGACTTGGCTAATCAAGCTTTGTCTGTCTGTCCGAGTACTGGTTTCATCCATCTGCAATGACAAGTAGTGCCCGAGCCTATGTCAAATCCCATTACTTGGACAAAGTTTTGGGTTCACATATCTCCGCAGACTCCGTGGGCAGTCTCACAGATAAATTCCTACTAATGCTACTGCTACTCCTGCGAATAACTGCTTGAACAATCATGGCCTTGAAAAGAAGATTGATGAGCTCAAGCATGATATCTCGGTAGTCAAAGAGTTGGTGCAAAGCATTCTGCAGTTCTCCTTGAAGATGGGGAAGAGTTGGGTTTCACCCCCCCGCAATGAGGAATGCCATCCACAGAAAATGTACTCTACCAAAGGCATTACCTTCTTCTGCTTCTATCTTAGCTCTCGCTGGCGCTTGAGGCCTCTACATAACCACCACTCTCTGCCCCACAGACCCCCTCCTCAGTTAGCTGATGAGGACATTCTCACCCTGCTTGGGTCCTACAGACCCCCACCTCAGCTATCTGATGAAGACATTCTCGCCCTACTTGAGTCCTACTCTGACCCTAAAACGGTCTCCCAACCCAACTCTACTCTCAACATGCCTTCAAACATTGCTGACCCTGACAGGGAACCGAGCCTTATCCTCAGAAAGTTGAACATAGAGAACCTACGTCATATAAACACCTCAACTCAAGAAGTGGTCACTTCCAACCTGCACATCAACGCAATGCTTCTCAATTGTAGATCAGCTGTGAAACATGCAGCTGATATTTCTGATCTCATCATTGCACGCAACTTGGACCTTCTGATCATCACTAAACCTGGCTCAATGATACTTCCTCCCCAATTCTTGACATCTTAATACCTCCCGACTAATCTATACTCAGAAGTGATCGACTGGATAAAACAGGAGGGAGCATTGCCTGAATTTATCACTCCAACCTCACAATAAAACAATCCTCTTGTACTGTCTTTTCTTCTGTGAACAGCTAGTGTCTGAAATCTGGAACAAAGGCAAGACGATTTGTGTACTGCACTCGATCTATCACCCGCCCGGTGACAATTTAGTCTTCACATAGCAAATCATGGAGGTCATTAGCTCGAGCTCGGATCAACCCTGCCATATATTCCTCGGAGACTTCAACCTTCATTGGAATGACACAAATGATCCAATTGTCTATTCCTTTAAGACTTTCCTCTCTGACCTCAATTTCTCACAGCTCTGTGAAGGCCCTACTCACAATAAAAGCGCCACTCTAGACCTCATCATTGCCAAAGACAACTTCATACAAATAGGAGAAATCCTACCTGTGACTGGCCTGGTCATTTTCAAATTCCCTTCCTCATCTTAGAAAAGGGACTGGGTTGACAGGGTGAACCCCTTAAAGCGAAACAAATGACTCGCAATATGAGAGACCTCGACATTAGTATGATAACCTCAATCACCAAAAATAGACTACAGCCCCTCCCCCCTAATTTGACCAACTTTGACGATCTTTCGGAGCATTACATTAACACTTTTTCTAACATTCTTGACTCGGTTGCTCAGAAACAGCTCAAAAGGATCCCAGAAAAACTTTCTAAACCATGGTTTAATGGTGCCCTAAATGATGAACGGTGCAATCTAGGACTCTCTCAGAGACTCTGGAGAAACTTGACTTCCACCAAAAATTTCTTTCAACTGAGGAAAATGAGAAGCGTTTACAACAAACACATACGCTTGGCGAAAATCAAACACTTCAGTCTTCAACTGAATGGAGCCAAAAACAGATCTAAACGGAAGGCCCCCCCTGAGGTAATTGAAGGTCCAAGAGAAGGGGGGAAAAAAGGACAAAAAGTATTAAAGGGAGACTCTTTCTGGACCTATATTATTTTATATGAGACTTAGAAAAGTTCTCACCTGCCAGCATAACATAGAAAATTAAACAAAGAAATGTGTTTATTTACTAACAATTTTTATTTATATTTTTTTAAATTTTTATCAGTTTCAGTGAACACTCATTGAAAAATTCTCTCCATTATTTTGTTAACATTTCACATGTATATTCATTTAGTAATATCCAAAACCTAAAGCATAACCCCGTGGCTAATCATATAAAAAACAATTCATACTCTCACGCATACATCAGTCATACTCATATCTAAAAAATAGCACCAAACATTTAGTGGTTTGACATAGTCTCCAAGACAAGTTTGAACGAAGGAAGTAACAGTAAATACAGTTATTTCAGATAGTATTGGGTCTCTGGAGACCACTCCTCTAGATGGAAAGGTGAAATGTTAACAAAATAATGGAGAGAACTTTTCAATGAGTGTTCACTGAAACTGATAAAAATTTAAAAAAATATAAATAAAAATTGTTAGTAAATAAACACATTTCTTTGTTTAATTTTCTATGTTATGCTGGCAGGTGAGAACTTTTCTAAGTCTCATATAAAATAATATAGGTCCAGAAAGAGTCTCCCTTTAATACTTTTTGGAGCCAAAAACAGACCAAAAAACCTCTTCGAAATCATTAAGGAACAATCTAACCAATCTTCTAACCAGAGCTGGACTCCGTTATCCCTGCTCCCGAGTGGTGATGATTTTACAGCTCACTTCGCTGAAAAAACAATGAAAATTGAGCTGGAGCAATTACACACTACCCCAACTTTGCTATCCAAGATACCGCCGGCAGGATCAGAGGAGGTGGCAGAATCCATGACAATACACTTACCTTTGGACCTCAAAAACAACGCCTCTTGGAGCAGTTTTCTCCTACCAGACGGCACTGAGATACTTCGCAACATGGCATCCATCAAACCCTCAAACCACTTTGGTGATCCTCTACCCGCCAAACTCCATAAAGATTTAATATCGGCTGTTCTCCCTCTTTCGTCCAGGATCATTCATGAATACCTCTTATAGGGAAAGATTCCGGACTGCCTAAAAGTTGGGTAAGTTACTCCCATTCCTAAGAAACCCTTTGCAGACCTATCAGATCCAAACAACTTCCAACCTATCACTAGCAGCATGACTCTAACGAAATTGCTTGAAAAATGCGTTCACTCGCAGCTCTGCAAACATATTGAGAAATATCAACTCCTGGATCCTCATCAGTCAGAATTCCGAGCAGTGCACAGCACTGAAAAGGCACTAACTCAAATTGTTGATGGCGCCGTGAGAGCCCTCGACCAAAATGTCCCTTGTCTCCTGATCCTTCTAAACCTGTCCTCAGCCTTCTATACCATCAAACACGAAAACTTGATTGATCTCCTACAACATAGGATGGTATTGTCGGGCCCGGTCCTAAACTGGTTTGCCTCCTTCACAACCGCATGCAAAGGATCAACGTTAATCATGCCCTTGCTTCTAGTATCCCTGTCCTGATTGGAGTCCCACAAGGTTCTACACTCTCGCCCACTCTCTCCAACCTATTTATGGAACCTCTTGCGGTCATTCTGAACAGAGCCAACATCCAATACCACATGTATGCGGATGACACGCAATTGTACCTGAAGATCTCCTCGCAAGAGGACATAAACATTTTAAATGCTGCACTTGCCCAAACTCAACAGTGACTAGCTCAGAACCTTCTCCTACTAAATACTCTCAAAACGGCTCCTGCCCTTGACTGGATTAAACACCTAACTGCTCTGAACTGCAACCCTCACATTGTAGACTCTGCCAAATCTTGGATAAACACCTAAACATGCAAGCACACATCAGTTCTACTACTAGGGAAGCCAATTTCCAACTAAACACACTGAAGAAAATCAAACCATCCCCCCCCCAAAGATCTCAGGCCGGCGGTTCAATCCCTGATTATACCTAGATTGGAATATGGGCTGGTGACCCTCGCAGGGCTTCCCAAAGCTAGCCTGGCCCCTCTCTGAGCTACCTGGATTGCATTGGCCAGGCTTTTAACAGGTTCTAGAAAATTTGATTACATTTCACCTGACCCTTTGCAGCTAAACTGGTTATCTATTGAAGCAAGAATCCGACTCAAGATAGCCTGTCTGACTCATAAAGCCATACACCACAATACCCCCATACTATCTAGCTAATAAACTTGAGCTATCGGGCTCCAACCGGAACCTCAGAAGTACGTCCACCCTTCTCTTGAAACCTCCAAGATTCAAAAAGAAAAGATCGTACAACCATGCGCTCTCCGGTCTTGCTCCAAGAATTTGGAACCCCTTTGCTTCAGAGATCAGATCAAATCCTTCCACTACTTCCTTTAATAAATTGGTCAAAAGACTACTAATAAACGAATGTTAATTGCGCTGATCTTGTTAGTGTGTGCTGTTAATACCCCAAATCTTGAAATATTTTTCACTGATGTTCTATGACATATTTTTTCCTTCTTTTTGTTCTAGTCCTAAGTAGCTCCTTTAACTGCATCAACTGTTGATTTTTGCTTGCTCCCTTTTTGTTAATAATCCTTGATGCACATCACAAATCTTGGTTCTTTCTAGTTGTATGATGTTTTACTCGGTGTGCTATATTGCACCACTGATACTAATGTATTACCTTCTTTATGTTCTGTATAATTGCTGACGACAACACTGTACAGCGCTCTGATACCCCCTTGGGTCTTGTTCACGCTCTATAAAACTTTCAAAATAAATAAAAAAATATTCCTGCCATTTAAATGTAGTCCTTCCTTTGAAGATTTCATGAATTATGTGAATGTTCCATCCAAGAGGTCTCTTTTTATTAAATTCAGGCTGGAGATTTTACTCACTGCATATTTTACTTCCTCCTGGAAGAACTCTACCAATTCTTCTTTTAAACTCTGCCCCATGGGATGTCCGGTAGAAGAAAATGATGAGCATATATTGTTTTTTTGCAGTGCCTATGCTGAGCAGCACGCCTAGTGGATTATTCCTTTATGACGATTATTTGGCATTATCGATAGGAGTAATGCTTTGCAAATATGTAAGACTGACACAAGGACCAGCATTATTTATTTGGTTACAAACTATTTAAATTCTATTTGGCACCTTGGATCAAAGATTGTGGGATTCGATAATGATTAGAGGAGACTTGATTTGCACTATGTTATCTATCATACTGTATTAGGCATTTTAACTTTTGGAACTGATATGCTTGTATCTCTTGCATTTTATTCAGTAATGGATTATTTATGTGCTGGGAAGTTTTTATGTATTTTATGTACTTTTATGGTTTTAACAACCGAAATAAAGTTTTTGGATGATGATTATTGTCATTGCTCCTTTTTTTAGCCATGTCTGTTTCTGCGGATCCTGTCTAGGAGGGACTTTGTCCATCTTTGTCTTCGTCCTCTGCCTCTTCAATTCCCTACTCTTCTGTTCATTCAGTTGCAGTACCTGAAGCTGACAGCTTGGATTGTGAGGGTGTAGGCTTGGAGAAGGTAGGATGCTCTCTCAATACTCTGGCCTCAGGGAATCCTTTAAGTGTTTCATCCAATTCATCTTCTAGAGGTGCTTCAGAATCATTGGAAGGGAGATGAAATGAGTCATTCTCATTGCTCCTTTTTGGCTAGGTTGCCCCTGGTTTCTGTTTCTAATGAGCCTGTCCAAGGGGGATTTGGTCCATCTTTCTCTTAATCCTCCTCCTCTCCAATTCCCTACTCTTCTTTTCATTCAATTACAACACGGCAAGCTGACAGCTTGCAATGCAAGAAGGTAGATTTGGAGCAGTTGCATGCTCGAAACTTGTTCTTGACATCCAAGCATCACGTAAGCAGCCATCAACCTGAAAATCATCCAAAAACACTAGGGTTAATTTCCCAAATGGTGTTCTTCTAAAAATGTAGACCCCCTAACTATCGATCCTTTCCAGATTTTAGAGTTTCTGAGAGATGGATTTTTACAAGGGTTATCTCCATCAACTCTTTCTTCTCTGTGGGCAGCCATTAACACTCTCAATGTGCAAGGGAATTTTTCTAAAATCATTTTATTGGTTTCAAGACTCTGGAAGGGTTATAGGCTAAGAGACTAGTTGTTTCGAATCCAGTTCCTTTGATTAATCTATTGATAGTTTTAAGAGGGATACAGTTAAGCCATTTTGCACCCCTAGACACCGCATATAACCTGGGTATCTGCTAAAACAATTTTTGGGTTGCAATCACGTCAGTAAAGAGGTTAGGTGAGTTAGGAGAATTAATGTCATCCTTCCCTCACTTAAGCTTATTCCCAGATAAGTAGTCCGTATGTCGGACCCTACATTCGTACCGAACATTAGTTCTTCCATACATTTAGCACAAGAAGTGGTCTTGTCAGGTTTTCATTCAGAAAAGACAATTTTCCTTCTCTATTGGATGTTACAAGTTAAAGGAGGATTATCCAGCTACCTGAATGAGTCAAAGACATTTAGATCATCCAGATCACTTTTTGCTTCTCATGGGTCAGCCAATAAAGGTAGCAAGGTCTTGTCCCAAACAATAAGTAGATGGGTTTGGCAGGCGATAATTTAAACATCTAAATCAGGAGGGGAACCCATCCCTTCAGATATTACAAGAAGTACACTCAACCAGAGCAGTGGCGGCTTCTTGGGCATAAGCTGGTTCGGTATCTATTTACGAAATTCCTGAGGACATTTGCTAAACATTACCGCCTGGATTTGCCAGAATCTGTCTGAACTTTTGGCTCTGCTGTCTTGAAGCCAACAAGGATGTAATTGTTGTATAACTAAGTTTCTTCTGAGCATCATATGTTGTTGCATTTTTTTTCTGCTTGGCAAATCCTCTCATTTAGGACAGGGATGAGGAGGCCACAGACGAGGGGGTAATGTCCCAATTACTTACCAGTAATCATCATTATACTGATTTGTAGTTCTCCTTGTCCCCGTCGACATCCCTCCCTTTCTACCAGGTTGCTCCTCCAGGCAAGCTAGACTTGGTAATGCACAAGGTAAGGTGGGGGGAGAGCATTCATACTACATAGTGGAAATAGAAGAGATCTGCTAGCAGTGAGACTCTTTTGATTCCTAGCATGGTTGAAACCTCTGCCAGAGGAAGAATCGCCTCACATTTAAGGACCCGGATGACGAGGACTATGAATAAGGGTAATGAAGGCTACCAGTAAGTAGTGTGGGAGGGGGAATTGGGAGAAAACAGAGATAATGCCTTCTTGTTGTCACAAGTTCAATTTCAATTGAAAATCAGTATGGGATCTAAATTATTCTCTGCTTATGCATTTTTCCTAAACAGGATAAAAGTATAACCATTACTAGAATGAAAACAGCATATTTAATTTCATTTCCTATGAAATTTAGCAGCACCAGATATAGATCTTTTTAAGCTTCTTTAGATTGTTGAAAGAAAACCCTGTAAAACTCGAAGAAATTACTGTTTTGAAAACTATGAATTGCCATTCCTGAGCTCCAAAGTCGTTTTTCTCTTGTGAAATATACCTTCACTAAGGGCAGCAAGGATTATAAGCTGTGCTTAATTTGTGCCTGTGGTTGGAGCTAGGGCCCATCAGCATTTATTGTTGGGAACCAGCACTTATTTTTTATTTATCAGACATTTCCAGAGGGCAAGAGAGGAAAACACAAAATGCGGAAAAAAGGAGGAAGAACAATACGGCAACAGTCACAAAGGGAGAAAGCAGGAACCTGCAGGAATGAGATAAAGTGGTAGGTTGCCCCTGGTAATCGAACAAGGATCCATCAGGTTGCTTCCAGCCTATGCAGCCTTGGTGTTTGGCGCGCTGACATGTAATGGTGCTGACTGTGGGATTCTAAGCAGAGCCTGGGCACCAACACTCTTATTAAACACTTCTTATAAGTATCAGAGGAGTTGAAAGAGTAATAACAGTTAAATACAACTGTTACTTCTCTGTTTGTAAATAATATTCTTTGGTTAATGAGGACGCAGCTAAATAATAAGGGTAAGAAAAGAAACACTGGAGCTGTAGGTTAATTTGCAGTTGCTGAGGGTGGACAACGAAGGAGATAAAATCCATACTCAAGATTTGATGTTGATCACGAGTGGTGGTGGTCAGGTGTGGAGAATCTGCCAAGAGCTTAGCACCGAACAGACATGCTAGTTTTAAGTTCAGGGAAGAAAAACAGGAATGCCCAGAGTACAGGACTAAGCACACAGGCTAGAGTTATGTCACAGGAGAAAGCAGGAGTGGAGAATCTGCCCAGGGTGTGCATTGGACAGATGTGCTAGTGTTCAGTTCATTGCATCAAAGAGGCACACAGAATCTGGTTATGCTTGAGCATGGAATAGGCAGAGCAGATGCCCTGGTGTTGAAGTCATAGCAGAAAGTGGGAGTGGGGTCAGAAGCTCAGGACCAGACATAACCACTCAAGTCAGCAACGAGAAAATATAGGCAAGTGTGTCCATTATATGAACTGTGGTTTTTAACTTTGGAATTTTAAGATGGCCGCCTCTCAAAAGAGGGATGAGACTGGTACCCACCCTATGAGGATTCTGACACTGCATAGGTTTTTCAGGCTTAAATAGCATCAGCTGTTATCTATGTAGGTGGTAGCCTTGAGTATGTCAAAGAGGTTAGTTTGCAACAAGAGGTTGAAGGCTGTCTAGTTGTATATCACTCACTGGGGAAATCAGAGCAGGGTATTTGTCAGATAGATTGATATTATTGTTTGGGCCTTGATCTTGCGTATCTTCTCAGTGAAAAAGGAATTGCTAGTGTTGCATTTTTCAGTATTTTGTGGAATTAAGGCTCTGGCAGGATGTTGCTGCAATGTTTGCACATTTTCAAGAGTGCTTTATATATGTTGGTGGCTTCGTTGATGGTGATCACGTAGATGGTGGCTTTGGTGAAGGTTAATAGGTGTTAGCATGCAGGTCCAAGTTTGTTGGGTATAGTGAGATTGTTAGGGCTTTGGTCTGTCTTAATATAGATTTTCTCTGCATATTGTGTGCTTTTTCTTGGCAAGCCCTGGGACTATAATAGTGCTGCAGGTTTGAGTTTGTGCGATTGTGTTTTCATTGGTGCCGCCCGGTTCACATGGGTTTTTTAAGAGTGGTGTAAATGTTGAGAAGTGACGTGATGTCTGTTGTTGGCTGGAGGATTAAGAGCTTTATCAATTCTTCTTGAGGGAGTCTATGGGGATGTCTGTGAATGAACAATGTTTTCGGTTTTCCTATATAGGTGACCTTGGCAAGTTTATGTGGGTTGAAGAAAGGAGTTGGAGACAGTCACATGGGCATACCAGTCTTGCATATTTGGGACTTGCCATTGGTTCATACAGAAATGTTACGTTCTGAGTGCAGGTGTTGCCTTTTGAATTAGGAGTATTAATGATGTGTTAGCTTGATGATCATGTTGCTGAGGAGGGTGTTGAGGGAGTCTTTCGGGTTCTCAGTACTCGAGTGTCAGTATCAACTGAATGAAGTGTAGGGACTCATCCATGAAAGAGAGTAAGTCTATCAGAGGATGGCAGGGCTCAGGTTACTAGACACACATCAGAATAAATGGCAAATAGAAAATGTAAGATTCCACTTATTGGGAAAAACAAAACTCATATAAGAACAAGCATTGGCATAGCCAATAGGTCTCGCTTTTGAGACCTTTAAGTATTTAGTTATGCAGCACAATATCCTTGGTGCAACAACATCAGCTGTTGCATGGCTAAACACTTATAAGGTCCAAAGGCGAGACCTATTGGCTATGCCATTGCTTGTTTTTATCGTTTTCTTGCTTTACTCCAGAGATACCTAGGAAATGTGTCACTCTCGCACAGGAAGCAGCAATTAGGACGGTCAAATGGAAAACAAATGCATGTGCTATAGAGGGATCATGCTTTTACATGTAAGTAATGGTGGCAGGTACTGTGGTCCTACACATCCTAATGTGAAGTGCGATCTATCTACACCAGTACTTTATGACCTGTAGATTTAGAGCTACAGGTAGTTCAACCTCTGTCAACCTTAGCAGTATTGCCTCATGAATATGGCAGGAGACCGCATCAGTAAACTGCAGACCCTTGAAGTGACTGCTAGCGAAGCCATTAGCGCGCGCGTACACACACACACGCCGCCGCCACCGCCGCCGCCACCGCACCCCCCCAGGGCAGCAGAGTCGCTCAAATGCCCGGCAGGAAGTGTTGGAGCTTATTGAAAATGACTATCTGATAACCAACAGTGCAGCTCGAAGTGGGAGGAAGGTAAGTGTGGATCCGCTCACAAGCAACACAGAGGGAGGTTCAGTTCTTAACAAACCAGAGAGAATGTTGAAGCCCCTCAACTAATCAAGTCATTCTTCGAAAAGCTAAAGTGTAGGTTAAAGAGAGAAAGCATTGTCCTATAGAAGAGAAGTTCCTTCCCACCAAAGAACAAAGGTGTAAGCTGCTGTACTCTGATTGTCCATGTGAGAGCATGCGCTGCCAATGTAAAGAAGCAGTTGCAGCCACTGAACCAGAGAAAGCAGTAACAATACTGAGACTCAGATACAGCTCACAAACCAAAGAACATACTTGTACAAAGGGAAGAGGAAGTGCAACGCAATCGAGAGAGGTAGCACACTTCCAAAACAGAAACGAGTATTCCACTCTCAAAACAAAGAGGGGCGCTTCTCGTGGTTATAAGTGGAAAAGTGATAGATCAGACACAAAGAACTGTGCTCAAAGAGTAAAGGCACCATAGCCTTTATATTAAAAATAAAAATTTCTCTGTGTTCTTCCTTCCTGAACGCTGATGCCTTTTGAAGTTCTGAAGTGAGCTGAAGGCACTGAAAGAGGAAGTCTGGAAGAAACTATTGAGAAATGTTGCTCCAGCTGATCAAAGAAATAACTTCTGACAGCCCTGGTCAAAAGAAGAAATTGCTATGTCCCTTGATTAAAAGAAACTTCTGTACCCACTGCCCAAAAGAAGAAACGGTTGTACCGCTTGTCTACATGAAAAGCGAGGCTATTACAGAGATGGTCTTATTAGGAAGACCCCTTGTGAGACATGCGGAACAGCCACATGACATGTGAAAGTTGCCTGGCTCTTTGTACGGGCCAACTTGGAAAAAAAGAAAATGCTTGGTGTGCCGTGCAATAATGCATTTTGCCGTTGGAATTATCTCCATACTAGAATAAACATGCATTTTTTAAAATATTTCTAAATTGCTACCACCTACTGGTGGTGTCTTACGGAAGAGAAAAAAATTCCCCAAACCATTGCTGGAAACAATCAGTGCAATGAAATACGATGTTCAAAATGTATTCACCAAAATTAAGCTTTATAAAAAAATTAAAAAACGTGTGATTTTCCCGTTGCGATGACCGCAACAAAGAAAAACAAGTTAAAAAAAAGTGTCAGCAAAAGTGAAAGCATTTCACTTGCGGGAGCAAGCAGCGCCAGGAGCGATAATTGCTACCATATGGCGTCGCTCGCTCCCGAAAGTGAATCGCCAGATGTGCACTCGTTGCCATTGAAGGCAATGGAACGCGTGCACGTTTTTGGCTGAAAAGCCGAAGCGATAGCTAAAGGTCTTTTGCCTATGCAGCGCATGCGGGCTACATAGGCAAGACCTAAAAAGTGGCATGGAAAAATGTGCAGTCTCACTGGGAAAACTTGAAAGGATTTTTTGTAGCATCGGAGAAGAAATGGAAGAAGGGCTTTATGAAGGGGAAAGAGAGGAGAAATATGCTGAGCAATCACAAATCAAAGACATCATTTGGACCAAAAGAGAGATACAGTGTTAGGGAACACAGAAACAACACAACAATTGTTATTTGCAAAATTGCATGAAGCCCATAGCTTGGCAGGAGCTCAAACCAATATGTGCAGATTTGGAGAACAGAGCATGAGTAGGAAATATCAGAATTAGTAACTCGGTGAGGAAGTAGAATGTGCTTATATTTTAGAATTATTGCAGTTTGCACGCGGAAAGATGTTGGGATCAAGTGGGCTAGAAAAAAAATGTCAAGGGCTAGCGAGGAAGAGGCATAGATCAGAAGATTCCACCGTGCCAATAAAACAAAGCAATATTCAGAGAATCGCAAAAACAATCACAGCTGGTCCCGTGGATGATTTGAAAACCACATCTGCAAGCACGTCGCCATAATGTCAAGGTAGGAGGTTTGGGGAAAGTGAGAAAAGCTGGGAGAAAAGAAAGGAACATGGAACCGAAGAGAAATAGCTGACTATACCTAAAGAAAAGGAGAAGACTATTCAGTCACATCCAATGTCTTGAGGGTGAGGTGCAACATCGTCCCCAAAGATACTTCAAGAGCTAGACGTCAGGGGAGGGAAGTGAAGTTGGGAATTCCGGCCAAGGTGTGAAATAGGAGGAGGCCCAAATATAGAGAGTTGCTCTTGCATGGATTGCCGTTCATGGACAATTTGGCATGTAACGTCGCGAAAGGTAGATAGATACTCACACCACATTGGAAAGCCTGCTGATAGAATTCACAAATTCAGTTTGTTGACATTGTACAATACAGAGGGCTGACATTACCTAGCCCAGAAGCACTGATTCCAAATGGTAGTTTCGCCCCTGTACCTTGCAATTATGATAACATGTCCTGACTAGTTGCTTATAGAAAACATAACAGTAAAAAAGCTGCCATATTGCTGGCTAGCTAATCCTTCAGTGTTCCAGTCATTTGGCCTTGTACACCTCTGGTCCTTACGGTTCGACAAAGGCCGTGCTGCTCTATTGAAGTTTTCATTTTCTTTGCTGTGAATGTAATTTTATATGCTATTTTACATTTATGATGAACCTATACCTTGCTTTTAGAAATTGTTGGCAAAACAACATATATGATGAGCCAAACACTGCACCTCCTTCACTTGTGGATATCCTGGAATAGATGCACGATGGCCAGATGCTGATATCCTGGGATCAGATGCATGCATTGCTTAATTTGTAAAATAATAATAAGTGCTGGTGCCCAAAGCTGTGCTCAGAAACCTGCTGCCAGCACTATTAAATGTCAGCACGCTGAAAACCAAGGATGCGTAGTCTTCAATTCACCTCAGACCTCTATAATATACCACCAGGCATCCCCTGCCTCTCTATCTCATTCTTGCAGGTTTCGGATTTCACCCTTTGTGATGGTGTTCCATCTTTCTCTTTCTCCTTTTTTCCCTTTCTGTGCTTTTCCCTCTCTTGCTCTCGGGAAATGTCTGATCAGGAAAAATAAGTAAAGTACACAAAAAAGTGATGGATGGAATGCTTGAATTAATCTCAGCCACTGGTAATTACTCGGGTCGCATCCCAATCTATCTTTATTTGCACACCAGTTCACCTCAGTTGTGACCCAGGTATATGCAAATCAGTCTTGACGCTGCTCCATTCGGAACAGTCGAGCCTAAACTGTCAAGCCAGGTCCTCCCTGAACCAGAATTCAAGCAACTCAGTATGAGTCTCGCCCTATTATGGGGAAGCAACCTCTCAATACCTTTTGTGTGTTTCATGTACCAACCTAACAGGCATGGGTATGCCCAGACATGCTCACTGTGTCACCATAACTGAGGTGTACCCGGCTGATGAGCCCATAATTGTGACGAAACCGGTCCTGGGTTGCTGGTGTTCCAGTTTCGGGAGAACCTGACTTGGCAGTTCAGGGTGGACTGTTTCCACTGGAGCAGGATCAAGACTGATTTGCATATAGCTGGGTCCAAACTGAGGTGGCATGGTGAGCAAAACAATGATGGGTTGGAGTGCTATCCCGAGCGATTACCAGTGGTTAGACTTATTGCAAGCAACCTCCAATCACCTTTTGTGTGTTTCAGAAGAAATAAGAGCCAGTTCCTAAAAATGAGTACCGATTGCCCCCCATCAGCAACCACGAGCTCAAATAAAGCACTGGATGCGTGATGGTCAAATTCATAGTTATTAGCAAATACTTTTCTCGCCTAGATTCGAAATTGAGGAACGGCGGCTGCTAAACTGAGTTTTAGAACTCCATGTTTTGATTGGATTGCTTTCACTTTTTGGACCACTATGCTTGCAGATTCATATTC
Source organism: Triturus cristatus (assembly GCF_964204655.1). Taxonomy (NCBI): domain Eukaryota; kingdom Metazoa; phylum Chordata; class Amphibia; order Caudata; family Salamandridae; genus Triturus; species Triturus cristatus. The sequence goes on along the minus strand of NC_140580.1, from coordinate 62,071,149 downwards.
CAATACGGACACCAATTGCTAGTTCATGTATTCATTACTAAGATATGTTCTTTTTGTAAATAAGAAAAGCTGACGCCCTACTTAGCCTAGAATATTGAAGGCGAATACCAATCGAGGCTAGATTCCTTAGCAGTCATTAAAATGACTGCTTTATGATTCTCTCAATGTTTCATTCATGCTTAGCCATTACGTATACCTCTTGCTCTTTGTGTTTTTCTATTCACCTTGTCTTAGGAGTTTTTAACTTTGTAGAGATGCTGTGATGCAGGTGCAGTGGTCAGCTATCCATTCAGTATGACCCATTGTATCACAAAAAAGTCAGAATTATAGGGTGGTGATGCATACGTGACCTTGATTAATGGTTCTTAACCTGTAGTCTGGGGACCCCTGAGGATCCACAACACCTCCTTAAGGGTCCGCAACTGCTTAGAAAATTAAATAATAGTAACAGATAAGAAAGGTGTATATAAAAAAAGAAGCAAAATGTAAACCTTGACATTTTACAACGTTCTGTAAATGAGAAGAAATTTGAAATTGGAGACTAAACATGAAGTGGGTGTCCTCAAATTGATTCATGGGAAAAGTGAAGCTGCATCAAACAGAATATAGTATGGACAATGGGTGGTCTCCATTGAATTTAGAATAGCTCTAGCCTTCCCTTCGAAATTAAAAGGTTATTTTGTTTTAAATGTGTAAGTTAACCTCTTCAGTGCCCCGCCCTTTCCACGCCCTGTGCCGGGCGTTGAATTAGCGGGCAGGGTTCATGACGAGATAGTCTCGTCATGGGCACAGCGCAACCGCGCTCCATGACGAGACTATCTCGTCATGGGCACTGAAGGGGTTAAAGAACATATTTTGCCATTTGTATATTTCCTTGATGAATACTTGTTTCAAAATATTTTTCTATTGTTCTGTGCTCCAGATCCTTCAAATTGCTTAGGCCCCAGATTCCAGTAATGATTCACTGGGGTCCAGAGAAGTCAAAAGGTTGAGAACCACTGACTAGATGAATGCTTTTCAGTGTGACCTTTACTTATTTAAATAAGGGATGTACGACGTAACAACGCGTGTCTTTACAACGCGTGCAGTTACATCGCGGTTTTTACAACGAACGCGATGTAACCACGCAATGCCATTACAACGCAAGTCTTTACATCGACTTGCGCTAGATGGCGTGCTAACATTAGAAAAGCGTAATTTACTATTCCAAGTCCAGCCACTTAACAGTAGGGAAGGTGTTGGGATAGTAAACTACACTGTTTGTAATGTTAGCACGCCATCTAGCGCAAGTCGATGTAAAGACTTGCGTTGTAATGGCATCGCGTGGTTACATCACGTTCGTTGTAAAAGCTTCGTTGTAATGGTAGTGCGTTATCAAAGTTTCGTTGTAAAGGTTGTTTACCTTAAGTAAGCATTGTTGATGTGGCATGTGTGCCGGTGTGTTGGCATCACCCAACTGAATTGTCTTTAGGATCTGCTGCTATAACTTGATGTCACCCTGAGACAACAGTAATCGTACTCCTGATAGTACATGGGCCACCCCTAGCCCTTTCCAAGTTTTTACACCCGGGGCACAATCATAACCTAGAGGTCGAATCAACAAGCGTTAGATCTTCAGAAATGGCTCTATCAAGACACTGTAATAAATGTGAATTTCAGGTTTTTGTTCTGTCTACTAAGGTTACATTTATATACAAATTGTTAGGATTTTTTTCCAGACCATGAAGTGCTTGAAATAAACATTGATTAGGGCAGGGCAATTTTATTTGGCTTTCTCCGACGATCTCGGTGAGTTATATCACGCAGGCATCAACATCTGTAAGTATCTCAGTCAGAGACTAATGTGCCTGCTTTCAAGCTATTTTAAGTTTTCTACACAAAGTATATGGAACTTATTGTATGGATCGGCCTGCATTAGTACAATGTACATGGAGAAACAACAGGAAAATTACCAACATCCAGCAGGAACTATTGCGAAATGGACAATTGGAATTTCCACCAGGGTTTTTTTCTGGCAATTTTGGATTTAATAACTTCTTGCTCAGCATCCGTTGGTTGTAAATCGTTTCGTATTTTAGACTGACTGTTCTGTGAGTACTTCACATGATTTGATACTGTTACAATAGGTTAATCAGGACTTGGAGGTATAGAGTTAACTCTGGAGACAGTATGAAGCACTTTTACCAACACGTTCTCCGGAGAGCAGGGCGCTGGCAGTCAGTCCTCTGGAGAGCAGGGCGCTGGCAGTCAGTCCTCTGGAGAGCAGGGCGCTGGCAGTCAGTCAGTCCTCTCTCTGGAGATTCAGGAGTATTGTCAAATACGCGTCCCCTCCGGGTGCTGGGGCCGTTTGGAGCCGGAGCCCAAAGCCACACGTGAAGCACACGCAGTGATTTATGAAAACAATGAGGAACAGTGCCAGAAGTAAAGGTAAGGGCCGGTACTGTACTAAGCTTTTCCCTCCTCCTTTTGTTAAAATAACTTTAGGCCCTAATGAAATGTCCATTACGTGAGCGTAACCTCGCACAATTTTGGTAATTTTTACATTGCGCTTGTTAAGCAAATTTTTTTTTTAAATGGATGTATTATCCGATGCCACATAATTAAGCATCATATGCAGCAGATATGTAGCAGAGAACAATGCCAATGACCAGAACTCTAGTGGCTTCTGTTTGCAGTCCTTATGTCTTTTGCACTATGTATTTAGCGAGCAATGCGACCTCTTATCAAAAATAGATGTAAAGCACACAATTTGTGTTCTAATCAGGGTCCCTGGAATTATGCGATTGTTCAGCCGCAAATATTTTTACATAATTGTAGATTTGCCGCATTTTCCACATAATCAATCATCTGCCTCATAATCTGCATATTTGAACAAACAAAATAGTTTCTAGCTCAAACAGTTCAAAAGTTACAAAAAACGCAATAACACATGTTGCCGCGCAATTGAAGACCCTTTCCAAAGCTGGACTGGTCACCTTTCGTATGTTGGGCTGGTCTCCGGGTTGACCACCTAATTCATTCAGTCCGATTGTTTCCCTTGTGCATGAAGGCACATTTTACATAAATTAAGACAAACAATTTAACATGCAAACACAGCAATGCTGCTGAAAAACAAAAACAATGTGTCCATAATTGGATTTGTGCGCAAGAAACAAAAAAAACTTCATAAAGTGGTGAGGTGTAAGTAATACTGATAGTTAAAAGTGCTGCACAAATGTCAAACCACTACATAAAGTGCCCTGGTTCCACAGGAATAGCTAGCTCGACCTAAATACATTCTCACAGGGCTCCACTGTCCTCCTGTCTTCCACTTTCTAAAGTCATGCCTTGAATATTGCCATTGCAGTCCATGCGCCATGGCACACATTTGGTTTCACAGTTCCTACAACCTATCTTCTGCTCGAATTCAGTCTTCCACAAAGAAAAGGACGCAAGCGGTGTCGCTGCTAAAGAAACAAAAATTATGTGCGACTCCCATAGCCCAATAGTCGGGGTTTGTGTAAGAGTCTTTCATGTATTAAATAAAACATATGCATGAAGTACAATACCAAATATATATATATATATCGCAAACTTGACCCGAAGGTATTAGAGCGCTTTACGTGAGTACAAGTTACATTACACCATTTATGGTAGGTACAGGGTGATCAAGTGATTTGCCCAGAATCACAGGATGTTGAGCTGAACCGAGACTTGAACCCGATTTTCCAAATAAAATGTTGGTAGCGCTGGTCATTGGGACACATCCTCTCCGCTTTAGTTAGTAAACCCCCACCTATGACTTTGCTCTGAAGCTATCGACTGGTTCTTATAGTTCTCCCGCACCCTATGAAATTCTATTATATTTTCTGTTGGAAGGCAGGTCCATGTATTAACCAATATTTTAGTGTAGCACAACTTCTTAAAGTTACTCCTGTTTATCAAAGGTGGAATGGGTCATGGTGACATTAGGAGATTTCTGGGCAGTAAGGGTCTCACAGAGGCCAGTGGGACCAGGGTAGGGTCAGTCACATTTCAGACAGACACGGCACACATAGTGACTTCACCAGCACTACTAGCCTATTACTGACCTGTGAGGTGAGGTATATTTACAGATAAGAACTTTCTCTCAACTCTTATTTCACAAGTAACTCATTTCTCTAATGCCAGACACCTTGCTGAAAACAAGCCCAGGAATGTCCAACAGTTCAGCAGCCACATATTAAAGGCGAGATCTATTGGCTTTGTCAGTGTTATTTATCAGTTTTTAGACTAGACTTAAAAGACACGTTGTTCTTAATTATTCATCAAATGCACAACTTTAACAGACTCCCTAAACTATAATGACCAACTTCAGCGTGAGTTTCCTCTGTGTCTTCCTGTTGGCTGGGAGGTGCAGCTGAGTGCTCCCAATTTCCAACTCAACTTGTCCTATAGTTCTCCAAGCAGCAAAGGTATGTTTCATCACAGTGCCCGGTTCCGACAGCTCTCTAGTTCTTTACAGTAGTTTATTGACTCTGCGAACAAGACAAGCACAAGAGACCCATCGGGAGTGCAGCCTGAACATGTTATGTCCAACTGGGTTGAACAAAATTCCACTTGTCGCTTGCGCTCAAACGACGCTCATCTCTTTGCATGAACACAAACCAAAGTAAAGTTAATATGAATGTATTAAGGTATACACTATAAAAGAAACACTAAGTACATGGAAGCGGGTCATAAGGAGGGTGCACCGACCAAAGCCCGCCGCCTCAGAGGCAACCACATTAAGGCAAGTCAATATTTCTAACAGGAAACATCAGAGCTTCTCAGATCTCATAATGAAGAGATTGGAGCCTGATCTTAACATGGCTGCTCTCAAAGGTCAAGGGTGCTCTCTATTTGTCTGCATGCCTGTTTGGGGGCACATCTCTGATATCGACTATGGGCAGAGTTACAAAGCACGCTCTAGTGGGGGAAGATCAATGTCGTTCCTTGGCGGAGTTTCAAAGCACGCTATGTCCGCTCCTCGAACAGCTGTCAGGAAAGAAATAACATGAATAAACAAGTGAGCACCACATGGCATTTGACAGTAGATGCTCAGGTAATGGAAGGTTGGAAAATAAATAACTTCCACCTTAACTGCTTCTGAAGCGAAAGCTGTGACTAACCCTGCTGTAGTGCCAGTGGCTCCATGGATCTGCAGCTCATAGAAGCAGCGAGGGGCAGGAAGTGGAAGGAAGTAAATAATAACCTAGGCTGTGATGTCCAGAGGGAGGAGGAGCCTATGCATGTTCTGCAGGTGAAAGCATGGGATGGACAACCAAAACCAACACTTAGTGAAATCGCCTGGGCTGATCCAAGCACCCAAAGGAGGGACAATTGAGAGATTGAGAGCAATGGGCCAATAGAAAGCCAGCATTTCTGAATGGCTCAAGAAAGAACTGATGGCAATCATTGGGTTTGCCAAAAGCCCACAGAAGAGATACAACAGGTCTTGCAGACAGCGCAAGCGCTGTCGAGGCTCTACCTAAAAATGACCAAACAATGAAGCAATACTGTGCAAAATGTGCTGCATTGTGCATGCATAATTGGCATTTTCTGGCCGCATAATTTACTCAACCCTGCCGCATATTTTGGCCGTCTAATTCTAGTGGCTCTGGCTATAATAAAGTGCCAAACGTCAGCAGACTGAACAGGCACTTGTCTCTGCACAAGATGTAAAATGTTGTTCCACAAAGCTGCTCTTATTGCTGCAATGTTAAAAAACGTGTATTCTATGATAAAATACACAAATGACAAACACATAACTAGTTTTCTGAGGTGAGATGATCAGTGTACTAGCAAGTGAAATAAAATGAAGTTGCTAACTCCAGCTTCACCCCGGAGGAAAATACCTCAAAAAATAACACTAGAAAACTGTAGGTAAATGGCATCAAAATTAGCTGCATAACAACTCATTTGGGGTAAAAACCAACAGCAGTGGTAACCATGGAAGGATCTCCAGATTTTTGGGGGTAAACTGTTGGTGGAGGAAATGTAATTATCTCCAATATTTTTGGAGTAATGGGCAGGTTAAAGACACTTTTACAAAGAAAAAAATAGCCTGCAAATACCAATTCCGGAGGAAATACTTCAGCCTCAAAAAATGGATTTTACTCCACATTAACACACATCAAAATCAGCACCTGTGTGTGTCTTGAACTCGACATTCGAAGCAGGTAAACTGATCCTTGACCCAAATCGGGGTGTAATTTGTTCTGAGGAAATAACAGATATTATGCATTTTGTTAATGGTTAAAAACAAATATGTTAAGCTGTTTAATGCAAAGTAATTGTAATGCCAACTTTATTGATTAAAATGGGTGCTGAGAGGCGTAACGGTCGTGTCCTCCTGTGCTGAACTGTATCTCTTCACTAAATGAACACTACCATATTCATCGACGAAGGGACTGTCTTGCCTAAAAGAGAGCACGAAGTGCTAATCTAAGGCACTGCCTACGTCACAGGTTCGCCGACAGCTATCCTCCATTTTACGGAGCTGTTCAGTGGTAATAGCGGTTTGTCAATGAAACTTTCTGAAACGAGCTGCTTTTGGTTGGAAATGTAGCAGCCTTTGCTGGTGCATCTAAAGTAATGACAATAACATATGTAGAACTTTCGCACTCCTGTGTTTAAAAATTATTCCAGGTAACTCAAGTTTCAAATGGTTTGGGTGCTGTGGGGTGTCACCTCCTGACCAATGAGGCGTAGCAGTAGTACGTAGAAGAAAAAATCTTTCAACACTGGAAAGATCACCCATGTAAGCACTCCGGCGCAAAAAAAATCGCTTTCAAAAGTCGATTGTCCATTAATCAAATTTGACTCTAATTTATTTGCATGATATTTCAATGATAAAGAAATTCATTCCTTGATACAAAACATGTGTATATCCATACTTATTTTGAGAATCCACTGTGCAAATTTTTAGCAATTCACAGGAAAATCAATCCCCGATGCATTTCGGGACTGGCCCTTCTTCAGGGGGTTCTCCCTGTAAACAAAAATGTATGCTCTAAACATCCTCAAGCAGAATGCATCAAAAACAAACTAATGATTGAGAAACAAAACAAGCATTTATAGTATTTGTTTCTTAACAATTAGTTTATCATCGAAATATCATGCATCTTAAGTAATTACAGATCTTGACACTAAAACATAGCACAAAGCAAAGGATCAACACAACATGCACATAAAAGGTCACAAAATCACACAACTATCAAAACAGAACATAAAACAACAAACGCAGTACAACACAACAACATAATGCCATAATATAGCACAAAAAGTTCAAAAACAATACATCACCACCACCACAAAAAACAAGTATGCACCCATCTGCTATTCACATATTACTACCTTCACAATCTGTTTTAATGATATGGTGGATAAGGTGTGTGCGACAAGCACTCACTTATGTATCATAAAGGACATGTAACAGCACCAGTGATCCAATCCCGACTCTTAGTTTCAGGGCGGACAGATGAAATGGAAGGCGCATACAGTTCTAGTCATCCATGTTCTGCTTAGACACTCATTCACAGCGTATGCCGGCTTTGGCTGCAGGCGCTGCCTTCCATGTCTCATGTCACCAGTACGATATTGTTAGAGGACGGAAGTGATGTCATTTCCGTATTTGAGGTGCGCACTGAATATTACAAGCAGCCTGTAATTAAGAAATTAGGTACATGTTTTTAAACACCATGCAGGCTTCCGTGTAAGGTATATAACAATAAACAGCATTTACATAAAACGCACTAACAGACTGGGTCTCTTGATACTGGATGAAAAGGAGTAACACAAAGTTACAGTCTAAGGATTTTGTAGAGAATCAATGATTTTGGTGATCCCTTAGGGCCTGGTTACCAGGGACCCCTGTCTGATCCCAACGTTTTGTGGAATAGTGTGTATTTTGGTGATTAACACATTCTCCCAGTTAAATTCTAGCAGGTTTGAATTGGTGAAATGTAACAAATCGGGCGACCTGTAAAGCACCAGCTAATTACATGGGTTAGTAAATATCACCCCTCATCATTGTGATCCCTTCACAAACCGGTGTGCGTAGGGATGGTAATTTAACATTCCACATGTACTCAGGCCCATGGTGGCGAAAAATTGCATGCTGGGTGCCTTTTTGAGGTCCCAGGTATCACATGTGACTTGCAATATCCTTTTGTGGGCCAAGCTTCCTGTACTCTATGAGTGGGCAGATCATTCGTTATCTTAGCAAGTTTATAAAAAAAAAAATTTTAAAAGCTGAAAGAAAGAGCGGTGTCCCTGAAGTGGACACCGTGTTGTTTTAAAAGTAATAATAAAAAATAAAAAAACAATAGCGTCGCCATTGTAGCGTGACTGCCGTGGAGGTAGGGGCAGCCACTCTTAAAGTTAGAGCAGTATAGGGCTCCATAGGAAAGCGCCCCCCAATGTCCTGTGTGGGCATGCTGAAAATACAAAAAACAGTCGCCATTGTACCTATTAGTCAATAAACAAAATAGTGCTCACTGACTTATAACGCAGACAGTGTAATAAGCCAAGTAAAAGGGCCAGTCAGTATGGGAGGTAACAAATGCAGAAATGTAAGCTAAAAATCTGTGATTAGCATAGTGTGCTGCCCGTCCGACATTTTGCTGTTTCTATGGATGCATCCAGATATATAATACAACAAAGAACATTACACCTACAACAAGCCAGGACTATTGGCTTTGCCAATGGTTGTTATATGCATAAGATAAATAAGCAACAACTATGGCTTCGTAGAAGAGAATATTGTTAATGCTTCAATTCTGAAATGACACTGAGAAAGAACTTTAACGAGTCTCTTCGAAGTTACATCAAAGGCAGTGAAGGGTGGTACTGTTGCAGAGTTAAGACTATTTTATTCACCCTGAGGGTGAGGGCAAAAATGGAGAGTCCGACAGGGACCCGTCTCAGCATCTGCTTTTACAACTACCGGTGCTGGGCATCGGCAGGACCTGGCCCACATAAAGCCCTGGATGCGATAGCGCACTGAGCTATTTTACCGGCTATAATCTTACTAAAAACTAAAACAATGTTAAACTGCACGTTGGTGGGAGCAAGAAATATATAAAAAATGCCGTATTATTACTATTATAATCGAGTAAGTTAATACGTGCACTACTGGAATGGTTGTATCCAAGTGTCGTCAAAATTGTATTTAGGTTATGTTACCGTGCTCCTGGGTGTCACTTCTCTGAACGTGAAGCGCGGGAATTAGATACGTTTGGTTGCACACCCTAGAATGTTGTGTGTGTCCCCTGGGCACTGGTGTTGTGAATGTTTGTCCTTCAATCAAAATTCAATAAAGTTGCACACAAAGTTTTTTCAAATACTTATAATCCATTTAATCACGAAATTTATATCTCATTCCGGTGATGCATCGAACATTACGAGTTTTTCTTTTCCCAATGCATTTCGGCAATGTGCCTTCTTCTGGGGAATATCTAAAGAATTAATATATAATGAGGCTGTGAATATAGTGTCATTGGAAGAAATAAAGAAACATATATGCATATAAACAGTTCGTAACGTTCCTTAAACCGTTTATATTGTTCGTCACGGGTGATCTCTTAATGGTTGTTATAAAGTGACGGTGGGTGATAGCAGAAAAGCTAAATGTATCGGGTTCGATGGTGGTGCCAAAAGGGTGAAAATGTGTTAGCGAATAAAAACGGAAAGCATTCATACACTTGTTATGAGCTGAGTTAAAACTGAACGGTGAATGTGTTTGTTGTGAATAGGCGGGAAAACTCTATGCTCGCTCGGTAGTTTTAAGCTCTTAATGTGGGGGCACCAGGTTGTGTGTTAGTTGTATCATGCCTCCCCAGGTATTTAAAAGTAGATGCTAGCTTTCTGGATGTACTTACTTAGGTGTCTCGTGGTGTCTACCGTGTTCGGTGCGCCATCATTGTCAGGTGTCTGCCGATGTGTAAACGCTCCGTAGAGTGCCGGTGTGTTTATGGGTTAGGGTCATGAAAATAAACATGGGACTAGTTGTTGGTGCATAGATAGTGAGAACAGACTATGCCTGCTACATGACTCTCAGTCAACACGAACAAAAACATTTATATGGGTGATATAATCAATGCAAATAAAATCAATGCAAGAAAAATTGTACAATCAGAGGTAACATGTAAATTCCATGCGGTCATTCATCCCGTCGGGTTTCATTGAATGTAGTGTGCGAATCCAGTGATTTTCGCGCTGTAATAAAGTTTTGTGGTTGTCTCTGCCTTCAGTTTTTACGATAATTTCCAAAATGTTAAACTTAAGTTGGCTGATTTGATGTCCAGCTTCTATGAAGTGGCTTGCCACTGTTGATTTGAGATTCCAAGTTCTAATGTTGCTTTTGTGTTCATTTATACGTGTTTTGATTTTTCTTTCTGTTTGCCCCACGTATATTTTGCCACATGGGCATTTGAGTTGATATATGGTGTTGGACGTGTCGCACGTGGCAGTTACTTTGAGTTTAATGATGTATCCTTTCATGGGATGTGTGATGGAAGAACCAGGAATGATATTGTTGCAGTTGTTGCAATTCCAGCATGCTATAGTACCTTTGTATTGGATGTTTGGATTTTGATCCGTGGGAGTTTTTATGATTTCACCCAAATTTTGGCTCTGGTATATGCAAAGATAGGTTCTTGATCAAAGATTCTGTTAAAGTCTGGTTCCAATTTTAATATGGGCCAGTGCCTTTTGATGATGTGTTTAAAGCTTCTACTCATGGTGGAATACTTAGATACTATCGTGGTTCGATTGTCAGTGGTTTTTTTTGTGGGTAACAGTGCTGTGCTTCTGCTGATCTTGTTACTTTTGCTTTCTGCTTGCTGCAAAATGGTTTCTGGGTATCCTCTTGATCGGAAACGTTTCAACATTTCATTAATGCGTGTTGTCCTCACATTAGGATCTGATACAATTCTTGTGATTCTCAGTATTTGTGTGAATGGCATGTTGTTTTTCAAAGAGTTGAGGTGAAAGCTGTCGTAGGACAGCATGTTATTTTTATCCGTTGGTTTTCTGAAAAGGTCTGTTTGGAATCCTTCATTGGTTTGTATGATTTTCATGTCCAAGAAATTGATTACGTTTGATTGTATCTCTGAAGTAAATTGAATTCTTTGATCTATTAAGTTCAGTTCATCCACGAGTTTGGAAAGAGTGGATGTTGGTCCATTCCATAAGATGAAAATGTCGTCTATGAACCTTACAAACATTTTGAGATGTGTTTGCCATGCTGGATTGGTTAGGATGTGTTTGTTTTCAAACATTCCCATGAAGATGTTCGCGTACGTGGGCGCGGCACAATTGCCCATAGAAGTACCCGTCTTCTGCAAAAACCAGTTGTTCTTCCATTTGAAATAACTGTGTTGTAGTGTGAAAAACATTAGTTCCATCAAAAAGATTTGTAGATCCGAATTGTATTCACTTAGTAGGAGTGATTGTTCTACCGCTTCCAAGCCCATAAGGTGTGGAATAGATGTATATAGAGATTTCACGTCGATCGTGCACATCAGGATGGTTTCATTATCGTTTTTCAAGCGTATGAATGCTTTCCGTTTTTATTCGCTAACACATTTTCACCCTTTTGGCACCACCATCGAACCCGATACATTTAGCTTTTCTGCTATTACCCACCGTCACTTTATAACAACCATTAAGAGATCACCCGTGACGAACAATATAAACGGTTTAAGGAACGTTACGAACTGTTTATATGCATATATGTTTCTTTATTTCTTCCAATGACACTATATTCACAGCCTCATTATATATTAATTCTTTAGATATTCCCCAGAAGAAGGCACATTGCCGAAATGCATTGGGAAAAGAAAAACTCGTAATGTTCGATGCATCACCTGAATGAAATATAAATTTCGTGATTAAATGGATTATAAGTATTTGAAAAAACTTTGTGTGCAACTTTATTGAATTTTGATTGAAGGACAAACATTCACAACACCAGTGCCCAGGGGACACACCCAACATTCTAGGGTGTGCAACCAAACGTATCTAATTCCCGCGCTTCACGTTCAGAGAAGTGACACCCAGGAGCACGGTGAAAATCATACAAACCAATGAAGGATTCCAAACAGACCTTTTCAGAAAACCAACGGATAAAAATAACATGCTGTCCTACGACAGCTTTCACCTCAACTCTTTGAAACACAACATGCCATTCACACAAATACTGAGAATCACAAGAATTGTATCAGATCCTAATGTGAGGACAACACGCATTAATGAAATGTTGAAACGTTTCCGATCAAGAGGATACCCAGAAACCATTTTGCAGCAAGCAGAAAGCAAAAGTAACAAGATCAGCAGAAGCACAGCACTGTTACCCACAAAAAAACCCACTGACAATCGAACCACGATAGTATCTAAGTATTCCACAATGAGTAGAAGCTTTAAACACATCATCAAAAGGCACTGGCCCATATTAAAATTGGAACCAGACTTTAACAGAATCTTTGATCAAGAACCGATCTTTGCATATACCAGAGCCAAAAATTTGGGTGAAATCATAAAAACTCCCACGGATCAAAATCCAAACATCCAATACAAAGGTACTATAGCATGCTGGAATTGCAACAACTGCAACAATATCATTCCTGGTTCTTCCATCACACATCCCATGAAAGGATACATCATTAAACTCAAAGTAACTGCCACGTGCGACACGTCCAACACCATATATCAACTCAAATGCCCATGTGGCAAAATATATGTGGGGCAAACAGAAAGAAAAATCAAAACACGTATAAATGAACACAAAAGCAACATTAGAACTCGGAATCTCAAATCAACAGTGGCAAGCCACTTCATAGAAGCTGGACATCAAATCAGCCAACTTAAGTTTAACATTTTGGAAATTATCGTAAAAACTGAAGGCAGAGACAACCACAAAACTTTATTACAGCGCGAAAATCACTGGATTCGCACACTACATTCAATGAAACCCGACGGGATGAATGACCGCATGGAATTTATATGTTACCTCTGATTGTACAATTTTTCTTGCATTGATTTTATTTGCATTGATTATATCACCCATATAAATGTTTTTGTTCGTGTTGACTGAGAGTCATGTAGCAGGCATAGTCTGTTCTCACTATCTATGCACCAACAACTAGTCCCATGTTTATTTTCATGACCCTAACCCATAAACACACCGGCACTCTAAGGAGCGTTTACACATCGGCAGACACCTGACAATGATGGCGCACCGAACACGGTAGACACCACGAGACACCTAAGTAAGTACATCCAGAAAGCTAGCATCTACTTTTAAATACCTGGGGAGGCATGATACAACTAACACACAACCTGGTGCCCCCACATTAAGAGCTTAAAACTACCGAGCGAGCATAGAGTTTTCCCGCCTATTCACAACAAACACATTCACCGTTCAGTTTTAACTCAGCTCATAACAAGCGTATGAATGCTTTCCGTTTTTATTCGCTAACACATTTTCACCCTTTTGGCACCACCATCGAACCCCATACATTTAGCTTTTCTGCTATCACCCACCGTCACTTTATAACAACCATTAAGAGATCACCCGTGACGAACAATATAAACGGTTTAAGGAACGTTACGAACTGTTTATATGCATATATGTTTCTTTATTTCTTCCAATGACACTATATTCACAGCCTCATTATATATTAATTCTTTAGATATTCCCCAGAAGAAGGCACATTGCCGAAATGCATTGGGAAAAGTAAAACTCGTAATGTTCGATGCATCACCGGAATGAAATATACATTTCGTGATTAAATGGATTATAAGTATTTGAAAAAACTTTGTGTGCAACTTTATTGAATTTTGATTGAAGGTCAAACATTCACAACACCAGTGCCCAGGGGACACACCCAACATTCTAGGGTGTGCAACCAAACGTATTAATACTATTATCATGAAGTAGCCCAATTTTCAGTCCCCTCAGAAACTTTCTAAACCTTCTCTACTCTATGCACAATTTACTTTGTAGACCGAAGGCAAACTATTTTGCAGTTGCTTTTACTGACGTCGTAAATCACTGCCTTGGAACTGTAAATATTTAGAAGAGAAAACACTTGCAGCTGTAGGGGAAGGTCAGACCCTGAAATATTCTGCAAGACTCTTGCATTTGAAATCGTGGCCTTGTTAACCGCTGTGATATTCAGGAACCTCTCTACAGAGTTTGTTTCAAGAGTAAAGTCAACCCTTGGATCAGACCTGCAACTCTAACGCCACGGCGAGCTGGCGGGTTTCTTCTACCCGATTATTATGAGCAACTGATTAGGGAATAACACAACGTATGTTATTGTACTTCGACCAGGGTGGAGAGCCCTCCACCTAGGCTAGAAGGGTAGAGAGGTATATCGGGTGTGGATACGTCCTCCCGAATCCAATCAATAACTACTAAAGGTATCCCACCCAATGCATTGAGGGCTCAGCGCTAAACTCTCATGGCGTCACCCGCTCAGCGCGGGAAAGGAAGCAATTCCTTTTTGTTTAGTAACCCTCACACACCCTAGTGGTGTCATGCTTCATCATCGGGTTCACCCTGACTCCTAAAGGTCAGAGTGGGCTCGGCCATATTCCAGGGAGCACTTTGGAGAGATAGGCCAGGGGGTTTAAAAATAAAAATCCTCCTCTGTCTCCAGGTATCCCTTTATTAGCGGAGGTGTTTGGGATATTAAAATTATATATACAAGGGTTCCTCAGGAAATGATGGTCCTATGACCCCTAGTATCTTGCCAACATGTTTCAGCCCTTAACAATGGCCTCTTGGGTCCTGGGCTTTCTTCAGGGCAAATAGAAGTTCCCTCCCTGGTTATACAAATAGGTTTTACCTAATTTTTATTTGGAGGGTGGAGAAAGCTGTATCCACAACAGTGGTATGGAAGTGATACTTATCTTCCTTCTGGTTTTTCTTATGTCTTATATCCGCCTGTAATGGAAAATGAGAGGACACTAATACATTTTATACAGCACATTTCATATGCTTCACCAATGTAATACCAATCTACTGGGTTCTGTCATGTGCTCTCATTCCAAACATTCTTGGTGGTCTGTGTTCAACCGAGGTGAGCTAATTATGGACCATGTCGTTCAGCTTGCTTGCATTTTGTGGCGTGTATTAGGTAACTGCACTACTACTAACAGTCCATGAACATCAATCCATTCAGAAATCCACGTTTAAACATAGATCATCATAAGATCACACCGTCGATCCACATACTTGCACATCACCTTTCAGCTAAAATTCCAACTTTATGAGTGTAGTTTTCCCTTTCACATGTATCTGACCCTATTGTGGTGGATTGCATGTATCTCAAAGGGAGCGGTGGTAGGGATAGCCTTTTAGTCACACTCTGCGTCGTCCATAATGTATAGTTGCTTGGGAGAAAGAGAGAGATAAAACTCGCCAGTTTAGTTTCGTATTTGCCCAGCGCTATCTTTATTGCAAGGAGGCCTCACTCTATCTGGAAGAAAACTTCCTGGTCCCCACTTACTTTTTCAAAGGTCCTGCCCCTCAATTCCACCTACTTGGGTCTGCATCTCCCAGCTTTCGCAGCTATGTGAAACGGGAGTGCGGCTTTTAAACTCAGTATCCAGTGACGGCCCGTGTAGGGCGTTTTACCGGGGCAGGGTGGGGGGTTGCAAAATGCGGCAAACGGCTGTGTTCAGGTAAGTTACGAAAAAAATTAATAAAAAGAATTTCGTTGCGCGCGTTGCATCGCATTTGGCGATGCAGCGCGCGCAACGCCCACCCTGCATACATTAAACCCGACGCAGGTTTAATGTGGCGCAGGGCTTCACAACGTGACGCATCTCCCTAGATGCGTCACGTTGTAAATGGGCCGCAACTTTTACACTGCTGCTGCGTCACAAAAGTGATGCAACGATGGTGCAAAAGTGACGCAAAGGGCTTGTAAATCTGCCCCACAGTGTTCACCAACTACATAAAGCAGAGCGTATAACTTCACAAGTAAAAGTTCCAGTCCTTGTGGGTGGTTACAAATGGGAACAAGGCGGTACCAAGGAGGGACTAGTAAGCCTATTTACCAATGAAAAACAACGATTTAGGAAGGACAGTAACAGGAGCCATTTGAAAAGAGGGGCGGGCAAATGGGCAGAGCTTGTATTCCATACCCAATACAGCATGCCTCGAAGAGCGAGCAGTGCATGCGAGCTGCCGCTAGGTGCAACCTAAAAATTGCAGAGTCTGTGAAACCTAGTCTTTCTTTTTTAGTGAGAAGCTTATTCGGACTTGAAGCAGCACGACCGGTGAATGAATATAAGAAAAGCATGCTGAAGTAAACAGAGCATGAGGATGCTGGCTGCAGTGACAGTAAAAGGTAGTTACAACCATCCAGGTTATACAAACAGACACTTGTAATTAATTGAAATTGGAGGCAGCAGATAAGGGGGATGCTCAAATAATGCGTTAAGAGGCCAGAGCCACTGAGTAAAGTTCATTGCAGCAAAGGAAATGAAAACCAAAATTTTAAGAATTTGCAGGCCCTAGCTTCAAACAAAGCACATTTTTAGACAAATCGTTTTATTAATAAAAGAACCCTGCACCATATATTATGGTCTTGTACAGCTCACGTAAAAACAGATGCAAATTCAAGGGTGGCTCCTCCGCAATGGCGGAGGAGCGTCGCCCACTGTCAGGAGGTGAAAAATAAAATGATTATCTATAATTGTTTTATTTTTCACTTGCCGGTTCTGACCCTGCCTGTGCAGAGAGGGACGGGGCGGGGCATGGGAGGGGGAGGAGGAGTGCACAGTGCACGTTTAAGTGTGCATGTGTGTTTGGTCGGCTGTCTCAGGCCTGCCAAACACGCATGCACACTTAGGTTTCTTTTTGTTTTAAAGAATTCTTTATCCTCATATGACCTCCGTAGATGAAACAACCTCTCGATCTGTGCCACCTGTGCTGCTCTTATCTAAGGAGTCCAGACCCAGCTGATGTTATTTATGCGAAGCCCAGTCGCACCACACATCGTGAGCTGACCAAGAGGTATAATCATTGGATGGTATAAAATAAATTAAACAGCATCTGTACAGTCTAACAGATTCCAAAATAACCCCAGATCTGATCTATCTCTATGGAGGTCAACTTTTTGGTCCAAATCTCTAAAATATAATACCGCATTCCACCAAGCTCTCCATGTTGGGGGTACAGCTTGGCACCATTACTTACAAATCTCCCTTCTTGCTAAAAGAACTAAGTAAAATACCAATTTACTTTGTAACCCCGAAAGCCCCAGCACCCCATCAGGCTTCAGTACAATACCAAAAAGGTTAAGAGAAGGGCTTACCTCAACCTCCGTGCCAAGAACATCGGACAAGGTCTTGCCCACACTGACCCAAAATTCTTGAATCACGGGGCAAGCCACAAAAATGTGAATGTCATCCGCACTTAGGTTTCTTCTGTATTGAACAGTCGGGATGGAGAAACAGCACAGACTCCCTGGTCTTAGCGGATAGTCTTTTCAGCCTGCTCAGGCCAATCCCTGCGCTGCTCTCATAGCATGGGAGCAGCGCGGGGATTGCACAGGGAGTTAATACTGCCCCAGTGCCTTATGGACGAGGAAGACCGAGGCGTGAAGCAGGAGTCATCCAGCTGCTCCAGGCAAGTGTTTAAATTTTGTTTATATTATTATCACCCACGCGCTCGCCCTCCCATTCTCCCACGCACCTCCTCCACCCGCCCACCACTTCTTCATTGTGTCAACAGCCATTGACCTAATTTAAACAAAATGTTTTAATTAAAATAATTTAATAACTAAGTCTGTCTGTAAAAGGGGGAAGGAGATGTGACATTAAACTGAAGCTTCTGTGCAGAAGCATCACCTCACCCCTTGTAGTCCCATCTCAAGTTGGGGGTGGTCTGGTAGAGATAGGAAAGTACAAATCTTAAATGCAACTGGAATAAAAATAAACACTTTTCCTCCCGTGATAAGGGCCACCTCCAGTGTGCAGTAAATCGAATCAAACATTTTCCATGATATCTGTCAGGTTTCTCTTTCCTCTGTAGTAGAAACTCCTCAGAATCCAGGTGCAGTAATGAAGGGTTCACCCCCTGACATACCCAACTCTGGATATAACCACAGAGTATTAGGGCAATCAGGCGAGGGAAAGGATAGGGAAGGGACAGCGGGTAAAAAGAACCTGTAACAACAAATAACAAGAGCTAAGCATCAATACAACTACTCTCATGATATTCTTGCTAGATTCTCCAATATACCTTGCTTTAGGGACAGTCGTTCATTGCTCCCTATGCAACTGAGAATCTCCTGTAGGTCCGGAGGTCTATCTATAACACAGAATAGCCATAGATTAATGCATTTTGAAATATCACATTTCTTATATAAAGGCAGTTCTCCAATCATCCCACATACATACCAGCAGTTGCAAGTTCTGCAATAGGAGAAAAGGAAATAATATATGATGTTCTAGTTAGTTCAGTACAACATATATAAGAACAAAGAACGCTGTCCCATACAAAGTTTCAGGAAGAAGTTCATACCCACAGTACCGTGAAACCAACACAAGTTTATTGGATAAAATAAACGGCAACTGAAAACCAATCCAGACACGGAAAGGCATAGTAGCTAACCACCGCGTTCCTCTCTCGTAATTAGATTAATGTCCACCGCTGTACGGGACGAGAATTAAATAAAGAAACACAACCTCAGAAACGGTAATGCGTGGTTACTTCACCACCGCATTCCGCTCTGGTTCTCCGAACCCTGGTTCCAAGATAATTAAGGTTAACGTCACTCCTGTGACTTGTGAAATGGCAATGGTGGTTGCTTCACCACCGCATTCTGCTCGAATGCCTTAAAAATGTAGCTTCGGTTTCCGCCGAGCCAAAAGGTAGAATTAGCACAGAAAACGGCGTGATCGCGGGACTCCTCACCACGACACGCCAAGGTTACTCACAGTTACAAAGTTACCAGCTAGGACTGGTGTAAAGACGAGCATCATCCGTCCACCCGACAACCCCAGGCAAGACTCCTCCGTGCTAAGGGAATCAGCGCGCCAGCTCCCCAGCCCCTACCAAGGTCCATGCATCTTGGAACAATCTCCGATGATTTACAAAACTCTCTCTCAGCTGAGAAAGAGACCGGAAACTGTATTACGCACACGGTCAGGTGTGCGTCCCACATTGTTATAGCCCCTCCTACCTCAAGCATCATGGGAGATGTAGTTTCTTCATAACGATGAGATAGGTGCAATACGTCCAATTCCTGACAATATCAGGTCAGCTCACGTCAATATTCACAATACTGGGCACTGGCGTGCTGTGATGCATCAACCTGTATGAACATGTGGGTCTTTTAACCATGTTGAATCCTTATATTTACAGCGAATTGAATTCCTGGATCCCCCAAAACACCAGTTCTTTACATACCTCCTGAATGTCCCTCTTCCATTCTAACATCATGAAACATCTTGTGATCAGAGAATATATTGCCCCTAATTTGAGGCTACGATCAAAATCTTATTTCTGTTAGACTTGTTGTGCCCAATTTTGAGAAACCGGGCGCTGTTGCAGTACCTCCCACTTTTTGCCTGAATTTTGATGCAATTTTGACTGAGGTGTACTTGATCCCTGCTAACCAGGTTCACAGTATCAGTATTCTTTCCCGTAAAATGTACCACGATTGGCACAACTTCAGCTACCCCTGTGAGTCTCTAGTAAATGGTACCCCTGGTCCCTAGGGCATGGATATTGAAGAGGGTCCTCCGGGGCTGCAGCACGGGTTGTGCCACCCCAGGGCCCCCTCACCAAGGCTATCCTCTCTGGCACTGCAGGCTGCGTGTCTTGGTGCAGGAAAATCAGAAGGGTCGATATGGCACACAACCCTGTGTGCCATGCTACCCATGCACTGCATAAGATAAAGGTAAGTCACCCCTACTGCAGGCCGTTAACCCTAAGGCAGGGTGCACTATATCTCATGGGCATATCAGCTTGAGCAGATATGTCCCTACAACGTCCAGTCCATTCTGTGATGTTTTTAGTAAATAGGGAAGCCATAATGAGTACATGGGCTAGATGCTTGTCAATACGAGTTTCCTAGCTCTATGATGGCGTCACTGATTTATAAGGTGGCTGGTACCAAACATCTTGTCTTAATAAATCCTCTCTGATGCTAGTGTTGGATCTATTAATAAATTCACACAGGAGACCCTTTAAGAGGGTCCACTGAAACCCATCCAAACACTAGTGGGGTCTCTGGCCGGTTTTCACCAGCCTGATACTACCAGAAATATTTCTGACCTCATGGGTTAAGAGCCAGCACTCTCAGAGGACAGAAGCAATATCTACACTAGGTGGGGGTGTTTCACACCTCCTCCAGGACAGGATGGCATTCCCAGGCGGGAAGCTTCAGAGGCAGTGCTGCCTTTGAAATCCAACCCAACAACACCCAGGTTGTGGGGGATGCCAAGCCCCCTTTTCTGCTCCACATTTGGCAGGAGGAAAATCAAGAACATTACTTAGATGAGGAGAAGGGTCCTTCTTCAGCCTGCACCACCCCTAGGGCAGGGCAGGCGAGGTGAAGCCCTCTCCTGATTTCCACCATCCAATCAGGGCTAGGGCAGTGCCCTTCCCACATGAAGGGGTCACTAGAGGGTGTGGACACCCTAAAGGTAAGTTGCTCATTGGCTACTACCTGTCTCCCCTAAAGGATCTAAAGAAGACCTGGGAAGAAGATGTGCTGCTGATTGAGAAATTATGCCCTGCTGCAGAAGAACCAAGCCCTGCCAACTGCAAAGGGACTCAATAACTATTGCCTACCAATGCTATCTGAATCCTGAGCAGCCTCCAAGAACCCTGGAGCCCTGGCAACCTTTGTCAATTACCTGGGACCTCCCTTTAGACAAGTGGTACTAGTCCCCACCAAGACCTCCGACAGCTCCAACACAGATAACCCAGAACTGCCTGCTGTGCCCGAGCCCTGAGCCTTCCAAAACTCCAACTCCCCTGGAGTAGAACATCCCCTAAACTCTGTGCGACCATTGTTCCTCAAAACTCAGAGGTGGAGTTGTTTCCATCCACCGTGATGGTAAATGTGTTGGCGGTACTCCGCTATCTAACCCTATGCTTTTCTTTCCCCTGATGGCGATGGTATCTGCCTGACTGTAGTTGTTGCTTGAAACTCGTAAGTATTTGTATCTTGAACTGCATTTGGTTTGAAATCCACATACAAAGCATTTATTCCCTGGTGAATGAAGTTCTTGGTTTCTAAAAATATATAAAGATACCATTTTTTTTGCCAATTGGTCTTGGATTTATTGCCTCTGTGTGTGACAACAAATGCTTAGTTGCTGGTGTTTGCAAGTGGAGCTTTGCTGTAACGCCTATGACACATTTGTACTAACTTCTATTTCTCTTCCTTCAAATAATAAAACTCAAGCTGTTCTCTTCTTCCTTTTCCAGGCTATATACTTTGGACTAGTAATGTGGAAGTTCTCAGCCATGAATAGTCTGAGATCGATGCATCTTTTGAGGCCGTCTTTATTTTTTTTTCCAATCATTTTCGCCTGTTGCCTACTTTCATTACGGTTGTCTAGTCACTCTTCTGATGCTGGTCTAAAGTGACTTGAGGAACTTGTACGCTTTATTGTCTGCCTCAGAATTAGACTCTTTGAATGGTAATGATTAGCCCAACGGATTGTTTGTAACACACTTGGGGGCATATTTACAAGCCCCTATCACCACAGGAATGTGGCTTAATGCTGGCTTGTAAATAAGGCACACTTTCATGCTATACTTAGCATGAAAGGGGCGGGCAATCGGTGTTGTGGTGGGCGGTCCACCGCAACGCCCATTGATTTTGATGCTGCCCGATATGTACATGGGTGGTGTAAATATGGGGCAGTGCCAAAATTAAGGCCAGGGAAACCCTGGCTTGCTGAAATGAGGAGAAATTTTTAATTTCTCCTCATTTTTGCTGTTCCCATGTGTGCAGCATTGTGAAGCACACATAGAAACAGCAAAACGCCATTGATTGTTTATGTTCAGGAAGGTGTCCCTTCTTGCACATAAACAATCATGAAAAAAAAATAACGTTGTGCAACTTCTATGTGTGCTTCATTATGCAGTACATATAGAAGTTTCAAAATGCAATTTCAGATTGTTTATGTGCATGAAGGGACACCTTCCTGCACATAAACAATAATTCCCCTCAACACAGGCACCCTTGCACTATGATGCAAGGGTGCCTGCATTGGCGCTAGGCAGCTAAATTAGCGCCACTGCAGGGGGAACGCAACGGCTGCACCGTATTCTTGTAAATACAGTGCAGCCCTGTGCTTCAGAAGTGGTGGAGCGTGGAGTTAAGCCAAGGAGGCTAATGTTGCGCCCCACCACTTCCTTGTAAGTATGCCACTTGGATTCAATAGGTTTTTATAGTTTCAAGCCCTCCTTTACCCTTTGGTTCATCTAATAGTGCTTGAAAGCCTGAATGGCTTGTAGAGCACTGGGGCAAACATGAGAGTACGATAGCTTGAAATGCTCTATCTATGAAGAAAGGTTGGGATACACCAGATCTAAAAACGAATGTGAGACCACATTTGCCTGTAAACAGATATGCTGTGTCAATGAACAGTGGTTTTTAGGGACCGAAGGCTGGAATCTGGCCATTGCCCATTTTGATGTGTGTGAGGATCAGGGTTTGGATTTGGGAGCAGATGTTGCATATTAGGACAAAGGCTTTTATTCACAGAGGAGGCCGATATGATGCCGGGTTAGGCCAAGATTTCATCTTTCTTGGCTTCTTCATGGAGAGGTGTGGATCAATGTAGAATCCTCAATGTTGTGTTCTTAGGGCGATTTTGTACTGCCTTGTTACTGTATTATAGTAGAATGTTTGTTCAACATTCCATGGCGTCTCTCGAGCAGAGTTCTGTTGATGGCGAGTGGGGGGCACTTCTGGAGCTCCTGCTTGAGAGATGTCAAATGCTGTTCTTTGGATCTTTATGAAATGCATCGTTCTTGTGGTTAACTTGCTTCCTGTTTCTTTGCTGCTGGACTCAACTATC
This sequence comes from Triturus cristatus, assembly GCF_964204655.1. Lineage (NCBI taxonomy): Eukaryota > Metazoa > Chordata > Amphibia > Caudata > Salamandridae > Triturus > Triturus cristatus. The sequence goes on along the minus strand of NC_140580.1, from coordinate 62,048,082 downwards.
AAGTTGCATGCAGCTGATCAGTCTGTGGCTGTAATTAACCTCTGTTGATGAGTTTTGCTTTTGATTCGGTTCTGTCACAAATGTGACGGATTCACCGCCTGTCTTATTGTCAGTACATTACACCTTCATGCACTGGTAATAAGGCAGATGGAGTATCTGTTTTCTCACACAAAGAAGAGAGGGAGGGCATTAATGGGCTCACACGTGCCCTTAATCACAAAGTCACAACACCAAGAAATGGCGTGACACCTCGGATATTGCTCCGAACCTATTTGGTCATGAGCAGAAGGAAACTCCCTAATGTCTATTAGCTACCTATCAAATCCCAGGATAAGGGCAATTCCAGTAATTGGACAAGGTAGGCTCACTCACGTAATGTGACATGCATCATCATTTGTTACCTCATCCCACCCTGGTAAGATGGTACTACCAGGGCGGACTCAACCTCAGGGGGACTAACCTGAGGGAGTTCTTGGAATCATTTTTTTTTCTGGCTACAATACTAGTACCAGTTTTTTTCTTAAGCAATCCTTAGGATAAATCACAAAAGTATCCTTTATTAGGGTGGTATCTAGGCTTGTTTACAGCACGCTGACACGCTATGCATGAGAAATGCATTAGGTATCATGATGAACACACGCCCACTTTCTGGCCTTAAAAAGCATTACACTCAGGTACTACTTTGTTGTACCAGTCGGCTGTTCGAAGGGGCACGGTAGGAGCGAAGTGGGAGCACTTCCTTGATGATGAAAGTTTTTAATTATGTATGTTTGGGGAACTAGTTAAAGAAAATTGCAGTTTGTCCATCATATCCCTGTTGTCTGAGGTAAACCTCATAGTACACCCTACAACATGTACCTGACAGATTTGAAGTCAATCGGTATGGGTTCCACAAGGGGAAAGGATGTGCAAAGGGATAGATTTCCTAATTAAACCTCCCGGGACCCCCCTCCACCTGCCTAGAATGATCACTTCTTGAATACCCCAACACCTCATTTAGCTTGTTTACCAAAGGAGGGGGGATCTTGGTAAAACACACTCAGGTTGGGCAGTAAAACCATAAGCTCTATGTGTAGGATTTTGGGGCATTATACCACACTTTCAGTTGCCCCCTCTGTACTCACACCCCTATGTTTCTCATGCAAACCTGCACACTTCATGGCTGTTGCTTCGCCAACCTTCTTTCCAAATCTTCAACTAGTTTTTTGAGAGAGGAGACTTCCTCTTTTAAGCTGCTAATTAGGTTAAAAAGTTTTTTTGGGGCTTTAGGCCCCCTACCTGAACACCCCACTTCTCAGTCATAATCCCCACCTCATGATTTACTTCATCACCACACAGTGCCAAGAAGAGGCTATGGCACTCTGCTACTAGGTCATCATGCTATAATAATTGGAGCCCCTAGATCTAAAACCTGCACATTGGTCTTCTGAGGAATTCTGGTCTGGTTAGCTGTTACTGCCCTAGCTGTTACTTTCTCAGCCCATGTGCCCTACAAAGGCCAACTAAATAAGAATATATTATAATGATATTCAGCAAGTATGTCCATAAGTTAAAGAGTTAGTGATAAAATAAATATGTCAATAAACAGAACCACCCTGTAAATACAGAAAAAGGACACTTTAAGTATCAGATAGTAGGGGGAAGAAGACAGGCAGCTCTAAATATAAAGGTCAGCAAAACATGTAACTAGAAATAGGAATGATTATAAGTCACTGGAGCATGAAGATCCTCATGTAGGGAATATCTGAAACAAAGAAAACCTGCAAGACAAAGATGAGGATCCATCTGATCGGTGCATAGCAGTTCAACTGCCAAGAATAATGTAAACAAGGTGCTACGTTCAAGGTAGAAGGATGGATTGATCATGAGGAGTGACATATGTTTTACCTACAGCATGACCAAAGGGGATGATGGACGGAGAGTTGAACATTGCAAGCACTCACCCCCAGTCAACTGATCTGGGTTTAATCCATCATCATAAGACATGCCTTGGCAGTTCGGGCTGGACTGTTCCCATGAGGCACAGGTTCAGACTGATTTGCATATGAACATGTCTGAACTGGGGTGGCAGATTGAGCTAAAGAATGATGATGGATTAAACCCAGATCAGTTGACCGGGGGTGAGTGCTTCCAATGTTCAACACTCTGTCCATCATCCCCTTTGGTTTTACCTACAGCATGACCATGTGAGAATGGACCCCACGGGTGGGGAAAATCCTCCTGGGGAATGGTAAATATTCTGAGATCAATTACATGGAAAAACCGAACCCTGACAAGTCCAGTTTTGCAAATTGTATTGTGATTTCCCATTACAGCAGGTGAAGGATACTCTAAAGTGAATTGGGACAGAAAAACAAACAGACAAAACATATATTGGCACAGAAAATAGGACTAAAACTTTAGAAGGAAATCTAGAAAGGGCATCATGTGGAAATAGCCTAAAGAAAGGACTCAAACAGCACAGAACAATTGGATTTACATCTATGCCCTCGTAAAGCATGAAAAAAGAAGCATATATCTGGATGATCACAATAGCTTTTAATCTTAAACAGAGCAACACTAGGTTTTGACAGACTCCAACTAGCCAACATAGAGAGTTTTTGCTGCTGTTCTTTACTTCATTATGCTATGTGTGAAAACATTGTTGTTTTGCATAGTGAACCTTGAACCCCCACTTTGACGAGGACTAATGCTGCGAGTTTTTTACCTCTGAAACTTGCCATGACTGTCCCATTCCCGTGTATGTGTTCTGACCCCTAAAACATGGTAACATTGACTAACTCCTAATTGGCACATTTGACTTCCAATAAGGCCATACTATATTGTGCCAGAAATACCCCAATGACATGGAAACTTTACAAGTTACCTGTGGAGTGCAGCACATATTCTGACATTCACTATCCTGACTCTTGATGCTTTTAAACATGCATGTGAATACAACCCTTTTTTACAGAAAGAACCCTACTTTAAAATATTTAATGAGACACCACTAAGAAGGCCCTATAGCCAGCAAGTTAGGGTGCCTTGCATGTCAAAGTAGTACTTACAAGAATTTAATATCGTGTGTGTACCTAAGTGACTAGCCCTCAAGAGCTATTTTTACTGTAAGGGGTTGTAGCTATCCTAAGAGAGAAACTAGAGTTCAGAACAAAATTATAACACTGCTATCTCTGGTTTAGGACCAACTACTCGAATAATTCAAACACTACATTTCAATGTGTATTAAAATCCAATTTAACGGTGGTCAGATTTTCAATACATACTCAGGAAAAGTGACTTTTAAAATGCTACACTTTACCTGCCTGAGCCTCCAGTTGGCAGCATCGTACTGGAAGATGGCTCTGGCAGTGCTTCCAGATAATGAGGCATAAAAAACTTCTCCAAGAGCAAGAACAATGGCTTAGACCTTTTGATAGTAAGATCTAGATGTGAAGTACAATACAGATATCAGCTCAGGAAGGACAGTTAGAGAAGGGTCAGGAATTTTATTAATGACTTCATTAACTTGAAAAGGAACCAGGATGAGGTCTGCCCATTGATAGTTATGTGTAAGAGAGAACATAGGGTAGAAAAGCCTTTTGTTCTATAGGCTCTGTTATATCCCATGCCCCCTCTCAATCCCTAGGTGCCTTATATGGCACATGGGCAGCAGGAGTCTGGGATAGGGAGGAATACATTGAACGTAAGGCCTTTTTATTGCCCTTCCCCGACTCATCTACACTCCGCAATAAAGATGACTCTTTAGGTCTCGCACCACCACATCATACCTTTGTGCGATAGTACTCACCTGCACTCAGCAGCAAAGATGATCTCCTAGGCAGCCTCCCACCACCACATTACACCATTGTGCCAAATCCAAATTAGTAAATACTTAAGCAGGCCACAAACCCTGTTTGTCACTTATTTCCCCACATGCATCCTTGCTCTTCAAAATTGCATAGGCAAAATATAGTGTAGGCCAAACTCTTGTGACAAATTTGATCCTGCAAGAGTGGGTGGCCATCTTTAGATTGGTCCTATAAATACAGCGTCTAGTATGTGCAAACTTGCCTGACTTTGAGTCTTCATTGGAAGAAGGTTGTCATGCTCCTGCTTACCTTAGGCCTGGCGCTTCCTTTGGGGTCCTGTGTTTCTTTTTCACTGCATCCAGCATGGATCGGGTGCTTTTGAATGCTGCGATATAAAAGGCAAAGAAAGATGAAGAAAGGTTAAAGATTACATTTAAGAACAAAATAATGTATTGATTAAGTCAATGCACTGTACCTAGGGAAAAAAGCTCAAAACCAACTCCGGTGTGTACTAGAGCCATGCACTTCAAACTCATTTATGAGAGAACTTGGTTAAAATGTAAATATTCTAAACAGAAATTTTCACGAATTGGGACTTTTGGAAGAGACAACAATCCCCCAAACTATTCCATTGGTATAGAACTTATTTTAGCTTCATTTGAAGTAATAGGAAGAAAGTTAGTCGAGTGGAGTGGAGTCTTGTCAGAAAGTCAAGCCCAAGAACATTTATCTGCCTGGGTGAAGATGGAGCAGGGAGACCAGTTTGATTATTCAGACCTGGTCTAAGCCATACCTAGATTACCGTTAGGTGGAACTTCAGATGATTTAGCAGGAACTCTTGCAGCTGTTTAATCTGAGTTACAGGCAGTAAGGCAAGAGAATCAGATGCCCAAAATTAGAGTTGGAAGGTAAAAAACCACGAATAGATCCATGGGAACCAAGGAAGCCAGGTGCCATTCCTAAAATGCCGTACAAAAGGGGGTGGTGATGGACGGAGCATCAGAACCAATCAAACACTCACACCCAGTCAACAGATCTGGGTTTGATCCATCACCGTTCTTTAGCCCACTCTGCCACCCCAGTTTAGACATGGCCATATGCAAATCAGTCTGACCCTGTGCCTCATGGGAACAGTCCAGTCCGAACTGCCAAGCCATGCCTTCCCTGGACCGGAAACAAGCTTCCTAGGACCGGTTTCTGGCATTTCAGCCGTCTTCAGCCAGGCTTGCTTGAATCCAGTGGCAAAGTGAGCAAGGGACTCACGTCTGAGCATACCCTGCCAACTTATGGCGAACAAAGCGGTACAAAAGGGGGTGGTGATGGACGGAGCATCAGAACCAATCAAACACTCACACCCAGTCAACAGATCTGGGTTTGATCCATCACCGTTCTTTAGCCCACTCTGCCACCCCAGTTCAGACATGGCCATATGCAAATCAGTCTGACCCTGTGCCTCATGGGAACAGTCCAGCCCGAACTGCCAAGCCATGCCTTCCCTGGACCGGAAAGAAGCTTCCTAGGACTGGTTTCTGGCATTTCAGCCGTCTTCAGCCAGGCTTGCTTGAATCCAGTGGCAAAGTGAGCAAGGGACTCACGTCTGAGCATACCCAGCCAACTTATGGCGAACAAAGCGGTACAAAAGGGGGTGGTGATGGACGGAGCATCAGAACCAATCAAACACTCACACCCAGTCAACAGATCTGGGTTTGATCCATCACCGTTCTTTAGCCCACTCTGCCACCCCAGTTCAGACATGGCCATATGCAAATCAGTCTGACCCTGTGCCTCATGGGAACAGTCCAGCCTGAACTGCCAAGCCATGCCTTCCTAAAATGCCAGCTCCTCCTTTACAACCAGCCTGATTTACCCTTCCACTTAATGGTGGTTCCTCTTGTACTTCTCTGGTTAACTTGATTGTGTTAATGCCAAGCCCAGTAGCCCTAGCCCAACCAGAACGTTTTATTGGAGATAGTCTAAAATATAGTGTTTTCATGACCCAATATCATCTTCAGTTTCTTTGTCGACCAGCGACCTTCCTCGACGATGTTGCCAAGGTATCATTTGTCCTTTCATATCTAGTAGGAAATGGACCCTTTTGGGCTGTATCTTTAGTTGAAGAAAATGACCCAGTCCTTTATATTTTTGCAACATTCAAAGAAAGAATGCATAGTTTATTTGCTAGGCACACATTCAGGCAGCATCAACAATAATACTTAAGGAAGGGTCTAAGGGAAAAATATTTAGAGACCTACCCAAATTCTGATCCCCAAAACTAAACTTTACACACAAAAAAGAATAGGGGGTCTAACGGCAGACAGCACAAAAGACAGAGAAGGCATATAGTGTATAGAATCAGGCCCGTCCGTTGTTAGAGCAGAACATGGATTACCATCAACCTCGCTCCTCCGAAGAGCTAGATAGTGAGAGCAAAAGGACCTCTCATGATCATTTATATCATCTGGTATCCAGCTGTAACAGAGGTATGTCTCTTGATCATAGAGACTGCCTCACCAGTTCAAAGCTCTACTCCTCCTTCGGGCTGATGGAAATATATCAAAGAAACACGTGGAAAACTGTGATATCTAGATAGTATGAAAGTGCAGTGCAACAAGTGAGAACTAAAAAAGGCTGTGTTGAGAGTGCGATGTGGTTTGATTCACTCCCCACACCTTGGTTAAAAAGGTGTAACGAAATAGTACACAGTGCTAACTAGTCACTGGTAAGTAAGGGTAGACATGTTTCAGCCATCAAGGAATATTGCCCCCGGCTTTCTTCAGGACCTTTATGTTGCAAAGTTAAGCTACTGCATTAAATTTGTACATTTCCAACAGGGATAACAGGGACCAGCATGGGCAGCGTTTTCGTGCTAAGTCTAGCGAATTTATATGTCCATGCGTTCGAGCAAGAGCATGTTCTGGTCCCCACTAACCCCTTCTTTTCATCAATTCGCTTATGGAAGCGATATATTGATGATGTTTTGGTGGTTTGGAGGGGAGACCAACAGTCCATAGGCAACTTCCATCAATGGTTAAACACACGTAACGATTACCTGAAGTTCACGGTTGAGTCAAACAAGAGCAGTTTGGCTTTTTTGGATTTGTCCATTTTTGTAACACCAGCGGGCCTAGAGAGTGAACTATATCGCAAGCCTATGGCACGCAACTCTCTTTTGCGTTATGACAGTCAGCACCCTAAGGCCTTAAGGGACAACTTGCCTTATGGCCAGTTTCTTAGGGTGCGCAGAAACTGCTCGACAACTGAGGGTTTTGCCAAACATTCCAGCCTTCTAACTGCACAACTTATTGAGAGACATTACCCACGCAAGTTAGTCAAACGTTCCCTCAAAAGAGCTTCGAATAACAATCGCGAAGCCCTTTTAGAGCCACCTGTATCTAAACCACCTCTGGAGCGCCTGACATTGGTCAGTACTTTTAGTATATTATCTAATGACATCAAGAGAAGCATTAAAAAACATTGGCGGATTCTAATTAGTTGCAACGAGAAGATTGCAATGCCGCTTTTTGCTTTCAAAAGATCAGGCAATATAAAGGACCGATTGGTCCATACACGACCATCAGCTGGGCCCATTAGATCTTTGGGTACTTTATGGGACTTACCGGCAGTGAACGGGCACCACCCATGTGGAGGGTGCTCGGTTTGCCCACAGACTACCCACACTTTGTCAGTAGATATAGGGACCAACAGACCTTGGATTCAGACCCACTTTACTAATTGCAACAGTAGTCACGTCATCTATTTACTCACATGTCCCTGCCAAACGAGATATGTGGGGATGACTACCCGTAAAGTGAGGTTACGTATGTTAGAGCACAAGAGCACTTTCAGGTGCCGTAAGATGAATACTAGTCTCACTAGGCATTTCTTAGAGGCTAATCACACTGCAGACGAGTTCCAATGGACTATACTTGAGAAACCTCAGATTCCACAGCACATTAGTGATGTCTCCAGATATTTGTTCATTAAAGAACAGAAATGGATTTACAGGCTCCGATGCGATGTCTCGGGATTGAATGACGATATTCCCTGGACCAGCATTTAGACAGAGGGTTCATTTTTTTTCCTTAGGAATAAGTTCTATAATCCTCACTCTGTGCTGCATTCCGAGCTAGCGATTACACTAAGCTCTGAGACACTATTCTTGCTGTTAAAGTTGAGGTAACCCCTCTGACTCCCAGCGCTGAGAGACTTGATAATAGAACCACTAGTCAATAATTGCTCAAATATAGAAACATGCATACCCCTTTCCTCATACACTCTATTTTTGATGGACTAAAAAAAGAGCATAATAGAGCGGGAGATTACTATACACCTACCCCCTCGCTTAGTTAGTATAGTGATGATTAAATACGTTATGGATTTGCTGCTTCTTATAACAGGTACTTTATGCTTAGTACCATTATTGCGCTAGGCTGAAGGTTTTATAGCTGCAATGCGCCGGGCTTTGTATAAGTAACGTTGTGTTGTATATGGTTTATACATGCTATGTTTTTTGAATGCACAGTGATGCTTGGCGACTAGCTTAGATAAACCCCTTCTCCCATGAGGCTTTCATCATGTAGGAGTCCTTTTAACGCTCCGTACCGGCTCCCACCAGGCTACGCAGCATTATATACGTTACTTGACTACTAGCCCAGAATCAATCTCCCTCATGCAATCAATTGTAATTGCCTAAGGAGATATATTTTTTACGAAACAGCACTCCTGGTAGGCGGCTTGTTCGTCGCTGGGGTACTTGATAAATTTTGCATTGCATTATATCTGGGACCTGTTCTGGTATCATTAGCTTCTGGTTTTGTCACTATGCTCTCTACGAGGTGCTTCACCTCTCTTTAGTCCTGCTAAGGTTTGCGGTACGCACGGCTCTATAAAGTTCACGCCGCATATATATCTTGGGTCGGCGCCAGCGATCGTCACTACATTTCCCATGAGGCGCCATACTCATTTGTAGTTCGATCTTGATTTGCGACGCAATGCAGTGGAAGGTCACGTTACGTGAGGCACTCCCTTGTTTAATTTGTTGATTGATGCTATTTAAACACCCTTCCCGTCCTTGCTCGCTGCCTCCCACCCTGCTCGGTAACTCCCGGGGCAACGACGGATAGGTAAGGATTATTGCTTAGTCTTTTAGTTGCAGTTTTTTAGTCTCAGTCTACTCGTATAATACATTTGGCTACGAGTTTTTGACACAGCGCCCGCCCCTATGCAAGTGATAAATGGTTACTAGTGACTGTCTAGCGAGCTGCTTAAGCGAGGCTGTTGATAACAAACCTATTTTTTGATCTGAATGTCAGTTTGGGTTTGTGATAATTGCTGCACTACATTTACGATTGCTATTTGGAAAGTTGAGGTTTGGGAATGGGTTGTTAACTGAGGTGGGGAGCATAACATTGAGGAGTGTAAGGACTTTGCGCTTTTTGTAACGCGAAGATTTTACTGAATCTAAAGTGTTGCTTTCCCAGTTTTAAGCACATTTTTGTTTCTATTACCCATGATTTAGAGCGGGGCCTCCTTTAACCTGAGCCAGGTTCCAGGGTAGGTGAGGTGCAATCCCTATTCACGTTGGGTAAGCATTACGTAGATTTGTTCACAGTAATGATCAGGCATATTAATTTAATAAGCCTGTTTGACGGCAGCATTGTTGATTCATTTGAGTGGGAGTATATGTGTTAATTGTCCTATCTCCATAGGTGATGTTCGCATCCTGTGATATAGAGGATTAGGACTACTCGAGGTCGTATACATTTTCACCTTGTTTGTGTTTTTAGACTTCTCTTATAAAAGAGAGGGGCACGTTTCACTGTTGGAAATGTACAAATTTAATGCAGTAGCTTAACTTTGCAACATAAAGGTCCTGAAGAAAGCCGGGGGCAATATTCCTTGATGGCTGAAACATGTCGACCCTTACTTACCAGTGACTAGTTAGCACTGTGTACTATTTCATTACACCTTTTTAACCAAGGTGTGGGGAGTGAATCAAACCACATCGCACTCTCAACACAACCTTTTTTAGTTCTCACTTGTTGCACTGCACTTTCATACTATCTAGATATCACAGTTTTCCACGTGTTTCTTTGATATATTTCCATCAGCCCGAAGGAGGAGTAGAGCTTTGAACTGGTGAGGCAGTCTCTATGATCAAGAGACATACCTCTGTTACAGCTGGATACCAGATGATATAAATGATCATGAGAGGTCCTTTTGCTCTCACTATCTAGCTCTTCGGAGGAGCGAGGTTGATGACAATCCATGTTCTGCTCTAACAACGGACGGGCCTGATTCTATACACTATATTCCTTCTCTGTCTTTTGTGCTGTCTGCCGTTAGACCCCCTATTCTTTTTTTTGTGTACACATTCAGGCAGACCAGTAACAATGAGGAACTCAATTTACGACAAGGGAACAAAGACCTTTTAACTTACATTCCGAATTTCAATTGACTAGTGGCAGAAACTCAGTAACAGGAGCATAAGAGAACATCCCTGTTTTACCGTGCGCTCTCTGATTAACTAAAAAATATTCTGTCCAGATTGTTGACCCACCAGAAGACTTTTCAGACTTTATAGATCTAGTATTCAAATTGGATCATCACCTGGGGAAAAGAAAAAGTGAAAAGGCTAAAGGAGAATTTCCCAAGGTGTTGATATATGGGTCTGACAGTAAACAGTCAGATGACAAGAAGGGTTCAGAAGGAGTAGAACCAATGCAAATAGGGGCAACTTGGGGGCCACTTACCAGCGACTAAAAAGAGAAAAGACAGGAAATTGAATTTATGTCGCTATTGTGGCAAAGGTGGACACTTCGCTAAGGAGTACCCTGCAAAACCTAAGGTTTTTAATAGAAAGCAGTAGCTCTCATTGACTCACAGGATTCTTTGACAGAAAACTAAATGACTCGAGAGTAAGGAGGTTGATCCTTCGAGTAAACAAACATGTGAGATCTCCAAATATCTTGCTCACACTTTGAAAAGGATTCCTAAACACTTCACCATAGCTGTTATGTAGGTAGTTTCTATTCAACTACCAAAGACTATGCCCATTTCATTGGACTCTGGGGCCACAGGTAACTTTATAGACATCACTTTGGCAAACACTTTCAGTGTGCTGTTCATTTAATAAAAATAAAAAAATAAAAATATCCCAAATCTGTGGATGGATCTGGGCTGTCATTCAGTCTCATAACATACCACTCTGAAGATCCAACCCTAGTCTGTGACAGCGAATTCACTGAGTTTGTGCAATTTCATCTTATAGATACCCCTATTTTTGGAGCCACTGTAGGAGTTTAGTGGCTCCAACTGCATAATCCCTGTAAACATTCGGTCTCTCTACCCGCGGATGGTGCTGGCTGGGAGGCATAGGCGACCGCGTATCAAGGCGGAGATCATCCCACTGGGGATTGAGGGCACTTATCCTTCTGATCTTTATTATTCTACGGTCATTTATTGAGTTGACTTGATGCTGTTTTGAAGATAAACTTCGGGCAAATGATTCTTTTTGGCTCATTCTGTGAATTGACTTATGCAGAAGACTATTAAGTCTGTTTGTTTGATTCAAAGAAGTTCTCTTGGCTATTTGCCGAACTGAAGGAAACGTGTTGGCTGCCTTTTTTGTGAAACCTCATGTAAATTTGAAAATAAAGGACTGAAAGAAATATAAAAAGACTGAATAAGCTCTTTTGTTCATGTGCACTGCTCTATATGTAAAATATTTTGAAATCTATGATCAGTGGCACAAAAAGGCAACAGGTGCTGAGAAGTGTGCACAAACCATCCATCTAATAAGACTGTAGCACAGTTGTGAGGTGCTTATCGTTAAAGTCAGTTGCCTAAAGCTTTCATTGGATTTTTACATTTTGTGTACCAAGTTAGATAAGGGTATGTTTCACACAACCCAAGTAGATTTCTTGGGGTTTATCATAACCGCAACTGGACTACAGATGGATATAAAGAAAATAAAGGCAATCCTAGGCTGGCCTACTCTAACCTCGACAAAAGAAATACAGTCTTTCTTAGGGTTTGCTATTTTTTTGTCTTCGTTTTCTAACTAATTGTTTCTGACCTTATGAGTCCAATCATTGGACTGTTGAAAAATGGATTCCCTTTGTTTGGAGCCCTGAGGCGAATGTTGCCATTTCTCAGTTTAAAGAAATGCTTTCATATGGCACCTGCATTAAAACATGCAGACCCTAGTCAGCCCTACTTTGTGGAGGAAGATGCCTCACAATTTGCCCTAGGTTGGGTTCTTTCATCAGTGGGACTACAAAACTTGCTACATGCATCCCAAAGCCTACTTTAAAAAAATAGTTACCAGCAGACCAGAATTATACTATTTCGGAACATGAGTTATTAGCTATTAAGTTAGCTTTACATAGTCTCTTGGAATGCATAAGCAATCAGCCGTAACTCACCACTTTTACTTAAGACAAAACTTTGCCTTATTGATACTCATCACGCAAAATGAACAGGGAGTGCTTTTCAACACCCACTCAGTTTATACACAGCATCAGTAATGAGTTACTAAGCCACTCTAGAATACGGAGAGTTATGGCTGATTGCCTATGCATTCCACAAGATTATGTACATTTTAGAATTAAATGTGATTTTGACCCTGGTCCCTACAACAGTATGGACATGTTACCAACATCATATGAGCAGTTCAATTGTTTGGTTTTATGCCCTACTACATAGCAAGATTAATCATCTACAACATTTTTTGTTGAGATTCTCTTTGTTCAAAAAGGTCTATATATTTTAGCCTACCTATGTCCTCACTGCGTATTATGCTGCACATGCACAATGGGTAAATTCTGTCACTGAATTAGTGGTACATTTTTCGGTTCTCAAAACCACAGGGCTGCACATGAAAGCAATATTTAGAACAGTAAAAAATATTGTATATTTGCGTTACTGTTCTTTTTTGTTCCGGGGAGGACTTTGTATTCTCCTAATCTCCATAGAGACAACATAACTGTGATACATATGACCAGGGGATAGTGTCCCTTCTGGCCTACAAAAGAGATCCAAGAAACCTTAAAGTTCTAATGAAAGCCATCGACCTTGACAGGAGCAAGTAGGCTTAAACGTGTTGACCATATGTTTATGTAGATGTGCGGGATATCTAGCTCTTCCCTACATACATCTATTTTACTTTTAAATTTACTCCTGCCCCATCTTTTAATAAATTCACTTTTTTCTGGGACAGGAATTAATTTTAGAACACGGTATCTATGCCAGGGATGGTGGAGGACAGATCCCATGATGATTCTAAGTATTACTAGTTCGCCAGTGTCAACAACATGCCAATGACCAAGCATAGCTGTTGAGAGTCCTATACAATTGTTTAAGAGAGACCCCTTAATGTAACACTGTGTTTTCCCACTCCTTTTGATGTCTGTCAATATCAAGAGAACTTCATAGGAAATAGCTCCAGGCTTGCCCCTCAGTAGGATTATGAGCCCCAAAAAAACCTAGGTTCAACTGTAGAGATCTTGAAAGCGCAAAGGCACAAAAAGTATCTGCTCAACGTGAGGACTTCCTCCTCTTAGCTTTTCTTGCCAAAACCAGTGACTTCAGTGAGACCTTCTTCAGTGGCTGTTCAGCTTTTATAAAAATGTTTGTATATATAGACTGCAAACTTGTTCCACTGTAAGATTTCGAATTCCATTTCAGTAACTAACTCACATGGTAAAAGCTTTGACCAGGACGAATCTGCTAGGTGTATCCTACCTGCACTTCAGTGCTATTGGCCTGATAATGTGGCTAGGTCCCAGTCAACATTGAACAATGACTACAGGTTGGTGCTTTGATTGTTTTGGGGCTTTTAGCCTTACATCTTTATAAATTCATATCTCTGTTTCCCCAAATTGGATTTATGTGTTTTACTCATTGGATTTGTATCTTTTGTCTAAATTAGTTGTTTGATTTTATTGTATTGTGTTTTTACTTTTAAGTGCTTTGTGACTGCTAAACACTTTATACAATTTCCTAAGGCAAGCCTGTCTGTTCTGTGCCATTGCTACCTGGAGGGTGAGTCCAGGTTTAAATGAATGACACTATATTTTACCTTAACAAGTGTATTTCCTCATTCCTTGTGGTGAACTCCCACCCACCCCAATTATTAATCCACTTTCTTGAATTACAGCTCTGGGCTAAAAAAGAAAAATTGAAATAAAAAAATCCCTATACCAAATTGACAGAAAAAGTGGACTTTTGATTTTTTGAGTAGCCTAAGATCGTTGATTTGCTCATTTTAATTTATTTTTCAAAATTAATTCCTGATTTAAATCTTTGCACCTTAACGTTTTAGGAACATGCAGCCGAATCTGTCAACCTTGGAGAGTCTTAGCATGTCACAGCTGAGGAGCATGTGCAAGCAGAGAGGGTGAAGTTGAGGCGTGATTCCAAAAAAGAGGATTTCCACAAAATCCTTAGGGCCTGGCAAGAGGTCCTCCAGCTACAGACCACCTCTGAGAATAATGAGAAGATTGAGGAGACCCAAGAAGATAAGGAGGCAGGGAATTGTTCTGTCTCAAAATTGATTATATAGTGCATCTTCAAGGGCAGGGAGTGATGCAGGCTCCAAGTGCAGAAGTTTGGTCTCACACTAGAGAATATTGAAAGGAGTTCTGAGGTGAACATGAATGGCCACATCAAAGTTTGAATTATTTTGTAGGCATCTCATTGAAAGCACTGGAGGGCTGGGTGAAGGGCAAACAGTGACTTCTTATGAAGAGCTATAGAATTTGGTCATGATGGAACACATTATGAATAACTGTTCTTCAGAGTTGCACCAGCATCTTATGGATTCCAATTTTGACTCAGAGAGCTCAGAAGGCAGCTGATGTGTGCATATGCTCTAGGGTACCTAAAAGGTAAAGGGGGTGATCCACAGAAAGGGGGTCAAGCCTTCACCTGAGAAAGGAATGGAACAACAAGAATAACAATAAGAAATTCTCTTCAGGGCCCCACAAGTCTGAAAAAGTAAGGTAGTCACTAACCACTATTAAAATGAAAAAGTCCTTTGACCCCTTAAAGGCTGGAATGTGCTTGAGCTGTCATCTGCCCAAGCACAAGAGGGAAGACTCCCAGTTCCAAAAAGCCCCCCAATGGTGGGCTGTGCCAAGAGATTGCAAATGTAGAAATTGTGATAGAAGTTGGGGCAGGGAAAACCAAGAGTTGGACTGAAGCCACATCAGTCCCTGGAGGTGAGGTTGATGTTGAAGTCCTGACTGCCTTACCTCCAAGCACGGTGAAGTATAGGCAGTGGTCAACCTTTCAATGGGGTCCAAAATAGAAACGTTTGGAGACAAAGGAGCCAGCATGACCTCTGTGATGGAAAAGCTGGTGGTTCCAAATCAGACTATCCCAGTGGACCTTCATAATGTATTTAATGCTGACAATGAAGTCAATTTCCTTCCCTTGGCGATGATCACCATGGAGTGGGGTGGGATTACTGGTAAAAATAAGGTAGGTGCCAGCCCTATCATACAGCGGGAGTGTCTGTTGTGCAATGATCTGGAAATCTCTCCTTGGGCAGACTTGGCACAAAAGGCCCATGCTGAAATACTGGGTCTATCTGAGTGGGTGTAAGTGTGGTAACAAGGTCCCAGTTAGCTCTTTAGGGAATGAGAGAGGCTTAAAATCAGGAATAATTGCCCAAGTTCCCTCACTCAAGAGAAGGGGCAAGGGGTATAGGAAACTAGCCTTAACACTTCTCACAGCCTATGAGGAGTATGACCCACAAGATGGGGTCTTGGGGCTAGATGTGATTTGAAAATTTCCTGCTAATAGCAATTAGGAAAAAGCAAATCAAATTGTACGTACGATTGACGGTGATAATTAGCAATTTGCATTTTAGTTGGTATTTTATTTTGGTAATCGCATTTTGCGATTACTACAATTTCAGTCCCGGTCACAAACTGCAAACATGACCGCAAATCCAGAAAAGCACTTCCTGGTTCTTGGTAATGACCTAAAAACCAGGAAATGCTTCTCAATGCAAGCCTAGAAAGCAGTCAAAGATGGGGTTGTGCACAACTTCCAGTGAAATGGTGATTTGGATTAGCAAGCCACATCTCTCTACCAAGCAATTGCCAGCCAAGACACAGAGAAGGAGTCAGGGGGCAGAAGGAGAAGGAGAAAACTCAAGTTCTCAGAAAAAGAACTTGAGATTTAGACAGAGGAGTGCTGCAACAACCATGACCTCCTGTCTGGAAGGTCATCCATGAAAATATGTCAGAAGACGCAGCAGAAAATGCTGTGGAAGTAACACGCTCTTCATAGAGGAAATCAGGAAAAGGCGGTTTAACCTCAGGTGGGTAGTGCACAAACGAGAAGGTTGTGATGGTGCTGGACGAGTCCCGGGTGACAGGAGTTGACCCTTCTACTGTCTCCTCATCCACTACACCGAAGTCAATGGTGGAGACTACATTAGAGCCAGAGGCAGTTGTAGGATTTGCTAGTATTAATATATCACCACCTGCAACAAGTAAGTGTAAAACAATTTGTATTTTACCATCTGTTACCCTAAAACTATTGTCTACGTGCATTAATCAAGTAACTTAATACCAATGGTTTAGTAATGAGTTATAAAAAGACCATTGTGGTGCATTATTGGATTTATAGTCAATAATTCACTCACTGCAGTCAGTGTTAGACATTTATTAAACAAATAATGTCAAGAGTGATTTTCACTCATATTAAAAGTCAAATCTTCAAACAGATCAACCTAGGAAGACAATGATGGCACAAATGTGGAGGGACAGGATGACTCACACATGTTGGTTGACTATCCCATTGAAATGGACAGTGAGACAACCACACCTGATGGCCACTGTAACAGTGCTTCATACTCCGACACAGTCACCATCATTGGATGAGGATGATGTTTAACAGCCCCATAGTCCAATCCTGCAGCCACTTGTGAGGCCACAAGAGCAACGTGTCCCAGTGCGTGCTCACACTTGGCTCTGTGAGCTACAGATACTCAGTTGTTTGGTGGCAAAGAGGGTTCCATGCTGCAAGTTCAAAATCTGCAACATAAGCAGTTAAAAACATTGAACAAAAAACTGCCACACATGCAGCAATGTATTTAATTTAGCTTCAATAATGTGGCCAATCAATAGGCTAAAAACCAAGCAAAGACGGACACTAAAATGGACAGCCTCACCAATGCCCTTGAAAACTTATACCAACAAATGTCAGAGCATAACACTAATCAAAGGTGCAGAGAGAGAAGCATTGCAGCCCGAATGGATGGGTAAACTCATTCAACTGGGAGATTGGCAAATGGCACTTCAACCTTGTCAAGGTGGACAGTAAATTTCAAAGTGGAAATGGGCAACTTTAGTGTGGCCATCTCCAGAGGCTTAGAGAAGATTACCTCTCTAATTCATACACTACAAACTGCCCAAATAGCTAGTGGGGTAGCTTCTGAACCTTAAGATAGAGAGGAAATCTCCTGTGTCAGCAACATCTCTGAAAACAGATGCAAGCCCAGTGTGCTGCAGCAGTAGTGAGGAAATCTCCAGTGTCAGCATCATCTCTGCAACAGATGAAGGCTCACTACGATGCAGCTGCAAGCCGTACTTCTGCTGCACAACATGTGGGCACATGTGCAGAAAGTAACAATAGTGCTGTATATTTGTGTTTTGGTGATGTAATTGACATTGGATGTGGCCATTATGTACCATTTGCATGCAAAATTTACAATTTGTTTAAACAATAAAAAAAAACTGACAATAGAGCTTGCTTTACTTTGAAGCCTCAAACAAGCATTGCAAATTTCATTTTGATTCTACTCTCACATATGACTTACCTTGAAAAGAAATTGTTGACATGTGGCGCCATCCTGGTCTCCGCTCATCTACTCTCCTCTGTTGGCTGCTGAACAGGCGGCTGGGGATCGTCATACTCCGAATTCGAGTCAGACATAGTGATGAGTAGGCCTCTCCTAATTGCAATATTATGTAGAATGGCACACATTGCCACTATCTTGCATGTGCTTTTCGGGGCATATTATAAGGCACCACCACTTTTATATAGGCACCAGAAATGAGTTTTCAGCAAGCCAAATGTCCTCTCAATCACACTCCTGGTGGGACAATGTGCTGTGTTGTATCGCATTTCATTTTGGGATGTGGGGGATAGGTATGGTGTCAAAATCCATGGACGAAGAGCATATGCACTATCACTTCAAACAAAAAATGACTTTTCTTTCATTTTGCATTTGATTAGCAAAAACATATGTGCCATTATATTTAATATGTTACTACTTAACTGCCTTACCGACCTACTCAACATGGCACTAAACATGTAAATGATCCCAGCAAAATTGAAATCAGCAGGGATTAAACCAACCCTAAAAAACACAAGGGCAGACAAAAATGAATTAGGAAATTTCAGACCAATCTCTTTCCTCCCTTACTTCGTGAAGGTAATGGAAACGCTGGTTAATACACAACTGACAACATACTTAGAAAGTCAACAACTGTTAGATACCTCTCAGTCGGGTTTCTGGGCAGGACACAGCAACAAAATCACATTAGTTGAAGTATTGGAAAACATAAGATTCTCTAGACAAAGGATACTAGGCAATGCTTGTCCTATCTAAATCTATCAGCCGCCTTCAACACTATCTCTCATGTAATCCTCACAAAAAGGTTAGAAGAGACCGGTGTCGGAGGGAAAGCCCTCAGTTGGCTAAAGAATTGCCTGAAGGGAAGGACAAACTTACTACAACTAGAGTCCTATGTATCTTGAAGCATACCTGTGGACAAGGGAGTCCCGCAGGTGTTCGACGTTGAATCCCACTCATTTTATTATATACGTCGCACCACTTGCAAAAGTCATAAAATCATATGTATTTGATGTTATCTCATATGCAGATGACGCACAGTTGGTCATAACCAAGGGATCAAAGCCAGCAGATACCAAAACAAAATTTAGAGACTGCATGAATCATATCGCCAACTGAATGCATATCAACTACTTTCAACTCAGCCCAAGTAAAACAGAGGTGGTACTCTTTTGGAAAGCGCAAGAATCATGGTCAGACGACTGGTGGCCTACAAGCCTTGGTCCAAGCTCCATCCCAAAAGCAACAGTACGGAATCTGGGAATAATAGTAGACAACAAACTATCAATGTAAGACCATGTAGACTATATCTCAGGCACCTGCTTCAGTTTCATACGCACCCTAGGGAAAATATTCCAATGGATTCCACTAAGATCAAGAAAATCCCCTATTCCAGGCACTTGTGATCTGTCACCTGTACTATGGAAAAGCTTTAATGGCCTCCATGAATGAAGAACTAGACCAGGCTCCAGATTGTACAGAACACAGCAGCACGGCTGGTACTTCATCTTCCACCCCCCGTTCACCCTCAGGCGCCATCCTAAAAAACCTACACTGGCTACCAATAAGGAAACAAACATGGTTCAAACTACTTTACCTGACACTGAAATCCCTATATGGAAATGGTCCTCAATACCTACAGTGAAAACTTAATTGGTATGCGCCAATAAGGAATCTATGGTCCTGTGGAAAACACCTTTTGCTTCCCCGTAGGGCCCATACCGCCAGAAATGGCCACAGATCATTTTCATACCTAACCACCCGAATATTGGAAACAGCTCCCCATGCAGCTTTGGGCCTGTACTGACCATAGACAATTCAAAAAAGGTTAAAAAAAATGAATTTTCTGCTTCATCTCAAAAACCACTATTTCAATATCTGTGGGAATTCTCGCAGCAGCACCATGAGACCCTTCCAGGGTGATAAGCTTGCTCTTGACAAGACTCAATTAATAATAATATCATTACTAAACAAATAGCCATCATCAAAGTCCCTTCTTTCGAGCCATCTTTGTATTGCAATGTGCTGAACATGAAGGATTGATGGGTGTTTCCTGGCTATTGTAACACAATTTCAGGAATTAAATACTTGCATATTGAGAGAATGTGTGTTTTTCCTATTTCTAAACACATATTTGAGATCAGATGATTGACAAATAGAAACATGTATTTCATCTGTACACCCTATGACATGGGGAAATTTAGCAACCATGTGAAATTTGAATGTAGTGGATTGAATTTCCTGTGCATTTCGGTGTAAGAATATGTAGTGGTTGATCTAGAGAAGCATGGCATCTAGAAATCTGCACAAAAGAATGCAAAAGCACTCTTTGAGAAACACCAAGGGCAACACTAATCACACCCTGGCAACTGCCAGAGGCCAAAAGATGTAAAGAGCACCTGAACATAGGGGGATTGCTGCGCAGAGTACTGCTTTCTTGATGTGGCTTTAAACGTGCAATAAGTTCTAATATTACAGGGATATTTAACCTATATTTGTCAAAAAACTCATCCTCCCTTTGTTGGAAAATGATCAGCCTGATGCTGGAAATCCCCTCCTGTCTTCGGCTCCTCCTCTGCTGAGCAGTCAGTATTCACATCCTCCTAGCAATAACATATAAGGCAGCCATTGTGGGAACCCCTGATGCATTCCTTACCTGCTTTTAGAGTTTGCACACAGTTACCTCTTGAAATAAAATAGTGGAAAATTGCATGTGCAAACAAGCCTTTTTACGACTAGTCGCTAATTTTAACAGCCTTGAACATACGGTTTGTGAGTCGTGATTATAGATTCTAGAATTGCGATTCTCAAACTTGGGTCTCAAAAAATAGCAGTTCACAAAATGGTTGCATCGCAAAAAGCAAATTGCGAATGGCTTACGTACATAACAAATCGCCACTTTTTAAATCTCAAGCCATTTGTGACTGATTTGCAATTTGCAAATGCTTCGCACATCTAGCTCTTGGTGTCACAAATGTCTAGTGAAATTAGTTTGTGACTAACCTGAGCACTTGTCCCAGTAGGAGCGATGGATGTCCACTTCGTCCACCTGTGCGCAGATGTGAGCTCAGCTAATTTCACCTCAACTCAATCCTGTACACAAGGGGAACATAATCTGGAGATTGGGAGGGTGAGTTCAGGTCTACCAATGCTGGTTTCATCCTCTATCCTATCGTGCTTCGTTCAGTTAGCCTCACTTCCAAATGCAGTGACCTATAATTGAAAAGCAATATTAGTTTGCCAGTCGACTTAATAAACTTAACTTTCTTTCTTCATTTGTTTATTCAGCTGTGTCCTTACCCTGCTGTGCCCTTTATCACTTGCAATAGCTCTTTCAATTATTGCATTTACTGTTTGTGTTTTTTGTTGTTATTAAGTAATTCTTTGGAAATAATTCTTCTTTACTTATTCACCTCATTTTATTTAACTCCACAAGGTTGAGAAAGAAACACATTTTTGGCGTAAATTCCTTGAAAATGTATTTCACCTGATTGCGGAATAAGCCTCTATTATGGAATGTTTTCCAATTAACTGATTTATTCATATCTTTTCTCTTTCTTTCCTCTTCGGGAACTTCAACTTGGATCCTGGATGCAGGGCTTTCCTGTGCTGTTGATAAAGCTTTGCCATCGGGAAGCACAGTAGGTCAAGGTAAGTCTTTCGCCTTTTCCTACTGGGCAGGGTATTTATACTTTCCAACCAAAATGGCCACCGATATCTTGTTGTCTTGCACAGCCCTTCTTTATTAAATTCTAGAGTTTTCTTAGATCACCAAGCATTGGCACAGTAGCATACAAGAAACTATGATTTCTGATTTCTCATCAGGAAAAGTGGCACCCAAGTGTCTTCCACGCTAT
This sequence comes from Triturus cristatus, assembly GCF_964204655.1. Taxonomy (NCBI): domain Eukaryota; kingdom Metazoa; phylum Chordata; class Amphibia; order Caudata; family Salamandridae; genus Triturus; species Triturus cristatus. Next base: position 62,026,564 of record NC_140580.1, on the reverse strand, counting down.
GGCTTATTTGTATATTTAGAAGGCAAAATAAATACTAGCATGGGTTCAGAAAGGTCACAATAAATGTTGGCATGCTTGGGCTTAAGCCCCTAAATTCCTTGTTTCTGCATGGTGGCCAAAGCAGACACGTTGGACTCCTATTTAAAACAAAGAGAAACCACCAGCACCAGCCGTTTTCCAAAAACACTATAAGAAAGTAAGATCTGCTTCTTATGTTTACCCCATCTTTTTCCTAAATGTGATACTGTTTTTTACTAGTCTGACTGAGGTCCTGCTAATCAGGAAATCCCTGTCTATCTGCTTTCTCCTTAAACTGTTATGTACTTAGGTACACTCCAGATTGTATACTGGTGTACCCTTGTCAGTCCATAGTATATGGTACCCATGTACCCAGGGCATAGGTACCCCAGAAGCCTCCCATGGGATGAAGCATGTATTTTGCCACCCATGAGAGGCCATGACCCATGGGCTGAAGCATGTATTTAGCCACCCATGAGAGGCCATGCAAAATGGAACTACAGGCCTGCCATTGCAGCCTGTGTAAGTTGGTGCATGCACCACTTACTTAAGATATAGGTTTACTATATCTAAGGGTCACTGCACTTAAAACCTATAAGTCACCCCATAGCAGGCCTTAACAATCCTGAAGGATTGGTTCTAACTGACCAGAACACCCCTGCAGTCTATGGAGTCCATTCTCCCTGGTTGACAGTGAAGCAGCCATTTACAACATATAGAGTGGCATTATGCGACCGCTAGATGACCAACTCTAGAACGGCTGGAACAAGCCCTATTGTGTTTGGTGTCAAACATGTTGGAATCATACCTCCACACCGACAACCGGTGTGGGAGGTATGATTTCACCCCTCAGAAGTGAGCTTCGTGGGGCCCCAGGTGTTCCCGGTACCAGCCTTCTGGCCCCAGACAGCACAAAATGGTTGCTGCCAACCAGAGACATATTTCTGCCCTCCTGCTGCTGAGCCAAGCTCGAGCAGGGGAAGGCAGAAAAATAGGCATCCTGTCACGGGGAGGTGCGATCACCTCCCAGACAGGATTTAGTGTATTAGGGCTGGGTGGGTGCGCTTGTCAGCAACTGAAAGTCTGCATGAGGGGCACATTTGGTGTCCCTGTGCATAGTCCAGTTCAAACCACTCCTGGGAGCCGTTGGCTTCCGCTCTGGTGCGAAACTGGACAAAGGACATGGGAGTAACCTCCCCACTGTCAAGACCCTCCCCTGAGAGGGTCCCCTGAATATTTCCAACCCATTCCTATGGGTACTTAAATGCTTACCTGTCTGTAGGACCTTAGACTTGGCGTGGACAAGATGCTGAACAAGAAACCACTGAACTTGAACCGTCTGGACACTCTGGACTTCACTGGACTTCATTTGGGCCCCTCTGCTTTCATGTACTCTTCTACAAGAATCAACCTTTGGATTCCAACGGACACTTTTATTCCTTCCAGCAGTGGCTCTTGTTCGAAGTCCTCCACTGGGTTCGACTGCGGTTTCTGATGCCACTTCAGACCTATGCACCCGGCTTCCCTGGGATAGGTACCTCCGTATCCACGGGTGAGGTGACTCTCTAACCTCCAATATTCCACGGGGTTTCTTCAAAGTCCACTGGGAAGGGTCCTTAAACTCTAAAACTTCAGCAGCGACTTTCCCATAGAATTGTACGGAGCATGCGGTCGTGTTCCCACACTGCACCCGTCCTCCATGGTGTCCCTATCTACTCACTGTGGGCGGTTCCTTGGGGTCCCAGCAATTCTATGTCTTCTCGACACGGTCTTGACTCGAGTCGGGGTTCTTGTACCACTTATTTAGTATATGGTTTGGTCCCCCCCGGGCTCCACTGTGTGTTAGTGCTATTTACTGTCATTTCTGTGCTCAAGTATTCTGTGCTTTGTTAGTGTCTCCGTGTAGGAGATACTGTGTCATACTAGATAGTGTTATAGTAATAAATACACATTTTTATAACTACTGTGTGTTTCTCCTTTCATTTAACCAATACTATAAGGTTGCATTCAGGTAAAACAAGCTGCTTAACATTCCTTCAAGACTAAGCCTGAAGGCTGCTCTCCACACCTACCACTTGGATAGTTTTTTAAGGTTTTCTTTGACATCCTAAATCACCATAAGGGTTGTTTGGACTGATGCAAGGTGCCCACTTTAACTAGTGGACAGCATATACCAGGCCAACTTCTCACAAACACCCTCCAAGTGTAGGCTAATTCAGCCTCTGCATTCCTTCCAACAAATATCACACAATGAATTTATGGACTTGGTCAAAGCAAACAGGCCTTCCGGCTGCCCTTCTGACACAGGTCCACCACACACCTTCAATAAAATTCTTCTAACTACCTCTACTGCCACACCATTAAGAAGAATCATCAACAATTCCTCAACTACCAAAATATTTCCAGAAGATCTGAAAGAGTCTTACATATGCCCATTACTAAAGAAAACAAACCTGGCTGGATTAACCCTGACAAATACAGACCAAGTACAAATGGACCTTTCCTGATGTGAAGAGCAGCATTTACCTGGATGTCACAATTCATTGAAGACAATTCCATACTTTCAGACTTCTGAACAGGATTCTGTTCAGGAAGAGGCAAAGAATCTGCCATCATTGCCATCTGAGATGTCCTTAACCCCTTCAGCGCGGCGCGTATTACCGCGCCGTGTTGAAGGTTCGTTGCGCGGGCGGGGCCGTGACGGAGCGGTTCCGTCATCCGCACAGCACGACCGATGCGCATGACGGAACCGCTCCGTCATGCGCATCGAAAGGGTTCAGAACACAGTTGGCCGGAACGGGGTCACTGCACTACTTCTCTTGGACCTCTCAGCTGCCTTTGACACAGTTGACCATGACACTCTAATATAATGACTCTACGATGCCAGCATAGACGGAAATACTCTTGACTGGATTACATCCTACCTTAAAAGAGAACCAAAATCATCCATACTTCTCCTTGCTCATCCAAACCGTACTTCACAAAAGCAAATGTCCTTCAAGGCTCTATCATCTCACCCATGCTTTTCAACATCTACATGAAGTCATTACCAGCACGGATCAATGAATTTTCACCTCACTTGCTATAACACTTTAGATGACACATAAATACTCATTGAAACTGGAAAACCCCAACGATATTGGAAACTCACACATTTTCAGTTGCCTCAGAGCTGTTGATTAGTGGATGACATGGAGCCATCCCAAATTGAGTGCTTCCAAAACGGAAATACTCACATGTGGCAATTGGAAATAATATGACCCACTCGCAGCCTGGCTTGATGATCTGTGAACATCGCCTAAAGTATCTAAAGAAGTAAGAAACCTCAGAATTACCATGGACACCAAGCTATCAATGAATACCCAGTGGACAAACTAGCAAGATCAAGCTTCATTACTATAAAAACTCTGCGACGCATCTTCCCCCACCTGGGATTTCCACACAAGGTTCAGGCTACTATCTCTCTTGTTCTGTTTAAACTTGATTACGTCAGAAGCCTCTACCACAGATCATCTGTAGCAACTATGAAAAGACTACAACGGATTCAGAACTCTGCTGCCAGACAACTCTTACATATAATGTCACAAGCCCACACCTCCAATGCTTTGAAGGCCCTACATAGGTTAACAGTTGCCAGAAGATCCACGTTCAAGCTGCTTTGTATCACCCACAAAGCAATACATTGAACAGGGCCACTTTTCAATCAGGAAAAAACTCACCAAATACATTCAACAAAGGAACCTCCGCTCTAGATTGTCACCTCACCTTAAAATCTCATCATACAAGAAGAAAACCATAGGTGGCGCATCCTTCTCTGTTCAAGCAGTCAAACTATGGAACTCTTGACCCCCAAACATAAGATCCACAGATAACCACCTCATCTTCAGAAGACTACTCAAAAGTTGGCTCTTCCCCACATAACCACCATACTCAAACATATCCCTGTGTATATAAGCATTAATCCGAACTATATATATGTGTATCTAGATAAGTGTATTCCTTTGTATAAACATGTACAATAAAAATGTTAATGAATATATAGATACTCATTATTTCTGCTTAACAAATGTACATATTGTAGTGATAAACTCGTAGTCAGCGGTGAGTTGAACTGGAATTTATTATAGAAAAGCTACACAGCAGACTAGAGAGCCAGCGCTAGAGACATCCAACTCCAACAGCTCCCATTACCATTTGAATCACAGAATTCTACAACAAGGCAGCTAGGCAACAAATTAACATTCTATGGGAAAATACAATAACCTGGAATAGTAAGATACTGTAGTATAGAGGTACATAAGTAAATAGATTATAACATATCCTCCTTTCTCATTAATAATATGAAAACATACAATGCTCTAAAAGAAAAGTACAACAGTAGAAAAGAAGATGAGATATAAAAGAAAAAGAAAAGAAAGAATGAAAGATGCAAAGAACAGGAAATATAAAACTAAGAAGAAAGACAAATCATTTCAAATACTGTATCTCTTAGGAATCATTTTAGATCTTGTACTCCTCCTAAGAGATGTTCCAGAAGGAACAACATTCTCACGACTGAGAGGCACATGGGAAGGAGTTGAAAGAACATTCTTAACCTTTACAATTTTACTAACATTCCACCACTTTCCCCCTTCAACCAGCACAGAGTTCCTACCCAACCTAGTGACAGAAATGGGAGAACCAAACTTGCTTTCACCTTTCTTTACGTGCAAAGGTGACTTTACACAAACAAGATCTCCAACAGCTAAAGGTACAGTTTTTACACCCTTCTTTTTGTCAAACCAAGACTGCTGTTTAGACTGAGAATTTGAAAAATGTTCTCTGAGTAGAAGCATAAGACTGTCAATATCAGGGAGTGACTTGACCCACTTGTTCACCCATGCAGGCTTAAAACTAGTGTTGGGCTTATTTCCCCTTAATAAATCGAAGGGAGAGACTTTGGTTGTGGAGTGTGGAGTGGTCCTGTAGAACCACACCATACTGTTAAGAGAGTTAATGATATCACAGTTACAAGACCTGGCCCACTTAATGCAATCCCCCACAACTCTGTTCATGCGTTTGACAAGTCCATTTGACTGGGGATGATAAAGTGAACTTTTAACGTGTTGAATATTGCATGATTTAAGGAAGGAATCAAATTCACCACTTGTAAATTGAGAACCGTTTTCAGTCACCATAGTTTCAGGAAACCCCTCCCTTAAGAATACATCTTTCAAAAACAAAATTATGTTATTGGTAGAGGCTTCCTTAACAAGTTTCATTTCAGGCCATTTTGAGGCATAATCAATTAAAACTAAGATAAAACGACATCCTCCAGGTAGGATCTCCAAAGGTCCCATAACATCTAAACCTACTTTGGACCATGGTCCAGAGGGGCACTCAATGGCAGAAGAGGAGGAGTGGAAGTTTTCAAACCTTTGTCAGCAGATTTACAGATGTAACAGGAGTCAACTACATCATTGATATCACTGTCCATCGCGGGCCACCAAAAGAATTCACGGACACGTCGCTTTGTGAGCGTGGATCCTAAATGACCCTCGTGGGCTTTGACGATAATGTTTTTCCTCAGACTTTGAGGAGCAATGAGCTTGTCGCCTCTTAATAACACTCCATCTTCCAATGACATTTCTGATTCAACCTTCCAAAAAGGCTGTATACATTGAGGAAGCGCTCGTTCTCAGGGCCACCCTGAACTAACAAACCCACAAACTCATTGTAAAGTCTCATTATCAGTAAGAGCTTTAACCCAACTCTCAACAGTATCAATGCCATGCTCAGGTAAGTCAAGTGAGGCTACCAAACAATCGTCAGAATCTTCCTCCCCAACATCCTCTGCAAAATTTCCAACCTTGTTATTCTCAATAGGAAAACGTGAAAGATAATCTGCTCTGTGATTCCTCCCTCCAGAACTATGGCCAACATCAAACTGGTACTGCAAGAGGCGAGAAACCATACAAAGGATCCTAGGCAAGCAGCATTTGCTAGTTCCAGCCCCAAGAATGGAAATGAGCGGTTTATTATCAGTCCTCAATAAGAAGCGCCTGCCCCAAATATAGGTTCATAACTTTTCGATGGCCCACAAGCAAGACAACAACTCTTTTTCGATAACTGAGTACTGAAGCTCACCATTTCTCAATACTCTGAAGGCGAATGCAATCGTGTTCTCTCCCTTAAAACTGTCTTGGGTAAGAATGTTGCAGCACGAAACGTCAAATTACCCCTTCGGCACAGACCAACTACCTCGGCATCCAATTCACTCACATACATTCATTGGTGGGGCCCATAACACCAATATACTTACTCTCGGTTGACCTGTTTTCAGAGGGAAAATACGTTTCTCAACGCTGACATGAGAGTAATACCTTTACTTTACCCTAAACATATTGACATTAAACCTAAGATATCCCTCCCATACGGAGATAGATCATTTAGTTGAATTGGTAATTGATGATTAACTCGTCTACCTTTTCTCTATTACTTTTCTCTTAATCTTCTTCTTCAAATAATCGACACAACACATTTATCAATTAATCAATTATTCTTTATCTAAGAAATATTGAAAGAAATGTTAGAAATCATCATTAGCATTTCAAAGCATCATATTTACCTATTCTGGCTAAAGTCGTCCTCTAAGTCAGTCAGTCAAAGAGAATTTAATCAGCAAAGTTTAGGCCGCAATTCAGTCTCTCATAGATTCAGGATAACAGCTGTCCAGCAGTGTCAGGAAATCGAGTTCGTCAAAGAAGAGCGAGAGCGTCCAGATACTACCCTAATTCTCTACCTACTTTTATAATGAAAATAATAACAAAAAGGTATCAAGATCGGGGTTTAGAGAGTTCTTATTGGTCAATTTTGTCTTGCGAATACAGTTCTCAGGGTGTCGGATAATGAAGTCATCCAACTTGCTTATTCCGGCTTTTAAATCAAGCATTGTCCTATCTTTTGGATTGCTTCCCGGAACGACCTTGGAGGGTACATGTTCTCCCGGGGTCAGGTCCAGGCCACTGTTGCTGGAGGTGACGCATGCGCACTTCACCCAGAACCTCGTGTTGTCAGGGCAGTCACGTTTAACGTCTCATTCAGCCATCTTGTCTAGGCCGAAATGGTCAACTTAAGCAAAAGAAACACAAAAACGTAATTAAAACATAGAAATGGCTAATAAAATGTTATCCCCTTGCTAATACCCATATGTGTGTGTATTTATCTATCAGAAGCAACACTCAGAGCGGTTTATACTCACTGAATAAAGCACAAATCACAAATACATCACTTAAAGCAACATATAACATATAATATTCTAATTTTCTACTATTAATATGCGTACACTAGTTAATTCACAATTAATATAGCCATGCAAAGTGCAATTCCCATGTGTAATTCGCTTGTTAATATAGTTGGTGAGTTATCACTTCAAACAGATTAATAATATTACAATTAATTGATTATTCGGATTAATGTAAACATGCAAAATGGGGGGTGTATACAAAATTTTGTACTACCCGCTCCAGCAATCCCCCCTTTGGTGATTATATCACCACACTAATATAACATTTTGTATTCTTTTTACGGAAATTTTGAATTGATTTCTTGTTTCATTCATATTTCAGTTTCCCCTGTTTCTTCTCTTTTTGCTGTTTTATACATGCTATGCTTTAACTCTTCCAGTTCTATTTCTTCAAATTCTCTTTCTTGTTTCTTATCCCTTCTGCTTAAGTTTTCTCTTTTTATCCTTTTCTGGTTTTTATTCTTCCTACAACAAATACAACCTAGTCTGATTATTAATACTAAGGAAATCACACAAGTTACTGGAAATAATATCTTACCTATAAATGTACTACCTAGTTTTACTACAAAGTCTTTAATAGCTGATATTTTCTTACCAATCTTCTCCCAAACACTTTCAACCTCCAGTGGTACTATTTCGTCATGCAATTCTGTAATATTCTTAATATAAATTTTCAAATCTTTACTTTCGTCAGGAATGTAAGTACAACAATGTTGAACTTTCAGCATTCCACAGACTCCACCTTCTTTTGCCAATAAAATATCAAGGGCAAGTCGATTTTGCATTACCATAGCACGCATGGCAACCATTTAAGTATTTACCAATAAGAATCCTCCAGCGGTGCTTGTTGACAAGCGATCCACTAATGTTGAAAGTTTTCTAATTTTGTTCGCATTCAGATATCAGTGCTCCAAAAATGGCACCCACAATTTCAGCCCCAGATTCTCTCTTACTACGTGCTAAATGATTACCTAAACTATGTACACCATCTTCTCCTCTATCCATGTGAAAAATCTTTGGAAAAACCAGGCCAACATAACATGTGCCACACCAATGGTCTGGCAAACGATAATATGCCCTGTTCCCACAAATGAAATACAGTCCTGTAAAGACTGGATCTCTTCTACCTTTAAATCCCCATCCTCCCATGATCCGGTAAGTATCATGGCACTCACTATTCCCTAGAAAATAATTGTCATACGCCGTCTGATTCCTTCTTATACACAATTTCCCTTTCTGAGGCCAATCTAAAGCCATAGTTGGACTCGATTCTTCTCTTAAATGTTTCCCAGTTTCTACATCCCAAACCGTTTTCTCCACTTTCCCTTCTGAAACCTTCCTTTGCATTTTCAATCTCCTTTCTTCAACCATATCCAAAAATGTCTTCTCCTCTTTCCTTAAACTGCAAGTCAAGTTATTTCTGAATATATATTCTAACGTTAGTTCATTTGTATCTAAGAAAAATTCACCTAATACTTTTGCAGGTTTTACTTTGTTTAGTTTGTTAATTGCTGGTACTTGTGAAAATATAGTATCTACATCTGAGAAATAATACTCTAATTTACCTGTTTGGTAAAATAAACTAGCTATTACACTACATGTTATACCATATGTTACAAGAAGGTGATGATAAGTCACTCCTTCAGATACAAATACAGGCAATTGCATACAAACGTAGCAATCCCTTACGTCCATTGTTTTTACATATTCATACAACAACTTTGAAAACACATTGTTAGAAAAATCTGTTATTGACCTGTCTTTATGTAAATAGTTTTTATCTATTCTAGTTGGAACTACCTTTTGAACTTTCCCTATATTAGTTATGTTATCACTATGTCCTTCTAATGTATCTACAGTAACTTTAAATGAAATTAGTAGAGCAAGAACACTCCAAAGAAGCATTAATAATCCTGTACAACAACAACACATTTTGCACCATCTTCTAAGAAAGGTACATCTACTTTTGCTACTTTCTATGTTTGCCATCTTTCTAAAATGAGCCGTGTCTTTTGACTTAGCCTCTTCTACTTCACAACTAGTTTCTAACCCTAGGCTTCTAAGCACCTACGTGGTTCTACCAGTTTTTGTCTTTTTCAGTATTTTATTGTTTTTCCATCAGTTATTTTTCTTGTCTCATTCAGTTTGGCATCTCATCATCTTTCACCTTCCCTTCGTTTTCAACATACAAGTTGTCCTGAATATCTACTTCTTCTCCAATATCGGACAAGATAACTCTCAGGATTTCCGATTCTTCGTCTTCCTCAACCACTTCCGGTACAACTGCTAGAGCAGAGTTTTCAGTTTGAAAATTAACTGGGTTTTGAATCTCTGGCATGTCTATTTGTTATATTAATTTATTAATTATTAATTATTAATTATTTGTCTTGTGTAAGTGTTTATACTAATCAACTCGTTTGTTTTAACAAGAGAGAATTACACGTGGGAATGCATAAGTGTGCTGTTTAATAATAATGTGCGTGTTTACATGTTTAAAGATTGCTGTGTGTTGTTTATTTTTAAGCATAAAACGCTTTTCGAATTAATGCTTTTCTATGTTGCAAGAGCTAGATAATTGCATACACATAAGGGTATTAGTGGGGTTAACACTGTTCAATCACTATGCTGTGGTAACGTTGTTTTTGTCTCTTTTAATTAAGATGGTCTATTGTGGCCTACTGTGGCCTAAACAAAGATGGCTGACATGTAAAGCCTGGCCTCGAGTAGAAATTTGTGACGAGAGAGAGCCTTGCTGAATATGGTCCTGAAGTCAGCTGACCACAGTCCTTGCTTTGCCTGGTTAAAACTTTCCGTGAGGACAGCAGCAGTTTTGGGCGATCTCCAAATGAAATGAAGCGTCCTTGGCAGCTTTGGGAAACAAAGGAGCTTTAAAGAAAGACTCTGAACTATGATCTCATTGCCGAGGAGACGTGGAAACTACAAGATACAAATGTATTTTTTGGTTCCTGTTCCGTTATGTTTATTTTGTGATTTTTCCTGAGCGGATATTTTCAAATGTAGCGATGCTACATCCTTTCCTTCTCGCTTTGCTCAGAGGTTTGACGGAAGAAATTAATACAAATTATATTTTCCTTTGTTTGACTTACTATAAGAATTGTTAGCCTAGAGAGGGTTTTTGCCACTTGCCATTTGCCATTTGCCTTTTGCCGCGTTCCGAATCTGCGTTGGTGAAGATCGTTGCTGAGAGGACTTCGTCTTAAGAGACTTTACCGAGAGACTTGTCCTGACCCGTTCTGACGTTTAGCTAGAATAGGTAACTATGAGAAAAATGATTTATTCTGATTGATTTTCTTTGACTAATTTTAGATAAAGCAATATAATTTTGAATATGGTGTTGGTTATTATTTCTTGTCAATTATTGAGTATCCTATTTTGATTATTATTGTATAGATTGTTTAGATTATGTTTAAGGGCAGTCTCAATAACTAGATCTTATCGACCCCGATATAGATGCAGGGTGTTTAGGAGTTTTTCTTTCCACAGGTTATTGCTGGTAGAGTATTTGAGCGTATGTTAGTGAAATGGGCCCTAGTGTATGAAGAATGTATGTGCGTGTAACTGTGAGATTACTCTATCTGTGGAAGTAGGGATATTATATACACCCTGATCTCTATCAATTTCCTGGTAGCAGAGGATGGTTATTGATGATTGTCTTGATCTGATTAGATTACATATTGATTATTGATTATTGATGTTGGTATATGTACTAATACTATATGTTGGAGTCGGGATGTTGAGTTATATGTAGTGCTTCTGGAACTTGGAAGCTGGTAGCAGTTCCGTAGTAGGGCAGAGGGAAGTATATGCTGCTCTCGGGAAAGACGGGATTGTTGGTCCTGTATGTATGCAGGAAAATTCACATTGTCTGAGTTCGGAATCAGTGACATTATTGTATGTTACTATTAGAATATATTTCTGGTATATAAGGAGTGTGTATGGTAGTGAAGGTTATCTGTGAAACTCTGGTCTTAAGTCCCAGGGATCCGTAAGGTTTACCGTTAAAGCTTATCGCGGGAGGAGTAATAGGTATTCTCTGAGCTTGTTAGAAGAACTGGGCAGGGTAAACTGCTTGGTTAATGTGTGTTATAATTCTGTAGTGGAGCAGATTGTTCGCTGTTCTCGGGAAGCAGGATTCTGTGTGTATGTACTATATTTTCTTGTATGAATGTGCGTGAATGTATATGCATTTAGTTAATTGTAAGACTCTTTGGACAAGTCCTAGAGGAAACAGTTAATGAATGTATGTTAGAAGGGCAGAGTAGAGGGATGTGCTACTGTGTCAACGAGAGGTTCTTGTGAAATAGATTTCTTTTTCTATTCTGTGGTTAGTGAAGCAGACAATGGAGATGTTTATATGTTGTAACTAATAGATTTTGTAGAAATTTTGACACGAAGTCTACTGAAAAGATTTTGTAAAGGAGGGGTAGACGAGTGACAGGAGACAGGAGACAAGCGACTGCAGCGACTGCTGACGTCAGGAAGACTGCGCTCTGATTGGATAATAGATCAGAATAGTGTTCGCGCTGGGATTGGTGCGTTGGTGTGAGCCGCGCAAGGATTGGAAGAGCTATTCTAGTGACGTAGACGCTCCAGGATTGGTGCGTTAGTGTGAGTCGCACTGTTATTGGTTGAAAATCTATTTTGTATATTTATAATATGGGAAAACCTAAAATGTATTACCAAGAAGAGAAAAAGAAGAAAACATTCTTTGGAAAAATTAAAAAGTGGTTTAACAAGGATAAAGATGTTAAGACGAGAGAGGGTGAATTGTTACCTCCACCGAAAACACCTGCATCCTACATGGCTGCAAGATATGGGTATCATACCTGTATATGGTTGGAGAATTGGGTTAGGTATACCAAAGAGGATGGTGTTCTAGCATTTCCAGAACATGGTTCATTTAATTTGGCCGTGTTGAGAAATTTACGGGAAAAGATGTTATGTCTTGACCCGAAACCAAGACCTACACAGTTTGAGGCTTTAGTGGAATAAGAAGAGGAAGTACATGAGCGAGAAAAACAGAGATCTGGAGGACAGTACAGGTACATGTTTGGGAGGAGACATGATCGTGAGACTCATCATGATCGAATGAAAAGGTGGCGAGATGCTAGTATGTCAGAGGGATTATATCCAATGAGAACAGTTGAAGAAGGAGCAGAGAGGGTTCCTGAGTCAGAAATGAGAAGATATGGAGTTAATGAATATGAGGATGAAGTCTTGAATGACATGATTTACAAAAGACCACCTCCATATAGACCAGAACCAGATGAGAGTACACCAGTTGTTTCTCCAATAAGAGATACAGTTTGTATCATTGAGACAGAAAATGTGACATCTGAATCAAGAAGTGGTAATTCTTTCAGGGAGAAAGGGAATCGAAGTGGAGACGAAAATGCAAGAGAATTAGCTAGAACTACAACAGAGCTGACTGAAAAGATTAGGGAGTTAACGAAGAATCTGGAAGCTGTTACGGTGCCTGTAACAATAGGTCCGGTTATGCCTGTGTTTGACAAGCAGAGAATAGGTGAAAATGGTTTGGTGATTCCATATGTTGGGAATAATTTGATAAGTTCAGTTGGTCCTTCAGGAGATTCAGGAAAAAGGACAGGAAGTAGTGACCTGAGACAATCCAGACATGACACATGTAGTGAAATATTAGATGCTAGTGAAGCTAGTTGTTCAGGGATGCCAATTTTAGAACCGCAAAAGAGAGTGGTTCCAGTGAGAAAAACTACTGCAATAACAGCTGAAGATTTGAATGATTGGATGAAAGTTCTTCAGAAAAAGGATAAAGATTCACAAGCAATTGATGTGGCTAGGTTACGGGTAGAATTAGAAGAGCTTGTTACAGGGACAGTTCCAACAGAAATTCTTAAAAGTCATCATGATGGTGAATTAATGTTCATGTGTAAAAACATTACCTGGAGAGCGAGAAATACACATGACAGGTTAAGAGCAATAGCGAATGAGCAGGGAGTTGACATTGATAAGGTTAAAGCTTTGCAAAAAACCTACAGAATGGATTTTTCAGAAAAGGATATTGAAAATTTGAATGCAACTGGTAGAACAGGACAGATTAAAGAAATGGTTGCATTATTGCGAAGATGGGGAGATGTAGAAAAATGGAAGGATAGGTGGTATAAGAAAAGAGAGGAATCTGAAGATAGAACAACTTATTCAGCTTTTCCAGTGAGAGAAAAAGAGAAACCAGTGGATAATTATCCTATGAGAGAAATACCTGGAGGAGGATATGTACATGTTCCATGGACCAGACAGGATATTTTATCATTTACGAATGATTTCCCTCGATTGAGAGAAAAGCCCGTCGAGTGGTATAGGCAGGTAGATAGGTTTGTGAAATTGTCAAAAGTGCTGTGGATTGACCTGAATAGTCTGTTTGATATAATTGTTCCAGCAGACTTGTGGACTGAGTGTGAAATAGTTGTGAGTTGGCCTACTGATGAATATCCAAATTGAGTGAACTGAAAAATCACTTGGAGGAAAAGTGAAAAGAGAAAGTCTGAAATTCAGTTGTCTGAAGTAATCCAAAGTATAATAGTAGTGGAGTAGTAGAGGCTAAGTCAAAAGACAAGGTCAAAGTAATAAAATGGCTAACATAGAGGATAATCAAAGTAGATGTGCCTTCTTTAAAAGATGGTGTAGAATGTGCTGCTGCTGTACTGGATTATTAATGCTACTGTGGGGAGTTTTAGTTTTATTAGTTACTTTTAAAGTTACATTTGAGATGCATACAGAAAATATGACAGATATAGAGAAGAATTCGCAAAAAGTAGTTTTGACTAGAATTAGTAATACTTACATACACAAAGATAGGTCAATTAATAATTTTTCTAGTAATGTTTTTTCGAAGTTGTTGTATGAATATGTGAAAACAATACAAGTTAGGGATTGCTACGTTTGTATGCAATTACCTGCATCCGTTTCAGAGGGTGTTACTTATCATCATTTGCCAGCTACATATGGTATTTCATGTAGTATATTAAGTAGTGTTTTCTATTTGTTAGGGAAAATAGATTATAAGATGTCTAACAGAGATAGTATTTTTGGGCATTTGCCAATGAACAAAGAGCTGAATCCAGCTAAAGAGGCTAACACTTTTGGTGAAATTTTTATTGAAGAGAAAGGATTAACATTAGATTACATTTTTAAGAATAATTTAACTTGCAGTTTGAAAGAAGAGGAGAAAGCTTTCCTGGATATGGTAGAGGAAAGGAGATTGAACATGCATGAGAAAGCAGGGAAATATAAAGTGAGTGAGACAATTTGGGACATTGAGATGGGGAAAGAATTGAGAAATGGGGCTAGTCCAACTTTAGCTCTAGATGTACGACAGAAGGGTAAGCTATGCATTACAAGAAGGAAATCGCAATATGATAAATATTTTGTTGGGACTAGTGAGTGCCATGATACATACTTCATTGCAACAGGTTGGGGTTTCAGAGGTGGAGAAGATACAGTTTTCCCAGGAGTGTATTATGTTTGTGGGAACAAGGCTTATTACAAGTTGCCTGACCATTGGTATGGCACGTGTTATGTGGGTCTGGTCTTTCCAAAGATTTTTCATATAGATAAAATAAGAGATGTAGAAAATATTAATTTACTAATGCGTTTCAAGAGAGAAACCTGGTCTGAAATAGTGGGTGATATTTTTGGGGTTTTAATTCAAGGAGTGGGAATTTCTTTAAATGCTTATAGAATTCGGAAACTGTCAACAGTGGTGGATCGCTTATCGACAAATACCGCTGGAGGGTTTCTTTTAGTGAATACGGAATTAAGTGCCGTACGTGCCATGTCAAAGCAAAATCGACTTGCCCTTGATATTTTATTGGCCAAGGAGGGTGGAGTTTGTGGAATGCTGAAAGTTCAACATTGTTGCACTTACATTCCAGACGAAAGCAAAGACCTGAAGGTCTATATCAAAAATATTATTGATTTGCATGAAGAATTAGTACCACTTGAAGCTGAGAGTTTATGGACTAAAATAGCTAATAAGGTGATAGCTGTTAAAGATTTTATTGCAAAAATAGGTAGTACTATTATAGGTAGAATATTGTTTCCTTTAATTTGCATAATTATTGCTTTATTGATACTGAGATTAGTGTGTGTGTGTGTTGTAAAAACAGGGGAGGGAAAAAGAAATTGAATAAAGAGAAGAAAAACAAAAGGTTGAAAAGAGAACCACAAGAAATTGAATTAGAAGAATTGAGGGAGAGTGTTTATTTAGAAACAAAGAGGGATGATGAAAGGGTGACTGGTGTGTAGTGTTGTGTAAGGAGGAAAAGACATTTCCGATTTCTCCTTAAATGGGACTAAATTTTCACAATTTTTTTTTTTTTTTGGGTTTATTTGGTGATAAAATCACCAAAGGGGGGATTGCTAGAGCAGAGTTTTCAGTTTGAAAATTAACTGGGTTTTGAAGCTCTGGCATGTCTATTTGTTATATTAATTTATTAATGATTAATTATTAATTATTTGTCTTGTGTAAGTGTTTATACTAATCAACTCGTTTGTTTTAACAAGAGAGAATTACACGTGGGAATGCATAAGTGTGCTGTTTAATAATAATGTGCGTGTTTACATGTTTAAAGATTGCTGTGTGTTGTTTATTTTTAAGCATAAAACGCTTTTCGAATTAATGCTTTTCTATGTTGCAAGAGCTAGATAATTGCATACACATAAGGGTATTAGTGGGGTTAACACTGTTCAATCACTATGCTGTGGTAACGTTGTTTTTGTCTCTTTTAATTAAGATGGTCTATTGTGGCCTATTGTGGCCTAAACAAAGATGGCTGACATGTAAAGCCTGGCCTCGAGTAGAAATTTGTGACGAGAGAGAGCCTTGCTGAATATGGTCCTGAAGTCAGCTGACCACAGTCCTTGCTTTGCCTGGTTAAAACTTTCCGTGAGGACAGCAGCAGTTTTGGGCGATCTCCAAATGAAATGAAGCGTCCTTGGCAGCTTTGGGAAACAAAGGAGCTTTAAAGAAAGACTCTGAACTATGATCTCATTGCCGAGGAGACGTGGAAACTACAAGATACAAATGTATTTTTTGGTTCCTGTTCCGTTATGTTTATTTTGTGATTTTTCCTGAGCGGATATTTTCAAATGTAGCGATGCTACATCCTTTCCTTCTCGCTTTGCTCAGAGGTTTGACGGAAGAAATTAATACAAATTATATTTTCCTTTGTTTGACTTACTATAAGAATTGCTAGCCTAGAGAGGGTTTTGGCACTTGCCATTTGCCTTTTGCCGCGTTCCGAATCTGCGTTGGTGAAGATCGTTGCTGAGAGGACTTCGTCTTAAGAGACTTTACCGAGAGACTTGTCCTGACCCGTTCTGACGTTTAGCTAGAATAGGTAACTATGAGAAAAATGATTTATTCTGATTGATTTTCTTTGACTAATTTTAGATAAATGTCGTAAATCAAAGGGGAATGGATCACTTGTAACCAAAAAGTGGCGGTTCGTTAATCTGAATATGAAAATATTAACACCTGGATAGGTGTTAATGAGAACCCTCAATAGCGTATTTTTTGAGTGGTATGGGCGGTTCTAGGCGGTTTATCTTGATTCTCCGCCTTATAAATACGCATCAGCATTATCATTGGGTCTCTTTTGTCATGCTGCCTCCACCTGGAGGGAACCACTGTTTCTTGGTAGTGATCAGTAATAATTGTGAAAAAAGTGATAATAGTGAGGTTAAAAATGTCGTACCCACACTACCTTGAAGAAATGACGATTTATTCTGGTGGGCGTGTGGGGAGACTATTTAAAAAAAGAGAGGTGGTGCTGCAGGTTAGATTATGTAACCTAGGCACTGTGGGTGTCCATATCAAAAGGTCGACATGTTTCTGCCCAGTCAGTGCCCCAGGAGGGGGTCGTGGGGCATTCTTCAGGACCTATTAGTGTGAGCTGTTGTTGTACAGTTCAAGTAATTGAAAAAATGCTGTCTTCAAACAATGTGATAGATAGCTACGTCTCCGAAAATACTGTTACCTGTGAAGAAATGAAGATGAAAACTAAGAGACAATCAATGAAGAGAAACCACCAATTTTGGGGTTGCAGTGGTCTAAAAATAAATAAGTGAGTTAAAAAGAGGGACAAGCAAAAAAATGGCAATTCTTATTGATACTGTCAAGCAACTTATATAATGGCAAATCTCTGATATACTGTGGGATCGTAGTAGCCAAGGAAAGATATATCTTTGTGGGCGGTACGATTGGCCGATCACGTTTTTATGATATGTTTCCCTTGGTTTGTCGAGTAATGGGAACGAATATCAATATATCGTGAAGGTTGTGAGATAGTCTCGGTGGATTCGACAAATAAACAGGACAATCGTTACTGTCATTCCGTTATCTGTATATTTTGAACAATCACAATACAAGCAGACCCCAACGTTAGATAGATAGAGGCAGATTACCTTGAGACGCTTCCGAGTTGCGGCTTTGCCGTGGCAGCGTCACTATCTTGCCTGTGTGAGTAAAAAACGGGGAAGACAGGGAGGGGAGAGGGACGAGGGAGAAGGAGGGAGGTGGGGGGATAGGGTATTACAGATACCGTTAGTTTGTAGAGCTTCAAAGCGGTTTTGTTGACCACCGACGGGATGTGTCTTCCGTACCTCAGTTTCGGGCAATGCACGACTTGTGCTGACGCTGGCGGGCAGGGCTCGTTGAGAACGAGAACCCGTGTGTTGCCGGTTTTTTAGCTCCGTGTACGGAGAGAAACTGAAAAAAGACTTGTGTATTCTTCATGAAAAAAAGAAGGGGGGGAGATTTTATTAAAAATTATAAATAGGCGTATAGCCACTCTGAACAATTAGTATTAACCTGGTGTGTTTTAAAGTGGTTAAAGAACGTTTGAAAATCAAAGGGGTCGTTGCTTGTATATAGTTCAGGACTGGGAGCTTGTTGGGAGGATCTGGATAGCGCTTTTCAGCGTGTCAGGTGCTATGTAACAATGAGCAAAAAGTGTCATGCCTTATTTGAAGTTGAGCCAGGGTATATTATCATTCAGGCCTTTCGTGTCTGTACTGAGGCGGTGGACCCACCTCTGTTCTCTTTCGAAGAGAATTTTCTCGGCATTGTTCTTGCACCCTACTAGTGTTTCTATTATGATCCAATTAAGATCATCCACTGAGTGTTGTTGTTCAATATAATGGCGGCTCATTTTGGTGGTTTCACGTCTGCATTTGACATTGCTTCTGTGTTCACAGATTCTCACCTTTATTTTTCTGCAGGACATTCCGATGTATCTGAGATTGCAAGGACAGGTAATCATGTAGATTACAAAGGCTGTATTGCAGTTGGTGTGTTGTTTAATGGTCCACTTCAGGTTGGGTAGCAATTGGATAGTTTTTGTTGGTGTTGTTAGATGGCATACTGAACACTGTCCGCATGGAAAGTGACCTGTAACTGGCTGGAGGTCCCAAAGAGTATTTTTCAGTTTGAGTGGAACCGCGGGTCGTGTGTGTACCAAGATGTCTTTTAGGTTTCTAGTCCTCTTATTTACAAATCTGGGTTTCTGCCATTTTAGGTTTCCAGAAGTCAAGATACGCCAGTTTTTGTTAATTACTTTTTTGACGGCATTACTTGCTGTGCTGTAGGTGGTGACGCAAGTGGGTGTGTCATCTGTTGGGTTCCTTGCTGTAGTTTGGAGTAGACATTCTCTAGGTTGGTTTCTCGCTCTTTTTTTGCATTTGGAGATAATCTTGGTCGGATAGTCTCTTCTGAGCAGTTTGGTGCTTAAGTCGTCAGCTTGTTTTTTGTATTCTGCTAGATCGCTGCAGTTGCGTTTGAGCCGTAGGAACTGGCTGTAAGGTAGATTTTCTTTCAGGGGGCGTGGGTGAAAGCTGTTGAATGAGAGGAGACTATTTTTTGCCGTTGGTTTGAAGAATGTAAAGGACACTCGCGACCTACTGAATCTCTTGCAAAATGTGAACTTCTCTCCTGAGACAATGCTTCTAGTAGGTTTCGATGTAGAGAGTTTATATACCAGCTTACCTCAACAAAAAACTCTCGAAACTTTAGAAACAATACTCTTTGGTCAAAATTGGACATACCAAACCCCCAGACATTTTATCCTACAATGCTGTACCTTGGCTCTCACAGAAAACTACTTCGAATATGAAGGAAAACTCTACCAACAGCGACACGGAACTTCGATGGGGAGTACCTTTGCGCCTAGCGTAGCTGGACTCTACGTTAGTACGTTTGAACAAATGTACATACAAAACCCCATAAACCCATACATTACCAACATCCGTTTTTGGAAACGATACATTGATGATATCATGGTGATTTGGGAAGGTAACCAGGAAAGCCTTAACAACTTTCATCAATGGATGAATGCCCAAGATGAGTGTCTAAAATTCACCTACACAGCCGACAATCTACGGCTCGACTTCCTAGATCTAACCATCTATGTTGAAAATGACACCATCAAAACACGAACATTCTTCAAACCAACGGCAAAAAATAGTCTCCTCTCATTCAACAGCTTTCACCCACGCCCCCTGAAAGAAAATCTACCTTACAGCCAGTTCCTACGGCTCAAACGCAACTGCAGCGATCTAGCAGAATACAAAAAACAAGCTGACGACTTAAGCACCAAACTGCTCAGAAGAGACTATCCAACCAATATTATCTCCAAATGCAAAAAAAGAGCGAGAAACCAACCTAGAGAATGTCTACTCCAAACTACAGCAAGGAACCCAACAGATGACACACCCACTTGCGTCACCACCTACAGCACAGCAAGTAATGCCGTCAAAAAAGTAATTAACAAAAACTGGCGTATCTTGACTTCTGGAAACCTAAAATGGCAGAAACCCAGATTTGCAAATAAGAGGACTAGAAACCTAAAAGACATCTTGGTACACACACGACCCGCGGTTCCACTCAAACTGAAAAATACTCTTTGGGACCTCCAGCCAGTTACAGGTCACTTTCCATGCGGACAGTGTTCAGTATGCCATCTAACAACACCAACAAAAACTATCCAATTGCTACCCAACCTGAAGTGGACCATTAAACAACACACCAACTGCAATACAGCCTTTGTAATCTACATGATAACCTGTCTTTGCAATCTCAGATACATCGGAATGTCCTGCAGAAAAATAAAGGTGAGAATCTGTGAACACAGAAGCAATGTCAAATGCAGACGTGAAACCACCAAAATGAGCCGCCATTATATTGAACAACAACACTCAGTGGATGATCTTAATTGGATCATAATAGAAACACTAGTAGGGTGCAAGAACAATGCCGAGAAAATTCGCTTCGAAAGAGAACAGAGGTGGGTCCACCGCCTCAGTACAGACACGAAAGGCCTGAATGATAATATACCCTGGCTCAACTTCAAATAAGGCATGACACTTTTTGCTCATTGTTACATAGCACCTGACACGCTGAAAAGCGCTATCCAGATCCTCCCAACAAGCTCCCAGTCCTGAACTATATACAAGCAACGACCCCTTTGATTTTCAAACGTTCTTTAACCACTTTAAAACACACCAGGTTAATACTAATTGTTCAGAGTGGCTATACGCCTATTTATAATTTTTAATAAAATCTCCCCCCCTTCTTTTTTTCATGAAGAATACACAAGTCTTTTTTCAGTTTCTCTCCGTACACGGAGCTAAAAAACCGGCAACACACGGGTTCTCGTTCTCAACGAGCCCTGCCCGCCAGCGTCAGCACAAGTCGTGCATTGCCCGAAACTGAGGTACGGAAGACACATCCCGTCGGTGGTCAACAAAACCGCTTTGAAGCTCTACAAACTAACGGTATCTGTAATACCCTATCCCCCCACCTCCCTCCTTCTCCCTCGTCCCTCTCCCCTCCCTGTCTTCCCCGTTTTTTACTCACACAGGCAAGATAGTGACGCTGCCACGGCAAAGCCGCAACTCGGAAGCGTCTCAAGGTAATCTGCCTCTATCTATCTAACGTTGGGGTCTGCTTGTATTGTGATTGTTCAAAATATACAGATAACGGAATGACAGTAACGATTGTCCTGTTTATTTGTCGAATCCACCGAGACTATCTCACAACCTTCACGATATATTGATATTCGTTCCCATTACAACAAAGATACACTCCAACTTATTACTGATATGCAGGCAATAGGACTGCAGCAGCTGGTGAAGGGCCCCACGCATGAAGCCGGACACACGCTGGATGGCCTGTTTACGAATGACCATGGCATTGAGTAGCAACACTACCTTTGATCTGGTCTGACCACCAAGCCATTATTTTTAGGATCCGGATGCTACCACTCAAACCCCCTCAGACCAAAGATAGGGCACCAGTGGGGGCGCGGATGTGGAAAAACGCAGACATACCACATCTCTCAAATCTCTTGCTGTCATCTGCTCCAGAAAGCGGAGACAATATTGAAACTATGTCCATTAAATTTCAGGAATGGATCTTAAAAGCAGCGAACGAAGTTGCTCCTGAAAAAACTTATCGCCCCAATAGAACCACTCCATCTGCCCAGTGGTATACAGAAGAGCTGCGACTTCAGCGTCAGTTCTGTAGAAATTTAGAAAGGCGCTGGAGAAAGCACTATAGTCCATTGGCTAAGCAAGAATACAAAAGTGCTCTGGCTATATATAAGAAAGCTATCACCACACAAAAGAATCTTTTCTTCACTGGTCGTATTGAGCACGCCCAGAACTCAGCTAGGATGTTATTTCAGGTGGTGAACTCTCTGTCTAGTCCTCCAGCTGGCTCCACAATAGAGAACTCGCAGGAATTCTGTACCGCCCTAGCCACATTTTTTACTACTAAAGTAATGGATATTTACTCCACTTTTTCTAAAGAGCCGGTAGGAAGAACCACTGATTTAACTATTCAACCAGCACTGAAGCACCCTTCCTTTACCCAGTTTCAGTCAGCTACCGAAGAACAGGTCAACGCACTTGTTGGCAAAATTAAATCAGGCTCTCCGTTGGACCCATGTCCTCCGACCATAATGAACCAACTACACAATGTGGTTACCCAGCCGCTGACCAACATATGCAACTCCATCTTTAGGACAGGTGTCTATCCACAGACCTGGAAGAAGGCTATTGTTAAACCCCTGATTAAGAAGCCATCTTTAGACCCTACCATCACTTCCAATTACAGGCCAATTGCCTGCCTTCCATTTCCTGCCAAAATAGTGGAGGCAATAATGAATAAACAGCTCTCTGAGTTTATTGAACAACATAAGCTCTTAGATGACACTCAGTTCGGGTTCCGGAAGGGACACGGAACTGAGACAGCATTGATAAAGGCCTCGGATGAAATTCGAGAGATCATGGATTCGGGAGGTGCTGCAGTGCTCATCTTATTGGACCTGTCAGCTGCTTTTGACACGGTCGACCACGTCATCTTGGTCGACCGTGTCGCAGCCCTTGGAATTAGTCATCTGGCTAAAGACCTTATAGCCTCCTTCCTTGTTAATCGCAAACAGGCAGTCAATCTGGGCAACTACTACTCGCCCACTTCTGAACTGCCCTGTGGAGTCCCTCAAGGATCCTCGCTAAGTCCCACGCTTTTTAATATCTATGTTGCGGACTTGGCGAGGGTTATTAAATCACATGGGATGCGATTAACTACCTACGCGGATGACACCCAGCTTGTGCTGGCGGTGCATAAGAACGGTCCAGTGGTAGCAGCTAAGTTTCAGGAGGGGTTACTGGATGTACAATCATGGATGCACAGTAACTGCCTGAAACTTAATGCAGAGAAAACCGAAGTTATGACTTTCGGTAAGATCTCCCCCGAATGGTCTCCAACTTGGTGGCCCAGTCAGATGGGCTCCCCCCCGATTCCAGCTGTCAAGGTTAGGAATTTGGGAGTGATTTTTGATAACAGGCTATCTTTTGGTTATCATGTCAACAAGGTGGTCTCTGCTGCATTCTTCGTGCTGAAGAAAATAAAAAAACTCATGCCATACCTACCCGCTTCGGCAGGGAAAACACTGATTACCACCTTAGTGTTTTCGAAGCTGGACTATGGAAACGCCCTCTTCCTTAGCACTCACAAATACATCCTGAACAAATTGCAGTCCGTGCAAAATGTGGCAGCACGAATTCTGCTTAATATTCCTTGGCGACACTCTACTTCAGCAGCCATACGCCATCTACATTGGCTAAGAGTGGAGAGCAGAATTAAATTCAAGGCTCTCTGCATCGCCTACAAGGCCATTCATCAGACTGGACCAAAGTTCTTAAAGGAAGCTTTTCAGGTGTACATACCTGGAAAGAATCTAAGATCAGCAGCAAGCCACCTATTGCATGTTCCCCGAACAAGAACGGCCACATGGGGAGATAGACGCTTCCTGGTAGCGACCCCCATACTGTGGAACACACTCCCCTTGTATATTAAAACAGCACCAACACTCATTGCCTTCCGTAAGGCTCTGAAAACTTGGCTATTTAATCAATAAGTTCCTGTCCTCAATTTTGTGTATCCTAGAGAATCTCATTGCGCCTAGACACCCTAGGGTATTAGTTGCGCATTAAAAATCCCATAAATAAATAAATAAATAAATAAATTACTCGACAAACCAAGGGAAACATATCATAAAAACGTGATCGGCCAATCGTACCGCCCACAAAGATATATCTTTCCTTGGCTACTACGATCCCACAGTATATCAGAGATTTGCCATTATATAAGTTGCTTGACAGTATCAATAAGAATTGCCATTTTTTTGCTTGTCCCTCTTTTTAACTCACTTATTTATTTTTAGACCACTGCAACCCCAAAATTGGTGGTTTCTCTTCATTGATTGTCTCTTAGTTTTCATCTTCATTTCTTCACAGGTAACAGTATTTTCGGAGACGTAGCTATCTATCACATTGTTTGAAGACAGCATTTTTTCAATTACTTGAACTGTACAACAACAGCTCACACTAATAGGTCCTGAAGAATGCCCCTCGACCCCCTCCTGGGGCACTGACTGGGCAGAAACATGTCGACCTTTTGATATGGACACCCACAGTGCCTAGGTTACATAATCTAACCTGCAGCACCACCTCTCTTTTTTTAAATAGTCTCCCCACACGCCCACCAGAATAAATCGTCATTTCTTCAAGGTAGTGTGGGTACGACATTTTTAACCTCACTATTATCACTTTTTTCACAATTATTACTGATCACTACCAAGAAACAGTGGTTCCCTCCAGGTGGAGGCAGCATGACAAAAGAGACCCAATGATAATGCTGATGCGTATTTATAAGGCGGAGAATCAAGATAAACCGCCTAGAACCGCCCATACCACTCAAAAAATACGCTATTGAGGGTTCTCATTAACACCTATCCAGGTGTTAATATTTTCATATTCAGATTAACGAACCGCCACTTTTTGGTTACAAGTGATCCATCCCCCTTTGATTTACGACATATGCCTTGGAAGATGAATGGATGACTATCTCTTCTAACTCCCCCCTCTCCTGATTGGATAATATTTCGCAGCGCACAGCTGTGGGAGACATCACTAACTATTTCTTCAAATTGAGAATACACAGTGATTTCTTTCCTGTATATAACAGGAACCAAGGTCCACGACGACCTGGATTTTAGATACTATTTCGTTTTTCACCTAAACAACCATGGCTGAAAATTTAGGTTTGAGTTATTCAGTGGACGAAATCAATGCAATTCTTTCCTTACCCTCACTGCTACATAACAGCGATCTCACACAAACCCTAGAACAAAACTCAGACTGGGATGAATTATCTGAATTGAAGAAGGAGCAAGTCAGGACGGCCATCCACGGCGTTATTATGACGGAATATCTGCGAGCGAATGCAGCCCCAAGGGGACTTTGGGTACATAATGCACCACGTATTTTTCTCAAAGATCTGGCATTCCGAAAAGACTGGTCCGCAATATCGTGGAAGTGCACAAGAGACTATTTAGTTTTAATAATCAAAACAGCCACAAGATTGACAGAGACTCTCACTATCAAGATCCAACTACTTGAAACCAAAATCAAAAATATGGTACAAATTTCAGTCTATAAAAAACGACTTGAAGAAATCAATAAGGAAATGAACGAGACAAAAGACTACATTACCAACAACAAAATACAAAAATTAGGCAAAGACCTGAAACGCTTCTCCATGGAGAAGATGCATCCATATAGCAAGGACGATTATGAGATTCCGGACTACCAGTCTGACACTGACAACAGTGGAACTTCAAGTGACAACTCCGATTGGAATACCACTGACACAAGACAACCAAGAAGGAACCGTGGCCCTTATAGACGACAACAACTACGTAGACCCAACTTCTGGCGCACTCCCCAATTCGGGAATCAACATCCAATCCCGTTCCAACCATATACACCAAACTTTCAGGGTTGGATGAATCCCTATACCACAGGGCCCCCACCCATGGGACAATACATGGGACCCTATATGCAACAACCGTCTTTTTTAGGACGTGGCCAAACCAACCAGAGGGGACGACGAAAAGGAGTAACGTGGACCGACCCAGAGAGACAAGTCCAAACAAGGAGCATGTCCAACGTAACCAAGGAAAAACCGGGAACGAGCACGACTCGTTAATAATCAATCTGACAGAAACAACCCTCACACAGGCCCAAGAAAGAGTGTTGAACAAAGGATTAGGATATGTACCAACCCCCAATCTGGATATTTTTAAGACAAAATGCGAAGTCTCCGAATTCTGCAGGAAACTAAAATTGAAAGCCTTTTTTTCTGGAAAAGAGACGGAAAACAAAGAAGGGGATACATCCCTACGCCTGAAGTCCACTTTTTGCCCACTAAACCATCAGGTTCCCATCGAACTTTTGGCTTTTGAACAAGCCATAATGAAAGAGATTGATGAATTAACAGTCCCAAGAAAACCATTCATGAATCTAACCAACACAGAAAAACAAGCTTTGGAGACATTGAAAAACAATAAAGAGATAATAATAAAACCGGCAGACAAGGGAGGAGGCATCGTTCTAATGAGCAGAGAAGGCTATAACCATCAATGCCTTGATCTACTGTCAGATGAGAAATTCTACAGTCCAATCACCACAGATCCAACCAAAAGACTACAACAGACGATTAAGATTATGGTGGAAGAGGCCGAAACGAATAGATGGATATCACGCAATGAAGCTGAGTTTTTGAAAACCATTTCACCCAGAACACCTTATTTCTACTCCCTCCCTAAGATACACAAGGAGAAGAGACCACCTCCAGGCCGCCCCATTGTGTCGGGCATAGGATCGGTCCTGGAGCCGCTGTCCCAATTTGCTGACCATTTCCTAAAACCGCTAGTCCAAAAAACACCTACCTACCTAAAGGACACTCGCGACCTACTGAATCTCTTGCAAAATGTGAACTTCTCTCCTGAGACAATGCTTCTAGTAGGTTTCGATGTAGAGAGTTTATATACCAGCTTACCTCAACAAAAAACTCTCGAAACTTTAGAAACAATACTCTTTGGTCAAAATTGGACATACCAAACCCCCAGACATTTTATCCTACAATGCTGTACCTTGGCTCTCACAGAAAACTACTTCGAATATGAAGGAAAACTCTACCAACAGCGACACGGAACTTCGATGGGGAGTACCTTTGCGCCTAGCGTAGCTGGACTCTACGTTAGTACGTTTGAACAAATGTACATACAAAACCCCATAAACCCATACATTACCAACATCCGTTTTTGGAAACGATACATTGATGATATCATGGTGATTTGGGAAGGTAACCAGGAAAGCCTTAACAACTTTCATCAATGGATGAATGCCCAAGATGAGTGTCTAAAATTCACCTACACAGCCGACAATCTACGGCTCGACTTCCTAGATCTAACCATCTATGTTGAAAATGACACCATCAAAACACGAACATTCTTCAAACCAACGGCAAAAAATAGTCTCCTCTCATTCAACAGCTTTCACCCACGCCCCCTGAAAGAAAATCTACCTTACAGCCAGTTCCTACGGCTCAAACGCAACTGCAGCGATCTAGCAGAATACAAAAAACAAGCTGACGACTTAAGCACCAAACTGCTCAGAAGAGACTATCCGACCAAGATTATCTCCAAATGCAAAAAAAGAGCGAGAAACCAACCTAGAGAATGTCTACTCCAAACTACAGCAAGGAACCCAACAGATGACACACCCACTTGCGTCACCACCTACAGCACAGCAAGTAATGCCGTCAAAAAAGTAATTAACAAAAACTGGCGTATCTTGACTTCTGGAAACCTAAAATGGCAGAAACCCAGATTTGCAAATAAGAGGACTAGAAACCTAAAAGACATCTTGGTACACACACGACCCGCGGTTCCACTCAAACTGAAAAATACTCTTTGGGACCTCCAGCCAGTTACAGGTCACTTTCCATGCGGACAGTGTTCAGTATGCCATCTAACAACACCAACAAAAACTATCCAATTGCTACCCAACCTGAAGTGGACCATTAAACAACACACCAACTGCAATACAGCCTTTGTAATCTACATGATTACCTGTCCTTGCAATCTCAGATACATCGGAATGTCCTGCAGAAAAATAAAGGTGAGAATCTGTGAACACAGAAGCAATGTCAAATGCAGACGTGAAACCACCAAAATGAGCCGCCATTATATTGAACAACAACACTCAGTGGATGATCTTAATTGGATCATAATAGAAACACTAGTAGGGTGCAAGAACAATGCCGAGAAAATTCTCTTCGAAAGAGAACAGAGGTGGGTCCACCGCCTCAGTACAGACACGAAAGGCCTGAATGATAATATACCCTGGCTCAACTTCAAATAAGGCATGACACTTTTTGCTCATTGTTACATAGCACCTGACACGCTGAAAAGCGCTATCCAGATCCTCCCAACAAGCTCCCAGTCCTGAACTATATACAAGCAACGACCCCTTTGATTTTCAAACGTTCTTTAACCACTTTAAAACACACCAGGTTAATACTAATTGTTCAGAGTGGCTATACGCCTATTTATAATTTTTAATAAAATCTCCCCCCCTTCTTTTTTTCATGAAGAATACACAAGTCTTTTTTCAGTTTCTCTCCGTACACGGAGCTAAAAAACCGGCAACACACGGGTTCTCGTTCTCAACGAGCCCTGCCCGCCAGCGTCAGCACAAGTCGTGCATTGCCCGAAACTGAGGTACGGAAGACACATCCCGTCGGTGGTCAACAAAACCGCTTTGAAGCTCTACAAACTAACGGTATCTGTAATACCCTATCCCCCCACCTCCCTCCTTCTCCCTCGTCCCTCGTCCCTCTCCCCTCCCTGTCTTCCCCGTTTTTTACTCACACAGGCAAGATAGTGACGCTGCCACGGCAAAGCCGCAACTCGGAATCAATCAATCAATCAATCAAAGACATTTATAAAGCGCACTACATACCCGTAGGGTCTCAAGGCGCTGGGGGAGGGGGGGAGCCGCTACTGCTCGAACAGCCAGGTCTTCAGCTTCTTCCTGAAGGAGAGGTGGTCTTGGGTTAGGCGCAGGTCTCAAGGTAATCTGCCTCTATCTATCTAACGTTGGGGTCTGCTTGTATTGTGATTGTTCAAAATATACAGATAACGGAATGACAGTAACGATTGTCCTGTTTATTTGTCGAATCCACCGAGACTATCTCACAACCTTCACGATATATTGATATTCGTTCCCATTACTCGACAAACCAAGGGAAACATATCATAAAAACGTGATCGGCCAATCGTACCGCCCACAAAGATATATCTTTCCTTGGCTACTACGATCCCACAGTATATCAGAGATTTGCCATTATATAAGTTGCTTGACAGTATCAATAAGAATTGCCATTTTTTTGCTTGTCCCTCTTTTTAACTCACTTATTTATTTTTAGACCACTGCAACCCCAAAATTGGTGGTTTCTCTTCATTGATTGTCTCTTAGTTTTCATCTTCATTTCTTCACAGGTAACAGTATTTTCAGAGACGTAGCTATCTATCACATTGTTTGAAGACAGCATTTTTTCAATTACTTGAACTGTACAACAACAGCTCACACTAATAGGTCCTGAAGAATGCCCCACGACCCCCTCCTGGGGCACTGACTGGGCAGAAACATGTCGACCTTTTGATATGGACACCCACAGTGCCTAGGTTACATAATCTAACCTGCAGCACCACCTCTCTTTTTTTAAATAGTCTCCCCACACGCCCACCAGAATAAATCGTCATTTCTTCAAGGTAGTGTGGGTACGACATTTTTAACCTCACTATTATCACTTTTTTCACAATTATTACTGATCACTACCAAGAAACAGTGGTTCCCTCCAGGTGGAGGCAGCATGACAAAAGAGACCCAATGATAATGCTGATGCGTATTTATAAGGCGGAGAATCAAGATAAACCGCCTAGAACCGCCCATACCACTCAAAAAATACGCTATTGAGGGTTCTCATTAACACCTATCCAGGTGTTAATATTTTCACATTCAGATTAACGAACCGCCACTTTTTGGTTACAAGTGATCCATCCCCCTTTGATTTACGACATATGCCTTGGAAGATGAATGGATGACTATCTCTTCTAACTCCCCCCTCTCCTGATTGGATTATAATTTTAGATAAAGCAATATAATTTTGAATATGGTGTTGGTTATTATTTCTTGTCAATTATTGAGTATCCTATTTTGATTATTATTGTATAGATTGTTTAGATTATGTTTAAGGGCAGTCTCAATAACTAGATCTTATCGACCCCGATATAGATGCAGGGTGTTTAGGAGTTTTTCTTTCCACAGGTTATTGCTGGTAGAGTATTTGAGCGTATGTTAGTGAAATGGGCCCTAGTGTATGAAGAATGTATGTGCGTGTAACTGTGAGATTACTCTATCTGTGGAAGTAGGGATATTATATACACCCTGATCTCTATCACAACCACCTCATTTCCTTGGCAATCCACCTCTTCCTTCACTTCAGGCAGGGCCACATATGTCCATTCCGGTGATTTATACTTCTGGTTAGGTTTTCTTGTTCTTTTGCTTTCTTTAACTCCTGTCTGTTTTTCTTCTTTCGATTTTTCCTGACTCGTTACTTCATTCACCTGTTCAGCTCTTGGCGAATTTACACGTGTCAGCCGATATCTCAGCCTCTTTATTTTGTTTTGCCACACCTCATCTTTGGCCGCTCTTTTCAATTTACTCCCTTTATCATTCTTTACAGTTCTCCAAGCTCTCTTTCTCAGAACTCGGCCTTCTGGTATTTCATCTTCGCTTTCCTTTGATTCTGTTTCAACTTGCTTTTTACCTTCAACGAGTTCTTTTTCCACCTCTTTTGTTTTCCCTACTTCTGTCCCTCCTCGAATCTCCGTCACGCAATCTTCCTGCTGACTACTTGTTCCTGCTTCTAACTGGATGTTGGAGTTCCATACACCTCCTTGGGGGTCTTCTGCAAAAATCTTTCCCTCTCTCTCTGTATCTGGCACCTGTCCATCTAAAGGTGTTGTTTCAGGTGGAATTTCTCTCAATCTTTCATCTGGTACTTCCTTCTCACAGATTTATTTTATTGTCTCGCCACTGACCTTTTCTTTGTTCTTCCTTTGTTCTTTCTTGGATGAATGGGCTCTTTGTTCTGTCTCTGAGTCTGAACTGGATTCAGAAATCTGCAATCTTTCCTTAGGGAGTTACTTCTGGGGACCAAAGTTAACCTTGGAGCTGTCTCTCCCCTTTCAGAATGTTCTCTTTCTTTATCTTTTGGCTCTCCGTCATCTGACTCAGTACTGGAATCTGATTCATCAAAATACTCCTTTTCTTTACAATCAATTGGATTTGGAATTCTCAAAGTATGACTTGCATGGATCCAGTTCTTCAATCCAGCACACTTCACAGCTGTTGTTGTAGTCAAGATGACTTGCCTTGGTTTTCCCCACCTGGGAACCAAACAGTTTCTTCTTCTGTGTACTTTTATCCTTACCCAGTCCCCTGGCGTTAGATCATGAGCTGGCTTCTTTTCAAGAGTGGTGGCATCTGCTCCAACCTGATGAAACACAGAATGAACTGCGTCAGCCAGGCTTTTACAGTATTCCAATACCATGTCATCAGTTATTGTCATCAGCTTGTTGACTGGTATAAATACATGTCTCATTGCGCGTCCCATGAGGATTTCATGAGGACTCAAACCAGTAGTTCTGGCTGGTATTGATCTAATAGTCATGAGTACTAGAGGCAAGACATCGGGCCATTTCATACCTGTGGCTAAACACATTTTCCCTATTCTGTTTTTGATGGTACCATTCATTTGTTCTACTACACCAGAAGCCTCTGGTCGGTAGGCACAATGCGGTTTTTGTTGTACATTTAATGCTTCACAAATCAGTTTTATTATCTCATTATGAAAATGCCCTCCTCTGTCTGACTCAATTGTTACTGGGAACCCAAATCTAGGTAAAATTCCCATAACAGTAATTTTGCCACTGTCATTCCATCATTTCTTCTTGTTGGGAACGCCTCTACCCACCTGGAGAATAGGCATACCATCACCAAAACATATCTCAACCTGTTACAAGGAGGCATTTCAATGAAATCCACTTGCATTCTGGTGAAAGGCCCTCCCTCTTGACCTATTGTTCCTAGACTCACCACTGTCTTTCTTCCTGGATTGTATTGCTGACAAATTAGACATCTTTGACAAATACTCTCCGCCACAAGCCTGAACTTGGCATTATACCAAGTTTGTTTAAAAGACCTAATCATGGCGTCTCTCCCTATATGTCCCTGTCCATGATACATCCGTGCCATGGCAGACATCATGCTATCAGGCATTACTGGTCTTCCATCTCGATAGACCCACACATGATCTTTCTCTCTTGGTGCACATCCTGCTTTTACCCACTGTTTTACTTCTTCCTCTCCTGCTTCTTCCTTGCAATTGTCTTACCTCATCCCATGTTCCCACTGTGTTAGTAAACATTGGGAAACACGAAACCAATTCTTTTTCCTTTGCCCGATTGATTGAATTCTGATTTTGTGCACAATACTGTGCCATGTCATTGGCAAATTTATTTCCAGTGGCAATGTAATCACCACTGCGACTATGAGCAGCACATTTTACCACAGCCAATTGCCTGGGCAGCTGTATTGCCTCAAGCAACCTTCCAACCACTTCCGCATTTTTAATGGGAGTCCCACTTGAGGTCAGGAAACCTCTTTGCAGCCAAATTTGGCCGAAATCATGGACCACCCTGTAGCCATACTGGCTATCAGTTATCACAGTCACTCTCACACTTTTCCCAATCCTACATGCTCTGGTCAGGGCGATAAGTTCAGCTACTTGGGCCGACCTTACTCCTTTCAAATAGGATGCTTCCATCACTGCTGCAACTGTACATACTGCATATGCTGCACTTAGCACTCCGTCATCTGTTCTCAAACAAGATCCATCAACAAACATGACATAATCACTTTCTGGTAAAGGGTCATCTTTTATGTCAGGGCTTGGTTTTGTACAAAAATCAAGTACATCCAAACAATCATGATCTGCTTCATCTCTTACCTCCACATGCTCTACATCAGGCAACAATGTTGAAGATTCACATTCACGCATCTCACAAGACTCACATTTGTTGCGCCCAAAATAACCTTTTCATATTTAGTCAGTCGGCTGTGCGTCATATACGGAGTACGACTCCTTGTTAAAAGAATCGCCACATCATGAGGCACAAACACTTTGAAAGGATACCCCATCACAATTCCTTCACTCTGTTCCAAACTTCACATTGAAAAAGCAGCTACTGCTTTCAGACACCCAGGAAGGGCTACAGCTACTGGGTCCAACATGGATGAAAAATATGCAATTGGTTTCCTCAGTTTTCCATGCTTCTGTACTAGAACAGAGAGTGCACATCCATTTCTCTCACTGCAATACAACTCAAACTCCTTGTCATAGTCAGGCATCCCTAATGTAGGTGGTTCACACAATCCTTCTCTCAATTTCTTGAATGCTGCCAACTCCTCTTTATTCAAATCAATTGGATCTCTCACATCACTTCTTGTCAATCGCACCAAAGGTTTTGCAATCAATGAAAAATTTCCTATCCATTGACGACAATATCCAACCATTCCCAGAAACATTCTCACTTCTCTTTGGGTCATTGGTGGACTCATTCTTTTTATGATCCTGATTCTATCTATGGTTATTTTCCTGTGTCCTTTCTCCATGCTGTGTCCCAAATATTGGACTTCTCTTTTACAAAATTGTAATTTTGATGGTCACACTTTTGGCCCTCCATCTGCCAAATGATTTAGCAAAGCTACCGTGTCTACCTCACAAGCTTCACGAGTTTTCAATGCCACAAGTAGGTCATCATATACTGGACTAGTACTGAATTTTCAGGCATTTCCAGACTCTCCAAAGACTTTTTCAATAGCTGATTGAATATTGAGGGACTTTCTGTATACCCCTGTGGAATTCGGCACCAAGCCAAATTACGCTCGCCGAAACGAAATGCAAAAATTTACTGACTGTCATGGTGCAATGGAATGGAAAAAAATGCATGGTACAAATCAATCACTGTGTACCATTCTGCGTCATGAGGAATCTGATATAAAATCACAGATGGATTCGGTACAATGGGACAACATGGTACAACAATTTTGTTTATCTTTCTCAGATCTTGCACTATTCTGAACTTCCCACTTGGCTTTTTCAGTCCCATTATCGGTGAATTACATGGACTACTCATTATTTCTCTCAAAATTCCTTGTTTTATAATTTTCTCAATCACAGGAGTAACTCCTTCGATTATTTCAGGGGTCAATTTATATTGTGGGACATTTGGATAACATATTCCTTCCTTTACAGTTATCTTTACTGGATCTACATTTCTCATCAATCCTACATCTTCTCCTGTGAAGTCCCAAACTTCTGCTTTTACTGATTGTTTCAATTCTTTTGGTAGTTCGTCAGGGTTGAATACAGCATAGGTTCCTGTAATCTCTTTTTCTTTATTTGCCAATGTCATTTTATACAACACATCATCATCTGGTGTTTCAAAGGCTATTCCATCTGGAGTACAAAATAAAGTGCAATTCATCTTGCACAATAAATCCCTACCTAACAAGTTCACAGGACTGGTATCGCACACTACAAATCTGTGCATTACAGAAAATTTCCCTATACTAACTTTCACTGGTTCTGTAAGATAAGTTTTAATCTGTCTGTTGTAGACCCCAACGACTTGGATCGTTTCATCCGAGAGAGGAAGATTCTTAACATCAGCTGATCTAACAGTTGATCGAGTAGCACCAGTATCAACTAGGAAAGTAATATTTTCATTATTAACTTTTCCATCTACAAATGGGCCTGTCTGGTCTACTTCTAGAGTTGCGCCAAGTACGCACTCTTCTTCCTCCCTTCGGCACCGTCAATAACCCTCTTCTGAATCGTTTTTATCGCGTTGCAGCCAATACTGTTCTTCGTTGTAGAATCCATTCTCCTTACTATACTTCTGGCAATTTTTGTTCTGTGGAAAAGGTGGTTTTGGCACCTGATTCTGTTGTGTTACACCCTGCTGTTGTCGTTGCTGTTGACCACTCACCTCATTCTGCACCTGTGGATTCAAGGATGAATTTTCATCATTAGTACTTGGTGGATTCTTACACTCGGATTTCCAATGCCCTATCCTACCGCAATTATGACACGGAAATTTCTTTTTAGCTTCCTCGATATTCCCTTTATTTTTCCCAGGATTAAATCTTGGTTTTGACCCTGCTTGTTCCACTAATTGTGCTTCCTGCCTCTCTGCTACTTTTACCTGTGCCCACATTGCCTTCTCTTTTAGTTTTCGCTGTTTTGCTTCAATTTCATCACTGAAACATTTAGCATGTCTCAATACTTCGTCTATTTTCTTGTTTTGCCAATCTACCATATGCTGTTTTATCATTTCACTAATTTCTGAACGAAGACCATATACAAACCTGTATACGAAATGACTCAAATCCTTGTCACTCAAATTCTCATCTCCACTGAATTGTTTAAAGGCTAAAATTAACCTCTCATAATAGGCATGTACTGATTCTTTGCTTTCTTGATGTGTTCTGTCAATTTTCACCCAATCTGTCTCCTTATGGGGTACTTTGTTCTTCATGAATGCCATAACCTGTTCGTATTTCTTCATTACCTCAGGGTCTGGAGCTCCTGTCTTTGGATCCCTTGGGTATTCCTGTGTCGGCCAATCTATTACTATTTTACATTCTGTCCATAAATCTGCTGGTATAATTATATCAAACAGGCTATTCAAATCAATCCACAATACTTTGGATAATTTCACAAATCTGTCCACCTGTCTATACCACTCGACAGGTTTTTCACGCAGTCGAGGGAAGTCATTAGTAAATGACAAAATATCCTGTCTAGTCCATGGGACATGCACATATCCTCCTCCTGGAATCTCTCTCATAGAGTATTCTGTCACAACCTTCTCTTTTTCTCTCATAGGATAGGCTGAAAACGTTTTGTCTGAAACTTCGTCTCGCTTAGGATACCATCTGCCCTTCCATTTGTCCACATCTCCCCATTTTCTCAACCAAATAATGATATCCTTGATCTGACCTATTCGTCCTGTGGTATTCATGTTTTCAATGTCTTTTTCAGTGAAATCTACTCGATAGGGTTTCTGTAAGGCTTTTACCTTTTCAATATCAATACCCATCTCATTTGCCACTTCTTCTAATCTTCCATGAAGATTTTTCGCTCTCCATGTTACGCTTTTGCACAGAAATAACAATTCCTCATCTTGGTACGTTTTTAACTTCTCTGTCGGAATGGTACCTACTATTAATTCTTCCAGAGGTTTAGAGAGTTCTTATTGGTCAATTTTGTCTTGCGAATACAGTTCTCAGGGTGTCAGATAATGAAGTCATCCAACTTGCTTATTCCGGCTTTTAAATCAAGCATTTTCCTTTCTTTTGTATTGGTTCCCGGAACGACCTTGGAGGGTACATGTTCTCCCGGGGTCAAGTCCAGGCCACTGTTGCTGGCAGTGGCGCATGCGCACTTCACCCAGAACCTCGTGTTGTCAGGACAGTCACGTTTAACATCTCGTTCAGCCATCTTGTCTAGGCCGAAATGGTCAACTTAAGCAAAAGAAACACAAAAACGTAATTAAACATAGAAATGGCTAATAAAATGATATCCCCTTGCTAATACCCATATGTGTGTGTATTTATCTAGCTGAAGCAACACTCAGAGTGGTTTATACTCACTGAATAAAGCACAAATCACAAATACATCACTTAAAGCAACATATAACATATAATATTCTAATTTTCTACTATTAATATGCGTACACTAGTTAATTCAAAATTAATATAGCCATGCAAAGTGCAATTCCCACGTGTAATTCGATTGTTAATAAAGTTGGTGAGTTATCACTTCAAACAGATTAATAATATTACAATTAATTGATTATTCCGATTAATATAAACATGCAAAATGGGGGGGGTATACAAAATTTTGTACTACCCGCTCCAGCAAGAACAGCCCCCAATCCTACGTGACTGGCGTCAACCGTAATGCAAGAGGCCAAATCCGGGTCATAAGGTTTTAGTGCACCGCTGTTAGCAAGAGAATTCTTTACACACTGCAAAGCAGACTCGCATTGACGTGACCACTCAAACGTTAAGCCTTTGCAAAGTAAGGAACTGATGGGCCTTAAAATAGTGGCATAGTTAGGGACAAACTTTGAATAAAATTCCAATAGACCAAGTAGAGACTTAACACCGCTCTTGTCAGACGGAGTTGGAGCTTGAGTAATGGCTTCGAGCAGCCCCTGTCATTGTTTGATCCCCTCACCTGAAATCAAGTGACCTAAGTATTCAATTTCTTAAGTGATAAACATGCATTTTTCGGGTTTAACAACAACACCATGATCCTTGAAGATTACTAGGACCTTTTCGAGCAAAGAATTATGAGTTGAGATATCTTTTGAATGTATCAACACATCGTCTTGGAAGACAAGCACACCCGTAATTCCACCGAACATATTCTGCATGACACGCTGAAAGACTGAAGCCGCAGAGGCAAGGCCAAAGGCTGTGATGGGACGAGATTCAGGTTCAAGTTCGATCTGATGGTATGCGCTTGCTAGATCCAACTTTGAAAAGAATCTAGACCCTCTGACGCTTGCTAATAGGTCACAAATTTTAGGTAACGGGTGAGAGTCGATCCAGATTTCCTTATTGAGAGATCTCAAGTCCACACAAACGCGAAGTTTCCCACATTTCTTGCGTGCGACAACCAAGGGTGAAAGCCAGAGAGAGGATTCAGTGGGCTCGATGATCCCTTGGACTTGAGTTCTCTGTCTAGATCGTCTCTCACACTGAAAGGTACACCTCTCATCTTATGCTTGATTGGGAGTGCTCCATCTTTCACTAAAATGTTGTGTTTGAACCATTTAATGGTTCCTAATCCCCCTCCAAAAACAGATGGAAAGCGTTTACTCCATTGGCACAAATGTTGATCATCAGATACAACGAGAATTTGTTCAGAAGTACCAGGTCTAAGGATCACCTTGATGGTACCATCCTAAAATATTAAGCCCCTTTACTGCAACGTACACTTTCCCAGTAATTTTCCTATTTTTAAAAACCAAAACATCTTAAAAAGAAACGAGGGGATCAATCTTCCGTCCCTCATATGAAACTGGCGAACGATCTAAAGGTTCAAGTGGTCTTTCTCCCCAGGTTTTATAAAAAAAGATCATGAGTTATCATCGTATTTTTTGCACCTAAATCGACGAGAAGATTGAGTGATTTCCCTCCCACAATAATTTCAGCAATGGGATCTACACATTCACTCGATTCATCAACACTGGACACCGATTCATGTGTTAAAGAAACAATAGATACAACTTCAGGGTCAGATTCTTGATCCAATTCTATAACACAAGAAACAGATCTTCTGGGATTTTTACGTTTCATGCAAACCTTTGCAAAGTGTCCAATCTTTTTACAGTAATTACATGTTACATTAGCTCCAGGACACTTTGCAACTTTAAGGTGCGGGGGGGGGGGGGGGGGTGTTCCCACAACGATAACACATTTGCTTAATGTATTGAGAATCTGATGTATTTTTCCCAGGGTTAGAATACTTAGGTGTATTGCCTCTTGAAGAAGATGATTTATTGTTGTTTTTTTTCCCTTTAACATTAGACAGAACAACATTAACAGGATCCGTAGATTTCTCTTCTAACTCCTTTAAAGATACTTGCGAAGTTTCAATGCTCTTGGCAATTTTAACAGTTTCATTTGCAAGAGTAAGAAACTTCTGACGAATCTGTTTATCCCTACAATGGCAAACAAATTGGTCACGGATCAATTGGTCTGCGAAGACCTCAAATTGGCAAACAGCAGCAAGCCTACGTAATGCAGGAATATAAGAGTCAACATCTTCGTTTTCAGACTGATGTCTTTTGAAAAATTTATGACGGAGAACCATTAAACTGGGTTGTTTGTCAAATCTGGTTTTTAGTTTTAAGATAGTATCTTGATAGTCATCAACAACATCGTCTGGTAAATGTACAATTTCAGGAAGATGTTTATAGATAGAGCGACCTTTAAAATCCCAGTGAATGGAGGAGCAACCATTTTTTGCGTTCATTGCTGAACCTTGACGCACCAATTGCTCCCAAATACATTTGGAAAGCATCAAACCAGATTTCCCATCTAACAAGCGGTTCTCCTGGAGATTCTAAGAAAGAAGGAGGAGGAGTTACAGATTGCATAATTGCGAAAAGATATAATTAAAGAAAAAAAAAATTATCTAGATGGCAAGAAATAAAGGATGAAGAAAAAAAAATAAGAAAGTGAAAAGTTATGTTTCAAAATAAAACATAAAATAAATCCAAAGTGTTATTCCAACCCTTTACCAAAAGGAATTTAGCATTAAAGAAGTTGGTATGTGAATCACCGTTGGGTATGTACAGATAAGTCACACAACAAAAAAAAATTGAAGAAAGGTGTGTGAATCACCGTGGTACGCTATATCAGGTATAGATTACAGCTGATTTTCTGCAATGGTGTGTGATTCACCGTCATTCACTATAACATATGGATTCAGCTTGTGAATATATATATTTTTTTTTATGAAGGTGTGTGTCTCACTGGAGAGTGGATCACAATATGAAACAATAAAACAATTATTTCAAAAGAAAGGTGTGCGAATCACCGTAGTTCGCTGTATCAGGTATGGATTTCTGTATCAGGCAGAGTTTCTGAAATGGTGTGTGAATCACCATAATTCACTATAGCCAATGAATTCAGCCTGTGAGTATATTTTTCCTTTAACAAACATGAAGGTGTGTGAATCACCATAGAGTGGATCGCATCATGATAAAATAAAGACGTGCCAATCGTCGAAATTGGCTGACTAGATCTGAGGAAAGTTGCAAATAGCAATTGTTACGGGCAGAGTAGAGAGAGGAGACGATTATTAAAGTCAGCTGACGGAACAGCAAATCAATTCCTAGATTACCAACGTAGAGCGCGTTCATTCCAAGCTTAGAGTGCTTTGATACATCGTACGCAGTCAGTCACGTCGGGTAGAGTTAGGCCTACTGTTGCGCTGGAATGTAGAAACACCGTTGCTTGGATACACTTGTGCGCATTGCTGGCATGCACGTATGGTCAGGCAAGTTTGGCAGAGTTTGGCCTACTGTTG
The DNA here is from genome assembly GCF_964204655.1 of Triturus cristatus. NCBI lineage: Eukaryota > Metazoa > Chordata > Amphibia > Caudata > Salamandridae > Triturus > Triturus cristatus. Next base: position 61,986,551 of record NC_140580.1, on the reverse strand, counting down.
CGTAGCAGTGGAAACAAAGCGTTGCTAGGTTACCAAACTGGATCGTAATGCGCATGCGCGAGAAAGATTAAACTTCTCAGGAAGCGCAAAACAAGTTTATTCCCAAAAAACGATGTTAACCAGGGTCCCAAAATTGAGGATAAGAGGTACGGGGTGACAAAAATAGAGCGACTTCAACTAAAGTTATTGTTCCTTTAAATAAAAGATGCTCGCTCCGTCCCGATTGTCGAGGGATCCATGACAGAGAAGTGCCGGTCTCGATCTTTTGCAACTGGAGGGTATCGGCGTGACGGATGAAGAAAAGGGAACAGTCTTACCACAAGATTGAAGCTGAATTCACCTCGAAATCCACAAAAGGTGAGTAGGGTTGCACGCAGGGTTGAGCGTGTTGCTGTGTAGCAGGACAGGATCGTCGCCAGAAAATGTAGTGATAAACTCGTAGTCAGCGGAGAGTTGAACTGGAATCTATTGTAGAAAAGCTACACACCTGATTAGAGAGCCAGCGCGAGAGACATCCAACTCCAACAACTCCCATTACCATTTGAATCACAGAATTCTACAACAAGGGAGCTAGGCAACACATTAACATTCTATGGGAAAATACAATAACCTGGAATAGTAAGATACTGTAGTAAAGAGGTACATAAGTAAATAGAGTATAACACATATTACTTATGGTTATTTTATTCTAAGTCTAACATGTATCTAGGTCACTGTATAAATAAGTAAATTTTCATCAAAACTATTTATCTACAATTAATTCACTATTTAATTACAAAACAAATTATTCATTATAAAAAAATGAGCTTAAATACAGCAACATTTGAAAGTCTGAGTTTAATAAATACAACCAAAAGCTACATATATTAACTTCCTTATACATACATACCTTCCAAGCACTTATGTATCTTTATAGTTATTATTTTACTTCTTATTCAGCATCTCCATTGCACCACCCTATATCTCACCCTATACCCTCTACCTCCACTCTCTGACTCACCCCAAACTTAATTTTACCACTCTCGCCAATGCATACCCTATTTCTCACCCTATACCTCTCTCAATATATCCTCTACCTCCACTCTCTGACTCACTCCAAACCAAATTATACTACTATGCGCCCCAAAATAACCCTTACTAGACTCATCCCTACTCTTCTCCTCTTGCATCATCTCAATCCTATTTTACTATTCGGATCTCCTAAACAAGCCTTTCTAAATGCTTCCCTCTGACTCGTCCCCCCTACACTTCCCCATTACTCATTCCAAACCTCCCCTTACTACTATGATCTCTCAAAAACACACTCTAGACCCTTCCTTCTTCTACTACTCCACCACTCAAATTAATTTTGTATTTCTCTATACTAACTCCACGCTAATCCTGTTTGGGTTCTGGAGTAGCGTGCTACCTGCCAAAAAGCACTCCAACACCTCATCAGGGGTTGCAAGTGCTATATAAATGCTTTATATATGCAAATCCATCTCCCGTCTATCCTGCCACTATCCTTTTTCAATCCAAATAACAAACTCACATCTCCACCGCTCAAATTAATTTCATATCTCCCTATGCTAATTCACCACTAATCCTTTTTGGGTTCCGGAGTAGCATGCTCCTCGCTGAAAAGGGCTTCGACGCCTCGCCATAGTAAGTGCTATATAAATGCAATTGCAATTACCATCATCACAAATATTACTTCTGCAGAGCCACCTTCTATTCTTTCAGCCTTGTCACTGTCACCAGGCACAACCAAGCATTTGATCACATGAGCCAGGTTTTCCAAGCACAAGATGTCTTGGTGTGCATGTTGCCATGTATAAGAATTTAACAGGACTCAGCATCATGATAGTTTCCCTTTATTCCCGGTGGTACATAACCAGGTTTCTGGTATGGAGAGCAAGGAGAGCATGGAGTTGTTGCTGTAAGCGTGGAGCATTGTGTTGCAGGCTGACTTCCATGACCTTTCTTCAGGCCCAGTTCCTTTACGATCATGTAAATAGTAATCTTGACCTCGTGAAACCTTCAACACTTATGCCGGACACAGCCCAGCATTTGCAATCAGGAACCAGGCTTTCCAAACATAAAGTCTTTGCTTATGCTTGCCATTATTATTCACAGAATTGGCCTATTTGCAAATGCAAAAAGGCTTTTCCTATGTATCAAACCCTATTTTACGATTCAGTAACCTGTTTCCGCATCACAAAATGGGTTTGCGATTCGTTATTTTGGAAGGGGAGTGTTTAGGGCGTCCCTCCCAAATATTGAATCACAGCAGCATATATGAATGTTTGGTAACCATGAATGCGGTCACAAAGCATTCACATTTTACCTCCAGCTTCAAGTAGACGGAAACCCATTTGTAAATGGGAAGGGGTCCCGAAGAGACACTTTCCGTTTGGGAATGGTGGCAAAAATGTTTTTAATATCAGGCAGGGGTCCCACAGACCCATTTTCCTTTGAGGAAAATAGGCTGCATTTAAAAAAAAAAGTATTTCTTTATTGAAAGGCAATCACGGACACGGTGGTCTGCTGAGGGTGTTGCAAATTGCGACCAACCTTATAAATGTTTATGAGGTTGGTCAATTTGCGACCCTCTGTGAATCGCTAAATGAAATTCTTGGAGTTTCATACATTAGGAATAGCGATTACCTAATTGGAATTTGCCGAAAACTGCAATTAAGAAATCGCTATTCTTAATGTTGATACCTGTGACCCAAAGATTTTATTAACCTCATCCTCAACCTCCCCATTGATTTCCACTGGTTGTGAGGGAAAGTCCAAATGTAAATGTGGATGGCATTGTTTGATCAGCGATACATGAATCATCTGATGTATTGTAGGTGTAGAAGGAGAGGTTAATCATACTGCCCCACAGTTAATGATTATATCAATTGAGTAATGATCAATAAATCTTAGTTTCAAACTGCGTGCAATCTTTTATCATAACTTCTTAGTGGATGGACACACTTTAGCTCCAATTTTGTATTGTGGGGAGGCTTGCTGTTTCAGTTAGCTAATCTTTGGAAAGATTTCTTTTTTAAATGATCTTGTGCTGTTTTTACCACAATAAGGATTAAGACCATGTGATACACCCCCAGGAAATCCAGTTTAATGGAAATTGTCCCTCCCGTCATCTGTACTGGGATTAAAGGTAGGGTATACCTATTTTTAATGGCCACTTAATTGATACTTCTGCAATCTATAAAGGTTTGTAATTCCCCTTCCATTTTGGGTACAAAGAAGAGGTGAGAAGAGGTAGGTGACCTTGACTGGCTGATAACTCTTAAAGCTCAGATTTCCTCTGGGTAATATTTTAAATGTTGTGTTAAAGGATTGAATTTGGCGTATATTCTATCACTATGGAATGAGAGCTCCTGGCTGGAGATCTATGCAACAGTGATAATCCCTATGAGGGGAAAACTTGCAAGCCTTTTTTTTGTTGAAAACATCATGAAATGTATGAGAGGAGGCAGGTACAGTAATTAGACAGCAAATTTTTGATTTGCGGTTCATATTGTTTTGACTTTTTACTGGGTACTCTTTCATCTCTTCTGTCAAAGGATATTGTATGCAGTAAATTACACAGAATCATATGGTTGACTGCTTAGCATATTCCTGAACCATAAAATTACCTATAGCTCCTGCATCTAACAATGCAGCTAATTCAGTCTTAGTACTCCTGGGGCCGTATTATACATATGGCGCATTGTCCTTGATTGCTCCTTTTAAAAGGTGCACCCGGAGCCATTAAGGAAAATGTGCCATATTAGGGTGAAAGCATTTCCTCCAGGACAGCCATGAACTGTGGCTGCTTTGAAGCCGCTCCATGTTTTCACAGTGCAAGCGGCACCCTCCTGTACTTTTATTTTTTATTTTTTATTTTTTTTATTTTATTTTTAAAATTTTTATACCAGATATAACAATACAGCACAGCATAGGGTTCAACTATTATTAATCAAAGAAAATATACAGTTCAATTATTATAAACAATATATATAGCTTCAATAAAGCCATTATCACAATTTCCTTTTGATAATATAGTCCAAGCAGTCAAATCATAACAAGCCAACATATTTACACCATTTGATCTTTCCATCTCCGTATTGGATCCCAGATTCTCAGACCCAGTTGCTTCCCCCTTCGGCCTTTCCGTTCGTAAATCCCTTTTTCTAAGTTATAGGCAAACAAAAGATTGGCCAGCCATTGATTCCTAGTGGGAGCAACTTTGTCACGCCAGGCTCTTGCTATTACCAACCGAAATACTGCCATAGCAACAAAAACAAACTCTTGACGAATAGCCTCACCCTCTGTTATTATTCCCAAAAGAACCACCGTGGGTGTAATTTTAATTTGAATACCTAGATGTCTTACTAGAAATCCCTCTACCTCCCTAATCAGTGTAGCAAGTTGAGAACAAGTAGCAAAAATGTGGATTATATCCGCCTGTGAGTGATTACACCGTGGGCAGGCTGTCCCTAGGGTGCCGCCCCATTGTGCAATTCTGGCTGGTGTATAATACAAACAATAAATAGTTTTATAATGCTGTGATTGTAATGGTGCCGAACATAAAACCGTATGACCCAGGGCCAGTGATTCCTGAAACCAAGCAGCTTCAATGCCCAACTTCGTAGCCCACTTAATACCATATTTAACAAGATCATCTTTCTTAGCAGTGAGAAGGCATGCATAGAAACTACGTATATTACAGTCTCCCCCCTTCTCGATCATATCCAGTATTTCATTGTTTTTAAACCCTATAAACCCTCCTCGCTTGGTATTCAAAAAACTTCTGACCTGTAGATATTTGAAAAAACTCCTACTGTCTATTTGAAATTTGGTTACTAAATCCGCAAATTGCACAATTCCCTCCAGCCCAACTATATCCCCTATCCTTCTGATCCCATTGTGTTCCCAAGATGCAAAGATCGAATCTGCAAATATATCTCCTGGCCAGGATTTATTCTTAAACAAACGAGTATATCTATTATATCTACCCATCCCAGATATTTTCAATAAAGCTGTCCAGATATTAACAGCAGCAATGACTGTCTTGAACCTTGTTCTTTTAAAGTATGCGAAATCCGTGCAATTTAAAAAACAGTTAAATGTTGCGGCGGATGATGGGCAAGATGGCCGCTGGTGGTATGCAGTGAGCAGTTGCATCCCACTCCTCCTCCTGATTACAGCAGAAGATGTGGTGATTCCTCTCAGACTACGGGATGAAAACTGAGCATCGCTTAGTAGGAACTGACCTCAAAACCACTTGGGCTTTCTATAAAAGGTTTGCCGAACTTCCGTGGAGGATAATTCGATTTTTGTTGGCGGGATCTTCGAAAGCGGCAGCTTTTACCTTGGGGCGGTATAATATGCCTCCACGCATCATTAAAGGGGGCGAGGCAGCTAAAGATATTAAAGACACTAAAGATAATAATTTGAAAGAACGGCCGAACCGGGATAAACAGGAGCCAAAGACTGCATCTTCACGACCCAGCAACGCACTTACCACGAAAAAATCTACTGGAAAGAAAGCTGGTGGGGTCCAAGGCGCTGGCGGGCTCCAAGGGAATCCCAATGGGACGACTGTCCAGTTCGATCCACGAGAGTCAAGAAATCTGCGATCCGATAATGCAGGTGGAAGAGAGATGCAACTGAGGCAGCCTTCAGTATCCGAGAGCTTCCCGGTGATGAGTACAGGCCACCTGGAAAGAGGAAACGCCGGTAAGCAAGCCAAAGCGAGCAGTGCTGAGGCGCAGAATCCCCGCGAAACGGGGGTTGCTAGGCAACTAGACCAAGCGCCGGCATTGGAACAGGCGCCCTCGGCTGTGTGTAGCCTAGTCGGGGTTGAGCCGGCAGAGCCTCAATGCTCGGAAACTTTCAACTCGGGCTCAGAAGCACTAGCGGCGGAGGATAATCCTAAAGAGAGGCAGCCTCAATGTTTGGAAACTTTCAACTCGGGCTCAGATGCGCCAGTGGCAGAGGATAATCCTAAAGGGAGGCAGCCTTCGGAGAATGATGAGGCTCGCGGAAAAAGTCACGGTGAGTCGGGGGCTAAACAAGTCAATAGGCAGGAGGCAGGCACCGAATCTGAGAACTCCCTGGAAGGGAATACTTCAGCATCCTCGCTGATTTTGGAGCCTGCCGGTGGGTGTGCTTCACCTGACTATTTTATTTCGCTTAATGAGGATTCAGAGCCCTTAACTCATAGTGACGACAGCTTTGATGAGTCTTCTGCCTCAGAAGCTAGTTCTGCCCCTCAAAAATGTACTCTAAAGAAACGTAGATCTCGTAGGAAGCCGAACTCCCTAGAAAGCCCACCTAACCCTACGAAGAGACTATCATGGAACTACTCAGCTACCTCACAGCCATACCAGGAGGTTAATAATATGGCTTCCCCCTCTGGAGGGGAGGAACTACCTCAATCTAAAACTCAAGAAACCTCAATGGATCTACTACTCAGTACCCTCAAAAGTATGCAGAATGAGGCAAGGGCCGAAGCTCGGAGATCGAGGCAAGGGCTCAACAAAATTCATAATTCACTAAGGAAAATGAATAAGCTGTATGAGGAGGCCTCTGAGAGAATTACACATGTGGAAGAAAGAACGGGGAGGCTTGAAGACGAGCTAAGCAGTTTACGGAAAATGAAGGAAGAGCAAAGTAAGGTATCCGAAGACATGCAGTGGAAGCTGGAGGACTACGAAAATAGGCAGCGCCGTAATAATATAAGACTTCTGGGGGTTGAAGAGGGGATTGAAGGCCAAGATGCAAGGATGTTTGTTGTCAATCTGCTTAAGGGCGCATTTCCAGAGCTCTCTGCATGGCAATGGGAAACAGAAATCCAGAGAGCCCATCGATTTCCTTTGGCTCCCAGGCGTAATTCGCTACAGGACACGAGACCTAGAGCTATTCTGTTATTTGTGGGTAACTTCCTACTAAGACAACAGATATTGGACAGAGCTAAACCGGATTCTAAGCGTACCTTTAATGGGATTACTTTTTTCGCAAGGCCTGATTTTTGTCATGTCACCGTAGAAAGAAGATGGAGGCTGAGGCAATTGATAACACCAATACAAGCCTTAGGCTCACAAGCCTTCCTGCTGTATCCAGCTAAATTAAAAATAAGGCCAGATCAAAATGTTTTTTTCGGAAATAAAAGCAAAAGAGTACATGGTTGAGGTACTGGGGTACAAAGACAGGGGGGATCACTAAAGGAGGGGAGAAAGATGGATTGGGAATGTCAGGATTGTCATAATGGGAGGAGGAGGCGACAACTGCACACCTAAGCGATCACACATAGGTCATGGTTGACCTATTTGCCTGTAGGGGGGGGAGGGGGGAGAGGGGGGGCACAGGTTGGAGGGCGGGGGCAGGGGCTCAGGGGGAGGGGGGGACATGTAAAACACAGCTTTTTTGGATTTTTTGAGCACAGTATAGGTTGTTATATCTTTGGTGTATCTATCCTGTTAGTCGTACTGTTAAAAGTAACTTATGGAGTACGCTAATGACGTGTAAAATAGCTTCAATTAATATATGTGGCCTCAATGATGCTCAAAAAAGACTACGAGTATCCTCTTTATTGAAAGCAATGAACTTGGACCTAGTATGTCTCCAGGAGACGCATATAGAGGGGGCTAGGGGATTTCTCCTTGAACAACTGGGGTTCTCCCTACTGGCTAATACTAAACAGGGGACTAAAACGAGGGGAGTAGCGGTTCTGGGCAGAATTAGGGACACGATATTAATCAGAAAAAAAGAAGATCAGTGGGGTAGGTGGGTGTTATTGGAAATTGTATTTAGAGGGGAGAAGTTCACGTTGGCTTCAGTTTATGGTTCCACTGAAGATGATCCTGAAATGCTCCAGTTCTTGGATACAGAATTGGCTCTGTGGCCTGAACCGATCATTTGCTGTGGGGATTTTAATATTCACTCTCAGGTTGGGGCTACGGGATACACTGGCAGAAAGAAAAAATCTTATAGGGCATTAGAGGATCTTTTAGAGCACAACTCATTGATTGACCTGTGGGCCGCTGCTTATCCCTTTATAGATGGCAGTACTTTTTTTTTCTGCTCCTCATAGAGTTTTGGTTAGATTAGACTATTTTTTTATATCTAACTCATTGCTTAATAGGTCACAAATAGAGAAGTATCCTCGGATCGCATCCGACCATAACCCCCTAATCCTAATTATTAAAATGGGTTGTCAGCGGGGGAAGTTCTCCGCTTGGACTTTCGAAAGGACTCTTCTAAGGGAGGAAGCCTACATTCTTCATATGAATTCCTGGATTAAGAATTTCTGGGAATTTAATAGGGGGACGGTAGACTCTGGGATTGAATGGGACACCTTTAAGGCGGGCATACGGGGAGAGACGTTGAGCTACTCATTGCACAAACAGAAAAAGGAGAGGGCAAGGTATAATGAATTAATAATGGAAATAACCAAAGCGGAAGAAGAACTACATTTAGCAATACAGGCTCAAAGGTCTGTCGAGCAGCAGAGTTTAAAATTAATTAGTTTAAAGGCGAGGGTCAGTGAGAGTATTGCTAGCAAGGCAGCTGCTAGATATTTAATAAAGAGAGAGGACGCCTACGAGATGAGCGAAAGAGTGGGGCACCTTTTGGCTATTCGCTCTAGACAAAAAGCTTCAGCGGCTGAGATCAAAAAGATTACAGATGCTCAGTGTAATACGATTACGGACCCAGATGGCGTAAGAGAAGTGTTTAGGCAGCTTTACGTAGATCTCTACAGATTAGATAAGGATTTAGATTCAGGCCAGATTTCAAATTATCTTGATAATATTCAGCCAACGCTCCTATCTGAGGAAGATAGGGAGCAGCTAGAAGGACCAATCAATTTGGAAGAAATGGTGGGTGCACTCAATGATCTTCCTCCTGGTAAAGCCACGGGCCCGGATATGATCCCAGTCCAATTTTATAGAGTATTTAAGGACATATTAGGCGATATACTTCTATCTACTATGCTTCAGGCGCAGAAAGGAGCCTCTATTCCTAATTCATGGGGAGGAGCCGATATTATTGTTATTTTGAAAAAAGGCAAAAACCCTTCGGCATTTTCATCATATAGACCCATTACTCTAATGAACTCAGACGTTAAAATCTATTCTAAAGTGCTGGCAAAGAGATTGGCAACCATAATCGAGTCCCTCGTTAGCCCTATACAGCATGGCTTTATTCCGGGAAAGGGTACGACTCAGCATATTAGGCAGGTACTTACGCTCTTTGACGCCGTGGAGATCCCAGGAGACCCTATGGCAGTGTTGTTTTTGGACGCCGAAAAGGCATTTGATAGGGTCTCTTGGGAGTTCTTATGGTCTGTCTTGAGGTGGTTTGGGTTTGGTGAGAAATACATTAGAGCCATCCAGACCTTATATAATAAACCCTCGGCCAGAATTAGAGTTAACAGCGGCCATTCAGCTATAGTGCAAATAGAAAGGGGGACTAGACAAGGGTGCCCTTCTTCCCCCCTCTTATTTGCGTTGTATATGGATCCCCTTCTGCATAGACTTGTTGCCAATGTTAATATCCCACCGGTAACAGTTAATAATTTGCATATCAAGGCACAGGCATATGCGGACGACGTTGCAATCATTACAGCTAACCCTACTCTTGCTATGAGTGCAGTAGAATTAGAAGCCCGGGATTTTGGCCAGGTGTCAGGGTATAGCCTCAATAAAACAAAAACACAGATAGTAAAAAACTCATATGTCATATGTAATGATAACAGGGTAATTAGATCGGCAGTTTACCTAGGTATTGAAGTATCGGCAGATCTGGAGAATGTAGTTGAGCAGAATATAACTCCTTTAATGGCGAGAGTAAAACTAGATCTTGGTAGAATGAATAATCTGCATCGTTCTTTATTAGGACGCACAAATGTTATCAAAATGATTGTACTGCCCAAATTTTTATACCTATTTTGTGCAATACCCCTGTTTTTTGGTGCAAAATGGTTTCAGGCTTTGGAACTGGTATTAAATAGATTTATTTGGGCCCATGGAAAGACTAGGAGAGCGTACAGATTTATGACTCTTCCAAGGGCTAGAGGTGGGTGGGGTGCCCCTAACTTTAGGCTATACTATCTAGCTACTGCACTGCAATATATGCAGGGATTAATTGGTGGCGGGGAGCATCCTAGAATCTCCAAAACGTCAACTGAGGTTTATTCTATAGTTTTGGGGGCGGAGGCGGAGAACCCTCCTGTACTTTTAAAGGGGATAAGAGATCCACTTGCAGATGGGTGCAGTAAGTGACTGCACCCACCTGCAAGGTGATGTCTCGGGGTCCATGGGACACCCTTTCTCCCCCTCCAGAGGACTGCAATCAGGGGTACCTTTCCACCTTTTAGGTGGTGCACTTTCAGCGCGCCTCCTGATAGTTTCTGTGCCTCTATATTACGGCCCCTGGTATTTGTAACTGAACTGGTATATTCAGATGTGCTACGGTAAGTTGCAAAGTGTTACCAATCATTGCTGAATCCCACAAAAACGCCTTCCTCAAGAAACTGGTCTCCTGATATCTCAAGGTGACTAGCTTTCCAACTCCTCTAAGCCTTCATGTCCCTTCCTCAACGCTGCTTGTGTTTTGCCTGATGGTTTTAAAACTGGATTTATCCCTTTGGCCTTACAATCCTTAACGAAGTGACCACTGTACTCACAAGACAAGCATAATTAATATTTTCCTTTCTTTCAGTGTTCCTCATTGGACAGGGGCATCCTAAACCCATCAATTTGCATATGTTTGACCTGATCTGTGTTCTTATTTGTGTCATCTGAGCTTCATTTATTTGCTTTAACTGTTACTATCTTTGGATCACTTTTTATTTTGTGTATGCTTCTTTCAGATAACCAATGATTCAAATTAACTGTCAATTCAATAAGTTCTTCACACGTGTCCATCTAATTTACTTCCTATACTAAAGCATTCATGAGTATTCTTCATAATCTGGTTAAGGAGATATATTTTTTCTGGCCAATCATTTTCAATCACTCACCTATTAACAGTGGTAATATAGGTTAACAGATCTTGAAACCCCTGTTTCAAGGGTTATTAATTCCTTCCAATGGCATTTGTCCTCCTATCAGTTTCCTTATTTTTCTGCAAAATATAACAAAATTACATAAAACAGGATTACTACTTTCAGTAATTTGGATAGAGGAATTTATGGAATTTCCACCCAAAGTAACGCAAACCAAGTGCTGTTTTAGATTGGATGTCAGGAAATGCGGTTGACTCACACATGAAGTGCAGCTTAAATTGACCTAAAAACACTTGTTTGTGTCCTCTGTTCGATGCAAAGGAATAATCGAATGTTGCAATATCTGGATCTGCGTAGTTTGGCCCACAGCTACTTGAGTTAAGTTTGAAGGAATGCCCTACGATGACTGAAAGCAGAAGTGACAACATGAAGTGGTGCACGATTTTGATTTGCTCGAGGGTGCAGATCCCATGATTTTAATAGTGGCCATCACTCTATTAGTGTCCATTGCTCTGGTCGGAATGGTATGTGGAAAAGACAATCTGTCACAAATGTTTAGTTAAACTAGTTTGTCACTAACCTGGGTACTTGGCTTACCAGGAGCAATGGATGCCCAACTTCTCAAACAGTGTGCAGACCTAGTCTCAGTTAATTTTAGACTTAACTCAGAGGCTGTGCACAAGGGAAAAAGGGGTCCTGGATTGGGGGAGAGAGTTAAGGTCTACCAGTGCTGGTTTCTTCACTTATTGTATTATGTTTCTTTTTGCTCACCAACCTTCTGAATGGGGTGACCTATAACTGAAAAGTATTATTTGTTTAGCAATCAGTTTATTAAAACTTAAATCTAACTTTACTTGTACATGCTTTTACGCAGCTTGGACAACATTTTCAATTATTGTATTTACTGTTTCTGTTTTTTCCAGTTGTTATTAAGAAATTCTCTGGAAATAATTATTCTCTACAAATTCACATCATTTTAATTAACTCCCCATGCAGAGAAAAACATGTTTTAGATGTACTTTCACTTTGATAATGCATTTCACCTGATTGTGCAAAATGCCTTTGTAATGGAATGGTTTTCACTTATCTGATTTATTCATGCCTCTTCTCTTTCCTTCCTCTTCAGGAACTTGGATCGTGGATGCAAGATTTTTCTGCACTGCTGATGATTCTTTGTAATCTCCTTGAGACATTTGATTGCCTAGCATAGCATATTTGTATATTTAGAAAGCACAGTAAATACAAGTATTGGTTCAGAAAGGTCTCAATAAACATTGGTACAATCTAATCGCTAAGCTCTTTATTTTCTACACTGTGGCATCGTCACAAATGTTACTTTTTGTAGAGCTACCTTCCATGCCCTCAGAATCCACACTCTTTTCAGACACAAACCATGCATTGAATCTCCCCAACCAAACCTTTAAGTCGTAAGAATCTCCCCAACCAAACCTTCCAGGCATAAGATATGCATGGCATAAGAATTTTGCTATTAACAGGGTGTTTAACGAGATTCACGATCATTACACCTGGGCCCTATAGGGCAAGAAGAATCTGCCCTGAGAGAACTGCTTGAACTCTCTGATTTGTAAGGGACTGCAGAACCCTCTTAGGAGGAGTTCTGCAAAGTCCAGAAAGAATGCCCAACTTTTGAAGGCCTTCAGAGCAAAGCTGAGGACCGGTAGCAAGGGCTTACCAGTGGAACCACTATGGTATACTGGGAGGCCAGTGTCTTGTACAGCGAGGTGAGGAGGCTGGTGTCCTGCATCATTGTGGCCAGAAGGCTGATTGTTTCTCAGTGCTGTAGAGCCTTCTTACTGGAACTGAGTAAGAGAAGATAAGGAAGTTCTGTCATTCCTATCAAACCTGCCAAGCCAGTGGCAATACAGATGGACAGTCCAAAGTGCTCCTTGTACAATTATCAGTAGTAGGGACACCATTTGGGATGGTGGGGATTGACACTGTCGGGCCCCTACACCCTCAAAAACAGTCTCAGGGAACAGGCCCTTACACTAGTGGACCCTGCAACCAGGTACCTGCACCAGTGGTGGCCAGGGCCCTGGGCCCGGCTTTGTATCTTTTCCAGAGTGGGATTCTACAAAGAGGTCTTTTTATGCAGGGTAACAAACTTCATGCTGACGTACTTGAAGGCCACGACGGATGAGTATGGGTTAATTTCAAGATCACCACAACTAATCATCCCCAAACCAATGGGCCTGTTGAAAGACGCAACAAGACCCTAAATGTCATGATCATGGGTTTAAATAAAAACTCAGACAGAAGTGAGATTTCTTGTTACAATGCCTTCTGTCTGCCTACAGGAACGTATACCAGAAGGGAGTGGCCTTCAACTCATTTAAGCTTCTGTATGGACACCCTGTCAGAGGTCCCTTATGTCTAGTCAGAGAAGGATGAGAGAAACCTTTGAAAGAACCCAAACAGAACACTGGGGACCCTGTACTGGGACAAGTCTCTACACTGTACTAGGAAAGGTGGATGAGGTCACTTTTCTGGTGGAACTTGGCATCCTCAGACACCTGCACAGAGTGATCTATGTCAACCACATGAAGCCCCCAGACCTCCGTCAAATAACGCCAGTGATGCCTCAGTAGGGGGAGTCATGCTCTCACCTACCCTGGCAGAAGAATAGCAGATGCTCTGTCACCAGTTGCTGAGGTAGTTTACTGGTCTGTTCTCATTGACTTCTGGTCTGGCACAATGATGTGTACACAACATTGACAGTGGTGACAGCTTACATGTCAAAAACAAGATATACTGGTTGTCAGACAAAGTAAGGAACAGAATCAAGAAGGAAGTAGCCAAGATGTGGTTCTTCAGAGAGATCGAGCGTTATTACAGTCCTTGGACAGGTCCTGTGGTACTGGTATCAAAGGCCATACAGAAAAGGGGGTATCTCAGACCTGAGGTTCTGCATAGATAACAGGTGACTCAATGAGGTCACTAAGACGGATATTCACCCATTCCTAGAGCTTCTGTGCTCATTTATAGGTTACAGGCTGGCAAATACCTGCTGGGCATAGACTGATTTCCCTAACTGAAGGGACCAAGGTGAGATTTACATTCCCCAACCCTGAGGGACACTTTTTTGTTTATGATAATGCTCTTTAGACTAAAAAGGTCTCCTACCACAGGGTACCGTTTGGGTTGGGGACTTTCATGCAGCCTATCTTCATGATATTACTGTCCCTTAGCTCCACCTGGCAGGACCACTTGACACACCTTTGGGAAGTGCTCCAGGTCCTGCAACAGGCAGACTCATCTATCAAATCCAGCAAGTGCCAAGTAGGGCAGGCATATGTTGTTTACCTGGGTATCAAAGTTAGTGGAGGACAAGTGCAACCTCTCCAGTATAAAATCCAGACCATCATGGAATGGGAGCCTCCTAAGGCTTAGCTTCATGGGTCTGACTGGATTCTACAGGAGGCTTGTCAAGGAGTATGGTACTCCCTGACAGAGCTGACATCGAAGACCCAGCTCAAAAAAGTAAAGCGGACAGAGGAGTTCCAGAAGACCTCTGGAAGCTTGAAGGAGGCTCTATGCACTGCACCTATATACAGCAAGGAGTTTGTTATCCAAACAGATGATTTATAGAATGGCATATGAGTGGTATTATACCCAGTGAATGATGAGGGTCAGAACCAACCAGTATCCTTTATTACTAGGCGAATACTGTCTAGAGAGTAGCATTGAAGTGTCATTGAGAGAGATGGTTTGGTTGTTGTATGGTGCTGAAGAAACTGGACTCTACCTTTTTTTTTTTGTTTAAATCTGTTTATTGAAAATTTTTCACATTTTACAGCGTACAACCATAGCAATGCCAATACCCCATGATCAGATATTTGCAAGTGTTACATCCTCCAATATTCTGCCATAGAGAAAGGGGAACAGATGGGTCGTGTAACAACAGCTGAAAGTGGACTCTTGCCGGTGCCTGTACAAAAAGCGTGACAGCACTGAAAGATCGTCACTCTGGATGGCTCGTGGAGATTTCAGATGCGGTGCGTCTTAGGCCAAACTGTGGATATAGGATACAACAAAAGGAGGACAACTTAAGCAAGGAGGGATGAGGGAGTCGAGAGAGACCTGCTGCCATGCCTAGTATAATCAGGAACACCAGGGCTATCCGGACTGAATGACAGAAGAATACTGAGAGGGGGAGAGTGCCATGTTGCTTTGGAGGTCGGGGCTACACATCACCTGGACTCTACCTTTTTGTTACTAATTTCAGAGCTCAGAATGACCACTGAACTCTCTAGTGGCTTATGCAGATTAGGTGGAAGAGTCCAAAACTGTTGCAGTGGTACATCTCTACATAGGGAATTGACTTTACAGTGGAATATGTGTTGTAACTGACCACACCTATGCAGATAGCCTTTCCAGTTTTTTCTGCTTAGAAGATGAGAACTGCCAAGGGAATGGCTGAGTTGCTCCTCACCTTTCAACTGGTGGGAGGGGGAATAGTAAGAAAGTGCCTCATTTTGTGTGGTCATCCCCGATTTCTTTTGTGGACTGATGCTGATGATTTTTGATCCCTGCACCCTTGAAGCACTGGTGTCCCAATCCCAGTGTATGTGCTTTGAGCCCTAAAACATGGGGACATTTGATAACTCCTAATTATCATATTTAACTTTCCAGTAGGGCCATAGTATATGGTTCAAGAAATACATCTATGTAATGAAACAGTTAAAAGTCACTAGTGGACTGCAGCACACATTGTGCCATCCACTAGGCTGACAGAGAAAACACGGCTTCAGGCCAACCTGTGTAGCTTGACTCTTGCAGCTTTTAAACCTGCAGGCGAGTCTGTCAAAATAACCGTTTTTGACAGAAAAGTTCCTATATTGAAATATTAAACAAGCCACCTCTAAGTAGGCCTTGTAGTGCACAAGGGAGAGTGCCTTGTATTAAAAAGTGGTATATTCAAAGAGGTAATGTTGGAATGCACCTACAGTGACTAACACTCTAAGACTATTTTCACAGTAAAGGGCTGTAGTTATCCTATGAGAAAAACTCCAAGTAAAATCATCTCTTTGGTGTCTTCATTTTGTATCAAGAATATTTTTCATTTTTATTAAAAATACAATTAAATGGTAAAGTCAAATTCTTAATACATATTTAGGAAAAATGGTGCTTAAAAGGTTACACTTTATCTGCCTGAGCCTCTAGTTGGCTAATTAGCATTAGACTGCTTGCAGATGGCCTGACAATTCTTCCCCTTAATTCTGTGAAAAAGCTGCTCCCAGAGCAATAACAATCGCTTAAGCCTTTTCACAGGACGATTTTGATGGGAGGTATGTGAGAAATATGAGCTCAGGAAGTACGAGGGGTTGCATGAACTTCATCAACTTAAAAGGGACCATGATAAAGTCTGTCCATTCATAGTTTAGTGTGAAAGGAGACCTAGGGAATTGAAGTCTTTTGTTCAGTTTGCCCTCTCTAACCAGACTGGCACTAGCCCAGTGGAAAGAAAAGCTGATCCCAAAACCTGTTTGGTGAAGCTGAAGGGGTGGACTGTTCACTCTTGGCCACAAGCTCCCTTCAGGGGTTGAACGATCCTGAAATGTTGGATTTGCCTCAGAACAGTGCACTGTGGGATAATTTCCAGCAAAGCAAACAGGATGTGCTTCAAAAGGAGAAGAGCTGTCCCTCTGTACTATGTTCTCTTTGGTTAGTGAGTATCTGGGAGTCAGCCCCACGCACTGGCCAGTCAAACCTACAAAGCTGGGACCTCATCCAAACCTTAGCTGGCAGTCTCTAGACCTGTGGAAGAATAGAAGAGGACAAGACATGCTATTTGAAACTTGTGTGGCGACCTCAAGGGCTGAACCTGCTCCCTCTTTTACCCAGAATTTAAGATATGGACTCCAAGTCAATTGGTAACCTACTGTGCAGCTACAGGGACACAACAAGCTAAAAAGGCCTTTTTTCTGAAGGGGTTCACTGACCAGTAGCAACTAGAATTGGATTCAACCCTGTTGGTGTCCTTTGCTGGAGTGAGTCCTGGCCCCAAAGACCCTCCCTGAGGACTTAGGAGCCTTAAAAATAACCAAGAAGGGCCATTCTAGAAACTCTGAAAAGTTGTTACTTAGAAAATGTTTGGCCTTCAAAGGCTACTGGAGCTTCAGCAGGACCTCGCTGCAACAATGGCGTATTTTGAGAGGACTTCATTGGATACGCTTCAGACTTGCTCAACTTGATGATATTGAGTTCTATAAAAAAGACTAGCTCAATGATAGAATTATTGACCTGGCACGATCATGAAAAGAGTCCACCCACTGTTAGAACTTCAGTAGCCATGAAATTTAAATTTCTCCGTTTTCCACCTCAATCAAAGGCTTAAGTGGAATCTTGTCCATCAACTATCTAGCTTTCAGAGGACTTTGGTAAATATAGCTTGCAACCTTTCTCCACTTGAGGATTTCGACTTCCATTGCAAACAATAAGTCAGAATGTAAAATCTTTGACTGGTGTATTAGATCTGTGCTTCGTCACAGCTGGGCTGGAATCGTGCCTAGGTCCTGGTCAACTGTAAACAGTAACCACTGAGTTGCGCTTTACTTTTTCTTTGCATTTTTCTCCTAAATTTCTAAAAAACCTATCTCTGATTCTCCATTTTAACATTTAGTTTTTTTGGTGTCATTTTATTCATTAAATTATCCTCTATGACTCTAAATTAATGGTGTTTTTTTGTGCTGTGTTTTACATTTTTTACTGTTTTGTGACTATTAAAAACTTTACACATTTCCTTAAGTTAAGCCTGTCTGCTCTGTGATATAGCTACTAGGGGGTTGAGCCCAGGTTTAAATGAATTAAAATGTGTTTTACCTTAACAAGTTTGTTACTATATTCCTTGTAGGGGACTTCCACCCACTTCTATTAATAATCAATTTTATTACAGTATGTTAGCACTAGGTTCAGCTGTACCGAGAAAATATCAAAACTGATGAGTGAAGAAAAAGTCTGAAATCTGCAGATACTGGGGAAAGCAAAATACTAAAATATAGAAACAGTCAAAGTGTGCATGAACTGTTCAAATGGGCTAAGGGCAAAAACAAAATCCTTTCTAATGATGTCTGTTAACTACGGATTTCCTCTCACATCGAGGTGTGAAAACATAATAAAAGGAATGTAAATAATTAATTGTGCTCCTTGAAGCCTGATTGGCTGATCTGTAACCATTTTAAGTTCTAATACATGACAATATTTGTGCATTCTTACTAAACTATTGCCCTAAATATGTAGAATGTACCAGGCAATTGCATTTAATTCTACAGTTACCTGTGCCATTGCGAAGTAGGTGTGTGCAAAATTTACGTAATTTGCTGTTTGAGGAATTACGAAAAACGTCTGCACAATTATGTGAAATTATGCCTTATTACACGAAATGCAAATATGTCACTTCACACTATAATTTAGTGCGAAATGCATCCGTGCAACAATTTGTTGAGCAAGGACACTTATTAACAAAAGCACAGCGGACAACATCCGCTCTCATTCTGCTGTTCATTCGCAGTAGTCAGTCAGTCACAGAAGCTTTATTCGATTGATATGTTATTCAATCATAAAACCACATAAGAAAGAAATATGTACAGTAGGTGAAAATTACTTTAAAAAAAAAAAATCATAATTATCATTAAAACACGATCTTCAGTACATATAAAAGGACATAAATATGAAGCTAAAAATCAATTAAACATGCATAAGCTTCCGATGAATAAAAACTTGTTTTAAAAAGATCACGATTCTAAAAACACTATGCTCATTGTCAAGATATTGCAGAGCCTGAAAGGCTGGTCGACATTGGCGGAGACCAAACATTTTTAAAACGGGCACTATGTACAATTTTCTTAAGTGAGAATACAGTTTACAGAAGAATAAAACATGAATCGTTGATTGGGAAGAACTATTATCACCAATCTATGAAAAAACCCCAGTCTAAATCTTGTTAAAATGAATCTATCGTATACACCAGGTACAAAGGTTAGATAGGGTTGAATTTTAAATGTGGTTAAAATCATCTGATTTTGGAGTACGGTCGGTTTTAATGAATCATTTGTCAGTCTGTGGCTTTCCAGAAGCAGTAGCCCTTCTCTTCTCAAATCCGTCCTTGAAATAGTCCCAAGTGAACTTATTAAAATTCTCCAAACGGCCAAGGTCATTTAAGAAATTACGTACGTACGCAATCCAGGGGATGTTCAAAAACCCATCCAGTTTACAGATATCTAAAATAATCTCCCGATTCAATTTTGCCTCTTCCTTAATCCAGAGCCTATGGCATAAAAGGATAGGCTCTAGCTTCATTAAATCAGAGATAAAGGTAAGCCCCAATTCTGCATGACATACGGAAGAAGAAGTACCACTTGGGACTGATAGAAGATATTTGAGAAATGAGTTCTCAACATGCTGGATTTTATTCACATCTGCTAGCCCCCAGAGCCCTGCTCCATAGGTGGCTTATGAGACACACTTGGCATTATATATTTTTATGAGTTCCACCGGTGGTCTTTTACCCAATCTTTTAGCGAAGTTAATAAGGGCAGTGGTGGCTCTAAGGAAAGCCAGTTTCTTGGCGTCAACCGCTTGCGCCCATGTGTCACCGTGCGTGAAAAGAATCCCCAAATAAGAGAATTTGGCCGTGGCCTCGATCCTTTGTCCTGCAGCAAACATTGTATTAATTTTCTTTGCCCTACGCCCACAGTGCATAGAGTACGTTTTAGACGTGTTTATTCTCAAGCCTAAATTCTTCATAAAATTTGTGAAGCTGTCCAGCAGCCTCTGAAGGCCCACCTGCTTTTGGGACATCAGAACTGCGTCATCTGCGTATAAGAGTGCTGGGATGGGTCTCCCAGCCACAAGTGGACAGTCGTTGTTATTTTCAAGTGGGGCCCCTTCCACACCATTAATATAAAGGTTAAAAAGGAAGGGGGCCAAAACGCAGCCCTGCCTAACACCAGTATTTATCGAAAAAGCACCTGACCTTTCCCCATTTACCCCACAACGGACTCGAGCCGTAGCTTCATTGTAAAATATTTTAAGGTAATAAATAATCCTATCTTCTACCCCCAATTTTCCTAAAATGGCCCAGAGTTTACTGTGGATCACACAGTCGAAAGCAGCTGTTAGATCCACAAATACTAAAAACAGATTCCCATTTTTATTTTTTGCCCTTGTGTATTTCCCAATCAATAATGACAGATTAAGACCCTGTTCAACAGTGCCCAGGCCTGCACGGAAGCCGTATTGGAGGTCTGATAGGACAGAGTTTGCCTCCGCCCAATCTTGAAGACGTTCCAAGATGACATGGCCCACAACTTTAGTTATAGCGTCCAACAAAGAGATGGGCCTGTAACAGCCAGAATCTTGCCTGTCCCCCTTCTTAAAAATAGGCACAATGGTTGATTCCACCCAGGTGGGTAAAAAAGCTGAGTTGCAACTTGCAGACAATACCTGAAGAATGATGGGGCCCCACAAAGATATGTTTGACTTAAAAAAGTCAATTGGGACCCCATTGGGGCCAGGAGCTTTGCCTCCCTGGCTAGAAGAGAGAGCCCGCTCTATTTCATCCAGAGTGAAGTCAAGATTCACAACTGCAGGAAAAGAGATTAACTGCTATTTCTCATATTCATTATTATACAGGATATCCGGATTTCCCTCACCTTTATAAACTGCTGAAAAATGGCAAATCCATTGGTCGCCAGTGATAGAGACTTCAATGGAAGGGCCAGGATCACTTCTGAGGAAGGGCGCCTTGACCGCCCTCCAAAAGGCCTGGCCATCACCTAGCAATGAGGCTTCGTGTAAGGCTTCCCAGGCATCTCTCTTCAGGGTGACTTTCCTATCCCTAATAGCTTTCCTGTATTCCCCTCTGGCGTGTCTTATATCATTTTGATTTCTCGGTATCGTGTGCAACACTTTTTTCAAGATAGAATATGATTGTGTACACCTGAAGTCGAACCAACCATTAGATTTCCTAGAGCCCCTTTTCTTTCTAAGGAGAGATGCCTGTATTGTACTGGAAATCTCCTTAAAAGAATTTAAAATAATATCTGGGCTAGCAGTTTCACTCAGACACCTCTCAATAGCATCCTTGCATTTACCTATCACATACTTAACTGTGGCGGTCCGGTCAACCATTGACCAGTGTATTGAGTAACCGTTAAGACTACCCAGAGCAACATTCTCCAGTAACCTATCGCTAACTGACGGCCTAGTAATTCCATTTGAAGGGAGTGTAATCGCCGTACAAAGGGGGAAATGATCACTCAGTGCAATCCCTGGGACGCTAAATGATTGAATAAAATTAGCGTGATTATTTGAGATTAGGGAAAAATCTATTGTGGAACAGAGTCTGCGCCCGCTAAAAGTCCAGGGCATGGACAGGGGGAGGGGGGGGGGGTACACAATTCATTAACAAAGCCCAGATCGAGACTGTAAATTATGTCATTATACAAATCTCCCACTACAGAATGTTTAAAGTGAGAGGTAGGGGCCCCATCCTCCTGCAACCCACAAATATTATCATCAAAGTTGGGACACAGTGCACAATTAAAATTGCCAACCAACAACAGAATTGTTTCTTTTGCCTTATTCACACCTACATTTTTTAATCGTTTGCCCAGATCTTTTATGACAAGACTAACTTTGTCAGAGGGAATATTATTATAAAAATTAGTCAAAACAAGGCAATACCCTGCGTCAATATCTATTGCGACGACTTAAAAATAAGGGTCGCTAACTAATAATGTTACCTCCTTCACATTTAAATTACTAGAGATATAGGTACATATCCCACCTTTTGCCCTCACGCTTGATGAGTCCATGGCTGGGGTGTGAAATGTCCTATACCCATTTATGTGAATCACTTCCTGGGTCCAGGTTTCCTGTAAACACAGGATGTCTGATTGGGAAATAAAAGCTTGCCAAAGTGGGTTGTCTAGCTTAGGGCGAATACCAGCGATATTCCAAGAGACAATGTGACAAACAGCGCGCTTATCACTGTCTATCATTGTCGTGTGGGATACCGGGGGGGGGGAGGGGCCTCTAGAGGAGCTAATGATCCAGTTTGATTGGCACACAAATGAGATACAGGGCCCTGAAGTTCGTCTGGGGTGTTAGCAGTTTGGGAATGTGTAATCGTAGCTTTACCCATTTTCAATTTTCCAGCATCTTTGCTCCTGGTAGACCCAATAGCGGCTAAGTTTAAATCAGTAACCATCCCCTGACCCAGTCAATCAATGGCCTCCAGTGAGTTCAAAACATCAAATCGATTGCTCACAGGGTACATGTACCTTAATTCACCCCTACCTTGGTACTTTTCCACCCCAAACCTAGGTCTACGTGGTCTGATCGGTTGGTAAAAATAACATTGTGGAAGAATGTTAATCTCGGTGGGATTAACAGGCCCGTTACTGCTCCATTCCAGAATTGTATGAACCAAGTGGGGTGAATTAAAAGTTACCAGTATGCAATCTCCATGAAGGGTCTTAATGGAGTTTCCTACCCATCCAATTCTCCTTACCATTTTAAATTCAGAAAAAAGAGCATTGCTGATACCTGTCCTTGACGCAATCAAGTGTAAGGACTTGTTACGCAAAGTGGACCAATGCTCCAAGGAGTTAACAGGGACTGGGGGGATATTCGTTAAGACAACTGTGTAGAGGGCTGCTTCTGGCGGAAGATTCTAATTTCTAGTAAGATTCAGGGATTTCACTCGAAGAAATTGGTGGTTTGACCCCTTTTCTTCCTTTTCCTCCACTACGTGAGGTCCTATCTTCCCAGCTTCTCTGTTACCTTTACCGGAAACTATGCTACTATCAGATGTTGTATTGGAAGGTAACATAGTTGTAGAAGGGGTCTCAGTAGGAGCCTCTATGAGGGTTAAATGGTTTACAACACCCAGAGTGACAGGATTCTCATTGCGTTCTGGTGTCCCTTTATTAATAGTTGCTGGGTTAACCATTCTCTTCCCATTTTCCACAGCATCTACAACATGTGTACTAAAATTAGGATGCACAGGGCCTGTTACAGACGATTTACTGGAAACCAATTCCTCTACTATAATAAGCCTTGCTTCTATCAGAGTTATCTTTTGGAAAATGGGTTCTAATAGAACGGACATCATAGTTTCTAATCTCCCTCAAAAAGATCCGTCTTTAGGGCTAACAACAGGACTCCCTCTGGGTGTGGACGGGGCGGTAACCAGGGGGCATTCCACAGGAGCTATTTCATTTGTCTCAGGTCTTAAATTTCCCCCAGTTGCTTTTTTTGCAGGTTTACTAGGTTTAGTAGGGCCTCGACTCTTCCTTTTCTTAGTCAGCGGGGGTGCAGTACGAGCTGCTCTTGATTTTGTTTTTTGACCTCTAGTGGAAACTGTGGGCCTGTCAACAGAGGTATCTAGTTCAGAGGAAGATGAAGCAATCTCAGTAGCAGTCTCTTTCTCATTCAGTGCATGCACAGTCGTACAAGGTCGCAAGGAGGAAGGGGCTTGTGCAACTAATGGGCTTGCTTGGTATGTAGAATGTAGCAGGCAATTGCATTTAATTCTACTGTTACCTGTGCCATTGCGAAGTAGGTGTGTGCAACATTTACGTAATTTGCTGTTTGAGTAATTACGAAAAACGTCTGAACAATTATGTGAAATTATGCCTAATTACACGAAATGCAAATATGTCACTTCACACCGCAACGATTTGTTGAGCAAGGACACTTATTAACAAAAGCACAGCGGACAACATTCGCTCTCATTCTGCTGTTCATTCGCAGTACATTTTTATGGTGAATGATATGTAATTATGTGGAGTGATCTAATGGAGTAATTTCGAGAATTTTGCATAACAAGCATAACTGTGAAATTTCCCCAATTATTCAATTTAAGCTGGTGCAATTTAAATTTCACCCATACTAGCTATGAACTTATTTGTTTAATTATTATGTGTTTGATGTTTCACAGATAAAAGGAAAAAGATGGACAATGCTACAGATGTGATCTATTTCCTTTTATTGGGATTCCCCATTGGAGCTGAGCTTCAGATCTTCTTCTTCTTCGTGTTCATGGCCATCTACATTCTCACTTTGACAGCCAACATCGCTATCATCACACTTGTAAAGTTAGATCGACACCTTCACACACCAATGTACCAACTACTCTCCCATCTGTCCTTTCTGGAGATCTTTTACACCTCCTCCATTGTACCTACATTGTTGCCCAATTTACTCCAAAAGAACATCATCTCTTTGCCTGGGTGCTTAGCTCAGGCTTACTTCTATTTTTCTTTGGGTACCACTGAGTTCTTTCTTCTGGGGGTGATGGCTGTTGACCGCTACATTGCCATTTGCAACCCACTCCGTTACACCACCATCATGAATGAGAACGTTTGTCTCCAGGCTACTGGTGCCTGCTGGTTAGTTGCATTCCTGGCTATTATTGTTCCAGTAATTGTTTTATCTAAACTCTACTTTTGTGGCCCATATATAATCAATCATTTTTTCTGTGATGTAGCACCACTGCTACAAATTTCATGCAGTGACACCCGCATAATGGAGAGTGCAGTCTTCATCCTGGCCTGCTTCACTATTCTACCTTCTTTCCTAGTGACTATAATTTCCTATGTCTTTATTATTGTTACCATCCTGAGGGGCCCGTCCAAGAAAGGGAGAAAGAAAGCTTTCTCCACCTGTTCATCTCACATCATTGTGGTTGTGATTTTGTATGGTACGGCCATCTTCATCTACGTAAGGCCAGCTTTTGCATACCCTGTGGCGATCAACAAATTTATCGGTATCTTCAATACCGTAGTTACTCCTCTTCTGAATCCATTAATTTATTGTCTAAGGAACAAAGAAATGAAAGTTGCTATTAGAAAGCAATTTGGAAGGACTATACTGAGAAACAAAATGGCACATTAAATACAATAATTTCTAATGCTCCAGTGGTTGGAGAAGCCCAGCAACTTACAAAGATCTTTCCCCCTCTTAAAAAAATGTTTGGGGACTTGTATACTTTCAAAGCTAACTATGGGCAAAATAACTCACACGCCATCATAGCTGTAAATGCATATTATTAGCATTTCAACACTCAGTGGTGCTAAAGAGAATAGTTTATGGCAGGTCTGTTAAAGGGTCTGAAGTATGCTTTTAATGACTGTTTCTGGGATAAAATCGACAATGAAGAATCACCCCTTTATCATTATTTACCAGCCATTGCCCTGTAAAATGCTGTATATTATTCCTTCCACAATACTCTTTACCAGATTAAAACATTCAAGATTCCAAAATCCAGTTTAGGAAGTAGCAGCTAAGACAGGCATAGTGAATTTGTTAATATGAATTTGCACCCCAGACTTTTTTAACCATTTTCTGGACCTTCCTTTTACTGCTGTTAGGACTCTGTGCACTGTGACACTGCTATTCAGTTCCACAATGTGTATGGTGTGGCCCTACAATTGTACAGCTAAAAAAGATTTCACAGAATAGATATATTTCATTTTTAGGTAAGACTGTGCACCAAATGGCAGCGAAATTAAAAGGCTACCAGGCATATTTCCACCACCCAGGTATATGACACAAAAGTATGACTCCCGGGAGAGCCTTGGTGCACGAACTGGGCTGCAATTTAAAAGCACTGTGGTGTACATGGAAAGGAAAGATGTATTTGCCATGTAGGAAAACATATTTTTGTATATTATTAAGCTGCGCCTAAAGTGAGACTTGCAAACCATGGGGCAGGATGATTAATATATTAAAAGGTGGCCCACTACAAATTAGGACCAGTCGGCCCACAAAGTAAATGAATGTCTGACTGCTGTTTTCACAGTGTAGTTTTAAAACCGATTTTCCATAAACAGGCTTTAGTACAATTAAAATAACAATTTTTTATCCTCGTTTATGCAAACTCTATCAAAATTCATCAAGATACTTTTCCACTCAGTTTTCAAATTTGATTTGAAGTTGAAATCAGATTTTTAATAACTTTAGTGGAAAAATACATTTATAAAAATGTACTTTGTGTTTTCCGCAAGTATATGTAGGTGGCACACAGACGCTCCAGGGTTGGATGCACCTTAGTGTGTGTAGACCGCCCGGTGTGTCGATAGGTCCTGATGAAAACCTGTGACTACACTCAAAGGTTGAAACATGTAGACCATCAATTTTTGGATAATACTTTAGGTCAAATCAAACCTACATTAGTATTACACCTCACCACTTTTTTAATGGTGATCCTGCTGCTCCATATTAAATTCATTAGGGAGTACAGTAGGATTACTTTTAACTTTATTTCACTCACTCACACACGTCACTTACACGTACTGACATGATAACAAACCTGCTCCACTGTAATCAGGCGTTGAAGCACACCCGGGTGGTATTCGGCTGCCCGGGTGGACCCCGATGATGAAGCACGTCACCAACTAGGTTGGTGAGTGAGGGGTTTCATAAAAAAGAAATAATTTATCTTTTTACTTCTCTGTGAACTCTCTAACAGATAGAAGGTTTTACCTTCTCTCATTTAAGGATACCCCCGTCTTTGTTTATTTTTGTATACCTTAGGGGACTGGGGGTACCCCTTACAACTTAGTTGTGAAATCCCTTTCTCTCTCTTTTGGTATATTGTTTTTTAGGAACAGTTGTGCCACTCATCTCACTATCACAGCCTCAATACACATTCCTGGCTGGAGTTGTCAGTCAGTCAGTCAGTCAGTTAAATATCATTAATCGGTTAATAAAAACCATAAAAGATACAAGCATACAATAAAAACATTTAATGACAGACATTTTCATACAAAGATAGCAGCAAGAAGTAAACAACCTCAGAAGAAGAATCGATCTCAGTATAATAACACACAGATGGGCAACAATACAGTATTTAACACAAAGCCAATAAAATATGTGAGTGTAGGTGCATGCAATATACAGAGTGCCAATAACCCCCTTCGTTTTTTAGCCTACCAGCAGTCATTATAATCATACAAATTAATTGGATAACATTTGTAAAAAAATAAAGCGGGTCTGGCCTGAGTCAACTCCTTCCCTTTCAGTAGAGGAAAAATAAACTGTCTTCAATAGATACAATAAAGATCGCAAAACAGGACAAAATGAAAGGTTTTCTGTTCTGAGAAATTATCACAAATACATGGGCCTAGATTATTGACTTTATTTTAACCGATAGGGTCCACTAAGAGCCAATGCAGATGGTTCAACCTAAAATGAGTTAACATAAACGATGCTGGAGATTAGTGACAGAAATGAGGTATGGCTCGATACGCCCAAAAGTGGAAATGATACCACACAAACAAAAGGTTTTATTAATTCTGGACGGTCCCTTGTAGGCTGAGCTCTGGCACAAAAATACTTTTTCGCCCACGATAACCCCCCCTGCTGATGTTCTTAGAATGAAAGTTCCAGTCAGGGCGACCCAACTCCTGGTAAACAGATTAACATAATTCAGCCATAACATGGATTTGGCCTTATCCAGTACATACAGTCCCTCAAAATGATCCTATTGCGCTTCAAATCAGGATTAGACCATATTGGAATCCATCTTAAAAAGGCCGTATAGACAGTAAATCCCAAATGTAACCACAGCTAGTTCTTCATGTATCACAAAAGAAGCTGTGGATTGGGGCACTGCCATGAGTTGTCTCAGAAATGTATTCTCAATGATTTCAAGCCATGTGTTTTTTACAGCCCCAAATATCACTCCCATATGAAGCCGAAGCGATGCATTCAGAGTGATAGGATTGGATGAGAGCCTTAATTAGTTTTGTCCCTAAACGACTTGCAAAATCGAACACAGATGCCACTGACTTGGCAAAAACATTTCTTTTAGATTTATAAGTTGTGTGCATTAGCCCTTCTCGTCGAAAAGGACCCCTAAATAAGGGAAAGCCGTAACCGTGGTAATTTCAGCGCCTGCCAAGTTATAAGCTCTCTGCCCCTTGGCTCCCCTCTCCACCACCATTATATGTGGATTTTTTAAAATGAGTGCATAAGGTCAGCCCATCCATAAAATTAACAAAGGCATTTCATGGCTGTAGTTAACTACCCTGCTCTTCAGAGTACAATGGCTTGGGCCCTGGGACCAGGAGAGCCGGGGTGTTCTCAACAACTAGCCACTCAGGACCTGATTATGTGTTAGATCGGGTGGTATCGCCATTTGAATCATGACTGGTCCAGTGTTCCTGCTCTAAGTTTCCCTGGGTGCAGAGACGCAGGATCACATTCTATCTGTAAAACCAGCTCATCAAATTGCACTAGACTTTGGCTGCCAACCTGTGTCCCCAACCTCACCCCAACTTTTTTCCCTGGCAAGGGGTAGCACTCAGTGCTCAGCTTGCCAGAACTAATCTTCCCTTTCCCATCCACAATTTCCTAACAACCCTTCATTCTCCTCCACCCAGCTCAAAAGCCCTTGCATAAAAACAAATGAAATTGCCAATTCTTTGGGATTAAATGCTTCCATTTACTAGCAGCTTTTTGCAAATGGTAGATGGAAGTACTAAACACCAGGGAACTGGGAATTCTGTGCCATTTTATGCCTGGTAAACCTGGGTCCTCTTAATTAATTCCCAGTCCTTGGATTTTAATTTGTGATCGGAGTAAATATGTGTAGAGATACCAGTTGCAATTGTTAGCTTTGCCACCCTGAGCCTCTACACATGTTTAACTTGTAATTAAGGCCATAATAGGTATTAGTCATCTGTGAGAGGGACGACCAGTGGGCAGAACAAAGACACCCTTTTCAGTACTTTTTTTGACTTGTAGATTCAAAAAGGGATCCATAATCATAATTAATTTCTTGAACTTTCCTAGACTTTCTGGCTCCAGAATGATTTAGGGAGAAGCAGTGACCATTCTGGTTGAAGGAGTAGGCCACTTTGGTTTTATTTATTTGGATAGTGCAGAGGATTAGACTGACACCTCACAACCACCTTCTAAGAGTCTTCCGGGAATTCGGAAAATTGCAGCTAAAGACGAAGTCCCTGCTGGGAGAAAGAAGACTCAAGGACTTCTGATATCTGCTGGCACCCAGGGACTGGAACTGCTGTCCACTGGTGAAGTTTGCCTGCTCCAGTGACACAAGAGGCAGAAAGGCTGCTGACTCTAAGAAGGCCCAGCTGACCTCCTCGGATTGAGACAGGGATGTTCTTTGTCATCCATGCGGGGTAAACTCCACATACCAAATTCTAAAATGGTCGCTTAATCCTATGGTAATCCCTTAAACCTAGATGAAGTGGCAAAACTATCCTAGTACTGAAACAACCTAGACAGTTATGAAATTCAGCTGTGTCAGACAGAGCCAAAACCAACAAATTCAGCAGAAGCTCAATGACGACACATCCGATTGCAAGGGACCCTCTCCCAGCTTGAGGATTCTTACTTCCAAAACGTAAAGCCATACATTTAAAAAAACGTTTATTTGGATAATGCAATTGGTGTATCTGACCTACGCTCCATCATGGCAAGTCAGATATCTTGCCTAGGTCCCGGTCAACCTAAACTGTTATTTTTCAATGACTTTACTTTTTCCAATATTCTAAATAACAAGAGCAACCCTTATGTCCTTGTGAACCGGGTAGTTACTAAGTACAAGACAACATCCACAAGGAACTCATTTGTAAATAATAATTAATTATGTCACTCTGAATCAATCACAACCTAGTTACTGAAATATAACTTTTCTTCACAAAAAACCATACCAATTTAATTCTACATCAAATTTCAAGATGAGCCCACACAAGAACCCGTTTCCTTTTAATTATACCTAACCTCAGCCGAGGTAGGTATTGTTTAATCTAAGGTTCCTTTTTATACAGACTTTTTATCCAAAAATACAAATATACACAGTTTGCTATTTACAGTGATGTGTGACCCCAGGTGAAAAACCATAACCCATTACAATGCTTGTGTGTAACAAAAATAAACAACAAGGAATAAAAGGTTATTGGAAAATTATATAAGGACAGGCTTGTTGCAATTATGAATGATTTAGTCAAAACTGTCTCTTTTATATGTTGTTGAAGACGTTTCGACCCACTCTAGGTACCGGGTCTCTTCAGGACTGTGTTTCTGGGGACAATAAAAGGCACACTTCTGTCCATGTAGGATCCAGTATGTGGCGGTAAGTAGAAGAGAGATTATCTTCCAACTCCGATAGTGTTTGCTGAGTAGTCAATCTTGATATTTCAGTATTGATTCACTGATAATAGTTAATCTCTTTAACAAGGTGATATTCGTAATAGAGATATCTCCTTACCGGATACAAGCACCAGGATACCGATCGAGTTACGTATTACGGGAGTAACCGAATATACATAAATATCTTCTCCCATTCTTAAGAAGATAGGCGAACGACACTGAATATCACCGTGTTAAAGAGATTAACTATTATCAGTGAATCAATACTGAAATATCAAGATTGTTTATTTTTGTTACACACAAGCATTGTAATGGGTTATGGTTTTTCACTTGGGGTCACACATCACTGTAAATAGCAAACTGTGTATATTTGTATTTTTGGATAAAAAGTCTGTATAAAAACGAACCTTAGATTAAACAATACCTACCTCAGCTGAGGTTAGGTATAATTAAAAGGAAACGGGTTCTTTACTTTTTCCAAGATATTTTTTACCTCTATTCAAAAGTTATATCTGGTTTCACTTATCTGATTCTAACTGTTTTGGTATTATTTTGCACATCATTGGTTCCTGAATGTTTAGAAATTGGCTTAGGTTTATTGTGTTGTTTTCTTGACTGTAAAAGTCGTGGCACTGCTTGCATGCATTTATCTGGGGACTTGCCTACCCAAAGCTGAGCAGAGTTTCTCTGAGAGACGTGTGAAACTTAACCACAGTATTTTTGTTTATCAAGTTCGTAAGCCCTTCCATAATTGATAGCCCACTTTCTGACAGTGATATTACAACGTGCATTCCCTTTTGTTAGCTGATCTCTCATATAGTATCATTGGTGGAGCTTTCTTTTAGTACCCAGTTTTTGGGATCAGAGCAGCCCAGAAGATTATAACTACTTGTACAAGATGGCTTGATATTTAGCTTGATGCATGTAGATCTTTGATTTTCAGCTTCTAGTAATTGGGAAGTGTATGCTGAGTCTATGCAGACATGAGCATCATATTTTTTGTTTTGACCAATTTGAAATTTGAAATTTGTGTAGTGACTATGAAAAATTGGGAAAGATGTGAATGCTAAAGTGATTGCCAAGCCCTATGATAATGAATAGGGCTTATCCTGTATAAGCTATTTGGTTACACTTAACCCTTATGTTTCTTTTTTGCAGCATTTGTTCATTGGGTCATAGAATTCGTACAGTATCAATAAGTTTGCAACATTATTCCAAACGTAGGAGATAGAACTCCTGAACATGCATAAGGCTCTGCAATGCAATATTATTCACAGTCACGCCTCAGGCAGAATAAGTAGAGATGCAGGGCTACTACTAGATCTACACACAATCTCCTCAGCAGAGGTATATGGAACTGAGTTGTTGGGAGGTTAATCAAGGGTAGGGAAGGAGGATAGTTAGGAGTCCTCAGTCGCGAAGTGGGCAACAGGTGAGATAGATGAAGGAAAGGGGGTCGGTAGTGAGGTGCAGTGGGGGGGTTGGTAGATTCATGACTCATTCAGGGGCCGGAACATGGGAGAGGGAGCATCAGTGCAAGGACCAGCCAGATGGCCGCGACAAGAAGAGAGGGAGGTAGATGTATCACATCGGGGGCCTCTTGCAATAGTGATGGTAATAGCAATAAAAAGGCATTGGGCCGACCAGAGAAATAGCAGAATGGCAGAGCTGGGCATGGAGGCGGGGAGGGGAGCTAGGGATGAGGGGCAGGGCCATTCATACCGCCACCATTTTGCCAGTCACTAGAAAGGGGTCCCAAAAAGCCTCAAAGGTGTCCGATTTGTCGTTCAGTTTGTATGATGTACATTCAGTGGTTAGCCACCCTGTGGAGTTCAATCCTCTATTCATTGGATGTAGGTACAATGGGTTGCCTGCAGTGCCAGAGAATATAGAGCTTCATTACTGCAAGAGAGATTGCTACACACTGGTGCTCATGAATCATCAAGTCGGGTAGGATGGAGATGTCATGCAGGATGGCGAGCTGCGGGGTGCAGGAGAGCGGCAAGGAACTGTGTGATGATGTAAAGACCAGATATCCATCCAATATCTCCAAAACATCGGGTATGACCAGAGGATGTGGAACAGGATACAGTGGTCTATAGCGCAGTCCCAGCTGCAATCATAGGACAGGAATTTAGTCCGCCTGAGCTTCCAGGGCACCAATATCAGTGATGGAGAATTCTGAAATATAAAAACTTAAGTCGGGGTTCTCTAAAGGGGTTCTGTCATGTCCGGCCAACAGAGTCTCCCACTCCTCAGGAGAGAAGTTTATGTCCAACATCAGTTGCCATGCCAGTCTAATTGCATTATTCGAGGGTCCAGAGTGAGACGATTTAATGAGCTTACAATAAAGGCTGGAGACTGTATACCATCCCAGTTAACGTAAGTATTGAAGAATGGGAGAAGTGGGGAACTTCCCCGGTGGCAGACCAAGTGCCGTCCATAGGCAGTAGGTCAGCTGATGATAGCGCAAACGTTCAGAAGAAGACAGAAGACAGAATTCTACTCGCAGCACAGGGAACGTCTTGAGCAAGCCACCATTCCTACATTTGGGGACAGATGTATGACCCACTAATTTGTGACTAGCAAATTGCGTTGCATTTTGAACTCGCAATTTGTGTCTCTCAAATTGGGATGCACAGCTGTGTCTCAGACACTGTTTGCAATTCCTAATAGGGTCGCAAATCGCATGCCTCATATATATTAATGAGGCAGGTGCAATTTGTGACCCCATTAGGAATGGCTAGCACTCCCACGGATGATGGCCTACTGGGGTCAGCAGACCACCATGTCTGTGACTGCTTTTTTAATACAGCAATTTTTTTTTAAATGCAGCCCGTTTGCTTTAAAGGAAAACGGGATGCATCCAAAAAATAAAACTAAAACTTTTCAGTTTCCTTTGTTAAGGGCAGGTAGTGGTCCCTGGGACCACTGCCTGCGCTTGAAAAATATTTTCACCCACACTCACAAAGGAGAAGGGGCCCCCCGGGGACCCCTTCCCGTTTGCGAGTGGTTTACCACCTACTTAAAGTAGGTGGTAAACTGCGAGTGTTTTGCAGTCGCAAATGCGGTTGCAAAACAAAAGTACATGGCATGGTGACTCGCTATTAGAAAGGGACGCCCCTTCCTAATAGCGAGAGTTGCAAATGGTATTTTGTGAGTCAGTGAGTTGCAAAATAGTATTGGTACATGCCATTACCCTTTTTTGCTGTCGCAAATGGGAGGATCTAGCGTTTGCGGCTGCGAAAAAGGGTTGTACATTTGGTCCTTGGTTTATTAGTTGCAGCCCCTTCTCGTGTCATTACTCAATGAAGAACGATGGGCCACCAAAGGAGAGATACATAGTGGTGCTTGTTCTTGTAACAGTAATGGCACACCCACAAGCCTGCGCTCCTCTTTCCAGTTTGCCACTGTTGCTGCCAAGATAGAGTTGGAGGCCATCGGTTGGTAGGAAGTAGGAAGGTAAGGAGGTAGGGAGTGTTTCGCAAAGTAAACAGTGTTTCACTCTGGCCAATAATGGGACATCCTGAGGGGGACCCAGGTGGGCTGCCATTTGAGAGAGCTGGTATGCAAGATAATAGGATTTCATGTGGGGTAACCGCATACCCCCAGCTGTAGTATCAGCTGACTGGTGGGTTGCCCTGAGCTAGGTCCATGTCTACTCCAGATGAAGTTGCAAATACCTGCATCTATATGAGTAAGGAAGGTGTGGGAGACCTGCAGGTTTAACAAACTGAATAGGCAGTTTAGCTGGGGGGATTCTGGTATTCTTAATGGACTGCACTCTGCCCCATAGCGATAGCCCGAGGTTAACGAGGGATCACAGCTGGAGATCCTGCTTTGTGTGGTCCAGTAGATGGAGGAGATTATATTCCACCATACGGACGAGTCCTCTGATGATCTTGATTCCCATATGGCTGAGCCCTGTTGAGTTGCACCACATGTGGTAGTCTTCGATGCAAACTTCGGTGGTGGATGTAGGAGAGTAGGATCTGCTTCACATGTTTACCCCCACTTTTTGCTGGTGTTTCACTGTTTTTCGACTTTAGTCTGGCTGGGACCCTGCTAATCAGGGCCCCAGCCTAGTTGCTTCCTCTCTAAAATGATTCTATGTACTTTAGGTACAGTTCAGATTGGAGCTGAGGTGCCCTTGTATGCCCCTAGTATATGGTATACTATGTACCAAGGGCATAAGTACCCCAGACGACTACCAGGGGCTGAAGTATGTATTATGCCACCCCTGGAAAGCCACCCAAAATGACACCACAGGTCTTCTACTGCAGCCTGGGTAAGGTGGTGCATGCACCCCTTACTGAGATATAGGTTCACTATGTCTCACCATATACACACATATAAACCTATAAGTCACTCCTACGGCAGGCCTTATCAGTCCTGAAGGCAGAGTGCTTGGTTCTTATGTGGGAGGGTGCCCCTGCATGTGCAGAGCCCCTCTGCAGCGTTCAGAAACCCTTCTCTGTTGCTGTTTGTAGTGCAGCTTGACCATATACTCTTAAGAGCATTATAACCAAACGGTAAATGCTAACTTTGGACTAGCTACACGGAAACATGTCGTGTTTGGTGTCAAACATCTTGGAATCATACCCCCACAGAAGTAACTGGTGTGGGAGTATGATCCCACCATTCTAGAGGGAGAGACATGACAGCACTGGTATACCTGGTAGAAACTTAATAGAGCCCTGGCATCACAAAATGGATGCTGCAGTCACAGACACGGGTCTGGCCTCCTGCTGCTGACCGAAGCTCCGGCAGGGGAGGCCTGGACAATAGGTTTCCGTTCACAGGGAGGTGTAACCACCTCCCAGACAGGCTTTTGTGTATTGGGGCTGGGTGGGAGCACTCTCTGAGTGCTTTGAAGTCCTGCACTGGGAGCACATTTGGTGTCCCTGTGCATAGTCCAGCTCAAACCGGTTCAGGGGCTTCCACCCCTACTCTGACACAAAACTGGACAAAGGAAATGGGTGGTAGCCACCCCTCTTTTCAAACCCCCCCATAGGCGGGTCCCCAGAGTATGTCCAACCCCCTACCTTAGTATAAGTATGGGACCCCTGTTCGTAGGACTTTAGATTACCCTGGACGAAACTCTGACTCTGAATCCTGGACCTTTGACGCTCTGCTCAAGACCAGAGGACTGAAGAAATCTCCCTTTGGGTCAAGGAATGACTCACCTGCTTGGCAGGCACCAACAAAGCAATTTGCCAGTCTGCATCATTGAAGCTCCCGCTGGACTCCGAAGAATTTTCAGCCCAGGAAGAGGATTTCCAAACATCTCAGAGGCCAACCCGCGTCCCCAGCAAAGCTGAGGACCGCAGCCTTCATGAGTAGTGTGGAACCGGAACTCCTGGTCACCGTGCATTTCTGCAAGTGCATTAACTTCTTGACGTCTCTTGAAGTCGTGCTTGGGCTGACATATAGCACCCACCTTGAGCACTGAATCCACTGAAGATTGTCGGCCTGGTCATTCCGAGTGACCCATGGGCCACCATTTTGTGTTTCATCTTGAGGTCCCCTTGCAATCCCTGGTCCGGTGACTGGTGGGTCCCTGAGGGGGTAACTTTGCATTTCCTTGGACTTTCCTGGTTGCACCAGACGTGCCCTGACTCCCATCCAAGTGGTAAGTCCCACAGACCCTGCTGGTCTGCACCGAAGCATCTTTCTTGTTTCTGCGTGGGTTGCTGTTGCCAAGGCTTGTTGTGTCCAATCCTGACACCGACACTGCAGCACTCGACATCCTTCAAGGATCAGCTCAAATCCAGCTCCTGGTTGTCCTCGACACCTCCTGGTCCTCGTGGCTGAAGACTCAAGCTTCACCTCCTTCACCTGAAATCACCCGACATCGGTGGCCATCTGCTCATCGCCTTCCTGGTCACTGGCAAGTGACCCAGACTCTGTCCCCTCTGCTTTCAGGTTCTTCCCATCTTTGATCCAGGCTTGGATCTCTTCGGACACTTCGCATCTTCACGGCAGCAGCACTTCTTCGCCAGCTCCCATTGAAATCGCTGACGCGACCCGACACCAAAAGACACCTATGCACCCGACTTCCCTGGGTGAGGTAACACGAGTACTCCGGTGCTCCCGTGGGTGCTAGCCCTAGAACTTCCTAAGTCCAAAAGGGTTTGGTCCTGCCTCATTTCTAAGTGTCCCTAATCTTTAAAAATGTAACCGCGACTTTCCCCATAGAAGCTAACGGCAGCTCGCGGATGTGTTCACACACTGCACACAGCCCCCGTGGGTCACCTGTGTCACTACCTTGGGTGGTTCCTTGGGGTCCCAGCGATTCTACATGCTCTGGGTCTTGTGTCTAGTTAAGTCATGGTTCTTATACCACTATTTTAGGGGAAACAACCTTTACAACGCAACTTTTACAACGCTATGCTATTACAACGCATTTTTTACAACGCAATAGCTTTTACAACGCATGCATTTACAACGCATGCTGTTATATGGTAAGTACTTTTACAACGCATATACCATTACACCGCATACATTGCAAAAGCCTTTACAACGCATGCATTTACAACGCATGCATTTACAACGCATGCTGTTATATGGTAAGTACTTTTACAACGCATATACTATTACAACGCATTTTTTTTTAAGAATATTGAGTTTTGTAAAAAATTTAAAAAATGTTGTATAATTTAAAATAAATACTGTGTTTGATAAATATGAAAGAGTAATTATTGAGTATAATTTATTTTTAAATTTAGAAAAATAAAAAAATGTGAGTAGTTTAACAAAAGATTAATACTTGAGTATTTTTCTAATTTCAAAGAGTATTTTTTAAGTTAAATTAAAAAAATATAAGATTAATACTTGAGTATTTTTCTAATTTCAAAGAGTATTTTTTAAGTTAAATTAAATAAATATAAATTTAATAATAAATGATTTGTCTTATGAGAAATTAATACTTGAGTATTTTTTATTTTATTTTAATATGTTAATAATTTAAAAATAGAATTATTATAAAATATTAATACTAGAGCATTATTAAAAAAAATATATAAAAATGTATTAAAAAATGTGTATTATGAAAGATTCATACTTGAGTATTTTTAAAAAATCAAAGAGTATTTTTTAAGTTAAATTAAATAAATATAATTTTATTAATAAATGATTTGTATTATGAGAAATTAATACTTGAGTAATGTTAATTTTAATTTGATATGTTATAAATCTAAAAATTAGAATTATTATAAATTATTAATACTAGAGCATTTATTAAAAATTAATATCGATAAAAATTTATTTTAAAATTAGTGTTATGAAAGATTAATACTTGAGTATTTTTAACGTTCTTATATAAAGTGTAATGATTGTTAAATATTTTTTTTTTAAAAGTAAGAGTACTTTTGGAGTATTATAATATAAAATAAGAGAAATGTTAAAAAAAATAAAAAGATAAAAAACTAAAAATATTTATAATATTAATAGAGTAATTAGAAATGTATTTAAAAAAAAAATTAAACCAAAAGAAAAAAGAGCAAAGAAAATAGAACTTACTTTAAAAAAAAGTTCCCACGCTTTTGCATTGAAGTCTATGAGCTTATTTGTCCTTCATTTATTTTGGCAGCTTCAAAATATACAACCCGCGGAACAAGAAAAGAAGGATCAGAAAGAGAAGATTGCGCAAGTTTGGAAGGAAAAAGAAAATAGAGTCGAGGTAAGGAACATATTTAGTAAATTTACATTTAAAAAATAACATTTTACATGATTAAATTACAATTTTTATAAATAATAACAGTAAACAAATAATGTATATAAAATATTTCTTTATTGAAACAAACTTAAAAAATAAACCACATTTTTATTGATTTTTGGAACATAATGTACATTTTTTAGAAAACATAGAAATAATTTAATTACATTTATAAACATTTATTTACAGATTAGATAAATAAAGTAGTCCGTTATAAACA
This sequence comes from Triturus cristatus, assembly GCF_964204655.1. Lineage (NCBI taxonomy): Eukaryota > Metazoa > Chordata > Amphibia > Caudata > Salamandridae > Triturus > Triturus cristatus. The sequence continues at coordinate 61,948,475 of NC_140580.1, read as the reverse complement.
TTGAAGCGCGCGATGACGTCATGACGTGAGCGTCGACGTAATGCGCCATTTTGAAGAGCATCGGAGGAGGAAGCAGCAGGAAGCTGATCTGCGTCCAGGTAGGAAACATTTTCACTTTTAATTATAGATTAAACCTTTAATAGTGATACATATATAGTAAGAAAAGAATAAGGAGAGGTTGCGGAAAAACTAATTGATGTTGTAAATGTTTTAAATCATGTACACATTTATGTCATTAATGTATGCCTATGTCGGGTCGCGCAAAGGAATTGGTTCATTACAAAAATGTATGTAACTGTAAAATTATTTTAAGTTACTGTTCACAAAGTTTATTTCTTAACTTCGGAACTAAAAAAAGTGATTTTGATCTTCATTTCTAAGCGAAAAATAATAGCGTATTCGTAAATTTTGGGAAAAAAAGATTGAATATAAATTGGTGTTTATGCAGCAATGTGCATTTTGGATAATGGCTTGACTTGTACAATTTTGAGTAGTTTGGTTTTTGGGGAATTTTTAGGCCGGTAATTAATAAAGAAGTTTTCTGAAATTAAACTAATGGCGTTTGGTTGTTGAAAAATTGGTCCAATACTATGGAACAGTAGATTTGATCACATTGGTAGTTTTGCTATAAATGAAGATTTGAAAAAAATAAATAAATAAAAAAGGACCCGACTTGTAAGTTTGAAAAAGTTTTAGAAAAAACATTGTATGCCAATTGTAATTTAAAAATATTTAAATTTGAAGCAAAGCAAGAAAGTAAGTACAAAACTAATTTTAGAAAGAAAGAATGTTAGAAAGATTTTCCAGGTAGTCTATAGCCACACACAACGAAAATTGTTGTACAATAGCCAATAGTCTCTCAGACATTTCCTTTGTTTTGACAGTTACTCGTGGGTTTAGACTACCTGCAAGTGTTTGGGCTATTCTCATTTCTTGAAAACTTTGCTCCTTCTTCAAAGTTTCCAAGAAAGAGTAGAAGTTTGGATGAGGTTTGCCAATTGTGTGGTTGAAGGAGTTATGCCATCCCTCAATGGCATTGTTTGTTTTTGCTTCTCCCTCTAAACAACTCGTGTAGCAGTTCCACCACTCCACATGGAATCGTGGCTTCCTCCTGCGACCCGATCTGCTTAGGTGCCCAATCCATGTGTCCTCGAAATAATTTAGAATGGGTGCCAATTTTTCTTCGTTACTTGTATAATAAACAGATTCTATAATTGCAGTGTAGTACTCGTCCACGCTATCGGGAGCAACAAAACAAAGTGCTGTTAATTTTTTTAGTTCAAATTGTAGTTTGCTATCACGAGAATATTCTGCAACTAGGGATGTTTTCTGTAATTTACGCCAAAATGCCTGGGAAAAATGAAAAAAACATCCCTGAATTTGGGTATCCGTGTACGTTTTGTTGATCACATTGATCATGCTCAATTCAAAATCAATAATTATTTTCCTAGGACTTTGAGATGTTTTACTTTTAATCACTGATAAAAGTTCAGTGTATGTTGCAGAAGTCTTATCAGGTAGCAAACTATATACTAAGGGGATTACACTATTGTTAATTTTGGCATGTATAGTGTAAATTTGAGTGAAAGGATGGGGTGTACTTTTAAACGTCCCATCCATCATCCAAATTTCACTACTTTCTAACTTTGCAAGGTTACGTGGGGTACTAAAAATGAGAATTCGTTTCTGAGGGTTTTCGTTGTCATGCAGAAGGAAAGGTTCATCAGAAAAAGAAATAGAAAGATCATGTGGAATTCTAATGTCAGAGAAAGAATGTGGTGTAGATAATTGAATGTTACTTGCCTGCTTTTGTCTTTGAATAATTCTTCTCAAATTAGGAATTATAGGCATGTTACTAGCAACATGACTGGGGACATGCTGTGCAACCTCTCTTAAAATGGATCCTGTAGAATCATTGGAGGTGCTTGCAATAGCTTTCATTTCGTTAACTGTTTCTCTTATTTCTACCTCCATTGCAGAGGCAGAGTGGTTATGTTCTGTTGTTTTCACAACTAAATTATCAAGAGTAACCGCTCTGCCACTGCAATGGGTAGTGTAGTATTGCACACACCTCCAATGATTTCTAGGAAAACTTATTCTTTCCTTACTATATATGTATCCTCCATGGTTTAATAAATTATTTCCCTTCCTGGATTTAATGTACTTCGCAGCTTCAAGACTAGACATTATCTGAAAAGAGAAGAGAAGAAAAACAAATTAGGATGAAAAAGTAAATGCTATACCTCAAATGTTACCCTTCCACCTTCCCACACTTTCCCTACTGCTGCACCTTCCTGGAGTTGGAATAGTAAATTGCACCCCTACACCATCCAACACTTTCCCTACTGCTGCACCTTCCTGGAGTTGGAATAGTAAATTGCAACCCCTACACCATCCAACACTTTCCCTACTGCACCACCTTCCTGGAGTTAGGATAGTAAGTTGCACCCCTACACCATCCAACACTTTCCCTACTGCTGCACCTTCCTGGAGTTGGAATAGTAAATTGCACCCCTACACCATCCAACACTTTCCCTACTGCTGCACCTTCCTGGAGTTGGAATAGTAAATTGCACCCCTACACCATCCAACACTTTCCCTACTGCTGCACCTTCCTGGAGTAAGAATAGTAAATTGCACCCCAACACCATCCAACACTTTCCCTACTGCTGCACCTTCCTGGAGTTGGAATAGTAAATTGCACCCCTACACCATCCAACACTTTCCCTACTGCTGCACCTTCCTGGAGTTGGAATAGTAAATTGCAACCCCTACACCATCCAACACTTTCCCTACTGCACCACCTTCCTGGAGTTAGTATAGTAAATTGCACCCCTACACCATCCAACACTTTCCCTACTGCTGCACCTTCCTGGAGTTAGAATAGTAAATTATACCCCTACACCATCCAACACTTTCCCTACTGTGCACCTTCCTGGAGTTAGAATAGTAAATTATACCCCTACACCATCCAACACTTTCCCTACTGCTGCACCTTTCTGGAGTTAGGATAGTAAATTGCACCCCTACACCATCCAACACTTTCCCTACTGCTGCACCTTCCTGGAGTTGGAATAGTAAATTGCACCCCTACACCATCCGACACTTTCCCTACTGCAGCACCTTCCTGGAGTTAGAATAGTAAATGGTACCCCTACACCATCCAACACTTTCCCTACTGCTGCACCTTCCTGGAGTTAGAATAGTAAATTATACCCCTCACCATCCAACACTTTCCATACTGCAGCACCTTCCTGGAGTTAGAATAGTAAATTTGACCCCTACACCATCCAACACTTTCCCTACTGCTGCACCAACCTGGAGTTAGAAAAAAAAATTCTTCCAACTGCAACTCTTATGTAATATATTTTGGGATTATATTAACAATAACAAGTAAATGGTTTGTCTATCATATTGATGGTTTAAATACAATGCTGTATAAAAATACCTTGTTTTTTTGGAATTGCTTTCCTTGGTGAGGCTTCTGAAGTGGAATTGGCCTGTTGGCTGGAGTTGTCACTTATGTGATGGACTGAATCGTACAGCAAAGATACAAACAATTGTCTGGGAAAAAAAAAAAAAGAGAAAATAAAATAACTTAACGTTGTTGACAAATGCAAATTTTGAATAACTTTTAAAAATTATGACATTGAATATAACTAATAGTACATAACACTTTCCCAACTACTGCACCTTCCTGGAGTTAGAATAGAAAAATGTACCCCTACACCATCCAACACTTTCCCTACTGCTGCACCTTCCTGGAGTTAGAATAGTAAATTGTACCCCTACACTATCCATCACTTACCCTACTTCTGCACTTTACTGGAGTAACAATTGCAAAAGGAATGACTATTACATTGTGGAAATTATAACACTGAAAAATTAAAATACCTTTTTCTGTTGTTGATTGTTTTCGTGGCTTTTTGGTACTGCTGGCTGCAGGATTAAGTTATTTTTTAAATTGATTTAATCCACAAAGTTGCAACCGATTTACTGTGGAAATGAAATTTTTTTTTATAAATTAATGTTACTTAGCCAACGTTGCTTAAAACAGAAAAAAAAAAAAAAATTGTAAATCTGATATTTTATTTCACTCTACATCACATAACATACTTTTCATGGTGCTGCATGACAAATGAGTATGAGTAACAATTGGTAAAGCAAAACATAATACACTTTCAATGCATTATTAAATAAGAGTAATAATGGATACCCCTACACCATCACTCAATTACTCTACTGCTGAACATTCTGGGACTTACAATAGTAATAGTTACCCCAGTAACATGAAACGCTTTTTCAAATGCAGTACCTAACTGAAGCCATATTAGTAATTGTTACCCCTGCACCATTGCATAATTTCGTTTACGATGCAGTGTGAATGTGTAAAAAATTAATATTATCCCCTTTACCATACAACACTTTTGCTAATGCTAAAAATATATTTTTGAAGTAAAATATTTACAATTAAATAACATTTACCTTCACAATAGTAAAGGTGAGTCGATTACGTTGAGGTGATGCAAATTTAGGTACACGAATTCTTGATTTTGGAAAAATAACAAGTTTCTGTTTTTGGAAAAGAAAGTAGTTGTTTTAAGTTGGTATATATTTTTAGTTTTAACAAATTAGAAACAGTACTTTTTATAAGTTATTATAAAAATTTTAAAAACATATTTTGTATGGAAAGCAAACATATTTTACGCTAAAGCAAGGTGTTAAAATATTTTAGTGACTTACTAGTAGTTGCAAACTAATAATGCTTTTCCAAACGAATTCAGTGCTCTCTCCGAGGAGGTCGCAGTGGAGGTGACAGAGGGTCAGGTTTTGACGTCTGGTCTCTCTGGTAGTTGATAATCAACTGATTGCAAAATGGTGTCTTCCTGGTATTTATAATTTTTTTTCAGTGTCACTATTAATTTTTTTTAAAACTGCGTTCGTTGTGTTTTTTTTTATACTTTATTTTACTGTGGAAAATGATAATTTAAAAAAGCATTTAAAAATGTATTGTTTTCATTCATTTGCTCCGTTTTGGCATCCATTTTGGAACATGTCTTTTGCTATTGTTTTCATAGAAAGTGTTGTAGGACAAGTTTTACAAGTGAGATGGATAAAATGGCGCCTATGTGTATGTGTCTTCTGTTTTACTCTGTTTACTTACTTTCCGATGTAATCATGATAAAATTGTGTATGAACTGTTGTTAAATTTTTCGTTCTTTGTGTAAAACTTTGAAATGTGTGTAAACAGAATTTTAGGGGGGATTTGGAGTATTAATTTTAATACTCGAGTATTAATTTTAATATTCGAGTATTAATTTGGTAATGCATTTGAGTAGATTTACGTACAGTTTTTCTCCACATTTTAATACACTTCCCCACCCTAAAACCCCTAATTTCCCTGCATCCCGTGCCAGATTTTATTGTACTTTTTAGTTAAAAAATATTTTTTTTGCGTTGTAATGGTATGCGTTGTAATAGTTTTCGTTGTAACAGCACTTTAAAGTATTTTAATAGGTTTTGCGTTGTAAAAGTATTCGTTGTAAAGTAAAGCGTTGTAGTAGTATTTGCATTGTAAAAAATGTGTTGTAATGGTAGGCGTTGTAATAGCATGCGTTGTAACGTCATACATCCCTATTTTAGTATATGGTTTGGCTCGCCCCTAGGGCCTGATATGTATTTGTGCTATTTTACTGTGATTATTGAATTGTAACTTACGTGTTTTGACCTCTAGTCTCATAAAGAGACTAGGAGGGTGTGTTTAGTAATAAATACATATATTTTATATATATACCTGGTGTGGATATCTTTCATTTAGTGACTCAAGAGATTATAGACTGGTAAAACAAGCTGCTTTACATTCCTTCAAGACTTAGCCTGAAGGCTGCTCTCCATAGCTACCACTAGGATAGCTTTCAATAAAGGTTGTCTTTAACCTATAACCAATAAGGGGTTGTTTGGACTGATACAAGGTGCCCACTAGAACTAGTGGACAGCATATATCAGGCCAACTTCTCACATTGGTGTGCAGCGTGTGGGATTCAAGCTTGCTATTGCTTTACCAGATAATCTCAATTGAGTAACTAACTGAAAACTACTAAATGTACCTGAGGTACATATAATGCAAGCTATAGAATACAGTAAGTTCTACTGAACTTAGAGTTGTGTGTCAAGGGATAGCACACCCTTTCTACAACTCAAGAGAGTTTAGTAGGCCACACTAGAGTAGGTAGTGCAATACACCACACCACACTAGTAATGTCTTCATGGCCAGGAACCAGTAAGTCCTTGCCAGAAGCCAATGGGCTTCAAGATTCCCAGTATGATAGACTCCCTTTCATGGAACTGAGAGCATTATGTACAACTAGGAAACTGAAGACAGGCAAAATACCAACCACCCAGCATCTCATAGAGGTACTCAGGCTGGATGACCTTAGCAGATCTTTAGGATCTGAAGGGGTAGGCAGAGTGGGTGGGACAGCACCTGAGGAAAGGCCTAGGGGTGAAATTGCCCATGACCTGACCTCTGTGGCTGGCCAGGCAGATGACAATGATTTGGACCTGGAAAATCCAGCTCCCCTAGACAGTGATGGAGAGGACCAAAATGGACCCCTCTTTGTCCCTCCTGGGAGAGTTGGTGGTGGGCCAAGAAGGTCAAGATCTCCCTCAGTGGAGTCTAACCATTCAAGCTCATCTATAGGGACGTCAATCTCCTCTCATAGGAGGGACACCTCTCAGGAGAGAAGGCAGAGACTGCTTAAGTATGAGGAAGCTCAGCTTGAAATCAGATGAAAGCAGGTAGCCCTAGATAAGGAGGCCCTAGAGCTCTACAGAGCTTGGAAATAGTTGGGACTAGAGTCCCATAGTGGCAGCAACATCCCTAGAGATTGGGAGAGGTCTCATGACCATAGAAACCTGAATAAGATTGTCCCTCCCTACCAGAGTGGGGATGACATCCACACATGGATAACTGCACTGGAAAGGGCCTGTAAAGTACAAAGGGTCTCCCAGGAGCAGTGGGCAGCAATCATATGGCTCTCCTTTGCAGACAAAGGTAGAGATAAACTCCTCACTGTTAGAGAGGAGGAGTCAGATGATTACAACAGTCTGAAGAGTGCCTTAATTGATGGGTTTGGCCTAACCACTGAGCAATACAGGTTAAAGTCCAGGGATACCCAAAAGGCACAGACTCAGGACTGGGTAGACTTTGTAGATTGTGCTGCTAAGGCTCTGGAAGGTTGGTTACTTGGCAGTAAAGTGCATGACTATCAAGGATTGTACAATTTGATTATGAGGGAGCAGATCCTTAATAATTGTCAGAATAAGCTGTTGCACCAGTACCTGGTAGACTCAGATCTGACCTCTCCCCAAGAATTGGGAAAGAAGGCAGACAAGTGGGTCAGAACCAGTGTGTGGCAGAAGGTACAGAACCAAAGTAGTGAACCCAAGAAGCAAGATCCTAAAAACTCTGATAAGGGTGGGGAGAAGGGTAAAGACCAGAAGTCTTTACAAGGCCCCCAAAAATCTTCTTCAAATGGGGATTCACAGTCTAACAAGGGAAAAGGCCAAAAGAAACCTTGATGCAAAATCTGTAAACAGAAAACTCACTGGACCAGTGACTGCACCAAGTCCAAAGAATCTACTCCAGCCACCATTGCCCCTAAGGCAACTGTTCCCCCTAGTACAGCTACAATAGGTGGTGGCAATGTTCAGAATAAGGGTGTAGTAGGGTTGACCCTGGGTTCTGAGATGGACTCTGGTCTAGTCCGAGTTCCAACTCAGGCTGTGTTAGTCTGTGATGGGGGCATGGATATGTCCCCCTTTGTGAGTCCCAGTAATCTGTGCAAATACAGACAACAGCCTTTAATAAATGGAGTAGAGGCTTGGGCATTCAGGGACACATGAGCAAGTGTCACAATGGTGACAAAAGATCTTGTGGATCCTGGGCAGATTATACTTGGTGAAATGTACCAAGTGACCAATGCTAGCAATGTCAGAACAGACCATTCTCTGGCAGTTGTTAACTTCTCCTGGGGAGGGGTAACTGGCCTTAAGAAGGTTGTGGTAAGTGCAGACCTACCAGTACAGTGCTTGGGCTGAAGTGGAGCTCAGGACACATGCAGAAATGTCAGGGATCCCTGCTCATGTCTTTGCCGTGACGAGGTCACAGCCCAAAATGTCTAAAGCTGGACAGGCCCTGGATTCTGTAATAATGGACCAGGTGCCTCCCAAGAGGAGGAACAGTAGGGTTAAGGCAGTGCCTTCCCACCTGACTCAGAGTACTGATCAGTCTCCTCAGGGAGATGATCTTGAGCCTGAAGAAGGAACTGTCCCAGAGGAGCTTGAACCTGACCAGGTTGAGTTCTCGGGGACAGGGGGCCCTTCCAGGTCTGATCTCAGCCAGGAGCAGAAAACCTGCCCCACTCTTGAACCCCTCAGAAAGCAAGCTGCTGATGAGGCTGCTGGGAATGCTAGTGGCACCCATAAAGTTTATTGGGATGATGGACTCCTTTATTCAGAGTGTAGAGACCCCAAGCCTGGTGCATCAAGGAGGTTGGTAATACCTCTGAAGTTTAGGGGCTTCCTACTGACACTAGCCCATGATATTCCCCTAGCAGGACACCCGGGCCAGAACAAGACTTGGGACAGAATTGTCCCTCACTTTCACTGGCCCCACATGAATGAAGACACTAAGGAGTTTTGTTGCACCTTTGTGACCTGCCAAGCCAGTGGCAAGGCAGGTGGAACCACAAAGGCCCCCCTGATACCACTACCGGTGGTGGGGGTTCCCTTTGAGGGTTGGGATTGACATTGTTGGTCCCATGGATCCTCAAACAGCATCTGGGCACATATTTATACTGGTGGTGGTAGATCATGCCACCAGGTACCCAGAAGCAATTCCCCTAAGGACCACCACAGCACCTGTGGTGGCAAGATCTCTCTTGGGTGTATTCTCAAGAGTAGGCTTTCCTAAGGTGGTAGTACCTGACATGGATGCAAACTTCAAGTCTAGTTACTTGACTGCTATGTGGAAGGAGTGTGGAGTGAACTACAAGTTAACCACACCCACAATGCAATGGTTTAGTTGAAAGTTTCAACAAAACCTTAAAGGGCATGATTAAAGGACTCCCAGAAAAGCTTAGGCGAAGATGGGACATACTCTTGCCCTGCTTTTTATTTGCATACAGGGAGGTGCCTCAAAAGGGGGTTGGTTACAGCCCTTTTGAACTTTTGTTTGGTCACCCTGTTCGGGGTCCATTGTGTCTGGTTAAGGAAGGAAGGGAGTTACCTCTCAAGGCCCCCAAACAGGACATAGTGGACTATGTACTTGGTCTCCGCTCCAGGATGGCTGAGTATATGAAAAAGGCAACCAAAAACCTTGAGGCTAGCCAGGAATTACAAAAAGCCTGGCATGACCAAAAGGCTGTACTGATTGTCTACCAGCCAGGACAGAAAGAGTGGGTGTTGGAGCCTGTGGCCCCAGCAGCCCCCCAGAACAATTGGAGGGGCCCTCATACAATTGTTGAGCAGAAAGGGAAGGTCACCTACTTGGTAGACCTTGGAACCCCTAGGAGTCCCCACAGGGTACTTCATGTCAACAGACTAAAACCATATGTTGACAGGGCAGACATGGGCTTGCTCATGGCTACTGATGAAGGACAGGAGGAAGAGAGTGACCCACTCCCTGACCTGCTTTCTCAGAACCCTGATGATGAGTCAGTTGATGGTGTAGCCTTGGCAGGCAGCCTCACTGTCCAGCAGCAAACTGACTGCAGAAAACTTCTCAGCCAGTTCAGACATATGTTTTCTCTGATTCCAAGTCAGACCACCTGGTGCACTCATGAAGTGGACACTGGGGACAGTCTGCCTATGAAGAATAAGATCTACAGGCAACCTGACCATGTCAGGGACTGTGTAAGGACAGAAGTCTAAAAGATGTTGGGTTTGGGAGTTATTGAAACCTCAGTTAGCCTTTTGGCTAGTCCAGTAGTCCTGGTACCTAAACCTCACACCACAGATGGCAAGAGAGAAATTAGGTTTTGTGTAGACTTCAGGGGTCTCAATGCAGTCACTAGGACTGATGCCCGACCCATTCCCAGGGCAGATGAGCTAATAGATAATTTGGCCTCAGCCAAGTTTCTAAGCACATTTGACCTGACAGCTTGCTACTGGCAGATCAGACTAGCTGATGATGCAAAGCCAAAGACAGCATTTTCTACCCCTACTGGGCACTATCAATTTGTGGTAATGTCCTTTGGTTTGAAGAATGCACCTGCCACTTTCCAAAGGTTGGTGAATCAAGTCCTTACAGGCCTGGATGACTATAATGCAGCATATCTAGATGATATTGCTGTCTTTAGCTCCACCTGGGAGTATCACCTGGTCCACCTGAGGAATGTTTTGGAGGCCCTGCAAAAAGCAGGCCTAACTATCAAGGCTACTAAGTGCCAGATAGGGCAGAGTCAGGTTGTGTACCTGGGCCACCTTGTAGGTGGAGGCCAGGTTCAACCATTGCAGAGCAAAATCCAGACCATAATGGACTGGGTTGCTCCCACTACCCATACTCAGGTGAGAACCTTCTTAGGCCTGACTGGGTAATATAGAAGATTTGTCAAGGGGTATGGATCATTAGTGACACCCCTGAATGACAACCTCTAAGAAAATGCCCAAAAAGGTTCAGTGGACAGCTAGCTGTCAAAAGGCATTTGATGACCTGAAGCAGGCCATGTGCACTGCTCCCATTCTGCAAAGTCCTGACTACTCCAAAAAGTTAATTCTCCAAACAGATGCATCTGAGTTGGGGGTAGGGCCTGTACTGTCACAGTTGAATGATGATGGTCAGGATCAACCAGTAGCTTTCATAGGCAGAAGGTTGAACCCCAGAGAGAAACGTTGGGTAGCCATTGAGAGGGAGCCCTTTGCTGTGGTTTGGGCTCTGAAGAAGTTGAGGCCATACTTATTCGGTACTCACTTCATTGTTCAGACAGACCATAAGCCCCTCTTATGGCTAAAACAGATGAAGGGTGAAAATCCTAAATTGCTCAGGTGGTCCATTTCCCTACAGGGGATGAACTATACAGTGGAACATAGACCTGGGAGTAACCATGCCAATGCAGATTGACTCTCCATATATTTCCACTTAGAACATGAAGACTCAACTGGTCAGGGTTAGTTTAATGTCCCTGCGTTTGGGGGGGGGGTTGTGTAGGAGAGTAGGATCTGCTTCACATGTTTACCCCCACTTTTTGCTGGAGTTTCACTGTTATTCAACTTTAGTCTGCCTGGGACCCTGCTAATCATGGCCCCAACCTAGCTGCTTTCTCTCTAAAATGATTCTATGTACTTTAGATACAGTTGAGATTGGAATTGAGGGGCCCTTGTAAACCCCTAGTATATGGTATACTATGTACCCAGAGCATGGGTACCCCAGAGGCCTACCAGGGGCTGAAGCATGTATTATGCCACCCCTGGAAAGCCACCCAAAATGACACCATAGGTCTGCTACTGCAGCCTGGGTAAGGTGGTGCATGCACCCCTTACTGAGATATAGGTTCACTATGTCTCACCATATACACACATATAAACCTATAAGTCACTCCTATGGCTGGCCTTATCAATCCTGAAGGCAGAGTGCTTGGTTCTTATGTGAGAGGGTGCCCTGCATGAGCAGAGCCCCTCTGCAGCTTTCGGAGACCCTTCTCTGATGCTGTTTGTAGTGCAGCCTGGTTTCGTTAACACAAGGGGCACTGTTCCTGTATGCGGGGTGCACAAGTCACTCACGCATGAGGGTGCAATTAGTCACCCGTGCAATGAAAAAAAGGGGTGAGGGGATAGAAGAAAGAAATTAAGATATCCTAGGTAAAAATGGGGGCCCATTCATGAAGTGGAACAACCACTTGTACTCTGTTGCCCTCACACACCCCAAGGGGTGTCATGCTTCATCATCGGGCTGTTGCTCCTCGTGGGGCCGGCGCTGCAATTCCCCACAGGTCCCCTGAATGGTCTCTTTGTCGGAGATCTTTTTAGGCCTGCCGGATGGTGCATGTGGGTGTGTGGGGTATGTGTCCAATTGAGGGTGAAAGAGGTGCGTGCAAAGTGGTGAGATATTTAATAAAGGGTAAACATGCAGCAAATGTATGGATAGTAAACCCTTGGCAGATTGCCTGCTAATTAAAAACTTGCCCCGGAAACACACTATGTCCGGGTGTCAAAAGGTCATAGGTCGGCATGTTTCGCGCCTGTGTCGCCTTAAGGGTCGTTGGCGCTTCTTCAGGACCAGAGCAATGATATATAAAGTGCACGTGATAAAAATTCAAAAACCCTCTAAATCAAAAAAAGGGGCGGGGCAGTAACCTGATTACCATTAGTACGGTTACAGCTGCATGGTGAAAGAACGCTCCTGATAAGAACCTCATAATGTTATGAGGGTACCTCCACCGGCAAGAGCAGGGAATGCCCGCAACATTACTGGGTGTTTCTCCGGGGGGCTGCCTCCTCTACACCTACCCCTTCCAAGTCACTGCCGGGAGTGAAGGCAGCCTGACCATATACTCTTAAGTGCATTATAACCAAACGGTAAATGCTAACTTTGGACTGGCTGCACGGAAACATGTCATGTTTGGTGTCAAACACCTTGGAATAATAATAATAATAATAATTAATTTTATTAAGCGCACAGCTACCCCCAAAGGGGTGTCCCAGCGCTGGAGCAGACAGGTCAGGGCAAATGAAATGCAAGATTAGTCGATTCGGCTGAATAGCCAGGTTTTAAGGGACTTGCGGAACTCAAGATCTGACTGAATCAAGCGTAGGTGAAGAGGTAAATTATTCCAACATTGAGTGGCGCCCACCTCAAAGGATTTGCCTCCCATTCTAGTTTTTAAGAACCGAGGGGTGACAAGAAGGTGTTTATTATTAGACTGTAAGAGTCTGGCTTGATGATAAGGGCGGAATCTCCTCCTTAGATAGAGGGGCCCTTTTCCTTGATATGCCCGAAAGGCTAAGGTCAAAGCCTTAAATTCTATCCGCTTGGCAATGGGCAACCAGTGAAGTTGTCTTAAGTAAAGAGAGAGATGTGGTGACGAAGCGGGACCCCGCAGATCATGTGTGCCGCAACATTTTGTACAGTATGGAGTCTACGGAGCAGGCCAAATGAAAGACCCAAATATAATCAATTTGCATAATCTAGATGGGAGGTTATCAACGCATGGACCACGGTTTTCCGGGTTGCATTGGGCAGATAATTAATGAATTTTCTGATGGTTTTAATTTTACCAAAGCAGGTGGCCGAAACCGTTTGGACCTGCGTAGACAGGGATAAATGTTTGTCCAATCTAACGCCTAGATTCTTAATCCAGTCCTTAGGTAGGGGTGCAGTGCATAATTCAGCAGGCCACCACAGATTCGAAGAAAGGGGGGACGGTTGGTTAAAAAGTAGGATCTCAGTCTTATCCGTGTTGAGTTTTAAGAAGTTACGGTCCATCCAGGCCGCTGTATTCTTGAGGCACTCTTTAAGCGGCTCAAAAGTGGAGGCGGACACATCCCGAAAGGTGAACAATAACTGGGTATCATACGCATAAGATATTCTTTTGATCCCACTTTTAGAGATCAGTTCTGCCAGAGGGGTCAAGTAAACATTGAAAAGAAGCAGGCTCAGGGCCGAGCCCTGAGGCACACTCCACTTAAATGGTTTGACAGGGGAAATGAAAGGGTGGGTCCGAACCTGTTGTTTGCGGTCAGATAAAAAAGATGATAACCAGTTCAGCACTCTTCCCTGGAAACCTATATCCCTGAGTCGATTCAAGAGGATAGAGTGGGAGACGGTGTCAAATGCTGCAGATAAATCTAGCAGCACCAACACCGCCTAGGAAAATCTGAGAGCACAATACTAGTGATCGGCATCGGATGATCATCCGTAAAGGTCTGGGATACATCCTGTGGTTCAGGAAAAGAGGCATAAATCAGCGCGATTTTTTCCTCGACGAGAGTTTATTGCATAACTTCTGTGATGGGGGATGAGTATGAGTAAGTGCTGAAGGATCAGTAAATGATTTAACAATTTTAAAAATTTCCCTAGAGGAGTTTTTGGCATTATTGATTCAGTCAGCAAGAAAATCTCTTTTGTTTCCAATGAGAAGTTTGCAGTATTATTTGAGCGCTGCCCGATAGCCTGCCTTACTAACCGCAGAGTAGGTAAGTCTCCAACTACGCTCTAGTTTTTTACATTCTGATTTCTTTAATCTAAGCTCCTCCGAATACCAGGGAGCAGAGGGGAGAGATCTATGTGACTTTATTGCTTTCAAAGGGGCAAGGGAATCAAGTGCATCAACAACCCACTTATTCAGATTTTAAATACTGTCCTCGAGATCATTAGAGAGAGTGGGCTTAGAGTCCCTTAGATGTTGAGTTAGGTACTCCGAAGTAACTCTCCTCTAATTCCTACTGTACTCTTTAGGAATGGAGGTGACTCTACCATTGCCTAGACAGCTGAAATAGAAAAGAGATCAAAAAGTGATCTGACCATGCTACTGGTAGCGGAGAGTGAACAATGATCTCAGGTAGATTAGTACAAATCATGTCCAGAATATGGCCTACCTTGTGGGTAGGATGGGATACATGTTGTATAAGATTGCAACCCGCTAGAGTGGAGATCAAATTGGAGCTATGAGGACAGATGAGATCATCCACATGCAGATTCAAATCCCCTAGCATAATGAAATTGGAATATCATATACTGGCCTGGGCGATATAATCAGCCAGGATGGGGATTTGATTAAGGCTAGAATTAGGAGGTCTATAAAGTAGCAGGCCAGAGCAGGAAGAGGACGCCGATAGTCTGATACAAAAACATAAACCCTCGATGGAATCTAACTGATCAAAGTTAGAGGCTACTATCTCCCATATTGTTTTATAGATGATAGGTACTCTAGTAACTGTTGTGGGAGTATGACCCCACCCTTCTAGAGGGAGAGACATAACAGCACTGGTATACCCGGTAGAAACTTAATAGAGCCCTGGCATCACAACATGGATGCTGCAGCCACAGACACGGGTCTGGCCTCCTGCTGCAGGACCGAAACTCTGGCAGGAGAGGCCTGGACAATAGGTTTCCTGTCACAAGGAGGTGTAACCACCTCCCAGACAGGTTTATGTGTATTGGGGATGGGTGGGAGCACTCTCAGAGTGCTTTGAAGTCCTTCACTGGGGGCACATTTGGTGTCCCTGTGCATAGTCCAGCTCAAACCGGTTCAGGGGCTTCCAGCCCCTGCTCTGGCGTGAAACTGGACAAAGGATATAGGTGTAGCCACCCCTCTTTCCAAACCCTCCCATAGGTGGGTCCCCAGAGTATGTCCAACCCCCTACCTTAGTATAAGTATGGGTCCCCTGTCCTTAGGACTTTAGATTACCCTGGACGAAACTCCGACACTAAATCCTGGACCTTCGACGCTCTGCTCAAGACCAGAGGACTGAAGAAATCTCCCTTGGGGTCAAGGAGTGACTCCCCTGCTTGGCAGGCACCAACAAAGCAATTTGCTGCTCTGCATCATCGAAGCTCCCGCTGGACTCCGAAGCATTTGCAGCCCAGGAAGAGGATTTCCAGACATCTCAGAGGCCGATCCAAGTCCCCAGCAAAGCTGAGACCCGCAGCTCTTGTGAGTAGCGTGGAACTGGAACTCCTGATCACCATGCCTTTCTGCAAGTGCATTAATTTCTTGATGTCTCTTGAAGTCATGCTTGGGCCTACTTGTAGCCCCCCCCTCAAGCACTGAATCCACTGAAGATTGTCAGCCTGGTCATTCCGAGTGACCCGTGGGCCGTCATTTTGTGTTTCGTCTCGAGGTCCCTTTGCGATCCCTGGTCCGTTGACTGGTGGGTCCCTGAGGGGGTAACTTTGCTTTTCCTTGGGCTTTCCTGGTTGCTCCAGACGTGCCCTGACTCCCATCCAAGTGGTGAGTCCCACAGACCCTGCTGGTCTGCACCGAAGCATCTTTCTTGTTTCTGCGTGGGTTGCTGTTGCCAAGGCTTGTTCTGTCCAATCCGGACACCGATGCTGCAGCACTTGACATCCTTTGTGGGACAGCTCGAATCCAGCTCCTAGTTGTCCTCGACACCTCCTGGTCCTCGTGGCTGAAGAGTCAAGCTTCACCTCCTTCACCTGAAATCACCCGACATTGGTGGGCATCTGCTCATCGCCTTCCTGGTCACTGGCAAGTGACCCAGACTCTGTCCCCTCTGTGTTCAGGTTATTCTCATCTTCGATCCGGGCTTGGATCTCTTCGGACACTTCGCATCTTCACGGCAGCAGCACTTCTGCGCCAGCTCCCATTGAAATCGACGATGCGACCCGACACCTTTCCTGGGTGAGGTAACACGAGTACTCCGGTGCTCCCATGGGTGATTGCCCTAGAACTTCCTAAGTCCAAAAGGGTTTGGTCCTGACTCATTTCTAAGTGTCCCTAATCTTTAAAAATCTAACAGCAACTTTCCCCATAGAAGCTAACGGTAGCTCGCGGCTGTGTTCACCCACTGCATACGGCCACCGTGGGTCCCCTGTGTCACTACTTTGGGTGGTTCCTTGGGGTCCCAGCGATTCTACAGGCTCTAGGCCTTGTGTCTAGTTAAGTCGTTGTTCTTATACCACTATTTTAGTATATGGTTTGGCTTGCCCCTAGGACCTGACGTGTATTTGTGATATTTTACTGTGATTATTGAAATGTAACTTATGTGTTTTGACCTCTAGTCTCATAAAGAGACTAGGAGGGTCTGTGTAGTAATAAATATATATATTTTATATATATACCTGGTGTGGATATCTTTCATTTAGTGACTCAAGAGATTATAGACTGGTAAAACAAGCTGCTTTACATTCCTTCAAGACTTAGCCTGAAGGCTGCTCTCCATAGCTACCACTAGGATAGCTTTCAATAAAGGTTGTCTTTAACCTATAACCAATAAGGGGTTGTTTGGACTGATACAAGGTGCCCACTAGAACTAGTGGACAGCATATATCAGGCCAACTTCTCACTGTGGAGCAGGATAAGGGGAGGGGCTCACACTTTGCCCAATTCATTTTATATCCTGGGAACAAGAAGAAGTCCTCAATGAGGGGCATTGTAGCAGCTATTAAGGCATGAGGACGGGATAAGAGGAGCAGGATGTCAAGCACATAGAGAAGAGCCAAAACCTATCCCAACTGTGGTTGGGATACCCAATACCTCCGGCTTTCGGCGACGAGTTGCCACAAGGGGCTCAAGGCTAGGAGGGAGAAGTTCAACCACAAAAGTGCCCAATAGAAATTTCTTGCAAGAGACCTTCACCACTAGGAAAATGCACAGAAGACGCACTTTACGGATAAAGTCATCTTCCAGGCCCATGTGGGACATGACGTGAAAGAGGTAGTGCCATCCCACCTGGTCAAACGCCTTCTTGGTATCCAAAGAAAGCACAAGGAGTTCAGACAGGTCATCCTTCATCTGCCACAATAAGTGAGTCAACAACTGAAGATGATCTTGAGAGCTGCGAACCGTGAAAAAACCCACTGGGGATTCATGGATTAGGAGACTTATAAGTTTACTCAGGTGCACGGCCAGCACCTTGGCCATGATCTTTAAATCCACATTAAGTAAGGATATTTGACGGCAACTGGCACATTCCAGCACGCCTTTGACTGCCTTGGAAAGGATAGTGATGGTGTCTTTGTTAGAAATGTCCCCCAGAGAGTCTGTTTCAACAGCTGAAGTATTGTGTCAGGTGGGGTACCAGTCCTTCCTAACTTTATAGTACTCATCCAGGAACTCATCCTCTCTAAGGGACTTACACATTGGGAGGGGTGCCGTGGCCTCGGCCCACTTCATCTTCAGGAAATGTTCCCAACAATAGTGCCTGCCCCTCGTCCGACGGGACCGGTAGGTGCAAAGGGGGCAGGAAGGCATCCATCTGTTTGGGAGTTGCACCCCGCTCTGCAGCATAAAGGGAAGCATAGTAAGAGGAAAAGTGAAAGGTAATGAGACAGGGGTGCACAAGCAGAGACCCCAATTTATCTTGTATCACCAGTATGGCTGCGGGGATTCTCTTTGGTTCAATTGGGCTGCTAGAAGTCTACCTGCCTTTTCCCTGTGATCATATCATCACCATTGAAGATTGATTAGGGGTTTCTCTGCAGCTCTAGTGAAGTAGGAGTTCATGCGGGTTTTGGCGAGGTCTAGGTGCGAGAGAAGGGGCTGTTAAGAGGGGAGTTGTATACTGCACCGTGACTGTGTGCATTTCTGTCACAGGGAGGCCGTGATCAGAATAGTCTATGGTTTGCAGAGTCTGCCGTCACTGTGCCCTGGGTGGGCGCCTTGCTAGCTGCCCATATTACTCTATGAGAGAGCACTGAACCATCATTGTTGGAGAAGTAGGACTACATATGGGAGTGCAGTTGTTCTTTCCCCTCAGGCTGCTGGTAAGTAAAGGCCTTCATTCGCCATGGGCGTGGAGGCCGCGCAACTCACCCAGCATCAAGCCCCAGCAGAATGGGGCAATGATCCGTAAGTACGGCTTCCAGGATGTCACAGCTGGTAATGTGGGCTAGGAGCTGGATGTGAACCAGATATAGGATTGGGTCCCATGCAGGCAGGATAAGCATGTGTATTCATGATCCCATAGAAGCAACAGTCACCACACATCCACCAGTGTTTGGTCCTCAACTAAGTGGTTGAGGAGTGCCCTGACCTTTATGTTATGGGCGTCACCCCTACCTGACCTGTCCAGACTTGGTTCCAGGCCAATGTACAAGCCCACCCCAGCAGCACAGGTGTCCTGCTGACAGAAGACAGAAGTGGGGAAAGTTGCACCAGAAAAAGAGATTTACCAGTAGTGGAGGCATAGATTGAACCATCTATGATACTCCTATCTAGTCGCCGCAGGATAGGCTGGCACCAGGGGAGGGGAAGGGATGTCCCTATGACGATAGCTACCATCATTTTTAAGAACAAATGTATGAGGGGCTAGGCATGCAATTTCACTTACCATTCTGCTGCTGCTAACAACCATGCTCAACCACTCCTGCTTGAGCTTAGCTCATTCAGCTTGGGAAGGATGAGTCTCTTGTAACAGGGTTATGTCTACCGTTTTGGTGTAAAAGTAATGAAGGATTTATTTTGTTTGGTGTAGTGGGACATGCCGTTGACATTCATGGAGATGAGTGTGAGAGGTGTTGGAATCATATTGAAGTGTTAGTGAGAGCTCAAGTGTAGGAGAAAAGGATCTGCTTCACATATTTACTCCCACTTTTTGCTGGTGTTTCACTGTTTTTCGACTTTAGTCTGGGTGGGACCCTGCTATTCAGAGCCCCAGCCTAGCTGCTTCCTCTCTAAAATGATTTCATGTACTTTAGGTACATTACAAATTGGATCTGAGGTGCCCTTGTAAGCCCCTAGTATATGATATACTATGTACCCAGGGCATAGGTACCCCAGAGGCCTACCAGGGGTGAAGCATGCATTATGCCACCCCTGGAAAGTCACCCAAAATGACACCACAGGTCTGCTACTGCAGCCTGGGTAAGGTGGTGCATGCACCCCTTACTGTGATATAGGTTACCTATATCACTATACATATACACACATATAAACCTATAAGTCACTCCTGTGGAAGGTCTTATCAATGCTTAAGGCAGAGTGCTTGGTTCTTATGTAAGAGGGTGCCCCTGCATGAGCAGAGCCCCTATGCAGCGTTCGGAGACCCTTCTCTGATGCTGTTTGTAGTGCAGCCTGACCATCTACTCTTAAGTGCATTATACCAAACGGTAAAAGCTAACTTCCGACTGGCTGCACGGAAACATGTCGTGTTTGGTGTCAAACACCTTGGAATCATACCCCCATATGATCCCACCCTTCTAGAGGGAGAGACATAACAGCACTAGTATACCCGGTAGAAACTTAATAGAGCCCTGGAATCACAAAATGGATGCTGCAGCCACAGACACAGGTCTGCCCTCCTGCTGCTGACCAAAACACCGGCAGGGGAGGCCTGGACAATAGGTTTCCTGTCACAGGGAGGTGTACCACCTCCCAGACAGGCTTATGTGTAATGGGGCTGGGTGGGAGCACTCTCAGAGTGCTTTGAAGTCCTGCACTGGGGGCACATTTGGTGTCCCTGTGCATAGTCCAGCTCAAACCGGTTCAGGAGCTTCCAGCCCCTGCTCTGGCGTGAAAATGGACAAAGGAAATGGGTGTAACCACCCCTCTTTCCAAACCCTCCCATAGGTGGGTACTCAGAGTATGTCCAACCCCCTACCTTAGTATAAGTATGGCACCCCTGTCCTTAGGACTTTAGATTACTCTGGATGAAACTCTGACGCTGAATCCTGGACCTTTGACGCTCTGCTCAAGACCAGAGGACTGAAGAAATCTCCCTCGGTGTCAAGGAGTGACTCCCCAGCTTGGCAGGCACCAACAAAGCAATTTGATGGTCTGCATCATCGATGCTCCCACCAGACTCCAAAGTATTTGCAGTCTAGGAAGAGGAATTCCAGAAATCTCAGAGGCCGAACCGAGTCTCCAGCAAAGCTGAGACCCGCAGCCCTCATGAGTAGCGTGGAACCAGAACTCCTGGTCACCGTGCATTTCTGCAAGTGCATTGACTTCTTGATGTCTCTTGAAATCGTGCTTGGGCTGACTTGTAGCCCCCACCTCGAGCACTGAACCCACCGAAGATTATCGGCCTGGTCATTCCGAGTGACCCATGGGCCGCCATTTTGTGTTTCATCTCAAGGTCCCTTTGCGATCCCTGGTCCGTTGACTGGTGGGTCCCTGAGGGGGTAACTTTGCATCCTTGAGCTTTCCTGGTTGCTCCAGATGTGCCCTGACTCCCATCCAAGTGGTGAGTCCCACAGACCCTGCTGGTCTGCACCGAAGCATCTTTCTTGTTTCTGCGTGGGTTGCTGTTGCCAAGGCTTGTTGTGTCCAATCTGGGCACCGATGCTGCAGCACTCGACATCCTTCATGGTACAGCTCAAATCCAGCTCCTGGTTGTCCTCGACACCTCCTGGTCCTCGTGGCTGAAGAGTCAAGCATCACCTTCTTCACCTGAAATCACCCGACATCGGTGGGCATCTGCTCATCGCCTTCCTGTTCACTGGCAAGTGACACAGACTCTGTCCCCTCTGCTATCAGGTTCTTCTCATCTTCGATTCGGGCTTGGATCTCTCCGGACACTTCGCATCTTCACGGCAGCAGCACTTCTTCGCCAACTTCCATTGAAATCGACGACGGGACCCAACACCAAAAGACACCTATGCACCTGGCTTCACTGGGTGAGGTAACACGAGTACTCCGGTGCTCCCGTGGGTGCTAGCCCTAGAACTTCCTAAGTCCAAAAGGGTTTGGTCCTGACTCTTTTCTAAGTGTCCCTATTCTTTAAAAATCTAACCGCTACTTTCCCCATAGAAGCTAATGGGAGCTCGCGGCTGTGTTCACACACTGCACACGTTCCCCGTGGATCCCTTTTGCCACTACCTTGGGTGGTTCCTTGGGGTCCCAGCGATTCTACAGGCTCTAGGCCTTGTGTCTAGTTAAGTCGTGGTTCTTATACCACTATTTTAGTATATGGTTTGGCTCGCCCCTAGGGCCTGACGTATATTTGTGCTATTTTACTGTGAATATTGAAGTGTAACTTATGTGTTTTGACCTCTAATCTCATAAAGAGACTAGGAGGGTGTGTTTAGTAATAAATACATATATTTTATATATATACCTGGTGTGGATATCTTTCATTTAGCGACGCAAGAGATTATAGACTGGTAAAACAAGCTGCTTTACATTCATTCAAGACTTAGCCTGAAGGCTGCTCTCCATAGCTACCACTAGGATAGCTTTCAATAAAAGTTGTCTTTAACCTATAACCAATAAGGGGTTGTTTGGACTGATACAGGGTGCCCACTATAACTAGTGGACAGCATATATCCGGCCAACTTTTCACATCAAGGTCCTCTGGATGGGGAAGGAGATTCGGGACATGAGGAGCCCATTAGGAAGAGAGCATGAGGGGAAGAGACCCGCAAAGCAATCCATAGGGGTATTGATGAGCTGGCCTAGGAAGACAGGGAGAAGTACTGTGGTGGGGACTGAACTGGTGAATGGAACAATAAGGTCATTTGCAGCCCCAGGAGAAAAGTGAGAGGAAGGCAGGGAAATTTCAAATCAGTAAAATGCCATACAGTGCAAAGGACATAATCAAGTCTCTCCTCCGGTGTCAACGGTATCCGCCCCCTGTTTTAAGGATGATCTGGATTTTTCCCTGTCCTTATGAAGCACTTCCACAATCTAGTGAATGCCCTCACAGATCAGCTCTCTCCGCAACGGTCCACCCGTATGTATGTGACTGGGTTGGTATCTGGATTCCAAGAGGAGTAGGTGATCTTCCAGAGGAGAGGACACTGGAGCGCCACGGACTGTTATGTCCATTGTAAAGTCTCCCAAAGAGTCCAGTAACAGTTTGAGGTTCCCATAATATCTTTCGTGGACCCGTTGGCCATTATCATCATCTGTGAGGGTTCCATGAGGCCATATTTAATGCCTTTACATTTCTGGCTTGTAAGAAGGGCCTAAAACTGTTTATACTTTGCATTGGGCGCTGGTGAGTAGCCAACGGAGAATGAGATGCAGTTGCCATCTATGAGAAGGGGTTTAGTGAGGCATTTGGCCACTGAGAGGATGGCCCTCGTGTGCTGGTGGCACGGTGCGCAGGGACTGATAGGCGTGGAGCATTAGGCTGACTGGGAGGCTCGATGGAAGTGGCCCCGGTGGACCCACTGGAATTCCAAAAGTTCACACAGTTGAAGATGCAGAAATTCTGGCAACAAAGGAGTGAGGTCACCCACCATATCAGTCTTCTCAGCCCCCTCGGGGACACCATAATTTCTGAAATTGTCTCTCTGCGCCTGTCCCCCAGGTACGTCAACTTGTGGAAAAGAAATTCAGTGTCCCGCCCTGCTGGACTGACACCTCCTGCAGGCCTGTCATCTTCGCATTCATGGTAGCAAGAGTAGAGTCAGTGCCCAAAATTTCCTTAAGGAGAGCTTCCGTGGTGGTTCCAGAAAAGGTCGGGATCGGGGGCGTTCACTAGTGGTTGTGAGCGACTCACCGCCTCAGAAAATAAAAGCTGGAGGGCCAGCCATATAAATGTCACCATACAGAAGAGGCAAAGACCAGTGAGATCAGATCACTACCCCCACTGCCGAAGGTATTCTTAGTGAGAAGTCTGCAGGGAAGTAGGTTCTAGGGGGGACCAAAGGCCAGCCTGCACAAAGAGGAGGAAGGGCATAGTGGACAGCCTTTTGCACCGATAACCCCATAACCCCCTGTAGTACGCTAGCAGCCCGTTCAGGCATCGGTTCCTTGGGATAGTAGTGGGCAGTGTCCAGTATGGCGCCCAAGAGGTACAGTGTCTCTCAAGTACCTAATCCCAAGAGGGCATGTATGTGCTGTTGAGTAGATGGGGGCCCTCTGGTGATGACGGGCACTGATGATAGGTTTCTGAGCTCTCCCGCCCCATACGGAGTTGTCTCTAGATGAGGAGATGGTGGTGATGTTGGTAATGTGGGCCGTTCAGGGGCGCCCAATAATGGCTCCACAGGAAAAGTACAACAAGAGCAGGAGTTCACCACCTGCTAGTGTCATGAAAGGGCCATTACAGTTGCCCGAGGCCATTCAGCAGTCCACTGTGTGTGTAGGCTGTCAGTCCCAGGGAGGGTAGATCATGAGGAAGGAGGCCACAGTCTGGTCAGTTTCTGCAGATCCTGCAGGTAGTAAGCCTCACGGGGAACAGCCATTACAACGCCGTTTTTACCACGCGCACCCTTTACATCGCATGCGTTACAACGCATGCGATGTTACAACGCAATGCCATTACAACGCAAGTCTTTACATCGACTTGCGCTAGATGACGTGCTAACATTACAAATAGTGTAGTTTACTATCCCAACACCTTCCCTACTGTTAAGTGGACTGGAGTTGGAATAGTAAATCACACTTTTCTAATGTTAGCACGCCATCTAGCGCAAGTCGATGTAAAGACTTGCGTTGTAATGGCATAGCGTTGTAACATCGCATGCGTTGTAACGTATGCGATGTAACTGCACGCGTTGTAATGACACACGTTGTAATGTCATACATCCAAGCCTCACTTCTTGGGAGCCCCCCACAGCCTGGAGGCAAACCCACCAATGCGGGCTGAGAGGATAAAGGGAGCAGGGATCTATCCAACCACCATGGCCCAAGCAGGCAGGATTCTGCTGCCCGACACAGCCATCTCAGTGACCAGCTATCCTGGAGGCCTGTGGCATCCCAGTGGGGGCCATCCCATTGTCATAGACACAGGAGTGGATGGCAGTTGGCACCACAGTCCTAGCAAGGGTTCCGGTGTTCCCCGTCCATCAGGCCGTGAAGCAAAGCTGTCCTCACCATCAAATAGTTTCTCCAAAGTGGGGAGGACTGCAGGCCCCCCAGGTGCCCTGGTCGCCTGTTAGCAACAGGCTAATTCACTTAAACTCCCACTCAGGCCATAGAGGAGTGTGCTGCACAAGGCTGGCATTGTGTCATATGTGCAGGGGGATGGCATCTGCATGAGGCTCTAACAGGGAGTGGCCATCTTGGGTGGCTCCAAGATCTTCCTCAACACTCTCTATTAAATCCTTGTGTCAAATAGGCTGTTTAATTGCCATATGCCTTTTGAGAGTTAAACATGCACTTCAGAGAGGATAAGCCATGTCTCACCTTAGGTGTGTGTATGGTTAACATACTGACATAACATTGGAATGCAGCTCATTACACGGGGTCTACCATTCAAAAGAAGTACCTTACTGGGCACCAGTAGTTGTGCCACCTATGTACATTTTTCCCCTTTATGATTTGATTACAGATGTGGGATCGCATGCAGGACACTGAGAAAAGAAAGTCGTTATTTTATAGGATTGAATCATTTGGAAAATATAAAGGACAATGTGATGAACATAGGAAACAACCTTTACCATTACTCCTTAACAACAAGGGACCTGAACCAGGATCCCTCAACAACGACCCGGTCTAAACCACTAATGCATTTACAACTATCTAGTCTAAACAACGACCTGCTTGAAGAGACTAGTTGTTTCTTTTGTTATGGTAAGTTAAGTTTGTATGATTTATTTTTTTCATAGAGTGTAACATTTTGTAAATATGATTAATTATTTTACAATTTCTATGTATATTTAGGCAATCATACTAATGTATGTTGTTGGACAGGCCACACGAGGGGCTCGCTCCCTCCCCGCATGACAGGGCCCCAGCCCCCACCGGCTCCCCCGGCCGGGTCAAGCCGCCATCTTGGGCCCTGCACCACGAGGCCGCGTGGCCTCCACCCGACCCTAACCCTGGGCCTGGCCGGCCCCGACATCCCGGCACCACCATCCACCCAGGAGGTGAGCGGACCACTTGGCAGGTCAATGGGAGAACGAAGCGTCAAGGGCTCTTCCCCCGCCAAGTGCCGATCGCCTCCAGCTCCCCCAGGCGCTGGCTCCACCCCCTGCTGGGTGTCTGGACACCTTCATCCCGGGCCCTCCGACCTCCAAGCGCGAGGGTCCGGACATCAAAGGGCGCCTGCCCTATAACTGGGGCAGCTCCGGAGCAGGAAGGCAGTTGTATCCTGGAGTCGAGAGACACCGAGAGAACTCAGCCTTGACGGACTACTGGCGCTGCCGTAGCCCTATCTTGCGAACTATCGTCCTGCCTGCTGGCGCTGCCGCGGCCTTCTGCAACATCCATCCTCGTCGGGACCTGCTGGCGCTGCCGCGGCCCGTTGTAACGACCATCCTCACCGGGACCTGCTGGCGCTGCCGCGGACCGTGTACCGACCATCTCTACCGGGACCTGCTGGCGCTGCCGCGGCCCGTACCAGCTAAACCACCAAGCTCGAGGATTGTGAGCTAATCATCATTTCATCCGAACCACCAGACTGGTAAACAGACTGTCCCGCTACCCTTTCCCTAACCTGAGAGACCTAAGTCGAGGGGACCCCTGAGTCCAGACCTCCTTGTACTATTTCATCGTACCTTAAGAAGTGCATATAAAGAACGCTAAATCTTCTCCTTGTGTGGTGTCTGTCTGTGGGGGGGGGGGAAGTTATTTATCTGTACGATCGCTGGAGACGGCTCTCCCCGGAGACCTCTCCCCTTGTCCTCGGCCGACCCTCCCGGTCCGTCTAACATTGGTGGCCAGCGGCGCGATCCGAATCAACGCGTAATCGTACAGAGAGTAGCTCACCCCACGACAAAACCACGATGTCAGCCAAAGATAGCGGTTCCACTGAAAGATTCCAAATGGATAAGTTGGAAGAATACAGCCACCGCGAACTAAAAGAATTCTGCATGGAACTAGGCATTGCTACCACCGGCCTGAGTACAAAAGATGATTTGAAGCGCCCTTGAGTCGTGGACAGAAACTGGGATCGCCGGACCCTCCGACCGAAACAGTGTCACACCGGAGGGGAACGCCACGGCTCCCGAGGAGCGGGGAACGGGCCTCTCGCAGGAGGAGATCCAGGAAAGAGAAAGAACCAGATTACACGAGTTGGAAATGGCACGACTCAAGATGGACGGTGAACTCAAGTTAGCCGAGCAGAAACTAAATCTAGAGCATATGCGGCTCCGAGAAGAACGAGAAGAAAAGCAGAGACAGAGAGAGCTTGAGGAAAAGAGAATAACACTCGAACACGAGCGCAAACTGGCGGAAATAGAACTTCGGAAACAGAATAAAGAACCGGGGGTGCCTGAGCGACCGCACACCCCGGGGCCAACCGAGAAAAAAGTCCACATCCCCAAGGATGTTGTCCGAGAGTATGTCCGAGAAGACGACATACAACAGTGGTTCAAAGCCTACGAGATCGCCATGACCTCCCACCGGATCGACCGGAGTGATTGGGGAGCCGGACTATGGGGGAGGTTCGTCAACGAAGGTCGCGATGCCCTGCTGCAGCTCCCAGATCACCAAATGTCGTCCTACGACCACATGAAGGCTGCCCTCCTCACCCGCTACGGCCTCATACCCGAGATGTACCGCCAGAGGTTCAGAGATTGCACCCGGATCCCGGGTACAACTTGGGTGGAGTACGTTAACTATTTCAGCCGAGCCTTCGAGGGTTGGATCAAGGGGAGCCATGTCACGACCTACGAACAACTCTTTAACCTTATGGTATGGGAACACCTGTCGAACAACTGTTTCATCGAGCTCAGGCAGCACCTCCTCGACAGTAAATTGACTGACCCCCGGCAGCTCGCCGCCGAAGCTGACCGATGGGAAAGCACCCGAGCGGGCCGGAGAGGGCCACACGAGCAGAACCGAAACAACCAAGGCCAGCACCGTCCTCGAGGAGGAGGAGGCCAGGGCCGAGGGAGAGACACCATCCCGGCAACGCCCGTGGCCAGCACCCCGCCCCCGGCCGGCCGGGGCAACCCCCCGATGCGTCCTGGGTTCCGAGCCAACGTCACGTGCCACCGATGCCAGCGAGTCGGCCACTACGCCAATGACCCGAGCTGCCCGCAGAACCAAACACCAAGGCCCCGCCAGGTAGCTGCCGCCGCCCTGGGGGAAGAACGACTATCAGAGGAACAGGAAGAATATGAGCCGGCCCGGCCAGAGTGGGAACCGGCCGCCATGGTTCTAGCGTGCCTTGGGGGAAAAGACATGGTCCCGCGGGCTCCCCTACCCGCCAACACCCGGAAATACGGTCAGTGGGTGACCATTAATGGGCGTCGGGCCGAGGCCTTACGTGACACGGGCGCCAGTGTGACGGCCGTCCGCTGTCACCTGGTGAAGCCCGAGCAGATCCTGCCGAACATTCTCTGCCCCGTCCGCTCAGCCGACAATTCCGAAAGTCTGTGTCAAATGGCCTGCGTCCCATTCGAATGGGGAGGGGTCTCCGGCCTGTTGAAGGTGGCGGTCCGGGATGATGCCCCCGTGGACTGCCTCCTGGGGAATGACCTCGAGAGTTCCCCGTGGGCCACCGTCGAGAGAAGAGAGCACCTGGGGATGCTGGGCCTCCCGGACTGGGCCTGCATAACCACCCGGTCCATGGCCGCCCGTGCTGTCCCCCGATCAGAAGAACCGGAATGGCCAGCACCTCCACCCCCGGTCGCCCCAGTAGAGGACAACGACGAGGCCAACCCCCCAGAACCAACGGCCGAAGGAGTCGCGCAACCCCAGGACCTTCCCGGCCTGGCTCAGTGGCGTCAAGAAGGGGGGCCCACCCAAGAACAGTTCCGCCAGGAGCAAAAGACCTGCCCCGCCCTCGAGGGACTCCGACAGCAAGCCAGCGCCCAGAGCGCAGGGGACGCCACCGGAACTCATTGGGTCTATTGGGATAACGACCTGCTATACAGCGAACAGAGAATCGCGGAGCTAGGGGCCGGTCGGGTGCTGGTGGTACCTCTCCGCTTCAGAGACTTCCTACTCAACCTGGCCCACGATGTCCCCCTGGCTGGACACCTGGGCCAGGACAAGACTTACAGTCGCCTAGTGACCCACTTTTTCTGGCCGAAAATGAGGAACGACGTCCTGAACCACTGCCGGTCCTGCCCCACGTGCCAAGCCAGCGGGAAGAGTGGCCGTAAGCTGAAAGCCCCTCTGCAACCCTTCCCTGTGGTCACCACCCCGTTCGAGAGGGTAGGAATAGACATTGTGGGGCCCCTGGACCCCCGCACGGCACAAGGACACAGGTTCATCCTGGTACTGGTGGACCACGCCACCCGTTACCCCGAGGCGGTGCCCCTACGAACCGTGACAGCTCCGGTGGTTGGACGGGCCCTAATGGGGATCTTCTCCCGGGTGGGCTTCCCCCGGGAAGTCGTCAGCGACCGAGGCACGAACTTCATCTCCAAATACATGAAGTCCCTCTGGCAACAATGCGGGGTCACCTACAGATTCACGACCCCCTATCACCCCCAAGGGAACGGACTAGTGGAGCGTTTCAACCGCACTCTCAAGGGGATGATTGGGGGATTGGAAGAGCCCCTCCATCGCCAGTGGGATGTACTACTCCCGTGCCTCCTCTTCGCCTACCGAGAAGTTCCCCAGAAGTCCCTCGGCTTTAGCCCTTTCGAACTCCTGTACGGGCACCCTGTGCGAGGGCCCCTCAGCCTAGTCAGGGAAGGTTGGGAGTTGGCCCCCCTAAAGACCCCTCCAGACGTCTTCAAATACCTCCTGGCCCTACGCAATCAGACCCGGCGCTTCAGGGAGATGGCCAAGGCGAACCTCGAGGCCAGCCAGGAAGACATGAAGAGATGGTATGATCACAATGCCTCCTCCGTCGAGTTCGAGCCTGGTCAACAAGTGTGGGTGATGTCCCCCACCGAACCATGTGCCTTGCAAGATAAGTGGACGGGGCCCTTCAAGGTGGTCGAGCGCAAAAGCCCCGTCACTTACCTCATCGACATGGGGACCTCCCGGAACCCCCTTCGGGTCCTCCACACCAACAGACTCAAACCACACTTTGTGCGCTCAGAACTCAGCCTCCTGATGGCTACGGACAGTGGGGCAGAGGAAGACTCCGAACCCCTCCCGGATCTCCTGAAGACTCAGGAGAATGACGGTTCCGTGGACGGGGTCCGGCTCTCCGATGCCCTCACCCCGGAGCAACGCCAGGGCTGCCGGAACCTCCTGCTGCGGTTCGCTACCCTGTTCTCCCTCACCCCCGGGGTCACCCCTTGGTGTTTGCACGACGTGGACACCGGGGACAGTCCCCCTATCCGACACCGGGCCTACCGCGTACCAGATCGGGTACGGGCCTGCATACAAGAGGAAGTGGCCAAAATGCTCACGATCGGGGTCATAGAGCCCTCGGACAGTCCCTGGGCCAGTCCGGTTGTATTAGTCCCCAAGGCCGCTGCCCCCGGCACCACACCTGAACTGAGATTCTGCGTCGACTACCGGGGCTTGAACGCTGTCACCCGGACCGACGCTCATCCTATCCCCCGAGCGGACGAATTGATCGACCGGCTGGGGGCCGCCCGCTACCTCAGTATCTTCGACCTAACAGCGGGCTACTGGCAGATCGGTCTCACACCCCGGGCTCAGGAACGGTCAGCCTTCTCTACCCCCGATGGCCACTACCAATTCAGGGTCATGCCCTTCGGCATGAAGAACGCCCCCGCCACGTTTCAACGCCTTGTGAACCAGGTCCTGGCGGGGCTCGAAGAGTTCAGCGCTGCCTACCTGGACGATATCGCTGTATACAGCCGCCACTGGTCCGACCACCTCCTCCACCTCCAAGAAGTCCTACAGGCCCTCCAGCGGGCCGGACTCACAATTAAGGCCGGCAAATGCCAAATTGGCCAAGGGTCCGTGACCTACCTTGGGCACCAAGTGGGAAGCGGGCTGGTGGCCCCGCTGCAACTTAAGATTGCTGCCATCCAGTCCTGGCAGCCCCCCGTCACCCAGACCGAGGTCCGAGCCTTCTTAGGGCTCACCGGCTACTACCGGCGGTTCGTGAAGGACTACGGCAGCATCGTGGGGCCCCTCACGGGTCTCACGTCCAAAAACCAACCAAAGCGGATTAACTGGACCCCCGATTGTCAAGCGGCCTTCGAGAAGCTGAAGGCCGCCCTGTGCACCGCCCCTGTGCTCCAGGCCCCCGATTACGGTCGGGAATTCGTGGTGCAGACAGACGCCTCCGACCACGGCATCGGAGCGGTTCTTTCCCAATTGAACCCCGAAGGTCATGACCAGCCGGTGGCCTTCATCAGT
This sequence comes from Triturus cristatus, assembly GCF_964204655.1. Classification (NCBI taxonomy): domain Eukaryota; kingdom Metazoa; phylum Chordata; class Amphibia; order Caudata; family Salamandridae; genus Triturus; species Triturus cristatus. The sequence goes on along the minus strand of NC_140580.1, from coordinate 61,917,717 downwards.
CGACGTCTCCTGGCCCGAGAACAGCGCTGGAGCACCATCGAGAGGGAGGCCTTCGCAGTGGTGTGGGCCCTCAAAAAGCTCCGGCCCTATCTCTTCGGTACCCACTTCCGGGTACAAACCGACCATCGACCCCTGCAGTGGCTGATGCAGATGCGGGGGGAGAACCCAAAACTATTGCGCTGGTCCATTTCCCTGCAGGGAATGGACTTCACCGTGGAGCACCGACCGGGCCAAGACCACGCCAACGCAGATGGCCTGTCACGCTTTTTCCGCCTCGACGAGGAGAGTCCCCAAGAAGATGGGTGACTCTCCCCGCCTTCAGCTGGGGGGGACGCATGTTGGACAGGCCACACGAAGGGCTCGCTCCCTCCCCGCATGACAGGGCCCCAGCCCCCACCGGCTCCCCCGGCCGGGTCAAGCCGCCATCTTGGGCCCTGCACCACGAGGCCGCGTGGCCTCCACCCGACCCTAACCCTGGGCCTGGCCGGCCCCGACATCCCGGCACCACCATCCACCCAGGAGGTGAGCGGACCACTTGGCAGGTCAATGGGAGAACGAAGCGTCAAGGGCTCTTCCCCCGCCAAGTGCCGATCGCCTCCAGCTCCCCCAGGCGCTGGCTCCACCCCCTGCTGGGTGTCTGGACACCTTCATCCCGGGCCCTCCGACCTCCAAGCGCGAGGGTCCGGACATCAAAGGGCGCCTGCCCTATAACTGGGGCAGCTCCGGAGCAGGAAGGCAGTTGTATCCTGGAGTCGAGAGACACCGAGAGAACTCAGCCTTGACGGACTACTGGCGCTGCCGTAGCCCTATCTTGCGAACTATCGTCCTGCCTGCTGGCGCTGCCGCGGCCTTCTGCAACATCCATCCTCGTCGGGACCTGCTGGCGCTGCCGCGGCCCGTTGTAACGACCATCCTCACCGGGACCTGCTGGCGCTGCCGCGGACCGTGTACCGACCATCTCTACCGGGACCTGCTGGCGCTGCCGCGGCCCGTACCAGCTAAACCACCAAGCTCGAGGATTGTGAGCTAATCATCATTTCATCCGAACCACCAGACTGGTAAACAGACTGTCCCGCTACCCTTTCCCTAACCTGAGAGACCTAAGTCGAGGGGACCCCTGAGTCCAGACCTCCTTGTACTATTTCATCGTACCTTAAGAAGTGCATATAAAGAACGCTAAATCTTCTCCTTGTGTGGTGTCTGTCTGTGGGGGGGGGGGGAAGTTATTTATCTGTACGATCGCTGGAGACGGCTCTCCCCGGAGACCTCTCCCCTTGTCCTCGGCCGACCCTCCCGGTCCGTCTAACATATGTTGTTTAAATTTACCTTCGGAGGCCAGTAGATGGCACTATGGCACTCTTGGATTGTTCATGACTGCTGTGTCGGCGGCTACTTACCTAGGTGGTGCCTGCGGGTCCTGTTTCTGGATGTCAGCGGTGAGGGGTCAGAGGAGCTGCTGCCTGCATAAGATCGCACCCCAGAAGATCAAAGGCAAGCCGGGGGAAAGGAGCAGACACCGTCCACTTGGGCCAGTACTGATGCCAGGTGTCTGCTCCGCACAGATTCACACAGTTGGGTCCGGGCCACATTTTCCCTGTAGCAGTGCTCGCAGTGCATTCAACCAATCGTAGTGGGACACTGTGATTTTAAATTGAGGGCGGCAAACAGTTCACTTTATCACGGCATCTGAGGAAGTTCGCAAGAACGAAACGCGTCATGCAGAGTGTTTACATAAAGCGCAGTTTCAACTGGGACCCCGTGTGTGCTCAACCTCTTGCCGAAAGTGAAGGAGTGTGGTGTGTATGTTTTGGGTGCAGCCACTAGCACCCTGTGAGCGCCCACCTTTAAAGTGATCCAGTGGACATGGTGGCAAAGTCGAGTCGGTTCAAAAACTTTTTGAAAACTGTGGATCCCCGCTCACCTGGAACAGTGAATCTTGCCATAACTGATGGACTGCGACTACGCGGGAGGCGGCTCCTTACCTAGGTGGTGCCTGCGGGTCCTGTTTCTGGATGTCAACGGTGAGGTGAGGGGTCACAGGAGCTGCTGCCTGCATAACATCGCACCCCAGAAGATCAAAGGCAAGCCGGGGGAAAGGAGCAGACACCGTCCACTTGGGCCAGTACTGACGCCAGGTGTCTGCTCTGCACGGACTCACACAATTGGGTTCGGGACATATTTTACCTGTAACAGTGCTCGCAGGGCATTCAACCAATTATAGAGGGACATGTGATTTTAAACTGAGGGCGGCAAACAGTTCACTTTATCACGGCATCTTAGGAAGTTCGCAAGAACGAAACGCGTCATGCCGAGTATTCAAATAAAGCGCAGTTTCAACTGGGTCCCCCGTGTGTGCTCAACTTCTTGCCGAAAGTGAAGGAGTGTGGTGTGTGTATATATATATCTTCACTTCCGTGATAGGACAGCAAGTTATACGCCTTCGCCTCGCGATCAACAGACACGGACCAGAAGATAGTGCAAATCAGTTTATTCCTAGTAAGTCTGCATAATGTTTCGGCTCGTCAGGGACGTTATAGTAAGGGATTAGCATTTAAAAAACCTTAGAAATTCACAGAAAAAAACCATAGGTTTCAGGGACGTTATAGTTAGACAGTTCACCCAGAGAAATTCAGCCGTTATAGTTATTAGAGCTAACTATAACTCGCGCCCCCGCACTGTACTGCTGATGATGTCACATATTACATCGCTCATGACATGGTCAGTGACATCACTGATGACATTGCTCACGACTTCGCAAATGACATCACTGATGACATCATCCAGTGACTGAGTGTTTCTAAAAAGTTCAAGAATGTTATATATATATATGCCAAGGTGTATTGAAGAATGAGTGGGTTTAGGAGTGTCTGAATGGATGATTTAGTGTGCGCGTGACTGACTGTATAAGTGAGTGATTAAACATGTCTTAGTGAATGCATGGGTAAATGATTAATCTGTGTGAATGTCTGTATCAGTCTGTCAGTTGGTGTGTAAGTGGCTGCATTGGTTGGTGAGTAGCTACATTAGTGTCTATAATGGTTAATGATTGGTTATCTGAGTACCTGTATGGGTGCCTGAGTGTGTGAGTGGGTGGGTGGGGGTGTATGACTCCCTGCACTGATGTGTGAGTGTGTGATTCACTGGGTGTATGGGTTTATGAATGTGTGTGTTAGGGGCTGTATGGGTTAGTGATGGTACGTATAGCTGTGTTGGTGAGTGAATTGATGTCTCAGTGGCTTATGTGTAAGTAACTAATTATGTGAAAGGCAGTAAATGTGAGTGTTGGAGTATATGAGAAAGTATATGTGAGAGTGAGGGATTGTGACAGTGGCTGAATGGATAAGTGTGTGCTTATGTCAGTAATTGTTGAAGAGAGTATGTATATGGTACTATCTGTATGAATAAGGGAGGTGGTGTGTGTGTATAACTGTATAGGTGAATAAATGGTTGTGTAATTAATTCTTTGGGTGACTGACTAGGTGTTTGAGTAACATGAACAAGTATACCTCAGTCACGAGAGCATGCAGACCTTTAAACTTGACAGCTTGCACTTCCCATTTGATTACAGAAAGAGGGAAGAGAAGTTCAGAAAGAAGCAAGAGAGTTACAGAAAAAAGCAAAAGAGGTACAGAAAGAGGGAACATGGGTGCAGAAAGAGGCAAGAGAGGTACAGAAATTTGCAAGAGAGGTGCAGAAAAAAGCAAGAGCAGTGCAGAAAGAACCAACAGAGGTGCAGAAGGAGGCAAGAGGGGTGTAGAAAGAGGCAAGAGAAGTGCAGAAAGAAGCAGCAGAGGTACAGAAGGAAACATGAGAACTGCAGAAAGAGGCAAGAGAGTTGCAGAAACAGGCAAGAGAGGTGCAGAAAAAGGGAACATGCGTGCAGAAAGAGGCAAGAGAGGTACAGAATGAGGGAAGAAGAGTGCAGAAAGAAACAAGAGAAGTGAAGAAAGAAGCAACAGAGGTGCAGAAAGAGGCAAGAGGGGTGCAGAAAGAGGCGAGAGAAGTGCAGAAAGAAGCAACAGAGGTGCAGAACGAGGCAAGAGAGGTGCAGAAAGAGGGAAGAGGGTGCCGAAAGAGGCAAGAGGGTTACAGAAAAAAGCAAGAGAGGTGTAAAAGAAGCAAGAGAAGTGCAGTAAGAAGCAACAGAGGTGCAGAAAGAGGCAAGAGGGGTACAGAAAAAGGCAACAGCAGTGCAGAAAGAAGCAACAGAGGTTCAGAAGGAGGCAAGAGAAGTGTAGAAAGAGGGAAGAGAGGTGCAGAAAGAGGCAAGAGGAGTGCAGAAAGAAGCAAGAGCGGTACAGAAAGAAGCAACGGAAGTGTAGAAGGAGGCAATAGAAGTGCAGAAACAGGCAAAAGAGGTGCAGAAAGTAGCAAGAGCAGTGCAGAAAGAAGCAACAGAGGTGCAGAAGGATGCAAGAGAACTGCAGAAAAAGGCAATAGAGGTGCAGAATGAGGCAGGAGAGGTGCACAGAGAGGCAAGAGGGTATAGAAAGAGGCAAGAGGGGTACAGAAAAAGGCAAGAGAAATGCAGAAAGAAGGAACAGAGGTGCAGAAGGAGGCAAGAGAAGTGTGGAAAGGGGCAGAAGAGGTACAGAAAGAAGAAAGAGAAGTGCAGAAAGAAGCAACAGAGGTGCAGAAAGAGGCAAGAGGGGTGCAGCAAGAGGCAAGATACAGACAAGCAATAGAGGTGCAGAAGGAGACAGGAGAACTGTAGAAAGGGGAAGAGAGTTGCAACAATGGATAAAAGGGGTGCAGAAAGAGGGTAGAGGTGGGCAGACTAAGGCAGGAGAGGTACAGAAAGAGGGACGAGGGGTGCAGAAATAGGCAAGAGGGATTTCAGAAATTTAGAACAGAGGTGCATAAAGAAGCAAGAGCAGTACAGAAAGAACCAACAGAGGTGCAGAAAGAGGCAAGAGGGGTACAGAAAGAGGCAAGTGAAGTACAGAACGAAGCAACAGAGGTGCAGAAAGCGGCAAGAGAACTGCAGAAAAAGAAAAGGCAAGAGAGGTGCAGAATGAGGCAGGAGAGGTGCACAAAGAAGCAAGAGGGGTACAGATAGAAGCAAGAGGGGTGCAGAAAAAAGCAAGAGAGGTGCAGAAAGAAGCAACAGAGGTGCAGAAGGAGGCGAGATAACTGCAGTAAGAGGCAAGGGAGGTACACAAAGAGGAGTGCAGAAAGAAGCAAGAGAGGTACAGGAATAAGCAAGAGAAGTACGGAAAGAAACAACAGAGGTACAGAAAGAGGCAAGAGGGGTGCATCAAGAGGCAAGAGAAGTACAGACAGAAGCAAAAGAGGTACAGAAAGAGGCAAGAGGAGTACAGAAAGATACAAGAGAGGTGCAGAAAGAAGCAAGGGAACTGTAGAAAAAGGCAAGAGAGGTGCTCAATGAGGCAGGAGAGGTGCACACAGAGGCAAGAAGGGTACAGAAAGAGGCAAGAGAAGTGCAGAAAAAAGCAACAGAGGTGCCAAAGGAGGCAAGAGAAGTGCAGAAAGAGACAAGAGGGGTGCAGAAAGAGGCAAGAGAAGTGCAGAATGAAGCAACAGATGTGCAGAAAGAGGCAAGAGAGGTACAGAAGCAGGCAAGAAAGGTGCAGAAAGAGGGAACATGGGTATAGAAAGAGGCAAGAGGAATACAGAAATTTGCAAGAGAGGTGCAGAAAGAAGCAAGAGAAGTAAAGAAAGAAGCAAGAGAAGTACAGAAAGAAGCAAGAGAGGCAGACAAAGAGGGCAAAGGCATGCTGAAATTTGCAAAAAAGGTGCAGAAAGAGCCTAGAGCAATGTAGAAAGAACCAACAGAGGTGCAAAAAGAAACAAGAGAGATGCAGAAAGGGGTAGGAGAGGTGCAAAAGCGGCAAGAGGGATACGGAAAGAGGCACAAGGGGTGCCGAAAGAAGGAAGAGAAGTGCAGAAAGAAGCAACAGAGGTGCTGAAAGAGACATGAAAGGTGCAGAAAGAGGCAAGAGAAGTGCAGAAAGAAGCAACAGAGTTGCAGAAGGAGGCAAGAGAACTGCAGAAAGAGGTAAGAGAGTTGCAGAAACAGGCAAAAGAGGTACAGAAAGAGGGAACAGGAGGGCAAACTGAGGCAATAAGTGGTACAGAAAGAGGGAAGAGGAGTCCAGAAATAGGCAGGAGGGATGCAGAAATTTGGAACAGAGGTGCATAAAGCAGCAAGAGGAGTGCAAAAAGAAGCAAGAGAGGTATAGAAAGAAGCAAAAGAAGTGCAGAATGAAGCAACAGAAGTGCAGAAAGAGGCAAGAGAACTGCAGAACGAAGCAACAGAGGTGCAGAAAGAGGCAAGAGAGGTACAGAAGCAGGCAAGAATGGGGCAGAAAGAGGGAACAGGGGTACGGAAAGAGGAAATAGGGATACCAAAATTTGCAAGTGAGGTACAGAAAGAAGCAAGAGCAGTGCACAAAGAAGCAAGAGAAGTACAGAGAGAAGCAAGAGAGGTGGACAAAGAGGGAACAGGAGGGCAGACTGAGGCAAGAGAGGTACAGAAAGAGGCAAGAGAGGTACCGAAGCAGGGAAGAAAGCTGCAGAAAGAGGGAGCAGGGGTACAGAAAGAGGCAAGAGGGATACAGAAATTTACAAGAGAGGTGCAGAAAGAAGCAAGAGCAGTGCTGAAAGAAGCAAGAGAAGTATAGAAAGAAGCAAGAGAAGTGGACAAAGAGGGAAGAGGCATGCAGAATTTTCAAAAGAGGTGCAGAAAGTAACAACTGAGCTGCAAAAAGAGGCAAGAGGGGTGCAGGAAGGGGTAGGAGAGGTGCACAAAGCGGCAAGAGGGGTACAGAAAGAGACCGGAGTGGTGCAGAAAGAAGGAAGAGAAGTGCAGGAAACAGCAACAGAGGTGTTGAAAGAGGCACGAAGGGGGCAGAAGGAGGCAAGAGAGGTACAGAAAGAGGCAAGAGAAGTACAGAAAGAGGCAAGATAATTGCTGTAAGAAGCAACAGGGGTGCAGAAAGAGGCAAGATAAGTGCAGAAAGAAGCAACAGAGGTGCACAAGAAGACAAGAGAACTGCAGAAAGAGGCATGAGAGTTACAGAAACAGTCAAAAGAGGTACAGAAAGAGGGAACAGGAGGGCAGACTGGGGCAAGAGAGGTACAGAAAGAAGGAAGAGGGGTTCAGAAAGAGGCAAGAGGGATGCAGAAGCCTGGAACAGAGGTGCAAAAAGAAGTAAGAGCAGTGCAGAAAGGACCAACAGAGGTGCAGAATGAAGCAAGAGGGGTACATACAGAGGCAAGTGAAGTACAGAACAAAGCAGAAGAGGTGCAGAAAGAGGCAAGAGAACTGCAGAAAAAGGGAAGAGAGGTGCAGAAAGAGATAGGAGAGGTGCACAATGAGGTAAGAGGGGTACAGAAAGAGGCAAGAGGGGTTCAGAAAGAAGCAAAAGAAGTGGAGAAAGAAGTAACAGGTGCTGAAAGAGGCAAGAGGGGTGCAGAAAGAGGCAAGAGAAGTACAGAAAGAAGCAACAGACGTGCAGAGAGAGGCAGGAGAGGTACAGAAGCAGGCAAGAAACGTGCAGAAAGAAGAAACAGGGGTACAGAAAGAGGTGAGAGGGATACAGAAATTCGCAAGAGAGGTGCAGAAAGAAGCAAGAGCAGTGTAGAAGGAAGCAAGAGAAGTACAGAAAGAAGCAAGAGAGGTGGACAAAGAGGGAACAGGAGGGCGGACTGAGGCAAGTGAGGTACAGTAAGAGGAAAGAGGGGTGTGAGAAGTTGGGCTGGTATATGCTGTTCACTAGTTAAAGTGGACACCTTGCACCCGTACAATTCGACTCTTATGGTAGTAGGTTTAAGACAACCTTTAAAGAAAGCTATCCTAGTGGTAGCTGTGGAGAGCAGCCTTCAGGCTAAGTCTTTAGAGGAATGCAAAGCAGCTTGTTTTACCTTATAATCTCTTGAATTATTAAAGGAAGGTACACCACACAGGTATATATATCAAATATATATGTATTTATTATTAACAACTCTCTGCTAATCTCTTTATGAGATTAGAAGTCAGGAACATATGCACAATCAACATTTCACAACAAGTTAAGCACAAATATGGCTGGGGCCCTAGGGGCGTACCAGACCATATTTTATAAAAGAGACTTAGAGATAACGACTTGCAAGGGGACAAGGCCTAGGGCCTTCAGAAGTGCTGGGGCCTGACGAAACCACCCAAGGCAGGTAAGTAAAGGACCCACAGGAGACGCATGCAGTGTGAGAACACAGCCGCGGATCCCTATTGACTTCAATGGAGCAAGTCGCGATTGGAAATTTAGAGTTTTAGGATACTTCGGGAGAGTCTACAAGCAAGTCACTTACAGGGTAAGTAGTTCTAGAGCCATCACCCACAGGAGCACCGTAGTGTTGGAGTTACCTCGCCCAGGGAAGCCGTGTGCATAGGTGTCTTTTGGTGTCGGGTCGCGGCGTCTTTTTCAATGGGAGCCAAAGAAGACTTGCTGCTTGTGAAGACAGGAGAAGTGTCCGGTGGAATCCAAGCCTGGATTCAGAAGAAAGAAGACCCGAAAGTAGAGGGGACAGTATTCAAAGTCACTTGGCAGTGACCGGGGGCAAGGAAGCTGGATGCCCACAGTCGTCGGGTGATTTCAGGTGATCATGGGTGTCTTGACTCTTCAGCCACGAGGTCCAGGAGGTGTTGACAATGACAAGGAGCTGGATTTGGGGTGTCTCATGAAGTCTGCAGCTTACTGCGGTGTCAGTGATCAGATTGGAGCCAACAAGCCTTGGTAACAGCAAGTCTCGTGGAAAGGACAAAAAGTCAGCGGTGCAGACCAGCAAGATCTGAGGGACTCACACAGCAAGGGTAAGTCAAGGCAGGCCTGGAGCAACCAGGGAAGCCCTTTGGAACTGTAGAAAAGTCTTCTTGGGACCCACAAGCCAACCGGCAAGGGATCGCGAAGGTGCCTTGGGATGATTCGCTCAACAGGGGCCCACGGTAAGGGGTAGGCCTCTGATCTTCAGAGGAATTCTTGCTGGAGGTTTGGACCACACGTGGTCCAATGCACAGGTTCGTAGAACGTTGTGAAGGGGTTGCACTCGAAAATAGTGCACGGTACCCAAGGATTGCGGTTCCTCGTCACTCGTGGGGTCCACTTGCCTCAGCATCACTGGGGACTCACGATGGCCTCGGAGAAGTCAGGAAATCCTCTTCCTGGGCTGCAGGGACTTCGGACTCCGGTGGGAAAGTTTGAGACCGTTGATTGTACGATTTGGTGCCTGCCATGCAAGGGAGTCACTCCTTGACTCCAAGGGAGATTCTTCCGTCTTCCAGAGGTAGTGGAACATCGAAGGTCCAGGATTCTTCTTCTGAGCATCTTCCAGGGATATCTAGTTTGCAATGGCAAGGGTTCCCTAACTTATGTTGCAAGGAAGGGAGGGACTAGCTATATGACCCCACCTATGGGAGGGTCAGGGGAGTGGGTGGCTACACCCTCTTCCCTTTATCCAGTTTTGCACCAGAGCAGGGGCAGGTAGCCCCTGAGCCGGTTTGAACTGGTGTATGCACAGAGGAGCCTACTGCTCCCCCTAGTGCAGGACTTCAAAGCACTCTAGGAGTGCGCCCACCCAGCCCCAATACAATAAACCCTGTCTGGGAGGTGGCCACTCCTCCCTGTGACAGGATACCTATTGTTGGGCCTCCTCCACTGTGAGTTTCGGTCATCAACAGGAGGGCAGCCCCTTTTGTGATACCAGGGCTCTTCAGGATTCTACCGCGCTTCCACAGTAGGTACATGTCTATCCCTCTAGAAGGGTGGGATCATACTCCCACACCAGTTACTGGTGTGGGGGTATGATTCCAAAGTGTTTGACACCAAACACAACATGTTTTGATGCAACCATCCCAAAGTTAGCATTTACCGCGAGGTTATAATGCACTTAAGAGTATATGGTTTGACCGCATTCACAAACAGTCCCAGAGAATGGACGCTAAGAGCTGCAGAGAGGCCCTGCCCAGGCAGAGGCACCCCCTCACATGGAGACCAAGCACCCTGCCCTCAGGATTGATTGGGCCTGCCTTAGGGGTGACTGATAGGTTTAAATGTGTGTGCAGGAGAGATATAGTGAACCAATATCTCAGTGAGGAGTGTTAGCACTACCTCACCCAGGCTGCAGTAGCAGGCATGTGGTGTCAGATTTAGTCTGCTTCCCAGGGGTGGCATAATACATGCTTCAACCCCTGGTAGGCCAGTGAAGCACCTATGCCCTTGGTACCTAAGGTACCATTTACTAGGGACTCATAAGGCACCACAGTATCCAATCACTAGTGCACCTAATATGCACTCCATGTTGTTTAGAGAGAACAGAGAGGCTGGGTCCCTGATTAGCAGGGTCCCAGCCAGACTATAGCCAGAAACCAGTGTTAACATCAGAAAGAATAGTGGGGGCAACACAAGAGGCATATCTACTCTCCTACACAACCGCCCCAAAACACAGGGACACTAAACTAACCTTGACCAGTTGAGTCTTCGTGTTCTAAATGGAAATACCTTGAGAGTCCCTCTGCATTGGCATGTTGGGTCCCAGGTCTATGTTCCACTGTATAGTCCATCCCCTGTAGGGAAATGGACCACCTTAAAAATGTTGGGCTTTCACCTTTCATCTGTTTGAGCCATAGGATGGGTTTGTGGTCAGCCTGAACTATGAAGTGAGTGCCAAACAAATATGGCCTCAGCTTCTTCAGGGCCCACACCACCGCAAAGGCCTCCCTCTCTATAGCTGACCAACGTTTCTCTCTAGGGGTCAGCCTTCTGCTAATAAAAGCTACTGGCTGGTCTTGACCTTCATCATTCAGTTGAGACAGTACAGCTCCCACACCCAGCTCAGAAGCATCTGTTTGGACAATTAACTTTTTGGTGTAGTCTGGAATCTGTAAGATGGGGGCAGTGCACATGGCCTGCCTTAGGTCTTCAAATGCCTACTGACAGCTAGCTGTCCACAGAACCTTTTTTGGCATTTTATTTGAGGTAAGATCATTCAAGGGGGTCACTATAGATCCATATCCCTTTACAAACCTCCTATAATACCCAGTCAGGCTAAACATATGTCTGTACTGTTGCAGAACTTGTCTGCACTCAGTTTGTTGATGGTCAGTGAGGCTGCTTGCCAAAGCAACACCATCACCTGACCCATCATCAGGGTTCTGTGAGAACAGGTCAGGGAGAGGGTTACTCTCCTCCTCCTGTTCCTCATCAGTTGCCATGAGCAAGCCCATGTCATCCCTGTCAACATATAGTTTCAATCAGTTGACATGGAGCACCTTGAGGGGGCTCCTGGGAGTTCCAAGATTTACCAGTTAGGTGACTTCTCCCTTTTGCTCAACAATGGTATGGGGGCCACTCAATTTGTCTTGGAGGGCTGCTGGGGCCGCAGGCTCCAAAACCCACACTTTCTGTCCTGGCTGGTACACAGTCAGCACAGCCTTTTGGTCATGCCAAGTTTTCTGTAATTCTTGACTGGCCTCCAGGTTTTGGGTTGCCTTTTTCATGTATTCGGCCATCCTGGAGCGGAGACCAAGTACATAGTCCATCACATCCCGTTTGGGGGGTTTGAGAGGTAACTCCCAGCCCTCCTTCACCAAACATAATGGACCTCTTACAGGATGCCCAAACAGAAGTTCAAATGGGCTGTAGCCAACCCCCTTCTGTGGAACCTCTCTGTATGCAAATAGAAGGCAGGGAAGAAGAAGGTCCCATTTTCACCTAAGCTTCTCTGGGAGTCCTTTAATCATTCCCTTACGGGTTTTGTTGAAATGTTCAACCAACCCATTGCACTGTGGGTGATAGGGGGTAGTGAACTTATAAGTCACACCACACTCCTTCCACATTGCTTTCAAATATCCTGACATGAAGTTTGTACCTCTGTCAGAGATGACCTCCTTTGGGAAACCCACTCTGGAGAAAACTCCAATGAGGGCTCTGGCCACCACAGGGGCTGTGGTGGTCCTCAGAGGAATTGCCTCTGGGTACCTGGTGGCATGATCCACTACCACCAGGATAAATGTGTGCCCAGATGCAGTTTGAGGGTCAAGGGGACCAACAATGTCAATCCCTACCCTTTCAAAGGGTACCCCCACCACAGGTAGTGGTATCAGGGGGGCCTTTGTTGTGCCACCTGACTTGCCACTGGCTTGGAAAGTGACACAGGAGCGACAAAACTCCTTGGTGTCTTCTGACATATGTGGCCACTGAAAATGTGGAACAAGCCTGTCCCAGGTCTTGTTTTGGCCCAAGTGACCTGCCAAATGGATATCATGTGCTAGGGTCAAGAGGAACCCCCAAACATCTGCGGTATTACCAACCTCCTGGTGGCTCCAGTGGCTGGATCTCTACCCTCATAATATAGGAGTCCCTCATCCCAATAAACTTTATGGGACCCACTAGCACTCCCAGCAGCCTCAGCAGCAGCCTGCTGTCTGAGGGGTTCAAGAGAGGGGCAGCACTGTTGCTCCTCATTCAGATCTTCCTTAGAAGGGCCCCCTGCCCCCAAGAACTCAACCTGATCAGGCTCAAGTCCCTCTGGGGCAGTTCCTTCTTCAGGGTCTGCTTCTCCTCCCTAAGAGGTGAATCTGTGATCTGAGACAGAGGGGAAGGCACTGCCTTTAACCTACTGCTCCTCTTCTTGGGAGGCACCTAATCCACTGTTTCAGGATCCAGAGCTGGTTCAGTGTTATGCATTTTGGCTTGTGACCTGGTCACAGCAAATACCTCTGCAGAGTCCATAACTATACTTCAGACCAGGCTGAAGTCTCTAGATCATTGCCCAATAGATATTCTACAGGGAGATCTGCACTGACTACTACCTTCTTGAGGCCAGTTACCCCTCCCCAGGAGAAATTCACAACTGCCAGACTATGATTGGTCCTGACATTGCTTGCATTGGTAACCTGGTACATTTCACCCAGGATGATCTGTCCAGGGTCCACAAGATCCTCTGCCATCATGGTGACACTAGCACCTGTGTCCCTAAATGCCAAAGCCTGTTTGCCATTAATCACAGACTACTGTTTGTATTTAACCAGCTTACCGGGGCTCACTAGGAAGGACATATCAATGTCTCCATCACAAATCAGCAATGCCTGAGTGGGTACTCTGACTAGGCCAGAGTCCACTTCAGAACCCAGGGTCAACCTTACTACACCCTTATTCTGTGTACCACCTCCACCAGTAGCTGAACTAGGGGGAACAGTTGCCTTAGGGGCAGGAGTGGTGGTAGTTTGGTCTTTGGACTTGTTACAATCAGAAGTCCAGTGCCCTTTCTGTTTACAGAATTTGCATCAGGGCTTCTTTTGGCCTTTTCCCTTGTTGGATTGTGAATCCCCACCAGATGCAGATTTTTAGGGCCCTTGTGGAGACTTCTGGTCTTTTGACTTATCCTCACCTTTCTCAGAGCCCTTAGAATCCTGCTTCTTGGGGTCACCCCCTTGGTTCTGGGTTTTCTGCCTCACCCTGGTTCTGACCCATTTGTCTGCCTTCGTTCCCAAGTCTTGGGGAGAAGTCAGATCAGAGCCCACCAGGTATTGATGCAACAACTGGTTCTGGCAATTATGAAGGATCTGTTCTCTCATCATCAGATTATACAATCCCTTGAAATCAGTAACCCTACTGCCAACCAGCCAACCCTCTAGAGCCTTGGTTCCACAATCTACAAAGTCAGTCCAGTCCTGAGTCTGTGCCTTCTGGGTGTCTCTGAACTTCTACCTGTACTGCTCAGTGGTTAAGCCAAACCCATCTACCAGTGCACTCTTCAGGACTTCATAGTCATCAGCATCCTCTTCTCTAACAGTGAGGAGCTTGTCTCTACCTTTATCTGAAAAGGAGAGCCACAAGATTGCTGCCCACTGCTTCTGGGGCACCTGTTGTACTCTACAGGCCCTTTCCATAGCAGTTATCCACTTGTGGATAGCATCCCCACTCTGGTAGGAAGGAACAACCTTGCTCAGGTTCCTATGGTCTAGAATATATTCTCTGCCTCTAGGGACACTGTTGCTGTTCTAACCACTCTCTTCTAGAAGCTCTCTGGAGCTCAACGGCTTCTCTATCTAATGCCAACTGCTTGGTTTTGTGGGCAAATCTTGCTTCCTCATACTGCAGCAGTTTGTACATTCTGTCAGAGGAGGTCTCCCTTCTTGGAAAGTAGGAGTTCCTCTGCTGGACAGATTCTCTGCCAGAGTGATAGGAGTGGTCAGATTCCCTAGAAAGGGACCTAGGCCTCTCCTCCACTCTGTCGGTTCTCTTAGGGAGAATTCCTCAGTCCTTTTCAGACCCTTGTGGGTCTGGTCCTTCAACCACAGTCCTGGTCTTCTTGATTTTCAGCATCTGACCCAGACACTGTAATTGACCCACCCCCTGATTCAGACCCATTAGGTCCTAGAGCTAATCTAAGATCATCTGCTGTCAGCAGAACTATCAGGTGTAGTGTTGAGGGACTCTGTCCTATCCTCAGGTGCCTTGCAGCACACATGGTTTTCAAGTCAAAGAAAGTCATGTCTTTATACTGAGGCTGGGTGGACCCACTGGTTCCTACCCTTAAGGACATTCTAGTGTTGTGCAGTGTTGTACTACCTACACTAGTTTGTGGCCTACTGATCCTAGCTTGAGCTGTAGAAAGGGTGTGCTATCCCTTGGCACACAGCTCTAAGTTCAGTAGAACTTATTGATGCTAAGCTTGACTTTCTATGTACCTTGAGTACCTATAATGGTTTTCAGTTAGTATTTCAAATAGAGATTTTCTGGTAAAACAATGGCAAGCGGGAATCCCACACGCTGCCCACCAATGTGAGAAGTTGGGCTGGTATATGCTGTTCACTAGTTAAAGTGGACACCTTGCACCAGTACAATCCGACTCTTATGGTAGTAGGTTTAAGACAACCTTTAAAGAAAGCTATCCCAGTGGTAGCTGTGGAGAGCAGCCTTCAGGCTAAGTCTTTAGAGGAATGCAAAGCAGCTTGTTTTACCTTATAATCTATTGAATTACTAAATGAAAGGACATCACACAGGTATATATATCAAATATATATGTATTTATTACTAACAACTCTCTGCTGATCTCTTTATGAGATTAGAAATCAGGAACATATGCACAAATCAACATTTCACAACAAGTTAAGCACAAATATGGCTGGGGCCCTAGGGGCGTACCAGACCATATACTAAAAAAGAGACTTAGAGATAACGACTTGGAAGGGCACGAGGCCTAGGGCCTTCAGAAGTGCTGGGGCCTCACAAAACCACCCAAGACAGGTAAGTACAGGACCCACGGGAGACGCATGCAGTGTGAGAACAGAGCCGCGGATCCCTATTAACTTCAATGGAGCAAGTCGCGATTGGAAATTTAGAGTTTTAGGATACTTCGGGAGAGTCTACAAGCAAGTCACGTACAGGGTAAGCAGTTCTAGAGCCAACACCCACAGGAGCACCGTAGTGCTGGAGTTACCTCGCCCAGGGAAGCCGGGTGCATAGGTGTCTTTTGGTGTCGGGTCGCGGCGTCGTTTTCAATGGGAGCCAAAGAAGACTTGCTGCTTGTGAAGACAGGAGAAGTGTCCGGTGGAATCCAAGCCTGGATTCAGAAGAAGGAAGACCTGAAAGCAGAGGGGACAGTGTTCAAAGTCACTTGGAAGTGACCGGGGGCAAGGAAGCTGGATGCCCACAGTCATCGGGTGAATTCAGGTGATCACAGGTGTCTTGACTCTTCAGCCACGAGGTCCAGGAGGCGTCAATGATGACCAGGAGCTGGATTCGGTGACCCGACAAAGTCTGCAGCTTGCTGCAGTGTCGGTGACCAGATTGGAGCCAAGTCTCGTGGAAAGGACAAAAAGTCAGCGGTGCAGGCCAGCAAGGTCTGAGGGACTCACCCAGTGAAGGTAAGTCAGGGCAGGCCTGGAGCACCCAGGGGAGCCCTTTGGAACTGTAGAAAAGTCTTCTTGGGACCCTCAAGTCAACCGGCAAGGGATCGTGAAGAGGCCTTGGGAGGCTTCGCTCAACAGGGGCCCATGGTCACTCGGGAAGGGGTAGGCCTCTGATCTTTGGAGGGATACCTGCTGGAGGCTTGGACCACATGTGGTCCAATGCACAGGTTTGTAGATTGTCGTCAAGGGGTTGCACTCGAAAATAGTGTACTGTACCCAGGGATTGCGGTTCCTCATCACTCGTGAGGTCCACTTGCCTCAGCGTCGCTGGCGACTCACGATGGCCTTGGAGAAGTCAGGAAATCCTCCTCCTGGGCTGCAGGAACTTCGGACTCCGGCGGGAGCGGGAAAGTTTGCGACCATTGATTGTAAGATTTGGTGCCTGCCAAGCAGGGGAGTCACTCCTTGACTCCAAGGGAGATTCTTTCGTCTTCCAGAGGTAGTGGAACATCGAAGGTCCAGGATTCTTCTTCAGAGCATCGTCTAGGGATATTTAGTTTGCAATATCAAGGGTTCCCTAACTTATACTGCAAGGAAGTGAGGGACTAGCTCTTTGACCCCACCTATGGGAGGGTCAGGGGAGTGGGTGGCTACACCCACTTCCCTTTGTCCACTTTCGCACCAGAGCAGGGGCAGGTAGCCCCTGAGCCGGTTTGAACAGGTGTATGCACAGAGGAGCCTACTGCTCCCCCAGTGCAGGACTTCAAAGCACTCTAGGAGTGCGCCCACCCAGCCCCAATCACTTAACCCTGTCTGGGAGGTGGCCACACCTCCCTGTGACAGCTTACCTATTGTTGGGCCTCCTCCACTGTGAGTTTCGGTCATCAGCAGGAGGGCAGCCCAGTGTCTGTGACTGGTGGCATCCATTTTGTGATGCCAGGGCTCTTCAGGATTATACCGCGTTTCCACAGTAGGTACATGTCTATCCCTGTAGAAGGGTGGGATCATACTCCCACAACAGATACTGGTATGGGGGGTATGATTCCAAAGCGTCTGACACCAAACATGACATGTTTTGATGCAGCCATCCCAAAGTTAGCATTTACCGCGAGGTTATAATGCACTTAAGAGTATATGGTTTGACCGCATTCACAAACAGCCCCAGAGAATGGACTCTGAGAGCTGCAGAGGGGCCCTGCTCAGGTAGAGGTACCCCCTCACATGGAAACCAAGCACCCTGCCCTCAGGATTGATAGGGCCTGCCTTAGGGGTGACTGATAGTTTTAAATGTGTGTGCAGGAGAGATATAGTGAACGTATATCTCAGTGAGGAGTTTAAGCACTACCTCACCCAGGCTGCAGTAGCAGGCCTGTGGTGTCAGATTTAGTCTGCTTCCCAGGGGTGGTATAATACATGCTTCAACCCTTGGTAGGCCTGTGAAGTACCTATGCCCTTGGTACCTAAGGTACCATATACAATGGGACTCAGAGGGCACCACAGTATCCAATTACTAGTACACCTAATATGCACTCCATGTTGTTTAGAGAGATCAGAGAGGCTGGGTCCCTGATTAGCAGGGTCCCAGTCAGACTATAGCCAGAAACCAGTGTTAACATAAAAAAGTGGGGGCAACACAAGAGGCAGATCTACTCTCCTACAAGGGGTCTAGAAATATGCAAGAGGGATGCAGATTTTGGAACAGAGGTTCATAAAGAAGCAAGAGAAGTGCAGAAAGAAACAACAGGGGTTCATAAAGAGGCAAGAGTAGTGCAGAACAAAGCAATAGAGGTGTAGAAAAAGGCAAGAGAGGTGCAGAAGCATGCAAGAAAAGTGCAGAAAGAGGGAACAGGGGTACAGAAAGAGGCAAGAAGGATACATAAATTTACAAGACAGGTGCACAAAGAAGCAAGAGCAGTGCAGAAAGAAGCAAGAGAAGTACAGAATGAAGCAAGGGAGGTGGGCAAAGAGAGAAGAGGCATGCAGAAATTTGGAAAAGAGGTGCAGAAAGAACTATGAGCAGTGCAGAAAGAACCAACAGAGGTGCAAAAAGAGGCAAGAGGGGTGCAGAAAGGGGTAGGAGAGGTGCACAAAGCATCAAGAGGGGTACATAAAGAGGCAGGAGGGGTGCAGAAAGAAGGAAGAGAAGTGCAGAAAGAAGCAACAGAGGTGCTGAAAGAGGCACGAAGGGTGCAGAAAGAGGCAAGAGAAGTGCAGAAAGAAGAAACAGAGGTGCAGAAGGAGGCAAGAGAACTGCAGAAAGAGGCCAGAGAGTTGCAGAAACAGGCAAAAGAGTTACAGAAAGAGGGAACAGTATGGCAAACTGAGGCAATAAGTGATACAGAAAGAGGGAAGAGGAGTCCAGAAATAGGCAGGAGGGATGCAGACATTTGGAACAGAGGTGCATAAAGCAGCAAGAGAAGTGCAAAAATCAGCAGGAGAGGTGTCAAAAGAAGCAAGATAAGTGTAGAAAGAAGGAACAGTGGTGCAGAAAGAGGCAAGAGTGGTGCAGCAAGGGGCAGGAGAAGTACAGACAGAAGCAACAGAGGTGCAGGAGACAAGAGAACTGCAGGAAGAGGAAAGAGTTGCAGAAACAGGCAAATGGGGTGCAGAAAGAGGGAACAGGTGGGCAGACTGAGGCAAGAGAGGTACAGAAAGAGGGAAGAGGGGCCCAGATATAGGCAAGTGGGATGCATAAGTTTGGAACAGAGATGCAAACAGAAGAAAGAGCAGTGCAGAAAGGACCAACAGAGGTGCAGAAAGAGGCAAGAGGGGTACAGAAAGAGGCAAGAGGGGTACAGAAAGAGGCAAGTGAAGTACAGAACAAAGCAAAAGAGGTACAGAAAGAGGCAAGAGACCTGCAGAGAAAGGGAAGAGAGGTGCAGAATGAGATAGGAGAGGTGCACAAAGAGGCAAGTGGGTACAGACAGAGGCAAGAGGGGTACAGATAGAAGAAAGAGAAGTGCAGAAAGAAGCAACAGAGGTGCTGAAAGCGGAACGAAGGTTGCAGAAAGAGGCAAGAAAAGAACAGAAAGAAGCAACAGAGGTACAGAAAGAGGCACGAGTGGTGCAGAAAGAGGGAGGAGAGGTATAGAAAGGAGCAAGAGAGTTGCAAAAAGAGGCAAGACGGGTGCAGAAAGTGGTAGGAGAGCTGCACAAAGAGGTAAAAGGGGTACAGAAAGAGGCAGGAGGGGTGCAGAAAGAAGGAAGAGAAGTGAAGAAACAAGAAACAGAGGTGCTGAAAGAGGCACAAAGTGTGCAGAAAGAGGCAAGAGAAGTGCAGAAAGAAGCAACAGAGGTACAGAAAGAAGCAAGAGTGGTGCAGAAAGAGGGAGGAGAGGTATAGAAAGAGGCAAGAGAGTTGCACAAAGAGCGCAGAGGCATGCAGAAAGAGGCAAGAGAGGTGCAGAAAGAAGCAAGTGAGGTACAGAAGATGAAAGAGAAGTACAGAAAGAGGCAAGAGAGGTGCAGAAAGAAGCAAGAGAAGTGCAGAAAAAAGGGACAGGGGTACAGAAAGAGGCAAGAAGGTGGTGCGAGAAGCAAGAGAGTTGCTGAAACAGGCAAAAGGGATGCAGAAAGAGGGAACAGGTGGGCAGACTGAGGCAAGAGAGGTACAGAAAGAGGGAAGAGGGGTCCAGAAAGAGGCAAGAGGGAGGCAGAAACTTGAAACAGAGATGCAGAAAGAAGCAAGAGCAGTGGAGAAAGGACCAACAGAGGTGCAGAATGAAGCAAGGGGGTACAGAAAGTGGAAAGTAAAGTAAAGAACAAAGCAAAAGAGGTGCAGAAAGATTCAAGAGAACTGCAGAAAAAGGGAAGAGAGGTGCAGAAAGAGACAGGAGAGGTGCACAATGAGGCACGAGGAGTACAGAAAGATGCAAGAAGGGTGCAGAAAAAGGCAAGAGAATTGGAGAAAGAAGTAACAGAGGTGCTGAAAGAGGCAAGAGGAGTGCAGAAAGAGGTGAGAGAGGTGAGGAAGCAGGCAAGAAAGGTGCAGAAATAGGGAACAGGGGTACAGAAAGAAGCAAGAGGGATACAGAACGTTGCAGGAGAGGTACAGAAAGAAGCAACAGCAGTGCAGAAAGAAGCAAGAGAAGTGCAGAAAGAAGCAAGAGAGGTGGACAAAGATAGGAGATGGATGCAGAGATGTGCAAAAGAGGTGCAGAAAGAACCAAGAGCAGTGCAGATAAAACCAACAGAGGTGCAAAAAGAGGCAAGAGGGGTGCAGAAAGGGATAGGAGAGGTGTACAAAGAGAAAAGAGGGGTGCAGAAAGGGATAGGAGAGGTGCACAAAGAGGCAAGAGGGGTACAGAAAGAATAGCGGGGTGCAGAAAGAAGGAAGACAAGTGAAGAAAGAAGAAACAGAGGTGCTGAAAGAGGCACAAAGTTTGCGGAAAGAGGCAAGAGAAGTGCAGAAAGAAGCAACAGAGGTACAGAAAGAGGCAAGAGTGGTACAGAAAGAGCGAGGAGAGATGTAGACAGAGGCAAGAGAGTTGCACAAAGAGGGAAGAGGGGTGCAGTAAGAGGCAAGAGGGGGCAGAAAGCACACAAGTGAGGTGCAGAAGAGGCAAGAGGGGTGCAGAAATAGGCAAGAGAAGTGCAGAAAGAGGCAAGAGAATTGCTGAAAGAAGCAACAGAGATGCAGAAGAAGGCAAGAGAACTGCAGAATCGAGGCAAGAGAGTCGCAGAAACAGGCAAAAGAGGTACAGAAAGAGGGAACAGGTGGGCAGCCTAGGGCAAGAGAGGTACAGAAAGAGGAAAGAGGGGTCCAGAAATAGGCAAGAGGGATGCAGAAATTTGGAACAGAGATGAGTAAAGAAGCAAGAGGGGTGCTGAAAGTAGCAAGAGATGTGTAGAAAGAAGCAAGAGAAGTGCAGAAAGAAGGAACATGGGTACAGAAAGATATAAGAGGGCAGCAACAAAAGGCATGAGAAGTACAGACAGAAGGAGGAACAGAGGTGCAGAAGGAGACAAGAGAACAAGTGGGCAGACTGATGCGAGAGGTACAGAAAGAGGAAGAGGGGTCTAGAAATACGCAAGAGGGTGCACAAAGAAACAAGAGGAGTGCAGAAAGAAGCAACTGGGGTACAGAAAGAGGCTAGAGAAGTGCAGAAAGAAGCAACAGAGGTGCAGAAGGAGGTAAGAGAACTGCAGAAAGAGGTAAGAGAGTTGCAGAAATAGGCACAAAAGGTACAGTACGGAAAGAGGACACAGGTGGGCAGACTGAGGCAAGAGAGGTACAGAAAGAGGGAAGAGGGCTCCAGAAATAGGCAAACGGGATGGACAAATTTAGAACAGAGGTACCAAATGAGACAGGAGAGGTACACAAAGAGGCAAGAGGGGTACATAAAGAGGCAAGAGGGGTGCAGAAAAAAGCAAGAGAAGTAGAGAAAGAAGTAACAGAGGTGCTGAAGGAGGCAAGAGGGGTGCAGAAGGGGATAGGAGAGGTGCACAAAGAGGCAAGAGGGATACAGAAAGAGGCAAGAGGGGTGCTGAAAGAAGAAAGAGAATTGCAGAGAGAATCAACAGAGGTGCTGAAAGAGGAACAAAGGGTGCAGAAAGGGGCAAGAGAAGTGCGGAAAGAAGCAACAGAGGTGCAGAAATAGGCAAGAGTGGTGCAGAAAGAGGGAGGGAGGAAAGGTGTAGAAAAGAGGCAAGAGAGTTGCACAAAGAGGGAAGAGGGGTGAAGAAAGAGGCACAAGGGGTGCAGAAAGAAACAAGTGAGGTGCAGAAACAGGCAAGAGAGGTGCAGAAAGAGGCAAGGGAAATGCAGAAAGAGGCAAGAGGGATGCAGCAAGAGGCAAGGGAGGTATAGACAGAAGCAAAAGAGGTACAGAAGGAGACAAGAGAACTGCAGAAAGAGTCAAGAGAGTTGCAGAAATAGGCAAAGGGGTACAAAAAGAGGGAACAGGTGGATGGACTGAGGCAAGAGAGGTACAGAAAGAGGGAAGAGAGGTCTAGAAATAGGTAAGAGGGATGCAGAAATTTGGAACAGAGGTGCATAAAGAAGCAAGAGCAGTGCAGAAAGGACCAACAGAGGTGGAGAAAAAGGCAGGAGGGTAAAGAAAGAGGCAAGTGAATTGCAGAACAAAGCAAAAGAGGTACAGAAAGAGGCAAGAGAACTGCAGAAAAAGGTAAGGGTGGTCCAGAATGAGAAGGGAGAGGTGCACAAAAAGGCAAGAGCGGTACAGAAAGAAGCAAGAGGGGTGCAAAAAAGCAAGAAAAGTAGAGAAAGGAGTAACAGAGATGCTGAAAGAGGCAAGAAGGGTTCAGAAAGAGACAGAGAAGTGCAGAAGGAAGCAACTGATGTGCAGAAAGAGGCAAGAGAGGTGCAGAAGTAGGCAAGAAAGGTACAGAAAGAGGGAATAGGGGTGCAGAAAGCGGAAAGAGGGATACATACATTTGCAAGAGAGGTACAGAAGGAAGCAAGAGCAGTGCAGAAAGAAGCAAGATAAGTACAGAAAGAAAGAAGAGAGGTGGACAAAGAGGGAAGAGGGATGCAGAAATTTCAAAAGGGGTGCAGAAAGAACAATGAGCAGTGCAGAAAGAAGAAACAGAGGTGCAAAAAAGGCAAGTGGGGTGCAGAAAGGGGTAGGAGAGGTGCACAAAGAGGCAAGAGGGGTACAGAAAGAGACAGGAGGGGTACAGAGAGAAGGAAGAGAAGTGCAGAAAGAAGAAACAGAGGTGCTGAAAGAGGCAAGAAGGGTGCAGAAAGAGGCAAGAGAAGTGCAGAAAGAAGCAATAGAGGTACAGAAAGAGGCAAGAGTGGTGCAGAAAGAGGGAGGAGAGGTGTAGACAGAGGTTAGAGTGTTACACATAGAGGGAAGAGGGGTGCAGAAGAGGCAAGAGAGGTGCAGAAAGAGGCAAGAGGGGTAGAGAAATAGGCTAGAGAAGTGCAGAAAGAGGCAAGAGACTTGCTAAAAGAAGCAACAGGAGTGCAGAAAGAGGCAAAAGAAGTGCAGAAAGAAGCAACAGAGGTACGGAAGGAGGCAAGAGAACTGCAGAAAGAGGAAAGAGAGTTGCAGAAACACGCAAAAGACGTACAGAGAGAGGGAACAAGGGGCAGACCGAGGCAAGAGAGGTGCAGAAAGATATAAGAGGGTGCAGAAAGAGGCAAAACAGGTGCAGACATTTGCAAGAGAAGTGCAGAAAGAGGCAAGAGAGGTGATGAAACAGGCATTAAGGGTGCAGAAAGAGGCAAGAGAAGTGCAGAAGAAAGCAACAGAGGTATGGAAAGAGGCAAGAGTGGTGCAAAAAGAGGGGAGAGGGGTGTAGAAGGAGGCAAGAGAGTTGCACAAAAAGGGAAGAGGTTGTGTAGGAGAGTAGGATCTGCTTCACATGGGTACCCCCACTTTTTGCTGGTGTTTCACTGTTTTTCGACCTTAGTCTGGCTGTGGCCCTGCTAATCAGGACCCCAGCCTAGCTGCTTCCTCTCTAAAATGGATTCCATGTACATTAGGTACATTTCTAATTGGATTCTGGAGTGCCTTATAAGCCTCTAGTATATGGTATACTATGTACCTAGGGCATAGGTACCTCAGAGGCCTACCAGGGGCTGAAGCATGTATTATGTCACCCCTGGGAAGCACTCCAAAATGACACCACAGGTCTGCTACTGCAACGTGGGTAAGGTGGTGCATGCACCCCTGACAGTGGTAAAGGCTACCTATATCCACATATATATACAGACACATATACACCTATAAGTCACTCCTATGGCAGGCCTTAACAATCCTGAAGGCAGATCACTTGGTTTTGTTTGAGAGGGTGCCCAAGCATGAGCTGAGCCTCTCTACAGCTTTCGGAAATACTTCCTTATGGCTGTTCTGTGAAACAGCCATAGCATATACTCTTAAGTGCATTATGGCTGCATCAAAACATGTCGTGTTTGGTGTCAAACATTTTGGAATACTACCTCCCCGCCAGTTCTGGCGGCGGGGATAGCATTCCACCCTTCTAGAGGGTGAGACATGTTCACACTGGTCTACCCGGTTAAAACTTTCCAAAGCCCTGGCATCACAAAATGGATGCCAGTGCCACAGACACAGGTCTGGCCTCCTGCTGCTGACCGACACTCCGGCAGGGGAGGCCTGGACAATAGGTTTCCTGTCACAGGGAGGTGTAACCACCTCCCCAGATAGGCAGATGTGTATTGGGGCAGGGTGGGTGCATTCAGAGAATGCTTTTGAGACACTGCCTGGGGCACACAAGGTGTCCCTGTGCATAGCCCAGTTCAAACGGGTTGCAAGGGCATTCAGCCCCTGCTCTGGCACGAAACTGGACAAAGGAAAGGGGTGTAACCATCCCCTCCCCAGGTCCACCCATAGGTGGGGCCTTGGAGTTAGTCCATCCCCTAAACTTGGCATAAGTATAGGAACCCAGTCCCTAGGATTTTAGATTACCCTGGATGAAACTCTGCAACATAAATCCTGGACCTTCGACGTTCTATCCTGACTAGAAGACTTAGGAAATCTCCCTTGGGGTCAAGGAGTGACTCCCCTGCTTGGCAGGCATCAAAAATGCAACTGTCCAGTCTGCAATTCCGAAGCTCCCGCTGGACGCCGAAGTCTCTGCATCACCAGAGGTGGATTTCCTGACTTCCCTGAGACTACCCTGAGTCCACAGCAAAGCTGAGGCCCATGGCTATCGTGGGTGATGAGGAACTGTGAGCCCTGGGTACCGCGTACTATTGATGGTACATCAACTTCCTGTTTATCCTTGAAGTTCTGCTTTGTGCTTTGAGTAGCCCCATCCTTGAGCACTGACTGCACCAAAGATCTCGTGCCTCCACTCCACGAGTGACCCGTGGGCCGGGTTCCAGTGCGACCGCTTGGGGCTCCTTCGCGATCGCTAGCGCATTGGCTAGTGGGTCCCCACAAAGGCAACTTCTCTTCTGCTTGGGCTTCCAATATTGCTACAGACGTGCCCTGACTTACCGTCGCTAGGTGAGTCTCTTAGATCTTGCTGGTCTGCACCGACGTCCTTCTTCTTTTTCCACGAGACTTGCCGTTGCCAAGGTTTGTTAGGTCCAATCTGGTCGCCGACACCGCAGCACTCGACAGCCTTTGTGGGAGAGCTCGAATCTGGCTCGTGGACTTTGTCAAAGCGTCCTGGACGTCGTGGCCGAACAGTCAAGACACCTGACAACTCACCTGAAGCACCCGACATCTGTGGGCATTGGTCCATCGTGTCCCTGGTCACTGGCAAGTGACCCAGACTCTGTCGCCTCTGCTTTCAGGTTCCTTCCATCTTCGATCCAGGCTTGGATCCACCCGGACACTTCACTTCACGGCAGCTGCACTTCTTGAGCAGCTTCCATTGAAATCGACGACGCGACCCGACACCAAAAGGCACCTATGCACACGGCTTCCCTGGGTGAGGTAACTGGAGTACTCTGGTGCTCCTGTGGGTGTTAGCCCGAGAACTGTCTAAGTCCAAAAGGGTTTGGTCCTGAGTCCATTCTAAGTGTCCTAAATCTTTAAATTTTCAACAGCGACATTGCCCATAGAATACAACAGGAACCCGCGGCTGTGTTCTCACATTGCACACGGCCCCCATGGGTCCCCTGTGTCACTACCTTGGGTGGTTCCTCGGGGTTCCAGTGATTCTACAGGCTCTAGGCCTTGTGTCTAGTTCAGTCGTGGTTCTTATACCACTTTTTTGGTATATGGTTTGATATGCCCTTAGGGCCCAAACATGTATTTGTGCTATTACTGTTGATTACTGACTTGTAACTTAAGTACTTCGAACTCTAGCCTCATAAAGAGACTAGAGGGGTGTGTTTAATCTTAAATACATATATTTTAACTATATACCTGGTGTGGTTGTCCTTTCATTTGATCATTCAAGAGATTATAGACTGGTAAAACAAGCTGCTTTACATTCCTTCAAGACTTGGCCTGAAGGCTGCTCTCCATAGCTACCACTAGGAAGGCTTTCATTAAAGGTTGTCTTTAACCTATACCAATAAGGGGTTGTTTGGACTGATACAGGGTGCCCACTAGAACTAGTGGACAGCATATATCAGGCCAACTTCTCACATTGGTGTGCAGCGTGTGGGATTCCAGCTTGCTATTGTTTTACCAGATAATCTCAATTGAATTGATCAACTGAAAACCACTAAAGGTACCTAAGGTACATATAATATCAAGTTTAGGATACAGTAAGTTCTACTGAACTTAGTGTTGTGTGTTAAGGGATAGCACACCCTTTCTACAACTCAAGAGAGGTTAGTAGGCCACACTAGTGTAGGTAGTGCAATACACCACACCACATTAGTAATGTCTAACCAGCCAGAAACCAGCAGGTCCCTGCCAGAAGCCATGGGCTTCTCCCCTATAGATATGAGGATTTTACTTTTGCACAGCTTAGGTCCTTATGTTCCATTAGGAAGCTGAAGACAGGCAAAAGCCCAACCACCCAGTATCTCTTAGAGATACGCAAGCTAGATGATCTCTCAGCCTCTAGTGGGTCTGATGGGGTAGCCAGAGTGGGTGGGGCAGTAGTTGAGGGTGGGCCTAGGGGTGGAAACTCCCCTGACCCTACCTCTACTGCTGAGCAGACTGATGACAATGATCAGGATCTGGTGAACACAGCTCACCTGGAAGAAGATGAGGAGGATGACAACAATGCTCCCCTCTTTGTTCCTCCAGGGAGAGTTGAACACAGGACTAGAAGAAATAGATCTTCCTCAGAGGAGTCTGTTCACTCTACCTCGTCTGTAGGGACCTCTGTTTCTTCTCGCAGAGGGAGGGAAACCTCCCAGGAGAGGAGAGAGAGACTGCTGAAGTATGAGCAAGATAAATTAAACCCCAGAAAGCAGCAGATGGCCTTAGATAGGGAAGCCCTGGAGCTCTACAGAGCTAGTAAAAAGGAGGGACTGGAGTCCCTTGGTGGCAGCAATTTCCCTAGAGATAGGGAGAGGTCTTATGACCATAGAAACCTGAATACGATTGTCCCTCCCTACCAGGGTGGGGATGACATCCACAAATGGACATCTGCCTTAGAAAGGGCCTGTAAAGTACAGAGGGTCCATCAAAGTCAGTGGGCAGCAATCTTATGGCTCTCCTTTACAGACAAAGGTAGAGATAAGCTCCTCACTGTAAGAGAAGAGGATGCTGATGATTACCAGGTCTTGAAAAGTGCATTAATAGATGGGTTTGGCCTAACCACTGAGCAATACAGGTTAAAGTTCAGAGATACCCAAAAAGCACAAAATCAAGACTGGGTGGACTTTGTTGACTGTTCTGCTAAGGCTCCGGAATGATGGTTATTGGACAGTAAAGTGTGTGACTTCACAGGATTGTATAATCTGATAATGAGGGAGCAGATTCTTAATAACTGTCAAAATCAGCTGTTGCACCAGTACCTGGTAGACTCTGATCTGACCTCTCCCCAAGAATTGGGAAAGAAGGCAGAGAAATGGGTCAGAACCAGGGTGAGGCAGAAGGTACAAAACCAAGGTGGTGACCCAAGGAAGCAAGACTCTAAGAACTCTGATAAGGGTGGAGACAAGGGTAAAGACCATAAGTCTTCTCAAGGGCCCCAAAAATCTTCTTCAGGTGGGGATTCACAGGCTAACAAAGGGAAAGGCCAAAAGAAACCATGGTGCAAAGTCTGTAAGCAAAAGACACACTGGACCAGTGACTGCACCAAGTCCAAAGAGAATACTCCAACCCCCACCAATGCCCCTAAGGCACTTGCTCCCCCTAGTGTAGTTACAATTGGTGGTGGGAATACACAAGCTAAGGGTTTAGTAGGGTTGACCCTGGGACCTGAGTTGGGCTCTGGTCTAGTCAGAGAGACCACTCAGCCTGTTCTTGTCTGTGATGGGGGCATGGATATGACCCCCTCTGTGAGTCCCAGTAACTTGGGCAAGTACAGGCAACAGCCTTTGATCAATGGAGTACAAGCTTGGGCATTCAGGGACACAGGAGCAAGTGTCACTATTGTGACAAAAGATCTTGTGAACACTGGGCAGATCATACTTGGTGAAATGTACCAAGTGACCAATGCTAGCAACGTCAGAAAAGACCATTCTCTGGCTGTTGTTAACTTCTCCTGGGGAGGGGTAAATGGCCTTGAGAATGTTGTGGTAAGTGCAGACCTACCAGTACAGTGCTTGCTTGGCAATGATTTGGAGACTTCAGCTTGGGCCGAAGTGGAGCTCAGGACCCATGCAGAAATGTTAGGGATCCCTGCTCATGTCTTTGCTGTGACTAGGTCACAGGCTAAAATGTCAAAAGCTGGACAGGCCCTGGATTCTGGAACAATAAACCAGGTGCCTCCAAGAGAAGGAACAGTAGGGTTAAGGCTGAGCCTTCCCCCCTGACTCAGAATGAAGATAAGTCTCTTCAGGGAGATGATCTTGAGCCTGAAGAAGGAACTGTCCAAGAGGAGCTTGAACCTACCAGGTTGAGTTCTTGGGGACAGGGGGCCCTTCCAGGTCTGATCTGAGCCAGGAGCAGCAAACCTGCCCCTCTCTTGAACCCCTCAGAAAGCAAGCTGCTGATGAGGCTGCTGGAATGCTAGTGGCACCCATAAAGTTTATTGGGATGATGGACACCTTTACTCAGAGAGTAGAGACCCCAAGCCTGGTGCCTCCAGCAGGTTGGTCCTACTTCGGATGTTTAGGGGTTTCCAACTGACACTAGCCCATAAAATGTCTCTAGCAGGACACCTGGGCCAGAACAAGACTTGGGACAGAATTGTCCCTCACTTTCACTGGCCCCACATGTCTGAAGACACAAATACGTTTTGTTGCTCCTGTGTAACCTGCCAAGCCAGTGGCAAAGCAGGTGGCACTACAAAGGCCCCCCTGATACCACTACCTGTGGTGGGGGTTCCCTTTGAGAGGGTAGGGATTGACATTGGTGGTCCCATGGATCCTCAAACAGCATCTGGGCACAGGTTTATACTGGTGGTAGTGGATCATGCCACCAGGTACCCAGAAGCAATTCCCCTAAGGACCACTACAGCACCTGTGATGGCAAGAGCTCTCTTGAGTATATTCTCAATAGTAGGCTTTCCTAAGGAGGTAGTATCTGACAGAGATGCAAAATTGATGTCAAGTTACTTAACTGCTATGTGGAAGGAGTGTGGAGTGAATTACAAATTCACCACACCCTATCACCCACAATGCAATGGATTAGTTTAAATGTTCAACAAAACCTTAAAGGGCATGATCAAAGGACTCCCAGAGAACCTTAGGCAAAAATGGGACCTGCTCTTGCCCTGCCTTATATTTGCATACAGGGAGGTGCCTCAATAGGGGGTTGGCTACAGCCCATTTGAACTTTTGTTTGGACACCCTGTCAGGGGTCCATTGTGTTTGGTGAAGGAAGGATGGGAGTTACCTCTCAAGCCCCCAAAGCAAGACATAGTGGACTATGTACTTGGTCTCCGCTCCAGGATGGCTGAGTACATGAAAAAGGCAACTAAAAACCTTGAGGCTAGCTAGGAACTGCAAAAAGCCTGGCATGACCAAAAGGCTGTACTGACTCTTTATCAGTCAGGACCGAAAGTGTGGGTGTTGTAGCCTGTGGCCCCAGCAGTTCTCCAGGACAAGTGGAGTGGACCCCACACTATTGTTGAACAGAAGGGAGAGGTTACTTATTTAGTAGACCTAGGAACTCCCAGGAGTCCCCACAGGGTTCTCCATGTCAACAGGCTAAAGCCATATGTGGACAGGGCTGACATGGGCTTGCTCATGGCTACTGATGAGGGACAGGAGGAAGAGAGTGACCCACTCCCTGACCTTCTCTCCCAGAACCCTGATGATGGGTCAGTTGATGGTGTAGCCTTGGCAGGCAGCCTCACTGCCCAGCAGCAAACTGATTGCAGACAAGTACTCAATCAGTTCAGACACATGTTCTCACTGACTCCAGTCAGACTACCTGGTGCACTCATGAAATGGACACTGGGGACAGCCTGCCTATTAAAAATTAAGATTTATAGGCAACCTGACCATGTCAGGGACTGTATCAGGACAGAAGTCCAGAAAATGTTGGATTTGGGTGTTATTGAACCCTCAGATAGCCCTTGGGCTAGTCCAGTGGTCCTTGTGTCAAAACCTCACACCAGTGGTGGAAAAAGAGAGATGAGGTTTTGTGTGGACTACAGGGGTCTCAATGCAGTCACTAGGACTGATACCCATCCAATACCAAGGGCAGATGAGCTCATAGATACTTTGGCCTCGGCCAAGTACCTTAGCACATTTGACTTGACAGCTGGCTACTGGCAGATCAGATTAGCTGATGATGCAAAGCCAAAGACAGCATTTTCAACCCTTAGTGGGCACTATCAATTTGTGGTAATGCCCTTTGGTCTGAAAAATGCACCTGCCTCTTTCCAAAGGTTGGTGAATACAGTTTTCACAGGTCTGGAAGCCTTTAGTGCAGCATATCTAGACGATATTGCTGTCTTTAGCTCCACCTGGGAGGATAACCTGGTCCACCTAAGGAATGTTTTGGAGACCCTGCAAAGGTCAGGCCTCACGATCAAGGCTACTAAGTGCCAGATAGGGCAGAGTCAGGTTGTGTACCTGGGCCACCTTGTAGGTGGAGGCCAGCTTCAACCACTGCAGAGCAACATCCAGACCATCATGGACTGGGTTGCTCCAACTACCCAGACTCAGGTGAGAGCCTTCTTAGGCCTGACTGGGTACTATAGGAGATTTGTCAAGGGGTATGGATCAATAGTAACACCCCTGAATGACTTAACTTGTTAGAAAGTGCCCAAAAAGATTCAGTGGACAGCTAGCTGTCAAAAGGCATTTGATGACCTGAAGCAGGCCATGTGCACTGCTCCCATTCTGCATAGTCCTGATTACTCCAAGAAGTTCATTGTCCAAACAGATACATCTGAATTGGGGGTAGGGGCTGTACTGTCACAATTGAATGATGAAGGTCAGGATCAGCCAGTAGCTTTCATAAGCAGAAGGCTGACCCCTAGAGAGAAACGTAGGTCAGCCATTGAGAGGGAGGCCTTTGCTGTGGTTTGGGCTCTGAAGAAGTTAAGGCCATACTTGTTTGGTACTCACTTCCTAGTTCAGACAGACCATAAGCCCCTCTTATGGCTAAAACAAATGAAGGGTGAAAACCCCAAACTGCTTAGGTGGTCCATTTCCCTACAGGGGATGGACTTTACAGTGGAACATAGACCTGGGAGTAACCATGCCAATGCAGATGGACTCTCTAGGTATTTCCACTTAGAACACAAAGCCTCAACTGGTCAAGGTTAGTTTAATGTCCCTGCGTTTGGGGGAGGGGGGTTGTGTACGAGAGAAGGATCTGCTTCACATGGGTACCCCCACTTTTTGCTGGTGTTTCACTGTTTTTTGACCTTAGTCTGGCTGTGGCCCTGCTAATCAGGACCCCAGCCTAGCTGCTTCCTCTCTACAATGGTTTCCATGTACATTAGGTACATTTCTAATTCGACTCTGGAGTGCCTTATAAGCCCCTAGTATATGGTATACTATGTACCTAGGGCATAGGTACCTCAGAGGCCTACCAGGGGCTGAAGCATATATTATGCCACCCCTGGGAAGCACTCCAAAATGACACCACAGGTCTGCTACTGCAACCTGGGTAAGGTGGTGCTTGCACCCCTTACAGTGGTATAGGCTACCTATATCCACATATATATACAGACACATATAAACCTATAAGTCACTCCTATGGCAGGTCTTGACAATCCTGAAGGCAGAGCACTTGGTTTTGTGTGAGAGGGTGCCCAAGCATGAGCGGAGCCCCTCTGCAGCTTTTGGAAATACTTCCTTATGGCTGTTGTGTGATACAGCCATACCATACACTCTTAAGTGCATTATAACCTTGCGGTAAATGCTAACTTTGGAATGGCTGCATCAAAACATGTCGTGTTTGGTGTCAAACATCTTGGAATTCTACCTCCCGCCAGTTCTGGTGGCGGGGTAGCATTCCACCCTACCCAGTTAAAACTTTCCAAAGCCCTGGCATCACAAAATGGATGCCACTGCCACACACACGGGCCTGGCCTCCTGCTGCTGACCGAAACTCTGGCAGGGGAGGACTGGACAATAGGTTTCCTGTCACAGGGAGATGTAACCACCTCCCCAGACAGGCAGATGTGTATTGGGGCAGGGTGGGTGCATTCAAAGAATGCTTTTGAGACACTGCCTGGGGCACACAAGGTGTCCCTGTGCATTGCCCAGTTCAAACCGGTTGCAGGGGCACTCAGCCCCTGCTCTGGCACGAAACTGGACAAAAGGGAAGGGGTGTAACCACCCCCTCCCCAGGTCCACCCATAGGTGGGCCCTTAGAGTTAGTCCATCCCTTAAACGTGGTATAAGTATAGGAACCCAGTCCCTAGAATTTTAGATTACCCCGGATGAAACTCTGCAACATAAACCCCGGACTTTCGACGGTCTATCCTGACTAGAAGACTGAAGAAATCTCCCTTGGGGTCAAGGAGTGACTCCCCTGCTTGGCAGGCACCAAAGAAGCAACTGTCCGGTCTGCAATTCTAAAGCTCCCGCTGGACACCAAAGTCTCTGCATCACCAGAGGTGGATTTCCTGACTTCCCCAAGGCTACCCTGAGTCCACAGCAAAGCTGAGGCCCGTGGCTATCGTGGGTGATGAGGAACCATGACCCCTGGGCATTGCATACTATTGCTGGTACATCAACTTCCTGTTCATCCTTGAAGTTCTGCTTTGGGCTCCGAGTAGCCCCAACCTTGAGCACTGACTGCACTGAAGATCTCTGGCCTCCACTCCATGAGTGACCCGTGGGCCGGGTTCCAGTGCGACTGCTTGAGGCTCCTTTGCGATCGCTAGCCCGTTGGCTAGTGGGTCCCCACAAAGGCAACTCCTCTTCTGCTTGGGCTTGCCTGGTTTCTCCAGACGTGCCCTGACTTACCCTTGCTGGGTGAGTCCCTCAGACCTTGCAGGTCTGCACCGACGTCCTTCATCTCTTTCCACAAGACTTGCCGTTTCCAAGGCTTGTTGGGTCCAATCTGGTCGCCGACACTGCAGGACTCAACAGACTTTGTGGGACAGCTCAAATCCAGCTTGCAGATTTCGTCGACACCTCCTGGACCTCGTGGTTGAAGAGTCAAGACACCCATCAACTCACCTGAAGCACCCGACATCTGTATGTCAGGATTGTCGAGCGCAGGACACTGTGAGTAGTGAATGTGTCTATGCGCATGCTCCATTAAGGACGGGACGATAGAAAAGCGGAACGCGCAAGGACTCGAGGCTTCGCGTTCTAGTGTTTGCCTCGTAGTCGTGGGATCCGCTTCCTGTTTCCTGAGACTTCCTTCAGTATCCGGATGTTATTTGTCTTCCTTGGCGTCCGTTTGCACGAGACTTGTTTCTGGCTCGTTACCGCCTTGAGCTTTTGCCCCTGAAGACTGTTTGTCTGCCTGGCCGTGGTTTCTCCACAATCAGGGTTTTTGTTGTTTACTGAGTGCCGTTCCGTCGGCATTTCGCCCTTAACCTTTCCCTCCTCCTGTACTACCCCGCATACCCAGCGCTCCGCCCGCCTTTCTGGAGCTCTCCTGGGGGTCGGCCGGGTGTCTGGGGTGCTTTCCCTTCCCGGCTGAGGGGTTGGCATACCCAGCGCTCCGCCCGCCTTTCAGGAGCGGCATTCCCGGGGGTCGGCCGGGTGTCTGTGGGTGCATTCTTTCCCCGGTGGCCACTTACTCCCTTCTGGTACTATCTACGCTGGTACCAATTTCAGCGATATAAGAGATACTCCGTATGCCTCTCTGGATTTTGTTGTCAGAGGCTTGACTACACATAGTCCACCCGCCAACTCTGCAAACAAAGACTCAATCTACCTACAGTGCGCCTGGAACCCTGCTGCTGTGGTTTTGGACTATCGTGGAGCAGTTTCGCCAGAGCCTCGCCCTGCCTGCCTGTATATCTGGTAACGGGAGATATTTGCGGGAGGGAAGGAGGGAGCCCTTGGAATAAAGGGGACCCAGATATAATTGTTTCCTCTGTTCTCAGTTGTAGGGATTCGACTAAACAGCTTCGCCCCCAGAGGGTCCTCCACAAACATTCTACTCCCAAACACAGACCTTAGGTACTGTCTTTTCCTTGGGTTACAAGTGAACTTCATCCCATTGTTTGTTTCCCTCTGTCTCCTAACTCTATCATTCCCTTCTAGACACAGTCGCCAGAGACATCTACATAGACCAGATACCACCATATCATTGCATCTAGAAGAGTCGTGGACTGTGGTCACCGAGATTTCTTCCCCTTTTACCTTGTTTTGTTTCCCTGTTTTCCCCTGGTACCTGTGCTCTCTAGGTTCTGATAGAGGCATTAGGTGCTGGCGGAAGGCAGGGACTAGCTACGACTTCTTCGTTGGCTCCGGGTGCTCCTGCAGAATCTATTACGGGTAAGATCTTTACAGAACGCGAAGCCCACGTGATTATTCTGCCCGAGCACCATGGACAGACAGGTAACGTTGGCAGACGTAGCCAACATGTTGGGGAACTTACAATTAGAGACACAGGCTTTGGCAACTAGAGTGAATGCCATACAGAGAGACCAACAAGGGGAGGGACGGTCAGGGAATCCCACGCAAGTGATCCAGGTTACTACACCTCCTTCGGTACCCCTGGCCCCCCCTGAACGGTTCACGGGCGATTCGTCAAAGTTCGCCGCCTTCGTTAGTCAGTGTCAGTTACATTTTTCTTGTAAGGCACACTGTTTTCCTAATGATCAAGCCAAGGTGGCATTCATGATTTCATATATGGGGGGGTCCGCAGCCAATTGGGCAATTCCTCTAATTGAAAGAGATGACATGTTACTACAAACCTATGGGACATTTAAAGAAGAATTTCGGAAATTGTTCGACAAACATACCTACACTCAGTCTGCCGACACCGAGTTACTGGCCCTAAAACAGGGAAACACGGATTTAACTTCATACATCACTTCCTTTCAAAGATTAGTGGTTGAGGCTGGGTGGCCAGAGGAGAAGCGTAGTATCCTATTCTATAGAGGGCTGAGAGACGACATTAAGGACGCCTTATCCCAAATCGTGGATCTCCCTGGTTCCTGCAATGAATTAATCGAGTTAACCGTTAAGATAGACCATAGGCTACAAGAACGCAAGAGAGAAAGGGGCAAACCAGAAGTTCGGGTCGTAACTGTAAGAGAAAGGAAACCTGATCCTGTCACTAACAGAGATGAGGCAGAACCTATGCAAATAGGTATACTAAGGGGGCCCTTAACACCTGAAGAGAGGCGTCATCGACGGGAGAACAAGTTGTGTTTATACTGTGGGAAGGGTGGCCATTTTTTGAGGTCTTGCCCTATCAAGCCTATCCAGTCGAGGAAGTCGGAAAACTAGAAAACCTGGAGTCCTGTGAGACAAGGACCCCGGGTTATTCTGGTTTAAGCGTCTCCTCTTCAGAGATTCAGGTATCTTCTGGTCATTTCTTTGTCCCAGCAAACCTGACTTGGACAAAAGGAGGGAAAAGAGTTCCCGTTATGATTGATTCTGGTGCCTCCGGGAACTTCATGGATAATACCTGGGCTCAGGAACAGTTAGTACAGACATATGACAAAGGTTACGAAGAGACCGTAACCACGATTGATGGGAGTAGGTTGAAATCCGGTCCCATTACACATAAGACGGAGGCCGTAACAGTTCTGATGGAAATCAACCATACGGAGCAGGTGAACTTCGATTTAATCCAGTCACCCCAATTTCCCGTGATTTTAGGCTTACCGTGGCTCAGATTACATAACCCTCTCATAGATTGGCACAAGGGAATTCTACAGTTTAGACCTGAGTTGTGCGAAACCCATATTCTAGCTGCTAGTGCGGTCCCCGTTTCTCCTGAGCCCAGGAACATAGAGGGGTTGCCTGAAGTGTATCACGATCTTCTTTCTATTTTTGACCCTAAAGAAGCGTCTGCTCTTCCCCCTCACAGACCTTTTGATTGTCGGATAGAATTACACACCGGAGCTAAGTTACCTGTCAGTAGAGTGTACTCCCTAACAGAAAAAGAAAATCTGTACTTGCGAGAGTATTTGGACAAGATGCTGGAGCTTGGGTTTATTCGCCCATCTAAGTCCCCCGTCTCCTCTTCCTTGTTTTTCATACCTAAACGGGAAGGTGGATTGCGCTGTTGCATTGACTACAGAGCGCTGAATCAGATCACTATAAAGAACAGATATCCTCTTCCGCTTATCTCCTCACTGCTTGACCGTGTGCGCGGCGCACAAATCTTCACTAAACTAGACTTGCGTGGAGCTTATCATCTGGTCAGGGTCGCAGAGGGAGATGAGTGGAAGACGGCATTCTGCACGAAATATGGGCTGTTCGAATATCTAGTAATGCCCTTTGGGCTATGCAACGCTCCTTCTGCATTTCAGTTTTTCATCAATGAGGTGCTTAGGGATATGCTGGATAAATTCGTTATTGCCTATATTGATGACCTGTTAATCTACTCCACCTCGGTACAGGAACACATCTCCCATGTTAGGCAAGTGTTAGAACAATTACAACACAACCAGTTATATTGCAAATTGGAGAAATGTACGTTCCACGTTCAACAGGTACCCTTCTTGGGCTTCATCATTTCACCCTGGGGAATAACCATGGATCCCCAGAAGGTAGAAGCAATTCAGAGATGGCCTGCTCCCCAAAAGGTGAAAGAAATACAGAGTTTCATTGGGTTTGCCAACTTCTATAGGCGCTTTATTAAGGGCTTTTCTAGGTTGGTAACACCTATCACGAACCTATTGAAGAAGGGTACTCCCTTTGTTTGGTCAGAAGACGCAGAGCAAGCATTTCAAGAGCTCAAGAAGGCGTTTACACAAGCACCGGTACTCCAACATCCTGATCCTGAATATCCTTTCATTGTAGAAGCAGACGCATCAAACACTGCTGTGGGTGGGGTGTTATCCCAAGTAGACCAGTCCACAGGAGAATTACATCCTGTAGCCTATTTCTCACATAAATTAACACCAGCTGAAGTTAATTATGCCATAGGAGAAAAAGAATTACTAGCTATTAAAAAGGCATTCGAGGAATGGAGGCAATACTTACTCGGAACCAGACACACAGTCACTGTCTATACGGATCACCGTAATCTGCAGTTCTTAAAGTCGGCCAAGGCCTTATCAATGAGACAGTTAAGGTGGGCCCAATTCTTCAGCGAGTATGAGTTTACCATCCAGTACAGAGCTGGGAGAAAGAATGGCAAGGCGGATGCATTGTCCAGGATAGGATATGAGATCCCTGAAGAACAGATAGAACCACCCTTTATTATCCCCCACCATAAGATCATAGGGGGAACGTCTGAAGAGGAATTTCTAGCAAGGGCTAAGGAAGAACAAGGCACTTTAGAAGGCCGAGAAATGATAGAATCAGTGGAACCCAGTATGAAGGATGGGCTTGCTTACGTCCAAGGGGGTATAGTCCTAGTAACTTCAGGTTTACAAAAACAGGCTTTGGACTGGTGTCATACACACCCCTTGGCAGGACATCCAGGAATTAAGAAGACGATTGAACTGGTATCGAGATGGTTCTGGTGGCCCTCTGTAAGAAGTGATGTTGAACAATTTGTAAAGACGTGTCATGTCTGTGCTCAAAGCAAGAGTTCACATCAAAAACCTATGGGACTACTGCAACCATTGCCAACTCCACCGGGTCCCTGGCACACCGTATCTCTCGATTTTATTGTAGAACTACCAGTGTCTTCCAAGGGGCACAACACGTTGCTGGTAGTAGTAGACTTGTTTTCTAAGACTGCACACTTTATACCATTGAAGGGTCTCCCTACAGCTCACACTCTCGCAACTGTGTTTCTTCAGCACATAGTAAGATTACACGGGTTTCCCGCAGTGGTAATTTCAGATAGGGGTGCCCAATTTGTTTCCAGGTTTTGGAGAAAATTATGTGCCTTGTTACAAATTGATGTACGTCTGTCGTCTAGCCATCATCCACAGACCGATGGGCAGACCGAAAGAGTCAATCAGTGTTTTGAACAATACATACGCGCCCAGACACTAACTACCACGGCTGATTGGGATGACATGGTATGGATGGCAGAGTTTGCGTATAATAACAGTCAACATACATCCACCAAGTACACTCCTTTTTTCTGCTCTTATGGTTTTCATCCTAAGGCTTTTCTATCCCTTTCTTCCTCTGAGTGCACCACTCCTGCAGTTGAGGTATTTATTCAGGACCTTCAATCCATCCACCGACTCACTCAAGCCAACTTGGATCAGGCAAAAGCTAGTTATAAGAGAGGGGCAGATCTCCATAGACAAGCAGAGCCAATATACAAGTCAGGGGATGAAGTATGGTTATCTTCTAAACACCTTCCGATAAAGGGCTCGTGTAAATTCAAACCTAGATTCCTGGGTCCGTATAGCATTACAAGAGTAATCAATCCCATAGCTATGGAACTAAAACTGCCAGTGAGTTTAAAGGTACATCCTGTTTTTCATGTTTCCCTATTGAAACCAGTGGAACCAGGTACACGTCTTCCCCCCACACCAACGCCCATATCTATTGAAGGGAATGAGGAATACGAAGTCGAAGCCATAGTTGACTCTAGAAGAAGCAGACGTCGTTTGCAGTACCTCATTCATTGGAAGGGATATGGGGTGGAAGAAAGGTCTTGGGAACCAGCAAGTCAGGTACACGCTCCTAGGTTGATCCGTCAGTTTCACCGAAGAAATCCCCACAAGCCCAAACCAGTGGGGGGTGTTCTGGGGGGAGTGTACTGTCAGGATTGTCGAGCGCAGGACACTGTGAGTAGTGAATGTGTCTATGCGCATGCTCCATTAAGGACGGGACGATAGAAAAGCGGAACGCGCAAGGACTCGAGGCTTCGCGTTCTAGTGTTTGCCTCGTAGTCGTGGGATCCGCTTCCTGTTTCCTGAGACTTCCTTCAGTATCCGGATGTTATTTGTCTTCCTTGGCGTCCGTTTGCACGAGACTTGTTTCTGGCTCGTTACCGCCTTGAGCTTTTGCCCCTGAAGACTGTTTGTCTGCCTGGCCGTGGTTTCTCCACAATCAGGGTTTTTGTTGTTTACTGAGTGCCGTTCCGTCGGCATTTCGCCCTTAACCTTTCCCTCCTCCTGTACTACCCCGCATACCCAGCGCTCCGCCCGCCTTTCTGGAGCTCTCCTGGGGGTCGGCCGGGTGTCTGGGGTGCTTTCCCTTCCCGGCTGAGGGGTTGGCATACCCAGCGCTCCGCCCGCCTTTCAGGAGCGGCATTCCCGGGGGTCGGCCGGGTGTCTGTGGGTGCATTCTTTCCCCGGTGGCCACTTACTCCCTTCTGGTACTATCTACGCTGGTACCAATTTCAGCGATATAAGAGATACTCCGTATGCCTCTCTGGATTTTGTTGTCAGAGGCTTGACTACACATAGTCCACCCGCCAACTCTGCAAACAAAGACTCAATCTACCTACAGTGCGCCTGGAACCCTGCTGCTGTGGTTTTGGACTATCGTGGAGCAGTTTCGCCAGAGCCTCGCCCTGCCTGCCTGTATATCTGGTAACGGGAGATATTTGCGGGAGGGAAGGAGGGAGCCCTTGGAATAAAGGGGACCCAGATATAATTGTTTCCTCTGTTCTCAGTTGTAGGGATTCGACTAAACAGCTTCGCCCCCAGAGGGTCCTCCACAAACATTCTACTCCCAAACACAGACCTTAGGTACTGTCTTTTCCTTGGGTTACAAGTGAACTTCATCCCATTGTTTGTTTCCCTCTGTCTCCTAACTCTATCATTCCCTTCTAGACACAGTCGCCAGAGACATCTACATAGACCAGATACCACCATATCATTGCATCTAGAAGAGTCGTGGACTGTGGTCACCGAGATTTCTTCCCCTTTTACCTTGTTTTGTTTCCCTGTTTTCCCCTGGTACCTGTGCTCTCTAGGTTCTGATAGAGGCATTAGGTGCTGGCGGAAGGCAGGGACTAGCTACGACTTCTTCGTTGGCTCCGGGTGCTCCTGCAGAATCTATTACGGGTAAGATCTTTACACTGTAGGCATTGGTCCATCGTGCCCCTGGTCACTGGCAAGTGACCCAGACTCTGTCCTCTCTGCTTTCAGGTTCCTTCCATCTTTGATCCAGGCTTTGATCCACCTGGACACTTCTCCTCTTCACGGCAGCAGCACTTCTTGAACAGCTTCCATTGAAATCGACGACGCAACCCGACACCAAAAAGCACCTATGCACCCGGCTTCCCTGGGTGAGGTAACTGGAGTATTCCAGTGCTCCCGTGGGTGCTAGCCCTAGAACTGTCTAAGTCCAAAAAGGTTTGGTCCTGAGTCCATTCTAAGTGTCCTAAATCTTTACATTTACAACTGCGACATTGCCCATAGAAGATAGCAGGAACATGCAGCTGTGTTCTCACACTGCACACGGCCCCCGTGGGTCCCCTGTGTCACTACCTTGGGTGGTTCCTTGGTTTCCCAGCAATTCTACAGGCTCTAGGGCTTATGTCTAGTTCAGTCGTGATTCTTATACCACTTTTTTGTTATATGGTTTCATATGCCCCTAGGGCCCAAACGTGTATTTGTGCCTATTACTGTTGATTACTGACTTGTAACTTTAGTACTTCGAACTCTAGCCTCATAAAGAGACTAGAGGGGTGTGTTTAATCTTAAATACATATATTTTAAATATATACCTGGTGTGGTTGTCCTTTCATTTGATCATTCAAGAGATTATAGACTGGTAAAACAAGCTGCTTTAAATTCCTTCAAGACTTAGCCTGAAGGGTGCTCTCCATAGCTACCACTAGGATGGCTTTCATTAAAGGTTGTCTTTAAGGGGTTGTTTGGACTACTACAGGGTGCCCACTAGAACTAGTGGACAGCATATATTAGGCCAACTTCTCACAGAGGTATGCAGAAAATAGCAAGTAAGATGCAGAAAGAGGCAAGAGATATGCAGAAAGAGGCAAGAGGGGAACAGAAATAGGCAAACGAAGTGTAGAAAGAGGCAAGAGAGGTGCAGAAGGAGGCAAGAGAACCACATAAAGAGGCAATAGAGTTGTAGAAAGAGGCACATGAGGTGCAGAAGGAGACAAGAGAACTGCAGAAAGGGGCAAGAGAGTTGCAGAAACAGGCAAAAGGGGTGCAGAAAGAGGGGACAGGTGGGCAGACTGAGGCAAGAGAGGCACAGAAAGAGGGAAGAGGGGTGCAGAAAGAAGCCAGAGAGGTGCAGATAGAGGTTAGAGTGGTGCAGAAAGAGGCAAGAGAAGTGCAGAAAGAAGCATCAGAGGTGCAGAAAGAGGCAGCTGGGGTGCAGAAGCGGTACGAGAGGTAAAGAAACAGGCAGGAGAGGTGGAGAAAAGGGGAACAGGTGAACAGAAAGAGGCAAGTGAGTTGCAGAAAGAGGGAAGACTGTTACCAAAAAAAAGAAAGCTGCAGAAAAGCAATAGAAATGCAGAAAGAGGCAAGAGAGGTGCAGAAACCAGCAAGAGTTGTTTACACACCATTAGTACCAATTTAATACCCACATTTAGCAATAAGTAACAGGTGACCATTCTAGGTATGCAAAGGGGCTTCCACCACGCTGTAACACTTATCGCTGCATTTTTTGGTAGCGTTTGAGCAGTTTGAGCTAGAAACAATGTTTTTTTGTTCAAATCTGCAGATTATGCAGCAGGTGACGGATTATATGGCAAATGCGTAAAATGTATATTTGTATGAAAGTCGGTGCAGCCAAACAGTCACATTATTGCAGTCGCCCTGCTCATACCTCTGACTAGGTCCAGAAGTGCTCCTCAGTGGTTACTTCTCTTTTTTTGTCTCATTGAGTTTATAGTTTAGCTTCTATAGAAACGAGGAAGACTAAACCTGAGTTTACCACTCCACAACACAGACTACCATACGACAAAAGAACTCTCCAGAGCACATAATCCCACTCTACATAATTCCTATATACTAAATACCACATACCTTCTATCCACATTAAAGCCAAAGTCTATCCACATAATTTCACTGCACATCATACCACAAAATTCCACTACACATAACCTACATCCACTCTACTCCAAGAAACATTAGTAAAACACTTTTATACTTACAACTCTAACTCTCGCAAATGTGAAACCTATTACATTGCAAATGCTTCTTTAACTAGTAGTCGAGTTTGCAGAGAGGTGGAGAAAGGGGGCTGGGTCTCTGACCAGCGCTGAGGAATTCCACTGCGCAGGACTCACATGAAGTACCAGAAGGTCTTCTTGGCCCCCAAAGTCCCTCAGGAGTAAAATGGACTTCTTCCCCCACCTGTGCCAGGAGGTGCATTTGTAGAGTGGTGGAGCAAGGTGAGCGTGGCCTCACAAGACCTCTTAGCAATCCCACTGTGTGGAACTTACTGGAGGTAACAGGAGTGGTAGTTAGCCCCCAAGGTGAACATTGAGGGCCAACTACCCCTCCTATTACATCCAGTAGGTTTGCTAAGTTCTCATAGCAGGCCACGCCCCCTTTCCCCACCACTCTGCAAACGCACTTCCTGGTGCACTCTTGGATGAGGATTAAAGCCCCCTTCGCTGCTGGGGGTCCTTAGGGACCAACTAGCCTACCTGATACCTCCAGTATGCTCCAGATAGTGAGATAGCTGACAGGTAGACACAGGCCACATCTCCTTTCTCCACTACTCTGCAAACACTCTTCCTGGCACATTCTGGCTTAGGTGATTAAGTTCCCTTGAATCATGTGAGTTCCTGGGGAACAACTAACCCACCAGGTACCTCCAGTAAGTCCCACCCAGCTGGATTGCTGAGAGTGGTCTGAGGCAGCACCCCCTTTTTACACCACTCTGCAAACGTGACTCCTGGCGCACTGCTGCCCGGGGGGTGAAGTCCACTTTAGTCCTGAGGTCCTCAGGACACAAGAGGACCTCTTCGCCCCACCAGTAATGCACCATTGCAAAGGGGTGTGGCCTCGGACCACCTCTCAGCAATCCCACTATGTGGGGCTTACTGGAGTGACCTGGTGGGCTGGTTGGCCCC
Organism: Triturus cristatus; assembly: GCF_964204655.1. Classification (NCBI taxonomy): domain Eukaryota; kingdom Metazoa; phylum Chordata; class Amphibia; order Caudata; family Salamandridae; genus Triturus; species Triturus cristatus. Next base: position 61,874,880 of record NC_140580.1, on the reverse strand, counting down.
CAGGGACCCTCAGGATTCAAGGGGACTTAAGGAGGCAAGTTTGCAGAGTGGTGGCTGGAGGGGGTGTGACCTCCGGTGAAATGCTGGCTTTTCTTTTTGTTTGTTTTTTGTTAGAAGGGGGCTGTGTGGGTCTCCTTCTCTTAATATTTGTGGTCCCTGGGGACCAGATCCCTCAGGGACTAACCCATAAGAAAAATGGGAAGGGGGTCACGTGGCCCCCCTTCCAAGGTCAATATCGGCCCGGGGACCCCATCCCTCTGCCAAATTTGGTGTAATTTGTTCTGCAGTTCGGGCTGTAGCCGCAACAAAAGTTCTCATGGACATTAACATGGAGAAAACGGGTTTTGGGGTCCCCCTTTTTTCTCGCCCCCCCTTGACAAATCACCCCGAAACTTTCAAGACATGAGCTGACCAGAGCAGGCCATTAGTTTGAAAATTTCACAAAGATTCGTCAAACGGCGCCAAAGATATTGGCAAATCAAAAAACGCTTTTCCTCTGGAAAGTAGGTCCAAACATTAACTTCCATAGGAAGATAATTTTTTTGTTTTGCTTATAACTTTGGCGTTGTTTGATGAATCTTCATGAAATTTCCAAACTAATTCTTTGTTCATATCAGCTCCTATGTAGGAAGTTTGGGCGTGATTCGTCAAGCGGGGGCCGAGAAACAAGGGAGGGCCCAAAACGTGTTTTCTCTATGTTAATTTCCATGGGAAACTTTAGACAAGGCTACAGGTCGAACGGGTGAACAGAATTGCCCCAAATTTGGCAGGGAGAAGGGTCTTGGTCTAGAAAGCACACTTTTGTTTATTTGGTGTAAATCCATTCAGTAGTTTTGGAGAAATATCAAAATTTACAGATATCGATATTTGGGAATTCTGCCATCTGATTGGCTGAGGCGTTACGAACACGAGCTTGCTGCTTATTGGCTGTGAGCGGTGTGAGAGGTTGCAACTAGGAATTGTTGGCCGCCATTTTGTGATTTTGTTGAAACGAGTAAGGGGGAAAATAGGGCAACAAAAGTAGGAAAGGGGAGGGTAGGAGCACTGTAACGTCTGTGGGGTGTTTAGGGTGTGCTATACAGGGAGTGTGAAGCAAAGTATTTAGTCCTACCGGTGTGAAAGTGCTGTTTTGCCGAGAGTGAGAGGGTGCTGAGGTGAGGTGCCGGTACACTCGGGGATGAAAGCGTGCGCCTAAGCCGTGAGCTGAGTGGTGTAAACTGATGTGGTCTGGGCACTGTAGCATACTGGCCGTTGTAGGATAGCTGTGCAGGTGGTGTTGGTATGCGTTTAGAGTATAGCGGGAGTGGGAAGCAAACTACTCACTGGTACTGGTCTGAAGACTCAGGGATGAAACAGTGAGCGTAAGCCGTGAGCTGATTGGTGTAAAGTGATGTGTGTGGGCGCTGTAGGACACTGGCTGCTTTAGCATATCTGTGTAAGTAGTGTTAGTATGCGTTTATACGATACAGGGAGTGGGAAGCAAACTGCTCACCTCTACTTTCTGAAGACTCGAATAAAGTGTTTTAGGAAGCAGGAATAAAAAATAATCGTGAAGAATATGATGCAGAATGTTGCAATGCCACAGAAGAGCAATGGTGAAATCAGGTGTGTCTAAGAAAGTGGGTGTGTGTAATAGGAAGGAGGAATAAAGAAATAATCGCGAAGAATATAATGCAGAATGTTGCAATGCCACAGAAGAGAAATGGTAAAATCAGGTGTGTCTAAGAAAGTGGCTGTATGTAATAAAGCGATGGAGTCTGAAAGTTATATAAAGAGTTTCTTTATTTAAGTGCCATAAATGGATCCACTGATGCAAGAGGTAAGGCATTCAGTTGAGGCAAATTCCAACCGCTTCTGCTGTATTCAAACATAAGCTCCTGCATCAGTGAATTCCACATTACATGTTACAGTTCCATGTGACATAAACAATACCTAATACACTTGAATGGCTCAAAATTATATCATGAAAATAAAGGTAGGATACGATTAGCGCATGAATCCTCTAAGAAAAGAAACTGAAAAAAAATTGCAAAGTGTAATCATCAAACTTCTTCGATACCCTGGTACTCCTTTGTTGTAACACAAAATTATCAACAGTAGAACAGTCAGCAAACTCTTGTACGGTAGATTCAATCTGGTGCGTGTCAGAATTGGTAATAGTTCTAGTCACATCGGAACTTTGAGGAGGAACACAAAATTGTGCTTCTGAGAAGCACATTAGGTACCCTTATTGTCACACCATACATTATTGTCTTCAGCTCCTTCAAAAAAATATTCTTGTGCAAAGAGCTAAGGCACCGAGCTGAGGCAAACTCCAAACAATTCTGTTATATTCAAATCTGAAGCTGCTGCATTAGTGAATTCCACATTACATGTAACAGTTCCATGTGACATAAACAATAGCTGTTAGACATGAGTGACTCAATTCTACAATGAAAATAAAGGTAGGATACGATTAGCACACTGTGCCAACCAGTTCCTAAACAATGTTGTGTTTTTTTATGTTGATCGCCAGCTCGTGAGTAGAGGCTGAGGATGAGTAAATTTGTGTGAAAGGGCTTCGTGGATAACAGGCAGGCAGAGAGACGTGTGCACAAAGAATAGAGATGGTTTCAAAATGAATGTCAGGTTTAGTCTAATTTAGGAAGTAAATAGCGTATTTGGATAGGCCATACATCACCCATCCCTGGTTAGACTGGAGACATAAGGGGCAATAATGAAAACAGAGTTCAAACGCCTGAGCATACTTAGAAAGTTATTATATGAAAATAGTTCAATTGAAGAGTATTAAAAAAATTGAAAGGAAAAAGTAAAAAAAAGTTGGTAAAAATCAATCCAAGAAGAATGTGAATTTCTTACAAGTCTTGGAGATTGCAGTCCGGAAATTCTTCAGCGGCTTGAGATGCGTAATGTTCCAAGAGGTCATTGTTGCCATCTTGTGAGAAAAGGGATGCGATCCAATTCATATCTTCGAAGGGACAGTAATGTTCCTTGAATGTTGGAGCGGCAATTTGAATTGGCAGGCAATCTGCGATGTTGTCAAGGGTCGAACGTTGCAGTAGATCTTTCGAGGCTGCGCAGAAATCCCATTCCGCCACGATACCTTTTTGCGTTGCATCCGCCATTGCTCTACTGCCTGAACAATCGAGTTCATGGTTTTCAAGATACTCCATTACCTGCTGGATATCGGGAGCGATTGTTGGGATGTTGGCAAGGCATACATCCATTCGCCAGTCGAATGGGCAAGTTTTGCAATAGAAAGATGGTTGGACGTATATTGGATATGTGTAAATAAATGTCATGTTGTAGCTGGCTCCAATAATAGACAGAGGCAGGTAGCCAAAAAGTAGTTCCATTTTTTCATGGTATTGATGTAGCTTCGCGCAGAGGAGTATTCTGTCGGAGATGCTTGTTACCACAGGGAGCGCAGTCATTTTTTCCAAGCAAAAATAGTAGTAGGATGGCCGCAAAGAGAGCGAGAATTTTGGGCACTGTTCCTGTTATTCCAGAGATGATCGAATGAATGAAGTGTGGCATTATACCAAAAACAGTTTGAAAAGCTGTGAGAAGGCCGGAGGAGACCGTATTAAAAAAGTGTGCCAGACCTTGAGTGTGAGATGTGTTGAAAATTGGGTAACAATTCACAAAGTGTAATGGGAGATTCAAATTTAAAAGGGACTGTATTTTACTGGAAGTTCGTGCTATCTGCAGGCGATAAATGTCTTTTGCAGAAGTGAGGGACACTTCTGTTCTGAAGAAAAGCACTTTAGTTTGGTTAGTTTAATGAAATCTGTTTGCAAAGTAGGGATTCAAGGCCAAGTTGAAGTTTGGGTGTTAGTTTGTGTGGGTGGAAATAGACATTGCTACAGGAAGTTACTCGGTTTGAAACAGCAAAGACATACGGTATGCCACCTCACATTCCGTAGGAGTGCATGTTATTGAGAAGCAGATAACTGCCGTTAGAAAGCTGTGTGAATGTTGGTGTGATTGTGGGAGTTGGCGTGCTTTCAAGAAAGCAGGCAAGATTGGGGGCTGTAAGCTTAGAAGTGTCGTGCAGTTGGAAATTCGGGCATAGTAATGAATGACTGCCATTGTGGTCACAGTTTGCCCCTGTGAGAAAAACTTCTGTATGCACTTTAAGACAGCGATATGTAAATGGAGAAACCACTGCTCGTGAATAAACGCGCTACCTTATATAATCTCATACAACATGACAAACAACATGTACACCTATCAGACACAATGACACTACGTACTGTGGGAACCGTGGCTAGCCATGTACACAAAGCAAACATGGCATAGCACCTCTGTTACACAATGCAGAATGTAGGGAGAGATGGGAGGAAAGTATGTGCGAAGATGGCAAGTGATTCTCGATTATAAAAGTATACAATGGAAAGTGTTGAGGGGATGTTGCGGACAGACTTGAGTATGCAGAGCACACACATGTACATGTGAACATACACTGATGGTCTATTGAGTGAAGTAGATAGTGGACGGAACCATAATAGTACAGTCAGTAGGGAAGATTTCGAAAACATAGCGCGTACATGCCCTTTCCCCCCAAAAAATCTTTATGATAGTGGGCTGGCACAGCGTACACAAGGCTAGCGTGGGGGTATGAATAAAAGGCACATTTCTCTGGGTGTGGTTCTCTTCCGGAATGGCGAACGTGTCTGCCAGGTCTGCGCAGCTTACACCACCACGAGGTTGACCTCGTGAGTGAAGGTGGCTGCGTGAATGATGCTCTCAGCCTGCTGGTACTCAGAAACCGTTGTGGCCGCTGCGACACACATATGCCCCACAGTTCACCTTTCTCTTCCACATTATGTGAAATAGAGCCCACCACATGCCGGCGGAAGCTCCTGGGGTGAGGTCTGCGAGGTCGGAAGGTTCCTCAGATCAATGATGGCTACCGCGACACAGGCACACAGCGTTCAGTTTGAGGCCCAGCAGCATGGAGTGCTCTGTATACTACTAACACAGTAGCCGAACAGGTACCAACAGTGAAACGGTGTCTTTATCCCACAATGGAGGATGTTAGAACTGCATCTGAGAGTGGAGATGAAGGTACTCCCTTGGAGCCGGTGCAACCAACTCTAGGTCACAATTGTGGAACGGTGTATTGATTCCAGAATGGACGATGTCTGATATTACTTGTAAGTGGGTTTTCACAGAACTCCTTCTGTTCACGTGCATCAGACTCTGTGCTTCCGTAGGTAATTGCTGCACATGATTATTGGGCTTGGCTGACTGCAGTGGCTGGAGTACACCACGCTATAGCAGGTCCGAACAGTGAAACGGGGTCTTGATCCCACAATGGACGATGTTAGAACTGCATCTGAGAGTGGAGGTGCATCAGACTCTGTGCTTCCGTAGCTAATTGCTGCACATGATTATTTGGCTTGGCTGACTGTAGTGGCTGGAGTACAACGCAGAACAGCAGGTCCGAACAGTGAAACGGGGTCTTGATCCCACAATGGACGATGTAAGAACTGCATCTGAGTGTGGAGATAAAAGTACTCCCTTCGACCAGGTGCTATCAACTCTAGGTCCCAACAGTGGAACGGGGTCTTGATCCCACAATGGACTATGTTAGAACTGCATCTCAGAGTGCAGATGAAGGTACTCCTTTCCACCAGGTGCAACCGACTCTAGATCCCAACAGTGGAACGGTGTCTTGATCCCACAATTGACGATGTTAGAAATGGATCTGAGAATGGAGATGAAGGTACTCCCTTTGACCAGGTGCTACCAACTCTAGGTCCCAACAGTGGAACGGTGTCTTGATCCCACAATGGATGGTGTCCGATATTAACTGCTGCTTGCTTTTCACAGAACTGTTTCCGTTGAGGTGCATCAGTGTCTGTGCTTCCGTAGTTAAATGAAGGTCCGAACAGTGAAACGGGGTCTTGAGTATATGATTGAGGATGTCAGAAGTTAAAGTCTGTGATGATTTCTGTGTACCCCCTCCGACCAGGAGCAACCAACTCCGTGCATCCGAATCCAACGGCACGTGGCTGTGAGGTGTTAATGACTACTGCCTCTGGCTTACACTGTGGTAAGCAGGGCTCACAATTCAGATCGAGTGGTGATTGTTTAATTTCAGAATTCAGTAGGCAACTAACTACAACGTCTTGAAATATACAGAATATTCTTTTAGTATATTTGCTCGAAGAATTTTTTTTAGATGAGTTATATGTTTAGTACAATGGTAAAATTCATCTTGCAAGTTCAAAGGAACACTGAATAGTCTACACTGTGGACAATAGAAATCGCAATTCGAATTGTTTTGATTTATTTATTGCAGAGTTTTCTGTAATTTATGTTGTTGTATTTTGGGAAGAGGAAGTGAGAAAAAGTATTAATGGATGTCTGTGCGACTAATGCCTTCAATTTACACTGCAGACAGTAGTGTTCACAATTCAGATCGAGTCAGTATTGTAGATGACGCAGTCCTGTAGGAAAAGACATTGCTGCAGTGCGCTCTGTCCGCACCTGCATATGCGTCATCGCAGGCTCCGCACGCGCTTTTTCTTGCTTCGCGTACCACAAACTGTGTAGCTCAAAGTCTACCTTGCGTAGCTGTGGGTCCTTGCTGACCGCTCTCTCTGGCCTACACTGCAGACAGCAGTGTTCACAATTGAGATTGAGTCGCTATTGCAGATGATACAGTGTTTATGGCAACAGACATTGCTGCTAGTACGGCCCGCTCGCAGCACGCTTCATCGCTGGCTGTGCACATGCTGAATGCTTTTGATGTGGCTATCTGAGTGCACTAGAACTGCTGGACCCTTTATGATACAATCTTTGTGTGTATTATTTCAGATCTATTGCCTGTGTCTGAATATAGCACAAGTTGTGGTTCTTTTACAATAGAATTTTTTCTGTATTATTTTACATCCACTGTCCCTACCTTACTGCAGCACAAACTATTGACTCTTTGTTTATTGAATCTCTGTGTGTGATCCAATGATTACTGCTGTAGTTGATTCTAGCAGCAACCATTCTCTGAGGGCTGGTTTACACTCACCCCACACGCATCCAGCACAGACGTCACTGGATATGTGACCCTGGTAATAAAAAGGAGTCGAGCGCACTTGCCCGTACCCAGTTCCACTATCTATCTGTGTCTGTGTGTTCATTATCTATGGATGATAGTGCCCCTGGGCCGTACCACATTACATTGTGCTGTGGACAGCGTATGCAAGCGTGTTACCTCTGGCAGTGGGGAAAACTTTGGTTATGTAAGTTTTAGGTGTGTGCCTATCACAGGTGGAAGGCTACTTTACAGACCATGAATATTGATGAAGATGATGGTTGCATGTTGTGTGTAGTGTAAGATATGTGTATATAGCAAAACATTTTCAAAAAAGCTCTCTAAGCAGAAGAGGTGTGTCTTATCAAATGCCGTAGAGAGAATGACTAAAATGGGTGGCGGTTTCCAACTGGTAGAATGGGAAATGTTATGAACCAATCAAATGCTTTTTTTTAAGGTCACACGGCAATCGCGCACTCCGCGTGCAGGGAGTCCGCACCCGACGTGATTTTGAGAAATTATATTTACATTAATATAAGTTTATTACAGTTAGAAATATCCAAATGTTTAAAATATTTTATATTATTGCTTGCTCTCATACACACTTTAAAGTTATGTAGATATAGTTTTAAGACATTTAAAAAAATTAGGGAATGGCGTACCCGGTGCGGCACCATGCCTCTATGACATAACACAGGGCCTGGCAGCGTGCAGTCGTCGCATACGCAACGTGCAGCGGGCCCGACCCCATACATGCATGACATAATGCGCGGCTTGGTATTGCGTACCCGTCGCATACCAAAGTAGCAGCTGACACGACCTCATATGTATATGTTCTTACGTTGGACGTGGTGCCACGAATTCGCGTGCTGATGGAGCTTGGCAGACTACCGGTACGGGACTCTAGTTTTCTCAGAATTTTTTTTTTATATAGATACTTTTTTTGAAGAAATAAAACATTACATAATTTTTAAAGTTAAAAAAGGTTTATAGAGTTCCAAAATATTATTAAAAAAATTAGACAAAAATATAGGTTTTATAAATATTAAAATATGAAATTAACATTTAAAAAACCTTCGAAATTCACTAAAAAAACCATACGTTTTACAGACGTTATAGTTAGGAATTAGCATTTAAAAAACCTTAGAAATTCACTGAAAAACCACAGGTTTCAGGGACGTTATAGTTAGTTGGACATTTCACTCATAGAAAACCATAGAAATTCCCCTGTTATAGTTAGTTGAGCTAACTATATCTCGCGCCCCCGCAATGCACTGCTGATGAGGTCACATATTACATCATTCATGACATGGTCAGTGACATCACTGATGACATCACTGATGACATCTCAAATTACAGCACTGATGACATCACTGATGACATCATCCACGTGAAAATCTGATGCACCTCATCAGACCCTAATATAATAGTTGATACACCCACTCTAAAATAGAGGCTATAATTTTCAAAACCATTTAGTACATATCCACTCACTAATTCCTAGGTCTACACACACATCCATTCATTTACCCATACAGTCACTCATACATACAGTCAGCCATCAATACAGGATTATCATATCCAGTCACATATCTATACAGACACTCACACACTGCCTCTCAATGATAGAGTTATTCACACATGCAGTCAGTAATGGAAATAATCAATCACAGTTTTATTTACTCACCTGTACAGTTATGCATATACCACCTCATTTATTTAAGCATATACTAACACATACTTCCACTCTAATACAATAACTAATACAAAGCACACACTGATCCATACAGGCGCTCTCACAATCACTGTCTCACATATAGTCATTTATACACTCCAACACTAATATATACTGCCTTTCACATATGCAGTTACTCGCACATGTACCGCGGAGGCATCCATTCACTCACCAATACACTCATACACACACTAACCGAGCCATACAGCCCTTCACAGATATAGACTTGAACACATATACCTGGTGAATTATCCACTCACACATCTATGCAGAGTCACACCCCCCACCTATCCACACAGACACTCAGGCACCCATACAGATACTCAGACAACCAATCAATACCCATATAGATCATCATTTAACTGCTAACCAATTCATGCAATCGCTTACACACCAACTGACAACCTAAACTGTGTGAATGTCTGTATCAGTCGCTAACATCTGCATTAAGTAAGACACAATTAATCACTTACTTATACAGTCAGTTACACACCTACTTAATCAGCCATACTGACTCCTATACACCCATTCATTCTTCAATACACCTTGGCATATATATATAAAACATATTTCCATTTTATAGAAACACATAGTCACCGAATTATGTCATCAGTGATGTCATTTGAGATCTCATCAGTGATGTCATCAGTGATGTCACTGACCATGTCATGAATGATGTAATATGTGATGTCATCAGCAGTGCATTGCGGGGGTGTGAGTTATAGTTAGCTCAACTAACTATAGCAGGGGAATTTCTATGGTTTTCTATGAGTGAAATGTCCAACTAACTATAACGTCTCTGAAACCTATGGTTTTTTCAGTGAATATATATATGCTCCAAACTGCTCCGTATCAAATCCTCGATGAAGGATCACAGCACGGCACGTCGAGGTGTCAAGTACGTATTTTTTATTTTTATCTTAAACCATAGTGCAACACAAAAAATGGTAGAGGACGGGCTACGCGTTTCGGCTCCTAGCCATAGAGTCCGCGTGCCTAGAATGTATTTTTAAAGTGCTCAGTGCATTCAATCACTTTCTATTAGAAGAAAGACTAGACATAAAAAATCCTGAAAAGTAATACATATATTTACAATTAATTCCATTTTAGGCTGAGTTCTAGACAAGAGGTCAAAAGTTGATATATGTTAATGTGCAATTTACACAAAGAGTTTAAAAGAAGGGATACCAGTTTTAAGATCATTCATAGAGTATCATGAGTAATTAAACCTTATTTAAAACACATGTATTTTAAAATGTAAAGTACATTATTTTTTCATATGGGTTTAAAACAAAAACGAGAAACTACAAATAGTAAAGTGTCTAGTGCATATTTTGTGTTTCTTTGTGTGTTTTTGTGTTATATGTCTACAATGGCTTATAAAATGCATCACAGACACTGCATCTACACCTAGTAAGTAATAATTCTGGATTTCTTAAGTTTTAAAAGTGCAAAAATAAAGAGTTGCAGGATTTAAGTATCTGTAGACAATTAACACTGCTCTAGCTGTCGTGGAGTAGCAGAACCAGGGAGACAAAGAGAGAGGTAGAAAGAAGAAAACAAGTGCAGTTTATGATCCCCAGTTTTAAAGTGGCCAGTGCATATCGTAAAATGATAAGAAGTGTTTGGCAAGAGATTCTTCTTGTGAAGTACATTCTAATTTCATAAACCTCATATTCTCTCCTTTACATTTGGTTCTTGCTTAGACTTTTATGCTTGAAAAGGCAATATAGTTTCTGCACTAAATGTATTTACGTTACTGATGATCACTCAAAGTTCCATCGAGAGATGACAATGTCCCAATTATTCCCTTCTTATTCTTTCTTCACTGCCTTGATGATGTTATGGCCATAGAAATCAGCTATTTTTTTGTTATTGCTTTCTTATTTTTTATATGAGAATTTTCAAAGTCTTGTTTCAAAGTTTTCGAGAGTTTTCAAGGATTCTTATCTCTCTATCTGGAGACCCACACTTTATTCTACGAATTCAATACGATCACGTTGGTCAGTTCCATACAGTTATAGTTTTATTTATTGCATAAGGATATGCAATTCTGCATCCAAATTATGACCAAATGGTTTTTCCGTGCCAATTGCTAAGATTAGTTTGGATTCTGTTTTTCGTAAGTCCAGCATTCTGTCACCACCTCTTTCTTTGGCTTTCACTATTTTGATTCCCCCTATATTTCAGAAGTTGACAATCACTAGAGTGGAACTCGTGAAAGTGTTTAACCATGGGGTAGGAAAAATCTTTGTTCTTAATGGCACGTAGATGCTGTAGAATTCTCAGTTTTAACTTGTTAATAGTGCTCCCTACGTATAACTTCTTGCATGGGCATTCCAATATGTATACTACGTATTTTGATTTGCAAGTTATGTGGTCCCTTATATTCTCATTTTGGCCATTATATAGTTGGTATGATGCAGCATTCTCACCGCGTTCACATGCTTTACATTTAAAGCATTTCCAGAATCCTGGTTGATTCAACCATGATGTTGTCGTTGGTTTTGGGATCTCAAGATGGCTTTGTGTGAGAATATACCCCAGAGACGCAGTCTTTCTGTATGTGATGTTGGGATGTGAGGACAGTGTTTTTTGTAATGTTTCATCCAACATCAAAATGCTCCAATTTTTACGGATCATTTGCTTTAGTTTCCCACTCTGATTATTGAAGTCCATGATAAATCGGATGATGTTGTTCTTGTCTTGATTTATTTCTGCCATTGTCAGTCTTGGCTTGAACATTTCAGTTCTTGCTCTTAGAGTCACTCTTGTTTTTGCTGTTTCAATTACATCTGGTGGGTAGTCTCTTTCCAGGAAACCATTGCCCATTTCTTCAACTTGGGAGTTGATGTCTGTTTCTTCAGAACAACTCCTTTTGGCCCGCAGCATTTCGCTATATGGTATGGACCATTTCAGATTATGTGGGTGTCCACTGTTGGCTTGTAAAATGCTGTTGCACGCAGTTGGTTTTCTGTGCATTCTGGTGCATATTTTCCGTTTTTTAATAAACACTTCCACATCCAGAAAGATAATATTTGTTGGGCTGATTGTTGAGGTAAAGGATAGATTGTACTTGTTTGTGTTCAGAGATTCAATGAAGTCTTGAAGGTCAGTAAGATCTCCCTCCCAAATTATAAAAAGGTCATCAATAAATCTGGACCACAATTTTATGTTTTGATGTTCCTGGTTCGTCAATACTTATGTCTCCCAGACTGCTATGAGTAGATTTGCATAAGTTGGTGCAAAAGATGAACCCATGGCAGTCCCTTGTTTTTGTAGGAAGATGGCGCCTTGAAACATAAAAATTTTATGTGTCAAGCAATATTTGAGCATTTCAGTTAGCATTTCTGAATGTTCCAATTGGCTGATTGATCTGGACCGTAGAAAGTGTTCTACAGCAGCTATGCCGTCAGAGTGGAGGATCAACGTATAGAGTGATATAACGTCAATCGTAGCCATCAGAAAATTGTCTTCCCATTCAAGTGTTTGTATTCTTTTCAAAAAGTCCATCGTATCTCTCAGATAGGACAGACGTGTCGCAACATAATTCATTAGGAAGATGTCCAGGAAGCGTGACGTGGATTTGAGCAGAGAGCCAATGGAGCTGACTATCGGTCTGCCTGGCGGATTCAGTAGAGATTTATGGACTTTCAGTAGAAAGTAAATTGTGGCCATAACCAGGTGATCAATTTTGAGATATAAGAATTCTTCTAAATCAATTAGATTTCTTTCTTTCCATGTGTGTAACATCTGGTGGTACTCTTCTGTCCAGATTTCTATTGGGTTTGATGTTAATTTCTCGTAATGATCTTGATTACTGAGTTGTCTTGTAGCTTCAGCTATGTAATCCTTTCGATTCTGGATTGTGATGTTTTCACCCTTGTCTGAAGCTTTTATGATTATCGAAGTGTCTTCTCATAAATCTTTAAGGGCTTGGTGTTCATCAAGTGATAAGTTCCAGGATTTCTTTTTCCCTCTTTTCCTTTTTTCATCATTCATATTCGAGATGTCTTTATTTTTCCCAAAGGTGTTATATGCCATTTTATCAATTTCTTCCACCATGATTTCCTGGAATATGTCAACTTTCTTTCCAGCTGGCAGTTGTGGACAGAAAGTAGATCTTCTTTTGAGGCCACTGTTGCCCCCTTTGTTTGTTTCAATTCCTGTCCTTCGACAAAATTCTCAATCTGATTCTAGTGAGGATTGTTGAGGTTCTTGTGCCAACTCTTGTTCTTCTTGTAAAGCAGTTAACACTCGTAGTGCAGGTATATCTCTTTGCTTCAAGGTTGAAATTTCCTGATTATTAGTTGACAGCTGGGAGTATGCTGGTGTTTTTTCCTCAAAGTGCTTTTTCAGTTTTATTTTCCTGCAGAACTTATAAAGATCAATGCGCAAGTTTGGTAGATTCAAGTCTTTATTGGGGAAAAATCATAGTCTCTTATTTAATACTGATATTTGTGCTACAGATAGATTTTTTTGGGAAATATTGATCACCAGGTTATCTTTGGAGAGATTTCTCTTTAATTTCGCTTTGTCCTTCCTCTTACTCCTTTCCGTTTGTCCCCTCTTCTTTTTCTTCTAGTTGTGGCTTTGATTGACCTCTTCTCCACGTTGTTCCTCTTCCTCTACCCCGCTGTCACGTTATCATCTGCATGAGTCTCAATTCCCCAGAAAAATCCAGGTTTGAGGTAGTTGCTTCCTCATCAGCAGAGCTTAGGTCGGAGCTGTCAATCATTTTGAGGAGTTTCATGTCCAGCACATTTATCCATGACTGCCCGATTTCTAAACATGGGCATAGTCTAATCTATCTCTATTAAATTTGTTGGCTCTGCGCTTCTCAACATCTGCTTCATGTTTGTCGATTTTCTTTTCCAATGTCACGATTAGTGCTTTATTCTCTTCACTTTCAGAATATTGCTGTAGTTCATCTTCCAGATCCTGGATCAAAGCAACAAATTTTTCTAACTTCCTCTCAGCATGCACAATTAAGGTTTTCATCTGTTTGAAGGAGCATTCATTGGTATCTATCTGCCATTGTTTAATCAGGTCTGCGTCCAAATCATTTAACTTTGGCATAATCAGAATGCGCAACCCCCGTGGAATTCGTTTAAATTCAATATATTTTTGAAGGGTTTCTTTTTCCCACCATTTATTCACTTCCAGAATACGATATTGTTGTAACTCCTTAAGTACACAGGAAATTGTTCTTTTTCCTTTTTTCTTTTCTAAGGATTCTCCTAAGGTGTTGCTGGCCGATGGTGCTGCATCATCATTAAGCAGTTCGCTTGCACGTTGTTTTCTATTTTTACTTTTCTCAGCCATGATGGAATATTAGAGTGCAGGATTAGTGATAATCCTTTGTCCATTTTCTACAGGATTCGCACACCCAGCCTCTCCCTGCCCCCAGTCCTCGCTACTAGTTCAGCTCAGTTATACTTTTAGTTTGTTTTAGCCGCTGCTGCTGACGTTGCTTTCATTGAGTGTGTGCAGCCAGCTACAGCGTCTCGGCATTTAAAAACTCACCTCTTAGAATCTGTAGCTGAGGCAAAGACTTTATAGCATGCATATAGTTACATGTGGATGAAGTGTGACTAGCAAACACATGCACACGTCACATACCAAACCTTCTCTATAAACACCCCATCACCACATGTTTCCATCACACACAGTATGCAAATGACACACATTCAGAATCAGGCATGCCCGCAACCCACACAGGGACACATACAAACATGCAAATGCAGGAACACGCACATATGCACACACAAGCTTACTGTTGTATCCTGCTCTTCCTCCTTCCTTTTCCTTTTTTAGTGTCTTGTACTCTGCTGCTCAGCCTGTCTCTATGATGTCATCCTTAGTTCTATCTGTGTATGTTTGAGTGTACTGTCAGTTACCTTAGAGGCTGAGCAGCAGGGCAGCTCCTCCCGGTGGGGCCTTTACCTTAGCCTTTGTTAGAACTTACCATCTATATTATATGCTGTACCTGTCCACCTTGTAACTTCATTTAATCAATAAATCTACCCTTTGGACACAACAACCAAGGATTCATCTTTATTTTATTGGATTTTACACTTACTCTCACACAGACACACACACAAGCAGAAACATACAAAAACACAGCCACGTGCTGGCCCACAGGTGACCACAAATACGTACACATAGACACAGTAACAACTCAGGCACATACACCTACACACACACACACAGATGCACATGCATACTGAGACGTACAGACACACGCCAGAAAGACACACAAGCCCCTAACTCAAGTATGCCGATAAACAAACACACGGAGGCAACCAAACATGCATCCTCACACAAACACTAGACAACCACCCACAGGAATGGACAGACACACAAGAGTGCCCTACACAGTCTGACTGCCCGCTTGACTTAGCTGCCATGCAACTAATTTTGCTGGGAGGTATGTCACTTGTAAGCAGACTTAACCAGCCACTTGAGCTGGCAGCCCTTTGTCGGGTTTCTGTGGCTGTGGGGGTGTGATGTGCAGAGATTTGCACCGGTCAGGAGCACCTTTCCAGCACTCCTGACCCATGCACATGGCAGCCGTCAGCTAAGTGGCTGCGGGTCAGCAATCCCCTGGGTCCGGTAATGTAAGCAGCAATCACAGCGTCCGGTCACGCCATTGCTGAAAAAAACCAGGCGTGGACACCAATGATTTGAACAACTACAGACCCGTCTCCAATCTCCCTCTCCTTGCAAAAACCCTGGAAAGATGCATTCTCCTTCAACTGACCCAACACATGGACAGCATCAACCTTCTGGACCCACACCAATCGGGTTTCAGAAAAGGCTGTAGCACAGAGACAGCGATCTTGAATGTCATAGAGGATATGCACAAGTCTCTTGATGCAGACCAATACTGCCTACTCATACTCCTGGACCTATCGTCAGCCTTTGACATAGTGGACCATAAACTGCTCATTAAGGTACTCCAAGAAAGGTTAGGTGCAGAAGGGGTGGTCTTACATTGGTTCGCCTCCTTTCTCCGAAACCGCACCCAAAATCAAAAACTTCTCGTCAGACCTACACCCAGTCAGCAGAGGTGTCCCCCAAGGATCAGTTCTCTCTCTACAACTCTTCAACATCTACATTGAACCCCTCATCACCATACTCAAAAAATCCAGCATCCCCTTCCACCTTTATGCAGATGATACCCAGATTTATCGTGAAACCTCCTCCATTGATGACATTCAGAGACTCAACGACACTCTAAGAGAAGTCCAACTCTGGCTCTCACTAAACCACCTAAAACTCAATCAAGACAAAACAGAAATCCTCCTCATTTCCAACAAAAACGAGAACCCCCAAGTCGCAGAATGGCTAAAAACAATCGATGCTCTCAACGGCAACCTCACCTTGGCAGACTCCGTAAAATTGCTCGGAATCACCCTGGATCCAAAACTAGACATGGACAAATACATCAAGAACACCACAAAGAGCGCCTTCCTCAACCTGAAATTACTCAAGAAAATAAAACCCTTCATCCCGCCCAAAGGCCTCAAACAAGCCACTCAATCCCTGGTACTATCTAGACTAGACTACGGAAACGCAACCCTCACAGGTACAGCAAAATCACACCTAGCTCCCCTCAGATCAACTCTTACTGCAGCAGCTAGAATGGTCACCGGAGTTAAGAAATATGAACACATCTCACCCGCACTGAGAGAGCTAAAATGGCTCCCAGTTGAAATGTGTGCAAGTTTCAGAACTGCTTGCCTCAATCACAAAGCCCTCCACACAGAGAAACCTGCCTACCAGGCCTCCAAACTCAAGAAGGCCGGTCAGACAAGAAGCCTCAGGAGTTCCAACACTCTACTCCTCATCCCATATGAGGACCACCCCCTCCTTTCTAGAATTCAAAAGGTAGCTCAAAGACCTCTTCCTCAACCTCTCTCTCACTAAAGGATAACTGCAGCCCTAAATCACATGCCTGCACACTGTTGCACACAGACACTTTAATCTGGAACTCCATCCCAGTCCATATCAGGACCACCCCCTGCTTTCTAGAATTCAAAAGGCAGCTCAAAAACCTCTTCCTCAACCGATCTCTCACTAAAGGATAACTGCTGCCCTAAATCACAAGCCTGCACACTGTTGCACACAGACACTTTATAACTTTATCACTCCTTCCACATCCCCCTGATCGGAGGGAGGCGAGGCCGGAGCCACTGTGCACACAACTACGAGAATTCTGTGACTACCCTGCTTCTAATGTTTTACAGCATGGGAAGACTTCCAAGGCGCCGCAAGCCACCTTGTGTACTTTTGCTAAATTATGTGATTTCCGCATTGCAAAGTGTTGTAATGCGCTCCGATACCTGCGGGTCTGGCCAGGGCTATAGAAAACTCATAAATAAATAAATAAATAAATAAATAAATAAGTATGATGAAGGGGCTCCCCTAGTTTTCCCCGCTCCCTCTGTGTCATTCTCCCTCGTATCACCTTGTTTGCCAGCTTGATCCCGGATCTTGAATCCTCTGCTCCGTCTTCCAGGCAATGGCCCTGGATCGCAGGAGTTGCCCGATGCTCTCCGAGCCCCGTGGTAAGAGGGCGCGGCTCAAGAGTGGCGTCGTTGGCGCGCTGCCAATTTCCAGATCCGGGTCAGGAGCGGCAGAGACAGCACTGAAAGAGGTGTACAGAGGCAGGCTCATGGTCTCTGTTCCCAATTGAAGACCTTTGGGGCAGAAGGCGGTGTGGCAGGGACTGGCACCGGGGACGGGCTGGCTGAAGGCGGTAAGATGGTTCTGGAGGTGGTCAGAGCCGCAGGGGCTTTGTTGTATCCAGCTCAGGCCCCCTTACATGGTGCCTTATTCTTTATTCTTTACACCTCATGTGGCTTTCTTGAAAAATGTTGGTGGTAACCAGCGATTGGAGGAGCTAGGAGTGGGGGAGGCCCGATATTTTATGGAGAGGGACCAAAATTAGCAAACAAGATCCTCCCTCTCTGTAGGAAAAGTTTGCAGGTATACGCTTCGCACCAGGGGTGCACAATCTATTTCTCTCCTAGAGTTGGCCACTCAGGAGCCCCCCCTCACGAATAGCATGGGCAATATTAAAAAAAACATATCAAGGTCACCTGAGGGTCTGAAAAAAAGGAGAGCGTTTGGGGAGAATGGGGAGAAGGCTGTGCTTCCTGCAGCGGTTAAGAGTCCTAGGAGCAGGGGTAGAGGAAAGAAGGCTTCTTTACCACAAGTGAAGATCACACCTTCTCTAAAATCTTATCACAAGGTCCTCGCTGCTCCAGTCTCAATTCCCACTCAAGAAGGCGCTCTTAAAACATCTAAACACACTAGGATTGAGGCGAATGTGAGTCAACTCCAGGAGGCAACCCTGTCCCATTCCCTCTCTCCCCACTTAGCCTCTCCGCCTCTGCCTACATTGTCTACAGTGGAATGCAGCAGCTCTAGAATGATTACGCATCCCTCAATTCCCACCACAAATAGATTTACTGTGTTAGTGTCACAAGGGGAGGATAATCAAGATGAGAAGCCAATACCTATACAGCCCGCCCCGGGCTCTAGTCAAGTGCCCCAGAAGACCCCAGAGACCTTGGTCGACATCCTCTTAGCTCTCAAGGAAGAGCTGAGGAACAGGTTAACGGTTTTCCGAGAACAACCAAGTGGCGATTCTGGCCTCCTGTGTAGGTCTAGCACAGTAGCTGGAAGAAGTATCTTTAAGAACTGATACCTTGGAGCAGGAAATCCCTAAGATACTCAGTAGAGATGGACCGAATAATGAGGCAAAACTAAGAAATGAGGGATGATTTAGAACGTCTTGAGAATCACTCAAGAAAAACAACTTGAGATTGATTAATGTCTTAGAAGCCTTAGAAGGGTCTGATGTCAGGGCCTTTGTGATCTTGCTGTTGAGAGATACGTTTCTCAAAAATCGCCCAGACATAGACCTCTCCTCAGAGATACAGCGTGTCCATCAACATCCCTACAAGAGAAACTCTGCGAGACATAAGCCAGGAAAAATTCTAATAAACTTTTTCACATATACTACAAAGGAGGCTATTGTAGCTATAGCACTTAAGGAAGGTTTACTGTCGTCTGGATCATTCACTTTTTCAATCAGATCAGACGTGTGCCACACTACTGCCCAGAAACAATGGGAAATGGGCAAGCGGATGGAGGAGTTAAACAAACTGAGAGCTAAGGCGCAGTTAAAATTCCGAGCCTCACTCCACACAATGTGGAACAACCATATGTATATACACTGCTCAGTGGAGGAGGTGGATAATTTGATAGCAGAAATTAAGAAGGGAGCAGGAACATAGAGGAGTAGGGGGCTAAAGAGGGGTAAAGAGGGGTTAGAGAGGCCAATTAGGCTTTACGCCTATGATAGTAGAGAGGGTTTCTGGGGGGGCAGTTGGGCACGGGGATTGGGAGGGGAGAGCACGAGGCGGGGGCAGTGGGAGAAAATTACAAAAAACAATTCTCTATCATGTCAGAAAGTCTGCTGCATGATTATTATAATAGCTTTTGTCTCAGTTAGGATGGCACTTGGATGGAAAATCCTCAACAATGGGAGTCAGTGACTTAAGACTTCTTTCATGGAATGTCAATGGCCACAGATGTATGTGCTGTTAGAGATTGATTATGAAATATTTAGAGCAGAGAACAGCACAAGTATGCTTGATCCAGAAGACTCACATTGATAGAATCGTGCTACTTTCCCGCTGTATTCTTGGATAGAATCCTTTTGTGCTTCAGAGCAGACAGCTCACTGCAAGGGGGTAGCTATCCTGATTAAACGAGGGACAGGTTGTGTCATAAAATCTTCTGAGACAGATAAAACCGGGAGGTGGCTTATCGTTCCTGTAGACTTTGGAGGGATGGAGTTAGCCTGCGCATCCTGTTATGGTCAAAATATTGATGATCCTACTTATCTATGTAATCTACAACGGAACCTGATGGAAGTCACTGCCCCTTTGATAATTGGGGGGGGGATTTTAATGTCCTGCTTGATCCCCTGCTTGATAGATCGAATCACATGGGTGTTCTTTGAGTCCGTCAGGCCCTAAATAATATGATACATGATGTGGCACTTTAAAATGTATGGAGGGCTAAGAAGGGTAACACTCATGGATTTACTTTCCAGAGTAAAAAACATGGATACTTCTTAAGAATAGACTATTTGTTAGCAGATAGATCTATTACAGAATCCATGACATCTATTAATATTCACCCAAGTCATATTTCAGACCATGCTATGATCACCATCTCTCTGGTAGGCAGTAGTCAACCATCAAGACCAAGATGGACACTAAAGAGAGTAATGCTGACTGATATAGAGATAGCAGAATAACTTAAACATGCATGCGTTGACTATTTTGCAGCTAATATTATGTCTACATATCTAGATATTGTATGGGATGCTTTTAAGCCCTATGTAAGGGAAACTCTACACAGTCTTACATGTGCCAAAAATAGAGCGGAATCTCAAATAAAAAAAAAATGGAGGAAAAAGTAGGCATACTAGAGGCTGATCTCTCCCGGATGAACCCGGGGATGGCTGAAGCGAAGTCACGGGTGCATAAATTGTTGGACGAAGCCCGTCGGGATTATAGGGTCAAGATAGACCAGAAAAGTAAAGCAAAATGGTTTGAAAAATCAGGTGCGCTCCTGGCTTGGAAGGCTAGAGTAGATCGGTCTAGGAACTATATAAAGCAACTAGTCGTAAATGAAAATGAGGATATCTCCAATAAAATGGAGGATATACAAATCTGTTTAGTCTCACTATTTTCTGAGTTATCTAAGGAAGAAATTTTCCTGAATCCGGAGGCCCTCAAAGCCTGGCTAAGGGAGATATCCCTACCAAGTTTAACATCATATAGCTGTGAACTCCTAGATGCTCCAAAAATAAGGGGATGAGATCCGGTTGAGTCTTGGTAAAAGTAAGAGTGGCAAAGAGGCAGGCACGGATGCACTTCCCAATGAGTTTTATAAACTCTTGATAGAGGAGCTGGTCCCGATACTGGAAACTCTGTTCAATTAGTTTTTTTAACCACGGGGCCAAGTCCCTTGGTCCTGGAAAGAGGCAACAAATGTACTCATCTTGAAACCCTCTAAGGATCCCTCAAGAGCAAATTCTTATAGGCCAATCTCCCTGTTGAATGCAGACTATAAGATCTTTATGAGCATTTTGGCAGGGAGATTGACCAAACTTGCTCCACAACTAATACACTCTGACCAGAAAGGTTTTATCCCCAGGAGGTATATTCGGGAACAAACCCAGCAGCTCATTGGTACTATAGATCTTGCCACTGAACGTGTTGAGCCCTTGGCCGTGGTGGCCCTTCAAGGTAAGGCATTCAACAGAGTGTGCTGGGAGTACCTGTGGGAGGTGGTGAGAACAACGGGCTTTGGACTCATTATCTTATATACTTTAAAAAAGAGCGTTGATAGTGCTAGGCTAGGATTTTGCTAAATGGGGCTTTAACATCTAGCTTTAATATATTGAGAGGGGCACAACAGGTTTGCCCTCTCTCACCTCTGTTATTTGATATATATATAGAGCCATTGGCCCAGGTGATAAGATCTGATGCCTCTATAACTTCCTTTAGATCTCAATCCTACAGCAGTAAGGTCGCACTTTATGCGGACGACCTGCTGTTGTATATGGCCGACCCAACCGCAGCAATACCTAGGGTTGAATATCTTTTAGAGGAATTTGGGTCTTTCTCAGGATACTCAGCCAACTCATCAAAAATCGAGGTGATGTGCTGGAATATCCAAGATTGGGTTGGGAAAGTTAGCCATGATTCCAAGTATCTGGGTATTATAATTGTCACGGATATAGATAAGATCCCACAGATCAATCTAGATAGGGTTGCAAGAGAAATAGACCGATTACTAGCAAGGTGGAAAAATCTCTCTTTAACCATTTTTAGAAGGGTCAATCTAATTAAAATAGTCATACTCTCCAAATTGACCTACCTCTTCAATGCCATCCCCCTTGGTTTTCCCAAGTTAGGTATCAATAAAATACAAGGGAAGATCGTAAGCTTTATATGGGCTTATAAGGGTGCAAGGTTGGCATGGAAGAAACTTAGATGTAAGCTTATTAAATGGGGGTTGGCTCTTCCAGATTTCAATTGGTACTGTGTAGCCTTCCAATTCAAAAACATCCCAATGCTGCTTGGGAAGTTAGATGACTCTACTTGGGGGAGGCTTTTGGGCAAAATGGTGAGGATGGGAGGTGGGGATGGTTTTCTATATAAATTCGGTGCCCCAGGTACTTCAAGAAATTCCTCCTAAAAATATTGAAGCCTGTCCTCCACCTGTGGTATAAGGTCAGGAGTAGGTGGGGTCTAGGTTACTATTCTGATTTAGCCCCAATCTGGGAATCTCCTGGGATCCTGTTAAGCTAAAAAGGCAGCTTGAGTATACCAATTAGAAGGGTAGGTATCTCAAAATGGTCAGATCTGATGTCATCAGAGGGTGTACACCCTTGGGAGGTTCTAAAAGCAAAGATCGGGAGTGACTTGTCCAAGTTTTAGTTTATTCAACATACTTCCTGGTTTATAGCCGTAAGAAAAGAAGCCTGTGGTGACTGGGAATTGGAGCTATCTCTTCAAGATGTTAATCTTAAGAACAAGGAAGTCTCTAAGTGGTATGAGAAGCTCTTGGAGGCGGATGAGAAGGAGTGTCCACCACATCTGGTCTGGAATGGGGCGTCCCTTGAGTGTGACATAAAGACAGTTTGGGACCATTCCTTGAGGCTCCTCTACAATGTTGTGAAGCCAGCTGACTTGAAAAAGAATCACTTCTTCACTATAAACCATCTATATTGTTCTCCGGCTAAGATAGCAAAGTTTGCCCCAACTCCTCCCTCCAAGTGCCCAAGATGTGATTGTATAAGAGCTAACGATCTGCACATTTTCTTTGAATGCTCGATGCTGAGAGATTACTGGGGTGGATTGAGATTGCCTTTAGGGGTATTTTTGGTAGAGAGATTACTCTGAATATGGCTCTTGTTTTATTCGGAGCAGACGGTATAGTAGTAAATGGCTGAAGAGCCTGCAAAGAGGGCTGTTATTCTATCTGATCCCGCTTGCCTGAAGGGAAATCTGTATAAAATGGAGGGACCCCTGCCCCCGAAGGTGGAGGATTGGGGTAAGGCAGCCATTAAAATTGCATATTTAGACCAGGCAGTGACGAAGGAGACTAATCCTGACATTTGGCTTGATTTTTTGATATGGAGCAGATCCCTGGGTTTCGAATATCTTTCCTTATTCCAATGATTATTACACAATATCACCAACAAAGGTGTTAGTCTGGTAAGGTTTGCAGACCAAAGCGAATGCAGTGGCCGCATAGTGCACACTTTAGTGGGCGGCTCCATAAAGTATTGCAGATGCTTTTTCTGTGTATATGAGAATTTAAAAAAACGTAATTATTTGTAAAAAAAGGAGTGCCTTTCCAGCCGCAGCATGTATATTTAGAGGGGACTTTTCTTGGTGTTAAAAACTGTACACTCTGAATGGAGTCACACACAGTAGCAAAAAATGACGGCATTGTGAGTGCATGTACAATGCGTAGTGAAATGCGGCGTCCAGACTTCGACTAATCTGTCCCCAATAAAGCTGAAATAATTATCCTAAGCCTCCTTCCTAGAAGAAGAAAAAAATCATTGAGGAATTCAAAAACTTGAAAACAAAAAGATCTGTTCTGCATTCCGAGGGAGATCTGGAGGCAGCACACGGAGTCTGCATTACCTCCTAGCATCAATGGGACAGAAAGGCGATATTACATTTAAAATGCGAAAACATGGTGTGACTTGGCCCTGGCGAGGGTAGAAATTGGTGGCGCGAGCCTTTCAGAGGGCAATGCTTGTGAGATAATGTCTTGTTACTTACCGGTAATCTTCATTACCCCGATTACAGTCCTCCCAGTCCAGGTCCTTACTACGTGAGGCAGTCCTGCCTCCACCCAGCCAATCAAAATGCCAGAAAACCAAAAGGTTATAGGTTACATAAACCTCTCCCACTGCCATGCCTGTCATCAATAAGACCCTTACACAAACACAGCGGGAGGGAGGGTGGGAAGAGGACTGGGAAAGGGTGGACCCTAATCGGGGTATTGAAGAGAACCAAAAAGAAAAAATGCAGGACACCAGAGATCCATGTAAAAAGTACAAAACTTTAATCAAATAAATGATCAACGAACAGCACATCCAAAACGCCAACAGAAAAACTGTCAACAGAGGCATGTAAAACATCAAGCCGATAATGCTGTACAAACATGTGATGGTACTGCCAGGTGGCCGCCCTACAAATCTCCTGGCTCGAGAACCCGCCATCTCAGCCCAGGAAGCATACAGAGACAGAGGAGTCAGATCCAAAGATTTATCGGAGTGGCAGACCCCCAAACGCACCCACCGACTGATCGTAGAAGTGGAAACCTTCTTCCCCTTAGCCACAACCCCACAGGAGACAAACAGGGCAGGAGAAATCCAAAACTCCAGCGAATGCTGGAGGTAAATCTGAAGAGCCCTGCAAACATCCAAAGACAGGGAAGCAAGGGAGTCCACCACCGCAGGCAAATCAGGAAGTATCACCTCCTGCTGCAAATGGAAACTCTAAGAAACCTTAGGCAGAAAAGCCGGATCAAGCCATAAAACAACCCGATCCTGCAGGAACTGTAAATAAGGAAATTAAATGAGCATGGCACCCAACTCACCCAACCGACGAGCGGAGGTGATGGCTAGCAAAAAAGCCACCTTAGCGGACAACCATAACAAGTACGCCTCCAGCAAGGGCTCCAAAGGGGGCAACTGCAGACCCCGCAAAACAGTAGGTAAATCCCAAGAAGGCACGATCACGGGAGAGACTGGCCAACGAAGCCGAAAGCTCCGATGAAGCTGACTCACCAAATGGGCAACAACCTCCAAGGAGGCCCCGGGACCCCGACAAGCACGAACCGCTGCCCACTGAGCAGACAAGTGGAAGCAGAAAGGCCCTTCAAAAAATGATCCCTGAGAAAATCCAATACAGAAGCAGGATCCCCCAGCACAGGATCCATCCCATGGGAAGAACATCAAGAGACAAAAGAGCCCCAATGACAACCATAGCAGTTAAGGGTCGAAGGCCGACCTGACAACTGGATGTCACGAGCCACCACAGAGAAACAGCCTAAAGACTCCAACGTCAACCGCTCAAGAGCCAATCCGTCAGCTGCAAACGACGAAGACAAGGCAGAGACAGGAGCAGAAATTGAAGAGGAGCAGGACTCAAGGAAGCCGGCCAAACCTACCCCTGCCAGCCACAACAGGAAAGGAAACTAAAAGCCACAAGACCAGAAAGGAGCAATCAACAGGACCAACACTCTCTCCCCCCGAATCTTCTGCAGCACACTCGGGAGGAGAGGAGTAGGAGGGAAGGTATACAGAAGACCCGAAGGCCAAGGAATCGAAAGAGCATCCACTGCCCAAGCCCGAGGACACATCACCTCCGAACAAAACTGGGGGAGAAGGGCGTTGTGAGGAGAGGCAAAGAGATCAATTCAGGGAGTCCCGAGCCGAAGACAAAGGGACTGGAACAGAGGAAGAGAGAGATGGTACAGAACAGAGGATGGAAGATTGCGGCTCAAAGCGTCCGCATGAAAATTCAACTATCCCAGAATGTACAACGCTCTCAAGGCCAACAGATGAGATTCCGCTCAAGCACAAATCATGGAGGCCAGCAGGTTCAGAGACTTGCACTTGGTCCTACCTGACGGTTCAAGTAACAACGAGCCACCTGCTTGTCGGTATGAACCAACAGATTCGTCTTCTGGAGATAAACCTGAAAGAACTGCACTGCCTCCCAGATGGCCGCCAACTCCCGCCAGTTCTAGGAACGGGTGCTGTCCCTCCAAGACCACTGACCCTTGGCCTCCAAGGACCTCAACGTGGCCCCCCAACCCCAAAGACTGGTGTCCGTCGTCAACAAAAGGGGAGGTGGAAGACAAAACCGAAACCCCCTTCTCCAGATTGGGAGTGCAAAGCCACCAGTCCATGTTCCGAACTAGAGCAGGAGAGAGAGGAACCATAGTCTCGTAATCCACCTGGGAGGAGTCCAACCGAGCCAACAGATGAGTCACCAAGGGCTTGAGATGCAGGCGAGCCCAAGGAACCGCAGCAGAGGTGGCAGCCATCAATACCTGGACCCGCAATAAAACAGGAGCCGGGGCAGAGGGACGACTCAACAGATCCCGCAACAGAGTCTGCAGGGAAAGGATCCGATCAGGAAGGAGAAACACCGTCCCCAGAGAGGTGTCGAACAGACCCCCGATGAACTGAAGTCTCGGAACAGAATCCAGATGAGACTTGCCCAGATTCAACTTGAACCCCGGATCGTGGAACAGGGTCAACGTACCCTTCACCGCCAGAAGAGCCTTAGGAAAGGAGGAAGCAGAGATCAAACAATCATCACTGTAGGGAAACACGGAGAAACCCCGATGCTGTAAAACCCCCACAGCAGGAGCCAATACTTTGGTAAAAGTCCTGGGAGCAGTGGAGATTCCAAACGGCAAAACCTGAAACTGGAAATGCATATCCTGGACCACAAACCTCAGGAACCGCTGGCTGGTTGGATGGACTTGAACGTGAAAATAGGCGTTTTCCAAGTCCAGAGAAGCCAAAAATTCACCCTCCTGGAAGAGGGGAATGACGGACTGCAAGGTGATAATCAGGGAATGATCCAACCGCACCAACTTGTTCAGAGGGCGGAGATTTAGGATCGGGCGGAAGGAATCATCTGGCTTTGGTACCAGGAACAGATGGGAATAGAACCCCAGGCCCACTTCCTCCACTGGAACCGGCACATAAGCCCCCTTTGACAACAACATGGTAAGGCCGAACAACATGGCAGACTGCCTCACGGGATCTCTTGACAACAAGTTAACTAGAAAACAATCCAGAGGGGGAGGGCCCAGGAAGGGAATCTGTTAACCCAACCTGATGACAGACAAGACTCACTGGTCGGAAATCAAAGCTGACCAACAGTACAGAAACAAACGGAGTCGAGTCCCCACAACGGCATAGTCACTTCTGTCCTGCAACAGAGGGATTCTGTGGCTGTTGCTGCTGCTGTAGCTGTTGAGGCCGGGACTTATAATGGAACGCGCCCCCCCCGACCATGGGCCAGACCACAAAAGGGCTGAGAAGACAAAGCCCCCTGAAAACCCTGCTTGTGAAAAAAAGACTTCCTTTTAGGCACGGGCTGAAAAGGCTTCAATATCTTCTTCTCCTCCGTAGAGCTCTGTACAATTGCATTCAAAGCGTCCCCAAAAAGACGGGGACTCTCAAAAGGCAGCTTATGGACCAAGGTCTTCTGTACAGCATCAAGACGCCAAGGTTTGGTCCAGAGAGACCTCCTACCAGCCACCGCCACCCCGGCCGCTGAGGAGAAGGCTCACAAGGAATCAAAAGTCACATCTGAGAGGAATTGAGCCAAGACCTCCATCTGAGCCAACACAGGAGTAGGATCCTCCTGATCCTGAAGATAGTCAAACAACTTCTCAAAATCCTTCAGCAGGACCTGTGAGGCATAGGCCGCATAAGTGCTAGCACGTACCCCAAAATGAGAAGCCTCGTAAGAACGTTTGAGAGCAGACCCCACCTTCCGCTCCACCGGATCTGTCGGGGAAGCTTCTTCTGATGACAAAGAGGAAGAGGAGGCGGAAGCCATCGAAGATGAAAGAGAAATGACTTTGGGGATTGCAGGAAACTGGGTGTCAAAGTCCGCCAAGCGATACCGCTTCCCCAGAAAGCGAGGAATACCCTGCTTATCCACCTCAAGCCATTCCTTAGTGAGTATATCCTTCAGGATATCATGGAAGGGAAGGTCATCCCGAATATGGACCAGCATGTCAGAAAATACCTTGCCCTGGATGTACTTTCCCTTCGGGGAATTGTCCATGTCCTCCTCATCATCGTTAGACCTCATCGCCGCAGGCTCCAGCAGTGCAGACCGGACAGCAGAATTGATTAAATCCTGCAAGTCAGCCCTGGAAATCTGCAAAAAATCATCCTCTTGCAGGTCCTGGACATTATGCTGCTTGGAAACTGCCTTCGCAGGCACCGGAGAAGAAGCTCCCTCACTCATTGCGAGTAAAAAAGGAGTAAACCCCACAGGAAACTCCCAACACACACACACAGGAATTTCTCAGCAACCTCCAATAAATACTGCCCCCAAACACCAAGTCCTGGAAAGTGAGACTTGAAAATCAACAAAGGGGCAGCCCTGCAGTCTCCACCCACAGCCACATACTGCAAACATGGCCACGGGGGCCGGACGCTGTCTGCAAACACCAGCACCGGAACGACCCGAGGCCAGGACACCAGGAGAGCTCCCCGCCCCAGCCCAGCACATGAGCGGGCAGCGTCCTGGTCACAGAGCAGGAGCGTACCCTACCAGAGCACCAGTACGGCCGAGCATATGCAAAAACACAGAAACAAGTCAAAACTGCAATAACCATTTGAAACATAAGTTTAAGAAACACTCATGTGACTGCAAACTTCCTGCAAGAGAACCGGAAAGGAAAACAGGAACATGGAGCACCAGCGTTCCAACCTCCGTCGGAGCAGAAAGAAAACAGGCATGGCGGTGGGTGGGAGGGGTTTATGTAACCTATAACCTTTTGGTTTTGTGGCGTTTTGATTGGCTGGGTGGAGGCAGGACTGCCTCACGCTGTAAGGACTGGGACGGGGAGGACCCATGAGGGGGTAATGCCAAGTGGCAGCTGAATGGGTGCAGTGGGAAGGCCCAGCCAACCGGAAGAATTTCACTGTATTACACATTCATACCCTTTCCACTAAACTGCCATCAGCGCAGGTACATGTCTTCCTCGTGGGGGGTGGAGGAGGGAGAGAATAGCATTGCGACTTTCCAGTTTACTCTTCTTTGGGCTTGAGTTACGTTTGTTTTTCCCGGGCAGCGAGCTCTTGTGCCCGGCCTGCATGGGTGCATTGTGAAGGTCAGTGCGTGGTGAAGGTGTGTGAGGGAGGGGCCCTGTGGAGCTTTGTATATTGTGGTCAATTGCCTGCGAACTTCTTGCGTTTCCCGGACAAGAGTGATAAGTTAGCACACTAGTTAGAAAAGTGCTCCACTCGGGGCACATCTGTGAAGTTTATCCTAATGTACCATGTTCATCTAGAAAAAATCGCAAATAGTTGATTAGTGTGGGTAGCAGCTGTGTTTATAGAATTTTGAGCTGGCCTTGGCTGTTCTGAGAAGCCCCTTCAAGAGGTGTCCTGCGGTGTACCCCGCTGCCTCACCCCTGTGCCCAGGCTGCGCTCTACCATGCATCACACACAGGTGGCCCATTGGCAAAGACGCGCAGCTTATTGGATTCAGCCCATGCTTTTCTGTGCATTTGTAGATCTCACGTGTTAGCTGTCAGTATTTCATGCCGGGAGGGTGCAGCCTGCTGTTAGTTCTTGTGGGCAGCTGAAGAGGCAGCCCTTCCCGAGCCTCTTAGGGGGACAGTTTCCTATCCTGAAGTGTAATGGCGGGGGTGCAGGAGCTCCCTACCTTTGTGTGGCAATGCCTGGGGGGGATGGGTTCTAGAGGTGGCAGCGGCTGGCTGTGGAGCCGGTAAGGACCGGGACTCACCAACAGGGAGAGCCGGGGTGAGACCAGAGGCATGGCAAGCAATCACACCGGCAGAGGAGGAACTAAAAACGCGGACAGCGAAGCCCTGCACACGGGACATGAAAGTTTCTTTCTCGCTCCTGTAAGTGTGGTCTTCTGTTGGCTGCCTGTAGGCCACAAAGGGGACCCTCATAAGAGGACAGCCACCTTAGTGCCACATGAGGGTACACAAGAATGCCCAGTGTTGGGGGACCCCCTAGGGGTCCGTACACCCTCATCATTTCTGGGCAGGAGTGGGCGGGGGGTGAGGTATAAGTACCTTTCCTGCCCACCTGGCGTCCTCTTTCCCACTGCCCCTGATGCCGTTTGGTTGTTCGTGGTGCTGGTTTGCTGGATCGCAGCCCGAGTTCTCGTCATGAGGCTGGTGAGTGTAGACACTGTTCCCCTGTCCCACCGCGTGGCGATGCCCGTGTGGGACCCAGCCCCAGCTGCTTATCCCGGGGTCCTTGTGGTGCTTGCGCCCCTTATGATGTTCTGTAGTTTTGCAGCTGTGGTTGTGGCTTGGGATTGGGTCAGGGCATAATGGAGGGGGCTTACCCCCGGCCTTTCGTAGAACAGGTGATCCTCACCCTGCTAACCCAATTTTGGGGAGACCACCACCTCTCACCATCGGTACTGCTTGGAAACAGCACCCACCCCCCCTCTCCATATGGTAGTAGGGTCCGTGGGGTGGTAGGCAGCGAGAGCCTTCGAGCCCAGGAACACCAGCTCGAAGTTCAAACGGACGGAGAGCGTCGTTAACATAAAATGAATGTGTACGATGTCGCAGTTTTAGTTGTATTTTAAACTCTTGTAACGCCGTTCACAGCCCCCGGCCCCCTGCCTCCATCTGACAAGATGGGCGGGGTCAGCCGGTTTTGGTGCCGCTTTAAGCGCCAGTTCCCCGTTGAGTTGAGCCCTGTCGGTACCGGGCTGAGCTGCCAGTCGGGGGCTGGAGTGATGGGGGCCATCCGATTCTGTGGCAACAGCAGACTCGAGGAGCCATGGCCCACACGTGCCGGACTCAGGGAGCGAGGCTATGGGGGTGGGCCACCCAGCCGTTGAGAACAGGGGACGCCTCTGAGCCAGAACCGAGAGGCGGGAGGGGCCTCCTATGGTGGTTCCGGACAGGGTGTACCACCGGTCTACCCACCCCGAGAGCTTAGAGGCAATGAGTGACGGCATCGTACTGGTTGCCGCGCCGGTCGCAGGCGAGTGTGGGCAGCGCTGCGGGAGGGGGATGGGAGCCCATGCCAGGGTGGGAGCCCTTGTTCAATTTTAAGCACGGTGGAGTGCCGTCCGTGCTGCTGCTCCCATCATGGGCACCCCCAGGAAGTGCCTCGTGGGGGTGGTGTGCTGGTCCTGGACTCCCAGCTGGGCTGGGAAGTCACCGGGGGGCCATTACAATTTCCTGGACCTGCCAGAGGTAGAGGTCTGGCGTAGGCAGTGTGGTGTCCCTCGGATACCCTAGGTTGCGTGGTGTCCTGCGGCGCATGTCGTTAGACACCGCGTAATCGAGTGGAGGTGGCTCAGAGACGGTATGGCTGGTCACGGCAGTAGGTCTGGGCACCTCCGCTGGTGGGGATTGGCAAGGGGCTCCTCTGTTGTGCAGGGGCTGAGCGTTGTGGCATGCATCAGTGTCCTCGCGGGTGGGAAGTCGCCTCGGTGGGATGTTAGATTAGACTGCTGGGCGAGCACTTCCTGAACAGGAAGAGCTACGCTCAGTGTGCGCATTTGAGACTTGCGCATCAGGACCTACGAAGAAGAAAGCAGTGCATCATATTGGAACCTGTAACCAGCACCACTTAGGAGGGAGCTTGCATTAATGCCTGTTTTTTTTCCCCAGCTATCAGCTCTGAGACTAACCGTTTCGCCTCCAACCGCCACGAAGCCGACACGCTGTGCACGAATCCCCAACAGGCCATGCATCAAAGGGTCACACCTAGCGGTGCGACCGGCAGCATATTCAGGGTATCCAGGAGGCGGAGCAATGTCCTGGAATGGAGTGTAACCTTTTATCTAATTTCAGGGGCAGCTCAGGTCTTATTGGAGCAATCGCTAGATTGCACCTCACGAAGAGTGGATTGCAGGGAACAGGAACTGGTATGGGCTAGGGCTCGCATGTGCCGGGTGGAGGCGATTGGGCCGATTACCGAACCCCCAGGAGGGTTACACAGGAGAGCGCGGTGCATGGTGTCCAGGGGAAGGGACACAGGCAATGCGTTTGGGGTCACAGCTAACCTTCTCCGTTTCTTCATCTCTGCACACAGAGTCCCACCGAACCGTCAATAGAGTGTACGCCAGCTCAGGTCTACTAATTCAACCGACCGAATAAGTAAGTACAAAGGTAGGATGCGGGGGCAGAGCGTCTGGCGGCATGAGGGACACAGAGAGGTCCAGCCAGTCAACAGTGTTAAGTCCAGTGATTTTCTGACACAAAAAATGTATCTCATCAGATTGGGTGGCGGTGTGTACCAGAGATCGGCATGGATAGCCAGGGCTCCCCCCTATTCTCTCAGGGGTCCCAGGTGAAGGACACCCAACCAGGCACCTCCCAGGACGCACAATGGGCTGCTTTATTCCAGATGGACAAGACCAATAGATTGGCATGGGCCACTGAACGCCTGAAGGAAAACGAACCTGGGGTCTCCGGTATCGTCAACGAGGCCCCTACCCCAGAGCAGGAGCCCAATGCAGAGGCAGGGCCCTCTAGGCCCAAGCAGGTACGCAAGTCCACGATTAAGGACTTTCCGGCAGACCCGCTGCCGCCCAGAAGTAGAGCGCTGTTGGCTCCCAGGGAAGCCGTTACCCTGCTGGCCTCTCCCCCAACCCCGGCACTGGGGCTAACAACCCCATGGGACAGCAATGCGGCCCCAGGGAACTACGCCACCAGGGACGAGTTAGGTAAGCTCATGGAAACAATGAGGACTTTCATGGCAGAGTTCAGAGCAGGTCCTCCAGGGACTAGCTCCTGCACCTGGGCAACAGCACAAAACACGGGGAGGGGCGCTAGCGGACACTAGGGTGTGGGCAACCAGATGAGTGAGCCACAGGCACAACGGGGGGCCCCTGCAGTGGCACCCCCAGAGGTATCAAAGGATGGGGCGAGTGTACCTGGGACAAGTAGGACAGCAAGTGCCTCAGGGGGTGAACTCGGCATACCAGTACTCACCAGCCCCCCCATCATGACCCTTAGCCCGGAGACAGCGGTGGGCACGGTGGGCAACCCACCCGCCAAGGGTGGGTCACCACTCACCACCAATGCTGGGATTGTCATTCCCCCGGCCGTCCCTGTGGCCCCCCCGACAGGGCTGCCTACACCTCCTGTCACCCTGCTGACAATAAGTGTTTCCCCACTCAGCTGAACACGCCTCCAGCACCCACCCGGCCAGTCACCACCGCCCGCTGCTGTCAGGCCACTGCTCCCTATCATTGCAGGTGCAGCAGGCAACCAAGGAAGGAATATGGAGGTGCAAATTTATTGACATTTTTACCCTGCTTATGCTAAGCCAGGAGGAGCTGGACGCCAGAAAAATTGGGGGGAAAGAGGATGGCAAGAAGGTCAAGTACCAGGTTTGGCCCGAAAAGAACATTGATAACTGGCTCGAGGCTTTCTCTATCCTGTCCTCTATAATTATGGAAAAGTACCCAGAGTTGGGCCCAGGGCTGGTGCAATACTCCAGGCTGATACACAACGAGGCAATTAAGTGGGGGGGGAATTACGATCGAGAGTTCCGGAAGAAAATGTCCATTTGCCCGGAGATGGGGTGGGACCAGAAAGAGTTTCAGTTATGGATGGACCACATGGGCTCCCGCACACCACAGAGCATAGTTTCACAGCCTAAAGCACAGGTGGGGCAGTCTACAAGCAGGGTTTCCTTTCAGTCAGGTACACGCGGTTTCAAGCAGCCATTTTGGGTAGCGCATAGCGGGGCCAGAGGGGGGGCTTCAGAAGGTCTCCCCCTGGGACATGTCGCCTTTTCAACACTGGATCGGGCTCCTGGGCCAAAACGTGCATGTTCTTGCACACCTACAGCAAGTGTGGTGGGCCCCACACCACGGTATCTTGTTACACAAATCAGGAGCGACAGCCCGCCGGGAAAGACAGGCAAAATAGCTGAGGTTTTAGGGGGGGTATCGAAAACCCAAGCCACTCCCACCGACCACCTTGCCCGGCGCCCCTTTTTTCCCCATGACCACATGAGACAGGGTCAGCAGTCGTCCTCCCATGCATAGTGCCCCAGCACCCATGCGTACAGTCAAGGGCCTGTCTCCAGTTAACCTGACCAACCTCACGCCCCTCCTCAGAAGGTACCCTAACAGATAGGATAGTCAGATGCTGCTGGCTGGTTTTAGCGAAGGTTTCAAGATCCCCTATGTGGGCCCCCTGGTAAGCAGGGAGGCCGACAACCTTAAATCTGCAAAGGCACAACTTGCAGTGGTTCATGCCAAGGTAGAAAAGGAGAGGACACTAGGTAGGGTGAGGGGCCCCTTTCTGCGACCCCTGTTGGACAACTTTGTAGTCTCTCCCCTGAGGGTGGTGCCCAAGAAGGAACCGGGGGCGTTTTAGCTAATCCACCACTTGTCTTACTTGGAGGGGAAATCGGTTAACCATGGGCTAGAGGAGGGCTCCTGCTCTGTGACGTATTGTACCCTGGACGTGGCTTTGGACTTAGTCAGGTGGGCGGGCGGGCAAGGGGGCCTGGTTAGCAAATCAGACCTTGAATCTGCTTTCCGCCTGCTACCAGTTCACCCGAGCAGCCAACACCTGCTAGGCTTCAGGCTGGAGGGCAGATACTTTTACGACAGATGCATGCCCATGGGATGCGCGGTTCCTGTGCCTATTTTGAGGCTTTCAGTTGCTTCCTGCAGTGGGTTCTCCAAGAAACTTACATGGAGGAAGGCGTGTCCCATTACCTAGATGACTTCCTTTTCATAGGGGAGGAGGGCACGCAGGATTACAAAAGGGCCCTCACGGACTTTGAGATGCTGACCAGTCATCTGGGTGTCCCACTTGCGCCAGGGAAGACTGAGGGTCCAGCACAGGTCTTAACTTTCCTGGGGATTGAGCTGGACACCATTTCCGGAGAGTCCAGGCTGCCAGCGAACAAGGACCGGAACTTGGCACAGCAGATCCAGTTAGCGCTAGGTCAGGATAAGGCCTCTCTAGGCTTCATCCAGAGCCTTGTGGGGAAGCTGAATTTTGCGGCCAGAGTAATACCAGCTGGGAGGGTCTTTGCGAGAAGATTTGCCAGGGCCACTGCTAAGGTAAGGAAGAAGCACCACATGGTGAAACTGAGCAAAGGCATGAGGAAAGACCTGAGCATGTGGGCAGATTTCTTGGCTAATTTCAATGGCTCGGTCATCTGGAGGGCCCCTTGGGCAGACAGTCCTGAACTAGCGCTATTCAGAGATGCGGCAGGCTGAGGTGGTTTTGGGGCAATCCTCGAAAGAGAATGGTGTGCTGAGAGATGGCCCAAGTCTTGGAACAAAAAGAAGATCACGACCAACATCATGGTGTTGGAGTGGTTCCCAATAGTGGTAGCTTTCCACCTGTGGGCTGCAGTGCTGGCAGCAAAGAGGGTCCTCTTCTGGTCCGACAACTTGGCAGCAGTGCAGGCCATCAATTCCCTGTCGGCTTGTTGTCCCCTGGTTTTGTGCCTTTTGAGGGAATTGGTGCGTGCTTACCTGTTTAACAATTTAGAATGCAGGGCACGAAGCATTTAAGGGGTGCAGAACACAGCAGCTGATGCTCTCTCTCGTTTTCAGTGGCGCCGGTTCCGGGAGGCGCGGGCAAGAGAGCGGAGATGACCCCTTTCCCACCACACCTCTGGTTCCTTCTGAAGTGGAACAGTGATTGAGGGGGCTGGGCGAGCTGTCCCTAGCACCCAGGACCAGTAAGCGCTATACGGCTTGTGTGGCTAGGCTTTGTTCAGTGGTGGGAGCCTGGAAGGAAGGGAGGTCATGTTTGGAGCTCAGGGTACAGACTTTCATAGTATGGGCCAAGGACAATGGGAAGAGCCACTCTTGGATTGCTGCCCACCTGTCGGCGATTAGTCACCACGCTAGATTAAGGGATCTGAAAGATCCTACGAAATCCTTCCTGATCAGGGCGGCGCTCAAAGGCTGGGCCAGGAGCGAGCCACTGGCACCTGACAATAGGTCTCCCATCGACTTTAAGGCTCTGCAGGAGATGCTAGACTGGAAGCACAAGGCTACCCATTCAGCTTTTGACGCGGCCTTCTTTTCAGCCACCTTAAGCTTGGCTTTCTTCAGGGCCTTCAGAATTGGAGAGTTAGAGGCTAGGTCCAAGCATGACACATCTGGGGTGGCATTAAAGGGCAGGATGCAGCATTCTCGGGGGCCTCCCTCAAAAGATTAGTAAGACGATCGAAAAATGACCAGGCTGGGGAGGGGAGGGTGATCTTGTTGCACTGACTTTACGATGCTGTGTATTGTCCAGTGGGCCTGGTCGCCGCCTACCTGGCCCTGCGCCCGGCGGCAGAAGGTTACCTACTCATGCATGCAGACAGTACACCCTTCACAAAGTTTCAAGTGGAACATATAATGCAGGCATGCTTGACGTTGTCAGGCAACAATGGTCCGGGCAAGCGTTTCTACAGCCCTTAATTTCAGATAGGGGCAGCAACTACAGCCTTTAGGGTGTGCATGTCCGCAGAACGTATCATGCAGGTAGGACGTTGGAAGTCCCAATGTTTTAAGAGATACATCCGTCCATGAGGTATGCGAAGAAAGGACCTGAGGTCATGTGAAGTTTTGTAAATTACTAGCAATTGTTGAATGTAACCGGGGGAATCCGTGCAGCACCATACGCCGTGTGGCTTGCAGCAATGTGTGTAATGACGTGCAATTTAGTCTTTGTAGTGTTTGTTGTGCCGTGATTCAATAAAATGTTTTTGCAACCTTACATTTCTTTATTTGCCAGGAACAAAGGTCTGGGTGATTGGCCATTCAGGCATCTTGAGAGTGGCACAGTGGGCAGAATGCAGGAAATGGAGGCATGGCTTTTCCGGCACCGAGATTATTTGGCTGGTACACCCAGGCATGCACTGGAAATGCTTGCTGAAGAAGCTGCTGCAGAGACTGGGTGGTGGGGATCTCTCCGCCCAACGTACTGGTCATACACCTGGGAGGGAATTATCTGAC
Source organism: Triturus cristatus (assembly GCF_964204655.1). Lineage (NCBI taxonomy): Eukaryota > Metazoa > Chordata > Amphibia > Caudata > Salamandridae > Triturus > Triturus cristatus. The sequence goes on along the minus strand of NC_140580.1, from coordinate 61,838,288 downwards.
TCTTCTAGGGAGGACGGTACTGCTGCAAGAAATGAAGTCCACAATGTGTAAGTTAAGCAACCAGTTGGGGACATGTGAACTACAGTGGTCGGAGATAATCCCCCGTCTGGTGTGGCATGGAGCACGGTCAGGGGAGGCCGTGGAGGCTTCGCGTAGGAGAGTTAACAGCACTATGAGTAAATTCACCGAGCAGAAGGGTTTCGGCTTTATCAGACATGGGTTGCTGCACACCAAATCCACAGGGTGTACACCTATCTAGAGTGGGCATGGACTTGTTCTTGCTGGACCTGGGGGAGGCCTAGAGTCAGCAGGATGTAGGTAAGAATGCTGGCCTTGGTAGGGGGCCCTGGTTGTGACTGGTGGCCACACCCAGAGCTGTGGCGGAGTTACAGGGCGATCCAGAGGTTGAAAGGTACTCAGGGGTACCCTCTTTAGGAGCAGAAAGGGTACAAATGCCAAATATCCCCAGGAAGTCCTCGCGCTGGACCCTGGAGGGGTAACTAGTCATAATATCGAATTCAAAATATCAAGCGGACAAAATATCGAGTTTTGAATATCGAGTGGACAGGATATCGACCTGCAAAAATATAGTGGTTAAGAATATCGACATGCAGGTAAGAAATATCGTTTTTTATAATATCGTTTGTAAAAATATCGTTGTTAATAATATCGATTTTTTTGTGTGTTTTGTATGTTAGTATCTGTGTTAAAAGTATGTCTTATTTCTGTAATGTATGTTTACATTTTTATTAAAGTAATGAGTTTTATGTTAATTAATTTTTGCGTAATTTATTTGCGTAGCGGGTTGTGGGTTTATAGGGGAATAGGGTCGAAGCAATTTAATTATACTATATTTTTTAAGAATTATTTAGAATTAATTAATTATATGTTAATTACTTTTTGCATAGTTTAATTTTGTAGCAGGTTGTGGGCTTATAGGGGAATATGGTGGGAAGTAATTTAATTTAAATTAATTAATTAATTATTGTAGTAATGAATAATTTAGTATTTAATCGTTTATATTGTTAATGAAGTTAATTAATTGATTATTAATTAATTATAAATTGATTAATAACAAGTAGTAATTAAATGGCAATTATGGTAATTGTGTTATATTTATTATTATTAATTAGTAATTTATTAGATATTAATTATTAAAAATGGATTTGTAAATATGTTAATTGTGTACTTTTTTTAGGAGAGGGTTGAGGGTTGATAGGGGAGTAGGGTGGGAAGTAATTTATTTTTAATCTAATTTTTATTATTTTTTATATAATATTTAATACAAGTTATTTTATAACGTTAATTGTGTGAATTCATTTAGATGTGATAGTTATTAATTTTATTGTTAATTGTTATTAGTTAAATAATTAATTAATTATGTTAATTTATTAATATTTTACAATATTGTAGGTGACGTTGATAGGGGAAAATGGTGGGATGTAAATTCATTTTGAAAAAATAATTAATTGTTAATTAATGTCAATTATATTGCAGGAGTGGGTATACTAAATGATTCCCCTATGCTATCCAACACTTTTCCTACTGTTACATTTGGTGGAGTGGGAATATTAAATTATTCCCACCAGCTATCCAACACTTTCCCTACTGTTACATTCGCTGGAGTGGGAATAGTATTTTGTACCCTCCCGCTATCCAACACTTTCCCTACTCTTGCACTCACTGGAGTGGGAATAGTAATTTTTACCCACCCGCTGTACAACATTTTCCCTACTGGTGCACTCACTGGAGTGTGAATAGTAATTTTTACCCACCCGCTATCCCAAATTTTCCCTACTGTTCCACTCGCTGGAGTGGGAATAGTAATTTTTACCCACCTGCTATCCAAACTTATACTACTGTTCCACTCGCTGGAGTGGGAATAGTAATTTTTACCCTCCAGCTATCCAAAACCTTCCCTACTGTTCCACTCGTTGGAGTGGGAATAGTAATTTTTACCCTCCTGCTATCCAACACTTTTCCTACTGTTGCACTCACTGGAGTGGGAATAGTAATTTTTACCCACCCGCTATCCAACCCTTTCTCCACTAGTGCACTCGCTGGAGTGGGAATAGTAATTTTTACCCACCTGCTATCCAAAACTTTCCCTACTGTTTCACTCGCTGGAGTGGGAATAGTAATTTTTACCCTCCAGCTATCCAAAACCTTCCCTACTGTTCCACTCGCTGGAGTGGGAATAGTAATTTTTACCCTCCTGCTATTGATGGAGCAAGGACTCGTAGAAAAGAGACTTGCTCGGAGGCAATCCTCTCATAATAACTCGTAACGTCATACTAATTAATGTATTGTGTAATTAATATGCGCTACATTTCAAATATCAAGAATAGGAGAAGCTTGCATAGGTGTCTTATTAACAAGTAACTCGAGTGAATTGCGGAAAATTGCAGTGCACATGCGTCAACTATGCCTACGTAGTGATGACAAGCTTTTGCTTGGAGGCAATTTGCTGCGCTTGAAAACTCACATGCTAAGCATCTGCTTGCTGAAACTAAATTACACTATTTTACTAATTGCTAATGCGGGGAGAGCATTTATAAGTAAATGGGATTAGAGTAGAGATAGGCGGTATACAGTGAAATAATTTTATTTTGAAACTAATATACATTTTCTTGACTTTTCCTACTAGTTTGTATTCAGGCCTCCTGAGAGAGACCGAGGCCTATACCCCATGTGACCCGTTACACATGCGCAGTTTAAGTGAGCCAGAAGCCGCACTGTCATCCTTGAATGCCATCCAAGAAAAGAATCAGAAACATATTCTGGGAACCATCCTGATGTTCTGTGAAAGGAAGACACCTGCACCAAAATGTATACTTTGTTATGATAAAAATGTGAATACGGTTGGGAATAAAGATTTTTGAATAAAGATTAAGGGGAGGGATCACTAGACAATGAACTAAAGAAAGTTGACTGAAACCTGACATGGTGTGATGATCATCCCTTTTACCTGTCCAATCAGAATTAGGGGTTCTATGAATCTGAAACATTAAGGGGTGGTACATGGCATTAGAAGGGTATAATTGAGGTAGTTTAGTTAGTTAGTTGGAACAGAGAGACCAGAATGCTGCAGAGCTCGGGATGCTGTCGGAGTATTGAGCGAATGCTGAAGAAGAATCCTATTGCAGACTTAGAATTCAAGCCAAATAATGAAAAGAAGATCGCAGAAGAATCGAGGAGGAAGATACTGTCAGAGAGGGGTGCGACGCAGGTGCCGGATCTAGATGAGGTCACCTTATTCTGGCCAGAACCCTGTCCTGAAACCTGAAGCCTTTGTCTCCTGCCCTTTCCTGGGGGATGCTTTCCAACTCCTTGGCTAAGGGGTTGGTTTTCACACCATCCTAGGTAACTATAATGTTTGGGAGATTTTAAATTGTGCTGCTCTCTCGATCCTCTCCTTTCCAGGTACCGTCATTGAACATTTTATTAATCTGAATCATTTTTCCTTCCATGGGTGACGGAGATCGTTCTGTACTTTGATATTTGGCTCACATGAATTTCATTTAGATAAACATTTAAAAAATGTCCAGAGTCTGTGGTTATTTCTATTGAAAAGAAAGTAGATTTCTTTCATGTCATTTCACCATAAACTAGTTCAACTAATGGTCCATTAACCAGAGGAAAGAACTTTTTGATCTGTGAAAGATTTGGTTAGAAATGTTAGATAACTAAATCTCAGACGGACAATTATAAAAATTGGGAAAGACAAGCCAGTATTGACTAGAGAGGGGATTCCTATTCCTCCTCCAAAAACTCCTGCTTCATGCATGATGATGGAGAGAGAATATCATACGTGTGTATGGATGGAAAACTGGATTGAGTATACGAAAGGCGATGGTGTTTTGGCTTTCCAGAACATGGTACATTTAATGGAAGGATTTTGCAGAATTTGTGAATGCGGATGAATGATTTGGATCCGAGACCTGGAATGACACAGTATGAGGAACTAGAAGAGTGGGAAACTGAATCATATGAGAGAGAAAAGAAAAGAAGTGGGAGGGCTGTAATACAATTCTTACCAAAGCCTCTACCGATTAAAATCCGCCATAAATAATTCCAACAGACACGGTCAAAGGCTTTCTCTGCATCGAGCAGGATCATGGCCATCTCTCCTCCCACTGCAGACTGGATATCAAATAAGGCTATTGCCCTCCTAATATGATCTGTGGTACCTCGCCCAGGTACAAATCCATGCTGCCAAGGGGAGACGAGATCACCAATGACCCTGCCCAGTCTTTTAGCCCAGATTTTAGAATATAACTTTGTGTCTAAATTAATTAGCGAAATTGGGCGATAGGAGCCCGGTTTATCCTTTGGTTTCCCTTTCTTATGGAACACCACTATGTTTGTTTCTTTCCATGATTCCGGGGCCAACCCTGTTCCCATTACCCCGTTAAAAAGATCACTGAGAAGCGGGGTAATCTCTGCCTCAAAACATCGATAGACTTCTAAAGGTATTCCATCAGGGCCTGCTGCCTTGCCCATGGCTGACTCTTGCAGGGCTTCCGCTATATCCCTCCCGGAAATCTCACTCTCTATCTCTTCTATTGCAGCATCCCCTAAACGAGGGCCATTATCAGCAATCTCCTCCGTCCCAGGTTCATTTAATATTGTTTCTGTGTATAATTTTTGATAAAAATTCTTAAAAACCTGGAGAATATCTGGAGGGTCTGAATATTCTATACCATTTTCTTCCATCTGAGATATAATATTTAGAGGCTTTGGTAAGAATTGTATTACAGCTCTGCGGGCAATGTATCGCGATCCAGTTGCCCGGGTCGTGGTCATGGGTGAGTGTTCTGAGAAAATTTATATAACGAGAGGTACGCGCCAAGGATGTCCTTGTTCCCCTATCCTCTTTGCTCTTTATATCGACCCTCTTATTCGGGAGATCTTAGACAGCCCCCGGATAGAACCAGTGATACATAATGGATTTGAAAACAAAATCATGGCATATGCCGATGATTTGGCTGTGATTACAACAAACCCGCAACAGACACTTGGGGTTTTGGTTCAGATGGCTTACATTTTTGGCATGAGGTCGGGGTATCTGTTAAACGAATCTAAAACCCAAATTATCTGTACAGCAAATATAGATAAAGCCGACTCTAGATATGTGGATTCAGCAATTTATCTGGGAGTTAGAATTAATGCCGCGGTTAATAAGATCACAGCAGAGAATTTTATCCCACTTGGGAAAACGATAGAAGCAGATCTCAAAAGAATCGATGTTTTACATCTCTCATTGATAGGCAGGGTCAATGTTCTCAAGATGACAATGTTTCCAAAAATCTTATATCTCTTTCGAGCTATACCTTTGTTAGTAGAGGAAAAAACTATTAAGTGGCTAGAGTCAATATTCATTAGATTTGTTTGGCAATACGGGAAACTTAGACGCTCCACCAACCTTTTGTCACTCCCATGGGATAGGGGGGGCTCACCTTACCCAATTTAAGATTGTATCATTGGTCCTGTCTGCTGGCAGAAATGTTTATTCTTTTTCAACCTACTCAACCCAATGATTCAGGGCAAGGTGATCTACAGACCCCACCATCTATATATGAGCTATTAGTTGGAAGTAAGGCATATGGTCTCCTGATGTGTGAGGTTGAACTGAGGTATTATAAAAGACCACGTTTTAAGATATTGGAAGGAGTATGGGGACTCTGGAGAGCTATATCTTGCTTTTGTAAAATTCCCAAAATCCATGCACATTTGCACCTTAGTAATTCGAGCTTATTTCGGGGTAGAGGTCTTGAGAGGAATATCCGGATCTGGCAGGAGCATGGAATTATCACATTAGGTGATATAGTGGGGACAGATGGGCTGATCGGCTTCGAAGCACTGTAGAGTAGAGCTGCCATCCCTTCAAGTCACTGGCTCTCCTATGTTCAGCTGGCCAGTGTCATTAAAGCTTTAAGAATCAGATGGCCAACAGTGTTAAAAGTCCCTCTGATTGATATGTTGGTAACAGGGGGTATAAGAATTAAAAATGTCTATTTGTCGTTGCTGGATGCTTTACAGAGCGATATCGAGAAAATGGAGAATACTCTTGTACGGAAACTGGATAACCCCGATGTGGATCTCGATAAGGCACTCTATTTAAATAAAAAAATCTTTCGCTCTACGAATTTGAGGGCCCAGCATTATAAAACCCTGTTTGATTTATATTTCACTCCAGCAAAGCTTTTTAGGTGGGGGGTTAAAGATGATGACAGGTGCCCCAGATGCAATTTGGCTCAAGCAGACTTGACGCATATGTTTTATAACTGTAGCTCGTTATTAGCTATTCAGGGAGAGATAGCGAAATTTTGGGTGGAGGTGCTTGGTCGAAGGGTTGAATGGTCCTCCTCGTTGATGATATTGGGTCTAGATAATAGTTTAAAACTTGGGAAATCTGAGGAAGCTTTGGTCTTTTTAACTGTAGCAGTACTTCGGATATTAATTACCTCAGGGTGGAAAGATGTAAATGCCCCTTCTTTCCAGCTATGGTTATCTAGATTATTGGCTATATATAACATTGAAATCTCTTTATATGCTCAGAAAGGGAGGAAAAAACAGGACATCGGTAAAAAGATATGGTCTCCAATCTCTGACTGGATTGCTGGAAGACCAAGAGTTTGATGTATATTGTATTGTATTTTCGAATGTATGTACATAATGCCTCCCCGTCTCATGTTCTGATATGTTCTTACCGGGCTTTGGTGCCTCTTGAAGATTTAGCATCTGTTTAATTGTTGATAATATTTGTTTCTGTCTAATGTATTATGTAACATCTAATTGCATCAATAAAAAATAATTAAATAAAAAAAAAGAAAAGAAGTGGGAGGTATTTGGGTCATTTTCCCAGGTATTTGCGTGAGGCAGTGCTTAATTATGACAAGCTACCACTTTTTTTTTTTACCTAATGTTAATTTACTGTTCCGACCATGCGTCAAGCATGCTCTTTTCCTATTTGATTACATAACAAGGAAAGGCTGCAGACGTTGCTAAGCTCAGGTTTTAGATGACAGTATTTCCTTTTACTTTGACCTTGTTCTATTTCCGGGCCAATGAAGACAGAGCGACACTCAGTAAAGAGAGAGAGAGATGCGACCGGAGCAGTGAGGGGTTTCTCTGGTTTGGGACTGGAATGAAGTATGGGGGACCAAAACACATGGGTCAGACATACTACCAGCACCGGGTGTGGCACAGCTAGTGAAGGTTCCAGTTTTCGAGTAGCTGCTCATCATACAGGTGCATCTAGGAGCAAAGACTGCAGCATGAAGGGGCCGGAGGCCTGAGCCTGGCAGTCACCGACAGGTGCTCCTTCTGTTTCTAATCTGCTGCTACTGGGGACCCTGCGAATGCAGGGCAGGGCCTCTGAATACTATACAGCCAGCTCTCCTAGCTCTGGGTGCAGGTGTCAGGCATGGAGGAACTATTGGGGTTGTTCTGTCTGGACTTCCGTCAACAGCAGAAGGGAGAATGTCAGCCCGGAGAGCTGCAGAGCCCGGAGGAGGCTTCGGATTTGCACCACCTGCAGATAGAGCTTCTGGGGATAGGCTAGGCCATGGCCCAAAGGGTGCACCACTTTCAGGAACAGCCAAACATCCCAAATAATGCAAGGGCAGTCCATCATGTGCATGTGAAGACACGTAGGGCAGTCTATGCACAGCAGAGAGATGGGCACCAAAAACAACCTGCAGAGATGCCAGGAGGGCGAGCAGGGCCTGAACAATCTGCACAACATTCAGGAAGAAGGGCAACAGCAGCTGGGTGAGGATGGCGCAAGGGTCTCTTTACCATCCTATAGGACTATATCATCCGAACTAAATACTCTGTAGCTGTCGGAGCCACATTTCTGGCCACCTGAGGGGGTGTCTTGACCGAGCATCAGTGTATGGGGGCACGCTGTGAAGAGCCATATTGCTCTGTGGCAGAGCTGTCCCCCTCTTCAAGCCACCAGCATGCCCCAGCGTTGAGCAGCTACGTCTTTGATTGCATGTACTGGTGCCACAATGTCTTCACCTTCCATTACACTGTGGCTAAAACAACTTTACCAGCTCTCAGGTAAATAAGAGTGCGAGTGCCACCCGCCAGAGAGAGCCCACCAGCAACGCCCTGCCGAGGCTGGCACTGACCGCAGGGAAGGAGGTAAGCGCAACTTGGCATTAGATGATTACAACCATAGCAATTTTTAGCATTTTACTTTTCTTGATTTGATCTCAAACAACTTAAACCGTTTTTAGGCCTGACATTTCAGCAAAGCTGTTGCTAGACTTTATGGGGCCGCTTCCGATCCTGTATAAAGGCCCTACGAATCGTCGTACGGAGCGTTTTCTCCGTGCGTCTCGCACCTGGTAAACTGTCCCTACAACCTAGGAAGTACGATCCGTACAGAAAGCCTATTTCCGTACAAAAGACCGTACGTGGAAAAAATACCTATGATTCTGATCCGAAACAGCTTGTACGTGACGTCCGGACGTATTCAGGCAGCGGTTTCCGGCCCAGCAAGTACGATTCGTCCCTACGTCACTCCGTACGGCTCTTTTTCTACGGGAGTCCAACACAGCTGGAAAAGCAGAGTTCGACAGGAACCGCAACGCAACGGAGCCCCGGTACGCAACGTACAAACCATGAACCCCATCGTACGTGTCATCCCGGTCCTCTTGGCCTACGACCTGGTGCACCGCACCCGACGCACATGCCGCAGAAGGTGAGAACAACACCCAGGGGCCAGGGGGGGGTGTGAGGGGCACGAAACATATCCCATAACCAAACCCAAACCTATAATATGGAGGCCATACATTACCACCAGGGTCTGGTCACTTTGGGGGGCGTGTCCAGCAACCCCTGCGTACCGCAACAACGGAAGTGGACGTGTACAGTGCGTACCACACGTACCCCTACGGCACCATTACAACAGTGGCACGGACCGTACCCACGCATGAATGCATGGGTACGGTGCGTACCACACGTACCCCAACGGCACCATGCCAACTCAGGTATGGACCATACCCACGCATGAATGCGTGGGTATGGTGCGTACCACACATACCCCAACGGCACCATGCCAACTCAGGTACGGACCATACTCACGCATGAATGCGTGGGTATGGTGCGTACCACACGTACCCCTCCGGCACCATGACAACTCAGGTACGGACCGTACCCACGCATTAATGCGTGGGTACGGTGCGTACCACACATACCCCTACGGCACCATGACAACTCAGGTACGGACCATACCCTGGGTACGGTGCATACCACACGTACCGCTACGGCACCATTACAACTCAGGTACGGACCGTACCCACGCATGAATGTGTGGGTACGGTGCATACCACATGTACCCCTACGGCACCATTACAACTCAGGTACGGACCGTACCCACGCATGAATGCGTGGGTATGGTGCGTACCACACGTACCCCAACGGCACCATGCCAACTCAGGTACGGACCATACCCACGCATGAATGCATGGGTACGGTGCGTACCACACGTACCCCTACGGCACCATGACAACTCAGGTACGGACCGTACCCACGCATGAATGCATGGGTATGATGCGTACCACACGTACCCCATTACGGCAGCAGTAAATTTGGGATAGGATGCGTACACACGCCAGGAATGTGGGCCTAGAGGACTGGCCCAGCATGTTACCTTCATGTTGGTGTGTGTGTAGGTCCAGGCCAGCAGTGTACAGCCCCAAGGGGGTGCGTGGGTGGGTGCATATGACTCCCAGCAGCATCCAGACATATGAGGGGTGGGTGCATATCACTACCAAAAGTGTCCAGACATATGAGGGGTGGGTACAGAGGACTCCCAGCAGCATCCAGACATATGAGGGGTGGGTGCATATGACTCCCAGCAGCATCCAGACCTATGAGGGGTGGGTGCATATCACTACCAGCAGTGGACAGACATATGAGGGGTGGGTGCATATGACTCCCAGCAGCGTCCAGACCTATGAGGGGTGGGTGCATATCACTTCCAGCAGCGTCCAGACATATGAGGGATGGGTGCAGAGGACTTCCAGCAGCGTCCAGACCTATGAGGGGTGGGTGCATATCACTACCAGCAGCGTCCAGACATATGAGGGGTGGGTGCAGAGGACTCCCAGCAGCGTCCAGACATATGAGGGGTGGGTGCATATGACTCCCAGCAGCGTCCAGACCTATGAGGGGTGGGTGCATCTCACTACCAGCAGTGGACAGACATATGAGGGGTGGGTGCATATGACTCCCAGCAGCGTCCAGACCTATGAGGGGTGGGTGCATATGACTCCCAGCAGCGTCCAGACCTATGAGGGGTGGGTGCATATCACTACCAGCAGTGTCCAGACCTATGAGGGGTGGGTGCATTTCACTACCAGCAGTGGACAGACCTATGAGGGGTGGGTGCATATCACTACCAACAGTGTCCAGACATATGAGGGGTGGGTGCAGAGGACTCCCAGCAGCTTCCAGACATATGAGGGGTGGGTGCATATGACTCCCAGCAGCGTCCAGACCTATGAGGGGTGGGTGCATCTCACTACCAGCAGCGTCCAGACCTATGAGGGGTGGGTGCATATGACTCCCAGCAGCGTCCAGACCTATGAGGGGTGGGTGCATAACACTACCAGCAGCTTCCAGACATATGAGGGGTGTGTGCAGAGGACTCCCAGCGGCGTCCCACTCCCAGGAGGATGGATATCTTTCACACACTGCATGACACACCACATGTGGGTGTGAGGACATATGTTATGTTATGTTATGTTATGTTATGTTACCAGCACTTTTATAGCGCACAGCTGCCCCAGCTAAGGGGCATCCCGGCGCTTGGAAAAGGAAGTCCCAAACACAACAGAGCCAAAAAAGAGGAAACACGCGCAGATCAGAATACTAACATAGGGAAGGAAACAAAATATAACACATGCATACCCACCCATGGCAGATGCAGCACAATACACACCCAGATTTCATGCCAACAGACTGTATAGTCATGTAACTGCATACAAAACTAAGATAGCCAAAGGGAACACACACTGTCACGCACATCCCAGGACTGATAGGAATGTCCAGGTGCTGGTCCAGCCACCAAGATGTTGTCTCTCATGGAAGGAATAGGGTTCAATACCACCAGATACAATGCCCACAATTGTGAGTCAGGTGCCCAAATAGCCTGCATAACAAGTACCATTTGTGTGGTAGGCCGTGATTACACACATGCATAGTGCTGAAAAGGGCCAATTAGTCCCTGAAGGCATTCCTACATACCGAAAACACAAGTACAGTGACTAGCAAGGATGGCACAGACGATTCAGCAGGAGACATCGGTGAGCAGGCATGGCCATTGTTGAAGGGATCCCTCACCAACACTGGAAATGTTGATACAGGTCAGCACAACAATTGTTTGCAGGGAAGATGTCAGGTGCCACAGTGGAAGGAACACTCCTTGGGACAATGTATCCAAAGAAAAGGAACACACACTACCAATGATTCTTTGCAGAGACATTGTGATGGCACACAGATACCATGGTCCACCTCATGACCATCATACAAAAACATTTCTCAGAACCATAACACATTACCAGAACAACAACTCCAGGAGCCTCATCACCAACATCAAGTACCTGAAATGCAATAGTGTTGAAAGTAAAAGAAAAGGCTTTATTCAGCACACAAAAAGAATAAATTAAGAAGACACTATCTACAAAGGCCAATGGCCAATCCTTTGTTATAGTCCAAGGGTGGACGTAGGGGACTGTGTCCACCCCTACCTTGCCTGCACAAAGTAACCTTAAGGTTTGTCGACCAGGGTGGGCATCATCTGTGGCAGGACCAGGCACCGCAGGGTCATGAGGGGGTTGGGTAGGTGTGGTGGGTGCAGGGCTGGACGTCTCCACCACAGGGGGTGGGGCAGCGCCAAAGGTGGAGGTGAGCTCGGTGCTGCACACTGCTGCCAGGGCATCTAGAGTAACCCCTGCACCTGAAGAGACCCCAGAGCCAACGGAGTGGGGGTGGCCGAGGGATGGGGTGCAGTGCTCTTGGGGGAGGGGGTGGACATGGGGGTGGACTCAACTCCCCTGCCCGGGGACTTCCTCGCCCGCTTGCGGGGTGGTGTCACAGTGGGGGTGAGGGCCAGCCCACCCATGTAGAGCTCTTTGGGTGACAGTTTGGCAGGGGAGCTAAGGGGAGTGGTTTTGGAGGGACTGGGTTGTGAGGACTGTGGACTCTGACTGTGGCTGAGTGTCTGTCGTTTGCCCCCAGACCCTGTAGGTGTGCCTACATCCCCCTGAGTGTGCGTGCCAGGAGGTGTGCGCTGTGCCTTACTTGGGGGTGTGCTGGATGTGTCTGTTGGGGTGCGTGCCCGTGACTGTAAGTGTGTGCGTTGGGCAGGCATGGGAGAGGGCAGTGTGGATGGGTCCGTGGTAGGGGGGGACGGAGCACCACAGGAGAGAAACTGCTTCCGTCAGTGAAGAGTCCATGGACCGCAGAATCCTGCATTGCTCAGACATCATTGATGACATGCCCTCCACGAACGACACCAACTGTGTGAGCAGTTTAGTGTGCCCATGGAGGACATGCAGCAATGATGCCTAACCAACCTGCAACTGGTGCAGTGTGTCCACAGACTCTTCACTGAGGGCAGCAGGGGTGACAGGGGCAGGGGGTGCGGGGCCTGGTCCGAAGGAGACACAGTGGGACCCTGCACAGACAGAAGGGACGGGAGCAACTGGGAGGGCGGAGATGTCAATGGAGGAGGCAGGTACGGATGGTGGGATGCTGACAGTTATTGGGGCATCCTCTGCCTCCTCAGGGAGTTCAGCCTCGGACCCGTCGGCGTCGTAGATGCTCTCGCCTCCAGACAGGTCCTCCGACTGACTCCCCTCGCCCTCCGTGCCACTGGCTCCTGCTGACTCCACAGCACTGGCGGCACTGTCGCTGGGTCCCTCCTCAAGGTCCATGCAGGTGTTTCCCTCGCTTGCGGGTGATGATGCTGTGGGCAAGGAGAAGAAACCAAAATGCATCAGATACCTGTATACATCTGACACATGAGCACAAGAACAATTGGTTACAGTGCATATCATGCAATGCATCATGAGTAACAGCTAGCCTACTCTGCACATATGTAAGCCCTGTACTGCCCAGTTGTTAGACCCACCATGCCACTTTGACACCAGGAAAATACATACACAAAAGGCCACAACTGGAATGAGAAATACACTGAGAAGGTAGTGTCTGTGAACCGGTGAGCACAGCAATACAATGAAGTCATGACACCTCTTGTTTAGCCTGAAACAGTAGAGATGCACTCAAGGTAAACTAACACACCTCAATACTCAAGGTATCACCACACTCAGAGACCTGTAAGTCCTTTGGAACACAAAACGAACAAATGTTGGTACCCTGGGACTTGACACAATCTACATGTTTTGAACGTGCCAATTGGCCATTTCGTGAAAAGAACACTCATGTGGCTGCTTGCAATATGTCGCACAAGGCAGTGCACACAAAAGTACATGTACACTGTCATTGAAGAAGCTGGCACCTTTTCGGAGAAACCACTGTTAGAAATAAATGGTGTTGCAGAAAGTACATATACATGGGCCCACGGAGGTCTTGATGTCTTGAGACTCGTTAGTTTGTATCACCAACAACAAAGGAGTCTCACAAAATCAAGACCACTGTGGGAACATGTATATGGAGAATCTGCAACACCATTTAATTTGAACATTGGCTTCTTTGAATAGGTGCCAGTGTGTTCCATGAAAGTTGAAATGTCGTTTGCTGTGCGCTTCCTTGGTAGACTTTTTTCATGCAGGCACATCAGTGTACTTAACACAAATCATCCAATTTCCACATTTAAAACATGAACAAATGTTGACAAGTGCTGTGAGTGCCAAGGTACAATTTTGTAAGAGTAACAACTTTAATTATGTCAGTTGTCACCAGGCCATCCGTCACCTGATTATACAGTTAGCTACACATATGACCTACTGCCTGTCATCTGGAGTGGCACACATGTCCACACCCAGGACAATGCATAAGCTAATGGGCCTGCAATTGGCTGGTAAAAAAGCCCAGCTGTACTCTGGGGACACCCTCATGGCAAGCCAGAATGTACACACAGATGTCAGCACACAAAGTCCAAAATGCGTTGCATCAGAACCACACACAGGTGCAAAAAATGTATGATCAGGATTCATGTTGGTAAAATGCAAAGAACGAACATTGAGCACTAGCCACCATCACAGGGGCACTGCACAGTGTATTTTTGTACAGGCAATTCTCACACACAAGTCAGACCTGGCAATGTAAAATCAGGGTTGCACATGTATGCCTCTCCCGCACCCCCCTCCCAATACCTGAGTCAATGTGATTGATACAAATCAAGAACTGACACCTCTTATTCTGGGTTACAACAACTGTGCTTGAAAAATAGCTTCATTTACACAACATCACTTCGTGGGGCTGCAAACACATATTTGTGACAAACAACCATCAACAGATTGTTGTGAATAGCCACACAGGCACTGCCCAGTGTGAGTATGCACAAGCAAAATGGTGTATCCCTGTCCAGTGGACACAGGTAGCACACATTAGCAAAATACAAACTAGGCCAGGGAACAATGCCACAGAGGCAGACCTATGCAGAACACACAGAGAAAGTGCACAGTGTTGGGTGACACACATGATTAGGAGGCCAGGGTGTCTCAAGGGACTGTAGTGGGCACACTGCTCCGTGGTCCTGGAATGAGCTGACTGTACCATGTTCAACCGTCATGGCACTATGCATATCTCACACTCATGCACATCATGTCTGAGGCCACAACATTGGTCATGCATGCTGCAAGGGTGTCTAGTTGAAAGCTCACACTCCTATGTGGAGAATCAGCAACACTGACAACAACTATGGACCCCCAACAAAGTGAACAGGTCATGGCACAGGCAAGGTACCAACACAAGTCACAGACCACCCTCCCACATGATGCAGAAAGCAATGTGCACCCTAGATGACCATGTGCAAATGTGATTACACACAGACCAGGGGACACATGTCAAGGAGGGGAAGGGATGAAAAAGAGCAACAGGTGACATTTGGGAACAGAAAATTCAATGCACATATCAACTCTGGGAGTGTATCCAGGCTACAGAGCACTTACAAAAGCTTGCGACACATAACACGACAAACAGCCATGTACCTACCCCCACCTTGCTGCAGTCTCTCCTGTAACTGCCTATCGAGGTCTGGGAAGACCACCGCCAGGACACGTCTCATTTGGGGGGTCAGGCGTCGGTGTTCGCCGTGGGGGCGAGGACTGTCGAGGCCCGGCTGGACCCGGCCGATCCGCCGGGTCCAGCACCGGATGTCCTGCCACCTCTTGCGCACCTGTGGCAGCTGGCAACGACGCTCCCCCTCAGATCTCATGGCCCTGACGATGTGGTTCCAAATCACCCCCTTCTCGTAGGCAGTTACCTGTCAGGATGACAAAGTGACACACCATCAATATACCTGCTCCATGGCCCCGAGACACACATTTGAACCTATTGGAAATGTTGAACAGGGCATAGGATGCAGACAGGAATTACATCATACACAATAAGAAATTGGCCTGTGTGCAAGCCCCAATGCACTACATGGCATTGAAAGTCAACTGGTTGGCATGAGGGTTGCGATACACTCACTGATCATGCCACACACTGTGCAGCACATTCAAAAGCAGGCTGATGGCCAGCACATGCCAAGCAGTCACATGTCCCACTCCACTGACGCACCCTCAGCATATTAGACATACACACCCAAGCAGAGATCACTCGCCTGTCATTCACAACAGCAGATACAACCCTCACTCGGCACATGTGCCACTTGCCAGTGGGGTGCCACAGGTGTCATGCTAGCTATGCAAGTCAGACACATAGCACGGCTTACTTGTCACATCAGATGGGTAGATATGTTGCCACCTCCATGCAGCTGTGGCGCAACACTTCACATAGACACTCACCCACATGTAAAGGAAGATTCACGCACATCAATGTCCATGAGGTCGTACACATCATTTGGACACTCTCACCACAGGTCCACTCAACTCATACACATCTGTGGGTACAGTCACTTGTCACACCAGGGGGAGCACTGAATCACCTCAGGACAATAGGAAAAAAAACACCAAGGATTTCACTGGCTCAATGTGTCATGCACTATGCAGTGAAAGTCACAGTAAGCACAATGCAAGTGAGGAGTGCACACAGGAACTATATCAGGCTCTGCATGAGAGACATAAGCATGTCCCCCACCCTGGGACCCACTCTAAACGACATAGCATGTCTGTCCCACCTGGACACAATATTGACAGTCACACAACAGGTGCCTAGGCAAAGGTAGTGGACTCAGCACTCACCTGCTCCCCTGGTCTCCCATACAGGCTGGTGTACTGTGGGAGGAGGGCGTCCAGCAAGGCCTGATTCTCCTCCTGGGAGAATGGCTGGACCCTCTCCACAGTACGCGACATGGTCCAGAGGAAGCAGAGACAGCAGCAATGTTGTTGACTGGAAAGTTGTGCAGGCAAGTGCCCTCTCATGGGTTCTGGCTGCCTTATATCTGTCTTGCTGAGGGGCATTCATTTAGAGGAGTACATAGTGATTGGTCAGACTCATTAGCATCCTACGTTTACTCCAATCCCTTTAAACATACACCAATGACTTTAAACATACACCAATGACAGCATTCGCATCTTTCAAATTTTGAGCATCATGTCAAGTCAACAACCACTTTGCAACATTGTATTTTGTGGCCAACTGACTGTTGATCGACACTTTCCAACTGAAAACTCTGTCTCCATGACAACCAGCATGCATTTAGGGCCTAATACTTGTCCCTTATGTGTCCCCTATGTAATTTTTAAATCCACACACAGGTACTGTGCGTTTCACACGTACACCTACGGCACAAGTACAATGGTGAAACGAAGCGTACACACGCGATGATAGCGGGTGACGGTGCGTTTCACACGTACCCCTACGGCACAAGTACAATGGTGAAACGAAGCGTATACACGCGATGATAGCGGGTGTATGGTGCATTTCACACATACCCCTACGGCACCAGTTGTACAGTGCGTTACTTGTACTTGTACGTGTACTACTAGTGCGTACATGTACGTGTACGAACTAGTAGTACACGTACCCATATGTGTACTACCTTAGTACGCGTACGTGCACGCACTAGTAGTACACGTACACGTACGTGTACTACTAGTGCGTACACGTACGTGTACTATCATATCATAGGTTTGATGCCTGCCATGCTCCCTGTGGTGCAATAAGGCTACAGCACATCACTTAAGATGCTTTTGAATAAACTTGTTATAGTTCCACAGAAAACTCTTAAATAATTCTCACCAGTACTGACAGAACTTGACACGACTTTGTGCATTATTTAGGAAAAGTGATAATTTCAATGGTGGTAATTAATGCATTACTAAAACACAATTTAACTCATATCTTTCAGTACTTTTTAAGTTTTTCTTTTTTTAATTTTAGCCTGTACTCAGTGTATCCCGCTGCAACACTTTGTGACACCTTATTTCTATTGTGAAAAAAGATATATAGTGCTGTTTCAGGGACTGGAGGGTTGTGATCTATGGAACGGGATGTAGTCCGTTAACAGAGATACTAGTGCTTGCTACAGTAGATGTTGCCATATTACAGTACTGTCATTATAAAGTGGCTTGATAACGCAAGGATGAAATACTGGGATACCCTTAAAAGGATTCGGATAGCTCAATATGGGCCAGTATACTCACATACACATGTATGCATGCACATAAACACTCATGTGTAGTACACGTACGTGTACGCACTAGTAGTACACGTACCCATACGTGTACTACTAGTGCGTACAGGTACATGTACTACCTTAGTACATGTACGTGTATGCACTAGTAGTACACGTACCCGTACGTGTACTACTAGTGCGTACACGTACGTATACTACCTTAGTACACGTACGGGTATGCACCAGTAGTACACGTACGGTGCATGGACTAGTAGTACAGTGCGTACACGTAAGTGTACTAAGGTAGTACACGTACCTGTACGCACTAGTAGTACACGTACGGGTACGTGTACTACTAGTGCGTACACGTACGTGCACTACTAGTGCGTACACGTACGTGTACTAAGGTAG
Organism: Triturus cristatus; assembly: GCF_964204655.1. NCBI lineage: Eukaryota > Metazoa > Chordata > Amphibia > Caudata > Salamandridae > Triturus > Triturus cristatus. Next base: position 61,820,110 of record NC_140580.1, on the reverse strand, counting down.
TACACGTACCTGTACACAATAGTAGTACACGTATGGGTACGTATACTACTAGTACGTACACGTACGTGTACTAAGGTAGAACACGCATGGGTACGCACTGTACTACTAGTGCATGCACCGTACGTGTACTACTAGTGCGTACCCGTACATGTACTCATTTCACACGCTTACAATGGTAATACAGGCGTACACAATACAGGAATGGAGGGCTACGAGTTGCACATGGATGTCCATCAAGTACTTGTCATTGCATACTTACATGTGCAGGCCCTAGGTATGTTAGCCAGTGATATTGCACAGGTCATCCCATCTAGTTGCACAATTGATGTGTGATGACCTGTGGACACATGTCATGTGTGATGGGGCACTATGTGGCACACATCACCTTGCCACTTGCCACATGTGTGTCTGTAGTCCAACTGTGTCATGCACAGCAGCAGTGGGATGGCAAAGTAATCAACACCCGCACCTGTCTCCTGATGCCAGGGACAGGGACACTCAATCAACTGACATGTCTCGATCACCATGCCCCTTTGGGACTATGTCAGGTGTGTGTCATGTGTTCCCATGAGCTTGATGTTAGTGTCCCGTCAACTGCATCTGCTGTTGGTGCATCCAAAAGGGGTCTGTGTGAAGATGGGTATGGTACACGTCTACGCACACCATGCCACATGTGGATTCACATGTGTGCATCGTGCATCATATTTTCCCAGCCAGACATGTGTGCGTTCTCTCAATGGCTGCGTTTTTTAGTTGTCACGGGTACCCCTTCATCGCAATGTGTTTGATATGTACATTTGACATTCCATGTGACCTGTGCGTGTGCCTTGCAGTCAGCTGTCTGGATGAGATGACATCCTTCCAATGCAGCTATGTGGATGTGTGTCACTCTGGTGATATCTCTGGCTGTTCACTCAGACTGGCCCCCAGCTCATTTCAGGGCATGTCATGTAGACTTGACAATCAACAGGTGTATCTGGCTTTTTGTAGGAGTGCCAGCAAGCTTGCATATGTGTCCTGGATGTATTGCACACACCCGACTCCATAGTTACCTGATGTGTATTAGCAGTGTAGCATGTGCTATGTTCATTAACATTGATGTTGGCAGACTCTCAATATTCATTCATCCAAACAATGTCTTTCAGGGCACCACCTGTCCCAAGACTAATGCCAGACTTGGGTGCCATGAGGGAACGTGCCTGCATCCGACGTTACAGATTCACTCAACAGTTGATTGAGGAGTTGACCGACAGGCTGGCACCACACCTCCAACCGCAACACAGGTATCCTACTGCACTGACCCCAAAGATGAAGGTGATGGCAGCCCTACATTTTTTTGCCACATTCTGATGTTGGTGACATGTCACAGACAATGTTCAGCCGTGTCCTGCGTGATGTTTTAGCAGCCATTTTGGAGCACCTTGATGAATTCATCACATTTCCTACTCCTGAGGAGTTGACAGATGTCAAGGGTGATTTCTATGCCCTGGGAGGGATGCCCCATGTCATTGGGTCCATTGATGGTACACATGTGGCTTTGGTACCACCACAGGCACAGGAACAAGCCTATCGCAATAGAAAACATTACCAATCGATAAATGCCCTTGTGGTGTGTCTTGCTAACATGCTGATTTCCCATGTCTGTGCACGTTTTCCAGCATCAGCACACAATGCCTACATCATGAGGCGTAGCAGGGTGCCACAAATGATGCTGTGGCTGCACAACGAACGAGCATGACTTGTTGGTGGGTATACTCTGTTTGTCCTGTGTGTTGCGGTATCTTTGGCTCTTACGGCATCTCTTGACCCTGTTTTTTACATGATGTTTCCATGTAGGGGACTCTGGATATCCCAACATGCCATGGCTAATGACACCTCTCTGCAACCTGAGAACAGTTGCAAATCACAGGTACAACGATGCACACGGGCAGACCAGGCGAGTGATTGAGAGGACGTTTGGCCTCCTGAAGAGCCGATTCCGGTGCCTGGACAAGACAGGCGGGTCCCTCCCTTATGCCCCGGAGAAGGTCTGCCGAATCTTCCTCGTGTGCTGCATGTTGCACAACATGGCAGTTGAGAAGACAGTGCCACTCATCCTGGATCCGGATGATTAGGAACATCCACCCGTGGAGGATCAAGGGCTTGCTCACGAGGCTAGTGATGAGGAGTAGGAGGAGGAGGATATCCGGAGTCAGCTCATACGCAACTTCTTCTCATAATGGTGAGTCACTGGGTATGAGTGTGCAAGCTTGTAGCATTGAGTGGCATGTGTTGCAATGTGTGTGTCCAGCTGACTGAATGCAAAGTGACTTGGATGTGTGTTCTGATGTGTCACTAGAGTGATGATGTCATGCCACACAGTTTTGCAGAGAGACATTTTTTGAAGTTTGCATGTGTCAAACATTGTTCTTGTTTGGTAAATGTCCATATGTGCGGTGAGAATTGCTTTAGGTGACTTCTTGTGTGTCTGTCATTCCCAGGTATTTAGCGCCTGTTGTCTGCTTGTGTCATCGTTATCTTCCTGCTATTCCTCATGAGGATTGCAATGTGTGCTGCCATGCACGGACATGTGGAAAGGTCAGTCTTGGTAAGGTTAGCAGCAAGGACTTTTTGTGGTGGTACGGGTTTGGAACGTGTGGGGACTGCTTCTGTGATTGTTGTGGTACCATGCATACATGTCCTCTCACCATGGAGCATATAACATGTAGCATCACTCCCATGACATGATAGTCACCCTTCTTGACAGTCTTCTGTAGTGGAGTGTGGCGTCTGATGAAGGCATCAATGTGTGTAAACTTTGACTCTGAAACATTGCAGATGCTACGGGTGTACATAGTGGGGAACATCACAACAACAGGCTCCATGGGGAATTGCAGCCTCTCCGTGTGCAGCAGGATGTGTTTGGCTCATCCACTTAACTTGTGTGCCAGTTCATTGGGATTGACATCATCCGTGTTGTAAAGGGGGTGTCCAGCGTATGTCCCACATGTTCTGTCAACTGACCTGTGAGTCTGTTAATATGGATGCAAATCTCTTTGTGTGTGTATGTGAAATAAAGGTGTTCAGCACAATCCAAAGTGCCTCATCTCTGTCACTGCAGCTCTCTTGACGGTTTGCATACATCATCTATGGCATAATTGTCAAAGATTGAGCATCTGTGTTTATGTGTACTTTGGCAATATGCATGCAGTGCTTTATGTCTAATGATCTCTATTGTGCATGAAGTACCTTGTTGGGTATGTATTTGTGCAGCTTGCTCCCCACAACGGGACGAGAACGCCTGCTGATGGTGTGTCTCCTTTGCGCATCTCCCAATTTTGTTGCCTGATCCAGTGGCTGTAATTTATGGTGATTGTTCATACATTTTCTCGTAGTGACACATGAATGACCTGACACTCCTTCCTTTACATACACCTGTTGCACTGTGCTTTTCAGATCTTGTCTGTGTGTGCTACTTTTTGCCTAATTTCTAACCCCTTCCGCCTGCTGCTGCCTCACCTGCGGCGCCGCCCCACCGAGTGCCCTGATTCTGCAACCCCCACACCTCCGAAATGCTCTGCCCTTCCCCCTCCACCCATTCAAAATGCAGGCAGCAGCTTTTCTGTGCCACTGCAGCCCCAGCACCGTGCCAAAGGCAGGTACGTATGCGCCTGCAACATGCATAGTGCACGACACTCTAGTCTTTGCATGACCCACGTCACACAACAGGCTCATGCTGCAGCCACTCTCCAAGCAATGTCATCGTGACAATCATCCTCCTGCTATCAGGCAACCCCTAAGCACACACACGACACCTTTGCATGCTGGATGTGCTAGTCCAACTGCCTACACAGCGCTGCCCAGCCTACAAGACCCTGTCAGAACAACCAGGTAATGTGCCTCCTACTCCACACTCGCTCCGTCCACCAGCATGCCATTGGACTCTGTTACCTCCTCAACACGACAGCCCCACACATCACCTTCATGACAGTAACCTGGACAAAAGCATCTTCAACACATGACATCTTCATTGCCATCTCACACGGATACAAGACCACCCGCAGGGACGGCAACACCAGTCCCGGGGGATGATTTGCTATTTATTCACAAGTACACCCTCAGAGTCACAAATCCGGGTTTGCGGCAACTCCATGGCAACCCTCAGTGTAACACTCCTCTACAGATCTGCAGGACTACATCCACCAAGCCATCAACATGTACATCTGCACGCACGCCCTAACCTCCACGGGCTACATGTGGCTGTGTGCCAGTAACTTCTTGCTGGAGGGGAACAACACCACCATCCATCATTGGTCCATCAACATTTGACTCCACGTCTCCGACAAGCAACACACTGGCCCACACCCCGCTACTGATCCCCCAAGGATGCTTGATGTAAGTCACCACAGACTAGCTGTGTGGGAGACTCAAAACAAAACCCCCGCCACACCCTGCAACCTCACACACTGGATCAGCAACTGATCAAACAATCTTGCCACATTGATGGACTTTCCTGTGAAGCACAACAACAGTTCAGGCACCTGGGACAAGGCAGACCTACAGAACTCCTACAGACTTAGCTGGACTCTTGTGCAAACCTTGCAACACAAAGAGCCATCATTTGCCTTAAAGCCCTGGAAAACACCACACACAGCCATCACCATATCATCAGCAAGGACAAGTGGAGATCCTTCAGATAGTGCCGAGACACCCAAACACACGACATCAAGGAGCTCATCAGCATTGTGAGTGAACTGACAGCAAATCTCCATCCAAGACACCCAAGCCTTGCAAGGCAGATCACATCCCTTGCAACTTTGTACCACTGCAAGCTCATGGGCATACACGACAGCCTTGGCACACAGACGCAGACAGCACTAATATCCGCAGGACAAACCCCCATCAGGTTATGGACTCCCATCAGCAGGAATTACACAACGTGGCTCATTGCAACATACACTCTGGCTCTCCATCAGGCCCCTTCCCATACAACATCTAAACCACATCATTCCACATCCTTGAAGCCCACGTCCAGCGCGTCCTGAATGTCTCCTTTGAGTTGGCCATATTCCATGGGTGCAGGAGGCATGCAGAGACCCAGGCCCTTCTTAGACAACGGACGGCAGTACCGCAGGATCTCCTGGTACATCACCCTGCTTCCCTACCCAGGAAATGTCATCAGGAAGACACTCAACAAGCAAATGACAATTTCCTCCATGCAACCTACTCCAGGCAACCGGCACCAGACCATCTTCCACAGTAATCACACCACTGCAACCGTCAGCATTGCCACCACCAACGACAACTTTGCCATGCTCAACAATGTTGAGGCCACCACCCTTGACCTCTCAATGGTATTCTACACCATGTGCTACCACACTGTCAGCTCACACATCTCCAACACTGGTAACCAGAGGAGGGCCCAGAGTTAAATCAGAAAGTCGCTCACCAGCCGGACCCAGGGAGTCTGCCTCCCCCCTGCAACATGTAGTACAGTGGGGTCATCTGGCCCATGTCACAGGGCTCTTCTCTCAGCGTGACGATCTTCAATGTCTCTATGACCCCCCTCTCCACATCACATGCGCACACGACCTCATCATCTCGTATGCCATTGACACCCAGATGCTCCTCCAACTCACCAAAGACCCAGCCATTGCCAGATCAAAACTTCAAGAAGGCATGAGATCCGTTGAGGAATGGCTGAACATCAGCCACTTGAGGCTGGACTTGGACAGGACAGAGGTCATCATCTGAGGATGGTCCCCTTACAGCTGGCTCAACTCCTTGTGTCCCACTGGTCTGTGCACCGCACCAGCACCCAGTGGCCACGCACGCAAGCTGGTGTTCATCATGGACCCATCGCTGACAATTACCATGCAACTCACCACCATCTGTACCTCATGCTGCAACACCCCCCACATGCTGCAAATGACCCACAGATGGATCCACTCCAAGGCAAGACAGACCGTCCCCCTGGTCCATGAAACCAGCCGGCTCAACTACAGCACCGGCCTCTACGGAGAACAACAGCAAAACTGCAGGAGAAGTTGTCCACATCCTGGGTGCATCCGCACACCTCATCTGCAACATCCCCCACCCCAGCCCCATCACTGTTTACCTGAGATAGGTACAATGGCTCACTGTGTGCTGCAGGATCACCTTCAGGCTCCTCAACCACACTCAGGAGGCAGTCCACAACCCCAGACCCAACACCGACCTTGGATGTCTGTCATCCAACACCCCGTTGGCCCAACTCCATGCAGCCCACCTTGCCCTGGCCACCATTCATCACATCCACATAATAACTGCATGCAGAAGATAGTTCTCCCACCTCGCAAAACAGACCTGGGACTCCCTCCCCGGGCACATCAACATGACCCATGACCTCTACACCTTCATGATACTCTTCCAAATGGGTCTGTCTGAGCAGTATTGCAAGCCCCCCCTCAGCATCTTGAGGCCATCACGTGTGAGTATTGGGCTCCATGTCTGTATTTTGTGATACATTGTGACCCATGTGTGTCCTCGACCGGACTCAGATCCAAGTGTAGGGATGGCTGGAGTTTGTTCCACACTCAGGCATACTTCGACATATCCCCACACGTATGTTGTGTAATCATGCTAAATGACTGCAACATAAAATCTCATGTCTTAATTTTTTATTTATAGCTCTGGAGCGTGATTTGTGCACAGAAAAAGGTGCTATGCAGGGACCATAGAATCCAAAGTTCACAGGGGGAGATGGGATCCTTGGCATTTGAAGTCATCAGAGTCCAAACCACAGTGTTTGGCATAATTGGTCAGACTGTGACCAGCAAGTCCATGTAGTAGATGATGTCAGTCAATGAGGTGATGCTGTCGCATATGAAGGCCAGGTGCCAGGCCTGGTGACCTGGGAGATGTGGATGGGCCCCTGCCTCTCATGGTCTTTTCCGTGGACGACCCACCTTCCTCGCGGGACCCTCAGGTGCAGGCCTTGACGAGGCTTGGGACGCTCCGTCGGACGAATCCTCTTCCTCCTCCCTCCCTGTGGCTGGTGGTGGTCTTCGCCTGGTGGCACAGGGAGGGTTGCCCATGTTGTTGGCGATCCGACGTAGTGAATGGCTTATGTCCCTTTGCACCGCCAGGAGCTCAGCCAGTCTTGCCTCCATCTCTCCTTGGTGTCCTTGTTGACTGGCGTGTTGCACGGCCTGCTGGTTCTTGATCTCTGTGAGGGTCAGCACTACCTGGCTGAACTCCATGGTGTCACGCCGGTATGCCTCCATGATGTTGTGGATGTGTGACACACTGGTCCCTTCAGCTGTCTGGTCAGGTTCTCGCCTCCGCCATCCTCCACTCCCACCACCCCTGCCCACACGAGCCTGGCCTGCTGTTGTGGGCACATCGGGTCTACGGGACCCCTGAGGGATGGCAGTGTCGGTGTTGTCTGCCTCCTCCTGGGTACCCACCGCACCTTGTCCCTCCTGGTCAGACTGGCTCAGTTGTTCACTGCAGACAGGGCTCCTCGGTGTCTCCTGGGATTTGGCAGGAATGGGGGTGGTGGTTGGCACAGATGGTCCTGAATCAGGTTCTGCAGGGGCTTGGACACCAGAGGGTCCAGGTCTGTCTGGGTCATCCGCGGAGTGTTGAGAGGCGTCGCTGCCGGTGGGATCAGGTTCCTCCCGAGCCTGTGACTGTGATTCTTCCCCCCCATTGTTGGGGGGATATTCATCACGTTGCCCTGTGTGTGAGAGACAGACAATGTTAATGCTGTTTCATGCAACATGCATGTTTCATGCACATTCAAGTTGGCACTGTTCCTCCAGGTAGTTGTATGTGCCTAGCATTCTCCTCAATGTTCACTTGTGGATGGGTATGTTGCGGGGGGCAGATTGACATGTTCTCCTGAGTCTTTGACATGTCGATTTGTGGCTTGGATGCTTCTTCGGCTATGTATTGGTCTTGTTGTGTTGCATGTCCATTGTGACAGTGGGTAAATCCATTGCCTGTCCTGGTGGTGTCTGCCGGTGTAAGGGGTGTGTGTGACAGGGCCTGCTGGTGGGTGTAGTGTGATATTGCACTGGGGCTCCCAGGTGATGTAGCTGGCCCCCTATGGAGCATGCTGCCATGACAGTGAGAGTGAGTTCCTGTCCTAGATATCTGACCTTGTTGTCTTGGTGTTTGTGTTTGCACTGGTCACAGGAGGGCCTTGTGCTGCCTACACCCAGGCCGAGTGTGAGCTATCTTGTCAGTACTTTCCCAATCCCTGTGTATTGCGCATGGTGCATGGGTATGTAGCTGGGCCATATGGGATGAGGGCAATTCTGTCTAATTCATGATTCAAACATGCGTTTTGTGCCACCCACCCTCCCAGCATACCAGACATCCATTCTTGAGTTGGTGCTTCATGTAGCATGGGACATAGCATGGCCTTGCTTTCTCAATGGGGCATACACATGTTATTGGCATTAGCATAGTTTTTGACTGTGGTTCTGGCCGGTGATGGCTTGGGGGTAGTTGCGTGCATTTGGTGTAGTTGGGGTGTGGATGGCATTACCCCCATGTTACGTAAGTTGTTTTTGTACTCACCAGGCTCTGCAACTCCTTGGTGTCCATGTACTCCCACCGGTTGAAGCATGGCCATCACCTTCTCCTCCCAGGGATGGTAATGTACTGGTCTGCGGGGCGCACCACCTCCAGTGATGTTGCTCTGGGCGTAGTCCTCATTCATTTTGTGCGTGACCGTCCTCCACAGATTGTACCACCTGGCTTGGCATTCATTCCTAGTCCTTCTGATGGGTGCAACAGCATTCACCCTATTGACGATCCTCTGCCACAGGCATGATTTTTCAGCTTTGATGGTCTGTCTGACCAATGTTCCAAACAGCTGTGGCTCGACTCTGATGACTTCATTGATAAGGATCTCCAGCTCCTCCCTTGTGAACTTTGGATTCTTGTCTGTGGGCATGTTGTGGGGTGAAGGTGTGAATGGTTGTGGGTCTGAATGTGATGGTGTGGGTGTGAATGTGTAGAGGTGGTATGTGTGAAGGAGGTTGTGTGACGGTGTATATGGTAAGGTGGATAGGCGCAGTTGTTGGTGTGTGCTCTGTAGCTGCAGTGATTCTGTTGCAAAGGCTCATGGTTTGTGTGTGTGGGCCCTTTCAATTGGTCCATTTGTGGGTGTGGCTCAGTTTGAATTTTTGGTGGGTGTGTCATAAGAGGTGGTTGTGAGTTTGCCCCTCTGTTTGCCTGTTTGGATGTGTCCAGGTGAGTACTTTCCATTTTTTGTGCAGTGTAGACGTGTTTTGTGGTGTTGTGCGAGTCAATAGACCCTCCTTGTGCTGTTTTCCAGTGTCCGTGGTTTAGTACGGTACAGGGGTAAGAGTCGTACAGACACACGGCCCCATGCATTGTGTATGTACGGGGCGTACGCTGCCATTGCTATGTACGGTGCGTCCACTCCATCGCTGATGTACGGTGCGTACACCGCCATCGCTATGTACGGTGCGTACACCGACATCGCTGATGTACGGTGCGTACACTGCCATCGCTATGTACGGTGCGTACACCAACATCGCTTATGTACGGTGCGTACACCGACATTGCTATGTACGGTGCGTACACCGCCATCGCTTATGTACGGTGCGTACACCGCCATCGCTATGTACGGTGCGTACACAGCCATCGCTATGTACGGTGCGTACACCGCCATCGCTATGTACGGTGCGTACACCGCCATCGCTTATGTATGGTGCGTACACCGACATTGCTACTGTACGGTGGGTACACAAACATTGCATTTGTACAAGTCATTCCCTGTGTACGGGACGGACCTTTTTCGTACAAATCATAAATCGGTAAGCCGGTCCGGATCGTACTTGTACGCTCGGATTGTGTTTTTACGATTCGTACGGAAAAGTGTCCGGGTCCGTCTCGTACAACTTTTCCCACTACGATTCGTACGGATCGAGCCAATCCGTATGTACTTTTTCCCGTACTAATCATACTTCACGAGTCGGGAAAAAAAAAATACAGGATCTGAATCGGCCCCTATGTGATCAGTTAAAAAAAGAGGGCTTTAAGCATCACTACCAAGTTAGGGGCTTTGGCTCCGCACATATGTTGGTAGCCAGAGTACATGTTTTGATTGTGCAGAGTTTATGTTCTTCCACAAAAATGCCTGCCCTCCAAGCAGCTGTGCTTATTGTGTTCCTTTATGCAGCTGGACTTAGATAAGTGATAATGTGCAGGTTTTTATTATTTTTAATCTGGCAGCAGCACAGATGGGAGGAAGGCAATCATTAGCTTAAGACTTCAGAATGAAGTTTTGTGTTTGGGAGCCCAGGGATACACAAGACAAAATGGATTTTCTGGTCTATCTTTACAGTTCAAAGGGTGCTTGACCCTATGTGATCAACAAAAAAGAGCTTTCAGAGTCCTACTGAGACAGGGGCTAAGGCTCCATCCACATATTGATACCTATGCAGACCTCTAAAAATCAAAACATGCAGGTCTGGTAACTTGAATAATCTACTCGATCTAACTGTAATGTACTTTACCCATAAACTGGTCACATTTTGTCATCTTATGAAAATATTTTATTTTGCAGAGACCCTTTTTTCTTTACTATCACACAGGAGAGCACCTTCCAATATGTGAGTTCCAATGGTGGCTGGGAGGCCGCTTTTAGAAAGTGTCTGCCTTTCCACCCCTGAAAGTAACTCACTCAGCCCTCCCTCCCTTACAGCACACTGCACCTCAGTCACAAAGGGAGTCCCTCTATCCCTTTTTCCTCGAGGGTGCCTATCACAACCACTTAAAAGGAACCCTATTATTAAAGCAGTGGAGCACACGCACCACTATCCCAACTTCAGTTCTGTGGAGAACACCACCATACACCGTACACTATCTAGCGCTGCAGGATAGATTATTTCACACCCATGTCCATTATGGAGCTGCTTTGGACATTTGAGGTGGTATCAGAGCTCATGTGATTGCAATTTGGTTAAACATGGTAGTTGTTAATGGACATTTGTGCTCTGCTTGGGCATTAAAGCCAGTGTGTGGGCTGTGGATTTGGAGATGTCATATGATGACTGTGTAAGCCTAATACACCTGGACCTTTGATGAACATGACTATATTACCTACTGGCGGTCGCCAGTAGGTAGTTATAGTTAGGACCTATTTTCCATAGGAAATCTGCAATATTCTATTCCCAATAAGTCTGGCGCCGGTTGACGAATCTTCGCAAAATTTTCCACACTTTTGGCCAGCTCCGGTCCGCTCCTATCCTGAAAGATTTGTGGTGATTCGTCAAGCGGAGGGCCGAGAAAAAAGGGGGTCCCAAAACGCTTTTCCCCATGCAATTTCACATAGGACCTTTTGACGCAGCTTCAGCCCGAACTGCTTAACGGAATTACACCAAATTTGGCAAAGAGGTAGTCCTCAGTTCAAACTCGTGCATTTTGCATAAATGGTGTAAATCCGTTCAGTAGTTCCTGAGAAAATTAGAGTTAAAAGTACATATATCTATGGCCTTGGAGGATCCGCACACCCTATGCACACCCTGAGCGCACCCTCTGCGAACCGTGCGCGCACCTTCCCGATCACGCGCTGAATGCTAATTGGCTGTCAAGTGTCTGTCAGCATTCGAAACCAGGAACTGTTGGCAGCCATTTTGTGCCTCGGAAGAAGCTGATTAAGTAAGGGAAATAAGTGTGTGAAAGATGTAAAGGGGGCAGGATAGAAATACTCTGACCCTCTAGTGTTGCTTAGGGGGTCCCAGAAGGACCCCCCGGGGCCCCCCTTTTTTTTTTTTTAAACGGCAAAATGCGCGCAGGGTGCACGGATCCAGCCGGGGAAAAAAACCCCCGAAGCGTGGGCTTCCGTGCTTCCTTAATAATTAGCCCCCAGGGGGGCCAAATCCCGGGGGCAAAATCTGTAAAAATTAATGCGGGGACCAGGGGGGCCCCCCAGCCCCGGGGACCGCTATCCCCCGGGGCTAGAAAATAAATAGGGTGGGGGGGCTGAACGGCCCCCCCAAAGCCTCGGGGAATACCACCCCCGGGGCTTTATTTATTGAGGGAGGGGGGCTGCATGGCCCCCCTCCTGGAGACCTCGAGGGCCCTGGGGACCACCATCCCCCAGGGCTGGCTCCTGCAGTGTCCTGGGGTGCCCACCCCCAGGACACTGTTGTTTGCTATGGGAGAGCGGGAGTCTACCGCCCTCCCATAGCAATCTTCGTTTGGATTTTGAAAGAGAAAGCAGGGAAACCTGCTCTCTCTTTCAAAATCCAAACGATATTGCTTTTCCACACAGGGAGCTGCATGCAAGCAGCTCCCCATGTGGAAAAGCAATGCCGGCTCCCGAAGGACGCGGGGACCCGGCTGGGACCGTGGGGGCATTGGGGCTCCCCCCACAGTCCCCAACGTGTTTTAATAAGCCCCATGGGATGGGGTCCCCGGGGATAATAAAAATGAGTGATAGGGGCTATTTTTTTTTAACGGTTTGGGGTTTATCCCAAAAGTAAAAAAGAACTTTGGGATAAACTCTGGAAATGCGCAAATATGGAACAAGTTAAGTGGTGGGAAGCCACCACTTTGCAAAAATATGTTGATTGTGAGCGCGTACCACGCGGTCTGCGGATTTTCCTGACCCCAACATTCAGTGACCCAGACCCCGAACTTATTGAAGAATGGGTACATAACAACCATCAATGTTCAACGACAATGTTGAAACTGCTGATAAAATACGCATTAAAGGACACTGAGAGATTGGCAAGGGAAATTGATCAAATTACGTCTCAACTGAAGAGCCAATATTCCGAAAATGAGTTTGAAATAGAAATGAAAAAACTCACCTCAAGGTTGGAAAAGGTGGAGGAAGAAATTAAAATGAAAAAACAAAGTAAATTTTACCGCGATCAATTAGACTATGAAAGGGGCCAAATTTTTACGTTTGGTAAAAAATTTGATTATTTGAGAGAACTCAACCAAAAAGTAATGGGAACCTCAGATAAAGATCAAATCAACCAAACTACGGAAGTACCTGAAACAAGTGAAACCAGTAGATCGCAAGATATCAGTATCAACCCACCAAGATTGGATGAACCAACTGGAAAGCAACCAAGCAGTGAGGGAGTAAAATCCAACATTTTAAAGGAGTTTTTGCTATTGGCACAAGGCCGACAAGGGATGGGAAGCCCAGGGCCACAAGAATCGCCAAGTCGAGGTCGAGGTCGAGGCGCCAGAGGAGGAAGCAGAAGAGGCGCAAAGAAACAGGGAGTGTTGGATGCCTACGTGGGAATGACGACAAGAGGCAAGATGGACAGAAAATGAAAGACAATCGCACTGTGGTAAATTTATCGAATTTTCAGTTAACATTTGACCAGATTGAAGTATTGTCATTAGGTCTCACGTTTTGCCCCACAAGTAATTTTAACTATACAGAGGGAAGAATAGATCTTTTTCATTTTGTAAGAAAGCTAAAGCTACGTAAATGGTTTCAGAATAGAAAATTGTCTACCATAAGTAATCCGGTAGAACCTACCATTTTAACGATTGATGATATAGATTTATTGCAGACAATGAAGGGGTTAGAAAATGATGTTGACAATCCTATGGATGTGCAAACTTGTTTAAATGAGGAAAATGTAATTTTTGATTGCAGTAGCGACAGCAACTTCAAACCAAAATCCAGATTCTTGCCCCAAATCCACAATGAGATTATTGATGTGTTTGATAAGGGTGTAACTCAAGAATTTAAAAGATTGGACAAATCCAGTAAATTGAAATATACCAATTTGAGCAGTAAATAAACCACAGCAATTAGAGAACTACAGAACAACAAAGAGGTTGTCATTAAAAAATCAGACAAGGGTGGTAATGTTGTGGTATGGCCTACCAAGATGTATTTAAATGAAGGTAGACGACAACTGGATGATGTTGACAGTTACACAACCAGCAACAGGAGTTGTTACGAAAATAGTAACATCGAATACCAATTGCAACTAGTTGAGTGGAAACGTCAAAGATTGATATCAGACGAAGAGTACAGATTTCTCAAATGTGACCATCCAAAACTGCCGGCCCTATACTTATTGCCAAAGCTACATAAAGACAGGGTCAATCCTCCAGGACGACCTATTGTGTCCTCTATAGGGAGCACCTATGAAAATACCTCTAAATACATTGACCATTTGTTACGCCCATTTGTCCAAAAACTCCCCTCTTATTTACAGGACACTTGAGATTTTTTAAAAGTTATTGAAAAAGTCCGGTGGGAAGAAGACATGTGGCTAATGACACTTGATGTCAATAGCTTATATACGTGTATACCACACGATTTGGGAGTACAAGCTAATCAGCACTTTTTGAAACAAAGAGACATTAAGTATCTTTTACACACTGAAATGCTAGTATGCATGATGCAAAGATGTCTTTCGAACAATTTTTTCCTGTTTGATCACGTCATCTATTGTCAGGCCCGGGGTACGGCGATGGGAACCTGCTTCGCCCCCAGCTACGCGGGTTTATACCTGGGCTGGTGGGAGGAGCAGGTGGCTAGTAAGATCTTGGCCTTTACCCAGAACGTTTGTCTCTGGGCCAGATATATAGATGACGTATTTTGCATCTGGAAGGGAGAAAAAGATGATGCTTTGCAATTCGTGGCCAACTTAAATGCAAATGACTGCAATCTGACATTCACGTGCACAATAGAAAAAGAAACCATCGAATTTCTGGATGTGATTGCTAATGTGAAAAATGGTAAATTGGAAAGCAAGCTGTTCCGGAAACCAACAGCAGGTAATAGCCTGCTACATGCGGACAGCTGCCATCCAAAGAATCTGATTCGCAGCATCCCGTATGGGGAACTTTTAAGGGCCAAGAGAAATTGCAGCACACAATCAGACTTTGAATCAGAAATGACAAATATGAAAGAAAGATTTGGGGAAAGAGGATACTCAAATAAAATAATCAAACAAGCGTGTGCTAAAGTTAGAACAGTTTTGAGGGATGACCTTTTAAACCCAGAAACCCCTAAAGAAGACCAAGATGAACCAATCAGGTTCATCACTGCATACTCTAGCCAGTCTTGGCAGGTTAGAAAATGTTTGAAAAAATACTGGCATATCTTAAACATTGATCCTGTGTTGAAAAAAGCAGTGGGAAGTCAGCCGAAAATTACATTCAGAAAATGTCCAGCTCTTAAAGATCTTCTTTGCAGCAGTGCTGTAAGCAATAAAGAGCAAAAATGGAGAGAGATAAAGGGATTCTACACGTGTAATTCATGCAAAGCATGTAAAAATAGCGTGAATCGAAAGGAACTCACTTTATCAAAAAGTCAAAAACCATACATAATTCAAAAATATTTAACGTGCAAATCTGACTTTTGCGTGTATGCTTTGTGTTGTCCTTGCCCTTTAGTATACATTGGGAGTACCATTCACCAGGTGAAAAAACGAATCTTGGAACACACTAGGGCTATTATCAATGAGGACAAGCAATATCCCATTGCCAGACATTTTAAAGAAACACATGGAAAAAACATTAATGTCCTACAATTTTGTGCCCTGGATAGAATTCCAAAATCAGAAAGGGGTGGGGACAGAGTGAGAGAGCTACGAAAATTGGAGTCTAAAATGATTATTAAATATGATACCGTACAACCATTAGGTTTAAACAAAGATGAAGAGATGTCGGTTCATTTAGGTTAAATAATCATTAACGTGCTGTATATTTGATACTCAAATTACAAGATATTACATGATGTAAATAAGAAGCCATAAGTTTGTTTTTTAATTGTTTATACTAGTATAGTGATTGCAAAAAATGTGTTTATGTTTTGTAGGAGACCAAACTGTCAGCATACCATTAAGAAGATCTACTTTCAGAGGCATTATGAAATTATGATTTGGTTCGTGCAAAGTGAGACAATTAATTATAAAGAGCCACTGATAAATTTGGGCCCACTGGGGCAGTATTTACAAAAATCTATGAGGCGTAAATCAAACAGTAACATGTATCACACAGCAAGATTGGTCAATTGTTTTACACAAAATCGTTTTTTTGCAGTATTATGCCCACTAGGGCCGGACTTATCACTACAATTGTTTTGAAATCAACCTGTACCAATATGCATAATCATGTTCGTGTTGCTCTCACCAGATTTTGTAATCCGTGGCAATTACAAAATTTTTGAAGCAGTAACTTGTGACGATTTGACCATTACAAAATGGATGCCAATTTTGAAGGTCTTTATTATTGAGTTGGGGCAGGTAGTCCTACCTTTATGTTTTGTTTAAACACTATATGTAGCACTTTTCACAAACTGCTGATTACCCGTGACCAAGGTGCAGTGGCACCGAAACGCGTCGGGTGTTTGTTTGCTATTTCTTAAATAAATCATCACGCTAAAGGAACTGGGCTCAAGAATGCTTTTTTCATCGTGGAAAGGCTTTGTGGACAAATATATATATATATATATATATTCACTGAAAAAACCATAGGTTTCAGGGGTGTTATAGTTAGCTGGACTTTTCACTTGTACAAAACCATTGAAATTCCCCCGTTATAGTTAGTTCAGCTAAGGAGGTCTGCCACTCTATCACAAGGATGATGTCATCAGTGATGTCATCAGTGATGTCGTTTGAGATGTCATTAGTGATGTCATGAGTGATGTCACTGACCATGTCATGAGTGATGTAATATGTGACGTCATCAGCAGTGCATTGCGGGCGCGCGAGTTATAGTTAGCTGAACTAACTATAACGGGGGAATTTCAATGGTTTTGTAAATATCTGTATCAGTCTCTCACTTTGTGTATAAGTGGCTGCATGGGTTGGTGAGTAGCTACATGGGTGTCTATATAGGTTATTAGTTGGTTTTTTGAGTATCAGTCTGAGTGTCTGCATGGTTCGGTGGGGAGTATTACGTAGTGCATAGTTGCATGAATGAGTGACTCACTGTTTGTATGTGTTGAAGACAGCATGTGTGCAGGACTGTATGGGTGGATGAGTGTGTGTATGGGTGTGTTAGTGAGTGAATGACTGTCTCAATAGTGTCTTTATGAGTAACTACATATGTTTTAAACTAGTATATGTGACTATTGGTGTATATAAGTGAGTATATGTGAGAGTGAGAGATTGAAAGAGTTCCTGTATGAATAAGTATGTGTTTCTATAAGTGATTTTTTTAAAAACTAAGTATGTGTAAGTTTCCGTAGAAGACGTGCAGAAAGAACAAAAAGAAGAGCCGAAAGAAGCCTTGTTGCAAAATCATCCTGTACCCTCAACTTTTTCAGACGGATACTGGTGGTAACTGAATCTGACTAACCAGTCCTAGAGCCAGTGGTATGTTAAAAGACACTTAGAATACAGTGAAAACACCTACATACACTAGGGAACATTATGCGTTGGGGTCCCACTGTGATTAGCATGACCTCCTCTGTAAGCCCCTATTATATAATAGGGCAGGGGGATTAAAACTACCTCTTAAAACAGGCCACAGGGTGTTTTTGCACACGTTAACTCAGGCCCCGTCCCCTCCCTTCACCACTGTGTAAACACGCCCTATGTCCGTTTTTAGTTGGGAGATTAAGTTCATTTGAATCCTGAGGGTCCCTAGGGTCCAACTAGCCCACTAGGAACCTCCAGTAAGTGCCACAGAGCTGCGTTGCAGAGAGGTGTAAAAAGTGGCACGGCCTGGACCACCTCTCTGCAATGCAGCTCAGTGGCGCTTACTGGAAGCCCTTGGTGGGCTAGTTAGCCCCCAGGGGCCCTCAGTATTGAAGGAAAATTATATCCCCAATTTAAAACGTGCCATAGTGCGTGTTTGCACACGTCACCTCAGACCCCGTCCCCTCCCTTCACCACTGTGTAAACGCGCCCTGTGGCTGTTCTAAGTTGAGAGATTAAGTCCCCTTGAATCCTAAGGGTCCCTAGGGTCAAACTAGACCACTAGGTATCTCCAGTAAGCGCCACAGAGCTGCGTTGCAGAGAGGTGTAAAAAGGGGCTTGGCCTTAGAACACCTGGCTGCAGCGCAGCTCCCTGGTGCATACTAGAGATGCCTGTTGGGCTAGTTGGCCCTCAGGGACCCTCAGTATTGAAGAGGAATTAATTCCCCAACTTACAACTCCCCAGGGGGCGAGTTTGCAGAGTGCTGCAAGGAGGGGGCGTGGCCTCCGGCACGATGCCAGTCTTTTATTTATTTTAATTTTTTAAGAAGGGGGGCTGTGTGGTTCCCCTTCTTATTCTAATTTATTGGCCCTGATGACCCCATCCCCCAGGGCCTGTCTCCTAATTATATTTTTTTGACCCCAATCCCCAGGGCCGGCCACAGTTTTTTATTATTTTTAAAAAATATATATTTATAGACACACCTAGGACATGCTGGACAAACCATACGTATCTATCACCATGACAATTTGCGTGATATTCATTAAAAGGCGACTATACATACAATGAATCCACGTGGAATGTATTTACACCACTAGTGAAGCTCTGACATGTCTTATGCCCTACCGTGCCTAATCCCGGTAGACACCCTTGTCGTTTATTTATACAAACATGGGTAGCTATTGACGGGCACATTTAATACACATGCACACCAAGCCATTCAAAGGGGATTCGACAAAAATTCGACAAAAACTATGCAAGAAACCCCCCCACGGTTAATAAAACACACATCCACTGCCGGATGTGTAATACTTTTTATTTTACTCTCTGGAAAGGGGACGAACATCACTTGAGAGTCACAGCGCGCTCCTGGCAGAGCCCAATGCTGTGTTACACCCACCATTGCCTGCTGAGTGCCACACACCTCTGTGTTGTATTCCACTAGCTAGTGCATATGCTATGACACTCTCTAGTCCATGTGCACTGTAACACCACCCCGTGAATATGTCATGCCACACTTGTCTTCGCACGGGTTATATTGCCCCATCTAACGTGCCTTCCTCGATGCCTATGTTATAACGCACAGTGCTATGCCATACATATTACAATCTGGGATCCATATCTTTGCCACAGTGCATATGCAACGTTACACTCCCCAGCACATATTTTATATTACAACTTTAGAGACTAGTTAGGTTACACAACACTGCCCTGTGCATATTACACTCCAAGGCGCATATCGCACAGCACGCGCTAGTGCCTGTGCTATCTCGCGCTCTCCAATGAATCTGTCATTGCGCACAATGTATTGCATATTATATTTCACGCCCGGTTCATCTTATATCACACTTTTTGTTGCATAGTTTATACCATACACTATATCTAGTTTTCATTTTCAATCGTGCTCTCAGGACTATGTTCTATATAACACTGTGTTCAGCTACCCTTTTCACGGGCATTACATTTTGCAATAGGGGGTGGAGGGTCAGGGGGTGTTTCTGCCAAGTGAGCCCGGAGTCACAGTCACAAACGTCCTCTTCTTCCTGAATAAAAGTGAGATTATGCTGCATACTTGTTCATATTTTAAGTAGTTCGCACAGACACACGTTTTAAAAACAATAAAGTTCCTAATACCCGCCTTCTCTGAACAGTTAGCTTGCTGCCCCATCCCCCTCCTCCCTATCCTATGTTGTGTGAATCCATGGACTAGCCTCCTCCCTCCTGCCATGCATGGTCTGATGTGCTGCCACTGCCCTCAATTTAGTATGATGTACCAGTCCACTCCTCCTGCCCTCCATTGCCCAATTCTATGCCCCATCATTGACCTCCTGCTTAAACTCTGTGCTTAGCTTGCTGCCCCTATTCTCGTTCCCCCTGCCCTCCGATGTCTTTGTGTATGCCCCTGCTCCATCCTTTTTGCCCACCATGTTCCATGGACCTGCCACTCCTATCTACTCTGAGTGTTCTGTTGAGCTGCCACTCCCCTCCCACCTGCCTAGCATTGTCAGATGACTGTAACCTGTCCCTGCCACCTCCACCCTGCCTGTCCACATGCCATGCCCCTATCCTCTTCCTTCTGTCCTACATGGTCCATTGTACTGCCACACCCTTCTGCCCTCCCTGGTCTGTTGTGCTGCAACTGCTCCTCCTGCCTGCCCCGTGCGGTCTGTTGTGAGGCCCCTTCCCCTGAACTCTCTTGTCTGTGCACAGGTCCTGACCCTCCCTTCTATCCTCCATCGTCCTTTGTGCATGCCCCTGCACCCTCCTTCTTGCCCATCATAGCGATTGTGCTACCACTTACCCTCCCACTTGCCATGCACGGTCTTCTGTGCTGCCATGGCCCCTCCCACCTTCCCTGTGTGGTCAGTTAGCTGCCCCTGAACCCCTCCCACCTTCCCTCCATGGTCTGTGTGGATGCCATCACAGTCTCACTGTTGCTCTTCATGTGGTGTCTTGCTTCTAGTGCCCATCCTGCATGACCTCCATGGCTATCTTGCTGCTCCTACCCTGCCCCCTTGCCCCCAGCCCTCTGTTTACATGTGCAGACCCCTACTCCCTCCCTCCTGGCTTGTCTGTTCCATTGTAATGCCCCTGATCCATCCCTCCTGCCCTTTATGGTCTGTTATGCTGCAGCTTTCTCTCCTGTCTGTCCATTATGGTCCTGCCTCTTGCCCCTCTGTTCTCTGTTGTCCATGTGCATGGTCCTGTCCCCTCCCTCTTGCTTTCTATTTATTGTTGTGCTGCACTCCCGTCCCGCATGCCCTGTGTGGTGTATTGTGCTGCTGCAAACCCTGATGCCTGCCCTGCAGGGTCAGTTTGGTGCACCTCTCCATGTCCCTCCTGTCCTCTGTTATCCAAGTCCATGTCCCTACCCCATTTCCTTCCATGATCCAATGTACCATACTTGCGAACATTTTGAACTTGGTAAGAGGGAGATTTTGAAAAAAAACTGGGGTATTGATTTTCCCCTTTGAGTTACATTGAAAAAGAGGAGATTGTAGACAGGAGACAGATCAAATAAAGCCCATTTGAGCTTAAAAACATTGGACGTTTCCTGGCTGAATCGGGTCTGTTGGCATGTATGGTTGTACTACCATTGCCTCTTCCTTCTGCCCACAATGGTCTATTACATTGCCACAGCCTCTCTTGCAAGTCCTGTATTGTTGGTTTGTTGCCCCTGCCCCCCTTTCCACTGCACTCCATAGTCTGTTGTGCTGCCTCGGCCCTTCCTGCCTGCTCAGTGTGGTTAAATTGTTGCCTTTGCATCCTCCTACCTGCCTTCAATTTTCAGAGTCCGTGTCCCTGGCCTCTGCCTCTCAACAGTATCCTAATGAACAACTAGATTGCTAACATTCTATATTTATTACAAAAGTGTGGAACGCCTGACGTCATCTTGATGTAATTAAAACTGTAATACCTAGAGCATTTCCTTTAGAAATTACATATATGAGAGGGTCTTATTGGCATCAAAATTATGGTTAGTGCTCTAAAAGACTAAAATAAGGACATATTTTCTGCGTTTTCAAATAGCGAGAAAGCACTTTTAAATTATTTGTTACCTTTATGTTTTTTTATCCAGTTGACCACATGATTAAATGTTGCACTTAGGGGAGAGGATGTGGTGTTACTTCCAGAACTGCAGACTTTGCAACTGGGGAACCAGGTTGGAGTTTCTGCTTCAGCTTGACATTCTGTGATTCTGGTCAAATCACTTAGTCTCCCCATGTCGACAACCAAAATGAATTTGTTCTTGTGTGATGTAACCAATGCTCATGTAAAGCACTCCAATACCTGACAAGTCTGCACTATATAACACTGCAAAAACACAAAATAATAAGTGCTTTGCACACTTCTGTCATTGGGCTATATTTGGGCTACATCTGGGTGATTTGGGGCTACATTTGGGCTCTTTTGTCTCCGGTGGCCATCTTGGGAGATTTATTTGTTATGAAGTTTCATAATTTCCTCATGTACTGCAGTCTCCTCAGTAGGAAATGCTTTCATTTTTTAAATTTGATTCCATCATGAAGGTATTCAGATATGTCACACATTTGCCATAAATTCTGAATGTTAGCAATCTAGTTGCTCATTAGATCACTGTAGTAAAACTACTGTTCACCATGGAAGTCTGCTCCTGGTATTAAAAGTGCATGTTTCAGTCTGCATGTCAGAATTTTTTAATGAAATAGAAGAGGATTTGAGAAGTCACTCAAAATGTTCCCTCACTGTCTTTCTTCAGCATTAATCATAATTTCTATGGCAAAATGAACCCCCTCATTGTGTTCCTTTTTAAATTAAATGTTTTAAGTGTTACCAGTTTATTCCAATCAAGATGGCTTCAGGTGTGCCATACTTTTGTCATAATGAAGACAGTAAGCGCTGTAGTTGTTTTTAAGAACACTCTGGGACATTCTGTCATTGGGCTATACTTGGGCTACATCTGGGTGATATTTGGGCTACATTTGGGCTCTTTTGTCTCTGGTGGCCATCTTGGCAGACTTTTTTGTTATGAAGTTTCCTAATTTCCTCATTTACCGCAGTCTCCTCAGTAGGAAATACTTTCAGTTTTTTACTTTGATTCCAAAGGCATTCAGATGTGTCACACATTTGCCATAAATTCAGAATGTTAGCACTCTTTTTGCTCATTAGATCACTGTAGTAAAGCTACTGCTCACCAGGGAAAACTGCTGCTGGTATTGAAAGTGCATGTTTCAGTCTGCATGTCAGAATTTTTTAATGAAACAGAAGAGGATTTGAGAAGTCACTCAAAATGTGCCCTAATTTTTCTTTCTGCAGCACTAATCATACTTTTTATGGAAAAATGAGCCCCCTCATTTTGTTCCATTTTAAATTAAATGTTTTAAGAGTTACCACTTTAATCCAAGCAAGATGGCTTCAGGTGTGCCATACGTTTATCATAAGTAGGACTGTTAGCGCTCTAGTTGTTCTTTGGAACACTCTGGGAAGCTGCAGTAGAACACAAAGGAATCAACTGACAGTCTCTGCCCTTGTTGGATGTACATGTTTTACTGAGAATGTCAGACTTCATTCTCACATGATTGAGAAAGATAATGTGAATTTACAGAAGATAAGCTCTCAGTTTAGCTTATAGATCACCTTCCAAACCTCTGTGGGAAAAGCATGAGAAAATATTTTTCTCTCAATCATGATATCCCAGCAGAAGGCTTTTTCACATGGTGAAATCACCTTAGAACATACCACTATTCCTAAAATGAGTATGGTACCATCAACAAATGATTTATAATGTAACTAAAGTCTTAAAACCTTCTATTAACTGCAATGCTTTTTAATGAGGTGCTATCATGTATATTGGTCCCAAGATGGCTGCCAACACTTCTTGGATGAAGTGCTGACAGCCAATCAGATCTCAGGATGAGATGTGTGGTTAGGCTCCGCCCACATATATATATGATTTTACTTTTGATTTTCTCAGGAACTACTGAACAGATTGACACCAGACCTGCAAAAGGCACATCCCTGACCTGAGGACTACCTCTCTGCCAAATTTCAAGTAATTCTGTTCAGCCGTTCGGGCTGTACCTTGGACTAAAGGTCCCTATGGAAAATTGCATGGGGAAAACGTGTTTTGGGACCCCCCTTTTTTCTCAGCCTCAGCTTGACGAATCCCCCCAAGACTTTCAGGATAGGAGCGGAGCGGAGCGCCCCACCTATTTTGAAAATTTCGCGAGGATTCGTCAACCGGCGCCAAAGTTATTCCAAATAGAATGTTGCAGATTTCCTATGGAAACACGGTCCTAACTATAACTATCTACTGGCGACCGCCAGTAGATAATATAGATAGATAGATATATATAGATAGATATATATGAGGTTTCACCAAGTACTCCAAGTACCGTCGCACTCCCGTCAGGAAATAAATACCGCACAAGGTCCATCCGTCATTTTGCGAAATATTTGTTTATTCTTTAAACAGCTTTAGCCAGAAAATACCCTACGCGTTTCAGCGATAAACTCACCTTGGTCACGGGTAAACAAGAAATTAAACCAGTGCATATTTAAAGGACAGCGTTACGTGTAACATAACAACATAAATGATACCGAAAGAATCATAGGTAAACATCTCACTTGTTTGTCGGATTTTTGCGTTTATGTTTTGGTTTGCCCCTGTGCCAAGAAATATGTGGGCAGCACGATGTTCACAGCAAAAAAACGTGTGTTGGAACATCAAAGGGCAATCCATAACAGAGACAAACTATCACCGATTGCCAGACACTTTGAAGAATTTCATAGAAGCAATCACAATCAATTGAAGTTCTTTGTGATTGACAGAGTGGAAGTAAAACAAAGAGGGGGTGACAGGATACTCAAACTCCGTCAACTAGAGTCAAGGTATATTTTAGATCTAAATACCAAGACCCCTGTAGGTTTAAATTCGGAAGAAGAGTTGTCATGGCACCTAGGGGAATAGTAGTTGTCTAAATTGGAGAAATCAGCAGTTTTTATACTTATAACTAATTGGCCTCCATGTCCAGCAAATGTTGGGTGTGTGATCGGTCTTACCTGTGTAATGGGAGCTTCCTTAGTTATGAGGTATGATAAGTGGAACATGTTGTTCTTTAACCTTATGGTTTTTAGAATTTGAAATAATCCTTTCAAATATTTGGCGATGAGATGATTTGGTTTTCTTAATTATTATACAATATTTAACTATTATACAATATTATACAATGTTGGAATATTGCGTGCTCCTAAACTTCCATTTGAGATATATGTGTGTGTATTTATATGTTGTCATTTTGATGGCTCTAGTTGGCGGACCTAATTATATTAATAACATATTGTGTTATTGATGTCACAATGTGATCTTTTCATTTGGCTCTCTCTTCTTCTTCCTTTATTTTAGTTCTTTTGAACCGTCAGAAGGAATAAAGATGATCTGATTACCATGTTTCAGTGGGGGATAGCATTACCTGTCCACTTGGACTGATATATATTTTTGCATTCTTTCAATTTTGTATATTAATGTTAATGTTCTGTAACTGACGATAGCATCATTGTCCATTTGGATGAAGGGTCAGTATCATTTTTTCTTATAATGCTGTTTAAGGTGGGAATTTCCCATGTACTCTTGGACCGAATTGCTTCGGGTCCAATAATGCTATATAAATTACAGTGATGGTTGGGAATTGGAATCATATTTTATTTATGTTTTTGAATGAATGTATCAAATATTTTCACCCACTGGGGTATGTGAGTGACGGGAAATCGAAATTATGTTCTAATTTTCCAATGTACTCACCCACGGAGGTAGGACAGTAATTCGGAATCATGCAATATGACAGGGAGTTGAACTGAAATTTTGTTCCATTGTGAGCTTTTTGACCACCAGGTATCACCCACTTGGGTATGAGAGCAGCATTCTATCATGTAACCTGACATGGACATATTTTATTATGAAAATTCAAGTATTGAATGTACATAGAACCTGTGAAGGAGCAATAATGTTTAACTGTTGCCTAGCTAATCGAGGACTAATTTAATTAACTTTCCTCGTATGCAGTATAAATGAGAGCAGAGATAATCAGTATGTGCATGAATACGAAGAAAGGGGATGTTTTCCTTTTTGCGATGTAAATTTGTCGACAATATTCATGTATCAGATTTCTGATGAACAACACTATTTGGTGTCAAGGATTCCCAATTTAAACTCTTAAGGCTCGTTGTAACAGATGATTGTTTTTAACATTATTGTCTTCAACACTTAACTAAAACTTTATTAGTTAGAGAATACTGCTCTAAGATGGCCGCCAATTTTTGGAGCCTAACTTTCAAGATGACAGTCCGTCATTTATGTTGTTATGTTACACGTAACGCTGTGCTTTAAATATGCGCTGGTTTAATGTCTTGTTTACCCGTGACCAAGGCGAGTGTATCGCTGAAACGCGTAGGGTATTTTCTGGCTAAAGCTGTTTAAAGAATAAACAAATATTTCGCAAAATGACGGATGGACCTTGTGCGGTAATTATTTCCTGACGGGAGTGCGACGGTACTTGGAGTACTTGGTGAAACCTCATGGATGATTTTGGGCGTCTTCGGACCCACGGTTGCACCAGCGCTAAAAGTGTCCCGGTTTGTCTGAAGAAGTTTTTTATATATATATATATATATATATATATATATATATATATATATATATATATATATATATATATATATATATATATATATATATATATATTTTTTTTTTTTAAAAGACATGGCCCAATATATATCATGGAATCCCGGGGTATTACACCTGGCTTTCAGAAGAGCTAGTTGATGATGTGGATGGAGCCAAGAACAAGTGGGCGGGGCAAGTGGGGGAAGTGGGTGGAGCTGGAGATGTGGGTGTGGTCTCATAAAAATATATGAGCACCTGCACTTAATATTTTACAAATTAAGCACTGTGTGAGGGTCAAATGACATAATGGAGAAAAGCAATGGTATCAGAAGGATATATCCAGTATTAACAGTTGATGAACAGGCAGGAGGGATATGTAAGGAGAAAACTAAAAACTTGACAATGACAGGTTTTGGAGAATTAGAAGACGAATTTATGGAGGACATTTTAACAAAAAACCCTCCACCATAGCAGGAAGAACCAAGTAGGACTACTCCCAGTGCACCAGTTTTTGGAACACCTTTGGTTCCACAAATTTTAACTTGATACCACAGTTAATAGGGTACTTCAGGAAAAGGATGCTTTTAATAAGAACAGAGAAGAATTATTACAGAAAATAACCCAATTAAATGTACACCCTGATGATTGACTATACCAGTAACCATAGACCCCGTAGTTCCTTTTTATGGAGGCTAAGTGAACTGTCCCAAACCGCCAGTTGCAACAACCCCTCTGAATAAACCTCAAAAAGAAATTGTAATAACCGATGACCAAATCAGTGAATGTGATTCAGTAATATCCTTAATAGATTTGCCAATAAGAGAACAGATTAATGAAACCCCGAGAAATGTTGTACCTAATTGTGCAAAAGAAGAAAGATCAGTGACATCCTCCGGAGTCAGAAGTGCTTCAGCAGTGACTCCAGAGGATTTGGAGAGATGGGCACAAGGAATAGAAAAACAAAGTTCAACCCCAAAGATATTAGACATTTTCAAATTAAAGGTGGAATTAGAAGAGATGATATCTGGAAATGTGGGCATAGAAAGGCTAAATACTTACAGTGAAGAAGAGTTGTTATTCATATGTAGGAGCATAACTAGGAATGCTAAGATATTTTATGAAAAATTAACAGAGCTTGCTTCTGAAATTGGGATTGAAATAGGGAGATCGAAGAAGCCCTATAGAGCAGAATTTACTGATAAAGATTTGGAAAATATGAATGTGTCTGGAAGGAAATTGCAGATTAAGGAGTTAATGTCAATTTTACAGACATGGGGATATTTAGACAGGTGGAAGACTAGGTGGACAAAGAAGAAGGAGGAAGCACAGGTAAATCGGATCGCATCTGAATATTTAGTAAATGAATCAGGGAAGACATAGAGATTGTGCCCGATGAGAGAAGCTCCCAGGGGAGGGTATGTGCACGTTCCATGGAGTAGACAGGATATTTTGTCATTTTCTAATGATTTTCCCAAATTGAAAGAAAAACCAGTTGAATGGTATGAGCAGGTTGAAAGGTTTGTGAAGGTTTTCAAGGCTTTGTTGAAGGGTTTGGATGGTCTGTTTGACATAGTGGTACCTGCTGATTTATTTACAGAATAAAAAATCACAGGTGATTGGCCTAGTGATGAGTACCCAAGAGATTCAAAAACAGGAGCCCCTTCAGATGAGGTAATGAAGAAGTATCACCAAGTGATTACTTTCTTGAAAGGGAAAATTCCACCAAAAGAAACAGATTGGGTAAAAACAGATGGAACAACCCAAGAACCAAATGAGTTTGTACATGCTTATTATGAATGCCTATTGCAGGTGTTCAAGCAGTATAGCGGATTTGAAAACGTTGGCGATAAGGACATGGGTCATTGTGTGTATTGATTTGTGTATGATTTAAGACCAGAAATTAGTCAGATGATTCAGCAGCACATGCTGTGCTGGCAGGGAAAACCCATAGACAATATACTAAAATATGCAAAGTATAGCAGGGAGGATATTGAGGCCCGACATAAAAAGTTACAAGAAAAGATGATGTGGGCACAAGTGAAATTGGCAGAACAGCAAGAGCTTAAATTAAATAGCCAGCCAGATGGTCAATCAAAAGAACAAGGTCAGAATGATAATGCAGCAAATGGGGGCAAACCAAGATGACAAATGAGTAGAGAGGATACAAAGAAGAAATTTCTTTGTCATGGGTGCGGAAATTTGGGACATTGGAAAAACAAGTGTACAAATGTTCAGAATAATAATGGCCCAAATCATAATTTAAATCCACAGATGCAGAATGAGGTGCAAATGAGTCAACCATAGCAGGTTGTTAATCAGCAGTGCCAGGTGCCACCTGCCCCTATGCAAAATGTTGTGAACAAATCAAAGTACATTGCGGACGCCGGATTCTCAGGAGGAAGTGGTAAGAAAAATTCTGTATCTTCACAGTTTCTTTTGCAAAATATCAGTGATAGCGATAACGAACAATGACTGTGCCTGAGGGGGGACGAAGGGGAGTGTGTACTTGGCGCATCCTTGCCGGTAGATGAGTCAGGTCCATTTATTGATGGGAAAGTAGAAGGAAGAGACATCACTTTTCTGTTGGACACTGGTGCTACCCATTATACTGTGAGAACAGCTGACATCCAAAACCTACCCCTCTCGGGAGAAAACATCCAAGTTGTAGGCGCATCAAATAAGCAGATTAGAACCCCTATTACAGAGGGGAGGTGCGCATTGGCAATTTCTGAGAAATGCACAAATTTGTGGTGTGCGACTCTAGTCCAGTAAACTTGCTAGGAAGAGACTTAGGGGCCGATTCCGATCCGTTAAAAATATTCCCCGTACCAATCGTATCCAGATTTTTTTACGTACGAATCGTACAAGTCCCGTACAAACTGGCAAATCCGATTTGTATGTGAAAAAGTACGTACGAATCGCATTGGGAAAATTCCCCGACACGTCCTCGGATCGGGAAAAGTCTCCGACACGTCCCCGGACAGTTTTACGTACGAATCGGAAAACTGAAGTCCGAGCGCGCAAGTACGATCCGTCCCGGCCGTCCGAATGTACATCCGTATGGAATAAACACCGTACGGAGCGAACATCAATAGCAACCATGGAGGCGTCCAAACATGTGCCCGCATACGTGCCAAACACCCCCCCAGCCCCCCGTATGTACGCGCCGTACCCCCACCCCCCGCGGATGGACGCGCCGTACCCCCACCCCCCGCGGATGGACGTGCCATACCCCCGCCACCCCGCGGATGGACGGTGCGTACCCCCACCCCGTGTATGTGCAGAGCGTACCCCCAACCCCATATGTATGGTGCATACCCCCACCCCCGTATGTACGGAGCATACCCCCACCCCCGTATGTATGGAGCGTATCCCCACCCCCATATGTACGGAGTGTACCCCCACCCCACCCGTGTATGTACGGAGTGTACCCCCACCCGTGTATGTATGGAGCGTACCCCCACCCCCATATGTATGGCGTGTACCCCCACCCCCGTATGTACGGAGCGTACCCCCACCCCATATGTACGGAGCGTACTCCCACCCCACCTGTGTATGTAAGGAGCATACCCCCACCCCACCCATGTATCTACGGAGCATACCCCCACCCCCTTATGTATGGCACGTACCCCCACCCCCGTATGTACGGAGCGTACCCCCACCCCAGTATGTACGGAGCGTACCCCCACCCCACCCGTGTATGTACGGAGCGTACCCCACCCCCGTATGTACGGTGTGGACCCCCAGCGCTATGCGGGGGTGGGGGTACACTCCGTACATACACGGGTGGGGGTACGCTCCGTACATACACGGGTGGGGTGGGGGTATGCTCCGTACATACACGGGTGGGGTGGGGGTACACTCCGTACAGACACAGGTGGGGTGGGGGTACGCTCCGTACATACACAGGTGGGGTGGGGTTACGCTCCGTACAGACACGGGGTGGGGGTACGCTCCGTACACACACAGGTGGGGTGGGGGTACGCTCCGTACATACACGGGTGGGGTGGGGGTACGCTCTGTACATACGGGGGTGGGGGTACGCTCTGTACATACGGGGGTGGGGGTACACGCCATACATACGGGGTGGGGGTACGCTCCGTACATACATGGGCGGGGTGGGGGTACGGCGCGTCCATCTGCGGGGGGTGGGGGTACGGCGCGTACATACGGGGGGCTGGGGGGGTGTTCGGCAGATTTAAGGAAGATCAATGGGATTGTGGTACCTTGCTGTCCTTTAGTACCAAATCCAGCAGCCAGTATCTTTTCTCTTTTAAATTTGAAGACCGTAATTTAGTAGGGAATCGTGTTTCTCAAGGGTATACAGAAAGTTCGTCAATTTTTAATCAAATTTTGAAAAAGTGTCTAGAAACATTAGTTATGCCTAAAAATTCAATCTAGTCCAGTACATTGAGAAAATACTCATAGCATCAAGGTCGCTAGATGATTGTATTACTGATTCGATTGCATTGCTAAATCATTTGGCTGATGGTGGACATAAGGTATCTCCAGGAAAATTTCAATTTTGTCGAACTGGAGTCAAATATTTAGGACACCAAATAGAAAGAGGAGTGAGAAAAGTAACCCCTGAGATAATAAAAATACTAAAACAGTGAAAATATCACTTAAGGACAATAAGTGAGGAACCTGAAAAAGTGAATGAAGTCACTAGTCTGTCTGGACAAGTGATTGAGAAGGCCAGACGAAGAAGCAAAAGACTGAGAATCTTGAACAATAAGTTCAAAGGCCCTGAATGGACCTATGTGATTCTTGAAGAACTTGAGAATCTAGATTTAAATGAAGTGACAAAGAAATCATTGCAGATCATATTGACGAAGGAGAATTGAGACCTCCTTGAAGTAACAAAAGAAAATAAAACTCGTAAAGCAAAGTAAAGAAAGAAGAGAAATCTTCTTAGGTTAAAATGGCTGAGGACAGAATTGCTAGAAGACCAAAACGAAATTGTGTAAAGAAGTGCTGTAGAATCTGAATATGTAGCATATTGTTAGTAATCCTATTATGGCTATTATTAACAATAGCAGTTCCTTACTTAATGATAACAGAAAAGAAAAATAACACTGATACAAATGGAAGATTAGCTAATATAAAGGGAGATAGAGTAGAATTAGAAGAACCAGATGATTTAGATCTACATCATACTGTGACAGATAATGACACTGCTTTAAATGTATTCACAAAGTTATTATTTCAGTATGCAGACACCATGAGGAGATTATTGATTGTTATGTATGTATGAATTTACCAGCTTCAGTAGCAGAAGGTGTCACCTATCACCATTTACCGTTAACATATGGCATTTCATGTAGTATATTAACAATTTATTTTATAGAACAGGAAGATTACAATATTATTATTCAAACTTAGATGTGATATTTTCAGAGATTCCTATTCGAAAGAGTATGAATCCAGTGCTTACTACTAAAGATGCACAGTTTATGGGTGAATATTTCTTAACTATGAAGTCAATAGATATAGCAGAGGCACACAAGAATAATTTAACCTGCTCAATAAAAGAAGAAGAAAAAGTATTTTTAAATTTAGTTGAAGAAAGGAGACAGGATTTTTAAAAGAAAGCTACTGAACAGAAAACCCATATTCCGTTATGGGTTGAAAAAGAGGGAATTTATACACCTGGCAGGACTCATGCTGCGATGTCCCTAGATTTTGAAAAGAAAGGGAGAATCTGCCTCCATAGATTAAAGACTGACTATAACAATGTATTTATTGGTTCCAGTGAATGTGAACATAACTTTTTGATTATTGAGGTTGGGGACTAAAAGGGGAACAGATCCAGTTTTTCCTGGAGTTTATTATGTGTGTGGGGATAAAGCTTATTTTAAGCTACCTGCAAGATGGTACGGAAGTTGCTATTTTGGAATAGTATTCCCTAAAGTCTACCATGTAAAGAGAATCACTGGAAGCAATGAAAACACAAAATAACTAACACGAAGAAAGAGAGCTCGTTTTTCAGAGATAGTAGGTGATATATTTAGTGCATTGATACCTTTAGTGGGAGTCATTCTGAATTCACGTAGAATTTGTAAACTATCCACAGTAGTTGATCGCCTATCGACTAGTACTGCTGGGGGTTTCTTAATGATCAATACAGAAATGGTTGCCATTAGATCAATGGTTTTACAAAATCGACTTGCGCTTGATATAACATTAGCAAAAGTAGGCGGAGTCTGTAAAATGCTGAAAGTGCAACGTTGTTGCACTTACATACCGCACAAAAGCGTAGAAATTGGAGGATACAATAAAATAATTCAAAACTAGAAGAAGAATTGAAACCACTGGAAGGTGATAGTGTGTGGAAGAAACTAACAAATAGTATTATCTCAATAGGGACTTGGTTTGCTAATTTAGGGAAGAGTTTTTTAGGTCAAATAATACTACCAAAAATTGGTATAACAATATTAGCCTAAGTAATGATGGCATGGTTCAGATGTTGTAAAAATAGAAAAAGATATGAAATAAGTGGAAGGGGAAAGAAAAGTATGAAGAAATACAGTTAGAAGAAATGAAAGGCGAATTATACCAGAATATGAAAAACTTTAAAGAGAAAAATGAAGAAGAAAATGAAGGAAAAGGAAAGGGGATTGAAATGTGCTAAAGTTGGCATCTGGTTGGTGATGGGTAATTTTGTGATGGCACAAAATGCCATCAGAGAGGGGATTGATGGAGCAAGGATTCGTAGAAAAGAGACTTGCTTGGAGGCAATCCTCTCATAATAATCCGTAACGTGATACTAATTAATGTATTGTGTAATTAATATGCACTACATTTCAAATATCAAGAAAAAGAGAAGCTTGCATATGTGTCTTATTAACAAGTAACTCAAGTGAAATCTAAAATGGCTGCTAACGCGGGATATTGCATTGCGCATGTGTCAACTACGCCCACGTAGTGATGACGAGCTTTTGCTTGGAGGGAATTTGCTGCACTTGCTGAGACACCTCCAAAATGGCCGCTTGAAAACTCACATGCTAAGCATCTGCTTTCTGAAACTAAATGACACTATTTTGCTAATTGCTAATGTGGGGAGAGCATTTGTAAGTAAATGTGATTATAGTAGAGATAGGTGGTATACAGTGAAATCATTTTACTTTGAAACTAATATACATTTTCGTGACTTTTCCTATTAGTTCGTATTCGGGCCTCCTGAGAGAGACCGAGGCCTATACCCCATGTGACCCGTTACACATGCGCAGTTCAAATGAGCCAGAAGCTGCACTGTCATCCTTGAATGCCATTCAAGAAAAGAATCAGCAACATACCCTGGTAACCATTCTGATGTCCTGTGAAAGGAAGAAACTTGCACCAAACTGTATACTTTGTTATGATAAAAATGTGAATACGGGTGGGAATAAAGATTTTTGAATGAAGATTAAGGGGAGGGATCACTAGACAATGAACTAAAGAAAGTTGACTGAAACCTGACAAGGTGTGATGATCATCCCTTTTGCCTGTCCAATCAGAATTAGGGGTTCTATGAATCTGAAACATTAAGGGGTGGTACATGGCATTAGAAGGGTATAATTGAGGTAGTTTAGTTAGTTAGTTAGAACAGAGAGACCAGAATGCTGCAGAGCTCGGGATGCTGTTGGAGAATTGAGCAAATGCTGAAGAAGAATCCTATTGCCGACTTAGAATTCAAGCCAAATAATTAGAAGAAGATCGCGGAAGAATCGAGGAGGAAGATAGTGTCAGCGAGGGGTGTGACGCAGGCATCGGACCTAGAAGAGGTCACCTTATCCTGTCCTGAAACCTGAAGCCTTTGTCTCCTGTCCTTTCCCGGGGGATCCTTTCCAAATCCTTGGCTAAGGGGTTAGTTTTCACACCATCCTAGGTAACCATAATGTTCTGAAGATTTTAAATTGGGCTGCTCTCTCTATCCTCTCCTTTCCAGGTACCGTCATTGAAAGTTTTATTAGTGTGAATCATTTGTCCTTCCATGGGCGACGGAGATCATTCTGTACTTTGATATTTGGCTCACATGAATTTCATTTAGATGAACATTTAAAAAATGTCCAGAGTCTGTGGTTATTTCCATTGCAAAGAAAGTAGATTTTATTCATGTCATTTTACCAGCAACTAGTTCAACTAATGGTCCATTGACCAGAGGAAAGAACTTTTTGATCTGTGAAAGATTTGGTTAGAAATATTAGATAACTAAATCTCAGACGGACAATTATAAAAATTGACCCCAGTGGATTAAACTGGCCTGCGTGAATGTGTGTGTTTATGGGCCCAAGGTGAGTATGAGGCATTAGAGTATCTGAGGCTGGTTTACTGCTGGATCACTATTCAACAATTGGTGGAGTGGGAATAGTACATTATTCCCACTCGCTGTCCAACACTTTCCCTACTGGTGCACTCACTGGAGTGGGAATAGTAATTTTTACTCACCCGCTATCCAACACTTTCCCTACTGTTGCACTAACTGGAGTGGGAATAGTAATTTTTACCCACCCGCTATCCAACACTTTCCCTACTGTTGCACTCGCTGGAGTGGGAATAGTAATTTTTACCCACCCGCTATCTAACATTTTCCCTACTGTTCCACTCGCTGGAGTGGGAATAGTAGTTTTTATCCACCCGCTATCCAACACTTTCCCTACTGTTGCACTAACTGGATTGGGAATAGTAATTTTTACCCACCCGCTATCCAACATTTTCTCTACTGTTCCACTCGCTGAAGTGGGAATAGTAATTTTTATCCACCCGCTATCCAACACTTTCCCTACTGTAACACTTGCTGGAGTGGGAATAGTAATTGGCAGTCTGTATTGTACAGCGGGTGTATCAAAGTTTATATTAGGGTGTGAGGAGGTGCATCAGATTTTTTTTACGTGAATGATGTCATCAGTGATGTCATCAGTGATGTCACTGACCATGTCATGAATGATGCAATATGTTACGTCATCAGCAGTGCATTGTGGGGGCGCGAGTTATAGTTAGCTGAACTAACTATAACGGTGGAATTTCTCTGGTTTTGTACGAGTGAAATGTCCAACTAACTATAACATCCCTGAAACCTATGTTTTTTTCAGTGAATTTCTAAGGTTTTTTAAATGCTAATTTCTAACTATAACCTGCCGGAAACCTATGTTTTTTCTGTTAATTTTTAAGGTTTTTTAAATGCTAATTTCTAACTATAACGTGCTTGAAACCTATAGTTTTTTTCAGGGAATATATATATGGTGGCAAGTGCATTTTTAAGGGTTTAGGTGAGTATGGTTTTTTGGGAGCGCAAGGGTATCTTTAGGGTTTATGATGGGTGTGGGTTTTAGGATGGGAAGGGTAATTTTAGGGTTTATGGTGGGTGTGGGTTTTTGGGTGGCAAGAGTGATTTTAGGGTTTAGGGTGGGTATAGATTTATGGGTGGCAAGGGTATTTTTTATGTTTTGGGTGGGTATGAGTTTTAGGGTGGCAAGGGTAATTTTAGAATTTAGGGTGGGTATGGGCTTTTGGTTGGCAATGGTCATTTTAGAGTTTAGGGTGGTATGGGTTTTGGGTGGCAAGGGTATTTTTTAAGTTTTGGGTGGGAATGGTTTTTTGGGTGGCAAGGATAATTTTAGGATGGCTATGAGTTTTTTGGTGGAAAGTGTATTTTTAGGGTTAAGGGTAGTTATGGATTTTTGGATGGCAAGTGTATTTTTAGGGTCAAGGGTGGGTATGGGGTTTTGAGTGGCAAGGGTAATTTTAGGGCGGTTGTCAGTTTTTGGGTGGCAAGGGTAATTTAAGGGTTTAGGGTAGGTATGTTTTTTATTGAAAGGGTATTTTTAGGGTTTAGGGTGGATGTGGATTTTTGGGTGGAAAGGGAATTTTTGGGTGGGTATACGTTTTTGGTTGGAAAGGGTAATTTTGGTATTTTGGGTGGGTATGTGATTTTGGGTGGCAAGGGTAATTTTAGGGTGGGTGTGGGTTTTTGGGTGGCAAGGGTAATTTTAGAGATTCCAGTAGGTATGTTTTTTTGGGATTGCAAGGGTATTTTTAGGGTATAGGGTGGGTGTGGGTATTTGGGTGGAAAGGGGATTTTTATGGTTTAAGGTGGGTATAGGTTTTTCATTGAAAGGGAATATTTAAGGCTTGGAGTAGTTGTAGGTTTTTGGGTGGAAAGGGAATTTATAACATTGAAAGTGAATATTGGGGTGTATATATATATATATATTTTTTTTTTCTCCAAATCCTCCCGATTACTTGAAGGAAAACAAAGCCTTGTGCGGTTTTAAAATAGTTTATTTCTCAATCAGCCACTTGTCAAACGTGTTTCGAGTGCACTGCACCCTTGTTCACTGACAGGGAGATTTGATTTCTGTGGCCATTTTACTGTGTTGCACACGTGAAGAGAGACTCGTAGTTTTTCATATATTCAATATAGCATATCATTGACAATATGATTTAAAACGCTTATGACAATTATATATCAATAGTATACATGTAATTTCATTGTAAGCTGTATAAAATATATATACTTATAATTTACGCGTTAAAAATTAATTAATTATACAATGCACTTTCCGTCTTTTTAGGATCAATTATGCCCCAGTGGGCTATCACTCATGGCAATTTATCAATTTAGCCCAAGTGAGCATTTGTCAATCAAAATACAAACAAAAATATTTTTGAAAATACAAGTCCCAAAACTATGTGATTACATTTTTTTTTCTCTTTCCTGTTTTTCTTACATTTAAAACATAATATTCTTCTCAAGAACTAGTTACTATAGATGTGTGTACAGGTCTTCCTCCATATTTAAACCCTCTGGCTGTTTTGAATTCAATTCTACTATGTATCGTGACTCAAGTTCCCTCAGCTTCTTTTCTCTGTTTCCTCCCCTTGGATTTTTTTCTATCGCATCTATCATGTAGTACGTTAATCCTCCCACTTTTTTATTATGGATCCTCTCAAAATGTTGCGCGACAGGGTATGTCCTGTCGCCATTTTTTATGGCTCTCAAATGTTGAAGGATTCTTTTATGTACCTCTAAGATTGTGCTGCCCACGTACCTCAAGCCACAAGGGCCTTGGAGCACATAGACAGCAAAATCCATTTTGCAAGAACATTTTCCTCTTATTTTCCTCATATTTCTACTTAAACCTGGTGTATATGTTTCTGTGTTTACACCATGAGTACAAGCCTTGCACTTGGTGCATTTCACAAAACCCTGTCGTTTTGTTAACCAAGTTGTTTTTGGTTGGGGTTTTTTCAATTCATTTTTAACCAGAGTTTGCTTAAGAGATCTCGCTTTGCGAAATGTGATTTGCGGCCTACGGGAAACAACTTTGCCAAGAATTGGATCATTCTTAATCTTATGCCAGTGTTTGTTTAAAATACCTCTTAATTTATCATGCTGGGCACTATAAGTTGTTACAAATCTACCTGGTTGGTTTGAATCCATTTTTTCTTATCTTTTTTCTCTTCTTTTTTCTCAAATAGAATATCCTTACTCTTCTTTTCATTCACTTTGAAGATTGCATCATCAATCCATTCATCTGGGTATCCCCTTGTCTTAAACCTGTGTTTTAACACTTTCATTTCTTTCTTTATCTCTTTCTCATTGCTGCAATTTCGCTTAGTACGTAAGCATTCACCATAAGGAATACTCCTCTTTAGATTTACTGGGCGAAAGCTTTTTGGATGTAATAGAGTATTGCTGGAAGTAGGTTTTCTATATAACTTTGTTTCTATTTTCCATTCTCAATATACACTGTTAAATCCAAAAAGTTCACATTGCATCAACTTATTTCACTGGTGAACTTTAAATTGAGGTTGTTACATTGTAAATCATTGATGAACAGCTTAGCCTCCTCTTCTGTGCCTTTCCACACTAAAAACAAGTCGTCAATGTAACGACTCCAGTGGAAAATGTTTTCTTCCCACAGCTGCTGGTATTGCGACCGGACCACCTGCTCCTCACATCAGCCCATATGCAAATTAGCATAGCTGGGGGCGAAGCAGGTGCCCATCGCTGTACCGCAGATCTGATGGAAAAGTTCATCATTGAACAAAAAGTAGTTACTTGTCAAACACTTCTCGATCATGGATAATAGCATTTGAGTATGAGACCACAGTGTGATTGGTCTCGTTCCCAAAAAATATCTGACTGCTCTTAATCCGTCCTCATGATGTATGCTCGTGTAAAGTGTTGACACATCAATGGTTATTAAAAGATAATCATCTTCCCAGGGTAGATCATAAATACCTCTTAGAAAATCTCCTGTGTCTTGGATATGAGATGGTAAGGTTTGAACAAGGGGATTGATGAAGGAATCTACATATTTAGATGTATTTTCAAGGGCACTTCCCATTGCTGAAATAATTGGGTGACCAGGTGGATCTGAAATATCTTTGTGGACCTTAAGGATTAAATAAAGTATTGCTGTTACTGGTTGGTCAATTTTTAAAAATCTGTACTCATCATGATTAAGCAATCCTTGACCAAACCAACATTTTAACTGTGTAATATAGTTATCATTGCTGGAAAACATAATCTTTTCATCCACTCTCACATAGCATTTTCTGTTGTTCAACTGTTTATATGCTTCTATAAGATATTTCTGTTTGTCCCAAAGGACTATGTTTCCTTCCTTGTCGGCATTGCACACAATGCAGTTCTTATTCTCTGATAATTTTTTGATTAAAGGTTGATATTCCTTTTGTTTTACATTGCCAAATTTATTATTTGCGTTTTTTTCATTCATTTGACCACTTAGCTTCTTCAATCCATTCGTAACTAAATCACAAAAAACATTAGTTCCATCCTTTGCTGACATTGGAATGAAACGTGAGGTGGGTCTAAAGTTGGTTGGTGCTCCTTGAGTAATGGATAGACCTTCTTCCCATGCCATTGATTCTGCACCTATCTCATTTGGTCCAGATGTATGTTCTGAATGCATTGTTCTAAGTTTCATCATTAAATTAAAATCTTCAGCTTTTCTTTCTCTTATAGTCGTTTCAAATTTTTTAATTCTTTTTTTCATTGCTCCTTTAAACTCTTTAATCTGATCTTGATCTTCCTCTTTACTTAAATCATCCAACAGGGCCTCTATTTCAGCCAAAATCTTCTTCCAATCTATATCGGCATACATAATTAATATAGGCAACATTCTTCTCGAGGCGTCATTATTATTTGCGGCCCATTCACATAGCATGTCCGGATTGGGCTCTTCGTAGGTTGGGGTTACCATTATGCGCAATCCTCTGGGCACGCGCTGCACTTCTTGGTAGCACTGTAGTGACTTTGACTCCCACCATTTTGAAAGTTCCGAACGCTGAAGTTTCTCGAAGCGTTTCAGTTGGGTATTTAAATCATTCATTCCTTTGTTTTTCGAAGTCGTCCTCACAGCATTAGTTGCGCATGTACACGCATCATTGAATATCTGCGAAGCTGCTTCTTCGCGTTCCTTAATCTCCGTGGCTCACATATTTTGAAAAATAGATTGACTTATACTTCAATCGCGGGATCTCCCGCTGCAACCGCTTGTGTTCTCGTGTTATCAATACACATGAACAACAAGCTTCACTCTCTCCCTTGTTGCTTCCATTCCATTCCATACCAACCAGTAACAGCGATATTTTATTTAATCCCTAAGGTCCACAAAGATATTTCAGATCCACCAGGGCGCCCAGTTATTTCAGCAATGGGAAGTGCCCTAGAAAATACATCTAAATATGTAGATTCCTTCTTCAATACCCTTGTCCAAACCTTACCATCTCATATCCAAGACACAGGAGATTTTCTAAGAGGTATTTATGATCTACCCTGGGAAGATGATTATCTTTTAATAACCATTGATGTGTCAACACTTTACACAAGCATACGTCATGAGGACAGATTAAGAGCAGTCAGATATTTTTTGGGAACGAGACCAATCACACTGTGGTCTCATACTCAAATGCTATTATCCTTGATCGAGAAGTGTTTAACAAGTAACTACTTTTTGTTCAATTATGAACTTTTCCATCAGATCTGCGGTACAGCGATGGGCACCTGCTACGTCCCCAGCTATGCTAATTTGCATATGGGTTGGTGGGAGGAGCAGGTGGTCCGGTCGCAATACCAGCAACAGTGGGAAGAAAACATTTTACACTGGAGTCATTACATTGACGACTTGTTTTTAGTGTGGAAAGGCACAGAAGAGGAGGCTAAGCTGTTCATCGATGATTTACAATGTAACGACCTCAATTTAAAGTTCACCAGTGAAATAAGTTGAACCAATGTGAACTTTTTGGATTTAACAGTGTATATTGAGAATGGAAAAGTAGAAACAAAGCTATATCGAAAACCTACTTCCAGCAATACTCTTTTACATGCAAAAAGCTTTCACCCAGTAAATCTAAAGAGGAGTATTCCTTATGGTGAATGCTTACGAACTAAGCGAAATTGAAGCATTGAGAAAGAGATAAAGAAAGAAATAAAAGTGTTAAAACACAGGTTTAAGACAAGGGGATACCCAGATGAATGGTTTGATGATGCAATCTTCAAAGTGAATGAAAAGAAGAGAGAGGATATTCTATTTGAGAGAAAAGAAGAGAAAATAGATATGAAAAAAATGGATTCAAACCAACCAGGTAGATTTGTAACAACTTATAGTGCCCAGCATGATAAATTAAGAGGTATTTTAAACAAATACTGACATGTGATTAAGAATGATCCAATCCTTGGCAAAGTTGTTTCCCGCAGGCCGCGAATCACATTTCACAAAGCGAGATCCCTTAAGCAAACTCTGGTTAAAAATACATTGAAAAAACTCCAACCAAAAACAACTTGGTTAACAAAACGACAGGGCTTTGTGAAATGCACCAAGTGCAAGGCTTGCACTCATGGTGTAAACACATAAACATATACACCAGGTTTAAGTAAAAATATGAGGAAAATAAGAGGAAAATTTTCTTGCAAAACAGATTTTGCTTTCTATGTGCTCCGATGCCCTTGTGGCTTGAGGTACGTGGGCAGCACAATCTTAGAGGTACATAAAAGAATCCTTCAACATTTGAGCGCCATGAAAAACGGCGACAGGACACACCCTGTCGCGCGACATTTTGAGAGGTTCCATAATAAAAAAGTGGGAGGATTAACATACTATGTGATAGATGCGATAGAAAAAAATCCAAGGGGAGGAAACAGAGAAAAGAAGCTGAGGAGACTTGAGTCACGATACATAGTAGAATTGAATTCAAAACAGCCAGAGGGTTTAAATATGGAGGAAGACTTGTACACTCATCTATAGTAACTAGTTCTTGAGAGAATATTACGTTTTAAATGTAAGAAAAACAGGAAAGAGAAAACAAATTTTAATCACATAGTTTTGGGACTTGTATTTTCAAAAATATTTTTGTTTGTATTGTGATTGACAAATGCCCACTTGGGCTAGATTGATATATTGCCATGAGTGATAGCCCACTGGGGCATAATTGATCCTAATAAGACAGAAAATGCAATGTGTAATTAATTAATTTTTAACGCTTCAATTATAAGTATATATATTTTATACAGCTTATAATGAAATGACATGTATACTATTGATATGTAATTGTCATAGCGTTATAAATCATATTCTCAATGATATACTATATTGAATATATGAAAAACTACGAGTCTCTCTTCACATACACTGAAACTGTAGTTTTAGAAAATCCCGTGTGCAACACAGTAAAATGGCCACGGAAATCAAATCTCCCTGTCA
Source organism: Triturus cristatus (assembly GCF_964204655.1). Taxonomy (NCBI): domain Eukaryota; kingdom Metazoa; phylum Chordata; class Amphibia; order Caudata; family Salamandridae; genus Triturus; species Triturus cristatus. The sequence goes on along the minus strand of NC_140580.1, from coordinate 61,778,401 downwards.
GTGAACAAGGGTGGAGTGCACTCGAAACACGTTTGACAAGTGGCTGATTGAGAAATAAATTCTTTGAAAACCGCTCAAGGCTTCGTTTTCCTTCAAGTAATCGGGAGGATTTGGAGAAATATTTGATGGGACTCGCTTCCGTGGGGTCCGAAAGCAACGAAGCAACTCTCGCTAAGGAGGAGGCAACTTATACACGGAAGGTGTTGGAGATTTATATATATATATCTATATATCTTTCCTCAAACGTCCTGTCACAGTGGGAGCACTTTCACAGTCGGTGGCCGCGTCGAGACCAGGACAACGTCTCGTAATTTAATTTTCTCCCAAGAAAAAAGACGCGGCACTCCTCTTGGCAAATATGTTATTTTATTTCAAGTCGTGTTCCTCCTTCCTACGCGTTTCAAACCGTAGTTCCTGATCACGGCAAATTGTTACATTGGTCCTACTTCAATTTATACCTTATATGCTAATGCATATTAATGCTGTTGTAATGCATTCTGGGTATGGTAGTCTAACTATTTTCAATTTCAATAAACTTTATTTTATTCTACACGCAGCTGTGTTGTTTAATAGCATGTCCCATAGATGATGCGCTGAGTTAGCAGAGGATATATATGATACCTTTCAAATGGCGCTTGTCATTTAGTAATGACAAATGCGCGTTTGATACATAACCATGAATCCCATGACCGATGTTAAAAAGTTTAAGCATCGGATCATATCGAGAGTGTGGTTAGTGACTTGGTGTCATTAGCGTTTTGGGGGCTGAGTGCCCATTACATCTGCTCTCATCTCTCATCTCAGAACATGCAGATACAGTTTATGCAGCATTACAAGTTGTTACCTATTTCTCATTTGGTGCGTTTGTACACATTTAGACAAGTGTTTCAAAAATGGATTCACATTTAAATCATGATGTTATTGGGGCATTTCATATTGTGACATATTAATCAGTGTATTTTTCATCAAGTCTATATAGTTCTTATTCCTAATTATCGTCCAATTATGTTGTTTTCTTTTTTCTTTTCAATGCTACAGATGAACATGAAGCTCCTCATCCCCATTCAGACCAAAGGGGTGCTTGGTTTTGAATCTCATTATCATTCGCGATTCCAATCTTCGTAGTTTTTGTATTCGATTTCCTCCTCGCTCATTCGGAGGTACTGTCACCAACCCTGAGTATTTAATGTCCAACCAAGTTTTTCCAATATGAGTTGACATGTGTTTCGCAATTGCATATGTGCAGTCCATATTTTGAATTGCACGCGTATGTTCCAATATACGCTTTTTTAGAGGGCATGTTGTGCTTCCTATATATTGCTACCCACAAAAGCATTGAAGTATATAGACCACAAATGTTGAATCACATGTTATAGTTTCTTTTATTTCAAACATCTTTCCAGTTGGGACTTTAAGATTCTTTAAGTTCTTTCCAATTTTACAGGCTTTGCATGACATACATTTTGAAAAGCCTTTAGATCTTGACTGTAGCCATGATTCTGTTTTTATGGCTTCAAAGTGACTCCTCACTAGATGATCTGAGAGGTTTGGTGCTCTTCTATAGGATACCAGTGGACGATTTCCTACACTGGTACCTATGTCTGGATCTTTTTTCAGTACATTCCAATATTTATTTAGTATCTTTTGGATCTTGTAGCTTTTTTTGCTATGTGTGAGTATTAATCGTGGTTGATTGTCATCTGTTTTTTGATCTCTTTCTTTATTTTCTTTTTTCTTAGTTATTAATGTTTCCGCTCTGGATTTCTGTCTGATTTTTAATTCTCCTCGTTTGATGTCTATGTGCTTATATCCACGTTGTAGAAAGCGTGTTTTGGTCTCTTCAATTTTTTTTTCCATTGCTTGTTCCTCTGAACAGTTTCTCTTCATCCGTAATAGTTCTCCATATGGTATGCTTTTCTTTAATGTTTGAGGATGAAAGCTTAGACCATGTAATAAGCTGTTAGTTGCTGTCTTTTTTCTGTGTACTGTTGTTTGCATGCAGTTGTCCTTGATATAAACCTTGGTGTCAAGGAATTCAATCTCTTTAGGACTTGAGTTATATGTGAATTTCAGACCTACATCATTTTCATTTAATTCTGCAAAGAAAGTCTGAAATTCTACTTCAGTTATCTTCCATAGTAAGAACAAATCATCTATGAACCGTAGCCAAAGGTCTACATTCACCTTGTGATGATTGTTTTCTTCTCTCCAAGCTCTGTTTCTCTCCCACCAACCCATCACGAGATTTGCATAGCTTGGAGAGAAGGAAACTCCCATCGCAGTACCACAGCATTGCACATACATCTTCTTATTAAATAGGAAGATATTGTTATATAAGCACATAGTTATCATGTCAATGAACATTTCAGAGTGCTCCAGTTCACTGATTGGTCTCTGTTTCAAAAAGTACTGAATGGCATATAATCCTTTGTTATGGTCGATTGAGGTGTACAAAGACACCACATCGATCGTTACCAACAGATAATTAGGTTGCCACTGGGTGTCCATTATTACACGCAAAAAATCTTCAGTGTCTTTTATGTAGGAACTTAGCTTTGGAACAATAGGTGCCAAAAAATGGTCCACATAAATCAACAAGTTCTCATATAGGCTCCCACAGCTTGAAATAATGGGACGCCCTGCTGGTTTATTTAGTGTCTTGTGCACTTTGGGAAGAAAGTAGATTGTTGTTATTATTGGATTATCTACCATTAACCCCTTGTATGCCCATGACGAGCTGGACTCGTCATGGAGCACAGTCGCGCTGTGCCCATGACGAGTCCAGCTATTCATGAGGCATACCCTGTGGAAACCGTCTGGTGCGGGCACCAGAGGGATTCCCTTTCATGCAAAATAGCCTCGGGAGCTGGGGAAGAGCTTTCCCAGCTCACAAGGCCCCCCCCTTTCACTGTAATGACGATCGGCGCGCACGTCGGGCCGACGTCATTACAGTGAAAGTGAAACTGAAATAAGCCAAGAGGCTCATTTCAGGTTTCACTTTCTACGTGCTCAGGGGGCTATCTCAGCCCCCTGAGCACGTAGAAAGACGGGAGAGGTATCGTTGGAAAGGGGAGAATCCCCTCCCCAGTGGATCCCTGCTTGGGGATCGCCACCGGAGGGCGATCCCCAAGCAGGGATCCACCCACTAGACACCAGGGAGGGGGGAGCGGCCCCTTGGGCAAGGGCCTTTGCTCCCCCCAAATATTTTGGGCATTATTTAGTCTTTTTGCCCCCCCTGGGGGGCAGATGGGGGCAGTAGCCCCCAATCTGCCCCCCCAGGGGAGCAAAAAGCCCCCTGGACACTAGGGATTTTTATAAAAAATACCAATGGGGTGGGGGCTGCCCAAAACGGGCATGCCAATGCCCCCACCCACCCACCACCATTACAGCCTTTCTGTCCCCCCTGGGGGCAGATAGGGCATTGGCCCCCAATCTGCCCCCCGGGGGGGCAAAAAGACCACTAGACACCAGGGAATTTACACAAAAAAAAAAATAGGGGTGGGGGCTGCCCAAAACGGGCAGGCCCATGCCCCCACCCCACCCCCGAATTATTACAGTCTTTCTGCCACCCCCGGGGGGCAGATGGGGCATTGGCCCCTAATCTGCCCCTTCGGGGGGGGCAGAAAGCCCACTAAACACCAGGGATTTTTTTTAGCGCAATTGATTTTAGGGTGTGGGCTGCCCGAAACGGGCACGTCAATGCCCCCACCCTCCCCCCCACAAAAATTACAGTCTTTCTGCCTCCCAGGAGGCAGATGGGAGCTGTAGCCCCCAATATGGCCCCCCCTGGGGGCGCAGAATGCCCACTAGAAACCATGGAGTTTTTTGTTTTATTAGTGTAGGGGTAGGGGCTCCCCAAAATGGCATGACAATACCCCACCCCACTCCCAGAGAAATTCCAGTCTTTCTGCCCCCCCGGGAGGGCAGATGGTGACATTGGCCCCTGATCTGCCACCTGGTGGGGCAGAAAGCCCACTAGGCGCCAGCGAGGACGCAGGCTTTTTTTATGCGTGGGGGTGGGGGCTGCCCAAAATGGTCCTACCAATGCCCCCACCCCCACAAAAAATAGCCACAGTCTTTATGCCCCTAGGGCATATCAGGATGAAACCCCCTTCCCCGATTCCCCCCAGGGCGGCAGAAAGCCCACTGGGCTCCGAATATATTTTAGCAATGTGCATACCTGTGGATTTTGGGCCCTAGCGCAGTAGGCACGTAGGCAAACCTAGCAAACCTGTACATTCTTTAAAACTAGACACCGAGGGGAATCCTGGATGGGGTGACTTCACTGGCTCTCACCAGGTTCTGTTACCCAGAATCCATTGCAAACCTAAAAATGTGTCCAAAATAACACATTTTCCTCACATTTCTGTGGTGGAAAGTTCTGAAATCTGCGTGGGTTCACAAAATTCCACCCACCCTGCGTTCCCCAAAGTCTTCAGAGAAAAATGGTACCTCACTTGCGTGGGTAGGCCTAGTGCCAGCGTCCGACAAGGGCCCAAAACCTGTTGAGGAGACATCAAAATTACCTATCACAAAACAACCTGGTTTTGCAAAGGGGGTCCTATGAGTTTTTGGCCCCGGCTTGGCGGCCACCTGGGGAAACCTACCAAACCCACACATTTCTGAAAACTAGACACCGGGGGGACTCCAGGGAGGTATGGCTTGCGTGGATCCCCCAACGTTTCCTTACCCAGATTGCCCTGCAAACCTCAAATTTAGCTGAAAAAATCACCTTTTTCACACATTTTTGTGTGGGAAAGTTGTGGCATCACCGGGCTGACACAAATTTCCTACCACCCAGCGTTCCCCCGGGTCTCCCGATAAAAACGGTGCCTCACTCGTGTGGGAGGCCCAAGTACCCGCGACAGGCAAGGGCCCAAAACATATTGAGGCGACATGAAAATTGCCTACCTCAAAACAACCTGGTTTTGCAAGGGTGGTCACCTGGGTTTTTGGCCTGGTGCTCGGCGGTCACCTAGGGGAACCTACCAAACCCACACATTTCTGAAAACTAGACACCCGGGGGATTCCAGGGAGGTATGGCTTGCATGGATCCCCCAACGTTTCCTTACCCAGAATACCCTGCAAACCTCAAATTTAGCTGAAAAAATCACCTTTTTCACACATTTTTGCGTGGGAAAGTTGTGGCATCACCGGGCTGACACAAATTTTCTACCACCCAGCATTCCCCCGGGTCTCCCGATAAAAACAGTGCCTCACTCATGTGGGAGGCCCAAGTACCCGCGAGAGGCAAGGGCCCAAAATGTATTGAGGCGAAATGAAAATTGCCTACCTCAAAACAATCTGGTTTTGCAAGGGGGGTCACCTGGGTTTTTTGCCTGGTGCTCGGTGGCCACCTAGGAGAACCTACCAAACCCACACATTTCTGAAAACTAGACACCCGGGGGATTCCAGGGAGGTATGGCTTGCGTGGATCCCCCAACGTTTCCTTACCCAGAATGCCCTGCAAACCTCAAATTTAGCTGAAAAAATCACTTTTTTCACACATTTTTGTGTGGGAAAGTTGTGGCATCACCGGGCTGACACAAATTTCCTACCACCCAGCATTTCCCCGGGTCTCCCGATAAAAAAGGTGCCTCACTCGTGTGGGAGGCCCAAGTACCCGCAACAGGCAAGGGCCCAAAACGTATTGAGGCGACATGAAAATTGCCTACCTCAAAACGACCTGGTTTTGCAAGGGTGGTCACCTGGGTTTTTGGCCTGGTGCTCGGCGGTCACCTAGGGGAACCTACCAAACCCACACATTTCTGAAAACTAGACACCCGGGGGATTCCAGGGAGGTATGGCTTGCATGGATCCCCCAACGTTTCCTTACCCAGAATGCGCTGCAAACCTCAAATTTACCTGAAAAAATCACCTTTTTCACACATTTTTGTGTGGGAAAGTTGTGGCATCACCGGGCTGACACAAATTTCCTACCACCCAGCGTTCCCCCGGGTCTCCCGATAAAAATGGTGCCTCACTCGTGTGGGAGGCCCAAGTACCCGTGACAGGCAAGGGTCTAAAACGTAGTGCGCCTCAACAGGCAAGGGTCCTAAATGTAGTGCGCCTGACTAAGTTTTGGGCCATTGTCTGTCGCGGGTACTTGGGCCTCCCACACGAGTGAGGCACCGTTTTTATCGGGAGACCCGGGGGAATGCTGGGTGGTACGAAATTTGTGTCAGACCACTGATGCCACAACTTTCCCACACAAAAATGTTTGAAAGAGGAGATTTTTTCAGCTAAATTTGAGGTTTGCAGGGCATTCTGGGTAAGGAAACGTTGGGGGATCCATGCAAGCCATACCTCCCTGAAATCCCCCGGGTGTCTAGTTTTCAGAAATGTGTGGGTTTGGTAGGTTCCCCTAGGTGACCGCTGAGCACCGGCCAAAAACCCAGGTGACCCCCCTTGCAAAACCAGGTCGTTTTGATGTAGGCAATTTTCATGTTGCCTCAATACGTTTTGGGCCCTTGCCTGTCGTGGGTACTTGGGCCTTCCACACGAGTGAGGCACCGTTTTTATCAGGAGACCCGGGGAAAGCTGGGTGGTAGGAAATTTGTGTCAGCCCGGTGATGCCTCAACTTTCCCACACAAAAATGTGTGAAAAAGGTGATTTTTTCAGCTAAATATGAGGTTTGCAGGGCATTCTGGGTAAGGAAACTTTGGGGGATCCATACAAGCCATACCTCCCTGGAATCCCCTGGGTGTCTAGTTTTCAGAAATGTGTGGGTTTGGTAGGTTCCCCTAGGTGGCCGCCAAGCACCGGGCCAAAAACCCAGGTGACACCCCTTGCAAAACCAGGTCGTTTTGAAGTAGGCAATTTTCATGTCGCCTCAATACATTTTGGGCCCTTGCCTGTCGCGGGTACTTGGGCCTCCCACACGAGTGAGGCACCGTTTTTATCGGGAGACCCGGGGGAACGCTGGGTGGTAGTAAATTTGTGTCAGCCCGGTGATGCCTAAACTTTCCCACACAAAAATGTGTGAAAAAGGTGATTTTTTCAGCTAAATTTGAGGTTTGCAGGGCATTCTGGGTAAGGAAACGTTGGGGGATCCACGCAAGCCATACCTCCCTGGAATCCCTTGGGTGTCTAGTTATCAGAAATGTGTGGGTTTGGTAGGTTCCCCTAGGTGGCCGCCGAGCACCGGGCCAAAAACCCAGGTGACCCCCCTTGCAAAACCAGGTCGTTTTGAGGTAGGCAATTTTCATGTCGCCTCAATACGTTTTGGGCCCTTGCCTGTCGCGGGTACTTGGGCCTCCCACACGAGTGAGGCACCGTTTTTATTGGGAGACCCGGGGGAACGCTGGGTGGTAGGAAATTTGTGTCAGCCCGGTGATGCCTCAACTTTCCCACACAAAAATGTGTGAAAAAGGTGATTTTTTCAGCTAAATATGAGGTTTGCAGGGCATTCTGGGTAAGGAAACTTTGGGGGATCCATACAAGCCATACCTCCCTGGAATCCCCCGGGTGTCTAGTTTTCAGAAATGTGTGGGTTTGGTAGGTTCCCCTGGAGGCCACTGAGCACCGGGCCAAAAACCCAGGTGACCCCCCTTGCAAAACCAGGTCGTTTTGAGGTAGGCAATTCTCATGTCGCCTCAATACGTTTTGGGCCCTTGCCTGTCGCAGGTACTTGGGCCTCCCACACAAGTGAGGCACCATTTTTACCGGGAGACCCAGGGGGATGCTGGGTGGTGGGAAATTTGGGTGAGCCCGGTGATGCCACAACTTTCCCACACAGAAATGTGTAAAAAATGTGATTTTTTCAGCTAAAATTGAGGTTTGCAGGGGATTCTGGGTAAGGAAACGTTGGGGGATCCATGCAAGCCATGCCTCCCTGGAAGCACACGGGTGTCTAGTTTTCAAAAATGTATAGGTTTGCTAGGTTTCCCAAGGTGCCCGCAGAGCTAGGGTTCAAAAACTACAGCTAGACATTTTTCCAAAAAAGTGTCATTTTTCACTGCGAAATTGAGGTGTGACCACGTTGCGTTTTGCGCCGTTTCCTGTTGCGGGCACTAGGCCGACCCACACAAGTGAGGTACTGTTTTTCTCGTAAGACTTTGGGGAATGCGGGGTGGGTGAAAATTTGTGGATCCACGCAGATTCCGGAACTTTCCACCACAGAAATGTGGGGAAAATGTGTTTTTTTTGTCCATTTTTTAGGTTTGCAAGGGATTCTGGGTAACGGACCCTGGTGGGAGGCAGTCAAGTCACCCCCTCCTGGATTCCCCTGGGTGTCTACTTTTCAAAAATGTATAGGTTTGCTAGGTTTCCCAAGGTGCCCGCATAGCTAGGGTTCAAAAACTACAGCTAGACATTTTGCCAAAAAAGGGTCATTTTTCACTGCGAAATTGAGGTGTGACCACGTTGCGTTTTGCACCGTTTCCTGTCGCGGGCACTAGACCGACCCACACAAGTGAGGTACCGTTTTTCTCGTAAGACTTTGGGGAACGCGGGGTGGGTGGAAATTTGTGGATCCACGCAGATTACGGAACTTTCCACCATAGAAATGTGGGGAAAATGTGGGTTTTTTGCCAAATTGTTTAGGTTTGCAAGGGATTCTGGGTAACAGACCCTGGTGGGAGGCAGTCAAGTCACCCCATCCTGGATTCCCCTGGGTGTCTAGTTTTAAAAAATGTATAGGTTTGCTAGGTTTCCCAAGGTGCCCGCAGAGCTAGGGTTCAAAAACTACAGCTAGACATTTTGACAAAAAAGGGTCATTTTTCACTGCGAAATTGAGGTGTGACCACGTTGCGTTTTGCGCCGTTTCCTGTCGCGGGCACTAGGCCGACCCACACAAGTGAGGTACCGTTTTTCTCGTAAGACTTTGCGGAACGCGGGGTGGGTGGAAATTTGTGGGTCCACGCAGATTCCGGAATTTTTCACCACAGAAATGTGGGGAAAATGTGTTTTTTTTTGTCAATTTTTTAGGTTTGCAAGGGATTCTGGGTAACAGACCCTGGTGGGAGGCAGTCAAGTCACCCCATCCTGGATTCCCCTGGGTGTCTACTTTTCAAAAATGTATAGGTTTGCTAGGCTTCCCAAGGTGTCCGCATAGCTAGGGTTCAAAAACTACAGCTAGACATTTTGCCAAAAAAGGTTCATTTTTCACTGCGAAATTGAGGTGTGACCACGTTGCGTTTTGTGCCGTTTCCTGTCGCGAGCACTAGGCCGACCCACACAAGTGAGGTACTGTTTTTCTCGTAAGACCTTGGGAAACGCGGGGTGGGTGGAAATTTGTGGATCCACGCAGATTCCGGAACTTTCCACCACATAAATGTGGGGAAAATGTGTTTTTTTTGTCAATTTTTTAGGTTTGCAAGGGATTCTAGGTAACAGACCCTGGAGGGAGGCAGTTAAGTCACCCCATCCTGGATTCCCCTGGGTGTCTAGTTTTCAAAAATGAATAGGTTTGCTAGGCTTCCCAAGGTGTCCGCATAGCTAGGGTTCAAAAACTACAGCTAGACATTTTGCCAAAAAAGGGTCATTTTTCACTGCGAAATTGAGGTGTGACCACGTTGCGTTTTGCACCGTTTCCTGTCGCGGGCACTAGACCGACCCACACAAGTGAGGTACCGTTTTTCTCGTAAGACTTTGGGGAACGCGGGGTGGGTGGAAATTTGTGGATCCACGCAGATTACGGAACTTTCCACCATAGAAATGTGGGGAAAATGTGGGTTTTTTGCCAAATTGTTTAGGTTTGCAAGGGATTCTGGGTAACAGACCCTGGTGGGAGGCAGTCAAGTCACCCCATCCTGGATTCCCCTGGGTGTTTAGTTTTAAAAAATGTATAGGTTTGCTAGGTTTCCCAAGGTGCCCGCAGAGCTAGGGTTCAAAAACTACAGCTAGACATTTTGACAAAAAAGGGTCATTTTTCACTGCGAAATTGAGGTGTGACCACGTTGCGTTTTGCGCCGTTTCCTGTCGCGGGCACTAGGCCGACCCACACAAGTGAGGTACCGTTTTTCTCGTAAGACTTTGCGGAACGCGGGGTGGGTGGAAATTTGTGGGTCCACGCAGATTCCGGAATTTTTCACCACAGAAATGTGGGGAAAATGTGTTTTTTTTTGTCAATTTTTTAGGTTTGCAAGGGATTCTGGGTAACAGACCCTGGTGGGAGGCAGTCAAGTCACCCCATCCTGGATTCCCCTGGGTGTCTACTTTTCAAAAATGTATAGGTTTGCTAGGCTTCCCAAGGTGTCCGCATAGCTAGGGTTCAAAAACTACAGCTAGACATTTTGCCAAAAAAGGTTCATTTTTCACTGCGAAATTGAGGTGTGACCACGTTGCGTTTTGTGCCGTTTCCTGTCGCGAGCACTAGGCCGACCCACACAAGTGAGGTACTGTTTTTCTCGTAAGACCTTGGGAAACGCGGGGTGGGTGGAAATTTGTGGATCCACGCAGATTCCGGAACTTTCCACCACATAAATGTGGGGAAAATGTGTTTTTTTTGTCAATTTTTTAGGTTTGCAAGGGATTCTAGGTAACAGACCCTGGAGGGAGGCAGTTAAGTCACCCCATCCTGGATTCCCCTGGGTGTCTAGTTTTCAAAAATGTATAGGTTTGCTAGGTTTCCCAAGGTGCCCGCAGAGCTAGGGTTCAAAAACTACAGCTAGACATTTAGCCAAATAAGGGTCATTTTTCACTGCGAAATTGAGGTGTGACCACGTTGCGTTTTGCGCCGTTTCCTGTCGCGGGCACTAGGCCGACCCACACAAGTGAGGTACCGTTTTTCTCGAAAGACTTTGGGGAACACGGGGTGGGTGGAAATTTGTGGGTCCACGCAGATTCTGGAACTTTCCACCACAGAAATGTGCGGAAAATTTGTTTTTTTTGTCAATTTTTTAGGTTTGCAAGGGATTCTGGGTAACAGACCCTGGTGGGAGGCAGTCAAGTCACCCCATCCTGGATTCCCCTGGGTGACTAGTTTTAAAAAATGTATAGGTTTGCTAGGTTTCCCAAGGTGCCCGCAGAGCTAGGGTTCAAAAACTACAGCTAGACATTTTGCCAAAAAAGGGTCATTTTTCACTGTGAAATTGAGGTGTGACCATGTTGCGTTTTGCGCCGTTTCCTGTCGCGGGCACTAGGCCGACCCACACAAGTGAGGTACCATTTTTCTCGTAAGACTTTGGGGAATGCGGGGTGGGTGGAAATTTGCAGATTCACGCAGATTCGGGGACTTTCCACCACAGAAATGTGGGGAAAATGTGTTTTTTTTGTCAATTTTTTAGGTTTGCAAGGGATTCTGGGTAACAGACCCTGGTGGGAGGCAGTCAAGTCACCCCATCCTGGATTCCCCTGGGTGTCTAGTCATCAAAAATATATAAGTTTGCTAGGTTTCCCAAGGTGACCGCAGAGCTAGGGTTCAAAAACTAGAGCTAGGCACTTTGCCAAAAAAGGGTAAATTTTCACTGCGATATTGAGTTGTGACCACGTTGCATTTTGCGCCGTTTCCTGTCGCGGGCACTATGCCTACCCACACAAGTGAGGTACCATTTTTATCTGGAGACTTAGGGTAATTCAGATTTGTAAAGGAACTGTTATTATTTATTGACTTTCGATGCATTTCTGCCTTCCAAATGAAAGATATTGTGTAAAAAAGAAGTCATTCTAAAAATGACTGATAATTCTCATGCTAGTATGAGTATTCCCAATTTCAGAAATGTGCAAATATCTACTGTTTCTAAACTCTATATTTTGATCCCATTTCAGAAATACATAGGTGTCTTTCATACCGATTTTTCCATGTACACATTTTTACTGAATAATTACTATAAACCCGGTACAGAATAAAAAAACCATTGCAAGTTGCTGCTCAGTTTTTGGCTCTGGGTTCGTCGGGTTCTTGGTGAACCTACAAGTCCTATATATCCCCACAACCAGTAATGTCCAGCGGATGTAATGGTATATTGCTTTCAAAGAGCTGTCATAATTAGAAGAAGTTACAGGTGAAAACGTTGACACAAAAGGCTGTTTTTTTCAACTAATTTTCAATTTATCCCATATTTAACTGTTAGTTTCTATAAAAAAACCTTGATGGATCTACACAAATGACCCCTTGCTGAATTCAGAATTTTGTCTTCTTTTCGAAAATGTATAGCTTTCCAGGATCCATTATTGCTTTCACACCTATTTCTACCATTAACTGGAAGGAGGTTGAAAGCACAAAAAATAGCAAAATTAGGCCATGTCCCAGAAAAATGCCAAAAATGTGTAAAAAATGTTGGGTTTCTAACAAAAGTCTGGTATCCCCGAAAAGCTGGGAAAATGGTGATTTCAACCCCACAAACCCTTTTTTGATAAGATTTGCAGGGAAAACCCAGATGCTTTCATTTGCAGCCCATTTTTCCAATTTTTCCGAAAAAAAATAAAATTTTGCTGTATTTTGGCTCATTTCTGTGACCCCTCTAGGAGAATCCACAAACCCTGAGTACCTTTAGAATCCCCATGATGTTGGAAGAAAAGGACGCAAATTTGGCATGGATACCTTATGTGGTCAAAAAGTTACAGGGGCCTCAGCGCGCACTACCCCAAATAGCCAAAAAAGGGCGTGGCACAGGAGGGGAAAAGACCTGGCAGCGAAGGGGTTAAGAATTTCTTCTCATCTTCCATTATTAGTCCCCTTCCTCGCCATCCATTCAATTTATCACTCAAGTCTAACTTTAGTTCATTTATGGGATTCTTTTCTAAACATTTATAGTTCTTGCTTTCTTGTAGTTGACGCATTGCTTCTTCTATGTAGTGTTGTTTGTCTAGCACTGCAATATTCCCGCCTTTATCGGCCGGTTTTATTTCAATTGCATTATTGTTCTTAAGTGTTTGCATGGCTAGACGCTCTTTTTTGGTCAAATGTTCTCGATTGTTGTTATTAGGGACTTTGCGCATTGTTTCCAGATCTCCCAAGACTAGATCATAGAATATGTCGATTTTGTTCCCAGGATGAAGGGCTGGACAGAATCTTGATTTCTTCTTAAAGTGCGTTGGTATACGTTTATCTGTTTGGATTTCCATTTCCCTAAGGATTTGGTTGTCTGTAATTCCAGATGCTTTTCTTTCATTTGCCAATTCATAGGCTATACGCAATTGTGGTATTTCCCCAATTTTGTAAATTTCTGAATCTTCCATGTCCATTATTTTGATTTGATTTGTTTGTTGTTTTGAATGGTTGTTTTGCAAAAAATGTATTCAATTTTAATTTTCTTATGTATTTGTAAAGATCTATTTTTGTCTATTTGCTATTAACCAACACAGCTGCGTGTAGAATAAAATAAAGTTTATTGACATTGAAAATAGTTAGACTACCATACCCAGAATGCATTACAACAGCATTAATATGCATTAGCATATACGGTAGAAATTGAAGTGGGACCAATGTAACAATTTGCCGTGATCAGGAACTACGGTTCGAAACGCGTAGGAAGGAGGAACACGACTTGAAATAAAATAACATCTTTGCCTAGAGGAGTGCCGCGCCTTTATTTTCTTGAGAGAGAATATATATATATATATATATATATATATATATATATATATATATATATATATATATATATCCAGTAAAGATGTACTCCTGTCGGAAAACGTAGCCCTCCGAGGGGTGGCACAGCGCCGGTGGAGTAACCCGGTAGTAATAATCCTAGCGAAACGGAGTACCAACTGTGCTCTCAGGTCAAGGAAAAAGACACCACACCGTCCAAGCTGCTTCAAGGGGGTTTATTACTTCATAAACCCAACGTGATGCGTTTAACCCTCAACGGGCTTGCTCACACACCGTTATGCTACCGGACCATCGTATACATACATTATTCGTACATACATGGACATAGAAAGAGGACTGTTGCAGAGGTTTTACAGCGCCATGTTGGAAAAGTAAATCTTCTCAGATAGCAGTACTTAATGGGCGCCATTACTAAACAGTAAAAGTACAACGTATAATGTGGTAAAGTACACTTCGTAGTTCACTTATTTTTAAATGAAACAACAGTAACTCGCTCCTAGTGAGCTTGGTATTTGGACATTGCTATCCGGCACTTACAGACATGTTTAATCAACATTAGATTAGCATTAGAGGCACCCCCTGGACTCATTTTGTGCCGTGTGGTTAACTTTACACCTCTGCTCTCCAAAAGCTTTAGTAGCGTTATGTGTTCTAATGTCGTGGATCATGTTCGGTGCGTGTCAGTGTACGATCTATATTGTTCTTTAATGGTACAGCAAGTTCCCATAGTGGGTACCGTCCATGTCAGTGGTATATGTGTCAATGTTGCCGGAACAATTGGCTGTAAAGTACTTCCACCCACCTGTAAGTTAAATCTTAAATTGCTGGGTGTCCTCGTGTATTGATAAGTAATTGCGCAATCTCTTGTGTCATGGATTACGCTGATGTGTAACTGGAAGCAAGGAATTAAACTGCCTGTCACATTTGCCCTGTCCAAATATACCGAGTACCTTGCATATGTCTCTATTTAGTCCAGATGTAAAGATTACATAAATTGTATTGCAACAAAATGATCCATTGGTGCATCCTTAACCAAAATCAAAACAGATTCAAACGTGTCTCTATCATAAAGTTAAAATTGAATTGATCTTATCTGTCCACTGGAGAGCAGCACGGGAAGAAAAGGGTAGGGATCCTGTGTCGCGGGCCCGAGACATAGTCCCTTCCTTTCTTCCTGTAAAAGAGAAACACAGGGTCAGTTGACTTAAACTACAATAGACATTCAACAGACAATCAAAAAACAAAGTGTTCATTAAAGAAACAGTTCATCGTTGTCCTTGCTGGGCCTCAAAACGACCTCCCTCATAGTCCACCCTCCTTGGAGTATCCCTTCTGTTCTCATATGTGATAGTATTAACGTTCTATTAATGGATGGAATTTGCTGTCCCTTTATTCCCCATGTAAGTGTATGGCCATCTTCTCATCCATGTTATGGCCGTTCGGGTATCTGGTTCCCATCCCAATTATGTGACGTGATTCGCGTTGTCTCAGTTTAAGAGTGCTATCGCCTCCTCTCTTATTGGGTAAAATTCGTTCAATTACATAATAGGACAATTTGGTATAGTCCGAAAAATGTTTTATTTCAAAATGACGAGCAATGGGGTACTGTTGGTCCTTATTCGTGATTGCCCTCATATGCTCGAGGACTCGTTTCTTAGCCATGTGTGTGGTGCTTCCTACGTAACTCAGTTGGCAAGGGCATTCAAGCACATAGACTACATTGGTGCTACTACACGTAAGGAACTGTTTAATGGGAATCATGCTATTTGTACTGCTGTTCCAAAATTCCTTACGTGAGCGGCTGTTGCCGCATGCCTTGCAGTGTCCACAGGGGTAGAAGCCTTGTAGATCAATAATATTGCTTCTTTCCAAGTTGGGTAAATCACTGTGGACAAGCATGTCTTTTAAGCTACGTCCTTTCCTGTAACTTATTGAGGGATGTGTAGGTATCATCTTGCCTATAACAGGATCTCCTTTGAGGAGATTCCAGCTCCGGGAGATCATTTTCTTGATTTTATCTGAGTGTCCATTATATGTAAGAATCAGCCTAGTTTCTACATTCTCCTCGTTTATAGGTGAATTGGAAGCAGGGGAGGGTTCTAGGATTGTATCTCTGTCAATCGTTTTGACCCTATCCATGGCCTTTTTAAGTACCCACATGGGATATCCTCTTTCTTTAAATCTTTGTGTCATGGTTATTTGTTCCTTTTGAAAACCTTCCTCTGTGCTGCAGTTTCTCTTTGCTCGGAGCAATTCCCCGTAGGGGATGCTCCATTTGAGTGTGTTGGGGTGACTGCTGAGGGCATGTAATAACGTGTTACCTGCTGTAGGTTTGCGAAACAAAATAGTTGTTAATTTGTTATTCACAATTTCTACACACGTGTCAAGGTACTCAACCCTCACATTACTTGTAGTGTGTGTGAGTGTTAGATTGTTATTGTTCTGGTTTAGTCTGGTGATAAAGTTATGGGCTTCTTGCTTGCTGCCTTTCCAGATTACAAACAAGTCCACTGCTCTCCAGTGGACAGATAAGATCAATTCAATTTTAACTTTATGATAGAGACACGTTTGAATCTGTTTTGATTTTGGTTAAGGATGCACCAATGGACCATTTTGTTGCAATACAATTTATGTAATCTTTACATCTGGACTAAATAGAGACATATGCAAGGTACTCGGTATATTTGGACAGGGCAAATGTGACAGGCAGTTTAATTCCTTGCTTCCAGTTACACATCAGCGTAATCCATGACACAAGAGATTGCGCAATTACTTATCAATACACGAGGACACCCAGCAATTTAAGATTTAACTTACAGGTGGGTGGAAGTACTTTACAGCCAATTGTTCCGGCAACATTGACACATATACCACTGACATGGACGGTACCCACTATGGGAACTTGCTGTACCATTAAAGAACAATATAGATCGTACACTGACACGCTCCGAACATGATCCACGACATTAGAACACGTAACGCTACTAAAGCTTTTGGAGAGCAGAGGTGTAAAGTTAACCACACGGCACGAAATGAGTCCAGGGGGTGCCTCTAATGCTAATCTAATGTTGATTAAACATGTCTGTAAGTGCCGGATAGCAATGTCCAAATACCAAGCTCACTAGGAGCGAGTTACTGTTGTTTCATTTAAAAATAAGTGAACTACGAAGTGTACTTTACCACATTATACGTTGTACTTTTACTGTTTAGTAATGGCGCCCATTAAGTACTGCTATCTGAGAAGATTTACTTTTCCAACATGGCGCTGTAAAACCTCTGCAACAGTCCTCTTTCTATGTCCATGTATGTACGAATAATGTATGTATACGATGATCCGGTAGCATAACGGTGTGTGAGCAAGCCCGTTAAGGGTGAAACGCGTCACGTTGGGTTTATGAAGTAATAAACCCCGTTGAAGCAGCTTGGACGGTGTGGTGTCTTTTTCCTTGACCTGAGAGAACAGTTGGTACTCCGTTTCGCTAAGAATATATATATATATATATATATATATATTCACTGAAAAAACCATAGGTTTCACACATGTTATAGTTAGCGGAAATTTTACTGATAAAAAACCAGTGAAATTGCCCCGTTATAGTTAGTGCTGGCAACTATAACTCACGCGACCGCAATCCTCTGCTGATGCTAATACTGTATTTAGACACTTATTTGCCCATGTCTTCTTCCATACATTTTTAGCTATACATATATTACAAATATTTTTTTTTCATAAAGACACATATGTCATCAGCAGAAGATTGCGGTCGCGTGAGTTATAGTTGCCAGCACTAACTATAACGGGGCAATTTCACTGGTTTTTTATCAGTAAAATTTCCGCTAACTATAACATGTGTGAAACCTATGGTTTTTTCAGTGAATTTGCAAGGTTTTTTAAATGCTAATTCCTAACTATAACGTGTGTGAAACCTATGGTTTTTTCAGTGAATTTGTACGTTTTTTTAAATGCTAAGTTACTTTACGCCATTCGAGGCGTGCGCGCCCACTTAACGCAGTTCGTTCCGTGCACGGTTTTTATCAACTTTAATAAGCCCTGTACATTTGGTGGCCTTCGGCCACCAAAAGCACAGGGGGTGGGGTCAATGTGGATAGTGTTTTTTTTATTTCGATTTTATAATTTCATGTTGCCAAAATTTAGTTTTTTTTACCTATTAATAAGCACTGTACATTTGGTGGCCTACGGCCACCAAAAGCACAGGGGGTGGGGTAAGTGTGGATAGTGTTTTTTTTATTTTATTTTTTTTACCGTACGCTTACGGTAAGCGTACGGTAAGCGTACTCGGCGAAATTGCCGAAAAAAAAATAAAACCGTTTTTGCTCTTGGGGGATGTTTGGGGACTCCCTCAACATGACTATGTGGGAGGGAGTTGTCAAAACAGCCCCGTAACATGTTTTTGGGCAACATGTTTGATAAACAACACTCAGTGCGAGAGACAAAATGGCGGACGCCGCTTCCTGGTTTCGGCCGATTCGAATGTTTACTAAGATTTAAGAGCCAATCAGAATCGCGCTTGCGCACGCCACCGTACGCTTACGGTAAGCGTACGGTAAGCGTACCGTAAGCGGGCTCAGATATATATATTGATTTAAAGGCTATTTTCTCAGAATCTACTGAACAGATTTACACCAAACCTACAAAAGGCACTTCCTTGACCTAGGGACTACCTCTCTGCCGAATTTCTAGTAATTCTGTTCAGCCGTTCGGGCTGTAGCTCGTTCTAAAGGTCCTATGGAAAAATGCATGGGAAAAACGCGTTTTGGGACCCCCCTTTTATCTCAGCCCCCGCTTGACGAATCCCCCCGAGACTTTCAGGGTAGGAGCGGAGCGTAGCGCCCCACCTATTTTGAGAAATTCGCGAGGATTCATCGACCGGCGCCAAAGTTATTCAAAATAGAATGTTGAGGTTTTCCTATGGAAAAGGGGTCCTAACTATAACTACCTACTGGCGACCGCCAGTAGGTAATATATATATATATATATATATATATATATATATATATGGTTTTAATACTTATCAATATTAATTTTACAACGCATACGTCTTTAGCATGCCTTTATCACAAAATTTAAGTTTTTTTACAGGTACAAAATATGGGTTTATACTTACCTGTAAAATAGATACACTAATGGGGTAAAGGCATTTGTGTAAAAGGCATAGTAGTTGTAAAAAAATACTTGTTAAAACTTTAGTTGTTTAGACTAAGTAGTGGTTAATGAGTCATTGTTTAGACTATAGTTGTTCATGTGGTAGTGATTCCATCATAAAACCTAGAAGTCTTGGTCCCTGATAGCACTGGGCTTTAACCAGGCTGTGCAGGGAAAAGACTGAAGCAGATCAAAGGAGGTATGGTCAACTTTCTGAGAGACTTTACTCTATACCATTGATTCCTATGCAAAACAGTAAACAATTTTATAATGATGAAGTTTTTATTATTAATACAATCATGGAAGCTATTCTATCTAGTGTGTTAAAATCCATGAAAATCACAGGAGCCCTCGGACCATACAGATCTCTGGACTATATGCAATCCTGAATGCTGTAATAATGAAAGCCCCTCGTTATTGAGCTTTGATACAATTGTCTTTATTTCTGACACAACGCGTTTATTGGACACAGCAAGCTCCTGGCATGGATCATTAATAGATTCATAGAATGTTGTCTCTTATAAATTAATTTCAGTACAGGATATTGCTTCCAAGATTTGTGCAATTGATTCTTGCATGGCTTGAGGTCCTAGTAAAGCAATTGAATTTGAATATGAAGGAATAGGGTCTTTCACCCTTGATCTTAACAACTCCTTGGTGTTGACTACCGAGTGGCATTCGACAAGGTGGCCCATCGCTGTCTATGGTCAAGGCTGTGGTACAGGCGTGGTGAAATGAGCTCTAGGCAGCCCTTATTAAAGTTAATTGAAAGGCTCGGTGCATGGGCCAAGGTGTGAGCGCTGCTAAGCAAGGATGGTACTATTTATGGTAAAATCAATATTTCAATCATCCTTAACAAATGCTGCACTTTAGCACCTATGTTGTTGGCACTGTTTCTCGCCGATCTCCTCTTTGACAAGGGGACGTTTCTGCCTCCGAATCTGGTTACCCCCCTGAATGTGCTGCTGTAGGCACGTGACCCAGTCATATGCACTTGTACTGCAGTTTGCATTCAAATCCAATTTGATGACCATGAAAAACACTGTTAAGAGGACTCTTCATTGCATGGCATTTGGATGGGTTGAAATTGGGACTTGTGACCCATTGCATATACCCTGATATTGTATTTACATTTTACTTGACATTCATTGTTGACAAGAGAGCTCCTCTTTTGACTTGTTGTGCACTGGGTCCCACATGGGTAGTGACTAGTGAGCACAGACATGCCTTTCATCAGCACAGCCTCGAGAGACCGCTAGCATCTGCCATGCAACCGCGAGAGAACAGGGCTTTGCCTTTAAATATGTCTCATGTCTGGGTGGAGGAGCTCTTCTAGATCAAGAGCACCGGCTGCACGACGCGTAGATCTCGTGATTAATGAGACAACGGGAAACCGATGCTGCCGCGATGGTCTCTTAGCGACAGCCCCCCAAAAGAATAAGCTGTGCTGGTGAAAAGGTACAGTATCCAATGAAGGAGGGGGCCGAGCAGAGCAGAACGGGAGCACTCAGAGAAGTTACTCCAAGATAAAGAACACACACTTGTGCACACACACACGTGCAAACACATACACTGATGTCCCGTGGGAGTGTTGTAACAATGGTGGGAGCTAACAAGGTAGTAGTGATTTAGTCATAAATTGATGGTCTTCATAAAGGGACAGTTATGTATCATTAAAAGACATCGTTTATCATCCAGGGTCAGGTGGAAGCTGCAGGGGGTAAAGCGCACTGGAATTGGAAGCAGTGATGTCACAGATAGATCAAAAACAATGTGACGTTACTGTGTGAGCATAGATGTAAAATGGCCAATCAGATCAAAACTGAGAGGACGATAACATGCTGGAGCCACAACAGAGGTACCAGTGGCTCATAAATCCCATTTCATGCACTAGGAACAGAAATAAAACCCGAGGGGTTCAGTGGCTCGCAGGAAAGGAAACGGGACGACGATACATGTGGCAAAGTACTCCATACCTAACCTTCAGCCGATTTACAATGTCCTTCACAAGGTCTGAACTTGTGGCTACTTTAATCACCCTTTCTAGTGCCTCCTACAAGTATCGCCAAAAGTACGTAAACTGCCAAAGTGCAGCTAATTTGCACCAATGTGATATTGGCAAACATATTGCATATGGCAAGTGTATGCTGGTTTGCACAATTTCCTTTTTGTAGTGGAAAGCACTGTTTTTTAGCAGCAAAAATCGATGCCACTATTTCGTCTACATTTTCAATATATAAACCATAAATGTTGCTGCTGCAGGACATACTGGTAAAGCACCGTTAACATATATATTACGATACTAAATAACACATAATTGTTAAATAGCCCTTTCAAGACAGATTCTGTAATCCAGCCCTCTGATCTTTTGCTTCCTCTCATCCACAAGCTCTTCCTGTTGCAGGACTGATATACTGCAGAAATAAACAGGCATTGGCAAACCAATCGGTCTTGCTTGGCTATATGGGAAAGAAATGGCTTGGAAATATGGAAGAGCGTTTTTATTGTTTAAATAATGTATTTGTACGGTGCAAAACGTTTGTTACTATATATACATTTTGTATTTTTGTATTTGTGTTTCTTAGTAAATACTTAATTTGTAAGATATGAAAACATTTCTACATTTTCTTAGTATTAATGTAGTTTTAGTTTTGCATTATTCTATGCACAGTTGTAGGAAGATCGTAAACATATAGTAGTTTGAAGTTAATGTACTAAAGTTTTAGGGCCTCATTTACAAAGAATTGGCATAGGGCAGCGGGCAAACTCATTTTGCTGCGCTGCTCTGCGTCAATTCGAAAGGGCAAGAAATGCACTGTATTTACAAGATATGGTGCATTAATTCCTGTCCTTTCAGCCAGCGCAGGCGCACAATTTGCAGTCGAGCGCCAATGCAGGTACCCTCGCACCATGGTGCAAGGGTCTCTGTGTTGTTGGGATGATTGTTGCAACACATGTGGAAAGAGGAAAAAAGAAGCAAAATGTAAACATTTCCCGTTTACGCCTGCTCTGGGGAGGTGTATGTTTTTGGTGCTTTATCAGGTTTACATGATCTTGTAAATTTGGGGCAGTGTCACAATCCATGGATGTTAAGTGGGAACACCCACAGCAACGACCATGGAACACCTCCTTGATGTAGAGTAAGGAAGGGAGTGCTTTTCACTGCCTTTCCTTACTCCATATCTGTGAGGCCATGCAAAGAAAACCAGTGTGGCTTACGTCGCCTCACAGATATGATTGAGAGGTCTGCACCACCGGATCGTAATAAAAAGTGACAAATGAGGGCCCCATTTGGCACCCTAAAAATATTTGGCTATTTTTACAAGAAACGATGCATCGCTGTATAGTGTTAGTGATGCATCAAAACAACTTGCGCCTTGGTACAACAGAATCCAAAACCATGGATGTGTTGTATTTACAACACGGCGCACCACGGCTTAAGGATCCTGTGTGAGGAAAAAAAATGATATATCCGTGTGTGCCATATCATAACGAAATCTGAGATTCTGCTGCAAAAGTGACACAGGGCTGACTTACGGGATGTAAAGTGACTCAAATCAGCCTTACGTGACTTTTGAGTGCGGAAACAAAGAATTTGCGAAGCAATAGGTCTTGCACTTGCGAGAGCTTAAGCCAATGGCATTGTAAATGACAATGCTTCTGTTTTAAAACCAACACATAAATAAATGGCATTATCATTTACAATGCCAATAGCAGAAAATCCTTGCAAATGCTTGTTTTTTCAAGGCGTGTTCCGCTTCACTCTGTAACATTTCATTGTTCATCAAACGTTGAGGTTGAAGAGGCACACGCGGGCGAAGTGTGAGGACAGTTAAGGGATTCATGGCATGTCGCCGATCTCCTTTATTGTAACTACTTTAAGTCAAATGAAGCATGGCTAGCCTTCTGTTTCGTTTGGTGCATTATGACAGTTTTACTTTTAGTCTGAAGGATTTGGGTTCAATCAGTAGGTATCCTTCATTTGTCCTAGTGGTCAGCATCTCTTCACAAAAACCTCTGGGTATTGTTCAACTATTCCCTTAGATTGTTGTTTGGGACTCTGTAAACCACCTGTTGGGCTCACAATCACTGATGCATGAACTTGTCATATATAGTGCAAAACAAAAACTATACATTGCTGTAGATTAGAATAGCCTCTTGTTGAGTGGGACTAGGAAAAAAATAGAACTGTCACTTGCGATAAATTTTAAATCATTGGGCTGTTCGGGAAATTGGGGTTAAATGCAGCATTGGGGAGAAGCTGTTAAGCTGCATGGGACACGTATTTGAATGGAGAGTCGAAACATGCTTTCGGCATAGGTCATATATCAAGGAAGAAAATCATTGTAACACAGCACGCAAGGTAACATTCAAGGGGAGGCAAAACCTTATTCGCATTGTTGCTGTGAAAGCACCCCGTTTACATCCCCTTGCCAAGTCTCATACCAATCCTGCGAAGAAGGGTCCTCGAATAACTCTGAAGAATATCCCTTTCCACGCCCTTTTGTTTTTTTCCCAAGCCTAACACGTGCTCTTCTGCCTTGTATGTATGTGAACTGCATGCGCGCACCTGGCAGTCGAATGTATGACATTACAACGCAAACATTTACAATGCACGCCTTTACAACGCAGTTTACACATCGCAACATCTATTACAATGCATTATTTTACATCACATGCCATTACAATGCATTTTTAGAAACTACATTTACAACGCATTCCATTACATTGCATTATACCATTACAACGCATACCATTACAATGCATACCATTACAATGCATACCATTACATTGCATTTAAGGTTGGATAGTGTAGTGGTAAAAATTACTATTCTAACCCCAGTGAGTGTAACTGTAGGGTAAGTGTTGGATAGTGTCGGGGTAAAAATTACTATTCTAACTCCAGTGAGTGTAACAGTAGGGTAAGTGTTGGATAGTGTAGGGGGGTAAAAATTACTATTCTAATTCCAGTGAGTGCAACAGTAGGGTAAGTGTTGGATAGTGTAGGAGTGCTATGGGTTGTAATGGTATGCATTGTAATGACATGCCATGTAATGCCTGTATTGTAGTGGCATGCGATTTAATGTCTGCGTTGTAATGATATGCGATGTCAAGGATGTTGCGTTGTAATGACTGCGTTGTAAAGGTGGTGCGATGTAATGACTGTGTTGTAAAGGTTGTTTCCCCTGGCATTCTAGTGAAATTTACATGCTAAGATGCATTTAGTGTTAGCTGCCTAATGGCTTCTTGGAGGGTTTAGATGAACCTTCTCTTTGAATAGAGTGGGCGTGTCTTCTTGCCCAGAGTCTCTTCTAGAAAGCAGGAAAAAGGCTGCTGGATGCATCAGGATTATTTAGGAGAGCAATTTTGTAATCAGCTGTTAGAAGGAGAAAGCGAAAAACCAGCGGGAAAACATGGGCGCATGTCTAATATTGCCTACTCCAACGAAAACACTGAAGCCCAGTGACTGATTGGAAGGGTGGGGGAGGGAGAGAAGGGAGGGAAAGGAGGGAGGAAAGGGGCAAAGACATTCCAATGAAAGCAAAACCAGCGCGGTGCTCGTGAAACAGCACCTTGCTGGTAGAAAGAGCTCATACCTGCAGTTCTCTGCAGAGATCAGAGCTAGTCCAGATCCAGGCAA
Organism: Triturus cristatus; assembly: GCF_964204655.1. NCBI lineage: Eukaryota > Metazoa > Chordata > Amphibia > Caudata > Salamandridae > Triturus > Triturus cristatus. The sequence continues at coordinate 61,754,100 of NC_140580.1, read as the reverse complement.
GCGAGCAGGAGGCACAGTGTGGGAAGCAGTACTGACACAACTGTGGCATTAAGAGGAGGTAGGAGGGAGGAATGCTGTATTATAATATAACCTGGTATGACCCCAAAGCTGAACACAGGCAAACAATAACAGAGCAGGAAACTAAGAAAGTAATAGTCCTTAAATAATCTTAGCAAAATGAGGCAGTACTTAGATCCTGCTGCCTGGGACGAACGGAAGAGAAAAAGGAGGGAAAAAGAGGCAGGACTGACAACTAGCAAGCAAGGATTTTTAAAAGACACTAAAACAAACAAATCAAAAGTAAGCGGATGGCTTTCAGCTCACAAGAGAAGTTTCAACAGGCCTCGAATCCTAGACTAAAAAGTACATAAACTGACGCATCAGAAGAAAAAAGTGAAAAACTTTACAGAAGGCAGCCATGGAACACAGGGCAGGCAGCAGAAGCAAGAACAACAACCCCAGCACCAGTCAGGATGTCCAGGCAGACTCCCAGGGAAAGAGGAAGAGGAAGTCCAACTTCAGTTAAAGCAGGGTCCAGTTTTACCATATAGTGGCCCCGCCCCATTCTCTCCATATCTCAAGCATGAGAGTCATAATTGTTCCTGCCAGCCCATAGACAGGGCTGTGCTAACATTGTTCACACTGTAGGAGTGGGGGCCAACTGGGGCTTTCTGCAGCTTTGGAAATTAAAATAGCGACAGGGCTTAAAATAAACAATAGCCTCATAAGGAACTTCCACCTTAAAGCTTCCGAGAGGTGACGCAAAGTGTTTTTGATATAAAGTTCAAACTTTTGTTATGTTCTGCGGTCAAGCACCTGCCAAAGCTAGATATAAAGTTAGAAGATTTTGTGGTCAACTGTTCCTCATTTCAAATGTATAAAAGGACTGTATACTCTCCAGTTCGTTGACCATCTCGTACAGTGAACCTTTGTGTCACGGCGATGGTGCTCCCGGTTAACCATTTTGTTTAGCATTTCTAACTGAGGTTGTGATACTTCATTTTACTTTGATATATTCATTCTCTCTCTCTTTCTTTGCATTGATGTGATTTTTAAACTTACTAAATTGCACGTCTTTGTTCTTGATCTGCGATGTGTCTTTGAAACCTATTATTTACTAAATTGCATGCTGTTAGTTTTGATTAATGATGTGTCTTTGACATTTATTTTTTAAATTGTTTGAAATAAATGTTGCCACTCCTGACTTTGTTCCTGCATCTCACACATGTCTCTTGTTATTTTAGATAGCACATCCCTGCCCAAATTGTGTGGAAAAAAAACCACCTTAAAACCACCCTCCAACTGCTGGCGACCACGATGAAGAGGTGTGCATAAGATTATTCAGACTGCAGGGAGGGAGGCCGCGGACGCGGTTTGCCCCTCACTGACCCTTCCCGACTGAACCACCGGACACACACGGGTAAGTCAAAGAGCCTTTTGCTTTTTCTCTTTGCCTTGCCTCGGTGTACTGTCTGCCTGTGGTTGGTTGAGGACTTACAGGTGTAGCACTGCCTCGGTCAATGTTCCTTGCTGACTGGTGTCTTGCCACGACAAACAACCCTTTTTTTTAATATAACACACATGAGCAGGCACTAAGCCAGGATTTATTGTTAGATTTTGACATTTAAGGTTGTGGTTTTTGGGTTTCCCGTGCACGGTTTTACTATTGTAATTTTTTTCCAGATCGCTACGCGCTGGGGGTCCGCACTGTACATACACGGGTGGGGGTACGTTCCGTACATACACGGGTGGGGGTACGCTCTGTACATACATGGGTGGGGGTACGCTCCGTACATACATGGGCGGGGGTACGCTCCGTACATACACGGGTGGGGGTACGCTCCATACATACATGGGTGGGTGTACGGCGCGTCCATGCACGGGGCTGGGGTGGTGTTCGGCGCGTACATACGGGGGCTGGGGGGGACGGTGCATACATACGGGGGCTGGGGGGGAACGGTACGTACATACTGGGGCTGGGGGGGATGGCGCGTGCATACGGGGGCTGGGGGGGAACGGCACGTACATATGGGGGCTGGGGGGGACGGCGTGTACATACAGGGTCTGGGGGGGACGGCGCGTACATACGGGGGCAGGGGCGGGGGTACGGCACGTACCGGGCCCCCTATTCCGCTCGCATCGCGGCGTACTTAGCTTTTCCGGCACTTTTTGGGTGCCGTAAAAATATTGCCGTCCGGACTGCTGTCGGTACGAATCGTACTAGCTGGTACATAAAAACATGCCTAACTCCGTCCGGACATCACGTCCGTGGTGTCCCGGATCAGATTCGTATGTATTTTACTGTCGGCCGGTGTTTTTCCCGACTCGTACGGAAATGGTGTTTCCGTACGAATCGTACTTGCAAGTTTGTAGGGTTTTTTCCCCGGGTACGAGTCGGACGGAGAAAACGCTCCGACCGACAGTTCGTACCCGGTTTTTCCAGGATCGGAATCGGCACCTAAGTGGACAGACTGGGCCTTCCACTTGTGGCTTGTCCGGAATGAGGCTGAAACTCTGGAAGCTTGTGGGCTACCGGACAGTGAGAAGAAGAGGGGTCCTTATGAACATTTTACTTTTAAATTTCTACAGCCACATTAAATAGTAAAAGCAAATAGGGAAGCGGGATGTTGCTTCTTCAACTAACGTGATACTTTTAGCCGACTGCTTCAAAGAGGGGAAGCAGCTCCTCTAAAAATACATTTCCGGTAAACGCTAGAAAAATTCACACAAGTAATGAATAGTGAAGGTAGAGAGAGAACTGACGTAATTCTCCACCTACTGCACAACAGACCAGTAGCCCCCCTTAATAGTCAATAAAACTAAATAGACTAAATAGCACCAATTACTGCACATCAAAGTGACATTCTGTCAACAGCCCTAATACGTTCCAGTAGGAAGAGAGAAATAAATAAATAATAATTACAGAAAAATTATGCTCACATGACCCACAACAACAAATACCTCAGAGACTTATCAAATGCCCCTACTGTTCAGAAGCCCAGACGCTGTCCCTCAATCTGTCCTATGAACAAAGACAATTTGAAAGAAGAACTGCAGCTGCTAACAGAAGGGGCTGGTAAATGGATAGCAGCTTTAGAAAAACATACAGCTGGTATCACCTTGGAGGTAGGTGACATTAAATGCCTGCTCACCTCCCTGATTGGAGAGGAAGCGGAAGACATACTAAAAGCAGGAATAAAAAGAACAACGCTAACAGAAGCTCAATATGACTGTAATTCATTAATCAAAATGCGCAAAATCATGTGGTCCCAGTTATACTGCAAGTACCCTGATATTCATTAACAGGCAACCCGCAGGGTGCTGCACTACACATATAGCCACAGAGTAAAGTAATTCAGCCGAAAATAATTTACTCCTACTTGCCTCCAATTCAACAGCAGCCCATGTAGTAAACAGCGCTTCCCCTCCAGGCACCAGCAGTAGCCCGAATGCAAGCACTTATCCAAGTAGGTACAGCCACAGAGCACACACAGTTAGCTAATAAAAGAGATTTTGAAATTGCGGCTCATGAACAAGAAAGTTAGTGACAATGGACTAAGAGCAACAGATATCAGACCAGATGGTGAACAATAGATAGAAGGAATGAGTTAGCGGAATACGCCTGTTCTTCTCCCCTGATTACAAGTGCACTGAACTTGAGAGACAAGAGGGGAGACAAATGGGTGGAATGGAAAGCACACTTACTACACCCAATTTTCGTCTTGGATAACTCCTACATCTAGTCTCATTTTGGAAATGGTTGCTAAAGTGAGACAAAATGGTACATACACATACTTAATGAAAATTCTGGATGAGTGTAAGGGACAATAGTCTGGACGAGAATACGCTTCAAATTATAGGTCCTATACATTTGCACACAACAGCAGATGCAATTGCATCTGCAATGTGTTTGTGTGGCAGAGGACTCAAGTTTATTTTAGGCTCATATGAGCAATAAACTAAAATAAAATAAAAATTAAGCATAATTTACAACATGCATGACACAGAATGCACCTCAGCTGGGTCTATGGGGGCCGGGTTTGACTTCATGGTCACAGGTTCAAATGCTGCCAGGTCTAATCATCCTTTCATCCTTCTGAGGTGGATGAAATGCCAGGTCTACTAAGCCTATCATCCTTCTGAGGTAGTTAAAATGAGCACCATTGAGCTGGGTAACAATAAAAATCTGCTATTCAGTGCCAAGATACACTTTTGGGTGAACGTGCGCTTTACAAATACACGTTATGTTAAAATATGCTCTATTTTAGTGCAATTGAGCACAGCGCACTCTTTTTGACATACGAGGTGTTGAAGGGTTAAAAGATATTCCTTGGGCTGCCTGTATATTAACGTTCCTGGCTGACCACAGATTCTGGGCATTGAGCCCAGGCCAGAGAGACATAATGCAATAGATTTCCTGTGGTTACAAACAGAAAAGGAAAATAAAAAAAAAGCGAAAAAAAAGAAGACGAGGAAATGTGTAAATGTATGAAATACACAGCAATAATAGGTTTAGTGTATATGTTTCCTTCCCTAACATTTTATTTTCAGGAGCAAGGCTGTAGGAGAGGAGATGTTTTTGTTGTTTCAAAAAATAGTTTTGAGGAATGAATTAGAAGAGACTGATTCTCTTCCCCTCCGTGACAGACATACCTATTTTGAACTTATAGTTAAGCTAGAAAAGGAGAAATAGAGAAATAAACAGCCTGGGATCACCCAATTTGGTAAAATGGGCAAGCCGGGATAAATACTGGATATGTATAACTGGACATATGTGTACATGTGCGTGCATATGTCTCTCTCTCTCTCTCTCGCTCTCTCTCTCTCTCTCTCTCTCTCTCTATATATATATATATATATATATATATATATATATATATATTCACTGAAAAAACCATAGGTTTCAGGGGCGTTATAGTTAGGAATTGGCATTTAAAAAACCTTAGAAATTCACTGAAAAAAACATAGGTTTCAGGGGCGTTAAAGTTAGCTGGACATTTCCCTCGTACAAAACCCTAGAAATTCCCCCGTTATAGTTAGTTCAGCTAACTATAACTCGCGCCCCCGCAATGCACTGCTGATGACATCACATATTACATCACTCATGACATGGTCAGTGACATCACTGATGACATCTGAAATGACATCACTGATGATGTCATCCATGTGATAAATTAGTGCATCTTCTCACACCCTTTGATATACTCAATCAAAATGTCAAACTTCCTTTCTCAAAACCATAGATACTCCAATACCAATAACTACATACCCACTCATTGACTCTTAGATCTACACACACATCCACTCACTCACCTGTACAGTCACTCATACTTACAGTCACTCAGTACAGGACTATCATGTGCATTTATACACCTACATAGACACTCACACACCACCAATCATCCATAGAGGTACTCTCACACCTAGTCAGTCATGCAAATAATTAATCACACTCCCATTTACTCACCTATGCAGTTATACACACACAAGTTCACTTACTCATAAAAATAGTACCACATTCTTAAGCTCTTATACAATCATTGATACAAGCACACACTCATCCATACAGCCACTCTCACAATCACACACTCTCACATATACCCACTTATATACTCTTACACACATATATACTGCCTTTCACATATGTAGTTAGTCACACATGTACCACTGAGATATACATTCAATCCCTAACACACCCATACATACACTCACCCAACCATACAGTCCATCACAGATGCACTCTTAAAACCATGCACCCATAGAATCACCCACTCACACATGTATGCACAGAGTCACACACACCCCACCCACACAAACACTCAGGCACCCATACAGATACTCAGACAACCAATCAATAACCCATAGAGACACTCATATAGCTATTCACAAAAGCATGCAGCCGCTTATACACCAACAGACAGACAGATACAGACATTCACACAGTTTAGTCACTAGTCTGCAGTAAAATATGTTTAATGACTCACTTATAGAGTCAGTCACGCACCTACTAAATCATCCATTCACACACTTATACACCCACTCATTCTTCCATAGGTTTTTCCCTATATATATATTAAACATATTTAAAATTTACAAAAACACACACTCACTGGATGACGTCATCAGTGATGTCATCAGTGATGTCATTTCAGATGTCATCAGTGATGTCATCAGTGATGTCACTGACCATGTCATGAGTGATGTAATATGTGACATCATCAGCAGTGCATTGCGGGGGCGCGAATTATAGTTAGCTGAACTAACTATAACGGGGGAATTTCTAGGGTTTTGTACGAGGGAAATGTCCAGCTAACTATAACGCCCCTGAAACCTATGGTTTTTTCAGTGAATTTCTAAGGATTTTTAAATGCCAATTCCTAACTATAACGCCCCTGAAACCTATGGTTTTTTTAAGGGAATATATATATATATATATATAAATATCCAAGATGCGATACATATATATATATATCAACTTCAAAGCATTCACAAACTTCCAGCGCGCGGCGAGAATGAATGCACGAACTCCTCTTCGTCGGTGAATAGAGCTTTTTTATTTACTCCCTTCTGCCTGCCATATATATATATATATATATATTTTTTTTTTTACCATGTCTTGTCCAGAAGAACGAAAGAGCACTCCACTGCAGGCCACTTGTAAAAAGCTTTATTCAATTGCAGGAGCAATACAGGTTTGTGTAGTCCAGATATTAAGGTGCCTAACGCGTTTCGAGTCTCCTGACTCTTGATCACAGGCTTAGCGGCATCACGGAGCAAAAGCAGTTCACGGCCATTATATCCCTACAGTGGGACCTCACAGGTGAGTCAATTCTACGCCGTGCACTATGGGATGTGTAGTGCTGCTGTTGATGTTGATGACCCTCCGGTGGATTTGCTCCGCTTTGCCGAATTTTATAATTTAAACTTGACCCTCCAGTGGGCTTCTGTCAACACAACCAGTTCAATTAAAGGTCCGCTGTGACCGCAACGGGGCTGCGAGTAGTTCTGTCTCCCAGCGGCTCCATTATTCACTTCAATGGCGGTGCTTCTTTCACGGCGGGACAGACGTAATATTGTTTACCATGTCTTGTCCAGAAGAACAAAAGAGCACTCCACTGCAGGCCACTTGTAAAAAGCTTTATTCAATTGCAGGAGCAATACAGGTTTGTGTAGTCCAGATATTAAGGTGCCTAACGCGTTTCGAGTGTCCTGACTCTTGATCACAGGCTTAGCGGCATCACGGAGCAAAAGCAGTTCGCGGCCATTATATCCCTACAGTGGGACCTCACAGGTGAGTCAATTCTACGCCGTGCACTATGGGATGTGTAGTGCTGCTGTTGATGTTGATGACCCTCCGGTGGATTTGCTCCGCTTTGCCGAATTTTATAATTTAAACTTGACCCTCCAGTGGGCTTCTGTCAACACAACCAGTTCAATTAAAGGTCCGCTGTGACCGCAACGGGGCTGCGAGTAGTTCTGTGCCCCAGCGGCTCCATTATTCACTTCAATGGCGGTGCTTCTTTCACGGCGGGACATATATATAATTCACTGAAAAAACCATAGGTTTCACACATGTTATAGTTAGCGGAAATTTTACTGATAAAAAACCAATGAAATTCCCCCGTTATAGTTAGTGCAGGCAACTATAACTCACACGACCGCAATCCTCTGCTGATGCTAATACTGTATTTAGACACTTATTTGCCCATGTCTTCTTCCATACATTTTTAGCTATACATATATTACAAATATTTTTTTTTCATAAAGACACATATGTCATCAGCAGAAGATTGCGGTCGCGTGAGTTATAGTTGCCTGCACTAACTATAACGGGGGAATTTCATTGGTTTTTAATCAGTAAAATTTCCGCTAACTATAACATGTGTGAAACCTATGGTTTTTTCAGTGAATTTGCAAGGTTTTTTAAATGCTAATTCCTAACTATAACGTGTGTGAAACCTATGGTTTTTTCAGTGAATTTGTACGGTTTTTTAAATGCTAAGTTACTTTACGCCATTCGTGGCGTGCGCGCCCACTTAACGCAGTTCGTTCCGTGCGCGCACGGTGCACACATGGAGGACATATGATGCACTTCGTTTTGAAAGGTAATATTTTAATTTTTCGTAATTTTTATAAGCCATGCACTAATGGTGCCCTTCGGGCACCATTTGCACACGGGGTGGACAGAGTGTGGATAATTATTTTTTTTTTTTTTAAATATTATAGTTTATCTCATCTGTAATGAGCCATGCACAAGTGGTGGCCTTCGGCCACCAATTGCACACAGGGTGGGGAGAGTATGGATAATTTTTTTATTTATATAATTTTTTACCGTACGCGTACGGTAAGCGTAATCGGCGAAATTAGCGAAAAAAAAAAAATTCCGTTTTTGGCCTTGGGGGATCTTTGGGGACTCCCTCAACATGGCTATGTGTGTGGGAGCTGTATAAACAGCCCCTTTACATGTTTTTGTGCTTTGTATTTTCATCATCACTCTCAGTGCGAGAGAGAAAATGGCGGCCGCCGCTTCCTGGTTTCGGCCGATTCGAATGTTTACTAAGATCTAAGAGCCAATCAGAATCGCGCTCGCGCACGCCACCGTACGCGTACGGTAAGCGTACCGTAAGCGCACCGTAAGCTGGCTCAGATATATATATTGATTTAAAGGCTATTTTCTCAGAATCTACTGAACAGATTTACACCAAACCTACAAAAGGCACTTCCTTGACCTGAGGACTACCTCTCTGTCAAATTTCAAGTAATTCTGTTCAGCCGTTCGGGCTGTAGCCCTGTCTAAAGGTCCTATGGAAAAATGCATGGGAAAAACGCGTTTTGGGACCCCCCTTTTATCTCAGCCCCCGCTTGACGAATCCCCCCGAGACTTTCAGGGTAGGAGCGGAGCGTAGCGCCCCACCTATTTTGAAAAATTCGCGAGGATTCGTCGACCGGCGCCAAAGTTATTCAAAATAGAATGTTGCGGATTTCCTATGGAAACGTGGTCCTAACTATAACTACCTACTGGCAACCGCCAGTAGGTAATATATATATATATATTTATATATATATATATATATTATCTACTGGCAGTCGCCAGTAGATAGTTATAGTTACAACCTATTTTCCATAGGAAATCTCAAAATTCTATTTTGAATAACTTTGGCGCCGGTTGACGAATCTTCGCGAAATTTTCAAAACAAATGGGGCACTCCGTTCAGCTCCTACCCTGAAAGTCTCGGGGTGCTTCGTCAAGCGGGGGCTGAGAAAAAGGGGGGGGTCCCAAAACGCGTTTTTCCCATGCATTTTTCCATAGGACCTTTAGTCGAAGGTACAGCCCGAACGGCTGAACAGAATTACGTGAAATTTGGCAGAGAGGTAGCCATAAGGTCAAGGAAGTGCCTTTTGAAGGTCTTGTGTAAATCTGTTCAGTATTTCCTGAGAAAATAGCATTTAAAACCATATCAATATCTATACGCGCGCACGGTGCGCGCACGGTGCGCGCACCCATACGTGCGCGAGCGCAATTCTGATTGGTTGTTAGATGTCGGTAAACATTCGAATCGGTCGAAACCAGGAAGTGTCGGCCGCCATTTTGTCTCTCGCAGTCTGAGGGGGTGAAAAACAAAGGTGGAGAACGTGAAAAGGGGGCAGGGTGGACAGTTCCTGACCCCCTAGCCTTTGTCAGGGGGTCCCAAGGGCCCAAAAAAGATTGTATATTTTTTTCAAAAATCGCGGAGTGCATGCACCGTGTGCGCACGGTAAAAAACTGAAAAAATTCCTCAAAGTACACACAAGCTGAAAATTCCATAAAAAAAAAAATACATACATAAATTAGCATTTAAAAAACCTTTGGAATTCACTGAAAAAACCATAGGTTTCACACACGTTATAGTTACGAATTAGCATTTAAAAAACCTTGCAAATTCACTTAAGAAACCATAGGTTTCACACATGTTATAGTTACCTGGACATTGCACTCGTAAAAAACCAATGAAATTCCCCCGTTATAGTTAGTGCAGGCAACTATAACTCACGCGACCGCAATCCTCTGCTGATGACGTCAGATATTACATCACTGATGACATATGTGTCTTTCTGAAAAATAAATATTTGTAATATATGTATAGCTAAAGATTAATGGAAGAAGATATGGGTAAATAAGTGTCTAAATACAGTGATGTAATATCTGACGTCATCAGCAGAGGATTGCGGTCGCGTGAGTTATAGTTACCTGCACTAACTATAACGGGGGAATTTCATTGGTTTTTTACGAGTGAAATGTCCAGGTAACTATAACATGTGTGAAACCTATGGTTTTTTAAGTGAATATATATATATATATATATATATATATATGCTTCGCTCCCCCCTGCCCACTGTACTACTGACACCCTCCTGTCCGACCACCTCTTTGCCTGGCATCAATTCAAAGCACTGTGCTGGGTTCGGTGTGGGCTTGTTTCGTGAATAGAGCATTCAGCCTAATGGCGCAGCACATCAGTGCTTTGCTAACAGACTTCCCTCATCTGAAGTGTGTGAATTAGACCTCTCTACAATTGGGTTATAGGGTCAGCTTTGCAAACTTTTGACGAGTGCCAGAATACGTGACAGGTTGCAGTATGTAAGAAATGTGATAGTGAAAAAACTTGTGTTTTTTTTGGCAGCAGCAGTGAAGTGAAAGATGATGTCACTACGTGAAATACCACCGGCATCACCACTGCTTGAAATAAAGTCAGTTAAGTGTACATGGATATGTAAATATGCGCATGTCCTACAGTGACACATTTTGCAGACTATGTCCATGATGGGTAGCAAAGTATGGCAGTTCGGGATCTTGTCCAAGGGACGTGATGGGGACATCTCTTTATTAATTCACTGCTGTTTTAAATTGTGACACCTTAGAGGCCTTCCTAACACAGGGCACAATGAGTGCCGCCGTGTGGCGGGTGGGAAGGAATAGTTGTGGGATATGTGCAGCTTTGTGCAGCATACAAAAGATGGTACAGCAGCCAGAGATCCGTATGAATAGATCACCACAGAAAGCCCCCAAACCGACTTCCTCCACACAAGCCCCAGTGCTAGGAAATACAGAGAATGAAAATGATGTGCTAATATAAAGTGTATTACAGTTTTCATCTAGTAGTGATGCTCAGTATCGCAATATTTTCAGAATAAAATGTGTGTACATTTAAAAATTACTTTTACACTGCAGTAGCAGACTTTAGGGGTGGTTGCAAATATTTAGTAGTTTGGCCATAATGAGTTTTTGTTTCCCAATTGTGTTACTAGGATGGAGATTATTAAGATGTTCCTATCTGTTGGGAACAATTATAGTACAATGTTTTGGTTCTTATTTCACTTTCGGAATTAATTGATGTTTTGAGGTTTTGCACACTGCAGACATTATTATTTTTTGTTTTTTCCCTTTGTCCCTAAGCAGTGTACTAGGTTTCCTGTTTTTGGGATGTTTGCATACATATGCTCAATGTTCATGTTTCGACCACCTCATGTCTCGTTAGGAGTTCCACCAGTGCATTTGTGTTTATTTCTGCATATTGTGCCTGCACAATTGCACAGCTACTGTTTCACACCTAGACACAGGTCATAGAAAGAGAATGTTCGAGGAGGAGAAGACAACACATTTGGTATGACGGTGGATTAGATGTGAACATATAAACAAAAAAAATATATAAAAAAGAGGGGAGTACAATTAGATCCCTTAGATTTTATCTTTAGGGAGCCTGTAACAGGAAAACATGTCATGCCACAGGCCCTACTACAAGCTTCCCTCCCGTTTGGATCAACGATGGACTACATGTCCACTGTAATGCTAAAGCAGCAGCTAATTCCAGGAATGCCTGAATGTCTGCTTCAAAATAAAATAAGCAAGATCATTGCCACAATTGAGAAAAAAAATGGCTTTATTGCCTACCAATTACCCCATTTTCATTGAGAAATATTTCAAGTTCTGACCATCACCTAACGCCATATATGCTTGACACTGAACAATTACTAAATGTATCAGTACCAGCAACTAGATTTAAAATTCATACTGAAAGTTCTTCTGACATTACGAAAGGGGAAATGTATCAGTATCTGTATGAGTTAACAAGCGCTGCAAAGTTTCTTTCTACTCAGATATCCAAGTGAAGGAGAAGGGCCCCATCAATCCTGAGCTCCTACTCATCCTATCTGGAACACAGATCTTTGTGCGCAAGGTCTCCATCAGTGGGAAAAAACACCTAAAATTTGAAGGACCATTTAGAGTCATAGATTCCTCACCCACAGCTGAAGAACATGGATAGACCGGAGCAACATCAGAGCCAACCCTGCACTGACAATTAACAAAAGGAGGAAGAATGTGATCGATTTTGTAGACTATGAATACAGCCACTACACCAGCACCGCAAAAGATCCTTATAACAAGATATGTTAATTTATTTTATGTCTTTATTTTATTGTTGGAGTGGCACTAACAATGTTTTAATTGGTTTGCTCTTCTTTCTTATTACTTGGATCAGAGGACTTGTATTCCTCAAAAGGTTGAAGATGTTAACACTACTCTGCATCCCATATATTTTTCCCCTGCACCTGCTGACACTTGTAGCAGGAGTAGTGACACCTTTAATAACGCAACACGTTCCAATACCTCCATCGCCTGTGATGGTACTACTAATGTTGCAATGTGTCCCCCTAAAATTTCCCATCATTGGAGGGATGCCCCATTGGCCTGGAAGCACAGTATCCATGATTCTCTGCAGGATAATATGTAGTAAAGCCAGATGACAATAGAAGGTAGGCAGAAGACTAATGAATACTGTTATGTGGCTCATACATTACCCATGCAGTAGGCGCAGATAGACTGATTTTCTGATTTACCCTAGGGTAGTGCCACCACACACCGTAAAATCTCTCCTACACCTGTTCCTCTACAGAAAACAGGGGCAAGTTCAGATTATTAAGGCCAAAATCTCTGAAGTGTTCCTAAATACCACAGTATGGGACTACACCCCAATAATGCACAAGAGTTTTACTGATAGTTCCAGAATAGAGGGGGAGGTAACAAAGATGCTCAAGATAGGAGTTCCTGATATCGACCTTAGAGCAGCTTTCGGTAGGAACAATTGGTTTATGATGACAAGATCACCATCAGACTGTAAAGGCTCTTCACCCCACAGCCAATGCCAAAATAGAACTGTTTTACGCTTATTTGCATGAATTTATATCCATGACAAATGAAGTGCCCCAGGTTACTTGAGGTACAGAGCAGCATCCTTAGGGCCACCTAGGGAAGACTCAGATTATGAAGATGGTATAGACTAGAAGTCTAATTGTGGTGGGGAGAAAATGTCCAAACTTAAAAAAAGCTTTCAAAATAAATTCTCTTCTCTGTTTTCTAGGAAATGGCACGGCACCTGTTGGGCGCAACTCTGGATGCAACAGCACCATCTATAATTTGGACATGCAATATGGCACCTCCAGCCTAATGGATTTCTACTGGGCTTCTGGAGAACGTCTCTATTTCCAGCTGCCTCCTCGATGAAGCAGCCTGTGCTCACTAGAACAATGCACAAAGTCTCCCTGATTGTTCCTACAGCCAATATCTCCCACATCCATGCCCATCTCTGGTCTGTTACCATGCTCCACCGACATCTGCGGTATACTGAGTACTTTGGGTGGACAGCATTCAAAGACATACCCCAGGAGTTACCCCTATCGAACAGGATCCAGCTCTTTTTTCAACACCATCATTATGATGTTCCAGATCAAGACGAATGCACGCTGGCTTTGAAACACCAAGAGGAGGGTATGCCTTCAGATCGGTAGATCGTACTGCACATTGCCAACGATGAAGACAATGGCTCCATCACCGAGGTCAACGAGGACTTAAACAACATTAAAAAGAAAATGACACGCCGATGACACCCAATTGGTATTTCCGTATTCAGAGGTGTCGCAGGAGTCCTTCTCGAGCTTCAAGGGCTGTCTCCAAGATGTGGCCTGTTGGATGAATACGAATAAATTAAAACTAAATGCTAATAAAATGGAAGTGATCTTTTTTGGTAAAGGCCCCCCCCCCACCCTCAGAGCTATGGTGGCCAGCGGAGATGGGACAAGCCCCCTCACCCAGCCTAACGGCAAAAAATCTGGGAGTGCGGTGGGATGACAGTCTGTCCTTTACCTCGCATATTCAACAAGTAGTCGGCTGCTGCTTGAGTAAGCTGAGGAATCTCCGCAAGATTCTGAGACTTCTCCCTGAGAGTTGTCGGAAAACAGTAATCCATGCTACAGTGACATCTAGGCTGGATTACGCCAACGGCCTCTATCTGGGCTTACCTAAATACCTTATTCAAAAACTACAGCTGGTCCAAAATGTGGCTGCGAGACTGTTAATGCGGATTCCTTCTAAGCACTCAGTCTCTCCGTATCTTCGATCACTGCACTGGCTACCAGTTGATAGCAGAATCAAATTTAAGGCACTCACGTTGGCCTTTAGATCTCTGATTGGCACCTGCCCTAAGTATTTGAAAACCCGGCTCCCGAGATACTCCCAGGCCCGTGCGCTTCGCTCCAATTGCCGCGTTCGACTTGCCGTCCAACGAGCAAAAAGGGCTCGGCTGGGGGGTCGAACTTTTTCAGCTAATGTTGCGACACTGTGGAACACCCTGCCCCCAGCAATTCAGCAAGCCCCCTCTGAATACTGCTTCAAGTGGTTGCTAAAGACCTGGCTCTTTACCCAACCACGCTAAGCTCCCCCACTTCAGTCCTCTGGGTTAACTGTGTTTTTTCCTAGCGCCGGGACACCTCCGCGTGAGGTAGCTGTTCGCGCTTTACAAAATGCCGTATTATTATTATTATTAAGGAGGTGCCATAGCAGACATAGCCACTGATTGGTTGAACTTTGAGTGGATGCCTTCATGGCTGCCTGCCATTCAAAAAACATTGTTACCGGTTTTCGGTGTGCTGTTGCTTCTATGTTGTGCCATACAGTTGCTCTGTCATTTTGCTCAAAAATACTGGTAGTAAATTATTAGGTATGAATTAGGTAGGAATAGGTGACATTCAGAAGGCCTATATACCAGAAGAAGGATCGAACAGGGAATGGGGATTACTTAGCACCTTTAGAAGTAGTACAGCTACGAACGACAGGACTAAACTCAATGAAGCCTGCTACCATTACCCAGTGCCAGGTCTATAGTGCCCAATTCACCACTAGTAGTTACCAACTGAGATAGGATTTAAATATAGATCCACCATCACCTACACCAACACCATAGACATCCCTCGTTGACATACATGAAGGAGAGTATATAGAGATAAGGAAGGCACAGGAGAGCGAATGTTCTAATGTGCCAATGTTCCAATGTGAATAGCACCCCTTAGATACCCCAACTGGGAAAAGTGCATGCAAAGTATGCTGTAAGAGGTTTGTTCAAGAATAAACAAGAGGAGGGAATAAAGCAGGGTCCATTTTTACCATATAGTGCCCCAGGCACATTCTGTCCACATCTGAAGCATGAGAGTCATAATTGTCCCTGCCAGCCCATAGACAGGGTTGTGCTAACATTGTCCACACTGTAGGAGTGGGGGCCAACTGCACCTTTGGAAAATAAAACAGCATCAGGGCTTAAACAAATAATAGCCTTATAAGGAGATTCCACCTTAAAGCTACCGAGAGGTGACGCAAAGTGTTTTTGATAAAAAGTTCAAACTTTTGTTATGTTCTGCAGTCAAGCACCTGCCGAAGCTAGATCTAAAGTTAGAAGATATTGTGGCCAATGGTTCCTCATTTCAAATGTATAAAATGACTACATACTCTCCAGTTCGTTGACCACCTCGTACAGTGAACCTTTGTGTCATGGCGATGGTGCTTCCGATTAGCCATTTTGTTTAGCATTACCAATTGAGATTGTCATACGTAATTGTACTTTGATATTCATTCTCTCTCTCTCTCTCTCTCTCTCTCTCTCTCTCTTTCTTTGCATTGATGGGATTTTTAAACTTACTAAATTGCATGTTTTTGTTCCTGCTCTGCTATGTGTCTTTGACACCTATTATTTACTAGATCGCATGCTGTTAGTTTTGATTAGTGATGTGTCTTTGACATTTATTGTCTAAAGTGTTTGAAATAAATTGTGCCACTTTTGACTTAGTTCCTGCCTCTCACATGTGTCTCTTGTTACCACCTTAAAACCACCCTCCAACACAGTGAGGAGGAAAATGATATCTTGATCACGGAGGGGACAGAGCACCAACATCAGATGTTTGACATCTCCAAATTTCCACTAGGGAGGAAAGAGGCCATTTGGCAGTTCATAATGGGTATGATCAACAGTGTGGGGCAAGCGAAGAGGTCTATTACCAACTGCAAGAAGCGATGGCATGATTGTAAATGTCGGACAAAGGAGAAACTGGCCAATAACCTGAAGGCAGCAATGCAGACCGGAGGAGGGAGCCCAGTGCTCCAGGAGGAGCTGGATGCCTTGGAGGAGTGGGTGGCCGCTGTTCTCTCAGATGAGTTGGTGTCTGGATTACCAGGATATGACAGTGCAGCACACAAGGTACAGCCACAGCCGCAGGGTAAATATCAACAAGGGCCAATGTGGGCAAAAAGGCCATGTTCTGCAGTCAGCCAGATATGTCCCAACACTCCTTTGTGCTGTGTGCAGGCCAAAAGGCAGGAATATTGATCATGTTCTGTTAAATGGCTCAAGAATGATACTCACACTGCCCAGTTACATATTACACAGCTCTGTCCGGCTACATCATGTTTCACCATTACATGTGTGAAGTTCAGCACCAGTCCCAGTCCACCTTTGTATACTGACACATATAGTTGAATGTACAAATGAGGGGCTTATATACTACAGTTCGACACAGGGCAGTGCTGCTGGTCAATTTGCTGCGCTGCCCTGTGTCAAAAGAAAAGGGCAAGAATGTGCCATATCTATGTGAGATACAGCACATCCTGTCTTCTTCAACTGTGCTGGTGCACAAATGGCGGCCTAGCGCCAACATAGGCCCCCTTGCACCATGGTGAAGGGTGCCTGTATTGAAATCAGGTTGTATTTGTGCAGGAAGTGGCACCTTCCTTCACATAAACAACCATTACCCCAATCCTGGGAATGCATAGACTTTTGAAGCATTTCCAGTTTGACACATCCTTGTAAATCTGGAAATGTATCAAAATCCATGGGTGTTGCATGGGAAAAACCACCATGGTACGTCCCCTTAATGCAGAGCAAGGCAACACAGCGACTTGCACTGCCTTGCCTTACTCCATATCTACAAAGCCATGAAAATCATACAAAGGAGTTTTGTGTGGTCTTGTAGATACGGGTCTGCAGCCTGACCCACTGGTGGGTCACAAAAAGTGATGCACCGGATGTGCCAGCTGCATGTAAACATGCCCCATGGACTGGAACAACACATCATGCATGGGCACTTGAACCCTACGCATTCTGGTGGTGACTATGCAGGCCATCTTGCACCATGAAGCCACTGTGTGTTACTTGGGCCCGTGCACACAGATTTGCACTGTAAAACAAACGAATGACATGGGCTTGTCAGAGGAGAAACTGCTCATCCGAGGGGGGACGGGTCAGGTGTGGGGCATGTGCAGTATCTACACATAGGAACATGCCGAAAGCCACATGCACATTAACTGGCATGATAATGCATAGCATGCAGCTGTCCTGAAGTGTGGGGTGAGACTACACAAGTGTCCGTTGCCATGGTAGGGACCACCAGAACTCACGCTATGTACTACTAAATCTGACTGGATCAGGGTAATGTAAGTGATGCACACGAGAGGGCCATGTGTGTTGAAACCAAAGATGATGCAAGGCGCTGGTGGGCCCCTAGTTGTGCAGTATGTCGTAAGTGCTGGCTGAGTAGGTTGAACTGCCACTCTGTCTGAAGGAGGGACATTGCATAGCAAGTTGGTCCGAATGGATATGTGTTCTGCAAGGTAGCCTAACTAATACACATGCACTGCTATGTATGACAGTGCCGCATTTGTGTTGCAGCTGGGAAGGGATGGCAGTGAAGAGCCCATTGGGATACAGAATCTTACATGTGATGTGGGTCTGGGTGAAGATGTAGCATGTGGGGGGGAGTCTGAAGGGAAAGTGTCTCACCATGCCACATATACCTGAGTAGGAAGATGTGAAATAGGGATCTGTCAATGGACAAGAAAGACTTGTCTGCCACCACAAAAGGCAGGAGTCAGCAATGGTTGGAGACTGAGGTGGATGGGCCCAGTTATGTTGCAAACCTGGGTAGTTACATGTTGGCAATTCCAGCAGTACTACCATGTGGGGTACAACTTGACCCATAGCCCGTAATAACAGCCAGCCATGTCAGTCCATTGAATATATTCACACATATTGATGGTGTTGTAGGCACATGAGAGTCAATGTATGACCTGGATTATATCACTGTGTGGTATTAAGTTGAGTCAGTGGCACAAAATGAGGAGTAGCAGAGGAGGCATGTACATGTACAAATGAGCGGGCCTGAGTCAAAGGATGTGTTAGACTATGCAGATACCCAACTCTGGTAATCATCAACTGTGGTTAGTGTCAGTACTAGCAACCTACCTAATGTGACAGGGCCCATCCCTTCAGATTTGCTACACAGTGCCCACTGTCCACAAAGATGAAGCCAAATGCGTATCCAATCAAATTAATTGAGTAGCCACAAATATGAAATACATTCTAAGTACATGATCTCACACATTCTTGCAGTGTTTCAAGGTTGGTCAGTGTGTAGAGTTGTGTAGGATATGTGCTACAAAATAAACTCTTGTCCACATTAATGCACAATTTGCATGCAAGACAGCACAAGAAGGCAGAGTGCCATAGTGTACATTGCAAAAGCCAGACAGAAGGATCATAACTAATGTATGATCATACTCACATTAACTGCGCATGAGCAATGGGCTTAATTCTGGCCACGGGGAATGCAGGCACGCTAGGAATTAGGTGGAATGTGACCAGTAGTGGTGTTCATATGTTAAAACACAATCAGTATAGGCTTAATGAAAAAGATTGCAAATCATCTAGGCAGATATGGCCCTGAGGTCTTCTTATGCGTCCAGGATTGGTAGACCCAGTGACATGTGTAACTGTGTTGCAATATGTGTCATGAGACCAAAGGTCAGCCTTGTCAACAGGGGCTTATTTACAAGCCCTGTGTGCCATCGGAATGTCACTTTTGTTTCTGGTGGCGCACAGGGCTTAGCCATATCTACAAGGTCATGGAAAGGCATGCTGTGTGGCTTTTCATGGCCTTGTAGATAGGAGGAAGGTAAAGCACCGCAAGTCGCTGCCTTGCCTTACTCTACATGAAATAGGTGTTCCATGGGTATTGCTTTGGGTGTTCCCACTCAAAACCCATGGAATTTGACACTGCCCCAGATTTAACAACATCAGGTAAACCAGGTACAGCATCAGAACCTTGAGCCTCCCTACAACAGGCGTAACGAGGAGCAATGTTTACATTTGTTTTTTCCTCTTTCCACATGTGCTGCATTCTGCAGCATACATAGAACAAGGAAAATGCCTTTCCTGATTGTGTTTGCTTGCTAGTATCCATGGAAAGACTACCCACCAGTGCTGTGATTCCATTCACCATTTACATTGACTGCATGATTCTTGTTGCAGTTCATGCTTGTGACCTTGAGTAACTACCTGCTAGTCTACATACACATAGGGTTCACCAAATATAGTTCCCTCAGACTGTGTACCTTTGACCATGGCTCCATTGCACACGTGTCCCTTTGGTGAGTAGTTAGTGTCTTTGGCTCACAAAATCCACCATCTTCCACTTAGTCCTGACTCCAACAGACATACACCATGGTGCAAGGGTGCCTGTGCTGGCGCACAACTGCAAATTGTGCGCCTGCTGAGAGGACAGGATTGCACTATATCTTTTAAATACAGTGCATTCCTGCCCCTTAGAATTAGTGTAGGGCAGTACAGAAAGGAGCCTTGTGGCTCTGCCCTATGCCAATTTCTTGTAGATAAGCCCCACTGTGTTTGTATGAAGAATGCAGAGATACAGCCATCTGAAAGGCAACTAAAGTTCAACTTGGACTCTATACCTTCATGTAACAGACAATCTACGCATCAATGTTTTTTTCAAAGTAAAATATTAGCAAGTCAGATTGTCATTCAGATTACTCATGTCAACATCTAACATGGATCACCATTAACATTTCTCTGTCTCATTTCAGAGGCTGTACCTACACCTCCTGACCAGCTGCCTGTCCGGGATGACTATCTAGATGAGGATGACATGGTGCCAACCCTCGACCAAGACACCCTCCGTCAAATCCTGGCCTCCTTTGATACACCATCTCCAGTTGCGAGAAAGGCAGACAGCCCTGGACTCTAAGGACCCCAAAGTTGAATTCCAACATTGTGCGGTAGGAATCCAGTGGGAGTTACTAGATGTGGTGTGGGTGGGGATGCAGACCATGGCGGGCATCCTAGAGGCAGTCCGTGAGTGTCTCAGTCTGAAAAAGACAACTCTGCCACTATAAGAGGCACCCAACCTCCGGTCTGTAGACTAGAACAGTCCCTGGCTGACATCGCTGGTGTCACGAGGCAGAGGCATGAACAACTGCACTGCCAACGTGGAACAAGTGAGGTTTCCAAACAGTTGGGGGCCATCTGCAACATCCTGTAGTCCATGGAGTGGAAGCAGAACACATACATCACAACTATGGGTGCCTACCACCATGATGTTACTGCTGTGCTGGAAAACCAGAAGGTCCTTCTCAGTGCATTGGTGCTTCACTTGTTGGCACAGAGAAATGCTGCTACCAACAGGGACTCCACATCTTCAGCCCCTGATGTGTGTGTGCCTCTGTTGCCTATGGCACCTACAACATCCCCTTCACTTGTAGCACCACACACATCAGAGTAGGAAGAGGTGGACTTCAGCACTGTGCGATGTAAATCTGCCCTTGTAGCATTTCTCTGTGACAGATTGCCCGTTTCTCCTTCGCCCAGTGCTGATGATCATGCCAGTAGACTTCCCAACTCGTACTCTCCTCAATTTGCTGTCACACCTGTTGATCTCACACATTTGTGGACTGTCAATGTAGCCTACCTTTCCTATGGGCAATTTGTTCATCCTCTTCCGCATATGTCCCATACAGTGTATATCCCATGGACTCGGGATGTCCATTGGATCAAAAAGGTTTTAGGATGTTGCCATAAGAACTGTGCCTGTGAACCTACTAAATATTTGTACATGTTTAAAATGCTCTTAGTTCCACCTGTTTGTTGTATGTTTGTTGGAGTCTGAACTAAGTAGAAGATGGTGAATTTTGTGAGCCAAAGACACTAACTACTCACCAAAGGGACATGTGTGCAATAGAGCCATGGTCAAAGCTACACAGGCTAAGGGAACTATATTTGGTGAACCCTATGTGTATGTAGACTAGCAGGTAGTTGCTCAAGGTCACAAGCATGAAGTGCAACAAGTATCATGTAGTCAATGTAATGGGTGAATGGAATCACAGCACTGGTGGGTAGTCTTTCCATGGATACTAGCAAGCAAACAACAGTACTGTGACAAGCAAATGATGCAAGGGTGTGTGTAAGGGGCTGACATCAGTGTGTTAGCCCCAATCTCCTTGATTAGTGACAATGGGTATACATCACCATCCCTCCAATGTGTGTCGCATGAAACACACACACACACACACACATCAACAGCATGGGAATACCTGTTTTAGGCTGTCTATCCATTGACATTAATATTTCCTCTTCCATAGGTCTTTCCCCTAGTCACACATGTCTACAAACACTGTTAGCAAACACTACTGCATGTATTTAACCAAAGCAGATATGCCAACCCTTTTACAGTAAATCATATGGTAGACTTGTAGGTAGAAAAGAATGATATTTATTTTAATTATGAAACGTAATCTACCTGAAATGTCCTAAACTATACTGATTTACTTATCTAACTTAAACTACACCTAAGGTAAACTATGCTACCTAAACTACACTAGCTTATCCTAACAAAATATAAAAAACTAGCTTATCTTACCCAATCTTACTCTACACAAATAGCACAACATGTTAAACATCAACCCCCACTCCCTTAATACACATTTTCATTTAAAAACAACATGGACTATACCTATACACAAACTACCTAAACATATAAACCTAAACAAAGATATATATATTTTTTTCTGCAAACACATATCCTAAACATCAACCCCCACTCACTAAATAACTTAGACACCCTATACCTATGTAATTAACCCACCCCAACTAAACTATTACAACTACATTACCTAACCCAATCAATGCCTACACTATGCCTAAACAATGCTATAAAAACAGTAGAATAAAACCACTTAAAACATTGCTCAAAGGGTCCCTGTGGCCTATAATTGCTCCCCAATTCTGTCCACAGCCTGCTGCAGAGTTTGTAATAACTGTATTGCTGTGTCTAACTTCTGTTCGAGGTTGGCCAACCTGAGCTTCAGGTTGGACATGTCCTTCATCATGAGGAGCTTGGCATGGGGTCTGAGGCACCTCCCTGTTGCACCGCAACATCATGGCGTGGCTCTAGCACGACATGTGTGGTTGGGCCCTGGGATGTAATGTGCCAAGTGCTGCCTGCCCTCACTTCTGCAAACTGTCTGGCCATCCCACGATACATCTTGGCCACGAGGCGGATGTACCTGTAATGGTCTTTATGGGAGAGGTGGCATTTTTGCTGCTCAGGGGTCATGTTGTCTGTAGCAGAATGAAAATCTATCAGACGAGGCTTAAGTAGGAACTGTGTCAATCATCATAATGCTTCATTTATTATCAAACATCACATTCGGCATCGCCAAAATGCAATAATCTTCTGGAAGGATGAAGTGACCATCCATCTACAAATACATTTTCTTCTTCAATTTGTAACAAGGCCACAGGTGTTGCAAATGTTGGCTATTACACTTGCATGTCTGCCCAAATCTAGGTATAACCATGTCAATACAGAGTATGCCTAAGATCAATGCTGTTGTGTACACATGGTAAGGTCCTCATGTTTTTTTTTTTGACAAGAGGAGGGACGGTAGGGCGTTTATTCCAGGTCCAGCATACGTGCCCAAGGCAATGTACAAAGAAGAGGGTATGCAGTTCCTAAGGGTGTGGAGATACACAGAATCAGCTGTACACTAGGTTTTGTGGACAGGTCAAGATGTGTACCCTGCAATAGGAGGTGAGAGGGGGAAGCCCCTCTTTGGAACTAGGGCCCTCACACACCCAGCCAGCTAGGTGTCATGCTTCCTCATATGGGTTCTTCATCGGGCCGGCGCTGCAATGCCCGATGGGCACCCAATATGGGGCTCTTTATTGGAGATCTTTTGTTCCTGCCGTTTGGTGCAGCGGGGGTGAGGGGCCTAAATGTTGTAGATGTTGTGTAAGTAAAAAAAAAAGGGTGGTTAAAACAGGTCAGTTAGTCCTAGAACTGACTTTATTCTGGAAGGTAAACTGCCTGATTAAAAATAGGGAGCGGCAGATATCTAGGAGCTATGTGTCTAGATGTCTTCGCCCTACTCTCAATAGGTCGACATGTTTCTTACCTTTTTTGTCATGAGGATCATTGGCAATTCATCATGACCAGAGAAAAATACTATCTACACATAGTGGGGAGGGAAACCTACCCCCCATATCGCAGTACAGTGGGTAATAGCTCACAGTCGTTAAGGAACCTACGGGCCTAAGTAACATTGCCGCATCAGTGTCCGGCGTGTTAAAAGGACACCAACAGTTAGTGTCCGGCACTCCAGTGAATGCGAGCCGAGTGACCTACCCTTGCCGCCGTATGAACCCATTAATCAATCATACGTGTCCCTTCTGCAACCTGCAATGTGCTTGATTCAATTGCCATAAATCGAGGTAAGATGAGCAATGTTTGGCATGTGAATGTATTATGTCTCAATACTATGTCCCTGATATGGCAAGGACACAACTCCCAACACAGTTCTACATAGACTTACTAGGTCTCTGGTGTTGGAAATATGAATGGAAGCTGGCAAGCTAACTCACATCAAACAGAGATGATGGATACATCTCTGAAACTGAGTAATGTGAATACCTGGCAGACTATGCCATGGCTGATCAGATGCAGGCAAAGTAATAGCTTGTGTCCCTCTACCTACTGTCTGTCCCTACATGTCAGCTATTAATGTCACTTTGCTGCACATCATCACTCAGCATATCCATGTGATGTGTGTGTACATGCATGCTGAACATCTCATATGCACAAGTATCTTGTGATGTAACTAGCATGTGTTAGCCAAAGTGTATGTGAATAGCCTTTGGCAAGCCGTTCTGGGTAACACCATCAGAAGGTTGATTGTGCAATGAACTTCTGGCTGACAAAGCTGTGCAGACATTCCTCTGCTCAAACACACCTTGGCATTTCTGACAAGTAGACAGCGCAAAGTTATGTCTATGTATTGAATAATGCAATTGGGACATTAGATGGCATGAGTGAGGCCTCCAACTGCATTACCATGCGTGGAATGCTGATATCTGGGCCAGCTACAGTTATTCATTCTGTATTCACTGAGTTGTGGATCCTCACATCCTGTATGGACAAGCCTTACAAAATTTACATAGAATGCAATGTGGACAACTACAGTAGCAATGTGCATCTGATAGGCATAGGGAAGGTTAACCATCCCAAGACATGCTCACCTATAAACTCACACCCATATACTTTAACAGACTATGGCATTTTGGTCATAGCTCCTCAGTCACCCCATCTATCATTTGTGCCTACATAGATTGCTCATACATTTACCTTGGCATTAGTCAGAAGCTGATGCACTTGCCACTTTGTAATATTTAATGTATGATACACTATGTCTGGAACAAATGATTTCATTGGAATTGGGATGACCATTGAACATGTTGTTGCAAACATTATCCAACATCACACACAGTCCTTGCACAACACAATACAACACAACACCATTCATGTGACACTCCCTCGTAGCATCCTGATCTTTGAAACTCTCCACCTCACTCGTTGTGTAGGGTTCTGGTCCACCTACAAGACATAACATGGTACATTGTACTATGAATGTAGAATTTCCACTTGGACAATACCACTGAAATCAACACCACCGTCCTCCTGGAAAGATTGGCCAACATCAGCCTCAAGCAGCAGGTCACCGACCCAACACACAAAGCAGGACACACACAGGACCCCATCTTCACATACAGCAACAGAATTAGATACAGCCACACCTCAGAACTCACCTGGTTAGACCATTCCAACATAGATGTATTACAAAAAACTCCAAACCGCAGCTGACCACAGGTTCAGCATCTCAATCCTTGTTACACAATTATAAGAGTCCTGTTCGTTTCGCCTCTGAAACCCGCCGCAGTTGGGCTTCACTGGAATCCAGACAAGAAGGTTTTAGATCATGGAAGGTGCACCAAGAAAGAAGTCACAATCTTTTAAGCAAGTCCTTTAAGTTTCTTTTATTCTTCTTTGTAAAACCAGTGATAAGGCATCAGCCTTATCACTAATTCTATCATACACTTCATCCTGCCGGACCTCAATGCATCACCCCAACCACTACAGCGCCCCTTACCTCAGCTGGACCAAGGTCACTCAGTAACAATGGACCAACGCCCTCAGCATCACACAGCCCAACGTCACCACCAACTTGGACTAGACAGTAGAGAACTTCAATGTCTGGATCAAGCACCTCTGACCGAGTCGCTTACACCAAACCAGCCAAAATGTACAGACTGACTAAACGCACCAGTAGGTACACGCCGAAACTAAGCACGTCGAAGCGCAGGTGCAAACAACTGGAAAAAAGATGGTGCACCAGAAGAACCCACACTGACCATGCACCCTTCAAAGCAGCCCTAGATGATTACCACGCCAACTCAAAGCTGCAAAAAAGGAGGGCCATACCCACTGGATTGAGACCAGTGCCAATGGAACCAAGGAACTCTTCACCATTGTCAGAAAGTTCAACTGCCCGTCAGCCATCGAAAACTCAATCCCCTCCTCTCAGGAAATCTGAGATGCCCTTGCCAACCACCTACACAACAAGATAGCAACCATCTACAGAAACTTCTCTCCCCAACCCTCCGACCCCCTTAGTTTACCATCGACCACCATTGTCGATCCTACGCTCACCACTTGGGAACAGCTTAGCACACCTAACACAACCACCCTCATGAACTCCAGCCTCTCAGAAGCACCCACTGACCTGTGCAGCCACCGGCTCTTTAACCTTGGGGGAGACAAGGTCAGCCACCCACCCACAACCATCCTCAACATCTTCCTAACCACAGCCACCTTTCCCGATGCCTGGAAGCACGCAGAGGTCAGACCCCTCCTCAAACAACTGTTGGCAGATCCCAGTGAGCTCCAAAACTACCATCCTATCTCCCTGCTCCCATTTTCTGCCAAAGTCCTGGAGAAGGCCGGCAACAGGCAACTGAGTGAAAACCTTAAGAGAAACAACCCACGGGACTCCTCTCGATCAGGTTTCAGAACCAACCACAGCTCAGAAACAGCCCTGATTGCCATAACTGACAACATCCACACCCTAATTGACAAAGGAGAATCAGACGCCCCGATATTCCTAGAACTCTCCGCAGCATTCAACACCATCTCCCACCTCACACTCATCAAACGACTACATCGGATTGAAATCACAAACAATGTCCTAAGATGGATTGCATACTTCCTCACGGGACAAACCCAGAGAGCCCGCCTCACTCCCTTCACCTGGCAACCCAAACACACCATCTGCGGCATACCCCAAGGCTCATCACACAGCCCTACCCTCTTCAACATCTACATGACGACCCTTGCAGACATCGTCAGATCACATGACATCAACATCATATCCCACGTCAGCGATACCCAGCTCACCCTTTTGCTCTAAGCGGACCCCACCACGACAAACACCAACTTTCACAGGTGAATGAAGATCGTCTCAGCCTGGATTTAAGACTGCCTGAAGCTCAACATGATCAAAACTGAAGTTCTGATCTTCGGCAGACACACCGCCCTCTGGAATGACTCCTGGTGGCTGTTGAAGAGCAGACCCACCCCCATGCCAAAAGACCATGCCCACAGCCTCAGCATCATCCTGGACAACAACCTTTCAGGTCAGGACTAACCTTTCTCTTCAGCCTGCTTCCAAACACTCTGCATGTTCCGCAAAGCCTTCAAGTGACTGCCCATCAGCACCAGGAAAATGGTGACGCAGACCCTCATCACCAGCCGACTAGACTACAGCAACACACTCAACAGGCACCACCAACTTGCTCATACAAAGACTCCAGACAATCCAGAACCCAGCTGCCAGACTGATCCTTAACCTGCCCAAGAGGACCCACATCACCCAGCAGCTAAAGGACCTCCACTGGCTCCCCGTCCAGAAAAGATGTAATTTCAAGCTTCTGACCCATGCCTACAAAACCCTCCATGACCAAGGACCTGCCTAACTGAACCGCCACCTGCTTTGCCACCGATCTACCAGGAATCTCCGCTCCACACACCTCAGACGAGCACAGATACCATGTATCTGCCGCTGCCACTCCAGAGGACACTCCATCTCCCACCTCGCTGCCAAAGCCTGGACCACCCTCCCCTTCCATCTCTGCACCTCCCCTTCCCTGACCCACTTCAGGAAGCAACTTAAGACCTGGCTCTTCGATTGATGCCTGCTGCACAGCTCTTGGATACCCTATCGGGTGATAAGGTGCGCTATACACATACAACCTAATTGAGCGGTTCTTACTGTCTAGGTTTCGCCTTGATTTTTTCCATTTGTTAATTGCCGTTTCGAAAGGGTGCAGCAGAGGACAGGTGTTAGCACCCTGTGGCTGCGACAATGTGTCTCCACAGGATCTGCTACACTTCATGCTCCTCTACAAATTCTATGAAGTACCACGGAGACATTTTTTACTCCCCCTTTTAAAGAGGCTTAACTTTAACCAGGTTCGCCCAGCACTTTTACATCTGCAGCTGTTGAAACCAGACTGTATATTTTTTATTGTAGGTGTTGGACAGGCCACACGAAGGGCTTGCTCCCTCCCCGCACGACAGGGCCCGAGCTCCGGCCCACCAGGCATAATCCACGAAAAGCACCTGTACCCCATCTCCCGACGGATCTTCTGCCCTCGGACCTCTACTCATCACGGGGCCCAGCCCCACCGGCTCCCCCGGCCGGTTCAAGCCGCCATCTTGGGCCCTGCACCACGAGGCCGCGTGGCCTCGCCCCGACCCTAACCCCGGGCCTGGCCGGCCCCGACATCCCGGCACCACCATCCACCCGGGAGGTGAGCGGACCACTTGGCCGGTCAATGGGAGGACGAAGTGTCGAGAGCTCTTCCCCCGCCAGGTGCCGATCGCCTCCAGCTCCCCCAGGCGCTGGCTCCACCCCCTGCTGGGTGTCTGGACACCTTCATCCCGGGCCCTCCGACCTCCAAGTGCGAGGGTCCGGACATCAAAGGGCGCCTGCCCTATAACTGGGGCAACTCCGGAGCAGGAAGGCAGTTGTATCCTGGAGTCGAGAGACACCGAGAGAACTCAGCCTTGACGGACTACTGGCGCTGCCGTAGCCCGCTCTTGTGAACCATCGTCCTGCCTGCTGGCGCTGCCGCGGCCTTCTACAACATCCATCCTCGTCGGGACCTGCTGGCGCTGCCGCGGCCCGTTGTAACGACCATCCTCACCGGGACCTGCTGGCGCTGCCGCGGACCGTACATCGACCATCTTTCCGGGACCTGCTGGCGCTGCCGCGGCCCGTTGTAAACGACCATCCTCACCGGGACCTGCTGGCGCTGCCGCGGACCGTACATCGACCATCTTTCCGGGACCTGCTGGCGCTGCCGCGGCCCGCACCAACTAAGCTCGAGGATTGTGAGCTAATCATCATCTCATCCAAACTACCTGACTGGTAGACAGACTGTCCCGCTACCCCTTACCCTGCTTTGAGAGACTTGAATCGAGGGGACCCCTGAGTCCAGACCTCCTTGTACCATTCAACCGTACCTTAAGAAGTGCTTATAAAGAACACTGAACCTTATCCGTGTGTGGTATCTGTCTGTGGGGGGGAAGTTACTTGTCTGTACGATCGCTGGAGACGGCTCTCCCCGGAGACCTCTCCTCCTGACCCCGGCCGACCCTCCCGGTCCGTCTATCCTTTCTAACATTGGGGGCCAGCGGCGCGATCCGAATCAACGCGTAATCGTACAGAGGGTAGCTCACCCCACGACAACAACACGATGTCAGCCAAAGATAGCAACTCCACCGAGAAATTCCAAATGGATAAATTAGAAGAATACAACCACCGCGAACTGAGACAATTCTGCATAGAACTTGGCATTGCTACCACCGGCCTGAGTACCAAAGATGATCTAAAGCACGCCCTAGAGTCGTGGACAGAAACTGGGGTCGCCGGACCCTCCGACCAAAGCAGCATCACACCAGAGGGGAACGCCACGGCTCCCGAGGAGCGGGGAACGGGCCTCTCGCAGGAGGAGATCCGAGAAAGAGAAAGAACCAGATTGCACGAGTTGGAAATGGCACGACTCAAGATGGATGGGGAACTCAAGTTAGCTGAACAGAAACTCAACCTCGAGCACATGCGGCTCCGAGATGAACGAGAAGAGAAGCAGAGACAGAGAGAGCTGGAGGAGAAAAAAATAACGCTCGAGCACGAGCGCAAACTGGCGGAAATAGAACTTCGGAAACAGAATAAAGAACTGGGGGTGCCTGAGCGACCACACACCCCGGGGCCAATCGAGAAAAAGGTCCACATCCCCAAGGATGTTGTCCGCGAGTATGTCCGAGAAGACGACATACAACAGTGGTTTAAAGCCTACGAGATCGCCATGACCTCCCACCGGATCGACCGGAGTGATTGGGGAGCCGGACTCTGGGGGAGGTTTATCAACGAGGGGCGCGATGCCCTACTGCAGCTCCCAGATCACCAAATGTCGTCCTACGACCACATGAAGGCTGCCCTCCTCACCCGCTACGGCCTCACACCCAAGATGTACCGCCAGAGGTTCAGAGATTGCACCCGGATCCCAGGTACAACTTGGGTAGAATACGTGAACTATTTCAGCCGTGCCTTCGAGGGTTGGATAAAGGGGAGCCAGGTCACCACCTACGAACAACTCTTTAACCTGATGGTATGGGAGCACCTGTCGAACAACTGCTTCGTCGAGCTCAGGCAGCACCTCCTCGACAGTAAGCTGACTGACCCCCGGCAGCTCGCCGCCGAAGCTGACCGATGGGAAAGCACCCGAGTGGGCCGGAGGGGGCCACACGAACAGAACAGAAACAACCAAGGCCAGCACCGTCCTCGGGGAGGAGGAGGGGGCCAGGGGCGAGGGAGAGACGCCTTGGCCGCAACACCCGTGGCCAGCACCCCGGCTCCGGCCGGTCGGGGCAACCCCCCGTGGCGTCCTGGGGTCTGAGCCAACGTCACGTGCCACCGATGCCAGCGAGTCGGCCACTACGCCAATGACCCGAGCTGCCCGCAGAACCAAACACCCAAGCCCCGCCAGGTAGCTGCCGCCGCCCTGGGGGAAGAGCGATCATTGGAGGAACCAGAGGAGTATGAGCCGGCCCAGCAAGAGTGGGAACCGGCCGCCATGGTCCTGGCGTGCTTAGGGGGAAGAGACATGGTCCCGCGGGCTCCCCTACCCGCTAACACCAGGAAATACGGTCAGTGGGTGACCATTAATGGACAGCGAGCCGAGGCCTTGCGTGACACAGGCGCCAGTGTGACGGCCGTCCGCTGTCACCTGGTGAAGCCCGAGCAGATCCTGCCGAACATTCTCTGCCCCGTCCGCTCGGCAGACAACTCTGAAAGTATGTGTCAAATGGCCTGCGTTCCATTCGAATGGGGAGGGGTCTCCGGCCTGTTGAAGGTGACGGTCCGGGACGATGCCCCCGTGGACTGCCTCCTGGGGAATGACCTCGAGAGTTCCCCGTGGGCCACCGTTGAGAGAAGAGAGCACCTGGGGATGCTGGGCCTCCCGGACTGGGCCTGCATAACCACCCGGTCCATGGCCGCCCGTGCCGTCCCTCGATCAGAAGAACCAGAATGGCCAGCACCTCCGCCCCCAGTCGCCCCAGTAGAAGACAACGACGAGGCCAGCCTCCCAGACCCGACGGCCGAAGGGGTCGCGCAACCCCAGGACCTTCCTGACCTGGCTCAGTGGCGTCAAGAGGGGGGGCCCACCCAAGCACAGTTCCGCCAGGAACAAAAGACCTGTCCCTCCCTCGAGGGACTCCGCCAACAAGCCAGCGCCCAGAACGCAGGGGACTCCACCGGAACTCACTGGGTCTACTGGGATAACGACCTGCTATACAGCGAGCAAAGAATCGCCAAGCTGGGGGCCGGTCGAGTACTGGTGGTACCTCTCCGCTTCAGAGACTTTCTGCTCAACCTGGCCCACGATGTCCCCCTGGCTGGACACCTGGGCCAAGATAAAACGTACAGCCGCCTAGTGACCCACTTTTTCTGGCCGAAGATGAGGAACGACGTCCTGAACCACTGCCGATCTTGCCCCACATGCCAAGCCAGCGGGAAGAGTGGTCGGAAGCTGAAAGCCCCTCTGCAACCCTTCCCTGTGGTCACCACCCCGTTCGAGAGGGTGGGGATAGACATCGTGGGGCCTCTGGACCCCCGCACGGCACAAGGACACAGGTTCATCTTAGTACTGGTGGACCATGCCACCCGCTACCCCGAGGCGGTGCCCCTACGGACCGTGACAGCTCCGGTGGTTGGCCGGGCCCTAATGGGGATCTTCTCCCGGGTAGGCTTCCCCCGAGAAGTCGTCAGCGACCGAGGCACGAACTTTATATCCAAATACATGAAGTCCCTCTGGCAACAATGCGGGGTCACCTACAGATTCACGACCCCCTATCACCCCCAAGGGAACGGACTAGTGGAGCGTTTTAACCGCACCCTCAAGGGGATGATTGGGGGATTGGAAGAGCCCCTCCGTCGCCAGTGGGATGTACTACTCCCGTGCCTCCTCTTCGCCTACCGCGAAGTTCCCCAGAAGTCCCTCGGTTTTAGCCCTTTCGAACTCCTGTACGGGCACCCTGTGCGAGGGCCCCTCAGCCTAGTAAAAGAAGGTTGGGAGATGGCCCCCCTAAAGACCCCTCCAGACGTCTTCAAATACCTCCTGGCCCTACGCAATCAGACCCGGCGCTTCAGAGAGATGGCCAAGGCGAACCTCGAGGCCAGCCAGGAGGACATGAAGAAGTGGTATGATCACAATGCCTCCTCCGTTGAGTTCGAGCCTGGACAACAAGTATGGGTGATGTCCCCCACCGAACCATGTGCCTTGCAAGATAAGTGGACGGGGCCCTTCAAAGTGGTCGAGCGCAAAAGCCCCGTCACTTACCTCATCGACCTGGGGACCTCCCGGAACCCCCTTCGGGTCCTCCACACCAACCGACTCAAACCACACTTTGTGCGCTCAGAACTCAGCCTCCTGATGGCTACGGACAGTGGGGCAGAGGAAGACTCCGAACCCCTCCCGGATCTTCTGAAGACTCAGGAGAATGACGGCTCCGTGGACGGGGTCCGGCTCTCTGACGCCCTCACTTCGGAGCAACGCCAGGGCTGCCGGAACCTCCTGCTGCAGTTCGCTACCCTGTTCTCCCTCACCCCCGGGGTCACCCCTTGGTGTTTGCACGACGTGGACACCGGGGACAGTCCCCCTGTCCGACACCGGGCCTACCGCGTACCAGATCGGGTACGGGCCTGCATACAGGAGGAAGTGGCCAAGATGCTCACAATCGGGGTCATCGAGCCCTCGGACAGTCCCTGGGCCAGTCCGGTTGTATTGGTCCCCAAAGCCGCTGCCCCCGGCACCGCACCTGAACTGAGATTCTGCGTCGACTACCGGGGCTTGAACGCTGTCACCCGGACCGACGCTCATCCGATCCCCCGAGCAGGCGAGCTGATCGACCGGCTGGGGGCCGCCCGCTACCTCAGTATCTTCGACCTAACAGCGGGCTACTGGCAGATCGGCCTCACACCCAGGGCTCAGGAACGGTCAGCCTTCTCTACCCCCGATGGCCACTACCAATTCAAGGTCATGCCCTTCGGCATGAAGAATGCCCCCGCCACGTTTCAACGCCTCGTGAACCAGGTCTTGGCGGGGCTCGAAGAGTTCAGCGCTGCCTACCTGGACGATATCGCTGTATACAGCCGCCACTGGCCCGACCACCTCCGTCACCTCCAAGAGGTCCTACAGGCCCTCCAGCGGGCCGGCCTCACAATTAAGGCCGGCAAGTGCCAAATTGGCCAAGGGTCTGTGACCTACCTTGGGCACCAAGTGGGAAGCGGGCTGGTGGCCCCGCTACAACTTAAGATTGCTGCCATCCAGTCCTGGCAGCCCCCCGTCACCCAGACCGAGGTCCGAGCCTTCTTGGGGCTCACCGGCTACTACCGGCGGTTCGTGAAGGACTACGGCAGCATCGTGGGGCCCCTCACGGGTCTCACGTCCAAGAACCAACCGAAGCGGATTAACTGGACCCCCGATTGTCAAGCGGCCTTCGAGAAGCTGAAGGCCGCCCTGTGCACCGCCCCTGTGCTCCAGGCCCCCGATTACGGTCGGGAATTCGTGGTACAGACCGACGCCTCCGACCACGGCATCGGAGCCGTCCTTTCTCAGTTAAACCCCGAAGGTCATGACCAGCCGGTGGCCTTCATCAGTCGACGTCTCCTGGCCCGAGAACAGCGCTGGAGCACCATCGAGAGGGAGGCCTTCGCAGTGGTGTGGGCCCTCAAAAAGCTCCGGCCCTATCTCTTCGGTATCCACTTCCGGGTACAAACCGACCATCGACCCCTGCAGTGGCTGATGCAGATGCGGGGGGAGAACCCAAAACTCTTGCGCTGGTCCATTTCCCTGCAGGGAATGGACTTCACTGTGGAGCACCGACCAGGCCAAGACCACGCCAACGCGGATGGCCTGTCCCGCTTTTTCCGCCTCGACGAAGAGAGTCCCCAAGGAGATGGGTGACTCTCCCCGCCTTCAGCTGGGGGGGACGCATGCTGGACAGGCCACACGAAGGGCTTGCTCCCTCTCCGCACGACAGGGCCCGAGCTCCGGCCCACCAGGCATAATCCACGAAAAGCACCTGTACCCCGTCTCCCGACGGATCTTCTGCCCTCGGACCTCTACTCATCACGGGGCCCAGCCCCACCGGCTACCCCGGCCGGTTCAAGCCGCCATCTTGGGCCCTGCACCACGAGGCCGCGTGGCCTCGCCCCGACCCTAACCCCGGGCCTGGCCGGCCCCGACATCCCGGCACCACCATCCACCCGGGAGGTGAGCGGACCACTTGGCAGGTCAATGGGAGGACGAAGTGTCGAGAGCTCTTCCCCCGCCAGGTGCCGATCGCCTCCAGCTCCCCCAGGCGCTGGCTCCACCCCCTGCTGGGTGTCTGGACACCTTCATCCCGGGCCCTCCGACCTCCAAGTGCGAGGGTCCGGACATCAAAGGGCGCCTGCCCTATAACTGAGGCAACTCCGGAGCAGGAAGGCAGTTGTATCCTGGAGTCGAGAGACACCGAGAGAACTCAGCCTTGACGGACTACTGGCGCTGCCGTAGCCCGCTCTTGTGAACCATCGTCCTGCCTGCTGGCGCTGCCGCGGCCTTCTACAACATCCATCCTCGTCGGGACCTGCTGGCGCTGCCGCGGCCCGTTGTAACGACCATCCTCACCGGGACCTGCTGGCGCTGCCGCGGACCGTACATCGACCATCTTTCCGGGACCTGCTGGCGCTGCCGCGGCCCGTTGTAAACGACCATCCTCACCGGGACCTGCTGGCGCTGCCGCGGACCGTACATCGACCATCTTTCCGGGACCTGCTGGCGCTGCCGCGGCCCGCACCAACTAAGCTCGAGGATTGTGAGCTAATCATCATCTCATCCAAACTACCTGACTGGTAGACAGACTGTCCCGCTACCCCTTACCCTGCTTTGAGAGACTTGAATCGAGGGGACCCCTGAGTCCAGACCTCCTTGTACCATTCAACCGTACCTTAAGAAGTGCTTATAAAGAACACTGAACCTTATCCGTGTGTGGTATCTGTCTGTGGGGGGGAAGTTACTTGTCTGTACGATCGCTGGAGACGGCTCTCCCCGGAGACCTCTCCTCCTGACCCCGGCCGACCCTCCCGGTCCGTCTATCCTTTCTAACAGTAGGCTATTTAAAATCTCTGGTGAGAACCAGGGCTTGCCTGGAATATTAGCTATTTTAGGGGAAGGAGGTACTCACAGTTTTAAGGTATGACTCATGCGTGTTCTCCTTTTTAAGTACAGAAATATATATGTTATCTATTTATTGTATTTGTTATTATTACCGGTAACCTTTGGTGGGAACATGGGCTCGTTTTAAACCTCCGCTATCTCAGTGGAAGATGTTACTTCTTTTGTTACAAACTCTCGCCCCATGTGTCTCTGCCCCCTGTAAATTATACATATCTCCTGTTTTTATGGCTATGAATTGTAAATTCTCTATATAAGTCTGTAATTTGAACAATAAGCATATGGCACAACTGACATAGCTTAATGATACACATATGTAAGGCAGTTTGATGTATAACAGATATGATTTGCCTAATCATGAATCTGGTGCCCAGATTGCGGAACAAGTATAAATACATCAGTACTTATGAAATGACACAAGGGTGCCTGCCTTTCATGGGCCTGTCAGCCAAATAATTTGACATACCACAATCTGCAAGGTATTAATTACATTAGCCGTGCCTTTCTCATATCTTTAAACTTTCATGACACTGAAATACAAATCAGACAGTAGCCATGCTTATTTTTTGCCTTCACTGTGCTCAGTACCTGTTAATGCTGCACAATAAATAGGCATTGTCCATCCATGGCCTGTACAGGCACAATAAGAATTGGTAACATCTGCACACCATCATATATGAGAAATGTTAAGATGTGCCCAAAACAGCCCGTCAGGCATTTCGAGACAAATAAATGTGTGTGGGTTCAATTGTAACATACATTGAGCTTCACTTACAAGAGGCTTGCGCCACTGGAGCACCACTTTCATTAAATGCTTCTGTGGCTCAGCCCTCTCAATCATATCTATGAGGCAATGTATAGCCACCCTACATGGCTTAGCATGGCTTTATAGGAATGGTATTCTCAGATTCACAAGAATCTGTAAACCTGGGAAGGCATCAGACCTGCGTGCCTCCCCAGGGAAGGCGTAACAAGGAGAAGCATCTTTATTTCTCAATTTGTTTTTCTGATTTGTATGACAAGCCCCCTTTGATCGTTTTCGTGCAAGAAGGTGTCCCTTCCTGCATAAAGCAGTTGTGCCAACAAAGCAGGCACTGTCTGCATTGGTGAAAGGCACCAATTTGTGCACCTACGCAGGCAGAATGCCCCATATGTCATTAATACAGTTGTATATTGCAACCACACAGTCCCCAACCAAGCATGCCTGCGCAACGCGGTCATGACAACGACTGCGTCTTAGCCACGCATGCCTTTACCACAGATGCCTTTACCACAGATGCCTTTACAACAAATTTAGTTGTGATGGCCTATTTGGTAAAGGCATATGCATGGTTAAGGTTCTGCCCTTAGCCCCCAGTCCCCGCCTCAATTCTAAAAGCAGACCACAGCCCTAATTACTAAGCCCACCCACGCCCTTAAAACCCCCCTTTGCCCTCAGCCCTAAACTTAACCCACAGACTTGAAATCAACCCGACCCCCGTCCTAAGCCCTAAATACTTCACCCAAGAACT
This sequence comes from Triturus cristatus, assembly GCF_964204655.1. Lineage (NCBI taxonomy): Eukaryota > Metazoa > Chordata > Amphibia > Caudata > Salamandridae > Triturus > Triturus cristatus. The sequence continues at coordinate 61,717,271 of NC_140580.1, read as the reverse complement.
CGACCCCAGCCCCCTACTGCCCTGAGCCCTAAAACCTTCACCCAGAACTCGACCTGGCCACCCTGCCCTAAGCCCTAAAACCTTCACCCCAGAACTAGACCCTGACTCCCCCAAACCCTGAGCCCTAAAACCGCAACCCCACCCTAAGCCTTAAATCCTTCACCTCAGAATTCAACCCAACCCCTGACCTGAGCCCTAAAACCTTCACCCCAGAACTCACCCCCCCTGAGCCCTAAAACCGGCCTCCCTACCATTTAAAGTATATAATAAAACGATTGTACTCACAAAGCCACATTGTCTGTCCATTCCTCATCTGGGCAGGTAGTCCCCTCCAACCCTCAGCCTAGAGTAACCCTCCGCCTGAGTCCACGCATGTCTAAACCACGCATATGCGTGGTAAAGGCATATGCATGGTTTAGACATGTGTGGTTCCTCCTGCGTTGTTAAGCTACCCGTTGTTTAGATTGTGTGGTTTAGGCTGTTTCCCCAGTGATACAGGCCAGTCTTGCCCTTTTCGTTTGTCACAGGGCAGCGCAGCAAGAAACCTTGCGGAACTGCCCTGCGCCAAAAATTAGGTAATGAGGACCACAGAGTTTGACACACATTTGTGTGTCAGTAATTACCTGGAATGCCCGGTGACAACACTACCTGCATAGTGCTGGTCGGGCAAAGAAGCACCTCTGGGGCTGGCATGCACTACCCGGTCTGTGTGGGCTAATGCCAGCCCAGGCTTAGAAAACCTCTGTAGCATGCTACTTTTTATTAACATATTTTTCTTAGGCATGTCATTTTGATCCTAAAACATATGTGATCGCAGAGTCATTGGATAAATGTCATATATTGGCAAAGGAGAAACAGCTTTGAACTCACAAGCATATGTGTACTTACCAAAATCTCCATCCACTTGAACTACAAGGTGATCAAGGAGGTCAGCCCAGCAATGCTTGAGTTGATGCACTGTGTGGTCAACCTTGAAGATTTGTTGTATGTGCTGCTCTCCCTGCATCTTCCTGTCCAGGGTTTTGTAGCCCTGGATAATGCGGCGAGCAATAGCAATTATTTTTGGGAGATAGTGGGATATTAGCCACAAGAACCCCCCGAACACGTGCTCTGACTTGTTGCTGGCCCCAAATAACTATTAACTACCTAAGAACACCAACCTACCCCTAATAATACAGTACCCCAAAAAGACAGACACCTGACAATACACTGGACTATACAATACAAATAACAAGTACAAAAACAACCTTAGGAACACAACAGGCACCGCACTGGCTTCAACAAGACACAAATACAGCTACACACTCTCCAGCAACCATATGACACAACCTCCAGCAAGCACAGACAAATAGAGTGTAGGGGAAAGTGAAATTAACTTAACACTTCCTTGTTTGCAGCATGGTAGAACCATTGCATCATCTCCTAGGTGGATGTATCATGTTTTCACCAAATCTGTCACTCTTTTTGATGCTTGGAAAAACAGCCTAAGTGGGATTTGAAAACAATACATGACAATGCTGTATGTTTCACGCCTCCTCTTGGATGTTTGACATGAATATATGTCGTTACTACGCATTCCGTTGCAACGCATGCCTTTACCACGCATGCGTTACAATGGAATGTTTTTTCTACGCATTGCCTTTACCTCGATTTTTCCTTTACCCCGCTTTTTCTTTTTTGGGGGGAGACCCCCCCAAGCCCCCTTTCTTCTTTTTTTTGCCTTTTTCTCACGTCTTCGCCGACACTAAAAAAGGACTGACGCATTTTTTCGGATGAGGAAGAAGACGTTCCGTGATGACGTTGCTTGCGTGGTAAAGACGGTCGTGGAAGCTATACGCGTTGTGCAGACGTTTACGAGGTAAGTGTACCGTTGTAAAGGTAACGCGTAGAAAAGCCTTCGTGGGAAAGGCTGTTTCCCGTTTGACATCCGCCTAACGCGATGAGTGCAAAAACTCACTCATTACACTAATATGTCTTTTTTAAATGACGCAATGGGCCAAATATGTGATCTACAGTGTAGTGTACTGTGCAATGCATGTACAAAATTACAGGGATCACTGTGTTGCCTATGAATAATAGAGGTGCCATGCTTTATGTCTTTGAATGTGTTGCATGTGTGTGTTGACAGTGCGCATCTGTGTCACTTCTTGCCTTCCTGTGTCCTTAATACACATAGGGCACACTTCCTCTGTTTGCACAATGGCACACCTTACAAGAGGTGTGCAGGGCACAAACTGAGAAACTGCACCCTATCACATTGATTGCGCTTTGCCCTGGGCTGCCACAAATTTGCACTGCCCTGGGGACAGCAGATTCAAGTGTAAAACAGAGCGGCGTTAGGAAATCAGCACCATGTTGCACAGTGCAGGCGGCAAGCTGTCTGCATATTTATGGGGGATTACAGATCCACTTGCAGGCAAGTGCAGTGAGTGTCTGCACCCATCTGCAAGGGGATGTCCGGGTGGGCCCATAGTACCCCCTTGCCCCCTCCAGGGGGCTGCCATCAGGAGGCACACTGTCAGTGCACCTCCTGACATCTTTTTTGCCCCTTGGTCCACATCTTTATTATGGCATAGACGCAGAGGCAAAGGGATTTCCTCATTTGCATGGGGCCACAGAAACTCTTTTGGTACTATATAGCTATATAAATATCATGAACCTTAGTAATACCGAACAGAATGGTGTTTGAGAAAAGTCCACAGAGGCTTTATTATAGAACACATTTAACAAGCAATCATGAATCATTTGTTGCTGATGAATTAACATGTGTGATTTTAGCCGGATTTTCAAATGACCACCAGACTGCAGGTTAAACAAGGTTATGCCGTCTGACATTTTGGGGAGGAACTAGGGAGAGACACATCCTTTCATATTACAACTAGGCATGGCTAGCCAATGATGCTCCTTAATTGCAATAACCCTTTTACATGTACATCCCTCAAACTTGGCAACTGTCGCCTGAACTCACAGAAGGAGTGGTGGAAGAACTTTAATAACAGGACCTGCAGTTCTCATCTAGAGAAAGTTTTTATATTAGGTAAGTTGTCAGCTGTATAAATAGACACCGTCAAGTGTCACCGAGACACTACCTGGGATGGAGAACTCGTTAGCCGGTTTATGCTTTATCAATTCCAAATACTACAGGCATATATTAGCATGATCTCCTGCCACATTGAGTTTTTTGTGTGAGATGACAGCTATATTAGTAAACATTGACATGTAAAATAATAAATAATGAGCGTTTGAGGAACAAGCGCGCTAACATTGTTCTGGGGCAAGCCTTTCTAGGCACATGGGCCCAATGCAGTACATGGGAGTCTCCATACATGCCAACATTTATAAACATGAAAGAGGGAGATTTTAAAACAATAGACAGGGATATTCATTTTCCCCATTGACTTGCACTGAAGGGGGCACTTTGAGACAGGAAGAAAACTAAAATGAAGCCACATTTGGTTTAAAAATTGGGAATCTCCCACCGAGTCAGTGCTGTTGGCATCTATGAGTATCTGGTAGTTGACTGAGCACAGTTTTATTGCAGCCCTAATAACAGGAGAACTTGCAGGAAGGGCTTCCGAAGTGTGTGGGCACACTGTAAAAATCTGCATGGCAGTTGCATGCCCACTGTTGGGTGGATCGGGACGGTCTTAACGTCAAAGGCTCTGAGGCAATCTGTCCCAAGAAACAAAATTCAAAACAGCATTTCAAAGTACAGTCAGTAAGAAATGACTGATTCAAAAAAGCAGTTTGAGATCACAAATGTGGAAAAAACATGTAGGTTTATTAAATATTCAAGCACAATACAGAAATTAGAAAAATACAGATGCAGCATAATCTCTTTTAAATGCAAAAAGTAATTTGCCATGAAGGCTATCAGTAACAGGAACAGTACAAAATAATAGGCAAAATCAGACATAGATAAAATCACAAACATGCAGCAAAATCAGTGAAAAAACATACAGCATCCCCAGAATCAAGAGATTTATATAGTTGTTTTCTTCCATAGGAAAGTAAAGAATTTGCAAAGTCAAAATATTATGATCATTGCTCCATCAAATCATAAATTCTAATTTTGAAACGTCACATAACGCTACTACCTTAACACTAACGCACTACATGAATATTGATTGGCACCTTCTGACTTAATGTCATCCGAAGGTGCCAGAACAAACTCGTTACATTAACAACAGAAGCATTTGTGAATGACTCTAATGGAGTGTGATAGCAAGATTATCCTTAGAGGTTTCCTTCAGCGGGTTTGCCAGTTTCTGAAGAACAATATTCAGTTGCGGCTCCTCCGCTAAGGCAGAGGAGCATCGCCCCACTGCTTTTTTGAAGTGACACAAAAGGAAAATAAAATGATAATAACTTGCGTTGTTATCATTTTATTTTTCCTACTTCTGCCCACTTTGCGTTAGGAGGTGGGGGCAGGGGAGGAGTGGTAGCACCCTTCTAAAGTGCGCAGTGACTGCTGGGCTGTCCCTCTCGGTCCGCCCAATAACAGTCATGCGCACTTTGCATGTTCTCCATGCGGACTGCATTACAGCCTACATGGAGAACATGCCCAGGCCCCAAGTCAGTACCTGAGCGCCGAAACATGGCGCTCAAACTAATCACAACGCTGCTAAGGCAGTGTTGTTATTGGCTGACTGATCACCTAGGTGTGCTTCCGGTAAGGCCAAGACAGGGAGTACTACGGAGGCGAGGAAGTGGCGAGAAGGTACGTTTTTAAAATTTTTATTCCCGCTTCCCCCAGGGTCATTGCCTCCCTCCTGCCCCCACCCCTCAACATCCAATCAGTGCCAGCTGCCTCTGACAATATTGTCATACAAACTATACAGTGCACATCTTGCTGCATGTAGTGTAGAAATATAAACAAAGAATGAGCAATGTGATACGGCATCCATCTTAGACAACATTGCGTTGGGGCCTAACTGAGGCCTAGATAATCTAAACCAGAAAAACGCTCTAAAATACATCATAATGATTTTATTTCACTTTCAATAGCTCTATGTCAGTGCATATACATAAATTCAAATACAGAGCAACCAATATTAATTTTTCAATTGGATGTAACTGGGGAAAACGTCCCCAAGTGAAACAGGTACCAGATGTAACGGTCTAGTTGTTAGGTTAGCCAGCAACCCCTGGAAGCAAACACACACTATGTATCACTCTCTGGCCAGGCGTGGCCAGAGAGAGTATAAATAAACGGGCGGAGGTCTCTCGAGACCTTCCGGCCCACACCAGTAAACGTGCCTCATGAGTGGTTATTTTCCCCACTGCATTCTCCACGTGGCCCCGCAATCAGAGGCCCTCATTACCAGCGGTGTCCCCATGCTGGGGGTATTTACACTGGCGACGAGGGTGGGATAGACTCCTCACTCCCCAAACCCCCGTAAAGTGAAATTGCGTCTCCAACACTTACTGAGCGCACCGGAAACTGTGGTGAGCCAGCGTCGATCAGGCAACCTCTTTTCAATCCCCGCATCGCATCCTGACAGAAAGCCGCAGCAGCCTAAGCCCAGTGCACGTCATAGCGCGTGCTGAACACGAGAACGAGCACCAGTGAAGCGGTGAAGGCGCGAGTCTGATGCACGGTCCATCGCGACGGCGAATTGCCGGTAAGCCTAGCAGACACCACGTGCACAGCGGAGCCTCTCAGCGGCGAGCATCGAGGGGGGCCGCATTAATGCCACTGCGCAAGGACACAAGCGTTGTATGAACACGACGTTCACGCATGTTGCTTGCATGGACCTAGTAACGTGTGCAAGACTGTGAGTGAGAACACAACAAGCATTGGCGAAAGCAAAGAGCACACCTCTCAGATCTCTCCAGTACTCTCACTCAGCAACAAAAGGGGGAACATACACAGAGTGTTTGCATGCAGACCGGAAAAGGGGAATACAACTGCCCGTTGCACATGTGAAAGGCAAAACAAGCATTGGCAACAACAACTGTCGAATAAAGTTCATGGCAAAACCCAGACCTGACTCAACACAGGGAGGCAAGGCGCGCGCCACATCACGCCAATAGAGACTCGTAGAAGTGCGCTGAAGGTGGCCTGACATTGGATAAGTGTTCGAAATGGTGGACCAAGCGGTGGCAGGAACGAGCCAGCAACCAGTGACTCCGGCACCACCAGCGGCGCCCATGCACTCGCAAGTAAGCGCGTTACCCCCATTCAGTGAACTAATCGACCCCGCAACAGCGTCACCAAGATGGAAGATATGGCTGAGCCGTCTTGATAATTATTTCATAGCAACGAGGGAAACTGACGACAAGGTCAAAAGGTCGCTCTTATTGCATTTCGCAGGGGATGAAATCTATAAATTGTTTGCGCACCTGCCGAACACTGGGCCAGCAACAGACTATGACGCAGCGGTCAGAGCACTGAATGCGCATTTTGATCCTCAGCTAAACCCAGATTATGAGCGATTCGAATTGCGACTAGCACGGCAGCGAGACGGTGAATCTATGGATGCGTTTCATGCCCGTCTTCGAGAACTGGCCAGCACATGCACGGAGGATGACCCAATTAAGGAAGCAAGTGCGCAATTAATTCAAGGGTGCCGAAACAAAACTTTGAGGACTCTGATCCTCCGCCAACCTCGCATCTCCCTGGAAGACATCCTAATTCTAGCAAGATCGCACAAACTATCAGATGCCCGGGCGTCTGCAATGGAGGTGGCGCTTCACACTGCGACAGAACAGACAGTGACTGTCAAGACGGAGCGAGCCGATATGCTACACACGATGCCGCGTGGAGGCCGTGGAAGGTGGCCCACCAGAACGCCATGAAGATTGCAATGTGGGTACTGTGGAAAAGAGGAACACTCACAAGACAACTGCCCGGCAAGAGGGAAGACATGTACCAAGTGCGGCATCCCAAATCATTTTGCAAGCGTGTCTAGAGAAGGTGCAAGGCCAAGAGGATCGTTGGGAAGAAAAACACCGTACAGACAAGTAAGACAACTGTCTCTAGACGAACCGACACAAGCGAAAACACACAGCTCAGGGCCGGTGCATCGACAATACTTGGAGGACTCGTCATCAGAGGAAGAGGGAGAGTGCCATTTCGTGTCATTTGTGAATGACCTAAAACGGCGGCGTCGCCCACAGCCAACCTGTGATATCACGATAGCTGAAACACCAGTCACTGCCCTGATAGACACGGGTTCATCGGTCAACGTCATGGGTTACCAACACTATCACGCGCTCACGTCCAAACCTCAGCTGACTCCATCAAAGGTGAAAATCCTCACATACGGGAGCCAGGTTCCGCTCCCACTGAAAGGGAAAATACTAGTAGCCGTCCAATCAGAAGATCATGAGGTCACTACGACATTCCATGTTGTAGACAAAGAAGCCGACAGTCTACTTGGGAGCCACACAGCTGAAGACCTCAACTTAGTCACGTTCGCCAACGCCGTAAAAACCACACAAACGGAAGACATCCTGGAACAATTTCCACAACTGTTTCAAGGGCTAGGAAACATAAAAAGGCCTCCCATAAAACTACACATTGACACAGCAGTAAAGCCAGTAGCCCTACGACACCGGCGAATACCTTTCCATTTAAGACCGCTAGTCGAACACGAACTACTGAAACTCGAACAGCAAGGAGTCATAGAAAAAGTATCAGGTCCGACTCCGTGGGTGCCCCCGATGGTGATTGCTGAGAAACCTCGCCAACCAGGAAAGATCCGGATATGCATCGACATGAGGATGCCCAACCAAGCAATCAAAAGGGAACGGCATCTGACGCCCACCGTCAATGACATTCTAGCAGATCTGAACGGATCACAATGGTTTTCCAAGTTAGACCTAAATGCAGGATACCACCAGCTGAAGCTGTACAAAGACAGCAGATACATAACAACTTTTTCGACGCACCTGGGCCTGCGAAGATATAGGCGGTTGAACTTTGGGATATCCTCAGCCGCTGAGATATTCCAGAATGCCGTAAAAGAAGTATTGACGGGCCTGCAAGGGGTCATAAACGTAAGTGACGATATCCTAATACACTCCGCGACGCTGGAAGAACACCACCGCAGACTCAAAGCAACTCTAAAACGACTAGCCGAACATGGAGTGACACTCCATAAGGAAAAGTGTCAGTTTTTTTCAGCGCTCTATTGAGTTCTTCGGATATGTCTTTGGTCCGGATGGAGTGAAAGTAGACCCGAAGAAGTCAGAAGCGATTCAATTAGCACCAGCACCCAACACTAGCTCAGAGGTCAGGAGCTTCATGGGTATGGCCACGTACTGTGGGAGGTTCATCCCGAACTTAGCCACCATCGCAGAACCTCTACGCAGGCTAACAAAGAAAGAAGCTGTGTGGCAATGGACTAAAAGAGAGGAAGAGGCATTCCAAAAGGTTAAGTCAGCCCTATTAGCCAGCACAACAATGGCATACTTCGACGTAAACCGACAGACGGAACTGATAGTAGATGCCAGCCCCGTAGGGTTGGGAGCCGTATTGACCCAAGAAATGGAACCAGGAACCTGGGCACCATTGGCGTTCGCTAGCAAGGCGCTCACAGCAACTGAAGCCAGGTATTCTCAAATAGAGCAAGAGGCCCTAGCCATCAAATGGGCCTGCAACCATTTCCACTTAAATGTCAGTGGGCACCCGTTCCGAGTGGTGACAGATCACCAACCTCTACTTCCGTTGCTCCGAGGGTCGGCGCCACATCCCCCACTGAGGATTGAACGATGGGCGATACAACTCCAACATTACCAGATGGAGCTAGTATACCGTCCCGGCGCCAAAAATCCAGCAGACTTTTTGTCACGACATCCGGCACAACAGGAAGAAACAGACGCTAATCAGGAACGGAAAACCAAGGAATTCGTCAATATGATATCTCAATGGGCATGCCCGCAGACAGTTTGAAAAGAAGAAATAACGTCCCACATGGAGTCAGACATGGTCCTCAAAAGAACAATAGACGCAATAGCAAAAGGATCATGGGATGGTTTTCTCCACAATGTCCAAGGGTGGAATGAAGCAGAAAGAACACGACTAGGGAAAATATGGAGAGTCCGGGATGAACTAAGCACTGCAGAGTGTGGTATCCTTCTAAGAGGGTCATGCATTGTCGTCCCTCAGAGCCTGCAAGACCGAGTCACTGTCCTGGCACATGAAGGTCATCAGGGTACCGGGAGAATGAAATCTCGACTGCGGGAGAAACTATGGTTCCCAGGGCTGGAGGAAGTCACAGAGAGAGTAGTCAAAAACTGCCGAGCATGTCAACTGACAGGGAATGCAGAATCACCGGCCCCGGTGATAACGGAAGACCCTGCCCCAACCCCCTGGTCGTGGGTGAGCCTAGACTTCGGGAGTTTCTCGATTGGAGAGTCACGGCGGTGTTAGTGGACAGCTACACAAAGTATCCCTATGTCGAGGTTCTGCCATCCACGGCGTTCAATCATCTAGCCCCAGCACTCCTGAAGATATTTGCACTTTTTGGTCTACCACACGCCATCAAGACGGACAATGGACCCCCAATCCAAGGCGGTGAATTTAAAGAGTTCCTGTCCAGATTAGGGATCAAACACCACAGCATAACTCCACAATGGCCGCAAGCCAATGGCGAAGTGGAACGGTTTATGCGGACCATCAACAAGATTTTGCGCATAGCGGTGGCGGAGCAAACAGATCCGGAGGTAGAACTACAAAAGTTCCTGTGTGAATACCGCAGCACACCACACTGTACAACTCAGAGAACTCCCTGGTCGTTGATGCTAGCAGGGCCTCGGCGGGACAGTTTTCCGGTATCTGATAACTGGGAGCCGGAGCCGTACAACGCATCAGCGCCGCAGCGCCACAGAGCCATGACCAATGAGAAGGCAAGCCAACGAAGGCGAGCCAGAGTCCGTACCCTTAGGCCCGGGTGTAGGGTACTAATAAGAAACAGGAGAAGTGGAGGTAAATTCCGGACGCCCTATGAGGACGGTCCATGGTCGGTGCGAAAGATCCGAGGAAGAGCAGTAACGGTGGAGCGGAATGGAGTAGTAATTACCAGGAACATTTCGTGGTTTAAAGAAATTCCGGAGACAGAAAATGAATGTCAAATGTCCGGACATTCACCAAGTTCAGATGTGACCATGAGTGAACCAAGACCAGCTCATACCGATGAAACACAACAGAATATGACACCAACACGAGAGGAAGAGGAGACTGACCTGCCAGTGGTGAACATCGGGGTACAACCTGCGCCCTGACCCGCGACCAAATAGCCAACTAACAGAGTTCGCATGGGGTGCACAAGTTGGAGGTAAAACAAAAAGAACTGATTTGAAATGGGATGTAACGGTCTAGTTGTTAGTTTAGCCAGCAACCCCCGGAAGCATACACACACTACGTATCACTCTCTGGCCAGGCGTGGCCAGAGAGAGTATAAATAAACGGGCGGAGGTCGCTCGAGACCTTCCGGCCCACACCAGTAAACGTGCCTCATGTGTGGTTATTTTCCCCACTGCATTTTCCACGTGGCCCCGCAATCAGAGGTCCTCATTACCAGCGGTGTCCCCATGCTGGGGGTATTTACACCACCCGCCCTTAAGCAACGAGCACAGCCAGCTCCTTCTGACAGGAAGGATCACCACATTGAAGAATACCTGAATTCACACAGCAGCTCACGCTCAGCCCTCCAGTGCTCCACATAGCAGTTCACGCTCAGTCCTCCAGTGCCCCACATAGCAGTTCACGCTCAGACATCCAGTGCCCCACATAGCAGTTCACGCTCAGACCTCCAGTGCCCCACAGGAGCAGCTAACCCTCAGCCCTCCACAGAGCAGTTCATGCTCAGACCTCCAGTGCCCCACAGGAGCAGCTAACGATCAGCCCTCCACAGAGCAGCTAATGATCAGCCCTCCACAGAGAAGCTCAAGCTCTCCAGTGTCCCACAGGAGCAGCTAACGATCAGCCCTCCACATAGCAGTTCACGCTCAGCCCTCCAGTGCCCCACATAGCAGTTCACGCTCAGACCTCCAGTGCCCCACAGGAGCAGCTAACGCTCAGCCCTCCACATAGCAGTTCACGCTCAGACCTCCAGTGCCCCACAGGAGCAGCTAACGATCAGCCCTCCACAGAGCAGCTAACGATCAGCCCTCCAGTGCTCTACAGAGCAGTTCACGTTCAGCCCCTCCTGTGCCCCACAGGAGCAGCTCACACAAGGAGCCCCAGTGCTATGGCATGCACAGAACAGCTCGTAAATGAAGCTTCCATATTGAAAAGAGCAGCTCTAAAACAGAAACTTTTGTTTTCTGGAGCAAGCAAGTAGTGCGAAGCACATCTGAAATGGCTGCCATGCACTTTGTATCCAGCTCGGGTGGTCTTATTGACTGAGCACAGAGCAGAGAAAGTGAGAGGAGGCAGGAATCGGAGAGATTGCTCATAGCAGGGTGAGGAGACTACCAGCAGCTCAGTCTATCAGCTACTGCCAAAAGCTTTTCTAGTCAATCCTATGTAACTACACTTTCTTACCAATGATTAAGTATTATTTTACCTGTCTGGTTTCATTGTGAGCACTGAGTGGAAGAAAGTTTGTCTCTGCTCGGCAGAATCATGGAAGAAAAGCCTCCCATAATGCTTATTTTCATCAGCTTTACAAGTCTTTAAATAATAATAACATTCTGTAATATAATGCTAAGTATCTACAAACAAATATGTGCAAACAATAATACTAGTTTCATGATAACAATCACAGCTGTTCATACACACAGGAAAATATATATTGTATGCCTCTATGCTTGCAAGACTGTTCCACTTGTATGTAAATGGCGTGTACTGCAGCCCTTTAGACAATTCACTGCAAGCTGATAGGCTGCATCAATATACTACTTTGCCTCTCATAACCCTCTAAATATGGTTCCTTAGATGGGGTGCATGGAATACTCACTATCGTGCAGAATCATCTTCTGGCCAATACTATTCACTATAATTCTGACCCAGATAGGGGTTGGTTTGTGAGAGGTAGGTAAGAGCACATCCTTATGCACAACTGCAATATTTGTTCTAAGTTTCATATCCAATGTACATGTGTGAGAAGGTGGTTCTGACCACCTAATCCAGATGGATTTTTTATTTTGTGATTGCCTGGTTTTTGATTTTTTACTGTGGGAGAGCCTCATAACCTGTGACTCAGGTAAACTCATTGTTTTTACCACCAGTGTCTGCCTTTTAAGATAAGGCTGCTGTGACCCAGCAAGGGTAAGAGGCACTTGGCTGGTAACACGTGAGCTTGTGTGCACACACACGTGTAAAAGTTTGAGGGCTGCACGTGGGTGACTCCTGTCGTGAGCAGCCCAGGAACTATGCACAGGTAGGGTGGCGCAGAAGAGACTCTACAGGGTTGGGGATTGACCCAGGATAGGTCTTATAATGTTGGTGTAAACACATAGGGAAAGTCAGTGTGCTTTACTGTCTTGTCTGCAGTATCCCTCCATTATACACTATGAGGAAAACTGCCTTAGAGTGCAGCTCCTCTCTCCTTGGATCTACAGACACCTGAGTCATACCAATGTACAGTGTAACCTGTCTGGAAAGAAAAATCCTGTAAAGCCCAAAGTCATATCTGTACAGCTTATGGGTCATTCAGGAATGTCATGTGTCTCCAGCTCAGACCACGATCAGCGCCCAGGCCTGTTGTCACCCTGCTGGGCTGGGTTAATTACTTTTCCCTCCAGCCGCAGGAACCAAGGCCTCCCCCACAAAGGGAGCAATTAACCTTGATTAGGTCAGCCCCTGTAGAGGAAGAGGTGGGCAGGACTGCTCTGCATCAATCAGCCAGCTGACATCCTGTGCCAGGAAGAGGGCCAGTCTGAGCCCAAGCCAACTAAACAAATGGAGGGAGCCCAGACTCTGGAGTCAAACCTGAAGGAGGACTCCTTTGAAGTTTTACTGAGACAGACCTTGCCAGTGATGTAAGCAAGGGTGGAGCTGGGACCTCCAGAGCACATGTGGCAGGTGACTCCTGTGTGATGCCATCTTGAAGTGTCCCAGAAGTCTGTGCAGGAAGGTTAAAAAGGGCAGAGAGGTGATGTGGCACCTCAGGATAGGCCAGAGGTGCATCCCTGCTGGCACCTCCCGCCCTAACTTAAAAGGTCTTGCACAGTGGGAAGAGCTTTCTCTATGGTGTGCTTTCCTGCTGAACACTGAGACTGGAGGCTGATGCCATGGAAAATTGGAAGGAGGAACCATGGAGTCAGGACCAATGAACTTCCCCATGACCAGGGACCCTGGTTCCCTTACACCTCCTGAGGATCAGTTGGGGGAAAGACTGGGCTTATGAGGCAGGAAGGAGAAAAGCCCAGAGGAAAAGCAAAGTGAAAAGCTGGCACTGTGAGCCAGTGAACCCAGCTCCCTGCAAAGTTTGTCCCCTGTGAAGCCAGGAGGCCTGAAGACAGTGCTCTGGATGGCTAGGACTCACCACATGGAGCAAAACGAGACCAACATTGACAAAATCAGCCTTATGGTGCCCAAGAAATGCCCTTGTGAAGTTTGGTGACCTTTTACCCCCAGCATGAGCTTGCCAGCTAAGAAGGGGTGGGGCCCGATCCCCAGCGTCTAACGGGCATGGGGCCCCAACCCCCAGACCGTAGTAATATATTCGGAGGGCCCGGGACCCAAGCTCTGGGCCTACAACTGCCGTTGGAAGCGGGGAAGTGTGAGTGCTGAGGAATGAGGGCCCAGTATCAGCTAAGAGGTGGGCAAGTGCCTCCTTTCTCACCCATGTGCAGCCCACCTTCCCCACGCCCGTGATGGGGGGAGCGGGAAGGCTAGCGATTCAGCGCGTGTCTGCCGGCAGGAGCAGGCAGACAAGAATAATGCTGCCGGCTCCGATGGCAGCAGGCTGAATGATGATGAGCAGGGAGCTAGCTCTGGACTGTCCATGTTGGGCTCCTGTGTCTGTCGCGCAATGCTGGCTTTATGCGGGGAGCACGGGTAGGACAGAGCACCTAGGGAAGGCACCATTAAGAAAAAACAAAAGAGAAACTAAGGAAAAATGGCAAAGCAGCTCTCCCTGTGTAACAGGAGAGCTCCGGCTCTAAGAAGCATAAAACGAGCCAGAGGAGCGCCCCATAATGCCCTCTAGGGACGGGAAGCATTTGGTTAGGAAAAAACATTGATTTGAATTTGTTGAGGCCCCAGGAGAGAGGGGTCACCACCAAAAGGTTATAAAGTGCAGATGAGAGCTGCAGGAGCAATAATATACACACTGAGGATCATGGGATCAGGCTAACTGGTTACAAACTGATCCCAAATTAAACTGAATTCACACTAAAGTACATCCGGTACGGTCAAAAACTGGGGGCTGAAAGATAGAATCTTACTTCCAGATATCTCCCTTCAGAGTTCTTAGGTTAATATGTGAGATGATGAGGTAGTGTCTTTGGAAGGAGACCTTTTAAGGACGAGAACCCTCACATACCCGAAAGTGACATGATTCATCATTGGGTCCCCTCCTCACACCCGGACTGCAAGGTCCGTGGTGTGGGCTACAACTCCCAAACTGGGAGGAGCAGAGGTGTTTTCAGATGAGCAATGGATATAGAGTAAGTTAGGGACAGAGTGCATGCAAGAAATGTGATGTGTTGGTGAGATGAAACTACTTCCTAGGGGCCAAAATATTTTTATTGGGTAGGCCCAAAGGAGTAGGTTAAAAAAGAGGACTGGGGTTTTCTAACAAATAAAACCCTCTTAGTGGTCATGGTCGACATGTTTCTGCCCAATTGCAGGTCCCTCACCAGGTTCTAGGGCATTCATAAGGACCTTCAGTTGTTACATCATAGAATTGCAGCCATTATAGTTACACTTATCTCAAGAAAGTAAACCTCAGGGAGGAAGGTTTCATTTGATATTTGGAGAGATATGCTATTGAATGTCTAGAGAATTCACATACCAAGAAATGTTTGTGGTTGTAACTCAGGGAGGACCTGGCTTGATAGTTTGGGCTGAACTGTTCCTATTGGAGCAGGGTCGAGACTGATTTGCATATAGCTGGGTCCAAACTGAGTTGGTATAGTGTGCAAAATAACAATGGATTGGGATATGGCCAGAGTGGGTTCACTGATAGAATATCGACCCCCAAAATATCCCCATACAATCAATCAATCAATCAATCAATCAATCAATCAGGGAGTTTAAAGCACACTACTCACCCGTGAGGGTCTTAAGGTGCTGGAGGAGGGACAGCAGTTCCGTTCAGTCGAAGAGCCAGGTCTTGAGATTCTTCCGGAAGGTGTTGAGGGAGGAGGTGAGTCTGATGTCGATAGGGAGCTCGTTCCAGGCCTTGGCTGCGATGTGGGAGAAGGCTCTTCTTCTGTTCTGGCTCTGTGGATGCACAGGGTCTCGGCGAGGGCGAGGTTGGTGGAGCGGAGGTTTCTTTTGGGGACGTGGAAGGTGAGTCTTTCTTTGAGGTATTGGGGTCCTCTGTTGTGGAGGAATTTGTAGGCATGGGGGAGTATCTTGAAGGTGACTCTCTTCTTGACGGGAAGCCAGTGGAGTTTCCATAGTTGTTAGCTGATGTGCTCATGTACGGGAATGCAGAGGATGAGTCTGGCTGTGGTGTTCTGTATCGTCTGGAGCTTGCTAAGTAGAGACTTGCTGATGCCGGCATAGAGGGCGTTTCCGTAGTCCAGTCTGCTGGTTATGAGTGTGTGGGTGACTGTCTTCCTTGACTTGGGAGATCCATTTGAAGGTCTTTTGGAGGATGCGGAGGGTGGTGAAGCAGCTTGATGCAACAGCGTTTACCTGCTTGTTGATGGAGAGGGAGGCATCGATACCGATGCCGAGGTTTCTAGCCTGGTCCGTGGGGGTTGGAGGGCTGCCGAGTGCGGTGGGCCACCAGGTGTTGTTCCATGCTGACAGGGTGGTTCCGAGTACGAGGACTTCAGTTTTTTTCTGAGTTGAGCTTTAGGCAGCTGTTGCTCATCCAGGATGTGATGTCCTGCATTCCTTCCTGGAAGCTGAGTCTGGTGGTGGTGGGGTCCTTGGCGAGGGAGAGGATGAGCTGTGTGTCGTCAGCGTAGGATACTATGCTGAGGCTGTGCTGTTTGACGATGGTGGCGAGGGGGCCATGTAGAAAAGGGTTGGGCTCAGTGATGATCCCTGGGGTACTCCGCAGTTGATTTCAGTGGGTTTGGAGAGGAAGGGTGGCAGCCTGATTTTTTGGCTTCTGCTGGTGAGGAGCGAACCAATCCAGTCGAGTGCGGTTCCTTTTATGCTGGTGTTATGTAGTCTGGAGGCAAAAGTGTGGTGGGAGACGGTGTCGAAAGCTGCTGACAGGTCGAGTAGTATCAGTGCTGCAGTGTGGCCTTGGTTGAGAAGGGTGAGGATGTCGTCTGCGGCGGTTAGTAGGGTGGTCTCAGTGCTGTGGTTCCTGCGGAATCTGGATTGGGAGGGGTCGAGAATGGAGTTGTCTTCGATGAATTTTGTTTGCTGTGCGTTGATGTTTCTTTCTGCAACTTTTGCCGTGAAGTGGAGGAGAGAGATGGGCCGGTAGCTCTTGAGGTCCATGGGATCCGCAGAAGGTTTCTTAAGCAGGGGTTTGACTTCTGCGCGTTTCCAGCCATCGGGGAACCTGCTGGTCATGAAGGTGGTGTTGATGGTGTGCCGTAGTTCTGGAGCAATGGCGGTGGTGGCTCTGTGGTAGATGTGCAGTGGGCAGGGGTCCGTGGGGGCCCCCGGGTGGATGCCTTTTATGGTTGAGGTGGTCTCTTTGGTGGTGATCGGTGTCCAGGAGGCGATGGTGGGCTGGCTGGTGTTGCTGGAGGGTGTGGTGTTTGTGGAGTCTGGTGTTAGGTCATTGAAGTTGTCATAGAGGTTCTTGATTTTGAGGTGGAAGTATGTTCCGAGCTTGTCACAGAGGTCCTAGGAGGGGGTGAAGTCCGTGGTTTCGATGCCAGGTTTGGTGAATTCTTGGATGACGCTGAAGAGTTATTTGGAGTTGCTGGCGTTGGCAAGGATTTTGTTGTGGATGAAGGTTCTTTTGGTGATTCTGATGTGTTGGTGGTATTTCGTCATGACATCTCTGTAGGTGGTGAGGTTTTCGGTCATCTTGTTGTTTCGCTCGTTCTTCTTGAGGTGTCTGCACATGCATCTGGTTTCTTAGAGGTCGGCGGTTAACCAAGTGGCTTTTCTGTGAAGCGGTCTGTCAGAGTTGAGTAGTGGGCAAGCTTGTCTGTGCAGTTGGAGATCCAGGTATGAAGTCCCATAGCTGCAAGTTTGGTGTCGGTTGTGGTTATGGGGTGTAGTGGTTGAGGGTGGAGGTGAGCTGCTCCTCGGTGACTCTGCTCCAGTTTCTTTGCAGAGGGTGCAGAGCTGGTTTGGGAGGCTTGGGTTTGTTGATGAAGAAGTGTATGTAGTAGTGGTCAGTCCATGGGGGTTGCATGGTATGGCTGAAGTGGGTTCTGTTTCTCCCTGGTAAGATGGGGTCGAGGATGTGTTCTGCCTTGTGGGTGGGCGTGGTGACGAGTTGTTTCAGCCCAATGAGGGTGGTGGAGTTGTGGTCGCTGGGATTGTTGAGGTGGAAGTTCACGTCTCTGATGAGTATGTAGTCCATAGAGGCGATGACGCAGGGTGCAATGAGGTCAGTGATGATGGAGGTAAAGGGGGCACGGCGACCCGGGGGTCTGTAGACGAGGGTGCCATGGAGTGTGGGATTAGGGCTGTACTGGACCTGGAAGTGCAGGTGTGTGGTGGCAGGGAAGGCGTTGCTTGAGGTGGAGAGGTGGAGGGAGTTTTTGTGTGCGATGGTGAGTCCTCCTCCCAGGCGGTCCTTCCTCTGGATCTTATACCCGTCCGGGATGCCGATAGCGATGTCGGGGGCAGAGGAGGCAATGGTCCAGGTTCCAGTGAAGAATGCAACTTCTGGCGAGAGGGTGTTGAGGAGGTTCCAGATCTCAGCAACATGTCTATGCATGAAGTGCACGTTGAGGAGGATGCACTTCAGGGCGCCTGCGGTGTTGGCGGCAGGGACAGTGTTGGTGGTGAAGGTCTGGCGGCAGTGGCAGCCGGAAAATTGTCCATGGGTGGTTTTCCAGGTGGACTGCTGCCAGTTGTTGTTTCTTCTGGGGTTGAGTGTGAGGAGGGCGGCTGTGTCATAGCGGTGGAGGGTAGGAGATCCAGGTGTTCTGGAACTGGTCGCAGTTGGGTCGCGGATGGGCACAGACAGGATTGCCTTTGGCGCGCCTTCGGCAAGCAGTGGCCACCATTAAATAGAGGAGGGGCTAGCAGCTGGGAGGCAGGAGCGGTGGGGGGTGGGCCACAGGGAGCAGCCGTGGCAGGGAAAAACAGGCAAAGAAGGCACAACAACAAAACAACAATGGCACAATCATAGCAAGAAACGAGGCACGATCAGTAAAGCTTGCACAAATACAGGTACAAATAAGCAGTTAGGCAGGCAGAAGCAAGTAGGAAATACCCGGCCTGGGGCATCCTCAAACACCTCCTGCTGGAGGTCTCGGAGTCAGCTGGGGCTGCATAGACAGTGGAGCTGCTGGAGAGAGGGCTGACCCTGGACCAGAGGTCAGAGGTCTTGCTTGCGCTCCCCCACAGCGGCCACCATTAAATAGTGGAGGGGGGAGGGACGAGTAGCTGGGAGGTGGGAGCAGTAGGGGGGAGGGGCTGCAGGGGCAGCAGCGGCAGGCAAAAACAGGCAAACAAGGCACAACAACAAAACAGCAATGGCACAATTGTAGCAAGAAACGAGACATGATCAGTAAAGCTGGCACAAATACAGGTACAAATAAGCAGTTAAGCAGGCAGAAGCAAGTAGGAAATAACAGGCATGAGGCAGCCTCGAACACCACCTCCTGGAGATCTCGGAGTCAGCAGCAGCTGTGTAGATGGTGGAGCTGCTGGGGAGCGGGCAGACCATGGACCAGAGTCAGAGGTCTTGCAAAAATATCGAGTCATAAATATCAATGTCAAAAATAACAACATCCTATATTTATAATTGAAAGTATAAAAATTTCGAGCAAAAAACATAATAATGTAAAAAATATAGCTGTACAAACTATCGATTTTAACATACGTGAAAAAAAAATATATTACATAATAAAAATAACTTTAAAATGTTTTTGGGGGATTTAATATACCTTTTAACAAATATAGTAAAATAATTTAATTAAAAAAATTGAAGCATACATGTATAATATATATAGTTATATATATATATATTACCTACTGGCGGTCGCCAGTAGGTAGTTATAGTTAGGACCCCTTTTCCATAGGAAATCCGCAACATTCTATTTTGAATAACTTTGGCGCCGGTCGATGAATCCTCGCGAATTTCTCAAAATAGGTGGGGCGCTACGCTCCGCTCCTACCCTGAAAGTCTCGGGGGGATTCGTCAAGCGGGGGCTGAGATAAAAGGGGGGTCCCAAAACGCGTTTTTCCCATGCATTTTTCCATAGGACCTTTAGAACGAGCTACAGCCCGAACGGCTGAACAGAATTACTAGAAATTTGGCAGAGAGGTAGCCATAAGGTCAAGGAAGTGCCTTTTGCAGGTCTGGTGTAAATCTGTTCAGTATTTCCTGAGTAAATAGCATTTAAAAGCATATATATATGTGGGCGGAGCCTAACCACACATCTCATCCTGAGATCTGATTGGCTGTCAGCACTTCATCCAAGAAGTGTTGGCAGCCATCTTGGGACAAATATACATGATAGCACCTCATTAAAAAGCATTGCAGTTAATAGAAGGTTTTAAGACTTTAGTTACATTATAAATCATTTGTTGATGGTACCATACTCATTTTAGGAATTGTGGTATGTTCTAAGGTGATTTCACCATGTGAAAAAGCCTTCTTCTGGGATATCATGATTGAGAGAAAAATATTTTCTCATGCTTTTACCACAGAGGTTTGGAAGGTGATCTATAGGCTAAACTGAGAGCTTATTTTCTGTAAATTCACATTATCTTTCTCAGTCATGTGAGAATGAAGTCTGATATTCTCAGTAAAACATGTACATCCAACAAGGGCAGAGACTGTCAGTTGATTCCTTTGTGTTCTACTGCAGCTTCCCAGAGTGTTCCAAAGAACTACTAGAGCGCTAACAGTCCTACTTATGATAAACGTATGGCACACCTGAAGCCATCTTGCTTGGATTAAAGTGGTAACTCTTAAAACATTTAATTTAAAAAGGAACAAAATGAGGGGGTTCATTTTTCCATAAAAAGTATGATTAGTGCTGCAGAAAGAAAAATTAGGGCACATTTTGAGTGACTTCTCAAATCCTCTTCTATTTCATTAAAAAATTCTGACATGCAGACTGAAACATGCACTTTCAATACCAGCAGCAGTTTTCCCTGGTGAGCAGTAGCTTTACTACAGTGATCTAATGAGCAAAAAGAGTGCTAACATTCTGAATTTATGGCAAATGTGTGACACATCTGAATGCCTTCTTGATGGAATCAAAGTAAAAAACTGAAAGTATTTCCTACTGAGGAGACTGCAGTAAATGAGGAAATTAGGAAACTTCATAACAAATAAGTCTCCCAAGATGGCCACCAGAGACAAAAGAGCCCAAATGTAGCCCAAATATCACCCAGATGTAGCCCAAGTATAGCCCAATGACAGAATGTCCCAGAATGTTCTTAAAAACAACTAGAGCGCTTACTGTCTTCATTATGACAAAAGTATGGCACACCTGAAGCCATCTTGATTGGAATAAACTGGTAACACTTAAAACATTTAATTTAAAAAGGAACACAATGAGGAGGTTCATTTTGCCATAGAAATTATGATTAATACTGAAGAAAGAAAATGAGGGCACATTTTGAGTGACTTCTCAAATCCTCTTCTATTTCATTAAAAAATTCTGACATGCAGACTGAAACATGCACTTTTAATACCAGGAGCAGACTTCCATGGTGGAGTAGTTTTACTACAGTGATCTAATGAGCAACTAGAGTGCTAACATTCAGAATTTATGGCAAATGTGTGACATATCTGAATACCTTCATGATGGAATCAAAGTAAAAAACTGAAAGCATTTCCTACTGAGGAGACTGCAGTACATGAGGAAATTAGGAAACTTCATAACAAATAAATCTCCCAAGATGGCCACCGGAGACAAAAGAGCCCAAATGTAGCCCAAAATCAACCAGATGTAGCCCAAATATAGCCCAATGACAGAAGTGTGCAAAACACTTATTATTTTGTGTTTTTGCAGTGTTATATAGTGCAGACTTGTCAGGTATTGGAGTGCTTTACATGAGCATTGGTTACATCACACAAGAACAAATTCATTTTGGTTGTAGACATGGGGAGACTAAGTGATTTGACCAGAATCACAGAATGTCGAGCTGAAGCAGAAACTTCAACCTGGTTCCCCAGTTGCAAAGTCTGCAGTTCTGGAAGTAACACCACATCCTCTCCCCTAAGTGCAACATTTAATCAAGTGGTCAACTGGATAAAAAAACATAAAGATAACAAATAATTTAAAAGTGCTTTGTCGCTATTTGAAAACTCAGAAAATATGTCCTTATTTTAGTCTTTTAGAGCACTAACCATAATTTTGATGCCAATAAGACCCTCTCATATATGTAATTTCTAAAGGAAATGCTCTAGGTATTACAGTTTTGATTACATCAAGATGATGTCAGGCGTTCCACACTTTTGTAATAAATATAGAATGTTAGCAATCTAGTTGTTCATTAGGATACTGTTGAGAGGCAGAGGCCAGGGGCACGGACTCTGAAAATTGAAGGCAGGTAGGAGGGTGCAAAGGCAACAATTTAACCACACTGAGCAGGCAGGAAGGGCCGTGGAAGCACAACAGACTATGGAGGGCAGTGGAAAGGGGGGCAGGGGCAACAAACCAACAATACAGGACTTGCAAGAGAGGCTGTTGGAGGGAAGATCTATTACGGGTCAAGGAAGCTAGGGGCGGTCCCCAGATCCCCGGGAGCCACCACAGAACTGAGCAGGAGAGTGAGTCAGGGACAAAAGGGGCACCTTAATTTGAGCCGGGGTGCCTAGGAACGCTTGCTCCAAAAATGAAGAAAACAGACATATGAGACATGGAATTGGAGGCAGAATACAATGGCAGTTTAATGAGAAGATGCAACTTCAAAGAAACCGCAGAATAGAGACATAAAGTACAAAAAACAGAATCCAGATAATCATACAGCTGTCATAATATTCTCTGTATCTCAATTAATGTACTGACAGAGAGAGAGAGAAAACACATCTATAAATGCATCATGAGAAACAAGTTACACCAAGGAAAATGTTACCTAGGAACACTCACGTTTACTCTTAGAGCAAGCATTCCTGCAATTACAATACAAAATCTTTTAAATGCAAAAGTAAAGAGAACAATGGTTAAACATAACATGACATTTCATATAGGTAAAATAGAATAAGATACTTCAAGCAAAGCAGAGCAAGACATTTTAAGCAAAGGAAGACAAGAGCTCCCAGCTCTTGGGGAAAACCTGCACTGCCTGTTAACCTACATACAGACGGCGAGGTAGTCCGTCGATATCTGTGGGTGCTCCCTTTTTATATCATTTTGTGGGCTCCTTTGCACGCTACATCTACCTACGTATGCTACCCAAAAGCTTCGACTGCAGATTTTACCAGACATTTCGTCATTTACCCACTTAATGCTGACAATGGACTGGGTGAAAAGGTCAGTCTCTCAGGCCAATCGCTTATCGTAAGTTCCATAGAGCAAGCAGAAAATAATGGGTATTGTACGGGAATTCAATATATTCATGTATAAAATCTCCTCAGTTCTCCTAACTTGACGCTCTGCGGTTGCCACTTCCTTAAAAGCGTGAAACCTGCCCAGGACGCAAGTACCAGTCCAGGATGCAGCCTACTGTATGTCGACAGCTTCAGGGGGATGTTGAACTTTGATACCGAGCACGGAGCACTCGGGTAGGGTGGGGGCTACTAGTTTGGATCAGAAGGCCTCGCAGACCTGCCTTCAGACTGCTATACACTAAAATTGCAGAGCTATGGTCAATTTAACAAAGAGGCCTACATATTGAACAGAAGGGCCTACACAGGGGTTTTATGCTGGCTGAGTGGTAAGGATGTCTCAGGAT
Source organism: Triturus cristatus (assembly GCF_964204655.1). Classification (NCBI taxonomy): domain Eukaryota; kingdom Metazoa; phylum Chordata; class Amphibia; order Caudata; family Salamandridae; genus Triturus; species Triturus cristatus. The sequence goes on along the minus strand of NC_140580.1, from coordinate 61,694,194 downwards.
AATTATATAGCAATACAGGACCCGCTGGTCAATTTAATACGGCCTACAAATGCAGCTGGCAGGGCAAGGACAAGGGTCTCATACTTCAGGTGTGGACAGAACGGGCCAGGGGCCCCCTGTGATACAAAATCTACCCTCCTTCAAGGCTGTGGCAATGTAATAGACCATTGTGGGCAGAAGGAAGAGGCAATGGTAGTACAACCATACATGCCAACAGACCCGATTCAGCCAGGAAACGTCCAATGTTTTTAAGCTCAAATGGGCTTTATTTGATCTGTCTCCTGTCTACAATATCCTCTTTTTCAATGTAACTCAAAGGGGAAAATCAATACCCCAGTTTTTTTTCAAAATCTCCCTCTTACCAAGTTCAAAATGTTCGCAAGTATGGTACATTGGATCATGGAAGGAAATGGGATAGGGACATGGACTTGGATAACAGAGGACAGGAGGGACATGGAGAGGTGCACCAAACTGACCCTGCAGGGCAGGCATCAGGGTTTGCAGCAGCACAATACACCACACAGGGCATGCAGGACGGGAGTGCAGCACAACAATCCATAGAAAGCAAGAGGGAGGGGACAGGACCATGCACATGGACAACAGAGAACAGAGGGGCAAGAGGCAATGGTAGCTAGCTGACCATAATGGACAGACAGGAGAGAAAGCTGCAGCATAACAGACCATAAAGGGCAGGAGGGACGGATCAGGGGCATTACAATGGAACAGACAAGCCAGGAGGGAGGGAGTAGGGCTGGGGGCAAGGGGGCAGGGCAGGAGCAGCAAGATAGCCATGGAGGTCAGGCAGTGGGCACTAGAAGCAAGACACACCATGTAGAGCAACAGTGAGACTGTGATGGCATACACACAGACCATGGAGGGAAGGTGGGAGGGGGTCAGGGGCAGCTAACTGACCACACAGGGAAGGTGGGAGGGGCCATGGCAGCACAGAAGACCATGCATGGCAAGTGGGAGGGTTAGTGGCAGCACAATGGCTATGATGGGCAAGAAGGAGGGTGGAGGGGCATGCACAAAGGACAATGGAGGATAGAAGGGAGGGTCAGGACCTGTGCACAGACAAGAAAGTTCAGGGGAAGGGACCTCACAACAGACCACACGGGGCAGGCAGGAGGAGCAGTTGCAGCACAACAGACCAGGGAGGGCAGAAGGGTGTGGCAGTACAATGGACCATGTAGGACAGGAGGAAGAGGATAGGGGCATGGCATGTGGACAGGCAGGGTGGAGGTGGCAGGGACAGGTTACAGTCATCTGACAATTCTAGGCAGGTGGGAGGGGAGTGGCAGCTCAACAGAACACTCAGAGTAGATAGGAGTGGCAGGTCCATGGGACATGGTGGGCAAAAAGGATGGAGCAGGGGCATGCACAAAGACATCGGAGGGCAGGGGGAAGGAGAATAGGGGCAGCAAGCTAAGCACAGAGTTTAAGCAGGAGGTCAATGATGGGGCATAGAATTGGGCAATGGAGGGCAGGAGGACTGGACTGGAACATCATACTAAATTGAGGGCAGTGGCAGCACATCAGACCATGCATGGCAGGAGGGAGGAGGCTAGTCCATGGATTCACACAACAGAGGATAGGGAGGAAGGGGATGGGGCAGCAAGCTAACTGTTCAGAGAAGGCGGGTATTAGGAACTTTATTGTTTTTAAAACATTGTGTCTGTGCGAACTACTTAAAATATGAACAAGTATGCAGCATAATCTCACTTTTATTCAGGAAGAAGAGGACGTTTGTGACTGTGACTCCGGGCTCACTTGGCAGAAACACCCCCTGACCCTCCACCCCCTATCGCAAAATGTAATGCCCGTGAAAAGGGTAGGTGAACACAGTGTTATATAGAACATAGTCCTGAGAGCATGATTGAAAATGAAAACTAGATATAGTGTATGGTATAAACTATGCACCAAAAAGTGTGATATAAGATGAACCGGGCGTGAAATATAATTTGCAATACATTGTGCGCAATGACAGATTCATTGGAGAACGCGAGATAGCACAGGCACTAGCGCGTGCTATGCGATATGCGCCTTGGAGTGTAATATGCACAGGGCAGTGTTGTGTAACCTAACTAGTCTCTAAAGTTGTAATATAAAATATGTGCTGGGGAGTGTAACGTTGCATATGCACTGTGACAAATATATGGATCCCAGATTGTAATATGTATGGCATAGCACTGTGCGTTATAACATAGGCATCGAGAAAGGCACGTTAGATGGGGCAATATAACCCGTGCGAAGACAAGTGTGGCATGACATATTCACGGGGTGGTGTTACAGTGCACATGGGCTAGAGAGTGTCATAGCATATGCACTAGCTAGTGGAATACAACACAGAGGTGTGTGGCACTCGGCAGGCAATGGTGGGTGTAACACAGCATTGGGCTCTGTCAGGAGCACGCTGTGACTCTCAAGTGATGTTCGTCCCCTTTCCAGAGAGTAAAATAAAAAGTATTACACATCCGGCAGTGGATGTGTGTTTTATTAACCGTGAGGGGGGTTTCTTGCATAGTTTTGGTCGAATTTTTGTCGAATCCCCTTTGAATGGCTTGGTGTGCATGTGTATTAAATGTGCCCGTCAATAGCTACCCATGTTTGTATAAATAAACGACAAGGGTGTCTACCAGGATTAGGCACGGTAGGGCATCAGACATGTCAGAGCTTCACTAGTGGTGTAAATACATTCCACGTGGATTCATTGCATGCATAGTCGCCTTTTAATGAATATCACGCAAATCGTCATGGTGATAGGTACGTACGGTTTGTCCAGCATGTCCTAGGTGTGTCTATAAATATATATTTTTTAAAAATAATAAAAAACAGTGGCCGGCCCTGGGGATTGGGGTCAAAAAAATATAATTAGGAGACTGGCCCTGGGGGATGGGGTCATCAGGGCCAATAAATTAGAATAAGAAGGGGAACCAAACAGCCCCCCTTCTTAAAAAACTAAAATAAATAAAAGACTGGCATCGTGCCGGAGGCCATGCCTCCTCCGTGCAGCACTCTGCAAACGCGCCCCCAACAGGCATCTCCAGTATGCGCCAGGGAGCTGCGCTGCAGCCAGGTGTTCTGAGGCCAAGCCCCTTTTTACACCTCTCTGCAACGCAGCTCTGTGGCGCTTACTGGAGGTACCTAGTGGTCTAGTTTGACCCTAGGGACCCTTAGGATTCAGGGGGACTCTCAACTTAGAACAGCCACAGGGCGCGTTTACACAGTGGTGAAGGAAGGGGACGGGGCCTGAGGTGACGTGTGCAAACACGCACTATGGCATGTTTTAAATTGGGGATATAATTTCCCTTCAATACTGAGGGCCCCTGGGGGCTAATTAGCCCACCAAGTGCTTCCAGTAAGCGCCACTGAGCTGCATTGCAGAGAGGTGGTCCAGGCCGTGCCACTTTTTACACCTCTCTGCAACGCAGCTCTGTGGCACTTACTGGAGGTACCTAGTGGGCTAGTTGGACCCTAGGGACCCTCAGGATTCAAATGAACTTAATCTCCCAACTAAAAATGGACACAGGGCGTGTTTACACAGTGGTGAAGGGAGGGGACGGGGCCTGAGTTAATGTGTGCAAAAACGCCCTGTGGCCTGTTTTAAGAGGTAGTTTTAATCCCCATGCCCTATTATACACTAGGGGCTTACAGAGGAGGTCATGCTAATCACAGGGGGACCCCAACGCATAATGTTCCCTAGTGTATGTAGGTGTTTTCACTGTATTCTAAGTGTCTTTTAACATAGCACTGGCTCTAGGACTGGTTAGTCAGACTCAGTTACCACCAGTATCCGTCTGAAAAAGTTGAGGGTACAGGATGATTTTGCAACAAGGCTTCTTTCTGCTCTTCTTTTTGTTCTTTCTGCACGTTATCCTTCTTCCTGCACTTATCTTCGTATTTGAGGACTTCTGTTGCTTCTTTCTGCACTTCTTTTGTTTCTTTCTGTGCATTTTTTCTTCTTTCTTCACATGTCCTATCTCTGTAGGCATAGTTAGAAATTAGCATTTAAAAAACCTTTGAAATTCACTGAAAAAACCATGGGTTTCACACACGTTATAGTTAGGAATTAGCATTTAAAAAACCTTAGAAATTCAATGAAAAAACCAAAGGTTTCACACATGTTATAGTTAGCTGGACATTTCACTCGTAAAAAACCATTGAAATTCCCCCGTTATAGTTAGTTCAGCTAACTATAACTCGCGCGCCCGCAATGCACTACTGATGACGTCACATATTACATCACTCATGACATGGTCACTGACATCACTCATGACATCACTGATGACATCTCAAATGACATCACTGATGACATCACTGATGACATCATCCAGTGATTGTGTGTTTTTATGAAAATTATATATTTTTTATATTTATGTATATCTCAAGGTCAAAGGAAGAATAAATGGGTATATAAGTGTCTAAATGGATACTTTTTTTTGGAATTTTTTTTGTGTAACTGACTGTTTAAGTGTATCATAGTGAATACATGGCTTACTGAGTAATCTTTAAATATTTAAATATCTGTATCAGTTTCTTACTTTGTGTATAAGTGGCTGCATGGGTTGGTGAGTAGCTACATGAGTGTCTATATAGGTTATTAGTTGGTTTTTTATCACTATGAGTGTCTGAGTTTCTGTATGGTTCGGTGGGGGGTATTACTTAGTGCATAGGTGCATGAATGAGTGACTCACTGTTTGTATGTGTTGAATACAGCATGTGTGCAGGACTGTATGGGTGGATGAGTGTGTGCATGGGTGTGTTAGTGAGTGAATGACTGTCTCAATAGTGTCTTTATGAGTAACTACATATGTTTTAAACTAGTATATGTGACTATTGGTGTATATAAGTGAGTATATGTGAGAGTGAGAGATTGGAAGAGTTCCTGTATGAATAAGTATGTGTTTCTATAAGTGATTGTTTAAAAGAGTAAGTATATGTAAGTTTCTGTAGAAGTAAGTGTGGTGGTGTGTGTATAACTGTATATGCAAGTAAATGGATGATTGATTCTTTATTAGCATGAGTGACTATGTGTGTGAGTTACTCTATGGATGAGTGGCATTGTGTAACGGGATGTACAGGTGTATGAGTACATATGATGAGTGAGTACATGTATGAGTGACTGTAGAGGACTGTTGGTGAATTACTGTATGTGTATGTGGTTCTTAGAATTACTGAATAGGTTGTTGTAACTGATATTGATATGTTCATTATTTTGAACATTTTAGTTTCTATTTTTGAATGTGTGTTTCAATGGTTATATTAGGGGGAGAGGAGGTCTGCCACTCTATCACAAGGATGATGTCATCAGTGATGTCATCAGTGATGTCATTTGAGATGTCATCAGTGATGTCATGAGTGATGTCAGTGACCATGTCATGAGTGATGTAATATGTGACGTCATCAGTAGTGCATTGCGGGCGCGCGAGTTATAGTTAGCTGAACTAACTATAACGGGGGAATTTCAATGGTTTTTTACGAGTGAAATGTCCAGCTAACTATAACATGTGTGAAACCTTTGGTTTTTTCATTGAATATATATATATATATATATATATATATTTTCACTTAAAAAACCATAGGTTTCACACACGTTATAGTTAGGTGGACATTTCCCTCGTAAAAAACCAATGAAATTCTCCCGTTATAGTTAGTTCAGATAACTGTAACTCGCTCGCCCGCAATCCACTGCTCATGACGTCACATATTACATCACTCATGACATGGTCAGTGGCATCACTCATGACATCACTGATGACATCATTCTTGTGATAGAGTGGCGGTCGCGCGAGTTATAGTTATCTGAACTAACTATAACGGGGGAATTTCATTGGTTTTTTACGAGGGAAATGTCCACCTAACTATAACGTGTGTGAAACCTATGGTTTTTTAAGTGAATTTGCAAGGTTTTTTAAATGCTAATTCCTAACTATAACGTGTGTGAAACCTATGGTTTTTAAGTGAATTTGTATGGTTTTTTATGCTAAGTTATGTATTTATTAATATTTTTTTTTTCAGGTTTTTCACCGTGCGCACACCGTGCGCGCAGCCGTGCACCCACAGTGCGCTTCACGCACTGTGCGTGCGCACCGAGCTCCTACGATGCGTTGTTTGTGCCGTGTGCGCACAGTGCGTGCACCCCGCGATTTTTAGAAAAAAAAATAAATGTTTATTTTACCCTTGGGGGTCCTTCAGTGACCCCCTGACAAAGGCTAGGTGGTCAGGAACTGTCCACCCTGCCCCCTTTTCACATTCTCCACCTTTGTTTTTCACTGCCTCAGACAGTGAAAAACAAAATGGCGGCCGACACTTCCTGATTTCGACCGATTCGAATGTTTACTGACATCTAACAACCAATCAGAATTGCGCGAGCGCACGTCACCGTGCGCGCACCATGCGCGCACGGTGCGCGCCTATAGATATATATGTACTTTTAACTGAAATTTTCTCAGGAACTACTGAACAGATTGACTCCAGATATTCAAAAGGCACATCCCTGACCTGAGGACTACTTCTCTGCCAAATTTCAAGTAATTCTGTGCAGCCGTTCGGGCTGTACCTTGGACTAAAGGTCCCTATGGAAAAATGCATGGGGAAAACGCGTTTTGGGACCCCCCTTTTTTCTCGGCCCCCGCTTGACTAATCACCCCGAGACTTTCAGGGTAGGAGCGGAGCGGAGCGCCCCACCTATTTTGAAAAATTCGCAAGGATTCGTCAACCGGCGCCAAAGTTATTCAAAATAAAATTTTCAGATTTCCAAAGGAAACACGGTCCTAACTATAACTATCTACTGGCGACCGCCAGTAGATAATGTATATTTATATATATATATTTACTTTAAAACAATTAATAAACTATCAATTTTAATGTATTTGATAATGCTATAAATATATTAACATTTACAAATAAATATATAAATCTATACATACACCTATAACATAAAATCGAATAAAAAAAACATTATATTATAAATTAAAACATTTAACTATTTAACCATCTTTAAACTTAAATTTTGCACTGCATTGAGTGTAACAGTAGGGAAAGTGTTGGATAGCGGAGAGGTAAAAATGACTATTCCCACTCCAGTGAGTGCAAAAGTAGGGTAAATGTTGTATAGCGGAGGGCTAAAAATTATTATTCCCACTCTAGTGAGTGCAACAGTAGGGAAAGTGTTGGATATGGGAGGGCTAAAAATAAGTATTCCTACTTCAGTGAGTGCAGAGTAGAGAAAATGTTGGATAGCGGAGGGGTAAAAATAACTATTCCCACTCCAGTGAGTGCAACAGTAGGGAAAGCGTTGAATAGCCGTGGGGTAAAAATTACTGTTCCCAATCCAGTAAGTGCAACAGTAGGGAAAGTGTTTGATAGCAGAGGGGGAAAATTTTATATTCCCACTCCAGCGAGTGCAACAGTAGGGAGAGTGTTGGATAGCGGAGCGGTAAAAATACCTTTTCTCACTCCAGTGAATGCAACAGTAGGGAAAGTGTTGGATAGCTGAGGGGTAAAAATGACTATTCCCAATCCAGTGAGTGCAACAGTAGAGAAAGTGTTGGATAGCAGAGGAGTAAAATTCACTATTCCCACTCCAGCGAGTTCAACAGTAGGGAGAGTGTTGGATAGTGGAGGGGTAAAAATTACTATTACCACTCCAGTGAGTGCAACAGTAGGGGAAGTGTTGCATAGCAGAGGGGTAAAAATTATTATTCCCAACCCAGTTAGTCTAACAGAAGGGAAAATGATGGATAGGGGAGTATTAAAAATTACTATTCCCACTCCAGTGAGTGCAACAGTAGGGAAAGTGTTGGATAGCAGAAGGGGAAATTTACTATATCACTCCAGTAAGTGCAACAGTAGGGAGAGTGTAAGATACCGGAGAAGTAAAAATTACAATTGGCACTCCAGTGAGTGCAACAGTAGCCAAAATGTTAGATAGCAGAGGGCTAAAAATTACTATTCCCACTCCAGTGAGTGCAACAGTAGGGAAAGCGTTGGATAGAGGAGGGGTTAAAATTACTACTCCCAATCCAGTTAGTGCAACAGTAGGGAAAGCGTTGGACAGCAGCGGGGTAAAAATTACTATTACCAATCCAGTTAGTCCAACACTAGGCAAAATGTTGGATAGCGGAGGGGTAAAAATTACTATTAACAATCCAGTGAGTGCAACAGTAGGGAAAGTTTTGGATAGCAGAGGGGTAAAATTTACTATTCCCACTCCAGCGAGTGCAACAGTAGGGAGAGTGGTGGATAGCAGAGGGCTAAAAACCTACTATTCCCACTCGAGCGTAGGGAAAGTGTTGGAATGCGAAGGGGTAAAAATGACTATTGCCACTCCAGTGAGAGCAAAAGTAGGGGAAGTGTTGCATAGCGGAGGGGTAAAAATTACTATTGCCAACCCAGTTAGTCCAATAGTAGGGAAAATGTTGGATAGCGGAGTAATAAAAATGACTATTCCCACTCCAGTGAGAGCAATAGTAGAGAAAATGTTGGATAGCAAAAGGGCAAAACTTTCTATTCCCACTCCAGTGAGTGGCAACAGTAGGGAAAGTGTTGGATAGCGGGAGGGTAAAATTTACTATTTCCACTCAGTGAGTGCAAAAGTAGGGAGAGTTTATGATCGCGGAGAAGTAAGAATTACTATTTCCACTCAAGTGAGCGCAACAGTGGCGAAAATGTTAGATGGCAGATGGCTAGAAATTACTATTCACACTCCAGTGAGTGCAACAGTAGGGAAACTGTTGGATAAAGGAGGTATACAAATAAGCATTCCCACTCCAGTGAGTGCAACAGTAGAGAAAATGTTGGATAGCGGAGGGGTAAAAAAAATATTAACACTCCAGTGAGGGCAACAGTAGGGAAAGCGTTGGATAGCGGAGTGGTTAAAATTACTATTCGCACTCCAGTGAATGCAACAGTAGAGTAAGTGTCGGATAGCAGAAGGGTAAACATTACTATTACCAATCCAGTTAGCCCAACAGTAAGGAAAATGTTGGATAGCAGAGGGGTAAAAATTACTATTCCCACTCCAGTGAGTGCAACAGTAGGGAGCGTGTAGATAGCAGAGGGGTAAAATGTACTATTCCCACTCCAGCGAGTGCAACAGTAGGAAAAGTGTTGGAAGCGGAGGTGTAAAAATGACTATTCCCACTCCAGTGAGTGCAAAAGTATGGGAACTGTTGCATAGCGGAGGGGTAAAAATGACTATTCCCACTCCAGTGAGTGTAACAGTAGGGGAAGTGTTGGATAGCAGAGGGGTAAAAATTACTATTCCCAATCCAGTTAGTCCAACAGTAGGGAAAATGTAGGATAGCGGAGTAGTAAAAACTAGTAAACTCCAGTGAGAGCAACAGTAGAGAAAATGTTGGATAGGAGAGGGGTAAAAATTACTATTACCTCTCCAGAGAATGCAACAGTAGGGAAAGTGTTGGATAGCGAAGGGTAAAATTTACTATATCCACTCCAGTAAGTGCAACAGTAGGAAGAGTGTAAGATAGCGGAGAAGTAAAAACTTACTATTCCCACTCCAGTGAGTGCAACAGTAGCCAAAATGTCAGATAGCAGAGGGCTAAAAATTACTATTCCCACTCCAGTGACTGCAACAGTAGGGAAAGCGTTGGATAGCGGAGGGGTTAAATTACTATTCCCAATCCAGTTAGTCCAATAGTAGGCAAAATGTTGGATAGCGGAGGGGTAAAAATTACAATGACCAATCCAGTGAGTGCAACAGTAGGGAAAGTTTTGAATAGCAGAGAGGTAAAATTTACTATTGCCACTCCAGCGAGTGCAACAGTATGGAAACTGTTGGATAATGGAGGGATAAAAATAAGTATTCCCGCTCCATTGAGTGCAACAGTAGAGAAAGTGTTGGACAGCAGAGGCTTAAAACTTACTATTCCCACTCCAGTGAGTGCAACAGTAGGGAAAGTGTTGGATAGCGGAAGGGTAAAATTTACTAATTCCACTCCAGTGAGTGCAACAGTAGGGAGAGTGTAGGATAGCGGAGAAGTAAAAATTACTATTCCCACTCCAGTGAGTGCAACAGTAGCGAAAATGTTAGATAGCAGAGGGCTAAAAATTACTATTCACACTCCATTGAGTGCAACAGTAGTGAAAATGTTAGATAGCAGAGTGCTAAATATTACAATTCACACTCCTGTGAGTGCAACAGTAGGGAAACTGTTGGACAATAGAGGGATACAAATAAGTATTCCCACTCCAGTGAGGGCAACAGTAGGGAAAGCGTTGGATAGCGGTGGGGTTAAAATTACTATTCCCACTCCAGTGAGTGCAACAGTAGCGAAAATGTTAGATATCAGACGGCTAAAAATGACTATTCCCACTCCAGTGAGTGCAACAGTAGGGAAACTGTTGGATGATGGAGGGATAAAAATAAGTATTCCCACTCCATTGAGTGCAATAGTAGAGAAAGTGTTGGACAGCAGAGGGGTAAATCTTACTTTTCCCACTCCAGTGAGTACAACAGTAGGGAAAGTGTTGGATAGCGGAAGGGTAAAATCTACTATTTCCACTCCAGTGAGTGCAAAAGTAGGGAGAGTGTAGGATAACGGAGAAGTAAAAATTACTCTTCCCACTCCAGTGAGTGCAACAGTAGCGAAAATGTTAGATAGCAGAGGGCTAAAAATTACTATTCACACTCCAGTGAGTGCAACAGTAGGAAAACTGTTGGATAATGGAGGGATACAAATAAGTATTCCCACTCCAGTGAGTGCAACAGTAGAGAAAATGTTGGATAGCGGAGGGGTAAGAATAGCTATCCTCACTCCAGTGAATGCAACAGTAGGGAAAGTGATGGATAACAGAAGGGTAAAAATTACTATTACCAATCCAGTTAGCCCAACAGTTGGGAAAATGTTGGATAGCAGAGGGGTAAAAATTACTATTCCCACTCCAGTGAGTGCAACAGTAGGGAGAGTGTGGATTAACAGAGGGTTAAAAATTTACGTTCCCACTCGAGCGAGTGCACTAGTAGAGAAAGTGCTGGAAGCGGAGGGGTAAAAATGACTATTCCCACTCCAGTGAGTGCAACAGTAGGGGAAGTGTTGTATAGCAGAGGGGTAAACATTTCTATTCCCAATCCAGTTAGTCCAACAGAAGGGAACATTTTGGATAGCAGAGTAGTAGAAATGACTATTCCCACTCTAGTGAGAGACACAGTAGTGAAAATGTGGGATAGCGGAGGTGTAAAAATTAATATTCTCACTCCTGTAAGTGAAACAGTAGGGAAAGTGTTAGACAGCAGAGGGATAAAACTTACTATTCCCACATCATTGAGTGCAACAGTAGGGAAAGTGTTGGATAGTGGAGAGGTAAAATTTACTTTTCCCACTCTAGTGAGTGCAACAGTAGGGAGAGTGTAGGATAACTGAGAAGTAAATATGACTATTCCTACTTCAGTGAGGGCAACAGTAGCGAAAATGTTAGATAGCAGAGGGCTAAAAATGACTATTCCCACTCCAGTGAGTGGAACAGTAGGGAAACTGTTGGATAATGGAGGGATATAAATAAGTATTCCCACTCCATTGAGTGCAACAGTAGAGAAAGTGTTGGATAGCATAGGGGTAAAACTTACTATTCCCACTCCAGTGAGTGCAACAGTAGGGAAAGTGTTGGATAGCGGAAGGGTAAAATTTACTAATTCCACTCCAGTGAGTGCAACAGTAGGGAGAGTGTAGGATAGCGGATAAGTAAAAATTACTATTTCCACTCCAGTGAGTGCAACAGTAGCAAAAATGTTAGATAGCAGAGGGCTAAAAATTACTATTCACACTCCAGTGAGTGCAACAGTAGGGAAACTGTTGGATAATAGAGGGATACAAATAAGTATTCACACTGCAGTGAGGGCAACAGTAGGGAAAGCATTGGATAACGGAAGGGTAAAAATTACTATTACCAATCCAGTTAGCCCAACATTAGGGAAAATGTTGGAAAGCAGAGGGGTAAAAATTACTATTCCCACTCCAGTGAGTGCAACAGTAGGGAGAGTGTAGGATAACGGAGAAGTAAAAATGACTATCCCAACTCCAGTGAGTGCAACAGTAGCGAAAATGTTAGATAGCAGAGGGATAAAAATGACAATTTCCACTCCAGTGAGTGCAACAGTAGGGAAACTGTTGGACAGCAGAGGGGTAAAACTTACTATTCCCACTCCAGTGAGTACAACAGTAGGGATAGTGTTGGATAGCGGAAGGGTAAAAATTACTCTTCCCACTCCAGTGAGTGCAACAGTAGGGAAAGTGTTGGATAACTGAAGGGTAAAATTTACTAATTCCACTCCAGTGAGTGCAACAGTAGGGAGAGTGTAGGATAGCGGAGAAGTTAAAATTACTATTCCCACTCCAGTGAGTGCAACAGTAGCGAAAATGTTAGATAGCAGAGGACTAAAAATTACTATTCACACTCCAGTGAGTGCAACAGTAGCGAAAATGTTAGATAGCAGAGGGCTAAAAATTACAATTCACACTCCTGTGAGTGCAACAGTAGGGAAACTGTTGGACAATAGAGGGATACAAATAAGTATTCCCACTCCAGTGAGGCCAACAGTAGGGAAAGCGTTGGATAGCGGAGGGGTTAAAATTACTATTCCCACTTCAGTGAATGCAACAGATCGGAAAGTGTTGGATAACGGAAGAGTAAAAATTGCTATTGCCAATCCAGTTATCCCAAAAGTAGGGAAAATGTTGGATAGCGGAGGTGTAAAAATTACTATTCCCACTCCAGTGAGTGCAACAGTAGTGAAAATGTTAGATATCAGACGGCTAAAAATGACTATTCCCACTCCAGTGAGTGCAATAGTAGGGAAACTGTTGGATGATGGAGGGATAAAAAAAAGTATTCCCACTCCATTGAGTGCAATAGTAGAGAAAGTGTTGGACAGCAGAGGGGTAAAACTTACTTTTCCCACTCCAGTGAGTACACCAGTAGGGAAAGTGTTGGATAGCGGAAGGGTAAAATTTACTATTTCCACTCCAGTGAGTGCAACAGTAGCAAAAATTTTAGATAGCAGAGGGCTAACAATTACTATTCACACTCCAGTGAGTGCAACAGTAGGGAAACTGTTGAATAATGGAGGATTACAAATAAGTATTCCCACTCCAGTGAGTGCAACAGTAGCGAAAATGTTAGATAGCAGAGGGCTAAAAATTACTATTCACACTCCAGTGAGTGCAACAGTAGGGAAACTGTTGGATAATGGAGGGATACAAATAAGTATTCCCACTTCAGTGAGTGCAACAGTAGAGAAAATGTTGGATAGCGGAGGGGTAAGAATAGCTATCCTCACTCCAGTGAGGGCAACAGTAGCGAAAGCCTTGGCTAGCGGAGGGATTAAAATTACTATTCCCACTCCAGTGACTGCAACAGTAGGGAAAGTGATGGATAACGGAAGGGTAAAAATTACTATTACCAATCCAGTTAGCCCAACAGTAGGGAAAATGTTGGATAGTAGGGGGGTAAAAATTACTATTCCCACTCCAGTGAGTGCAACAGTGGGGAGAGTGTCGATAGCAGAGGGGTATAATTTACTGTTCCCACTCCAGCGAGTGCAACAGTAGGGAGAGTGTTGGATAACAGAGGGGTAAACATTTATATTCCCACTCGAGCGAGTGCACTAGTAGGGAAAGTGCTGGAAGCGGAGCGGTAAAAATGACTATTCCCACTCCAGTGAGTGCAACAGTAGGGGAAGTGTTGTATAGCTGAGGGGTAAAAAATGCTATTCCTAATCCAGTTAGTCCAACAGAAGGGAACATTTTGGATAGCAGAGTAGTAGAAATGACTATTCCCACTCTAGTGAGAGCAACAGTAGTGAAAATGAGGGATAGCGGAGGTGTAAAAATGAATATTCCCACTCCAGTGAGTGCAACAGTAGGGAATGTGTGAGACAGCAGAGGGATAAAACTTACTATTCCCACACCATTGAGTGCAACAGTAGGGAAAGTGTTGGATAGCGGAAGGGTAAAATTTACTATTTCCACTCCAGTGAGTGCAACAGTAGCGAACATTTTAGATAGCAGAGGGCTAACAATTACTATTCACACTCCAGTGAGTGCAACAGTAGGGAAACTGTTGGATAATGGAGGGATACAAATAAGTATTTCCACTCCAGTGAGTGCAACAGTAGCGAAAATGTTAGATAGCAGAGGGCTAAAAATTACTCTTCACACTCCAGTGAGTGCAACAGTAGGAAAAGCCTTGGATAGTGGAGGGATTAAAATTACTATTTCCACTCCAGTGAATGCAACAGTAGGGAAAGTGATGGATAACGGAAGGGTAAAAATTACTATTACCAATCCAGTTAGCCCAACAGTAGGGAAAATGTTGGATAGCCGAGGGCTAAAAATTACTATTCCCACTCCAGTGAGTGCAACAGTGGGGAGAGTGTCGATAGCAGAGGGGTATAATTTACTGTTCCCACTCCAGCGAGTGCAACAGTAGGGAGAGTGTTGGATAACAGAGGGGTAAACATTTATATTCCCACTCGAGCGAGTGCACTAGTAGGGAAAGTGCTGGAAGCGGAGGGGTAAAAATGACTATTCCCACTCCAGTGAGTGCAACAGTAGGGGAAGTGTTGTATAGCAGAGGGGTAAAAATTGATATTCCCAATCCAGTTAGTCCAACAGAAGGGACTAGTTTGGATAGCAGAGTAGTAGAAATGACTATTCCCACTCTAGTGAGAGCAACAGTAGTGAAAATGAGGGATAGCAGAGGTGTAAAAATTAATATTCCCACTCCAGTGAGTGCAACAGTAGGGAAAGTGTTAGACAGCAGAGGGATAAAACTTACTATTCCCAAACCATTGAGTGCAACAGTAGGGAAAGTGTTGGATAGTGGAGAGGTAAAATGTACTTTTCCCACTCCAGTGAATGCAACAGTAGGGAGAGTGTAGAATAACGGAGAAGTAAATATGACTATTCCTACTTCAGTGAGGGCAACAGTAGCAAAAATGTTAGATAGCAGATGGCTAAAAATGACTATTCCCACTCCAGTGAGTGGAACAGTAGGGAAACTGTTGGATAATGGAGGGATATAAATAAGTATTCCCACTCCAGTGAATGCAACAGTAGGGAAAGTGTTGGATAGCAGAGTTGTACAAATTACTATTCCCAATCCAGTGAGTGCAACAGTAGGGAAAGTGTTGGACAGCAGAGGGGTAAAACTCACTATTCCCACTGCATTGAGTGCAACAATAGGGAAAGTGTTGGATAGCTGAGAGGTAAAATTTACATTTCCCACTCCAGTGAGTGCAACAGTAGGGAGATTGTAGGAGAACGGAAAAGTAAAAATGACTATTCCTACTCCAGTGAGTGCAACAGTAGCAAAATGTTAGATAGCAGAGGGCTAAAAATGACTATTCCCACTCCAGTGAGTGCAACAGTAGAGAAAGTGTTGGACAGCAGAGGGGTAAAACTTACTATTCCCACTCCAGTGAGTGCAACAGTAGAGAAAGTGTTGGACAGCAGAGGGGTAAAACTTACTATTCCCACTCCAGTGAGTGGAACAGTAGGGAGAGTGTAGGATAGCGGATAAGTAAAAATTACTATTTCCACTCCAGTGAGTGCAACAGTAGCGAAAATGTTAGATAGCAGAGGGCTAAAAATTAGTATTCACACTCCAGTGAGTGCAACAGTAGCGAAAGATAGCAGAGGGCTAAAAATTACTATTCACACTCCAGTGAGTGCAACAGTAGGGAAACTGTTGGATAATAGAGGGATACAAATAAGTATTTACACTCCAGTGAGGGCAACAGTAGGGATTGGATAGCGGAGGGGTTAAAAATACTATTCCCACTTTAGTGAATGCAACATTAGGGAAAGTGTTAGATAACAGAAGGGTAAAAATTACTATTACCAATCCAGTTAGCCCAACAGTAGGGAAAATGTTGGATAGCAGAGGGGTAAAAATTACTATTCCCACTCCAACCTCAATAATCTTTATTTAGATATAACACAGATATCTTTAAAAGAAATTACAAAATTCACATTAGAAACCAACTGTTTTATATGTAAATTACAGTAGGAGCAAGATGGCGGCTAAGTTGCTGGCTGTGTGAGCGGTCTGCTCCCCTCCCGGACTCTCCAGTGACCCTTTGTGATGTGGAGCGCATGAAAGCCTACTCGACTTGGGATGCTTTGGCGGTTTTTGCTACACCGCGTTTACTCACCGCTCACCTTTCGTTTGTGCTCGCACCGGAGTGAGAATTGTGCCGTTGCTACTTTGAATCTGAAGGTACGATTTTCTGCCACAATGCCGCCCAAGAACCAGCAACGGGTGTCGCGCGTCAAACCTGCCCTCCCCCCGGTGTGCCCCCGCTCGACAACTGGAGACATCTCAGGCCAAAAGACATCGGCAATTTTACAGGAGGGGGGAGCGTCCGACGCCATGATCGGTGAGGAGCATTCCTTCTTGGAGGGAGCGAAGCTCAAGGTTCCGGCATTATTCCATAAAAACAAAGGCAAGACAGCACTCGGTAAGCAAACTGGAACACCAGCACTACCCGCTATGGCCCCACAGCCGCTAACCCCACTACCTGCTAAGGAGGAAAATGCATTGATAGCGGAGCCACAGCGTCAGTGCAATGTCCCTGATGCTGGGTTACCGGAGAACGGCATTATGGGAGTAGTAGTTCCCCCACAAACATCGAGTTTGCTGATGAGAGCTGAGCAGACTGATGTGGTCCCAAAAGCTAAACTTATGGCCCCCGGAGGCAAGAGCACAACGAACAACACTGAAACCACAGGGGTTCTTTTGGGGGGTCACACATCAGGACCTGGTGTCAACACTGAGTGTTCTATTATGGAGGCTCAAGATAAAGCCTCTGTCGGAGACGATTTTTTTTCACTCTCTGATCGCTCCTCTACGGAAAGTCTAGTTGAGGACTGGCTTGGTGAGGGCTGTTCGGGTGGGGAAGATGACGCTGATGCGACGGCTAGGCTGTGTCAAACTTCTATGGCAGAAATGCAAGAGCGTTCCTTCGCTACTAGAAATATACCTGGGTCTGAAGATTTTGCAAACGGCACCTATAAAAATTCTTCAAACCTTTCTGCTAATACTCAACATCAACATTCAACCGCACTCTTGGGCTTTTCCAATCAAGAACATCAAGAAATTACGCTCAATACTATTTATGATGTTATAATGGCACAAAGAGCGGAGGCACAAGCAGAGAACCTCCGCACACAGACCGCGCTCAAAAAACTACAGAATTCCTTACGAAGGGTAGCCAAATCATGTGCTGATTCTGCAACAAGAATAGGGGAAGCCGAAACACGGATATCAAACCTGGAGGATGAAGTAGCGTCCCAGAAAAAAGAAATTACTTCATTGAATGCCAATAGAGATGACTATATATGGAAACTAACCGATATGGAAAATAGGCTAAGACGAAACAATCTTAGAATTCTTGGGGTACCGGAGGGAAAAGAAGGGACAGACACTCGGAAGTTCGTGGTGGATCTTCTGACCGAAGCCTTCCCCGATACTAGCAGCTGGGACTGGAAACTAGAAGTTCAGAGGGCTCATCGATTTCCGTTTTTTCAAAAGAAAACAGCTGCTCAAGAAACCTCTTTTCCCCGAGCAATCTTAATTAATCTAAATCATTTCCTTGCTCGGGAGGCTCTTTTTGATCTGGCTCGCCCTAATAAGAGAGCCCATGCTATGGGCTGCGAATTTTTTGTGAGACCTGACTTCTGTCAATCAACGGTGGATCTCAGGTGGAGATTCCGACAGCTGATCCCGAAATTCCAAGAGAAAGGGGCGCAAGTCTATCTTCAAAACCCTGCGAAACTCAAAATTATCATAAAAGGACGGTCATCAGTATTTACGGAAGAGGCTACTGCTAAAGAATGTCTACATAAGCTATAGAGGTTCTTAGCCTTTCTCAGTTTAATAGTCTGGTTGGGATGGTCTCGGTTAGGTTAGGCATGGTAAGGCACGGATCGGCTATACTCCAAATTTGGAATAAAGGTCCGGGGGGGGGGGATAGGGGTGGCAGCCAACTCATCACCATCTTTGGGACAGTGTCCCCTTGCTCCATGGGAAGGGTAAGGTTGGGTTGGGGAGGGGCTGGGGTGGGGGTTGATGGGTCACAGGTGGGGGGTGGAGGGGGGTGGAATGAAAAATCAGCATTGATGTTTTTGTTTATATTTGTTACTTATTGTTTGATATTAGAGGCCTGGCTAAAAAATAGCAATACAAGGGCTGTTGCATGGACTAGTTTTGATGTAGACATGATCAATCTTCTTTTGTCTAAGTTTAAAAAATTGTTATTTAATGAGGAAAATACAGCTTTGTACGTTAAACATATGTGGTCTGAATGACCTTAAAAAGAGACTGGTTTTCGCACAAATAGCCAGGGCCCTCGCATGGGACATTGTCTGTCTTCAAGAAACACACATTGCTTGGGCCAACAGGTTATGGCTTAAAAAGTTGGGGTTGGAATTGATTACTTGTTCTAAGCAGTCTACTAATACAAGAGGTGTAGCAATTTTTTGTAAACCAGGTGCTGTCCCCTGTAAAAAGCATAAAGAGGATAAATACGGTCGGTGGGCCATTATTGAGGCTGGGTTTGATACAGGGGAGGTCATAACTGTATGCACTATATACGGCTCCAATGTAGATGATCCCGAATTATATGACTCCCTTAATTTGGAATTAGCCTTATGGCCCCACTCTATCATATTATGCGGTGATTTTAATATACATTTAGCCGAAACATCTAATATAAAGTCAGGGACTGATTATACAGGTCGGAAACCAAAAGTTTTTAGATCCTTATGCAACTTAGCAAGGAAACAAAGTCTTTACGATGCTTGGAACCAACTTAATAAATCCCAGCAAGGCAGCACCTTTTACTCTGCTCCCCATAAAAAATTAGTGCGCCTGGACTATATTTTTGCTTCATCCTCCATTTTGGCAGATGCTACTATCATGTTACTGCCTAGAATGATATCAGATCACAATCCTCTTGTGTTAAACTTTCAGATCTCTACAGGGCCATGTACAAAATATAAATGGACTTTTGATAGGAAGCTATTAGTAGACGAAGAATATCGGAACTGTATCAAACTTTGGCTCCCAAACTTTTTTGTAAATAATAATGGCTCTGCTCCAGATACAACGGTCTGGGATACTTTTAAAGCTGGTGTAAGGGGGGAAACCCTTAGATATGTACTTAAGAAACGTAATGTCATAAGACAAAAAAACGAACAAGATATGTTAAAGTTAAGCGCATTGGAACGAGAACTGGCTCAAAAGATTAAGGATCGAAAGGATGTCTCTACTATACAAATTAACCTCGTTAAACAGAGATCTTTAATTTATAATCATCATGCGGATGAAACGGCAGCTAAATATCAGACATTCCGAAGTGAATGCTTTGAATATGGAGAGCGGGTGGGGAAAACACTGGCCAATAGAATAAGGCAAAAGCAGTCCCAAAGCAAAATTGATAAAATAAAGGACATTGATGGGTCCCTGCAAAACTCGGAGCCTGGTATCTTGGAGGTATTTAAACAATTTTACCAAAAACTCTACGAAAATGGGGAAACTCTCGACCCGCGGGGCTATTTAGGTGAAATCACTACGGTGGGTCTGAGCCTGGCTGAGAGGGAAAGTCTGTCTACTCCTATATCATGGGAGGAAATTACTCAGGCAATGGAATCCTTGCCAAGGGGGAAAGCAATGGGGCCGGATTCGATCCCTCTGGAGTTCTATATCTCTTTCCAGGTTGAGCTTCAGGAAGTGTTACTATCTCTCTTCCAGCAAGCTTTTTTGGGTCTCTTGGTCCAAAACAATCATAATCGTTTTCAAAAAGAAAGGTAAGGATGCGGTTGAGCCAGGCTCATACCGCCCCATCACACTAATAAACTCAGACAGCAAGATCTTTTCCAAGATTCTTGCTAGAAGACTTGGAAAGATCATTCCATCACATGTCTCATTACGTCAGCATGGGTTTGTGGCAGGCAGAGGCACTACGGATCATGTCCGGCGTATAATTTCTCTTCTGGACTGGTCTCAGGTCTCTAAAGTTCCAATAGGGGTGGCCCTGTTGGATGCTGAGAAAGCATTCGACAGGGTCTCCTGGGAATTTTTATGGGCAACTCTCTATTGGAAAGGGTTTCCATCTTCCTTTATTAAGGCTATACAAGCTATGTACACCTGTCCAGCTGCCACAATCCGTATTTCAGGTAATTGCTCTGGGGAGTTTAAGATCCACAGGGGTACTCGGCAGGGGTGTCCCTGTTCCCCTCTCCTGTTTGCTCTTTATATCGAGCCCCTTTTGATTAAGATTGAGCATGATCTGCAGATTATTCCAGTACAGCCTGTGACCGAGTCGGTAAAAGTTCTAGCCTATGCGGATGACGTGGCTGTGGTCACATTAGATGTCCCCAATGCAGTGAGACGTATTGAATTTTTGACATCAGAATTTGGTGCCGTGTCTGGCTATAAGTTGAACCTACACAAAACCCAAATTCTTTATACTGGCTCTGATGTATTATCTGGCGTTAATATAGTTACAGAGACGACTTACCTTGGGGTGAAAATTGCGGCCAATGTACAGTCTATAGTCAGTTTAAATTTTGATCCCACCCTAACCTTAACAAATAAAATGCTAGAGAATCTGGATTACTTGCATCTATCATTATATGGCAGGTGTAATGTTATTAAGATGGTAGTCTTCCCGAAATTTCTCTATTTATTCCGCACGATCCCACTTCTGGTCCCTAATTCAATCTTTATGAAAATCGAAAGAATATGCTCCCGCTTTTTATGGGGGTATAAAAGAACAAGGAGAACCTATAAAAAACTAAGTTCAGCCAGGGATAGGGGGGGATTAAATATCCCTCAATTCCAACACTATTATTGGATGGCTATGTTACAACACATGGGAACTCTGTTTTTTGGTGGACAGTCTTACAAGGATCCAGCTAATTCCCCATCTATTTATGAACTTGTTTTTGGCCCAGAAGCTAACTATATGTTCTTTAAGTTTATTGAGCCCAGCTATTACAAAAAGACACGTTTCAAGATTCTAGCTGCAGCTGTAGCAATCTGGTCAAAAATTTGTAAACATTTTTCTTTTAAGGAATATAATCGATATATGCCTGTGGGAATATCAGGCAAACTTCCTACAATTTTTTCTGATTATATAATGAGGAGGTGGAGCGCTCAGGGTGTCAGATCCATTGGTGACTTTTATATAGGAAAACAATTAATCTCATTTGCAGAACTCCAAGAAAGATTTGGGCTGCCACATACAGACTTCTTTAAATACCTCCAAATTCGCAGCTTTTTAGCCAATTTAGAGTTAAAAGGACAGATTAGCCTGGAAAAGAACTCGATACTTGAATGTGTAAAAGGGAGATGTAAGATCTCTCAACTTGTCAAAATTATGACTGCATGTCAACAGGATGACCTTGCTTTATATGAGCACCGCTGGGAGATGAGGTTGGGGATAACAGGGGTTGACCTGCAAACCGTATTTAATCTAGCCGATCGGCTATTATTTTCAGGTAGGCATAAGAGTCAATATTTCATGGCTATCTTTGACCTATACTATTCTCCAGCTAAGGTAGCTAAATGGGGGGCAAATCGAGGGGTCTTCTGTCCCAGATGCACTTTAAGGGCTGCAGATTTGGTCCACATGATATATGACTGCCCCGTTATCTCCCCTTGGCTTAAGGAGATACAAAACTTCTTGAATATAAGTCTAGGCATCTCAGTTAATCTGTCACCTCAACTAGTCTTGTTTGGTGTCGAGTTTGATGCAAATGTTAGAACCCGCTCTGCTCCTGAGAAAGGATTTCTGTTTCTATGTATGGTAATTCTCCGATTATGTATCACTTCCCAATGGATAAACCCCGATCCACCGTCTTTTAGTATGTGGATGACTAAATTACTCTCTCTGTATAAGTTGGAAACCGCTTTGTACAAACTTAAAGGCAGGGAGAAAAAGAAATTTGGACTATCACTATGGGCTCCAATTAAGAACTGGATATGATTAAATTTGTTATCCTTTACGCTGAATTTCCACTGTTTGCAGCTATGACCGACTGTCTTTTCTTTGGGTTAAAGTCTCTTTTCTATGTATCATGTAACAAATGTTAATATTATGAAACTGTTATATCACCAATGCTGATTCTTTAAAAATTCAAAAATAAAAATTAAAAAAAAAAAAAAAGAAACCAACTGTTTTAAAATACAAAAAAAGCAAGCAGCAGTTCAGTAACCATAATAAAAGTAGAGATCTTCTACATCCTGAACCACCTGATTCAATGACATTTGAATAATAGCAGACGTGTAAAAAGTAATGTACAAAACTGTTCAGACATTTTTTTTTTTGTTACGCTGACTATAAAAATACAACATACATATTAAAGACAAGGCAGTGTTCTTTGGAATACAGTTTGATGAGTTGACCTATCAGATTGCAGAGCATGATAATCATTTCATTTCATCTTCCCTAAAATTTTATTAGCAAGGCCTCTTTTGCATAAAATTACGATATGCTTGCTGAATAAAAGTTATTAAACCCAGGTTTAAATCTGTATTTTCGGGGTTCAGGGCCGCGATAATGGCTTGCCTACATGTCCGAACACCCAGCCTATTCCACTCTAATTTGAGTTTGCACCTGCGTTGAGAATTAAAGGCTGGGCAAAGACAAACCACATGTAACAGAGTTTCGGCTGTCTTGCCACACCCTCTACAGATTACATTTTCCGACGTGCGTCGCCAAGGGGGCAAATCTTGCATGAAACGCCAGTCACCCATTCTGATTGCCATAAAACTGCGTTTTAGATACAATGAATATGTGCAAGACAGGTAGGTGGCGGGGGCTAGCCGTCTGTATGAATTTACAAGGGCCCAAGCATAACTGCGTTTGGTAAGGAGTGCCTTATCCATTATGAGAGAACTCATTCTCACACATTTTTTGATGACAGTTTTAAATGCTGCTCGACTGGGGTTGAGGGCCCATAGCTCACTCGCCGACATTTGATGGATATGGTCCTTGAAAAGACAACCAAACGTACCTCCAGGGTTTTTCTGGGTGCTTTCTAACCAGACTAAGGATTCTAATGTGCCTAAGTCCGCTTGCCTCAATTTATGACAGAGGTTTAAATATGTACCGATGTTAGAAACATCATTATTCAGTATCCCTAGCTCTAATCTTACCTGGGCTGCGGATGCGGAGTTTGGCAAATGGAGTACCTTTTTATAAATTTTGGTCGTATGTTGATTTAAGGCAGTATTCAGCTTACCCCTGAATATCTCTATGCCGTATGATAAAGTAGGGCCAATTTTTGCTCTCAGAACTTCTAAGAGTGGTAAGAGAGTTGGGCCGGAGTTATTTCTCGAGAGCTTAGCTAATGACACTGCAACTGTCATAGCTTTATCTGCGATCTCGTTACGATGTTTAATAAGATTACCCCTAGAGTCCAAATGGACACCTAGGTACTTGTACGAGTGTCCTACGACAAGGCTTGTGTTGTTATATGACCATCCTCCAACAGTGTGCCGTTTCCGACCAAATGGGACAACTTGTGTTTTCTTTAAGTTAACCTCTAGTTGGTTCATGGTCGTATTGGTGTACAGTTTATCGAGGAGCCTTTGCAGCCCGACCCTAGTGAGGCTAAAGAGAACCAGGTCGTTGGCATATAAAAGATTACTTAATGCCGTACCTCCTACCTTTGGGGGGGTGACTGTTAGTGTCATCCAGTGAAGTTGACAAGTCCGCTATGAGCAGGTTAAAAAGCATGGGGGCCAGCACGCATCCCTGCTTCACGCCTCTTGATGTCGAGATTTTCCGGGAGAGATGCGTGCCGGACCCCAACTTCACCCTGACCCAAGTTCTGGAGTGGAGTTGTATGATTGCCTCCAAAAGTTTATCAGGGATCCCCCATTTCCTCAGCTTTTCCCATAAGGCAGCCCTCGGAACCCTGTCAAACGCTGCTTTAAAGTCGACAAAACAGCAGAACACTGATCTAGATGTGGAGAGTGCTTTGTCTACGATAGTTGACAGTGCTAATAGATTGGTCATCGTCCCGGATTTGGCAATAAAACCTGTTTGATTAATTGGTATCAGTTTGTGGTCCTTTGCCCATAGGCTCAACTCCTCCAACAGGAGACCCGCATAATGCTTCGCCGGTCCTAGGAAGCTTGTTTCCGGTCCAGGGAAGGCATGGCTTGGCAGTTCGGGCTGGACTGTTCCCATGAGGCACAGGGTCAGACTGATTTGCATACGGCCATGTCTGAACTGGGGTGGCAGAGTGGGCTAAAGAACGGTGATGGATCACACCCAGATCTGTTGACTGGGTGTGAGTGTTTGATTGGTTCTGATGCTCCGTCCATCACCACCCCCTTTTGTACCGCTTTGTTCGCCATAAGTTGGCAGGGTATGCTCAGACGTGAGTCCCTTGCTCACTTTGCCACTGGATACAAGCAAGCCTGGCTGAAGACGGCTGAAATGCCAGAAACCGGTCCTAGGAAGCTTGTTTCCGGTCCAGGGAAGGCATGGCTTGGCAGTTCGGGCTGGACTGTTCCCATGAGGCACAGGGTCAGACTGATTTGCATACGGCCATGTCTGAACTGGGGTGGCAGAGTGGGCTAAAGAACGGTGATGGATCACACCCAGATCTGTTGACTGGGTGTGAGTGTTTGATTGGTTCTGATGCTCCGTCCATCACCACCCCCTTTTGTACCGCTTTGTTCGCCATAAGTTGGCAGGGTATGCTCAGACGTGAGTCCCTTGCTCACTTTGCCACTGGATACAAGCAAGCCTGGCTGAAGACGGCTGAAATGCCAGAAACCGGTCCTAGGAAGCTTGTTACCGGTCCAGGGAAGGCATGGCTTGGCAGTTCGGGCTGGACTGTTCCCATGAGGCACAGGGTCAGACTGATTTGCATACGGCCATGTCTGAACTGGGGTGGCAGAGTGGGCTAAAGAACGGTGATGGATCACACCCAGATCTGTTGACTGGGTGTGAGTGTTTGATTGGTTCTGATGCTCCGTCCATCACCACCCCCTTTTGTACCGCCTCAATGTCCAGCAGTGCGATGAGTCTGTAATTATTGGGAGAGGCACGGGAACCTGCTTTATAAATAGGTTGGATTATTGCCCCCACCATGAATCTGGGATTGTTGCAGTTCTCAGAGCAAAATTAAAGAGGTTTGTCAGTAGGCCTGACCAGAGGCCACATCAGATTTAAACAAATTCTGTGGCAGGCCGTTTGGGCCCGGAGCTCCGTCTGATCTAGCTCTTGACACAGCAGTGGCGACCCTTTCTTGTGGCATCTGAAGATCCTCATTGTCGGTGTGTAAGCGCTCTGTAGGATTGCTCTGCTTGTTGTTATAATCTATTAATTTCTCTCTTGCGGGGCTGCCTCCTGTAGATCCTAAGCATTCTGGAGGTCTAAATGGTCGGTGAGGAAGGTAACCCAATCTGATTCTTGGATGTTGGCAGATTTAAAACTCAATGTGCTCGAGTTGGACTGGTTGATTAGGGCCCAGAATTTTCGTGAATTTCGGCTCTTACTCTCCCACACTAGCTTGCACCAGAATTGGTTATCATGTGTCAGTTTGTCTTTAGTGATCACCAGCCTAAATGACTTTTGGGCTACTTGATACTGTTTTAAACATTCACTGTTCGCTGGAGCTTTTACCAGTAGCCGTAAGGCATTGTTTCTAGCTTTCTTAAGTAGCTTCGACTGTTGTGAAAGTGCGAACTGGCGCGGGAGGGGTCTCCTTGGGGAATGCTGTTTTTTTGGGAAAAGATTAATCAGATGTAAGCAGAGCGTCGACCATGTCGCTATCGGGGAGGCTTCCTGGTCGATTCCACCTCTTATGAGCTCCATGCTTGAATGTAGGAGGCGCTTTAGGTTTTCGGAGTATATTCCCCTGCTGGTTGAGGGTGCAGATTTATGCTTCACTGGGTTTGTTTTGAAAGCTATGACCCGGGGCCGATGATCACTTTCAGATCGTGGGTGAATGCAAAAGCTAACCAGACAGTGGAGCAAAGCTGAGTTACAGATGGAATAATCCAGGTAGGATCTATTCTCACTCCAGTGAGTGCAACAGTAGGGAAACTGTTGGATAATGGAGGGATAAAAATAAGTATTCCCACTCCATTGAGTGCAATAGTAGAGAAAGTGTTGGACAGCAGAGGGGTAAAACTTACTATTCCCACTCCAGTGAGTACAACAGTAGGGAAAGTGTTGGATAACGGAGAGGTAAAAATTACTCTAACCCACTCCAGTGAGTGCAACAGTAGCGAAAATGTTAGATAGCAGAGGGCTAAACATTACTATTCACACTCCAGTGAGTGCAACAGTAGGGAAACTGTTGGATAATGGAGGGATACAAATAAGTATTCCCACTCCAGTGAGTGCAACAGTAGAGAAAATGTTGGATAGTGGAGGGATACAAATAAGTATTCCCACTGCAGTGAGTGCAACAGTAGAGAAAATGTTGGATAGTGGAGGGGTAAAAATAGCTATCCCCACTCCAGTGAATGCAACAGTAGGGAAAGTGTTGGATAACAGAAGGGTAAAAATTACTATTACCAATCCAGTTAGCCCAACAGTAGGGAAAATATTGGATAGCAGAGGGGTAAAAATTACTATTCCCACTCCAGTGAGTGTAACAGTGGGGAGAGTGTCGATAGCAGAGGGGTATAATTTACTGTTCCCACTCCAGCGAGTGCAACAGTAGGGAGAGTGTTGGATAGCAGAGGGGTAAAAATTAATATTCCCACTCGAGCGAGTGCACTTGTAGGGAAAGTGCTGGAAGCAGAGGGGTAAAAATGACTATTCCCACTCCAGTGAGTGCAACAGTAGGGAAAGTGTTGGATAGCAGAGGGGTAAAAATTGCTATTTCCAATCCAGTTAGTCCAACAGAAGGGAAAATATTGGATAGCGGAGTAGTAAAATTTACTTTTCCCACTCCAGTGAGTGCAACAGTAGGGAGAGTGTAGGATAACGGAGAAGTAAATATGGCTATTCCTACTTCAGTGAGGGCAACAGTAGCGAAAATGTTAGATAGCAGAGGGCATAAAAATGACTATTGCCACTCCAGTGAGTGGAACAGTAGGGAAACTGTTGGATAATGGAGGGATACAAATAAGTATTCCCACTCCATTGATTGCAACAGTAGAGAAAGTGTTGGATAGCATAGGGGTAAAACTTACTATTCCCACTCCAGTGAGTGCACAAATCTCTTGCCACCCAAAGACCCATACCAACCTTAAACCCTAAAAATTCCCTTGCCGACCAAAAACCCATACCCATGCAAAACCCTAAACATTCCTTTGCCACCCTAACCCCAAACACTACCTTACCACCCAAAAACCCATACCCACCCTAGCCTTAATATAATCCCTTGCCACCCAAAAACCCATATGTTATGTTATGTTATGTTAAATTAATTTTATATTGCGCACAGCTACCCAAAAAGGGATTCCCAGTGCTTACCTACCATAAACCCTTAAAAGTCACTTGCCACTCAAAAACCCATACCCACCCTCAACCCTAAAAAATACCTTAACACCAAAAAACCCATAATCACCAAAACCCCCCAAAATTCCATTGCCACCCAAGACCTATACCCAACGTAAAACCCCCCAATTTCCTTACCACCCAAAATAACACACGCCCACCCTAAACCCTCAAAATTCCCTTATCACCCAAAAACCCATACCCACCTAAAACCATAAAATGTCCCTTGCCCCCCAAAAATCCACACGCACCCTAAAACGTTGAAATTCCCTTGCCAACCAAAAACCCACACTAAACACTAAAGATTCCCTTTCTACCCCAAAAAATCCCCACCCTAAATGCTACAAAAAAACTACCACCCAAATGCCCACACACACCCTAAACCCTAAATATTTCCCTGCAACACAAAAACCCATACAGACACTAAACCCTAAATAATTCACTCCCACCCAAAAACCCATATCCACTTTAAACGCTAAAAATTCCCTTGCCGTCCAAAAACCCTTACAGACCCTAAACTCTAAAAAATACTTTACCAGCCCAAAAACACACACTCACTAAAAATTCCATATCACCCAAAATTTCAAACCCACCCTAAACCATAAAATTTCCCTCGCCCCCAAAAACCCACACTCCCTTGTCACCCAAAAACCCATACCCATGGTAAACCCTACAAAATCCATTGCTACCGAAAAACCCACTCCCACCCTAAACGCAAAAAAATCCCTTGCCACCCAAAAAACCCATACCCAGCCTAAACCCAAAAAATCCCTTAGCACTAAAAAAACTATTCCCACCCACAACCCTGGAAATTCACTTGCGACCCAAAAACCCATACCCACCCCAAAACCTAAAAAATCCCTTACCACCCAAAGACCCATACCCACCCTAAATCCCAAGAAATAACTTACCACCAAAAACCCATTACTACACTAAACCCTAAAAATGCCCCTGCCACCCAAAAACCTATACACACCCTAAACCCTAAAAAATACCTTGTCAGCCAAAAACACACTCACCCTAAACCCTAAAACTCCTTATTATTCAAAATCCCTCACCCTAAACCATAAAATGTCCCTTGCCCCCTAAAACCGACACCCATTCTAATCCTTAAAAATTCCCTTGCCACTCAAAAACTCATACCCACCGTAAAACCTCCAAAATCCCTTGCCACCAAAAAACCCACACCCACCCTAAACCCGAAAAATTACCTTGCCACCCATAAAACCTACACCCACCCTAAACCCTAAAAATGTGCTTGCCATCCAAAAACCCACACCCACCACAACCCCAAACAAATCCCTTTCCACCCAAAAACCCATATCCACCCTAACCTTAAAATAATCCCTTGCCAGACATAAACCCCTACCCATCCTAAACCCTAAAAATTCACTTGCCACCCAATCAATCAATCAATAAAAACTTTATTCGAATCTTTGTTATATTCATAAAAGTACATGAAGTTTAAAATTTATATTCACATTTAGAAAAATATACAATAATTTTTAGTTAAGAACTTCATCAGTCCACATCGTTAAGTAATCCCACCTAATCATGAGGTACCTTCTATCCAGAGTCATCCTTCATTCTGTTTCATAAACAAGTTGGTCTAAAAATTTTAAGGATTTCCTTCTTTGAATGGCCCGAATTCTAAAACCAACAAAAGCACTACAGATTAATTCACTTTCAAGAGTACATATAATTTTCATCGCATCTTTATAGAAAAATAATTTCTGTGAGATAAAAATTGGACGTAAAAATCGTCTAAAACTTACAAAAAAACATAAAATGCACCATGCATCGTTGTTTGGTTGGCTTTTCCCTGACATGGGCATTTATGTTCTATTTTTTGCCATATATTCAGTTTGGGGAACGCCCCCAATTCATGGACTATACCCAGCCGCAATTGTGTCAAATAAAATCTATCCTGCATGTTTGTAATTTTTACCAAATAATTTGGGAGGCCAAGTGACTCGGTCATAGCCACATATCTTAATACTCTTACTTTTCCTTCCTCTATCCCGGCTCTTACTTGGCTTACTCTCTCTAAATAATTTTTTTTCACATCATTCTTACCAAATTGTAGTTTGGCTGTGTGGTTTTTTACCGATAAGTCTCCATTAATGCTCTTTAATAAGCTGTCCATTTAAGCTAGCCAAGGTATCTTGTTTGAGTTCTCTAGAGCTAGACAGTCCATGATAACATCCCTAGTAAATTTTAAACTTTCCTTGCGCCAAATGTTGTGTGAAGCACAAAGCGCTTTCACTTGAATTAGATCAGTCACATATAAAGGGTCTAATTCTTTGTGCAGAATATATGTTGAAGTGGATCTTGGGGCAGCCAGCATACGGCATAGAAAGTAGTTTTTGCATGTTTGCAGTCCATTACAGTTGGCATTACCCCATGCTTAGGAGCCGTAAACAGCTACTGATAAACATTTGCTACCGTATATTTTTAACATGTCCCAAATGGGTTTACTGCCTAACTTATTGCAAAAATTGCCTCTATAGTTCTGATCAGTTTGAGTCTGGTCTGGTCTAGATGGGGGTTCCAATTGCAATTAGTGGTGAATAAAACACCCAAGTAAGAGAAATTTCTAACTTCAGCTAACTTATGTTTCCTGACGTAATGGGTCTTTTTCTTAACCCTACCATTTACCAAATATCATCACAAACGTCTTGGTGAGGTTTAGTTTTAAATCCCTCTGCTCCATGTATGAATCAAACTCTTCAATCAGCTTTTGCAGTCCATTTGCAGTTCTTGAGATTAGGACTGCATCATCTGCATACCGGAGCAGAGGGGTCGATCTCTCACCTATTTTCGGGGCATCTGTGTTGAGGTTCTGAAGGGTTTTATCGACTCCATTTATATAAATGAAAATAAAAGTGGGGCAATGACATACCCTTGTCGTATTCCCCTTAGTACCTTAAAGTTTGTGGTGCATTCCCCTCCCCTTGCATATCTTACTCTGGATGTCAACCTTGAGTATAGTTGTGACCCAAAATCCCATATCCACCCTAAAACCTAAAAAATATATTCCCACCCAAAAACCTATAACCACCAAAGACCTGAAAAATTCCCTTGCCCCCCATAAACCAATGCCCAACCTATACCCCAAAAAAGCCCTTACCTCCCAAAAGCACACACCAATTCTAAGCCCTGAAAATTCCCCTTCCACCCAAAATCCCATACCCACCCTAAAACCTAAAAAATCCCTTGCCACCGAAAAATCCACACCGACCTTAAATGCTGTAAATCCCTCACCACCCAAGCACCCATACCCAGGCTAAACCCTAAGAAATACCTTACCACCCAAAAACTGACACCCACTCTAAACCCTAAAAATTCCCTTGCCACCGAAAAACCCAACCCCACCCTAAACTCTAAAAATTACCTTAACACCCAAATACACACACCTACCCTAAGACCTAAATCTGCCCTTGACACCTAATAAGCCATACCCACCCTAAACCCTAAAACATCCCTTGCCACCCAAAAACCCATACAAATGCTGA
The DNA here is from genome assembly GCF_964204655.1 of Triturus cristatus. Classification (NCBI taxonomy): domain Eukaryota; kingdom Metazoa; phylum Chordata; class Amphibia; order Caudata; family Salamandridae; genus Triturus; species Triturus cristatus. The sequence goes on along the minus strand of NC_140580.1, from coordinate 61,663,180 downwards.
ACACTAAGAAATTCATTAACACACCAAAACCCACACCCACCCTAAACCTTAAAATTCCATTGCCACGTAAAAACTCATACCCACCCTAAACCCTAAAAATGTCCTTGTCACCCAAAAACCCATCCCCACCCTAGACCCTAAAATAATCTTTACCACCGAAAAACCCATACCCATCCTGAACCCTAAAAATTCCCTTGCGACCGAAAAACCCTTAACCACCCTAAACCCTAAAAAATCTCTTGCCACCTTGAAACCAATACCCATCTTACACCATAAAAAATCCCTTGTCACCCAAAAACCCATACAAATGTTAAACCCTTAAAAATCCCTTACCACCCAAAAAACCATACCAAACCTAAACCCTAAAAATGCCTTTGCCACCCAAAACCCATACCCACCCTAAAACCCAATAAATTCCTAGCCACTCAAAGATTCTTACCAAACCTAAACCCTAAAAAAATACCTTGCCACCCAAAAACACATACTCAACCTACACCCTAAAAATTCCCTTGCGACCCTAAAACCTATACCCACCCTAAACCCTAAAATTCTCCTTGCCTCCCAAAAACCCATACCCACCCTAAACTCTTAAAAATACCTTACTACCCAAAAATCAATACCCACCCATAAATCCTAAAAATTCCCTTGTCACCCAAAAAACCATACCCACCCTAAACCCTAAAACATCCATTGCCACCCAAAAACCCATACAAATGCTAACCACTAAAAAATTCATTACCATCCAAAAACCCATACCCAACATAAACCCTAAAAGTTTGCAAGCCACCCAAAACCCATACCCACCTTAAACCCTAAAAAAAATCCTTACCACCCAAAAACCCGTACCCACCCTAAGCCCTAAAAATCCCCTTACCACCCAAAAACTCATACCCATCTTAAACCCTAAAAAATGCCTTGTCGTCCAAAAACCCATACAAACGCTAAACCCTAAGAAATCCCTCACTACCCAGAAATCCATAACAACCCTAAACACTAAATTTTCCGTTGCCACCCAAAAACCTATACCCACCCTAAATCCTAAAATTTCCCTTGTCACCCAAAAACCCATACCCACCCTAAACCCTAAAACATCCATTGCCATCCAGAAACCCATACAAACGCGAAACACTAAGAAATTCATTACCATCCAAAAACCCATACCCAACCTAAACCCTAAAAGTTTGCATGCCACACAAAACCCTTACCATCTTAAACCCTAAAAAAATCCTTACCTCCCAAAACAAAATACCCACCCGAAGCCCTATAAATTCCCTTGCGACCTGAAAACCAATAACCACCCTAAACCCTAAAAAATCCCTTACCACCCGAAAACCCATACCCATCTTAAACCTGAAAAAATGCCTTGTCACCCAAAAACCTATACAAATGCTAAACCTTAAAAAAAATCCCTTAGTACCCAAAAATCCATAACCAGCGTAAAACCCAAAAAATCCCGTTGCCACCCAAAAACTCCTACCCACCCTAAAACCCTAAAATTCCCTAGCCACTCAAAAATTCACACCCACCCTAAACCCTAAAAAAATACCTTGCCACCCAAAAACCCATACCCACCCAAAAACCCATACCCACCCTAAACCCTAAAAATTCCCTTGCCACCCAAAAACCTATACCCACCCTAAACCCTAAAAAATCCCTTACTGCCCAAAAAGCCATACCCATCCTACATGCTAAGAATTCCTTTGCTACCCAAGAACCCATACCCACCCTAAAACCCAAAACATCCCTTGCCACTCAAAAACTCACACCCACCCCAAACCCTAAGAAATACCTTACTACCCAAAAACGCATATCCACCCAAAAACCCTAAAAATTCCCTTGCTACCCAAAACCCATACCCACTCTTAACCCTAAAAGAAATCCCTTACCACCCAAAAACCCATTTCCACCCTGAACCCTAAATTTTCCGTTGCCAACCAAAACCCATACCCATCTTAAAACCTAAAAATCCCTGATCACCTAAAAACCTATACGCACCCTAAACCCCCCAAAATTAGATTTTGTTAGCCTTGGTGCCTGAAAGGCTAGATTTTATTAAAGACACGGAGACTAGTATTATGCTTATTTTCTTGCTTTGATTAAAACAGCAGCCCAAAAAAAACTACAATACCCAGAACCCCTGGGAAAGTACAATATACATTACATCACAATATAGTATCCAACAGGACTTTGAGTACAGTAATAAACATATTGACTGAGAGCAACAAGCCCTCTTTTCTTGCGAGAGTCACTTAAGATCATATTCAGAAAATGAAATTAAAACCGAAGATTAAATTAGAATCACAGTCATGAAATCCTTAAAGATGTCGTCTGATCAAAACGAGCCATGACTAACAACAGAGGAGTAGATAAGGAAATTGACCCAGAAGAATCCAGAGAAGAAGAATCAGCCTCGTGAATTGGAAACAGCTAAACCTGTTGAAGGCACCGGAGCTGCGAACAAAAGACCATAGAGGGTTTATAAAACTGAGATGGGATAATACTTGCCTCTGTGTCTTTAGTAACATCAAGCCTTTCTGACACCAAGGCTAGGAAAATCTCAATTTAGGTTGAGAGGAAAAAAATGGATAATGCACAAAAGAAAGATTGGTTTTAGTTAAGCCTGGGCATTGAACTACGCTCCGTTCGCGGAGCTTGCGAAGTTTAGGCAACTTCCCGATTCACGTAGAGCGCGAAGTTGCAGATTGCTACGCAATCTAGCGGGTAGCGTAGTAGTTTTGCTTCCTCGCGCGCTGAATATTCATTCTCGTGCGCGCGGTAACGCCTTACCGTGATTCTGCGATCGCCAACTTGCTTTTCTGTCCGTTCGCGAGCGCCACGAAATTTGCAATATGGCTGTCCATATAACGCGAACACATCATTCGGGCGCGCGAGCTGACTTCCGGCAGCTGTCTTGGTAAGATCGCGATCCCGAACATGCAAAAACTACAATCTGGTGAAGAATATCTCTCGAGCTTCATAAAACCTTCTCTAAAATGATCATTTTGCTCAGAAAAACTCCTCAGATTGTGATTTTGCTGTAGTCTTTTGTGTAAGGAGGAGTCCTTTAATTATTTTAACTCTTTTTTTCAAGAGGAAGGAAGTGCCCCTGAGTCTACAACTTCCTGTTCCTGCCCAGCAGGCTCCTCCCAGTGCTTTGTGCATGTGCTGTTCACTTTCATTTGGATTTGGAGCTGGAAGGATCACTTTTTGTGTCTGTCTGCTGCATCATACCATTGGATTGGATTTATTTGAGGACTTTTTGATTTGAGATTTGATTTACTACAAGTAAGTTGGAAAATTGGTGTGTTTGTTTTATTGGGGCTTGTTTGTACCTACATTTTTATGGGATTTTCATTGTTTTTTAAAATTATTGTTGAGGCGGGTGGCCTGTACTTTCAATAGGGGCCTAGTTGTTTTTCTCTGCAATTTCAGCCACTAGGGTACCCATGGGTCCATGTTTCGTGGTTTCTGTAGAATTTTCAACATCATGTAGGGCATGGATGGCATAGGATTGAAATGCTAAATGTGGATGTGGTGTATTTCACTGTTGGTGTGTGTGTGTGTGAAATACCTTTGTTGGATGTGTGTGCTTGATGTGTAACTTCTTCCCAATCCTTTCGTAGCCCTGTTGATTTTCATTTTTATATGTTTAGCAGGCCTCCTTTGTCCAGTCATATATTATAGGCCTGCTTCAGTTCATTGTTTTCCATGGCCTGTTGTGACTGTGAGTGCCCATGTGGCTTGTGGCAATTTTGTGGTGGTAGTTTAGTAGTGTGTGCTTCTTTTTCCATAAAGGCCTGCATTTCTTTTCTTTGTTCCCCTTGGCTTATGCTTGTTGTTGTTGTGTCCTCCTGGCCATGTGTGTGGCGGCCATTTTGTGAAGGCAGGCATTGTGCTTTCGCCATAGGCTTACATTGACTGTTCCAAGCTTGTGGCCTAGTCTGCCAGTAGGCCCAGAGGTAGTCAGCCTCAAATCTTTGGTGCGTTATTTAAATTTACAGTTTGTGTTGTCTGTTGATTTTTTTTTACGCCATGGATGGCTTTGGATTTTATTGCAAAAGGTGTTTTTTGGGGTGGAATAGCAGTTTTTGGGTGTGTGTTAAATAAATAGGGCTTTTTAGCCAGTAGGTAACCCTAGGGATTCAGCTCGCGTACTTTCGGTAACTCTGCACAGCGCGACAACGAGTACTTACAGTTTTCGTCATTTTCGCGCTCTCAATATGCGTGTTCGCGCACACGATAAAGCCTTTTTGTACAGTTCGCGATCCCGAACACGCAGCATTTGCAATCTGGCAAACAATATCTCGCGAGCAACATATATCCTTCTCGAAAACGCGGATTTTGTGCATTTTGCTAAAAAAACTCCTCTGGTTGTCATTCAGCTGTTGTTTTGGAGCACGGAGAAGCTTTTATTTTTTAAAAGATATTTTTGAGAGAGGAAGTAAGTCCCACAGAGACTACAACTTCCTGTTCCTGTCCTTTGTAATCACTTTTTGGTTATTATTGGGGTGGGTGGCCTGAGCATGTGTGGTGGCCATTTTGTGGAGGAAGGCATTGTGCTTTTGCAATAGGCCTGCATTGTCTGTCTTGTATTCCTGACCTTTTCTTGTTTTTGTGAGTGGCCTGGCCATGTGGTGGCGGCCATTTTGTGGTACCAACCACTGTGCTTTTTCCATAGGCCTCCAAGCTTGTGGCCTAGTCGTACAGTAGGCCCAGGGGTACTACTCATCAATCATCACGGGTGCATGGAATTTAAACAACTGTTTTTGTGTTGTGCGTTACATTTCAACATCAGGCATTGTGCTTTTGCCATAGGCGTACATTGACTGTCTTCCATTTCTTGTTGTTGTGGGTGTGTGGCGGCCATTTTGTGGAGCCATCCAAGCATTTTGCTTGCTTTTGCCATTCTGTTCCAAGCTTGTGGCCTAGTCTGCCAGTACGCCCAGAGGTAGTCATCCTCAAATCTTTGGTGCATTATTTAAATTTACATTTGGTGTTGTCTGTTGAATTATTTTTTTACACCGTGTATGGCTTTGGATTTCATTGCAAAAGGTGTTTTTTGGGGTGGGATAGCAGTTTTTGGGTGTGTGTTAAATAAATAGGGCTTTTCAGCCAGTAGGTAACCCTAGGGATTCAGCTTGCGTACTTTTGGTAACTATGCACAGCGTGACAACGCGGACTTACAGTTTTCGTCATTTTCGCGCTCTCAATATGCGTGTTCGCGCACGCGATAAAGTTTTTTTGTACAGTTTGTGATCCCGAACACGCAGCATTTGTAATCTGGCAAACAATATCTTGCGAGCAACATAAATCCTTCTCGAAAACGCCGATTTTGTGCATTTTGCTAAAAAAACTCCCCAGGATGTCATTCAGCTGTAGATTTGGAGCACGGAGAAGCTTTTATTTAAAAAAAAATATTTTTATGAGAGGAAGTAAGTTCCACAGACACTACAACTACAGTAGAGAAGGCTGCGCTGTCTTGCCTCAGTGTTCCCTCAGCCTATTTATACACTAGCTGAAAGCGTGATTTTACTTATGCTGAGTTTTTAAGTAAACTGCATTAGCTCTTAATTTCATGTATTGTTGCTGCCTGCACTTTTAAACCTGTGGCGCTACCGTTTGCACTTTGTACATTTGCACAAACCTCTACTGCCGTTAGTGGTGCTACTGGGGGAGATCTATTTTGCTCGCTATCCCACTGAGTTTTCAGAAGTTCGACCCATGCGGACCCGGCTGTAGGCGGGCCCGCATTGCACCTGGGTTTGACGCGTCAGTTGGGGGGGCGTGGCTAATTCAATTAAAAAATGGCGGTGGGACGGCCGCGCAGTGGTCAGTAGAGAAGGCTGCGCTGTCTTGCCTCAGTGTTCCCTATTTATGCACTAGCTGAAAGCGTGATTTTACTTATGATGAGTTTTTAAGTAAACTGCATTAGCTCTTAATTTCATGTATTGTTGCTGCCTGCACTTTTAAACCTGTGGTGCTACCATTTGCACTTTGTACATCTGCACAAACATCTACTGCCGTTAGTGGTGCTACTGGGGGAGGCTCGCTATCCCGCGGAGTTTTCAGACGTTAGACCCAAGTGGACCCGGCTGTAGGCGGGCCCGCATTGCACTTGGGTTCGACGCGTCAGTTGGGGGGCATGGCTAATTCAATAAAAAAATGGCGCTGGGACGGCTGCGCAGCGGGCGCGTGCAGCGAGCACGCCGGCGGCGAGCCAAAGGCGTGCCAAAGGCAAGCCTGTCTGCGCCCGTCCGCGCCCGGATCATGCCCAGCGCCAGGACCCCTGCCCCTCCATATTCATGTTCTTACAGCAGAGGTGAGTTGTTGGCTTTGGACAACTCCCCATGCAGGCCCCATGACTGGGATCCACGTCTGGAGGTTTCAGGGCTTAGGTCCTGCACCGATTGTGATTTCCAGCCTCGGGGATATTGCAAGGAGGCTGGTTGGGGGAACCTGCTGAACAGGCAGCATGTGGTAGATGTAGCGAACAAGGGTGGATCAAAGGCCCACTCTATGACGAAGGCTAAACTGCCCCAAATGCTAAGCTGCGTCTTGCTTAATGTTCGCTCGCTACATAAACATAGCTATCAAATTCATGATTTGATCGAGAGCGGTGCGCATGATTTAATTTTCTTAACTGAAACCTGGACGGACAATACATCCGGTCCGGTTTGGAAAATTGCCTTACCTAGTGGGTATGCTGTTTCTTCCCAGGATAGATTGGATAAGAAGGGGGGGAATAGCAGTTGTTCATTCAACACTGCTAAAAATTTGTGTGGAAACACATCTTGATCTCCCCGCGGAAGCGATGTTTTTCACCATCTATGTGGGAAATTCTTACAAATTCCAAGGAGTATTATCCAATCGTCCGCCAGGGCGCAAGTCCTCGTTTCCAGTTATGCTTATGCACTTTTTAGAATCCCGGATGGATTACCATCCTTTTATGATTCTTGGTGATTTTAACTATCATCTGGAACGCACGGATCAGTCAGAAGTGGCGGTGCTAACTGACAACTTAGCAGCACTAGATTTTAATCAAATAGTCAAGGGCCCTACTCACAGTCTGGGACACACTTTAGATGGTATTTTTATTAACAACATGGATCTGAAGATTGTTGATATTATGCCTCTTCCCTGGTCTGATCATAGGGCAGTGCAGTTTAATGTTAAGACTGGAGTATTGGGTATTCCCTCAGGTCATAGATCAGAGAAACAAGTGATCAGACCGTGGTCTCAGGTGACCGCGGACAATCTTCTCCCTATTTTGGGAGGCTCGCGTCCCTCCTACAGTAATGATATTTCTGAGGCGGCGTTGCTCTTTAAGGGTTGGCTGGCGGCCGCAGTGGATAAGGTAGCACCTCAGAAGTTGCTTGGTTCTAGGAGAACCAAACTATCCGCGCCCTGGTACAACAACGAACTTAAGATCTTGAAGGGTACATGTAGGAGGGCAGAGCGGTTGTGGAGAAGGGACTATATTGTTGAGGGTAAAGAACACTATAATTGCACTCTTGCAGCTTACAGGCAAGCAATAGTTGCAGCTAAAAGTGCCTATTTTGCAACTAAGATTAGGGAGGCTGGCAACTCGGCCAAGGAGCTCTTTAAGACTATAACGGCTCTCGCTAAACCTCCTCAGGATAACACCTATCGGCCTGACCTGGAAACATGCCAAAAGTTGGCGGTATATTTCCAGGATAAGGTACAGATAATTTACAATGAGTTTAGGAGCTTGTCTCCTAGCTCGGAGTTTGCGATCAGAGGCAGGAACCTGGCCTTAGGGGCAATGTTGGTCTCAGTAATTTTGCCCCCATCACTGTGGAGGAAATGTGTAGGCTGATCACTTCAATCAAATCAGGATCACCCCTGGATCCCTGCCCTCCTTCAGTTTTTCATCTTGCAGCTGAGTTGATTGCGGAGGAGTTGTCCCAGTTAATTAACAAAGCAATGCAATCCGGCTGCTACCCCTCAAGTTGGAAGAGGGCAATAATCATACCACTGCTAAAAAAAAACACGCTAGACCCCCATGTCTTAAAGAACTATCGTCCAATTGCCGCATTGCCCATGGCTGCCAAGATTCTGTAGAGGGAACTAAATCGCTCCTTAACGGCATATCTGGCTGCCCACGATCTGCTTGACTCCTCTCAGCACAGTTTCCACGCTCAGCACTCCACTGGGTCAGCACTTCTGGTGGCAGCAGAAAAAGTTCGTAGTATAGTAGACGGGGGAGGTCGGGCAGTCCTGGTGATGTTAGAACTATCGGCTGCCTTCGATACCGTCAACCACACGGTTCTGATTCGGAGGCTCCAGGAGTTTGGTGTTCAGGGATCTGCATTGGCCCTACTATCCTCTTTTCTGGAGGGTAGGGAGCAGAGCTTTCTATGGGATGGTTTGCAGGCAAACTCTTTTCATCTACCGTGTGGAGTACCGCAGGGCTCTGCCTTATCTCTGACGCTTATCAACATCTACGTAGCCCCCTTGGCCAAGCTCATTAGGGAACATGGCTTTACGATAATCTCCTATGCTGACGACTCCCAGCTCATAGTGTCAGCTGGTGAACAAGCTAATGACACGGCTATTAAGTTCCATAGCTGCTTGTCAGAAATTATGAGTTGGATGCGAGAGAACTTCCTTAAAATCAATACGGAGAAGACAGAGATTATAGAGTTTGGCCAGGGCAATCCCTTGTGGAATGGAGCTTGGTGGACAGCTGAGGCCGGGGAATGCCCCTGTCCCGTGCCCAAGGTCAGAAACTTGGGAGTGTTGTTTGACAATCAGCTCAATTTTTCAGCGCATGTCAGTAATCTTGCGTCCTCCTGCTCCTATTTAATAAGGACCTTGCGGAAGATCTTTCCTTTTATTGAACCTGACCTTCGCAGGAATGTGGTAGTGGCCTTAGTGCTATCTAGAATGGATTACTGCAATGCATTGCTGTTAGGGATAAACAAGACTCTGATGAGGAGATTGCAGACTCTGCAGAACATGCCATCCAGACTCCTGTTAGACGTCCCCAGAGATCAGTCTATCGCTGAGGGAATCAAAGCTCTCCACTGGCTCCCAGTTCAGCAGCGTATTGATTTTAAGGCTTTATGTCTAGTACACAAGGCTGTGTTTGGGGGGGGAGCCAAGGATGTTCAGAAGCTTCTTATTCCTGACTGCCCGGGTCGGGCACTTAGGTCCTCCACTCAAAGCCTTATTAAGATGAATCGTATCAGGAAAGTCAGATGGGGCGGCATAGCCTTCTCTTTCCATGCTGCTAGTCTCTGGAACAAACTTCCTTGTTCTCTGAAACTAATGGATAGTCATCAAGTTTTCAGAAAATTGCTAAAAACTCGGCTTTTTGATGAGATCCGGTGCTAAGATGGGGTCTTTCTCTCTCTGCTCACCAGCGCCAAGACGCTTCGGCATTCGTTGCGCTTTATAAATGGTTATCCTATCCTATCCTATCTTAACTTCCTGTTCCTGTCCTTTGTAATCACTTTTTGGTTATTATTGTGGCGGGTGGCCTGAGCATGTGTGTGGCGGCCATTTTAGGAAGGCAGGCATTGTGCTTTTGCCATAGGCGTACATTGACCGTCTTCCATTTCTTGTTGTTGTGGGTGTGTGGCGGCCATTTTGTGGAGCCATCCAAGCAGTTTGCTTGCTTTTGCCATTCTGTTCCAAGCTTGTGGCCTAGTCTGCCAGTACGCCCAGAGGTAGTCATCCTCAAATCTTTGGTGCATTATTTGAATTTACATTTGGTGTTGTCTGTTGAATTATTTTTTTACACCGTGTATGGCTTTGGATTTCCTTGCAAAAGGTGTTTTTTGGGGTGGGCTAGCAGTTTTTGTGTGTGTGTTAAATAAATAGGGCTTTTCAGCCAGTAGGTAACCCTAGGGATTCAGCTCGCGTACTTTCGGTAACTCTGCACAGCGCGACAACGCGGACTTACAGTTTTCGTCATTTTCGCGCTCTCAATATGCGTGTTCGCGCACGCGATAAAGCTTTTTTGTACAGTTCGCGATCCCGAACACGCAGCATTTGCAATCTGGCACACAATATCTCGCGTGCAACATAAATCCTTCTCGAAAACGCTGATTTTGTGCATTTTGCTAAAAAAACTCCCCAGGTTGTCATTCAGCTGTAGGTTTGGAGCACGGAGAAGCTTTTATTTAAAAAAAAATATTTTTATGAGAGGAAGTAAGTTCCACAGACACAACAACTTCCTGTTCCTGTCCTTTGTAATCACTTTTTGGTTATTATTGTGGTGTGTGGCCTGAGCATGTGTGTGGCGGCCATTTTAGGAAGGCAGGCATTGTGCTTTTGCCATAGGCGTACATTGACTGTCTTCCATTTCTTGTTGTTGTGGGTGTGTGGCGGCCATTTTGTGGAGCCATCCAAGCAGTGTGCTTGCTTTTGCCATTCTGTTCCAAGCTTGTGGCCTAGTCTGCCAGTACGCCCAGAGGTAGTCATCCACAAATCTTTGGTGCAATATTTAAATTTACATTTGGTGTTGTCTGTTGAATTATTTTTTTACACCGTGTATGGTTTTGGATTTCATTGCAAAGGGTGTTTTTTGGGGTGGGATAGCAGTTTTTGGGTGTGTGTTAAATAAATAGGGCTTTTCAGCGAGTAGGTAACCCTAGGGATTCAGCTCGCGTACTTTCGGTAACTCTGCACAGCGCGACAACGAGTACTTACAGTTTTCGGCATTTTCGCGCTCTCAATATGCGTGTTCGCGCACGCGATAAAGCCTTTTTGTACAGTTTGCGATCCCGAACACGCAGCATTTGCAATCTGGCAAACAATATCTCGCGAGCAACATATATCCTTCTCGAAAACGCGGATTTTGTGCATTTTGCTAAAAAAACTCCTCTGGTTGTCATTCAGCTGTTGTTTTGGAGCACGGAGAAGCTTTTATTTTTTAAAAGATATTTTTGAGAGAGGAAGTAAGTCCCACAGAGACTACAACTTCCTGTTCCTGTCCTTTGTAATCACTTTTTGGTTATTATTGGGGTGGGTGGCCTGAGCATGTGTGGCGGCCATTTTGTGGAGGCAGGCATTGTGCTTTTGCAATAGGCCTGCATTGTCTGTCTTGTATTCCTGAAATTTTCTTGTTTTTGTGAGTGGCCTGGCCATGTGGTGGCGGCCATTTTGTGGTACCAACCACTGTGCTTTTTCCATAGGCCTCCAAGCTTGTGGCCTAGTCGTACAGTAGGCCCAGGGGTACTACTCATCAATCATCACGGGTGCATGGAATTTAAACAACTGTTTTTGTGTTGTGCGTTACATTTCAACATCATGTATGGCTTTGGATTGAATTGTAAAATGTGGCCTTTACTTTTTTCGGGGGTATATTTCACTTTTTGGGTGTTGTAAATAAATGCCTTTAGTTTTAATGTGCATATGTTCGTTGTTGTTGCTCCCTGTTGCTGCATCCATCCCATAAGATGCACCCATTTTTATTTAGGGCAAACAGGCTAGACTACATTTATGTTTTTGTTCTTTGCTATTCTTCTTCCTGAGTGTACACAGTACAAATACACCAAGATCCCTGGCCTTGTCAGTCTCTTTAATGGCTGGCCATACTGTTGTTGTTCACTGACTTCATAAAATTAAATAATTGTGACCACCCACCAGACACTAAGAAGTTATATATTATATTATTGATCTTTTGACTGATGTTCTTCTGGCTTTTTTGCTTTTAGGTGCACAAAAGACAGAGGAGGTGTGTCATCATCATCCACTGTTGTGGTGCCAGACCGACGTCCTGCTGCTGTACGCGATGTGACGTGTGAGTGACCTGACCAGGCATCTCTGCAACTTGTGCAACTGAGTGCTGTTTTGACATCTGAAGAAGATGCCCCCAAAGAAAGAAGGTAGCAGGTCCTCCGGTACCAAGAAAGTTGCCATGGAGAAGAAGGAACAGAAGAAGAAGGAAGTGTTACTTAAGTCTGGTGTGCCTCCCAAAACCTTTTTTGGGACACCAAAAATGACACCGGCAGCAGCGGTGTCGGGGGGCCAAGCTGGGGGCAGCATCTCCACATCAGTGGGCCCAACCCACCAACCCAGGCCCAAGCAGATGAGTGTGGAAGAGGTAGCCAGCCTTATGGTGGAAAGCAGTGATGTTGAGCCTGAACTAAACTTATCGCTATCTCAAAGTAGTACACAATCAACGCAGGAGGGAACACAGCAGATAAGTGGTCAACAGCCGCAACCACCGCCTGCAATAGTAGCTGTAGTTCCTCCAGAAGTAGGGGCAGTTCAGGAAATTGAGCCTCATGCAGAGGAAGAAGAGGAAGCCACTCCTTTAGAAGTTCCATTGGCTTCCAAATCACCAGCAAGGAAAAGGAGGGTTAGTACATCAAGTTCTTCACCAAGCCCCCCTTCTGATGATCTAGATGCCACTTGGAAGCCACAAACTGAGTCTGAGAGGGAAACACGTCACAAGAGCAGGCATGGGAAAAGGAAGGTTCCAGAAAGCCTTACACTTATGGAGGTTGATGTAGAAGAACAGGAGGATGCTGATGATGATGATGAGCCAGTCATCACAAACATCACTCCCGGGCCTGAGGAGATGGAGACCAACATTTTTACACTATCCAAAATGGCTGAGAGGGATGTAGCACGCATACCTCCAACACAGGTAACACCAACACGACCTCCAGCTTCCATATTTACATTAGCAAAGGGCCGGCAGCATCCTACATCCAGCACAAGCACCACCTCAGCAGAAGTAGGTAGTGGTACTGCACAGAATCAAATTCAACACACACCCTCCAGTTCATCCGCATTGGAAGTGGGAGTGGCACCTCCAGCAGGAGACAAAAGTTAAGCTCCCCAGTGTGGGACTTCTTTACGGTTAGCGGAAAGGAGGAGAACATTGCTATATGCTCCGTTTGTCATACCTCTGTTAGTCGTGGTAAGTTTGGTACAAACTATGGTACCGGAGGCCAAATGACCCATCTGAAAAAACACCACGCAATCCAGTGGGAGGAGCACCTTAGTTGCATGAAAAAAACTGGAACCATTGCTGTTGGGCATAAACGAGTAGAAAGTCTGCTCACGGTGGAACAGGAAGAAGAGGGAGACATTCTCTGTGGTAGTAGTACACAAAGTAGCCCTGTCCCGAGCACTGCAGTTGTAACGCCCACATCCTCAGCCACATCTCATTGGCACAAGAGTAAGAGTCAGCCTGAGACACCAAGGAGTACTGCTGGCCCAAAAAATGCGACGTTGACCACAGGAAGGAATACCATGCAGCCTACCATTCTTAGCATGTTTAGTAGGCCGGAGGGGCAGTACGAACGCAACCACCCAATAGCACGTTTGTACAATGCGAAGCTGGCTAAAATTTTAGCACTGGACCTTCTCCCTTTTTCTTTTGTTGAAGGGGTGGGTTTTCTTGAATTTGTGACCACCATCTGCCCAAAATGGAAAGGTCCCAGCCGCTACTATTTCGCAAGAGTTGCTGTTCCAGCACTACATCACGACGTGTTGGAATTGCTTGGAAAAGCCTTAAAACAGAGTGCTGTTCATAGTATACACCTGACAACTGACATGTGGACCAGTTGCCAAACCACTGATTACATGTGCATCACTGCACACTGGGTCTCTTTTTCGGGTGTTAAAGATAAGATATCTGACGGTGTTGTTGACACTGCTGAGATTTTTAAAGACACTTGCAAACATGCAACTGTAGCCATGTTTGCTATGGAGAAATCTCATACTGCTGCAAACATTTTGGATGAGTTTAACAGCAAGGTGTTTGAAAGGCTGCGACCAAGAGGGCTTACCATTGATTTGTTGCCACGGACAATGGCAGTAATGTAGTTAGGGCCATGAAAGATTGTGGCTATTTCCGGGTGCCATGTTTGGCACACTGCATTAACATTGTTGTTCAAGACTTTCTGAAAAATGAAAGCAAAGTCAGCAGCTTACTGACCACCTGCAGAAGAATATGCACACATTTCAACCATTTTTTTAAAGCCTGGAAGCAGCTGAGGGTCACTCAACGTGAGCATAAAATGCCAGTCAAAGCACTCATCCAGGAGGTGCCAACACGTTGGAACTCAACGTATTACATGCTTGAGCGTCTGTTTGAGCAGAACATACCACTTAATGCTTATGTCATGAAAAGGTCAGGGGATCCTACTGTGAAAGGCATGACAGTTGAGATGGCCCAATGGGACCTCATCAAATGCCTGTCAGAGATGCTACTTCCTTTTGAGGTCTTCACACGTGAAGTGAGCATGGAGGACTGTACTATGGGCCAAGCTATCCCATTGTTGTACATGCTAGAGCAAGAGCTGAAGGAGGTGTGGATGACAAAGTAGACGCATATTATTTGGCAAACACCTTAGTCGCTCGCTTATCTGACAATACAAGGATTCAAAATAACATTGTGTCACATCCACATTACATTAATGCCTCAATTTTGGATCCACGTTAAAAATTATTGCTGCGAAGTAATGAAGTAATTTCTTTTTCAGAAGTGGATGTTGCCCAGTACAAAACTTTGATAGCTGAGGAAGCCACTGACTTTGAAAACAAAAAGGATCTTAATTAGAGGCCCGCCCCCCCCAGGGCAGAAAAAATACTGCAGGGCACCCAGAGTCAAGTTCTACTTCAGAGGCCGAGAGCAGTGCATTTGCCTCCCAACAGTCAACAACACTGCCAGCAATAACATCAACAGCACCAACAGGATCATCAGGCACATTTAAAAAAATGGCAGGTGATTGGTTTATACGGAAAGGGTTTTGTACGTCCATGACTGATGCAAAGGCAAAAGAGGCCAAGCAAATCGGAGCCCCCCTGAACATTGAGCGGATGGTTCAGGCCTATCTAGATGACACAACAGAGGTCTTCATGGAGCAAAGCCCATTGGTGTATTGGTATGGGAAAAGAAGCCAATGGCCAGTGCTCAGCAGGCTGGCGATAAAGTATATGTCTTGCCCTGTTGCAAGTGTCTCTTCAGAGCGTGTTTTCAGTGCTGCTGGTGCCATTGTTACTGTCAAAAGGACCAGTCTCTCGCCCAAAAGTGTTGAGAGGTTAACCATGATCAAAATGAATCAACACTTTATACCACTGGAGTACAAAATACGTGAATCACAGCAGGAAGAGGAGAGCAACTTCGATGATATAAGTAGTGGGTTGTTAGACGTACTTCTGTCCGAACCACCAGAGCTTGATGACGAGCTCCTCTTCCCTGACAACTAGGCTTTCAAATTGTTCTCCCTTCCTTTATTTGTGTGTGACTGTGTATCTGTTTTTCTGGTTCAAAATCTAATCACAACAAATCCATCAACAGTCTCCTCTTTTTATTTCCCTATTGGAGTTGCACGTCTGTGCATAACTGTCCACTCCACTCCTCAGGGTCCTGCTCCATCTTCCTTACTCTAAGTACATTTCAAGCAAGCCAGACATTGGATGGAGATGGAGAATAGTACAATACATGTTGCCTCTAACAGTCCCTCCATAAGAAGTGAAACGTGACTCCAGCTATATTCCGTTTTGTTTCCAAGCCGAAAGAAACTCATCACTGACTGTCAGAAGGCTAGGCAGGCATCAGATCTGACAGCCAAAGAGAAAAGCAAGACAGGTAATGAGTGATTATTGTGAATGGCATGCATTGCATTGGATGCTGGCTGACTACGAATATTTGTGCATGAAGTAGAACTATACTAGTTTATCGACAAAGTCAAAGTGACTCAGGTGTGGTGACAGTTAATGTTTCCTTGTTGTTTAATAATAACCACATTGTACTCCTACCACTGCAGGTGCCGGCCAATATCCGTTGCAATTTTGTAATATGGAATATATTATAAACTTAATCAGTCACTACAGACTGAGTTGGTGTTGGAGAATACGTACCACACGGTCATCATCATGATGCTGCTGAGCATACTATCTTTGCACACAGTCAGTTGGATCAGAGAAAATTGATGGAATAACTGCGTTTCATGGGTTGACTTAAAAGGTAAACAGTTTGAACAAGAACCACAGCAGACCTAGGCTAGATGTCCGTGTAGTGGTGTGGGCTGGAGTAGAGTGTAGTGGTATGAGGGACAGTGGCGCATTGATTTAGTCACTTCATTTGGAAAATGCTAGGTTGCTGCAGTGCATATGACATTTCTCTGGCTCGGTCAAAATGTAAGTAAGGGGTAGGGTGCCTGGCCTGTGCCGGGGTTCTCCTGTTCTGTGGCTGTGCTGGCTCCTGAGTCCTGTCCCGTTGTTGTTGTAGCTTAATGCTGTAGAGTAGACACTATGTATCCTATCCAAGCTGCCTCAGTCTGAAAGTGTTCTCTCCAGAGTCTTGTCTTCTCGTCTTGCACTCCACTGTAATTGAGTTTATTGTTTTAAATGCAGTAATGTTTCAATACCCCGTTTGTTTTTCCATCTACCCTTACAGGCCGGCCTTTAACCTGTGCTATAGTGGGAGAAACGACTCACACTTACCTTACCAATCCACATCAGGCAGGCAGTGGTACCCAAGATAGATGTGCGGAGTGTCCATGGAAGGGAGGACCAAGAGGAATGATGAGAATGATGCAACTCCACATTTGGACCAGGATCATACAGTAACTTTACTATCATTCATCATTCGTCTTTAAATTTATTTGATTGCTTTTTTCTCTTCACTCATTACGACTGTGTGTTGTGGTTTGTTTGGTAATTGATCCCTACAACTATTTTTTAATTTGCTTTGCTAGCTTGAAAAATAAAAGTAAGCCTGGTACAGCATGTAATTTGGTTCGGTCTGAGCTCTGAGGGCGGCAGACAGGCAAGGCAAATTTCAATTTCTTCCCTGTACTGTCTCATTGGGTAATAGTAGTTATAGTAAGTACAACTCATTATCATTAACCATCAAGTTCTCTTCCTCAGCATGCATGCATTTGCTTTTTCTCACTTTAGACTTTGATTTCTTTGATAATGGATCATGGTCGTCATACAAGATTGTGTTTTACATTTGTTGTGTCCATGCATACTGTCTGTTTTTCTTTCTCAAACCTTTCCCAAACCCCACTTCCCATCCATTCATCAATCCCTAACCCTCTTCCCCCGGGCTGTGTGATTAATATTGAGGTATGATGTGATGATTGATCACACGCTTGCTGGGGCAGATGTGGTGAAAGCAACACTAATTGAATTTCAACTAAGGCAGGGCAAGGATCTTCTTCTGCTTGCCCACCCATGCTGTAGTTTACTTTGTGTTCTGTTCTACTACTCCTCCCACAGTCTCTCAGTCAAGTGACTTTCTCTTTCTTTTTTCAAATGCTATTGCCAGTGTCTACTTCTACCACCACAATAATGGCATCTTCTCCGTTAATTTGAGAAACCAAACATGTAGCCATCAGTGTGCCGAACTTCATCATCAATCACAGGTAAGATAAGTTTGGTGGAAGGTATGGACTAGGAGGAGAGACTGACAGTACTATTATGACAATTAAAAATAACTCAGTGAGGGGTACCTTATCTATCGGTTTGTGTATTACAAAATCGGCAGATCTTTTAAATCAAACACTGGCTGTGGGCATGCAGCAGCACGGAAACAAAGTAACAAACCATGTAACTTAGATTGAATTCGGAAAACTGTAACCCACCACAAAACTTTAACATCGTATAAGTAAATAGTATAAAATGTAATATCCCCTAACAAAAATAAACTATCCCACTCTGACCTAACCCATCCCCCTCCCTAACCCCAACCAATGTCCAAAACTAAACGAAAGTCCAAGAGTCCCAAATTGTCCGAACGAATCCCCAACGCCCAAAAACCCACCCACCAACAAAAGGAATTAAAAAAGGGGCAAATGACGAGGTCCTCTATTGTCGGCGGGCCTTCAGGTGTTTGTCCACCAGGATCTTTACCCGCTCCTCTAGGTTCTCCTCTAAGCGGGCCATCCGGCGGAGCAGCTGGCGGCGAAATGCCCTGTAGTTACATGCAGGGTGGGGGGCAGCAGTGCCTGAAATGGAGGCGCGGCAGCGGGCGGCTGCCGGACCACAGCGTGAAACTGGAGGCAGGGCCTGACTGGGGCCCGGGGCATTGGAGGAGGCTGCAGGTGCAGCCGCCTCCTCCTCCTTCTCCGCCTGAGCCACCAGCCGGCGATAATGTTCGCAGATGGCCTCCAGTTTACGGTGCCGGGCCCTAGCAGCCAACTCCTTCCGAGATGGTTTTGTGGATGTGGAAGGAGTATCTATATCAAGAAAGAAAAAGAATATGTTGTAGCCAATACTCTTAGCAAAACAGAAACACTAAAATCATTCAACACATAGTGTTACAGTATCACTAGCAAGCACAGTTCATAACATTTGTGATTTGGTGGTAAGTATCTCTACTCCTACTTCCTTGGACTCTAACATTTGTGGGAGTTTCCGACATTATAAATATAATCGTACTATGTACTCCGGTACACCAGTCATGTTGTTCTTATCTGTAGTTTAGCCCAATTACATAACCTTGTTGTAGCCGGCATGCCAGCTCAGTCAGCTAAGCTTGCACCCAAGAGAAACAGACATGAGCCACATGATGCAGACTCACGTTAGTTTTATTTACTACTACTGTCTGCAGGTGGGGAAGCTCATATTTTTGTATGACGCCTTACGGCCGTTGGCACTGGCCATACTCTGTCTGTTACATGAGGGCAAATGCACAATTTCACTTACACCCTGCCCTGGGTACTACAAAAATGCTGATTATTTATCGGATCCAATGATCATTGCTTATATTCATATTACAGATGCTAATACGATACGACATCAGGTCAGTAGTGGTCGGTGGTGGGAGTGCTGCCGGGCGGTGACGTGGGAAGGTGCAGGGTGGGGATAGTAAACTATGGATTAAGGACAATCACAGGTAATTAAACTACATTAAAAAAAAGAAATTGTTGCACGCACTGCATCGCATTCGGCGGTGCAGTGCGCACATTGAAAATAATGTTATTTATTTTTATGTTGATTACCTGTATTTGGCCATAAAACACAGTTTACTCGCCAGTGCCACCCACCTGTCCCCTCCCCATGTCACCGCCCGCCAGCACTCCCACCACCAACCACTACTGCAGAGGGTACTTTGCTTTCATTGATTGTGTAACCAATAACCATAAACAACAGATAGGCCACCCTTTGCAGGCTGGCTGACCCACTCGAAAATACATTAATAATAATAGGTAGGGAGTGGTCCCCAGAGTGGGAGGAAGGGGCTTCCGCTTGATAATATATATATATATATATATATATATATATATATATATATATATATATATATATATATATATATATATATATATAAATATATATGACGTGCTTGCAAACTACTGCAAGTCTACTGTATTCTGATAATACTACCTATATTCCCCTAAGCTTTGCTACTGTCGCGCAGTTTCTTTTACATTTTCTTCAAAGTAAGAATCTCCAGTGACACTTTCCACCTATACTGTCTATTGATGATAGTACATCCAGGCATACATCCATTAAAGTAAACGTTTATCCTTCTTTTTTATATATCTCATACTTAGTTGGTTTCACCAACAACCACCCATGCTTCCGCACCTTCCTTGCTTGCCTTGGCTTTGAGTTTGAATTTGAACCAAACAACGCTGATTCTTGCTATCTAGCACTATCCACCCATACTGTGTCGCCCACCCAGGCAGGCATTCTCTTTCACCTTCTACCCATCCTTCAACAACCTATGCATCTGATCTGATTACTATCAGCCACCTATGCATGCTTCCAACAACATATCCTTCTCTGCCAGTCAGTCATATTATTTATCTCGCCCGTCCTTCCACCCTTAGTTCTTTCCCTATTTGTTCAACACATCCATCAAGGTCATCTGATCTGAGTTTGTCCTCTCCATAAAACCTTCACAGCTGATTTTGGAGTCAAATAGAAGAGGTCAACTCACGCTGCTAATGCTAAGTAAAGGGTGTCTTCTTCAACCGTTGTATAATGTTCACTACAACTTAATAAGTCGCACAGTACA
The DNA here is from genome assembly GCF_964204655.1 of Triturus cristatus. Taxonomy (NCBI): domain Eukaryota; kingdom Metazoa; phylum Chordata; class Amphibia; order Caudata; family Salamandridae; genus Triturus; species Triturus cristatus. The sequence goes on along the minus strand of NC_140580.1, from coordinate 61,643,220 downwards.
GTGAAATAGTGAACACACTTCCATCTAGTAGTAATGTCAAGAAGTAATGAATATAACTTACCGCCGCCGGCCACTGCTGCTGGCTCCCGCCCTGTCTCTCCTGCAGGTGCCGCCAGTTGTCCTGCCCCCTCCGGAATGGCCGCATTGCCGCTGGCCCCGCCGGCACTGGTGGATGGTAGTGTGCCTAGAAAAAAACATCACACATTTTTAGATGCCTGGAAACCTCCCCCTATTTTAAGTGTTCACTTGGAACATTGAAAAAAAAGTTAATACAACATAATTCAGCACTAGTCAGTAAGTACAGTCAGTAGACAGACACTAGTAGTGATATGGTTCCTAGGGTCATCTAGTCCTACTCTACTCTTTTGAAAGTTAGCCTGAGCCATGTGTAACCCTTTTAGATTCATCATGTCGACTACTACTCTTTTGGCGTATATTTAATTATACCTGCCAGCTTATTGACATGTGCAGTAGATGCATTTGAGACCACTTGACTGTTGCGTACAAGTGAAGAGGTCGAAAAACAACCCACTTATTGAGTTTGTTTAGTCCATATTGCTTAGCCATCACATACATGTTACACTTTTTGCCATGACTGCAAAATGCTTGCATTCACCAGTATACTATCTAACGGCTAACGCGCAGCATTTTTCTCATATAATAGGCGGAAGATTCCCTTCTACAAACCAGAGATTTACAGAGCATATTCTGATGCAAGATGATGTAACCAGTATTTGTACGTTCTACGGTGAGGGGTCTTCCAGAATTCAAAAGATCTTGGCTCTTGTCCTTGTTGTCATGCACTTGTAAATGTTTACTGTTTTAATCTTAGGCTTTTTGCTGCCTTATTGACTATGGCTGTAGTAAATTAAATTTCATATTAACGATGTACAGAGTTTGATACTTGTTTCAAATAAACCTTTTGAACTTACACATAGACTCTGTGGTATTTGGTGAGGTGGGGTGGACTTACACAAATGAGTGAGCAAAATGGTGTTATTATGTTCTGGGTTGTCTTTCTCAGTCATCATCAACATTGTGTATCTTCTTCGTGGGGGGGGGGGCGGGAATGGGACCCTAATGTGAGACACTATAGCTAGTCGGTCAGGGGATCTTGGGTTCTTCGGACTGAGGTGTGATCAGTAAGGTCCAACCTCCCATCAGCAACATCCTATTTTTTTGTGCATAGTTCTGTATGTGGCTCTGCAGAATCACTAGACAATAGTAGTATCATGTACTATCCGATCAAAAATACTAGTCAAATATCTGGTTGGCCATTTTGTTTGTGGTAATTGTCAAAGCCTCAACATTGAGAAGACTTGAAGAGGACAACCCAAAGGACAGGACACAGTGGCTAGAGCTATTGGTCAATCAGAGTTTTATTATTCCAAAGAAAACCTTCTATAAAGAGTGTGCAACTGTGCAAGCTTCGATACAGACAGAGTAATAATAGTAATAGTAGTAGTAGTAGTAGTAGTAGTAGTACAGAGAGTCATAGCAGAGGCAGTTAGAAGCAACTTAGTTAGAGGCAGGGATAAACAATATTTGGAAACAGATAGTCAAAGTCAAAGAAGTAAGCTTTTGTAAAAAATAGAAATGGAAAGTGGAACCATAATTTATTATCTTTATTAAGCATTTTTAGTAACGTTTAGACATGTATAATACAAAGTTACAGTTTGACAGATTCAAGGCATCAGTACAAAGAAGGACACAATTAGCAGTGGTACAGTGATGAACCATAATTTATAGTTCGGAAAAAAAAGATGCAGTAAAAGTTAGGGAAATATAAATGTCAATATAACCACTGGAGGACTTACTGGGGCCAGCAGCAGGAGCCTCGGTAGAGGAGCGGTCCTGTGGTTCCCTCGCCGACTCCGACCCCGTCTTCTTGCCCCTGGGTGGTGCTGATGATCATGTAAAATATAATAAAGAAAGAGACAAACATTAAGGAGTGCTGTGAAACAAATAATAATAAATCATTTGGAAAAATAAGTCAAACAACATTTTAGGAAACAACAATTGCAATAAAATTGACCTATCTAATTAGATGGATCAACTACTGGCTTCTTCCTGCATTCACGGATCGTCTACTTATTTATGAACACTCCAGTGTTCCATAATCATTCTGATTACAATACGAAGCCTAGTAAGTACCACCTGACCTACACCACCTATTCCAGACGGGCCAATTGTTCACTAAGTCTGCATTTCCATTTTTTTCAGCCATCAAATGCATAGATGAGATGGAGGACACATGCATACATTAGTGCATACATACATACCACAAATTGTGGGTTGGTTGCATGATTCTGATCTAGTTCTGCTTCTGACTGACCATGCTAAGCCTACCACTCACTAAACAAAGTACAAAAGGTTCGACGGAGGACTGGGGTAAGCAGCACTCAGTGACAGAGGAGGAGTCACGCAGACCGCATAAAACAATTGTTAACTAATACTAACAAACTAAACCTAGTATCCAATATCCATCCACCATTATTTCACAGTAGGACAATGGAAGGACTAGAATCTCTCTAGCAAATCGCATTACCTAACTTCAGTTCTGTAAAATAAACTCTTACATAATCAGCATCAGCACAAGCTAGCGCAAACTAAGTTGCAAACAAGTAAGAGTACCACCGAGCACCTGGGTCCTTAAATCAAATAACATTTTGCTTTTTGGAACATAACTTACCAGCAACGCTTGGCACGCAGCAGTAATCTTGTTGTTCATCAAATTTATTATACAGAATAAGTTACTCACTAAGCCCGATGACCTCGACACCTAGCAGGTCCAACAGGTCCTGCTCCCGGTCCAGGATGTCGGACCACCGGTGGGCTAGCTGATTGTGGGTGCGCCGGATCCCAGAGCACCGGAACACGGCCCTGCGCACCTTCGCCCACCGACGGTGCCGCTCCTGGGTAGCGTACCCGGAGCCGGGCCTGCCGCCTGCTGCCAAGGTCAAGGGGAGGTGGCGCTGGATGAAAAAAACAAGGGCGGCCACCTCCTCCTCCCCAAACAGTTGCCGGGCCTGCACCCCTGCAGGAAGCATTCTGCCGCAAGGCAGGCGGCCCTTCTCTGCTCCTACAGGTCCCTTGCCCTTGGTACTCGGTGTGCCCTTGGCCATGGTTCTGGGGTGGGTGGGAGGCGGAAAAGAAAAGTTAGAAGGGGATATAAAAGTTAGGGGGAAGAAGATAGAAAAAACTTTATACAAGTAACAAAAACACAGTAAAAGTAGAAATAAAATGCAAAATATAAACTTAGGCAAAGAGAGAGATAGATAATAACTAAATAAAAGTCAGAAAAAATGCTTTAAAGACAAAGGATTGCAAAGATAAAGGGAGGATACAAAAGTAGGCCCAGAACCATAGCATAGAGTGAAAAACAAGATGGCCGCGCCCATTCGCGACCGCGTGGGTAAGTTCGCGCGATATTTCTCGCGAACATGTACTATTCATCGCGAACAAATAAAATGCGCTCCCGAACACGTCAATGCACATCGCGAACACGCTATCCGCGACCCGGAACAGGAAATAAGGCCGCGCCCGTTGGCGACCGCATGGGTAAGATTGCGAGATATATCCCCCGAGCATGCAAACAGCTCCCCGAACACGCTCACCACGCTCCCGAACAAGAAAAAGCCATCGCGAACGGGCGCACCAAGCAACTACGCAAGCTCGCGAAGCTACGCGAAGGTCGCGTAGTGCAAGTACATCTTCGCGATGCTTCGCGAAGCACAGCTACGCGAACTACGACCAGGGTTAGTTTTAGTACGTCTATTAACTTGAAAATAAACTCCGAAGGCAGAATAATGAAAAGAGGATTCATCCTAATGTTGCAGGGATTCTGCCCAAAAACAGAATTATACATAAGATTATGGGAACTTAGTGCATAGGGACTGAGTCATTCTATCACCGTAGTACCCATGATCCCAGGGCCGACTTGCTATAGTGTCTCACTTGCTCTCCTACTCACCTAGAGAGAAACAAGTGATTAGACACCCCAGAACACAATGCCCAAATCTCTCAGGAATCACGGTTGCAGGACGCACCCTTTCACTCGCACTTTTGTATTTGTCCACAATAAGATCTGACATAGACATGAACAAGTTTAAAATGTTTATTTCAACTAACGTGCTGTAATATGTAGTATACACACCACAACAAGCAATAAATTGGATAATACAAATACTGTCAGCATAGCAGTTAGTCCATAAATCATGAAAGGAGATGTCATTGTGAATAGACAGTATAGCCCAACCTCCCTCCCCTTAAAATATGCTGTATTATTATATATCAGAAGATATCTGGGCTCTGTCTGCAGACCTCATTCCTTGGGCTGTAGATGGCAGATCAACATCATAGTTGCTGTCTCGCTCTTCTCCCGGGAAAGGTCCCCCTCCAAGTGTGTCCCACCCATGCATGTATCCCAATAACCCCAAAGTATGATTTGCCAAACAACAGCTGCATTGGTATGTTTTGTCCAGGTGCTAGGGCCTGACCAGAACAGAATAACAAGGGGCATTGTTTATCAACCTTGCTCACAATGTTCAGACTAAATCCCATGAATCTGCAGAGAGTGAACACAACAGCAGGTTCTCATGTGAAATTTACATACGAGGCATTTGCAAATATAAAGCCATGTAGTAATGTGCGCAAAGCAGCGCACAGTCTGCAGCATGCTCATGCTCACTTAGAGAAGAAAACAATGGGCCCGATTCACAAAAGTAATCTGAGACACAATCCTAATTTTATGACTTTCGATATTCACAAAGAGCATTTAGGAGTAGTAATGCTAGGAATCATAACTTTACTACTTCTAAATACCCTTTGTGAATACCGAAAGCTGTAAAGTTAGGATTTTGTCTCAGTTAAACTTAATCCTAACTTTATGACTTTTGGTATTCACAAAGGGCATTTAGGAGTAGTAAAGTTAGCATTCCTAACTTTACTACTCCTAAAGGCCCTTTGTGAATACCGAAGGTCGTGAAGTTAGGATTTTGTCTCAGATTACTTTTGTGAATCGGGCCCAATGTCCCCATGGGCCGTGTGACACCCTCCCCTTGGTCAGGTCAGTAGCTCCGGTCCAAACCAGAAGTCAGAGGTAAGCAGAGTCAAAGTGTCTTAAACTAAAAGCCAAATATAAATTGTAATCCGGTGAGAAATAAAAAGTGTCTGAGTACCATTCATTTCTTGTCGGTATCCGATACGTAATCCCTTCACAGAGCATCTTCAGGGCCAACAATTTCATGGGAGAAGTGGAATGCCATAAGCTCCAACAAGCTTGTAGAACCTTCAATATTAAAAAGGTATGCTATCCGATTAGGCAACTCAAATGAACACACATGCTCCACATGCTCCTCATATCCAGTGGCCGTCAGGACAACCTGCATCGATTTCCAAGAAGCTGTGATCCAAGAGGCACTGTGCACGAACACAGGTACTCAAGCCCGCCGTGGGCCATGTGGAGAATCAAGCACAAAACTCCTACCCTTTGAACATTCCTGGTCATGAGCCATTTTCGGACCCATCAATAGTTCACAATCCAGGGCAGTGAGTGACGTATTGGAGAGGCAGACATCTAGGGCCCATTGAAAAGGGCACTGGAAGCAATAGAAGACAGGTTGCACACAGGTGAAATAGGCATAACAGAAGGTCAGCCAATTGTCAATGCTAAGAGCTTCCAATGGCATCAAACCAAAAACCTGCTGCATCTGATCATGGTACAGCTGCAACTGGGTCTGCCTTGGTAGCCCCACAGGTCGAGCAGCCATTACGGAGCGATAGTAGAAGTACAAGTACAAGTAGAAGTACAAGTATGCCACAAACCAAAAGGAGCAGCAGGGGAAACTCTGCGAAGTCGCTGGAAAAAATTGAATGGATAAAAGCTGGGATTACTCCAAAAATAGTCTGACAGGAGGTAGCAAGGCCAAATCCCACAAGTTTAAAAAAGTGTGCCAGGCCCTCTGTTTCAGACACATTAAATATTTGGTGACTTAATTAACCAAAATGTAAGGAGAGATTTGTGTTTAGCAGTGACTGAATCTCACTTGATGTTCTCGCCACTTGCAATTCAAAGGTCTCATGAGCTGATGTGAGAGCCACTTTTGTTTTGAAACAATATCGCTTTAAGTCTGCTTAGCTTATTGAAATCTGTTTTCAAAGTTGGAATGGAAGGCCACAGCGAATTATCTACAATCCTGTGCGGGGGTGAAAAGAGAACATTGCTGCAACATGTAACAATTTTTCAAACTGTTCCAATATACGGGATGCCCGCCCATAAGCCGCAGCTGTTCTGGTTATTTAGTATAATATAACTGCAATTAGAAAGCAGAGTCAGTGTGGGAATATTAGCTTGGACCCTTTAAAAAAACAAGCCAAATTAGAGGCCAAAACGTTGCAGGTACCGCGAAATTTCACTTGTTTACAAACTAGGAAGTCTCCCACTGTAGAGTCACAATTGAATTGAATTGAATTGAATTGAAAAGAGATTTGTATAGCGCGAACTGTCACCGTACGGGTATCCTGGCGCTTCGATTGAAGGATTACTCACTATAACAGTAGAGACCAGTTGTCTATGAAGGGATCTATTACTCGCTCCTAGGAAATAGCCAGGTTTTCAGATCCTTCCTAAAACAGGTCAAAGAACTAACCTGTCTAAGGTTCTGAGGCAGGTCATTCCAAAGACGCGCAGCTCCACGCTGAACGCTCTGCCCCCCATCATAGATTTTTTTAATTTGGTGGTTGTGATCAGATTTGTATTTGAGGAGCGAAGATGCCTCCTAGGAGTATACCAGGTGAACATCTTCTGCAAGGAAGATGGACCAGGTCGTGTACTGCTTTGTGTACAATGCAAAGAGATTTGAAACAAATTCTCTCCTTAACAATGTAGATCTCTCAGAGCCAATGTCGTAGAGGACGTACGCTGTCTATTTAGTACCAGCTTAGCTGCTGTAGACTGGACTCTCTGCAAGCCGTGCAAGATATATTGCGGTGCTCCCAAATACAGGGAATTGCAGTAGTCCAGTCTACTCAAAATTGTGCTCCTTACTACAAGTGAGCGAGAATCCTCTGGAAGCAGCGGAAGAACCTTCCGTAGCATGCGTAGTAAAGAAAAACAGACACCAGCAGTTTTGTTGCCCTGTGATTCCATTTGGAGATTGTCCTCCACCATTTTGACAGGGATCAGGAGTTCATCCTCAGCGGTGAGCCTAAACTCCGCCGGTAAAGGTCGAGATATTCTCGTAGCAGGACAGTACACCACCTCTGTTTTCCCCCCATTAAACTGCAAGGATTTTTTTCTGAGCCAACTAGCAGTTTGGTGCATACACTCCTGGAAAGTGTCCATGGATATCGCTTATTTCCCCTCAAGGGAAAACACCAGTTGTGTGTCATCCGCATAGTTGACCAGGTCAATTCCATATGATTTAATGATGGGGAATAGAGGGCGTAAATAGATGTTGAAAAGAACAGGGCTGATTGCTGAGCCCTGTGGCATCCCGTGGTGTACTCGAGACTTATCGGAGGTGAACGGAGCCAGAGTTACAGCCTTTTGTCTTACCGACAGATAAGATTGTAACCACTGCAAGGCCAATCCTTTGATTCCTATGCCTTTCAGCCTTTCCACTAATACTGCATGGCTCACCGTGTCAAATGCGGCTGACATATCCAGTAATACAAGGACAGATGAATTTCCATTGTCAGCACGCATTCTTAGATTGTTCATTACGGTTGCCAAAGCAGTCTCAGTGCCATGTCCTGGGCGAAAGCCAAATTGGTCCCTAACCAGCAGGGAATTTTCCTCCAAGTAGCCTGATAGAATTTTGCTAACTGCCTTTTCTAAAATTTTGATCGGATATGGCAGGAGATAAATTGGTCTAAAATTTGCTGGGATTGTAGGGTCCAAGGATGGTTTTTTGAGCAGGGGAGTCACCACTGCCTGTTTCCATGCCTCTGTTACCTCTCCTTCCTTCAGAGACTGGCAACAGATCTTCCATAACCAAGGAAAGGTTTCTTGCCCAAATATTTTCCAGATTTTATGTGGAAGGGGATCAAAAGGAGATCCTGAGGACACGCTTTGTGCCAGGAAATTAAAAGAGTTCTCTGTAGGAGCCTGAAAGTATTCCAGGGAAGAGTTCGCCAGGGGTCCTACATCTGGCTTCCATGTGGAGTCATCCTGATCACTAGTAGCAGTAACAGTAGGGTGCAGATTGCCAACAATTTTGGTTATTTTCTCTACAAAGTAAATGGCAATCTCATCGCAGAGTTTATGCGATGCGACCACCCTACTGCCCATGCAGGCTGGACTAGAAAGATCTCTGAACACATTAAACAGTGCTTTTGTGCTGTTTGGTGCCTGCAGAATAGAGTTGGCTTAGAAATCTGCATTGGCCTTGAGAATTAACTCCTTATACTGGGCCTGTATTAATTTCAGTTGTTTCTTTGCTGGCTCTGAGCATGCCCTCTTCCATTTCCTCTCGGCCTTTTTACAAGTTACTCGTAGTTGTTTCAATTCATCATTGTATCATGGAGCAGATTTTTTTCTCCTATTTTTAAGTTGTTTAACTGGAGCTTTTAAATCAAGGGTTCCAGTTATATAGTCACAATAGGTTTGATAATTTTCACCTGCGGAGGCAGAGGAGGCGAAAAGATTCTGTTTCGGGAAGGTCGGGTATGTCTATTTTTCACTAACTTGGACCACTCTCTTCCCTTTCGGTAAAACGGCTGATTGTTGTTATCCACTAAACTAGATAACGAAATAGGGAAATGAATTAGAGTGGTCAGTCCAATTCTGAGGCAGTATGTCAACCACTTCAGTCTCTGCCTGGTTTGCAAACAAGAGGTCCAAGATACGCCCTCCTGAGTGAGTTGGCTGTGTTACCAATTGATGTAATTTGAGATTTTCACATAGATGTCCGAGATCTCTCAGGTGATTATCTAAATTACCATTGTCCCATAAGTTAAAATCTCCTAGTAAAATCATTCTAGAATGAGTTACGCTCAGGTCAGTGATTTTATTAAACAATGTTTGAAATTGTGTATTAGATCCTGGGGGTCTATAGCAGACCACTCCCGTAACTAATCTGCCCTTAGTCTCCTGAAGTGAGAAGCCCAGCATCTCCATCCCTATGACATCATCTACCTGTAGAGGTGCAAAGTTCAATTTTTCCTTAAAAATCACCCCGACCCCCCCTCCTCTTCCAGCAGCCCTCGGTTTATGAAATATTTTATATCCGTCTGGGCACACCAAGCCCATTTGTACCGAGGAAACCATGCTGGTCCAAGTCTCTGTAAGAAAAGAACATCCAAATCCATATCCTCTACCATGTTGGATATCTCTTGATAATGCTTTAGAAGGGATCTATAGTTGATCAGCCCACAATTTAGGGTGTTCCTTGCATATCTCATAAAAGCAGCAGGAGAGTGATAATTCCCCCCAGCATCCCTTTTACCCAAGGCGAGTAGCTGTTCCCTGGAGTATCTTATCCTACTCTGACTACCACGAGCAGCATGGCTGGCGCTGAGCGCATCTGGGGCGCGGACGGGCGCAGACGGGCTTGCCTCTGGCGTGCCATCGGTGCACCCGCTGCGCGCGCGTGCTGCACGCTTGCATTTCTTGTTCTAAATAGGCAGGCGAGTGCAAATGCCCGCAACACTAGAGCGCGGACCCAGAAGTGCACCAGACCCCAGATTCCTACTCCAACAATGGCGGAAAAGGAGCGCAAAGATTTTGGATTCCCGCTAAAGCAGCGGGATGTGAAGAGGCAAATTTTATGTGCGGGTAGGCGCGGCAGATGCCAATTATTTAAAAAAAGTTTAAAAGCATGAATGGAACAACTTAATGATTTTAACGAAGTGCCGACACAACAGCAGCAGCAAATATCACAAGAAATAAAGTAAAAGACAAATGTTAGCGATATGCCAGAGTGTAGTGCACCTCCAGAGGTTGGTGCTTAGTGATTACCTTCAAACCTCCCCTGTAAGGAAGACCTCCTTAACCGCTCATTGACAACGAAATGCGAATGGCAAGGACCACAATTCATGAATAAAGCTACTCCCAAGGTGTTCAAATCTACCTATAGTATAATGCTTCATGCAAGCTGTAAACTGGAACAGTGAAATGGGCAATTAAATAACCCCAATTTTTAACCATACAGCTGCTATAGAAAAGGGTAACTGTTCTAGTTTAACATGTAATGTGTAACATTGTGTATGTGGCATCCTTCATTGACATAAGCTTCGGCTAATCTGTACAATATTATCCAAAGTATATATACGAGAAGACAGAGTCTTAATACTGTTATCAACCAGAGCAAGGACTTTTTCTAAATTATCCTGATCTATTTGATGTAGTCGGACCGCAGCTTCCATCTGCGATGGCTTCCAAAATTCGTTATAGGCTGCATAAACAAAACGTTTGATGCAAGGGGATTTAGTACCAAAAAAAAACCAGCCAGATCGATGTCACCTGACAAAAGGGAAAGATGCTGTTTCATAGATGACAGTGTGGAATGTTCTAACCATTGTTGACACAATTTCCCAACAGAATACGTGGTCACAGTATGGAAATGTGGAAAACGAGGATGAGGTCTACTTTGTGTAATCCCTTTTGTGGCATAAGTAAAGCGTAACTGAAAAGCATTGGTGTTCGTGGGCCACAGTAACCATCCCAAAGGGTCAATAGTGGAGGCTTCAGCATGACCAGAACAGCATAAAAATGGGCATTGTTTATTGACCTTGCTCACAATGTTCAGACTAAATCCCAGGAACCTGCAGAGAGTGAACACAACAGCAGGTTCTCATGTGAAATTTAGGCATTTGCAAAAATAAAACCATGTAGTAACATGCGCAAAGCAGCGTACAGTCTGAAGCGTGCTCATGCTAACTTAGAGAAGACGACAATGTCCCCATGGGCCATGTGACACTAAGCTCTTACATCAGAAACACGCTCAATAGAAACCAACAACAGAAGCATAGTCAACTTTGCAGATAATTGTTTGAGAGATAATTCAACTTTTTCTGGCCATGAAATAAACAAACGTAGTCCCAAATTAACATCCTACATGATATTGCTTTCTGGTACAGGTGGTTTAGCAAAGCATACTCCCTTTAACAGACGACAAACCAATGGGTGTTCACCTATAGGTCTTCCATCCACCCTGACATGCTCTGCAGAGATTGACGATCTATAAGTGTTGATGGTGCCATAAGCCTTCCCCTGTGAAGCCAAAGAGGATAAGAAATTAACCACCAAGGTTACATTCGCTGAAAGGGGATCCGAATCCCTGTCCATAAACCAGCTACACCAGACCAGCCAAACTGCCTTGTATGCCTTAGCTGTGCCCCAAGACTGTTGAATGAACTGGACAGCTTCCTCCGAAATTCCTGGGGTTCTCCAGGAAGTCCCAACATTCTCCATGCTATGAGAGAGAGAGAGCCTTCTAGAATGAGATTGTGACACAGACCGTGAGGGTAGAGAAGTCAATTGGGAAAAGGAGGAATCCATACCGGCAGGTCTGATGATAGCACTGGCAGTGTCGGACACCAAGGTTGAGATTGCCAACTGGGAGTGATCAGAACCAGAGGCGAATGTTGTCTGCGGTCCTGAGTCAGACTCTGGCTATAAAGAGGAGAAGAGGGAAGGCATAAAGGAGGGACTGGGGCCATGGCTGCAGAAACAGGAACAAAGAGATGTATGGACAGGGTGCTGAAGATCAAAGAAAGAAGATTGAACATTGAAGGATGAAGTATCCAATCGCTAGAAACATGAAGATGTCTGGAAAATCAATCAGCTATTTGGGAAAAAGGGGGTGGTGATGGACAGAGTTTCTGAATGATGCAGAATACTTGTGAGTCCCTTGCTCATTGCACCATCAGGATTCAGGCAAGCCGGGCTGACGAAGGCTGTGATGCCAGAAACCGGTCCCCGGAAGCTTGTTTCCTTCCCAGTATAAGAATTGGCTTGGTAGTTTGGTTTGCCCTGTTCCCATCATGCACTGGGACAGGTACAGACTAATTTGCATGTAGCCAGGTTAAGAGCTGGGATGGTGCAGTGAGCTAAAAAACGGTGATGGATTAAAACCATGATCTCTTGACTTGGTAAGAGTATTCTGCATCATTCAGAAACTCTGTCCATCACCACCCCCTTTTTTCCAAATCGATTTTATCCACTCTCAGTGTGGGAGGGTATGCTCAGACATGAGTCCCTTGCTCATTGCACCATCAGGATTCAGGCAAGCCGGGCTGACGAAGGCTGTGATGCCAGAAACCGGTCCCCGGAAGCTTGTTTCCTTCCCAGTATAAGAATTGGCTTGGTAGTTTGGTTTGCCCTGTTCCCATCATGCACTGGGACAGGTACAGACTAATTTGCATGTAGCCAGGTTCAGAGCTGGGATAGTGCAGTGAGCTAAAAAACGGTGATGGATTAAAACCATGATCTCTTGACTTGGTAACAGTATTCTGCATCATTCAGAAACTCTGTCCATCACCACCCCCTTTTTTCCAAATCGATTTTATCCACACTCAGTGTGGGAGGGTATGCTCAGACGTGAGTCCCTTGCTCATTGCACCATCAGGATTCAGGCAAGCCGGGCTGACGAAGGCTGTGATGCCAGAAACCGGTCCCCGGAAGCTTGTTTCCTTCCCAGTATAAGAATTGGCTTGGTAGTTTGGTTTGCCCTGTTCCCATCATGCACTGGGACAGGTACAGACTAATTTGCATGTAGCCAGGTTCAGAGCTGGGATGGTGCAGTGAGCTAAAAAACGGTGATGGATTAAAACCATGATCTCTTGACTTGGTAAGAGTATTCTGCATCATTCAGAAACTCTGTCCATCACCACCCCCTTTTTTCCAAATCGATTTTATCCACACTCAGTGTGGGAGGGTATGCTCAGACGTGAGTCCCTTGCTCATTGCACCATCAGGATTCAGGCAAGCCGGGTTGACGAAGGCTGTGATGCCAGAAACCGGTCCCCGGAAGCTTGTTTCCTTCCCAGTATAAGAATTGGCTTGGTAGTTTGGTTTGCCCTGTTCCCATCATGCACTGGGACAGGTACAGACTAATTTGCATGTAGCCAGGTTCAGAGCTGGGATGGTGTAGTGAGCTAAAAAACGGTGATGGATTAAAACCATGATCTCTTGACTTGGTAAGAGTATTCTGCATCATTCAGAAACTCTGTCCATCACCACCCTATTTTTTCCAAATCGATTTTATCCACACTCAGTGTGGGAGGGTATGCTCAGACGTGAGTCCCTTGCTCATTGCACCATCAGGATTCAGGCAAGCCAGGCTGACGAAGGCTGTGATGCCAGAAACCGGTCCCCGGAAGCCTGTTTCCTTCCCAGTTTAAGAATTGGCTTGGTAGTTTGGTTTGCCCTGTTCCCATCATGCACTGGGACAGGTACAGACTAATTTGCATGTAGCCAGGTTCAGAGCTGGGATGGTGCAGTGAGCTAAAAAACGGTGATGGATTAAAACCATGATCTCTTGACTTGGTAAGAGTATTCTGCATCATTCAGAAACTCTGTCCATCACCACCCCCTTTTTTCCAAATCGATTTTATCCACACTCAGTGTGGGAGGGTATGCTCAGACGTGAGTCCCTTGCTCATTGCACCATCAGGATTCAGGCAAGCCGGGCTGACGAAGGCTGTGATGCCAGAAACCGGTCCCCGGAAGCTTGTTTCCTTCCCGGTATAAGAATTGGCTTGGTAGTTTGGTTTGCCCTGTTCCCATCATGCACTGGGACAGGTACAGACTAATTTGCATGTAGCCAGGTTCAGAGCTGGGATGGTGCAGTGAGCTAAAAAACGGTGATGGATTAAAAGATTAAAACCATGATCTCTTGACTTGGTAAGAGTATTCTGCATCATTCAGAAACTCTGTCCATCACCACCCCCTTTTTTCCAAATCAAATCAATCAGCTATCACATTCAACTTGCCTGAGGATATTCCGCTTTGACTGAAATATTCCTTTGAAGGCCAAATTCCCAAAGACTCTTGACCAAAACAGCCAGAGGTTTGGTCCTTGTACCTCCAACACGGCTTATGTATCTGACCACGAGAGATTGTCCATAAGCAGAAGGACCGTGCATTTTGCTCTGTCTTTTAAAAAGGAAAGGATAGCAAAGGAACCTGCAAGCATCTCTTAACAGTTGATGTGTAGTGAGGACTCCAGAAGAAACCATGAACTTTGAGTCAAGAGTTGACCACATCTTGCACCTCATCCGGCCCGACTTGCATGTAACTCTTAGACAAGATCTGGCGCGGCAGAGAAAATCGTTCTCCACTTCCAGGCATCTAAATGTCCCAGTTACCAGAGAAGTTCTTCTCTGGATTCCGAATATAGAGCAATCGGATCCAAATAAGCTAACCCTTTGCACAGATGGTGAATATTTAGTCTCTTATGAGCCCTGTAATGCAGTGGTCCAGGAAATATGGCCTGAATGGATGAAGCCAGAAGACCCACCAGACGAGTTACTGACCTTAGAGAACAGAGAGGAAGAGACAAAGCATGATGAATCTCCGTCTTTATAATCTCTACCTTCTGTTGTGGAAGTTAAAGAATTGACTGAGTTGTGTCTATGACAAAGCCTAAAAATTCCAGTCATTGAGAGGGAGTCAGAGAAGACTTCTGAAGATTTATTAGGAACCCTAGCCTTGTTAAAATATCTTGGCTTAGCTGCAAATATGCCAGAAGACAAGACTTGTCTTGGGCCATGACTAAGAAATCACCTACATAAACGATGAGTCTTACACACTGACCCCTGAGGAAAGCTACTACTGGCTTCAGAATCTTGGTGAAACACCAAGGGGCTAAAGAGAGAATGAATGGTAGAGTCTTGAAATGGTAAAATGTCTGGCCCCATTGAAACTGCAGAAACTTTCTGTTGGATGGGTGAACCACAACTGTCAAATATGAGTCTTGAAGATCCAGAAGCACCAACCAATTGTCCTGAAGAAGTAAATCTGTGAGATGAAAAATGGTCTCCATCTTGAAATGATGGTATACCACAAAGACCTGTAAATTATTCACTGGACGATACTTTTTGTTCTTTTGGGTAACCAGATAAATGGTGCCATGGAAACATGATGGATTGAATGTAGTCTCTTCTATGGCCTGTTTTAAAACAAGGGACTGAATTTCCTCCTGAACAAGGAGAAACTAACTTTGTGAAAAACAAAGGGGCTGAGCAAGATGACCTTGCGTCCGAACATGATGCTGTAGGATGGATTAGCCCCTCCCTATTTACAACGCTAAGTTAGCATAACCGAGACAACTGTTAGAGAACCAGCTTGCCGTTTCTGCTGCTTTGCACGCGACACTGTTGTTATGTGTTATTCATTTTAGAAATGCTTACTCGACTTTGCCTTACAGGATAACAGTTTGTTGTTTAACATTCTTAACAGTGTGCTGAGACCTTCGTCTGTACATCATGTAAAGAACGAGTCTAGGACACTAGACGGTGCAGGATGTTGTGTTTAGATTGATCGTAACACTTTTTAGACATATCATACATGCAGCTGCCAATATCTGAAGGACAAGTGCTTTTAATATTGCAGGACAGAATGTTTTAGATTCATTCGAACAGAAGAGCTGATGCATGAGAGAGCTAGCTGATCCTTTGATGTGATTCCACTAAGCTGATTTATATGGTATGGGGTCCCCCCTGTTAGCCTAAGAGACCTTCTATTAGTCTAATAATAATGTATTAGATGCTAGAGAAACGAGTGTGGCCGTATACCACTGTCATTATTATTATGATTGCTCCTTTCATTCTGTATGGTATTGTAACAATGCTGATGGTTCTGATCTTGACCATTTGTCTGCTAGTGTTAGCCAGAGTACTGCATCTTAGGACGCGAGGTTTATAAAATAAACTCTTTAAACTTTACCGTGTCTGTATTATTATGTTGTGGACTGATGAATAGATACAAACCGGTATTTCGTATTCCCACCACTCTTGAGAAATATCTAAGTCGCTTGTTCTGGTTTGTCTATACATTGGGACCGCCTAGCTAGATCTAGGCTAACGAATGGGACACTAAGCTAGTCGGATAAGGGGTTTTTGGTTCTGAGGGGAGTTTCTGGTACACCACAATTCTCTGAGGTCCTGGTTTCCTGCGCGTAGTTCTGTGCATAAGCAGAATCCCTACAACATGGCGCACCTATCGTTTGGTCTTATTGTCTGAATAGCCTTAGTAGTACTTTTATTAGTCCACAACGCCCTCACTCTGGTTTCCGGATAACGGGAGTGACGGCTTAATCTACCTAGGTTTCGACTAGGGGTGGGCGGAATTTGCGAAATTAACTTTCGCAAATTATCGAGAAAATGCAGAAAATCTCCGCAAACACGCCGGAAATATCGCGAAGACGCGGAAGTTTTTTTGCCGCCTGTTCGCGGTATTTTTTGCGTGATCGCGGGTCGCCAACTTACCCATGCGGTTGCTCACTGGCGCGACCATCTTGTTTTCACTTGTCCCGCCCTCTCGCGATGCTTACTTCCTGTTCCGGGTCGCGCAATGCATGTTCGTGCCTGTTCTCGGTCGATATTTCCTGTTCGCGACCGCTTTTACTTGATCGCGTTGCTTTTTGCTTGCTTGGGGAGAAAATATCACGCGAACTTGCGCACGTGGTCGCAATGGGCGCGGCCATCTTGTTTTTCACTCTATTGCATGGTTCTGGGGCCTGATTTTCAATCCTCCCTAAATCTTTTCAATCCTTTGTTTATAGCCACTTTTTTTGGATCTTTATTACTTATTATTTCTCTAACTATTTTCCTGCTTCTATATTTTTGGTTTTTGTCTACTTTTTTTTTGTTTTTTAGCTACTTTTTCAATCTTTCTATTGCCTATTTATTTCCTTTACTTACTTTTTAAATTTTATTACCTTTTCTTTCCCACCCCGTCTCTCATCCCCAGAACCATGTCAAAGGGTAGGGCTCGCCGCAGCCAGAGCCGCGACCCCCTTCCATGTGGAAGGCGGCGCCCACAAGGGGTGCAGGCACGGGCCTTATTTGGGGAGGTGGAGTTGGCTGCACTCATTTTCTTTGTGCAGCGCCACCTCCCCTCAACCCTGGCAGCAGGTGGCAGGCCTGGGTCCGGGTACGGCCTCCGGGAGCGTCGGCAGCGGTGGGGGAAGGTGCGCCGGGCAGTGTCGCGCATTTCTGGGGTCCGGCGCACCCAGGCACAGCTGACGCACCAGTGTTCCGACATCCTGGACCGTGAGCAGGACCTGCTGGACCTGCTAGGAGTGGAGGTCCCGGGGCTTGGTGAGTACCTATTTAATTATTACAACTTTGTGTCTGTTCTTCTGCTCTATGTTATATATTGCGAATATCTTTTTTTCCTTCCAACCAGCTAGAATGTTGCTGCTTACAATACATTCCAGGTTAATAACGTTTAAAAGTCTTCTGTGATTATGACACAGGTGCTCTTCTGCGCTACTACTAATCTTACTTGTTTGCAGCTTTGCGTATGCGCTTGCTTAGCGTGATTCTTTACGAGTTTATTTTAGAGAAATTAAGTTACGTAATGCTACAGTGACTCACGTCCACTCCTTACTTTGTCCTGTCACTAATAGATAGGGGCGGATTGATACTTAGGTTTCGGTACTTTGTATGAGCTTCTAATTGGTTAGTGGTATGCGTGATGCCCCCCCTCACACAGTTACGTCACGTGCTGCTAGTACGGCAGTCTTTAGAACCTTTTCTAGTTTGTCCAATGAGGCTTAGCAGTTACTTAGCAGTAGCAGATCAGCATCAATCAAACCAAAATTTGGTGTATACAAAAAATGTAGTCATGTTCATGTGTCCTCCATGATTGGACCATGCGCATTGTTGAGGAATACAGTGGAAATGCATACTTAATGTACAATTGGCATGCCTGGAATAGGTGGGCTAGGTTGGGTGGTACGTTGTACTACTACTTAGGCTTAGTTGTAACTTAGTTTTCTGGAATCAGAATGGAAGACTGGATTACTGTTGATAAATAGTAACTTCAGTAGTCGAACTGCGAATCCCCCGATATTACATGTTGACCAGATGAGATCGGTCAATGTAGTTATTGCAATTGTTGTTTACATAAGTGTTTTTTGACCGTTGTTGAAAAATATTGTATTTGTTTGACACCATCCATCAATGTTTGTCTCTTTCTTATATCTTTCCTGTTCATCAGCACCCAGGGGCAGACCGACAGGGACTGGGCAGTCGGCGGGACAGGAACACCACCAGGAGGACACCGCTGAGGGCTCCTCTGCTGGCCCCAGTAAGTCTTCTTGTTTTTAATAATATTTCTTATTCCATAACTGTTACTGCCCCATTTTTCCCGAACTATAGTGTGTTTCCAAATGCTATTTTTTTACCACCAATTATCCTTCGATCTGTACGGTTTCAAAAATCTTATCCCTGCCTCCGCTATGATGACTCTGAGTACTACTACGACTACTACATACTATCAGTGTGTCTGTACTGTAGTAGCTAGTCTTGCCCAGTTTGCCAGTGCCACTCTTTGTGAAAGGTTGTAATATAAAACTCATATTCACCAGTAGCTCGTACAATCCGTTGGGTCGTTGTCTTGTACTACTTTTACTCTTATTGATGTTGAGGCTTTGAAAATTCACAGCAACAACAGCCCTACCAGATTTCTTAATATTTTGATATGATACCATATAGGACATACCACTGTTGTAGGGATCTTGCACATACATTTGCACCAGAAAATAGGATGTTGGTGATGGTAGGTTGGACCTTCCTTGCACACCTCAATCAGAAATTCCGCACCCACCACAATTCCACTGCTTGACTATAGTACTGTCTTGTCATACCTATTAGGTCTCGGAACCCTCCCCCCAAGATACCCAACAAGTACTCAACCCAGAACATAACACACCCAACCTCTGTCGTGGAAGCAATTCACATGTACACCCTTACTATAATTTGCTCACTCGTGTAAGTTAGTCCACACCAAATACCACCAAGTCTATGTAATTTTAAAATGTTTATTTCAATTTGAGAAGGTCTGTACACTGTTTTCTTAGCAGCACCAACCGGCAAATCAATAACATTAAAACAATATACATTGTTACACTTATACAGTTGGGAATTAAATCATGATAACTGAACAGTGGTGGAAGGCAGCACCACCATCCCCTAGCAATTTAGTTTATATACATTTATAAATGAAGATGTGAGTGAAGGGACCCCTCACCTCAGAAGAACCTAGTACTGGTAGTTGGTGCATCGTTCAGAAGCTCTGGTTCGTAGAAGGGAATCTTGCGTCTGTACTGCGAAAAAAGAAATGGTGTGCGTTAGTATATTGCAACTTGCAAGCATTTCTCAGCCGTGCCAAAAAGTGTAGCATCTATGGATAAGCAATATGGACTAACAGTAACAGTAGTACACCAGTTCTTCCTAAAAAAGTGGCTTGTTAATGTTTGTTGACCGCTTGTACGCAGCGCGTAGACTAGACAGTAGCAGTGTGAGGCAGGTCATGTGGGCTCAAAGGTGTCTTAAGAAGCTGCAAGGTAAAGGTAACGTCACATGTGCATGGCTAGGGCTAATCAAGCAAAGGCTACAATGATCATATAACTATTAGTGTCTACTCTACTACTACCTGATTTGTACTAGTGATGTATGTTAGTATTAACTCATTTTTCAACCTTGCTACTGATCAATAGGGGGGAGGTGTATATGACGCCTAATAAATGTGTAATGTTTTCTAGGCGCACTACCGACCACCATTGCCGGGGCCAGCGAAAGCGACGCGGAGGGCGAGGATGCAGCAGTTGCAGATAGCAATGGAGCGGTAGGGGGAGTGGCAGCACCAGTGGCAGGCGGTGGTAAGTTAGATTCATAATCCTTAACTATTGTTGAACTTGACAGCACACTCACTGCAAGGGTGTACTGTATGTATATGTATACTGTACAGTTGTGACTTAGGGCCCCATTAGGATGGTGGGCATATTGCCCCCGCCGGGCCGGCTGGAATTCACTGCCGTCACCGCAGGGGCAAACCTCCCGCCATCCCTGTAGAAAATATTCAGACATGTCCAGGCGGAAAAGGGTTCAATATGGCGGTGGTGTCTCTCTCACCACTCCGCCAGCCATATAATCTGCATTTTGGAATGCCTTTGCGTGGCGGCATTGCCGTCCGCCACGGAAAGGCATGCACACATTGCAGAGTATGCTTGGGGGCCCCCATGGAGGGTACCTATACCTACCTATGCTATGGTACCCCCCCGACTTTCAAAGCAAAACGTGACAGGCTCCGTGCGGGGCCCGTCATGTGCTTGGAAAAGCAGCACAACATTTTAGCATTGCTTTCAGCAAAGCCAACCAGAATTTAAATAAAAAAAAACAGGGTGCACCCGCCACTGTGCCAGGCGCATCATCCTAATTAATTGTCCCCACGGGACCCCCACCCTTTTTAGCAGTCGGATGGCGGGCGGACTTTGTCGATGTCGTAAGTAAGTATGAGTTGTTGGGGACGTTTGAAGAGTGAACTAGAAGACTAGAATTCCCTTTAATTGGTATAGGACTAGGAGCCGGAGTATTGAGTAACCAATGGCCTCATCTATCTTATTTCAACTCCGCTTTGAAAGTTTTATGGAGAAGAGCACCTGGTGCACTGTTCAACTAAAAAGTGTAAGACAGGTGGAAGGAAGAAGGACGGGCGACATTTAAAATGTTATGTACTACTGTGCTTTATTTTATAGTGCTACTCTACCATGCCACTATGTGTAAAAATAATTACCTTGTCCTACTGTTTTATTAAGACTATATTTTACAATTGTCTTGTTTTTTTCTTTTTGATACACAGCTACTCCGAAACTCAACCGGAAGGAGTTGGCCGCCAAGGCACAGCGCCGGAAGCTGGAGGCAATCCAGCAGGAATACCGGCGGCTGGTGGTCCTAGCCGAGGAGGAGGAGGAGACTGCAGCAGCAATTCAAGCCTCCTCCAGTGCCCCGGGCCCCAGCCACCGCCCTCCAGCGGTATGGCGCCACCATCTGGCGGCTGCCCGCCGCCACCGTGCCATCTCCGGTGCCCCCCCCCCACTGTGGCTGCAACTGCCGCGGCCTTAGACGCCGCGTCGCCCATTTAGAGGATGAGATGCGCCAGATGCGTGTCCTCCTCTAGTCCCGCCCCACCAGTTAGTTCCTGTCACTGCCCCTTTTTTAAATCCTGTTCTTGTTCTTTACTCGTTTGGCCGTTAAGACTTTTTTCTACTGTGGACAGTGGTTGGGGTTAGGGAGGGGGGTGGGTCAGCTTTTGTGGGTTTAGTTTATTTTTGTTAGGGTAAATTAAATATATTTTTCTATGTTACATGCAATGTTGTTAATGTTTTGTAGGTGGGGTAACTGTTTTACATCACACTGTTTCCTTGCTGGTGCATGGCCGCCCATAGCCTGTGTTTGATTTCAATAATTTGCTGACTGTATAAGACACAAACAGATAGATGCGACACACCTCACTCATTGACTGGTCCTTCTAGTACTTTCAGTCTGTCCTCTAGTCTATGCATTCTTTAGAGTGGTGTGTGAAAATGAAATCATTGACAACATGTCCATTATTAATTCTGCCTCCTCCAAACTTCTCTCTTACCGGTGCTTGATGTTTATGTTCAACTGTGGCACAGCACTGGCTGCATGGTGAAGATGGTTTCCTTTTTCATACATGCCATGATTGGGGTGGTGGTGGTGGTAGTATAGTAGTAGTAGTAGACACTGGCAGGGTGGCAGCATTTCCAAAAAAAGGAAAGGAGACAGTCAATCGCCTTTGAGAGACTGTTAGAGGAGTAGTTGAATGAAGTACATTACAGAACTTACTGAGCAACAATTATATGCTCAAATACAATTTGACAAAAAAACTGAATGGTGGTTATGAAGATAGCCTACTAGACAGAGTTACAAACTATAGTTGTGTCGACTCAAGTCACTTGACTATGCCTACAGTCTAACAGTTAGTGCTGTATATGAGGAATGACAACAAACAAATCCAATCAATGCCGGCAATTCATGCTGAGGTATATGTTCCTTTGTTAAATAAAATAACCTCTGAAATATCCTACTCATGGGTGGGCAAGCAGAAGAAGATCATCGCTCTGCATTGAAATTGAAGTAGTGTTGCTTTCACCACATCCACCCCAGCAAGTGTGTGATTAAGTATTGGTGTAAATTTAATTTAGTTACACCTCGACAATAAGTCACACAGCCCGGGGGAAGAGGGTTAGGGTTTGTTGAATGGATGGGAAGGGGGATTTGGGAAAGGTTTGTCATAGAAAAACAGTATGCATACATAGACAAACAAATGACAATCATTGAAGACTACCATATCCATATGTTAAGGGAGAAAAAGGCAATGCATGCATGATGATGAGAGACCCGGATTACATACACTTCTATTTCTTGTTCTGTTCCGGCCTTAATACTTTAACAGATAGCAAATAGAAATTTTAAATATTGGTAGTGAAGAATCGTAAACACAGAGCAAACCTAATGATGATTGATAATAACAACTTCAAGAACACACTGTTGTAAAGATTGTATACAAGATATTAATCAAATTATTTAAAATAAGTTAAAAGTGGATACTGTTACTGTCTTATCCTGGTCAAAAATGTGGACTGGATTTTTGCATCTCGGCATTCCTCTTGCTCCTCTCGTCCATCAATCTTGGGTGTGTCGCCTCGCCCCTCGCCATTGCCCGGCTGGAAAAAAAGGTGATTGATTGGTAAGGTAATTAATATGCATTGTAATGTTTTACAAAGTTTTGGCCAAGGCCCGGACTGTAATTTTGGATTGAAAACCAAAGAGGATATTGAGAAATCAAGTGAAAACAAATGCACAAGTGATGGTGTAGTGCAACAAGAACACTTTCCGAGGTGGCATGTATGCATATGCATCATCTCTACTCTAGTCTGTTTCCAGCATTGACCTTCAACAGTAACAGGAGAGATCAGGCCCACAGTGCTTACCATTAGCACATCCTACGTTAACACTTTAGAGTCCTTTTTTTTTCTCTCAAAGAGTTGTACAAACGCAAAGCACATTATCCATTCCAAACATAGCATTTTACAGTTTAAGTTGGTAAAATCAATGCACTGCAGTCATCCCACCGCTACAGTCTATTCAACTTCTACACAGACATTTGGGTCTGCTGTGGTTGTTGTTGACGTGTTTACCTTTAGGCTTTTCCGTTTTATGCCACTCCTGAAACATCCTCCACCTGACTTCATCATCATCTCTGATACTTTTACTGACTGAAGATCGGCCTGCAGTATAAGTATAATTTTTATGACACAACAAGAGTAGAAATATAAATATTACTGACTTGAGTCATTCTTTATTGTGTACAGAAAGATAGATTACTACTAGTACACTTTGACATCACTTTGTGCACAACAAACAAACAACGCAAACACAAAGACCAATGGCTCAGAGTCAGGTGTCCAATGCATGCCATTAATTTAATTGTCATCATTCATTACCTGTTCCTTCTCATCTTAAGTTAACGGGCCGTCTCTTTCACCATCATCATGATGGACGGTGCTGTTAAGTCACAGTCATTTGCATTGCGCAGATTGAGTGAGTCCCCTTCCTGTATTGAATTAAAAGCAATGTATCACCAAGATGCAGGAGAAGTACACATTTCTTGTTTGCAAGAAGGGGAAAATTAGTGTGTTCTGTAGAAAGTTGATTAGTGGCAGTGCACAATTACATCAATTCATGCGCAACACACACAACAAAATCTACATCATTAAGTCTGCGATTCTGCGGCAAATGCATGGCATCAATCATTACCTGTTCCATCTCATCTTGTTAACGCTGCAGGCCGTCTCTTTCGCCATCATCATGATGGACGGTGCTGTTAAGTCACAGTCATTTGCATTGCGCAGATTGAGTGAGTCCCCTTCCTGTATTGAATTAAAAGCAATGTATCACCAAGATGCAGGAGAAGTACACATTTCTTGTTTGCAAGAAGGGGAAAATTAGTGTGTTCTGTAGAAAGTTGATTAGTGGCAGTGCACAATTACATCAATTCATGCGCAACACACACAACAAAATCTACATCATTCAGTCTGCGATTCTGCGGCCAATGCATGGCATCAATCATTACCTGTTCCATCTCATCTTGTTAACGCTGCAGGCCGTCTCTTTCGCCATCATCATGATGGACGGTGCTGTTAAGTCACAGTCATTTGCATTGCGCAGATTGAGTGAGTCCCCTTCCTGTATTGAATTAAAAGCAATGTATCACCAAGATGCAGGAGAAGTACACATTTCTTGTTTGCAAGAAGGGGAAAATTAGTGTGTTCTGTAGAAAGTTGATTAGTGGCAGTGCACAATTACATCAATTCATGCGCAACACACACAACAAAATCTACATCATTCAGTCTGCGATTCTGCGGCCAATGCATGGCATCAATCATTACCTGTTCCATCTCATCTTTTTAACGCTGCAGGCCGTCTCTTTCGCTATCATCATGATGGACGGTGCTGTTAAGTCACAGTCATTTGCATTGCGCAGATTGAGTGAGTCCCCTTCCTGTATTGAATTAAAAGCAATGTATCACCAAGATGCAGGAGAAGTACACATTTCTTGTTTGCAAGAAGGGGAAAATTAGTGTGTTCTGTAGAAAGTTGATTAGTGGCAGTGCACAATTACATCAATTCATGCGCAACACACACAACAAAATCTACATCATTCAGTCTGCGATTCTGCGGCCAATGCATGGCATCAATCATTACCTGTTCCATCTTATTTTCAGTTAATGGCCAGTCTCTCTCGGCTCTGAAAGGAGGATAGCTATAGTAGTCATCTGATTCATGGTCCACTTGTTTTGGAAGGACGAGGAAAGTTTGAATTTGTTGTTACCATCATCCAATCATCATTCATGAGGGAAATGGAATTGAGCAGGAGATTCAGTATGATTGAGCGGAGGAGCTGGATTCTGAGGACTGTAGTGTCAAATGGCAGACACCTGAAACTTGTATCTTAAATTAGAAGAGTAGAAGACGGTGAGAATGGATTTGTTGCGATTCACAAGTTTATAACCGGAACGACAGACACATAAACAAAGGGGGAAAAAAGGGAGGAAGACAGTAAGTGCGAGCCTAATTGTCAGGGAACTATAGCTCGTCCTCAAACTCTGGGGGTTCTTCCAGTAGTAGGTAATCATCTGACACAATACTTCCGTCACCTGAGCCGCTGTCCTCATCTTCCTCTGTTGATTCATGCATTGTGTAATTCGGTGGTATGAAGTGCTGATTCATTTTGATCATTGTTAACCTCTCCACGTTTTTTGGAGATAGACTGGTCCTTCTCAAGGTTACAATGGAACCAGCAGCACTGAAAACACGTTCGGAAGAGACAGGGCAAACCAGATAGCTTATCGCCAGCCTGCTGAGCTGTGGCCATTCAGACCTTTTCCTATACCAATACTGCACTGGGTTTTGATCAACGTACACCTCTGTTGGGTCGTCCAGATAGGCCTGGACCATCCGCTCAATGTTCAGGGTTGCTGCTGGTAAGCTTTTGTGCTGTTTTTTCTGTGCATCAGCACTGTGCTTACAATAGCCCATCTTTACATACCAATCTGATAATGATTGTACTCGGCCTAATGATCCAGTTATTGTTTCTGTAGTCGATGGTGATGGTGAGTGTTGTGATTGTGAGCCAACCGCACTGCCCTCAGCCGACGAAGTTGCACTTGATTCTGCATGGCCTGCTTCAGTATCAGTACTTGTTGTGGGTTGATGTGGCGGGCTTTTAATTAGCAGCCCTTCGTTTTCAAACTTAATGGCTGCTTCAGCTATACAACTTTTGTAGCGGGCAACATCATTGTCGGAAAAAGCAAGGAATGTCTTCACTAGTCCTAATTTTGCACGTGGATCCAGAATTGTGGCACAAATGTAATGTTTTTGTGACAAAATTTTATTTTGTATCCTTACATTTTCTGTTAAGCGCCTGGATAAGCTCTCCACCAAGTCATGTGCTTGCCTTCTGTCCTCTACACCTTTGTAGGATTCAGACACATTATTCAGCTCATGCTCTAGCATTTGCAACAATGGGATAGCTTGGCCCATTGTACAGTCCTCCTTGCTGACTTCACGTGTGAAGACCTCAAAAGGAGACAGCATCTCAGTCAGGCATTTAATTAGGGTCCATTGCTCCCTCTGAAGGGTCATGCCTTTAACACTAGCATCACTGCTTCTGTACCACACATATTCATGGAGTGACCTGTGCTGTTCGTACAGACGATCAAGCATGTAATACGTTGAGTTCCAACGTGTTGCCACCTCCTGGATGAGTGCCTTGACTGGCATCCTAAATTCACATTGGATGATCCTCAGCTGCTTCCGAGCTTTAAAAGAATGGCTGAAATGAGTGCATATTCTTCGGCAGATGGCCAGTAAATTGCTGACTATGGGTTCTTTTTTAAGAAAGTCTTGCACTATAATGTTTATGCAGTGTGCCAAACATGGAACCCTGAAATAGGAACCAAGTTCCATGGCCTTAAGTACATTACTGCCATTGTCTGTGGCAACAAAACCAATACCAAGCCCTCTGGGCCGCAGCCATTTCAAAACCTTGGTGCGAAACTCTTCTAAAATGTTATCAGCCGTATGAGATTTCTCCATGGCGAACATGGCTACAGTTGCATGTTTCCGAGTACCTTCAAAAATCGCAGCTGTGTCAACAACACCTCGTGCAGATAGTTGATCTCTAACCCCCACAAAAGAGATCCAGTGTGCAGTGATGCACATGTAATCTGTGGCTTGGCAACTGCTCCACATGTCTGTTGTCAGGTGGATATTGTGCACAGCACTCTGCTGCAAACCTTGACCAACCAATTCCAGCACATCATGATGTAGTGCCGGAACAGCAATTCGTGCAAAATAGGACCGGCTGGGAACCTTCCATTTAGGGCAGATGGCAGACACAAATTCAAGGAAACCCACCCCTTCCACAAATGAAAAAGGAAGAAGGTCCAGCGCTAACATTTTAGCCAGCTTCGCATTGTACAATCGTGCCGTTGGGTGGTTGCGTTGGAACTGCCCTCCAACCTAAACATGCTTTCAATGGTAGGCTGGCTTACTTTCCTTAGTGGTGCTGTTTTCATTCACCCACTAAGGCTCAACGACACAGATTGTCTCATTGAGGTAGTCGCCGGTCGCCTTGGTGTCTCAGCCTGACTCTGAGTATGGCTTTTACTGCGGTGCCACTCTGATGTTACTGAGGAGGATGTGGGCGTTACCACTGCAGTACTGGGGACAGGGCTAGAAATGCCTCCCTGTTCTTCACCTGCCACCACAATAATATCGCTCCCTGATTCCTGACCAACTTCAATGGGTTGAGTTTTTCTACTTTCTTTTAACTTAAGTAGGTGATCATCCCACACGATAGTGTGGTGTATTTTTAGATGACTTGCTTGTCCTCCGGTACCATAGTTTGTACCAAGCTTACCACGCCGAACACCTTGCCGACAAATTGAGCATATAGCAACATTCTCCTCCTTTGCGCTAACAAAAAAGAAGTCCCAAACTGGGGAGGAGAACTTTCTGGCACTGCTGGATGTGCCACTTTCAACACCAGATGAACTTGAGGGGGTGCTTGAAAATATGTGCCCCTGTCCACCTACACTGTGACTTTTACTACCACTACCTACTGAGATGGTTGAGCTGGATGTAGGTCCCTGCCGGGCCTTGAAAAATATGGCAGCTGGAGGTAGTGGTGGTGTAACCTGTGTTGGTGAGAGTCGTGCTACATCCCGCTCAGTAGCAGCCTTTCTGGATGGGGTGAGAATGTCGGTCTCCAATCCCTTTGGGGCGGAAGTAATGTGCGTGATGACTGGCTCGTCTTCATCAACATCATCACCCCCCTCTTCTACATCTACCTCCATAACTCTAAGTTTTTATGGGACCTTCCTTTTCAGAAGCAATGTCTTGTGGCGTACATCAC
This sequence comes from Triturus cristatus, assembly GCF_964204655.1. Lineage (NCBI taxonomy): Eukaryota > Metazoa > Chordata > Amphibia > Caudata > Salamandridae > Triturus > Triturus cristatus. The sequence goes on along the minus strand of NC_140580.1, from coordinate 61,615,262 downwards.
TCTCAGACCGAGCTGGTGGGACCCAAGTGTCATCACGATCATCAGAAGCGGGGCTTGAAGAAGAAGATGATGGACTAAGCCTCCTTTTCCTTGCTGGTGGTCTGGAAGACAATTGATCTTCTGAAACAGTGGTTTGATTTCGGTCCACTTTGTCTGCAGGAAGCTCGATTTCCTGAAATGCCCCTACGTCAGGAGCAACAACTACTATGGTGGGCTGTTGCGGCGGCTGCTGCTGTTCTGGTTGCGGCAGCTGCTGCTGTTCTGGTTGCGGCGGCTGCTGCTGTTCTGGTTGTGGCGGCTGCTGCTGTTCTGGTTGCGGCGGCTGCTGCTGTTCTGGTTGCGGCGGCTTGACACTGATCTGCTGAGTTTGCGCGTGCGTTGAACTTGATTGTGTACTACTTTGCGGTAATGACATTTCTTGAACATCGCTGCTCGTTAGTAGACTGGCTACCTCTGCGACACTAAAGCCCTTGGGCCTAGGTTGGTGGATTTTGACCGCTGTGCTGCTCCCAGCTTGGTTCCCGGACAATGCTTTGGTGCCAAAAAAAACATTGGCCGGCACACCACCAGTCGTGGTTAATGGCACTTCCTTTTTCTGTTCCTTCTTCTCACCGGCAACTTTCTTGGTACTGGACCTGGTACCTTTCTTTGGGGCCATCTTCTTCAGATGTCAGGCAGGAGGCAGATGCACAACAAGTTCTGGTCACACGTGGGCGTGATGCGCAGCAGGACTTCTGTGTGGCTGGCAGTACAACCGGTAGCCAGGTGATGCCGATGACACCTCCTACTCTGTCTTTTGTGCACCTAAAAGCAAAGAAGACAGGAGAAGAACATCAGTGAAATGTTGCATTTGTTGTTGTGGTTCAGTTACTTAGTACTGTACTAGTGCAAACAAAAGATAGTCTAGCCATTTATGACTATTTTTTTTAACTAGAGCTATGTTATACTACTAGTACTGTGTACAGCCACACAGTACACTCTCAGGAAGGATAGGAAATTTAATAATAAACAACAAAATAAAAATCTAATGGAAGTGGGGTGGACCATTGCATTATTTGAGCATCTCAGCATCCATGGAGCTGCTGCTGGCAAAGGGGGTGGATGGATGGAAGCAGTAAGCCAAAGAGTCAATAGGAAAACCATGCAGGCCTATGGCAAAAGCGGGACACTAATACTCACAGTCCAAACACCCAAAAAGGCCACCACCCACATGGACACACACAAATCACAAAGAAGCCGGGGGCCTGGAAAACACCAGGAGCTGACAAAAGGCCTATAAAAGCCAGGTAAAGGATGCCTGCTAAAGCACACTGCTCTGACTTTTTAATGCAACAAAATGTAGGAACATTCACAGGCCCCAAAAAGCTCTGCAGGGTGCATGCATTGCACACCAACACACCAGTGACCAGACACATAAAAAAAGCATGGATTGTCTTTAAGACAACCAACATCAGCAAGGCCACCCCCCAAAAAGCACACTTCCCCAACTCAATCCAATGCCATCCATGCCCTAAATGACGTCTAAATTCAACAGATCACATAGAAAACACTTGATCAATAAAGCTGTGGCTACCTGCTCTGATCCTAGTGGATGAAAAAGCAGGCCTGTTGGCAGACAAGGCCAGGCAAGCTTGCAGGCCTAGGCCTCAAAATGGCCACCAGCCACATGGCCAGGCCCAACAACATCAGCAAGGCCACCCCCAAAAACACACTTCCCCAACTCAATCCAATGCCATCCATGCCCTAAATGATGTCTAAATTCAACAGATCACATAGAAAACACTTGATCAATAAAGCTGTGGCTATCTGCTCTGGTCCTAGGGGATGAAAAAGCAGGCCTGTTGGCAGACAAGGCCAGGCAAGCTTGCAGGCCTAGGCCTCAAAATGGCCACCAGCCACATGGCCAGGCCCAACAACATCAGCAAGGCCACCCCCAAAAACATACTTCCCCAACTCAATCCAATGCCATCCATGCCCTAAATGATGTCTAAATTCAACAGATCACATAGAAAACACTTGATCAATAAAGCTGTGGCTACCTGCTCTGATCCTAGTGGATGAAAAAGCAGGCCTGTTGGCAGACAAGGCCAGGCAAGCTTGCAGGCCTAGGCCTCAAAATGGCCACCAGCCACATGGCCAGGCCCAACAACATCAGCAAGGCCACCCCCAAAAACACACTTCCCCAACTCAATCCAATGCCATCCATGCCCTGAATGATGTCTAAATTCAACAGATCACATAGAAAACACTTGATCAATAAAGCTGTGGCTACCTGCTCTGATCCTAGTGGATGAAAAAGCAGGCCTGTTGGCAGACAAGGCCAGGCAAGCTTGCAGGCCTAGGCCTCAAAATGGCCACCAGCCACATGGCCAGGCCCAACAACATCAGCAAGGCCACCCCCAAAAACACACTTCCCCAACTCAATCCAATGCCATCCATGCCCTAAATGATGTCTAAATTCAACAGATCACATAGAAAACACTTGATCAATAAAGCTGTGGCTACCTGCTCTGATCCTAGTGGATGAAAAAGCAGGCCTGTTGGCAGACAAGGCCAGGCAAGCTTGCAGGCCTAGGCCTCAAAATGGCCACCAGCCACACGGCCAGGCCCAACAACATCAGCAAGGCCACCCCCAAAAACACACTTCCCCAACTCAATCCAATGCCATCCATGCCCTAAATGATGTCTAAATTCAACAGATCACATAGAAAACACTTGATCAATAAAGCTGTGGCTACCTGCTCTGATCCTAGTGGATAAAAAAGCAGGCCTGTTGGCAGACAAGGCCAGGCAAGCTTGCAGGCCTAGGCCTCAAAATGGCCACCAGCCACATGGCCAGGCCCAACAACATCAGCAAGGCCACCCCTAAAACACACTTCCCCAACTCAATCCAATGCCATCCATGCCCTAAATGATGTCTAATTCAACAGATCACATAGAAAACACTTGATCAATAAAGCTGTGGCTACCTGCTCTGATCCTAGTGGATGAAAAAGCAGGCCTGTTGGCAGACAAGGCCAGGCAAGCTTGCAGGCCTGGGCCTCAAAATTGCCACCAGCCATATGGCCAGGCCCAACAACATCAGCAAGGCCACCCCCAAAAAGCACACTTCCCCAACTCAATCCAATGCCATCCAAGCCCTAAATGAAGTCGAAATTCAACAGAGCACACAGAAAACAGTAGATTAATAAAGCTGTGGCTACCTGCTCTGGTCCTAGTGGATGAAAGCAGGCCTGTTGGCAGACAAGGCCAGGCAAGCTTGCAGGCCTAGGCCTCAAAATGGCCACCAGCCACATGGCCAGGCCCAACAACATCAGCAAGGCCACCCCCAAAAAGCACACTTCCCCAACTCAATCCAATGCCATCCAAGCCCTAAATGAAGTCGAAATTCAACAGAGCACACAGAAAACAGTAGATTAATAAAGCTGTGGCTACCTGCTCTGGTCCTAGTGGATGAAAGCAGGCCTGTTGGCAGACAAGGCCAGGCAAGCTTGCAGGCCTAGGCCTCAAAATGGCCACCAGCCACATGGCCAGGCCCAACAACATCACAAAGGCCACCCCAAAAAACACACTTCCCCAACTCAATCCAATGCCATCCATGCCCTAAATGTGCTTGAAAATGAAATACATTCAAAAAACAAAAGGAACAGTTGCTTCATCATGCACACACACCCATGAGGCCATGCCCATGGCTAGCTCGGGCCTACTACTACAACCCACAAAATTAAAAAAAAAAAAAGGAATGATGATAATTAATTAATTATCAAAAATAAATTGTAGTTACAACAACTGCAATGCCCACAATCAAACACAACAACCACTTACTTGTAAAATATCCTATTCCAAAAATCCTGAAATCCAATTGCAATGATGCAGCAGACAAAAAGAGTGATCTTTCCAGCTCCAAATCCAAAGGCAGAATGAGCAGGAGATGGACAAAGCACTGGGAGGAGCCTGCTGGACAGGAACAGGAAGTTGGAGATTCTGTGTCACTTCCTCCCTCTCTCCACCTTTTAAAAAAATGACTCCTTGCACAAAAAAGGAAAGCCAAATGTCAATGTAAGGAGTTCTTTTCATCCAAAATCAGCATTTGCAGATGGTTTCATGCTGCTAGAGCCGATATTCCTCTCCAAATTGTAAATGTTACGTTGTTGAGTTCTCGAGCTTCACATTACTTCCGCCAGCGTGTCGAAAACGATAGGATCGCGTTCTCTTCTTTGTCCCTGTCGCGTTGGATATGACGTGTTCGTGGTCTCTTTCTCCTGTTCGCGTTCGATTACACGTGCCCGCGTCCTCATCCTCTGGCTCGCGATGTAGAATGACATGTTCGAGATCTCAATCTTCTCATACTCGCGCGGTGCATGATCGCGAGAAGAAAGACGTGATCGCGCGACAAATGACGTGATCGCGTGACAAATTACGTTAATGCGACCGCGAACTCTCGCGAGACAGCGCAAAATGGCTACCAAAATCCAACATCTCGTGGAGAACGCGACCGGGTCAAGAAAACTTGTCGGAGAACGCAGGGATTCAGGTAAGGCGATCGCGCGCGCTCGAGAATGTATTATTTTACAGCGCGAGGAAGAAAAAAATTATCGCTAAGCTGCGGAATGCGGAAATTTTGACATTTTCGCGCTTTCCGCGGAACGCGAAAATGCCAAAATATCGCAATTTCCGCGAACGGAACGGAATTTTGGCCCAGGCCTAGTTTCGACTAAGGGTTCTTTCAAGCTTGATGATTAAAAAGATTAGTTTTTACTGAACCCGAGTGCTACTGTAGACCTTGTTATTGCTCTTTAGTGTGTCCTAATGGCGGTCGATATAGCCGCGCATAGTCGGACTCCTCTGCGTCAACACTTGCGGACATATGGGGTACCTGATGACGGGATGGCTGTGGTCTTTGTGGTGAGTGCTGATGCAGCACACCCTTATGAGTTGTTTTACTCTTGGGTGACTTTTCCAGAGGTGAATGCGGACGATGATACGTTCCACACCTATACTGCCACGCAAGTACCTGCAGCTTATGCTCCGTATAGGACACTAGAAATACCTATTTCTGCCTGGCAGCATACCATTTGGTTTAATGGCGCCCTTCCCCATACGGTGGCACCGCCAAGACTTGGCCCTTTGTCAATTGCGGGGGCTGATTGGCCGGTGCTGGGCGGTTTTACACCGCATCCCAACTACATGACGGTTGGGGTGGCGGACTTGAGGGTACTGCACACTGCCCTGATTACAGTCCATAGGGCTTTGGTGCAGTACGTGTCTCGCAACGTGCAGGTGGGGGCACCTGCTGTTGCGGGTCACACGACTGACCACCGTGCAGTGGTCATTAGTCCTGTGATGGTTAATGCGGTTGTAGGCAAGCGCCCCCAAAATAAGGATGAATTTCCTTACTGGCTTGCTGAAAAGTTTGATCAACTAGAAGCCGTGTTCCCAACCACTTTTCCTGTGGATAAACACAGGATCCTCACCGTTGCTTTACCAAAAGACCTGGTCCCTGACATTGTCGATTGTAACAATTGGGGCAAGGTCTTTGCTGCGACCCATTCGAAGTGCTATGGCACTCCGTCTATGTCTGTGCTACCCTCTGTCATCAAGAAAGTTCAGGACAATCATGGTGCGGAGGCGGCCATTGAATTGGGAATGAGGCTTGTCGACAGCTTCGATGTGGTTTGTTCCATGGTGATGGGAAACCTAAAAGGAGATGCCATGCAGTTCCAAATAGGCAATATGCTGGAACTTGTGGATCCTGCCGACAAGCCCAGGGAATTTGCCAAAATTATTGCAAAAGCCTATAGAATGGTGAGACGTAGCGCCCCAGGCGTGAAACCCACCGTTAAGATTCCTGATGTAGTACAGCAGACTAAGGTGAGTTTGTCTACGAAAGACGAAAAGCCCAAGTTTCCGAAGGAAAGTTGGCGTGCCAAAAAACAGGGGAAGCAGCAACAGAAGCGTAGGTCACGATCTGCCTCGCCAGTTCAGTCGACTACTGAACGCAAATATGATTTGCACGATCGTTCTAGTATTAAGTCACCTGATAGATTTCAGGTTTCTGAACGTTCTCCTCATTCTTCACAGGAAACATCGGCTTCACAATCCGGTGGCGGAGACCGTGGGAGAGGAAGGGGTGCCCAAGGTCATGAACAGCCCCGCCAGACTGACGTTAAAGGCAAGCAGGACGAGTCTGCACGACAAAGACCTCCGTTTCAGAAAAAGAAAGTTGCTGCACTTACAACGAGATATGCCTCAGATGGTACGGACACTGCTTCAGAACCGGACATGGGCTCTAACGGTGTTAGACAGCGCGGCGGAAGTTACAGTAGTGCGGCAAGCACTGCGTCCGTATCTGGAGGTGACAGCAACTGATACATTTGTGAGTGTTGAAACTGCTGATACTCGTGTTGCTGCCCCGGAAAGAATGTTTGACATAATCCTCAAAATTGAGGGTGACATACACCGCAGAATTAGAGTGTTTTTTTGGGAAAATCTGTTCTCTACATATGACATACCGTTAGCGGAGGAGAATTGGCCCCCGGCTTTCATTTTAGATGCTCCTAGAGGGGAGGTAGTAATCCTTCCCTCCTTTGGGCGCCAAGTGCCGACGGAACATTCTAACAGGTTGGCCGAGGAGTGGGCGCAAGTGCAAGCACCTGCATTGTATCGTAATCAGGTGGGCTGAGATAAAATTTCTCCCGACCATACAATTCCGTTGCGGTCCGATCCCCAGCCTCAACCCCAATATCCCATGCGTCGCGAGGCTAGATCACACGCCGCGGCAATCCTTGAACAATTGGAATATCAGGTTGTAATTGAGACATGTGTGTCACCTATGAATAACCCTTTATTCACTGTGACGAAGCTTGATGGGTCGTACCGCCTAGTTTTGGATTACCGGCATTTAAACTCGCACTGCCGGACGTGCGCGGTACAGAATACTCACAGTTCGGCTCTCGTCGACAGTCTTGTGTGAAAACGGTTTAAAACCACACTTGACATTTCCAATGGCTTTTACTGCCATAAAGTGTCCCCTCAAAGTAGTGAGTGGACGGCTTTTACCTCGGGCGGTACACAAAGAAAGTTTAATAGACTACCAATGGGCTATAAAAACAGCCCTGGGGTCTGTGCTGCTCGAGTGGTCTCGCTCCTAGAGTATATAGACCCGGATGCATACTCGTATGTCGATGACATCTATCTAACAGACGACGAGTTGCTCCCACACCTTGCTCACGTGGATAGCATGATTACTACGTTTGCTGACTTTGGATACAAATTCAATTTTGCGAAGTGCCACATTGCCGAGTTCACAGTGTTGTTCTTGGGGTACGAACTCAAAAGTGAGGGTCGCGGCTTGGCTCCGCACTTCCTAGAGAAGTGCGCACGCCTTTGTGCTCCTACAACGCTGAAAAAGTTGCAATCATTGCTGGGTTTTCTGAATTTCGGTCCTACCTACATTCCTGATTATACCCAGCGTATCAAGACGCTTTATGCCTTGGTACAACCTACTTTTACCAAATCTTGCTGGCTGCCAGAGCATACAGCTGCATTGCAAACTTTGCAGTCTGATCTTCTTGCTTCTAAATTCTTACAAACGTGTGATAACCATACTAACCTGGTCATTAGAATTGTACCAGGAGCAGTGGCTTTCACCTACTTAACGTTCAATGAGGGCGATACCGTCCCCATTGCTTACAAATCTCATCTGTACACTTCAGCTGAGCTGCGCTTTTCTGCTGTTGAGAAAGTACTAACAGCAGTTCAGATGGCGATCCTGAAAGAACGAGCGCTATCCCAAGGAAAGCACATGCTGGTGGTAACACCGTACCCTGCCCTCGAGGCAGTCACTAAAGCTAGTGTACCAAATTCTAAGGCTTTGCATCCAAGGTGGATACAATGGGCAACTTCCTTAGCTTCGCAGGACGTCACATATATCTTTGACGCTGCGTTGCAGTCTCAGGAGTTTTTGGAGTATGAATTCGTTCATCTGTCTCCTTTGACGTTGCGCCCACTGGAGGAGTACCATTGTGTCATTTACACTGATGGGTCTGCGCAACCCGCTACTGGATCAAAGCACGCTTATTCAGCAGCCTGCGCAATTGTTGTGGGTACTTTCGTGAATGGAGGTTTCCAATCTGAGGCTGTGCATACGCAGTCGTTGGGTGATTGTACCGCACAATTGGCGGAGGTTCGTGCTCTAGTGCTTGCGCTGGAGTTTGCTGATCCACGGGTCCACACGCTTGTAGTGTGTGACTCGTTCTATTGTGTTCAAGCTTACAATGACAATCTACATTTTTGGATTCAGAATGACTTCATGATTCCAAAGGTAGCACAATAAAGCATAAAACGCTTTGGGTCGAGTGGCAGCACTTAAAGAACTGCTGCCACTCGTGAATGTTATTCACACTCTTGGTCACCAACGAGTTGGTGTCCATGCTGTCGGTAACAGTTTGGCTGACGAGGCAGCAAAAACAGCAGTGGCGACATATCTAGTAGCAGCAGTTACAAGATCCAAAAGTAAGATCGATGATGACATCTTGGCAGCTATTGTTGCTTCCGAGACCGGGACAACCTTCCCGAAAGGTTTCCCTTCTCGATACCATTATCGCTTAAGTCCTGATAACGTCCCGTTAGTAAGGATTAACGACGTTGGTGACAGATTGATTCCCAACGCGGACTGCAGATGGGCTTTGATATCAGCTGCCCATGAGGGTGTTGCGTCTGCGCATGCTGGAGTGTCGGCTACTGTATCTCTTTTGCAGCAGCGTTACTGGTGGTACGGTTTATACAAACAAGCGCGGGCATGCGTTCTTACTTGTGACATTTGCCAACAGATTAAACCTTCTTCTGTAGCGCGTCCACCACAAACTCAGCTGCATTTTTCTAATCAACCACTGGCGTGTGTTTATTTAGATCACTGCGGTCCTTTTTCCTCTGATACTGCGTACAAATACATCTTGGTTGCAGTTGATTCGTGCACACGTTTCCTGTGGGTATGGCCACAAAGGAGTGCTGATGCCAGAACTGTCATCAAGGATTTGTGTGTCTTTGTAGGGAGTTTTGCATGTGGTACCCTTCATTCTGATCAGGGTCCTGCGTTCGCCTCACGGGCGTACAAGGAGGCCATTAGAGGTTTGGGGGTCCAATTCAAATTTTCGTCTCCATACCGGCCTGAGGGCAATAGTGTTGTGGAGAGGATGAACAGTGACCTAAAGCAATCTTTGACAGCGAGGGTGTTAGGTACAGGCCGGAACTGGCTGTCCCACTTGTATAACGTACAACGTGCACTTAATAATCTCCCTAGAAGGTCTCTGGGTGGGCGGACCCCGTACATGATGCTCTTTGGAGTGAGAATGTTTGTTCCAGACCTTGATGGTCTAGACATAGCGGCTGCTGCTGCGCCTTTTGACCTAGATGACCACTGTGCTGTATTGCAGAATCTACAAGAAGCCAGAGACACTCTAGCAAAGGAACACGTGCCCTCTACATCCGAAGCTGCGCTCCAGATTCCGGTAGTCGGCTGGCTACCTCGAGTTGGTGACCTGGTCCATGAGAAGGTGGAGAACAAGAAGGAGTTCGGCCCCTCTTATCGTGCACAGGGCCCGGTGCTTGGAGTACTGGGTACACGTACAGTTGTTTTACCTCCACTTCCTGGTCGCAAATATAACAGGTACATTTCAATTGAGAATGTCAAGCTACACAGGGTGGCCGATTCTCCATAGTATGACACCTTCGGTTTCTTGCCCTTCGATGCTGAGAAACTCTGTTGTGGTGCCACCCTCTACCATCTTGCCTGAGGTTTCCATTGAGATGCTAACAGTTGCTGAGCCTGTGACACCTACTGCTGGTGGTTTGCCTGATGATCCTGAGTATGTTTATCCTGCAGAAGTCCCTTTGCCTCTATTACATTCAACAACACTTGCCCAGTCCCATTCTTCCTTTGAAACTGAATCATTGACTTCCACTGCCCCTTCCAAAATTTTTATATTTTTTGCCTGGTTCAAGAGACATTTTTTGGTTGCACCTTGGACTTACATCTGGCTGGTGCTGATTTATATTTTTTTATTCATGACAATTGGCTTTGTGGTAGTGTTGTTTAGACTTATCAATGGACACTACCTGAATGAACATTCTACAATTCGATTAATTGATGGAACTTTGGCCCCCCATTCCTCATCACACATCATGGAAAGGGACCAGACTTTTGTGAACATCACCGCCTGGCCTGTACGTGATGGGATTGCGTGGGATGCTGTGAACTTTCAAATTCATGGTCCCACCGAAGTTATTAATGTGCCGACTGTTTTTCGTGTTTCTATGGGTGATGTAGTTAAACAAAACATCCGATCAGATGATTGGGATGTACAAGCGATAGAAGCACTGTTTTCTGATTTGAAATATTATGCTGCATTTGATGCTGAAGATTTATATTTAAATACTGCTAACTACGATGAACAATTTTGTTTTCAACATTATGGCACACATTTCCTGCACAGAGCAAATACTTTTCGAAATTTTGTTAATTTCACTCAATGGGAACATTGTCCTGTCCCTATGCCTGGCAGCTCTGCCACTTTATTGAAAAAATTCACATACTTTTTGGATTTTAGTGTGTCAAACCCTGCTTCTTTTTATTTTAAGGTGGCGGTAGAACCCGCATCTAAGGTTAGATTGACACACCAAATTGTTGTACTCCAAATCTTTTATGGATGAATTGGCTATTGGAGGTTACGACCTATGGAAAGCTACTATCGATCTTAAATCGGTTTGGGGAACTAAACCGTGGCAGGTAGAGGGTACAGAAGCTTTACATTGTGCCTGTCTTATCCCAAACCATATGTTATTTTTGAATTCATCTATTTTTCAGACCACCTGTTTTGGATTGACTACATCTAAAAAATTAAATTCCCCCTCGATCCTGGATCTGGGTGCTTATCGTGGTTGGGGAAATCACTCAGATCTGTCCCTTACTATGTTGCAGTCCCTTGTTTCCAACGGCACCTTCAATATTTCAACATTGAATCCTGAAGGTTGGTTGGTTTGGCAAACAAGCTCGGATTCCTGTCAACGTCGGTTTCTGGATTTGGCTCCAGGGTATACACAACTTAGGGTTGACCCTCGTTTTACATCTTCACACACAGTAACTACCTACTCTGTAGGTAAGTTATGTCAGTCATGGCTGCAACATTCTACGTTAGCTTCAGTTAAGCTTCATTTATCATGATTAAATGACAAAATAGATTTAAATGATTTTATTAGGGGCCTGCAACTGGCAGGTCCAAAAGATGGGTTTATGCTATTTACAATGAAATTTGGAAATTATCGCAAATTGAAGCTGCTTCTAGATTACGTGCTATTGACCAGGCCAATATGGAAAAGGTATTGGCTGTGATAGATAATAGTATTAATACCTTGTCTTCTAGAAGTTATACATTATATAATATTGTTTCTTCTGTCGTAGACATTGTGCAAGATGATGTATCTGTGTTGTATCATGGCCAAAATCAGTTACGTTCAATTATGCAGTTTGCATGGACATTGCAAACGTTAAAGGCAGGGAAAGTCCCTTGGGATTACATGAATACTTCATCGTTGTTCCTTCCTTTTAATTTGACAGCAAAACAGCAGTTCATGTCCATGAAAGACGCAACTTACGCATTGGTGCACAAGGAAAAGTTAGAACCTTTACCTTTCTCTGTTGCTGAGTTAAATTCCGCCGTGTGGCTTATACACGGATTGGTCACGGTTACCGTTTAGTCTGTTTGGATTCAGTTCGTGCATGAAACATTATGCCATCGGCAGATATGAGCAACTTGGTGAAGCTTCCTTCACGAAGTTTGGTCACTCCCTTTCACTTATAGATGCGTGAGAGATGGTAAGGAGGTTTATTTAAAAGGTGAAGAATGCACTTCCGCACCTGATCACTCTGTAGTTTGTAGACATATACAATTACATGGCGCTTGCTATATAAATGCCCCTAATTTAGCTTGTGTCCTGAAAGGGATTCTAGTGTCGGTTATATCGCCATCGTTTAAGTTGCTTGCTAATGGTAGTTATTTGCTTTTAAATAGTGAAGCTTGCTGTGGGATGTTGGTCGGTATTCCTTACATAGTAACAGTTTCCCGAAGGGTGATTTGCTGTAATAACGTCCTTTTCCCACCCCCGCAAGGCCGGCTCGATATATCTATCTGGCCAGCGATTCCAACCTTGAACGCAGAGTTCAATAGGATGAGCAGAATGAGAGCTCTTTTGTCTCAGAAGGAAGTTGCGTTGACTTCGTCCCGTGAAACATTTCTTCTTAACGTGGCAAACACACGCACTGAGGTACAGGCTCTTTTAAATACTGACCTCCCCCTACATTTTGGAACATTGATTCAGACTATCTTTAATGCTTCGTCTACGAGTGGCCTTGTTCATTTTTTTAAAATTGTGGGCTCGGGCCTCGTGACATCTTTCCAAACTATTTTTGGTGTGATGCCCGCATTTTTACATTCTATTTTTTCGAGTGTCTTCGGAGGGTTTCCCTTGCTCCTCGCTCTTGTGGCTGGGATCCTCTTGTTGATCTGCGCACTTCGCTATGGCTGCACACCTGGAGTTGCAAGACAGCATGCTCCGCCTGCTTCATCTTCGTAGCCGGATGCTTGAATACTATGGCACTTTACCTCTGGCGACCTTAAGCGTCAAGTATGGATTGTCCTTCCGGTTTCCTTTTTTTACTTGTGTGCAACCTGTCTTTCATTCCCTAGATTGTCCCTTCCAGTGGGCTCTGGATTTGTGCCTGTCAAACTTGGTGTCGCTTGACCCGGATTTTGATGAACTAATGTGTCCCTTAGTGGCTCATGAGTTTGACTGTTCTGGTGTCGGGTTTATGGCCTTGGGTGCTGCGCAAGGAGTCCTTGGTAACTGGGACATCGGAGAGGCCGCTATTGGATTGAAAGGAGTTATCTCGAGGATGCTGACAGTTGTCCTATGATGGTGCTAGATGCTCCGATGATTGAAGAACACGTGTGTTCTTTTCCCTTGCTCAATTGGATGGCAGATACTTTTGCGGAACGCTCCAATGATTTCCTCTTGGAAGCTGTTGCAACTTACGGTGCATATACCTTGATGAATTAACTTTTTCAACTTGTCACATCAGAGTGCATCCGTGAACGTCGTTTTTACCTCATATTTTTAAATGGTTTTTTTTCTCTCTGAAGACATCGTTACTAACTTTTATACATTTTTTTTTTTTCGTTTCTTTTCTCGAACTTTACACTTACCTTATATGGACTTATGGTTCATGCCCTGGGTTCCGTTGTATCTCACTTGAACTCTGCGTTCTTGATAAGTGCGCCCCTAGTGGTTAGTAGCCCGATCAAGGGGGGGGTAGGATGGATTAGCCCCTCCCTATTTACAACGCTAAGTTAGCATAACCGAGACAACTGTTAGAGAGCCAGCTTGCCGTTTCTGCTGCTTTGCACGCGACACTGTTGTTATGTGTTATTCATTTTAGAAATGCTTACTCGACTTTGCCTTACAGGATAACAGTTTGTTGTTTAACATTCTTAACAGTGTGCTGCGACCTTCGTCTGTACATCATGTAAAGAACGAGTCTAGGACACTAGGTGGTGCAGGATGTTGTGTTTAGATTGATCGTAACACTTTTTAGACATATCATACATGCAGCTGCCAATATCTGAAGGACAAGTGCTTTTAATATTGCAGGACAGAATGTTTTAGATTCATTCGAACAGAAGAGCTGATGCATGAGAGAGCTAGCTGATCCTTTGATGTGATTCCACTAAGCTGATCTATACGGTATGGGGTCCCCCCTGTTAGCCTAAGAGACCTTCTATTATTCTAATAATAATGTATTAGATGCTAGAGAAAGGAGTGTGGCCGTATACCACTGTCATTATTATTATGATTGCTCCTTTCATTCTGTATGGTATTGTAACAATGCTGATGGTTCTGATCTTGACCATTTGTCTGCTAGTGTTAGCCAGAGTACTGCATCTTAGGACGCGAGGTTTATAAAATAAACTCTTTAAACTTTACTGTGTCTGTATTATTATGTTGTGGACTGATGAATAGATACAAACAGGTATTTTGGATTCCCACCACTCCTGAGAAATATCTAAGTCGCTTGTTCTGGTTTGTCTATACATTGGGACCTCCTAGCTGGATCTAGGCTAACGAATGGGACACTAAGCTAGTCGGATAAGGGGTTCTTGGTTCGGAGGGGAGTTTCTGGTACACCACAATTCTCTGAGGTCCTGGTTTCCTGCGCGTAGTTCTGTGCATAAGCCGAATCCCTGCAACAATGCAAGTCTATGCAATAACCCTGGACTGACTGAATGACCCACAGATCTGAGGTTAGAGACAAATAATCATCGGGAAAACACGCCAACCTGCCTCCTCCTGGAGGAAGGCCAAAATTGAAAGTTCTTACCTGAGAACTGGTCTCCGGTGGGTCTGTATCCCCCGTTCTGGAATCCACGGGAACAACTGGGCGAGAGCTGGGGTTTGTACTCTAAATAGAAATCCTGTTGGAAGCCTTGATTAAAGGAGCCTCTTTGGAGGAATTGACCCCTGCTGGAATAACAGTTAGCAAAGTGACTCCTACCTTTGCTGGCCCTGCCAAAAACCCGGCTGGAAAAAATCTTCTTCATATTGAATTGGGCCTTGTCAATGGTGGAAAAAGTGGACACGTACCTGCCAATTTCCTTAATGAAGGAATCCCCAAACAAGCGGGCATTAGCCTGGGGGTTTTCTTCTTTAGCAGCTAGGCTACTCAATTTAGAATCTATCTTCAATGAAAGACTCTTACATCTCTCCTGAAATATGTAGGCATTCACATTACCCAACTTACATATGGCCCGTTGACCCCAGTTTGAGAGGGTATCAGGATCCACCTTTTCCCCCTCCATCTTAGCCTCTTCGGCCAAATCCAAATCCTGGTCACTGGACCAACCCGATCTAAAATTCTGTCCTGGCAATTAGACTAATCTCTATCAACCCCTTTCTTGGGTTCTTTCTCAAATTTAGTAAAAAGAGTTGAATATTTGGGTCAATAGCAGGGGTATCAGCCACTTTATTGGGAAGGGATGGGCTGGGGCATTTTGATTTCAAGGGGGGTACTTGTCCAGGGAGTGTCTAAAAAAAAGAAAACATAATCTGACACGTGGTCAAAAGGAAGCCACTCTGTGGAATTTGAATGATGTATCAGTACAGGGTTGAACATAAGTTCCCCCCAAATGATCCACAAGGGCATTGGCCACTGGAAGGGACGTACCCTCAGAGGGGAAGATTTTACACCTTTTTTCCGAAGGCCCATCATCAGAATCAATCATCAATGATATTCAAATCAGTCTTGTCATCCAAGTTCCCATCATCATTGATATCAATGTCCTGCAAATTAGTAATGTTTAGGGGGGAGGAAGAAAGCCCCGAAGAAGCAACCTCTCAGATGGGAGGATGAAACTTAACAGAAACGTCTTTTGAAAACCCACTCATAGGGGCATGTAACATCTTAGAAATAGAGGCCTTCAAATGTTTTGATACATATAAAATAGAAACAGACACAGCATTCTGAAAAGGATCTTCTATAAAATATTTAACATTTTCTTTCATGGATTGGGCTTCCTCATCATCAGACATTGCCATTTTACACTAAAATCACCAAAAAGGGCTTTAAAAAACCCACACAAAACAACAAGCAACAGAGAGGCTAAAGGCTTAAATTAGCTGCAGGACAAGAGTGTCGGAGGCAGGGGCATGGCATGTCCAAGGGCGTGCCGCAAGCCGGGAGGCTCAGGACATGGAAACCAGCAGAGACGGAGAGAATCTTCGAAGAGGGAGGCAAAGGATAACCAAGCAGGCTCAACCTAAATGAGCGCCAAAGCTGAACACGCTGAAAACAGGGAAAACACAGCCACATCCATCAGCCTGAGGGAAAATGAAGCCGTTAAGGAAAAAGGATGGTGGGCAACTGCTATGAAACGCCATGACCTTGAGCGTGAGGACAACATCAACATTTTGAACCAGTAAGCATACAAAATATAATGAAAATGAAATATTATGACTACAATATTAAACATTAACATTTTTGTGAGCAGAATACTTATATTGACTGCGAGGCAGCATGAAAAGAGGGCTTGTTGCTCTCAGTCAATATGTTTATTACTCTACTCGATGTCCTATTTGATACTGTATTGTGATGTAATGTATGTTGCACTTTCCCTGGGGTTCTGGGTATTGTAGTTTTCCTTTGATGCTGTTTTAATTAAAGCAAGAAAATAAGCATAATATCAGCCTCCGGTCTTGTGATACCATTCCCTTGTCAACCAAAAACGGTCGCCAGTAGGTAGTTATAGTTAGGACCAAAGGTTCCAAAGGAGAAGCATTTTTTGTTTTGTCAATAACTTTGGCACCACTTGATGAATATTCACTTTAAAAAAAAAGAAAAGTCCTCTTTTTGGTTTAGCTGCTATTTTGAAAGTTTCGGGTTGA
Source organism: Triturus cristatus (assembly GCF_964204655.1). NCBI lineage: Eukaryota > Metazoa > Chordata > Amphibia > Caudata > Salamandridae > Triturus > Triturus cristatus. The sequence continues at coordinate 61,598,771 of NC_140580.1, read as the reverse complement.
TCTGTCAAGCGGGGGACAAGAACGAAGGGGGGTCCCAAAATGCGTTTTCCCCATGTTAAGTTTATGGGGATTTTTCATTTTTTGAAGACAACTACAGCCTGAACCGATTAACGGAATTTCACCAAATTTCGCTGAAAACTAGATGTTGGTACAGAAAGTATGCTTTTTGTGGTTTGGTGTAAATCCATTCAGTAGTTGCAGAGATATTCAAGTTTAAAAAATACAGATAACTGGTTGCCCAAAAACCTCATGAAATGCTACTGAAATTTGATTGGCTGCCAAGACTTCCACCAAATGTAAAAAAAGAAAGGGGGACAGGGTAGAAACACCCTAAACCCTGAAGACTCTTTGAGTGGTCCCACTTGGACACCCCAGGGCTAAAAATTTGTTTTTAAAATCCTTTTCAGTGGGTTCAACGGATCTGGACAAAAGGTTTTTTAAAAATAAAGCACGGGCTCCTGCACATTGTTCATTATCTGCCTCCAGTGGGCGAGGTCCTGGGACAATTTTTATTTATAAAGGAGGAGGGGGCACACAGCCCCCCACCTCCTGGGGCACAATATTGCCCTGGGGACTACGTCCTCCCCTGTTTTTTTTAAATAAAAAATATGAAAGCTGTACAGGCCTCCCCTGCTGCCCTTGGAACCACTGACTCAGAGATATGTTAGTGGCTGTATAAGGGAGTGAGTGGCTATATGGATGAGTTAGTGGATGTGTGTGTGTGTAGATCTATGAATCAGTGAGTAAATACTGGTACGGGTCTGTGAATGGGTTTGTGAATGGTTGTGTGGAAGTCGGTGTATGAAAGATACATTAGTGATTTTTTGAATGATGTCATCAGTGATGTCACTGACCTTGTCAAGAGTAATGTAACATGTGAGATCATAAGCAGTGCATTGCAGGGGCATGAGTTATAGTTAGCTCAGCTAACTGTAACTGTTGAATTTCACTGAGTGGAATCCAAGCCTAACTACATCATCCCTATAACCCTTGTTTTTTTCAGTGAATTTCTTAGTTTTTTAAATTCCATTTCCTAACTATAACCCTCCTGTAACGTTTGTTTTATTCAGTGGATATATATGTATATTGGAAGTACTAAAGGAGATCGGTATTAAAGAGAAAGCGTTTGCTTTACTCGCATCTTTTTTATCTGGTCGGGAACAATTTGTGGCTCTTGGAGAGTTTAAGTCACCAAATTTTACATTGCTGTGCTGAGTGCCACAGGGCTCTTCATTAAGCCCAACCCTTTTTAACATCTATTTTGCACCACTGGCAAGGCTAATCAGGTCTCTGGGTTTCTCGGATATTTCTTATGCTGATGACATCTAGATTGTAGTCTCAGTGACAGGCTCCCCTGATGACACTGCTGCACAGTTTCACACCTGTCTGTGTCAGGTGGGGAATTGGATGGCCGTCACTTGTTTGAAACTGAACTCCAGTAAGACTGACGTTCTCCTTTTTGATGGCCATACTAATTTCTGGTGCCCTACCTTGTGGCTGTCAGAATTGGGCCCACTACCATCACCTATGAATAAGGTGAAAAACTTGGAAGTCACGTTTGACTCTATGCTCTCCTTTGAAAGCCATGTCAATCAGGTCACATCCCTTTCCTTTTTCACACTAAAAGTACTGAGAAGGATTCTTCCATTCATTCCGGTTGAGTTATGGAAGCTAGTGGTTGTGGCTCTGGTGTTATCTAGAGCCGACTACTGCAACGGCCTATTCATCAACCTTTGGAAGAAGTGCCTGTCCAAATTACAGATTGTTCAATCTGCTGTGGCGCGTCTTTTGCTGAACATTCCAAGACACTAATCTGTCTCACCGGTGCTTAAAAAATGACACTGGCTGCCAGTGAGGAGGCAGATTGAGTTTAAGGCTCTTTGTATGGCTTTTAAGGCCACGCATGATACAGGGACGGGTTTCTTTAAACATAATCTACAGCCTGCAATCTTCGTTCATCCCACTCCCATAACCTGATAAATCCGAGGTTTAAAAAATGCTCCTGGGGTGGAAGAAGTTTTTGGTAGGCACAATCAGAATTTGGAATTCCCTTCCTCTAAGGTTAAAACAAGAAACACATCTGTTTGCCTTCAGAAAGGCCTTGAAGACCTGGCTGTTTAACCTTTGACGTGACCTTGAACCGTCCAGTTAATTCTGTTTGATAAGTTAGCGCCTTGACACCTTCAGGTGAATGTTTGCGCTCTAGAAATTTCCTTTTCATTTAATTTATTTATTAAGGAATTTTATATAGCGCTAGCCTGACCCGAGGGTACCGGAGCGCTTCACAACAGTTTTTGAGCAAGATTGATACAACAAAGCAGTATTCTACATATAGGAACGGAAAGTCCAAGTGTGCTGAGCAGCATTGAGGTAGTGTGTGAGTCCTGATATAACCTCATAGAGTGCACGTTTTCTTGGGGCTTATCCAATAAAGCAGTAGTCTACATAGGTTCGGAAGGCCAAGTGTGCTGAGCAACAATAAGGTAGTCCTTGAGTCCTAAGATAACCTTATAGAGAGCACGTTGTCTTGGGGTAGAACCACTTGGGGGGGAGAAGCAGATAGGAGTCAAATAGCAGGGAGGAGGAAAGTGTTAGAGCTACAATGACTGGGAGAGACGAGAAGCAGGTATTTGCGTTTAGATGGCGACTATCCATTCGGGAAGGAGCGGTTGAGGAAAAGGAATTTTAGATGTTTTTTAAATTTTGTGTAGGACGAGATAGTCCTGATGTCGACTCGGATGGCGTTCCAGATTTTGGGCGCGTTTCCGACAAAGGACCGTGCAGCAGTTTTTTGCTTGCGTGTTTTCATAGGGATGAGAAGTAGGGGGCTGGAGCTCCTGAGGTTCCTTGTCTGACCAGCCCTCTTGAGTTTAGCAGCCAAATAATCAGGTTTTCCTGTGTGCAGGGCTTTGTGTGTGAGGCAGGCAGTTCTGAAATTGGCACACAGTTCGATTGGGAGCCATTTTAGTTCTCTGAGTGCTTGTGCGATGTGGTCGTATTTCCTGATTCTAGTGACCATTCTAGCTGCTGCGTTGAGAGTAGTTTTAAGGGGAGCAAGGTGAGATTTTGTTGTACCAGTGAGGGTGGCATTCCCATAGTCGAGTCTGGATAGCACCAGTGATTGGGTGGCTTTTTGGAGGTCATTGATTGGGATGAATGGTTTTATTTTGTTAAGTAGCTTCAGCTTGAGGAAGGCACTCTTTGCGGAGTTCTTGATGTGTTTGGCCATGTGTTTTCATTGAAAAAACCAAAGGTAACAGGGACAAAACCAGTGAAATTCAGCAGGTATAGTTAGCTGAACTAACTATAACTTCTATAACTTATGCCCCAGCAATGCGCAGCTTAAGACCTCACTTATTGCATCACTCATTACAAGGTCAGTGACATCAATGATATGTGGTCTGTGAGTGGGAGTATCAGTGTCTGTGTGGGTGTGTCAGTAGCTGTGTGAGTGACTCGGCCACAAAGGAACTGCACCTGCCGCTTTATCCAACAAAAATCCACAGTTTTGCACAAAATGTCTACCCAAATGGAGTATTTTCTACTAGTTCATTACTAAGGGCCTAATTATGAGTTTTACGGTCCTGGAGAGGGCCACCATGCCAGCACCCTGCTCCAGGACCGCTGAACTTGACTGCCTGCTGCCTGCCAGATTACGAATGATCTTGTGGTCTGGCACGGCGGTCTTTTGGCGTTCCCACAGTTGTGCCTATTAAAAGAATGCCAAAGCCCGTTCATTCATTGCATGGACTGTAAAGACCATGCTGTGCAGGAAAGGGGGTGACTGCACACAGGGGGGGGCACGACATGTGCTCCCCTGCAGGCACCCCTTGGCTCCGAGGCAGTAGGGGGCCCTGTGTTTCCTCACCGCCACAGTTTTCCTGGCAGTGAAGAAACTCGTAATAGGCTTGTCAGTGCCGCAGTGGGAACACCAAGCACGTTGCAGCATCAAGACTGCAGCGCCAGCGTCAGGGATTGCAGTCCAAAAATGGTCCGACTGCCGTAGTCATAATACAGCAGTCAGACCACTGGTGCAGCGGTCCGTGACTGCTACTGCACCTTCAACACGGGTTCAGCAGTCCGAAGGACCATCGAACCCATAATCAGGTCCTTAGTGCTACCTTCTTCGGTAAATGTCCAGTACGTATTCTACACTACAGCTGCATAATGGACCATGTGGCAATGTCTACAGCGGCCTTGTGTGTGTTTTGGTAAACCCCTATAGGACATGTTTACAATGTGAGGGGTCGTTCTAGAACCCCAGCCTAAATTGTTAACTTTATCGATTTACGATTGATTTAGATAATCTGTCTGCTATACAGATCGTCCTAAAAATAATCTTTACGTTAAGGAACAACGGAACACGGTCTAAGGACCTGGGACGTCATTGGCATTCCAGACCTTATCTGTAAGTTTAATACTTGAACCTCTACGAATCTGTGAATCTAACTACTAAGGTTAACAGTGTCGGGGAGATTACAACTCTTAACCCCTATTTTTCTTTCCTGACTAGTCCAGGAATTATGTCTCCACCCAGGCCTGTTGATCCACGGGATCGTGACAACAATCTTACTTTGTTTAGGTCAGTACTCCTTATATATTATATATTGAATAATTTTGAAATTATGTTTTTCACCCTTTTACTTCTGGTGGCCAGGAACCCAATTCATCACTTCCTCACAAATAAATCATTTTTTATCACTCTTTTGGAATATTTGAGGCTAAATCACATTGCTTCATCCTTTTTCTAATAATTAACACTTTAGCCAAAAAATAGTGGTAGGTAGTTATTTTAGGTCCTAGTTACTATAGGAAAATGGCAACATTCTATTCCCAATAACTTTGGCGCCGATTGACGAATCTTCGCGAAATTTTCAAAACTAATTCTTTGTTGAGATCAGCTCCTATGTTGAAAGTTTGGGGGTGATTCGTGAAGGGGGGCCGAGAAAAAAGGGGGGTCCCAAAATGTGTTTTTTCAATGTTAATTTCCATAGGAAACTTTAGACAAGGCTACAGGTCGAACCGGTGAATGGAATTAGCCCAGATTTGGAAGGGAGGAGGGTCTTGGTCTAGAAAGCACGCTTTTGTTTATTTGGTGTAAATTCGTTCAGTAGTTTTTGAGAGATATATAAATTTACAGATATTGATATTTGGGAATTCTGCAATTTGATTGGCTGAGGCGTTACGAGCACGAGCTTGCTGGTGATTGGCTGCGAGTGGTTGCAACTAGGAAGTGTTGGCCACCATTTTGTGATTCCGTTGAAGCGAGTAAGGGAAAAAAGGGAGACAAAAGTGGGAAAGAGGAGGGTAGGAGCGCTGTGAGGTTTGTAGGGTGGGTAGGGTGTGCTATAGAGGGAGTATGAAGCAAATTATTTATCCCTACTGGTGTGAAAGTGCTGTTTTGCCCACTGTGAGATGGTGCTGAGGTGAGGTGCCGGTTAAGTCTGTCTGGGATGAAACCGTGCATCTAAACTGTGAGATAAGTGCTGCAAAGTGAGGTGCTCTGGGTGCTGTAGCATAGGGTGCGCTGTAGCATATCTGTGCAGGTGGTGTTAGTATGCGTTTAGAGTATAGCGGGAGTGGGAAGCAAAGTACTTAGTGGTATCGGTATGAAAACTCGGGGATGAAACTGCGAGTGTAAGTTGTGAGTTCATTGCTGTGAAGTGATGTGCTGTGGGCGCTGTAGGATACTGGCCGCTGTAGCATACCTGCGTAAGTAGTGTTAGTGTGCGTTTATTCTATACAGGGAGTGTGAAACAAACTACTAATCCCTATTAGTCTGAAGAGTGGAATGTAGTGTTTTAGGAAGCAGGAATAAAGGAATAATCGTGAAGAATATAATGCAGAGTTTTGCAATGCCAGAGTAGGAAAATTGTAAAATGAGTTGTGTCTAAGAAAGTGGTTGTTTGTAATAAAGGGATGGAGTTTGAACATTATTTATAAAGTGTCTTTATTTCAGTGACATAATTGGACCCACTGATGCAGGAGCTAGGGTATCCAGCTGATGCAAAGTTGAACCACTTCTGCTGTATTCAAACGTAAGCTCCGGCATCGGTGAATTGTATATTACATGTTACAGTTGCATGTGAAATAAACAATAGCTATTACACTTGAATGACTCTACATTCTATAAAGAAAATAAAGGTAGGATACGATTACCACATGTATCGTTTAAGAAAAGAGAGAAAAAAAAAGAAATTGCAAAATGTAGTCATCAAACTTTTTATGTACCTTGGCAGGGCTTTTTTGTAACAGAAAATTAACAACAGTAGAATAGTTAGCAATCTGTTGTACAGTAGATTCAATGTGGTGCTTGTCAGAATTGGTACTAGTTCTACCCACATTGGAACTTTGAGGATGAATACAAATATTTTGCTTCTGAGAAGCACATTCGGTACCTTTGTAGTCAAACCGAACATTATTGTCTTCTGCTGTTTCAAAAAAACATTCTTGTGTCGAGAGCTAAGGCATCGAGCTTAGACAAACTCCAATTGCTTCTGCTGTATCAGTGAATTGCACATTAAATGTTACAGTTCCATGTGGCCTACAGAATAGCTATTAGACATGAATAAATACATTGTATACTGAAGATAAAGATAGTTTACGATTACCACACTGTGCCAACCAGTTCCTAAACAAAGTCGTCTTTTTACTTTTTTATCATGAGGTTCTGAGCAGAGGATGACTTTGAGTACAATTGTGTGAAGGGCTTTGTGAATAACAGGCAGGCAGAGAGGTGTGTGCACAAAGAATAGACGTGGTTTCTCAATGGGTGTCCGGTTTAGGTTAATTTTGGAAGTAAATAGCGTATTTGCATAAGCCATACATCACTGATTCCTGGTTAGACTGGAGACGTAAGGGGGAATAGTGAGGATAGATTTCAAATGTCTGAGTATACTTAGAAAGTTATTATATCAAAGTAGTAGGATTGAAGTGTATTATAAAAAATTCAAGAATAATGTGAGTTTCTTACAAGTCTTAGAGATTCCAGTCCAGAAGTTCTTCAGCTGCTTGAGATGCGTAATGTTCAAAGAGGCTATTTGTGCTATCGTGTAAGAAAAGCGAAGTGATCCAATTCATATCCTCGAAGGGACAGTAATGTTCCTCGAATGTTGTAGCGGTAATTTGAATGGGCAGGCAATCTGCGATGTTGTGAAAGGTCGCACGTTGTAGGAGATCTTTCGCGGCCACGCATAAATCCCATTGCGCTGCGATTCCTTTTTGCATTGCATTCACCATTGCTCCTCTGCCAGAACTATCACGCTCACGGTTTTCAAGATATTCCATTACCTGCTGGATATCTGGAGCGATCGTTAAGATATTGGCATGGCATACATCCACTCGCCAGTCGAATGGGCAAGTTTTGCAAACAAACGATGGTTGTGCGCATATTGCATAAGTGTAGATAAATGTTATGTTGTAGCTAGCTCTGATAATAGATAGAGGCAGGCAGCCGAAAAGTTTTTTCCATTTTTTTACAGTATTGATGTAGCCTGCCGTAGAGGCGTATTCTGTCATTTCTAGAAGTAGAATTAGTAGTAGGATGGACGCAAAGAGGGTGAGAATTATGGGCACTGTTCCTGTTATTCCAGAGATGATCGAAAGAATGTCTGAATGTAGTCTGGTATTAAAAGAAGAACAGTTTGAAAGCGTGTTAGAAGGCTGTAGGAGACTGTGTTAAAAGAGTGAGCCAGACTTTGAGTGTGACATGTGTTGAAAATTGTGTAACAATTCACAAAGTGTAATGGGAGGTTCGTATTTAGAAAGGAGTGTATTTTACTTGAAGTTCGTGGTATCTGCAGTCGATAAATTTCTTTTGCAGAAGTGAGGGACACTTCTGTTGTGAATAAAAGTGCTTTCAGTTTGGTTTGTTTAATGAAATCTGTTTCCAAAGTAGGGATTGAAGGCCAAGTTGAAGTTTGGGAGTTAGTTTGTGTGGGTGGGAATAGACATTGCCACAGGAAGTTACTCGGTTTGAAACAGTAAGGACATACACCAGCTCACATTCCGTAGGAGTGCATGTTATTGTGAAGCAGATAACTGCCGTTAGAAAGCTGTGTGAATGTTGGTCTGATTGTGGGAGTTGGCGTCCTTTTAAGAAAGGACGCAAGATTGGGGGCTGTAAGCTTAGAAGCGCCATGTAGTTGGACATTCTTGGATAGTAATGAATGACTGCCATTGTGGTTGCATGTTTCACCTGTGAGAAAAACTTCTGAATGCTCTTTAAAACAGCGATATGTAAATGGGACCACTGCTCGTGAATAAATGCGCGACTTCATATAATCACATACAACATGACAAACAACATGTACACCTAGCAGACACAACAACACTACGTACTGTGGGAATCGTGGCTAGCCATGTATACAAACTAAACATGGCATGGCAACTCTGCCACACAATGCAGAATGTGGGGAGAGATGGGAGCAAAGTATGTGCGAAGGTGGCAAGTAATTCTCGATTATAAAAGTATACACTGCAAAGTCTTGAGAGGATGTGCCGGACAGACTTGAGAATGCAGAGCACAGACATGTACATGTCAACATACACTGATGGTCTATTGAGTGAAGTGGACAGTGGACGCAACCATGATAGTACAGTCAGTAGGGAAGATTACGGAATTGTAGCGCGTACGTGCCTCTTCCCCCCCAAATGTTTAGGGAAGTGGGCTGGCTCACCGTATGCAAGGCTAGCGTAGGGGTATGAATAAAAGGCACATTTCTTTGGGTGTGGTTCTCTTCCGGATTGGTGAACGTGTATGCCAGGTCTGCGCAGCTTACACCGCCATGAGGCTGACGCTGTGAGCGAAGGTGTGTGCGTGAATGATGCTCACAGCCTGCTGGTACGCAGAAACCGTCATGGCCGCTGTGACGCATATATGCCCCACAGTTCACGTTTCGACACCGCTGTATGTGAAAGAGGGCCGACCACATGCCGGTGGAAAGTCCTGGGCCGAGGTCTGCGAGCTCGAAAGGCTCCTGAGATTAACGCTGGCTACCGCGACACAGGCACACAGAGCCCAGCCTGAGGCCCAGGAGCGTGGAGTGCTCTGTATAATAGTAACACAGTAGTCCAACAGGTACCGACAGTGGAACAGTGTTTTGATACCATAGTGGACGATGTTAGAACTGTATCTGAGAGTGGAGATGAAGATACTCCCTTCGACCAGCTGCAACCAACTCTGGGCCCCAACAGTGGAACGGTGTCTTGATCCCATAATGGATTATGTCCGATATTACCTGCTGCTGAGTTTTCAAAGAACTCCCTCCTTTGAGGTGCATCACACTCTGTGCTTCCGTAGCTAACTGCTGTACTGGATTATTGGGCTTTGTTGACAGCAGTCGGTGGAGTACACCACGGTACAGCAGGTCCGAACAATGAAACGGGGTCTTGATTCTATGATTGGGGATCTCAGAAGTTAAAGTCTGTGATGATTTTGGAGTACCCCCTCCGATCAGGTGCAATCAACTCTGGGTCCCAACAGTGGAACGGTGTCTTGATCCCAGAATGGATGATGTCTGATATTACCTGCTACTGAGTTTTCAGGGAACTCCCTCCGTTGAGGTGCATCAGACTCTGTGCTTCTGTAGCTAACTGCTGCACATGATTATAGGGGTTGGCTGACTGTAGTCGGTGGAGTACACTGCGGTACAGCAGGTCCGAACAGTGGAACTGTGTCTTAATATCACAATGGACGATGTTAGAACTGCATCTGAGAGTGGAGATGAAGGTACCCCCTCCGATCAGGTGCAACCAACTCTAGGTCCGAACAGTGGAACGGTGTCTTGATCCCACAATGGACGATGTTAGAACTGCATCTGCGAGTGGAGATGGAGGTAGTCCCTTTGACCAGCTGCAACCAACTCTGGGTCCCAACAGTGGAATGGTGTCTTGATGCCATAATGGATTATGTTGGAACTGCATCTGAGAGTGGAGATGAAGGTATTCCCTTTGACTAGCTGGAACCAACTCTAGGTTGGAACAGTGGAATGTTGTCTTGATTCCACAATGGAAGATGTCCGATATTACATTCTGCTTAATTTTTACAGAACTCCTTCCGTTGAGGTGGATTAGACTCTGTGCTTCTGTAGTTAACTGCTGCACATGATTACTAGGCATGGTTCATTGCAGTTGCTGGAGTACACAGCGGTACAGCATGTACGAACAGTGAAACAAGGTCTCAATTCTATGATTGAGGATGTCAGTAGTTAAAGTGTGTAATGATTTTTGTGTATAGCTTCTGATGAGGCCCAACCAACTCTAGGTACCAACAGTGGAATGGTGTCTTGATCACACAATGGAAGATGTCCAATATTACCTGTTGCTGGTTTTCACACAACTCCGTCTGTTGAGGTGCATCAGATTTTGTGCTTCTGTAGTTAAGTGCTGCACATGGTTATTGGGCTTAGTTGACTGGTATTGCTGGAATACACCGCGGTAGAGCAGGTCCAAACAGTGAAATGGGGTCTTGATTCTATGATTGAGGATGTCATAAGTTAAAGTTTGTGATGATTTTTGTGTACCCCCTCTGATCAGGTGCAACCAACTCTGTGCTTACGAATCCAGCGGTATGTGGCTGGGAGTTGTGAATGACCACTGGATTTGGTGTAGACTGCAGTTCGCAAGGTTCACAATTTAGATTGCATGGTGATTGTTTAATTACAGAATCCAGTAGTTAAGTAATTAGAACGTCTATTGAAACATACACAATATTGTTTCAGTATACTTGCTTCAAGAAGTTTTTTATATCAGTTCCAGGTTTAGTAAAATTACCAAATTTATCTTGGAAATCCAAAGGAACAATGAATAGTGTAGACTGTGGAGAGATGAAATTCCAATTCGAATTGTTTTGATTTATTCATTGTAGAGTTCTCTGTAATTTATGTTGTTTTATTTTGTAAAGAGGGAGTAAGAAAAAGTATTGATGGTTGTGTGTGTAAGTACTGCTTTTAATTAACAATGCAGACAGTAGTGTTCACAATTCAGATCAAGTTGGTATTGTAGAAGATGCAGTCCTGTAAGAGAAGAGATTGCTGTAGTGTGCTCTGTCTGCACCACTCATATGCATCATTGCAGGCTCTGCACACCATTTTTTTGCTTCATGTATTGCAAACTGTAGAGGTCAAGTCAATGCCACGCGGGTGTGGGCCATTGCTGAACGCTCTCTCTGGCCTATACTGCAGACTTCAGTGTCCACATTTGACATTGAGTCGGTATTATAGATGATGCAGTCCTGAAGGAAAATACATTGCTCCAGTGCACTCTGTCTTCTCCACTGATATGCATCATTGCAGGATCTGCACGCAATTTTTTTTTCTTCATGTATTGCAAACTGTAGAGCTCAAGTGAATTCCAGGTGGCTGTGGGCTCTTGCTGACAGCTCTCTCTGGCCTACACTGCAGAGAGTGGTGTTCAGAATTCAGATGGAGTCGCTATTGTAGATTAGGTAGTTCTGTAGGAAAAGCCATTGCTCCAGTGTGCTCTGTCTGTAGCACTCATACGCATCATTGTAGGCTCTGTACATGTTTTTTTGCTGCGTGTATTGCAAACTGTAGAGGTCAAGTCAATGCCATGTGGCTGTGGGCCCTTGCTGAACGCTCTCTCTGGCCTATACTGCAGACTTCTGTGTCCACATTTGACATTGAGTCGGTATTGTAGATGATGCAGTCCTGTAGAAAAAGATGTTGCTCCAGTGCGCTCTGTCTGCACCACTCATATGCATCATTGCATGCTCTGCACACGTTTTTTTTTAGTTTGTGTATTGCAAACTGTAGAGCTCAAGTGAATGCCATGTGGCTGTGGGCCCTTGTGACCGCTCACTCTGGCCTACACTGCAGACAGCAGTGTTCACAATTGAGATTGAGTCGCTATTGTAGATATAGTCCTGTAGGAAAAGACATTGCTCCAGGGCGTGCTGTCTGCACCATGCATATGTATCATTGCAGGCTTTGCACACTCTTTTTTGTTGCTTCGCTGATGACAAACTGGGTAGGTGAAGTCACTTTACGTATCTGTGGGTCCTTTGTGACCGCTCTCTATGGCCTACACTGCAGACGGCAGTGTTCCTAATTCAGATTGAGTCGGTATTGCAGATGATGCAGTGTTGATGGCAACAGATATTGTTCCTAGTATGGTCTGTCTACAGCACGCATTATCAGTGGCTCTGCACATGCTGAATTCTTTTGATGTGGTTATGTGAGTGCATTAGAACTGATGGAGCGTTTACGATATAATCTTTTTGTGTATTATTTCAGATCTATTGATTGTGTGTCTTTTACGATGGAATTATTTCTGTATTATTTCACATCAACTGTCCCTACCTTACTACAGCATAAATGATTGATTCTTTTAATATTGAATCTCTGTATGTCATCCAATGATTACTGTTGTAGTTGATGCTAGCAGCAACCATTGTCTGAATGCTGGTTTAGACTTACCGCACACACATTCAGCACAGACGTCACTGGATATGTCACTATGGTAATAAAAAGGAGTCGAGCGTACGTGCCCGTATGCACTTCCACTATCTATCTGTGTCTGTGTGTTCATTATCTATGCATGATACTGTCTCTGGGCAGTACTATATTACGTTGTGTTGTGGACAGCGTATTGAACCATGTTACCTGTGGTATTGGAGAAATTTCGGTAATGTAACTTTTAGGTGTATGGGTATCATAGGTGGAAGGCTACTTTACAGAGCATGAATATTGATGAAAATGATGGTTGCATGTTGTGTGTAGTGTAAGTTATGTGTATATTGCAAAAAGTTTTGAACAGAGCTCTCTAAGCAGAAGAGGTGTGTCTCATGAAATGCAGTACAGATATTGACTAAAATGGGTGGCGTTTTCGAACTGTTACAATGGGAAATGTTATGAACTAATTAAATGCTTTTTGTTATGGTTACATGGCAATCGAGCAGCCAGTGCGCAATGAGACCGCACCCGGTGTGATTTTGAGAAATTATATTTATTATAATATAGGTTTATTAGAGTTAGAAATATATAACTGTTTAAAATATTTTTAATTATCGCTTGCTCAAATATACACTTTAAAGTTTTTTAGATATAGATTTGAGACAAAAAAATGAGGGAATGGTGTATGCTGCGCGACATCATACATCTATGACGTAACACAGGGCGTGGCCACGTGCACTCGTCGCATACACAACACGCAGCAGGCACGACCCTATACATACAAGACGTAACGCGCAGCTTCGTAGTGCGTACCCGTCGCATACCAAAGTAGCAGCTGGCGCTACCTCATATCTACATGTTGTTATGCGGGACGCGGTGCCACAAACCCGTCGGATACGAAATACGCATCATTTAAATGTGGTGGACAGGATTCACGTGTTTATCGAGCTTGGTAGACTACCGGTACGGGACTGTTGTTTTCTCCAAAAAAAAAATACATATTTTGTGGGGAAGATATAAAAGATTACATAATTTATAAAGTTTAACAAAAGGATGATAGAGTTGCAAAATATTAAAAAACAATTTGAAAAAATATAAGTTTTATAAATATGAAAATATGAAATTAACATTTAAAAAACCTTTGAAATTCACTGAAAATACCATAGGTTTTACAGACGTTATAGTTAGGAATTAGCATTTACAAAAACCTTAGAAATTCACTGAAAAACCATAGGTTTCAGGGACGTTATAGTTAGTTGGACATTTGACTCATATAAAACCAGAAAAATTCAGCTGTTATAGTTAGTTGAGCTAACTATAACTCGCACGCCTGCAATGCACTGCTGATGACGTCACATATTACATCACTCATGACATGGTCAGTGATATCACTCATGACATCACTGATGACATCTCAAATGACATCACTGATGACATCACTGATGACATCATCCACGTGATATTCTGACACACCTCTTCACACTGTAATATAACCTTTGATAGACGCACTCTAAAATACAGACTACCGTTTTGAAAAGTATAGACACACCAATACCAGATACTAGATATCCATCCACTGATTCCTATATATATATTGTGAGCCAGATATACACTGATACAGTCACTCATACATGGTGTCACTCATCATTACATAAGTATAATATCCACTCATACACATATATATACATTTACACAGTGCTACTGATCCATAGAGTTACTCACACATCTATTCACTCATGCCAAAAATCAAGCATACACCCATGTACTCACCTATGCAGATATATACACAACACCTGCCTTATTTATACACACATCACTTTCCTTATTTATATAGATACTATCACAAACATACTCTCTTATACAATCACTAATACATGTACACATTTGTGTATGTAGACACTCTTGCAATCACTATCTTTCACTTAGTCAATTATACACCCCAACACTCACATATAGTGTGTAAAAACATATATAGTTACTCACATATATACAACTGAGACATCCATTCACTAATCAACACACCTGTTCAGACAGTAAGCTATCTATACAGCCCTTCTGAGATGCACTTTTGAATCTATAGAACCAGTGAATCGGCCATACAGACATATATGCACAGAGTCAGACACCACCCACATACCCACATAGACAGTCAGACCCCATACAGATACTCATACAATCAATGAAAAACACATATACACACTGATGTAGCTGCTCACCAAGCCATGCACCTGCTTACACACCAATTGAGAGACTAAGAGAGACATTCACACAGTCTCGTCACTAATCCATGCATTCAGTAACATACATTCAATCAGTGACTTCAGAGTCAGTCATGCATCTACTAAATAATGTATTCAAGCACTTTAACATTGACTTATTCTTGAATAGACCTTGGCATAAATATATATGAAAAATATTGAAACTTTACACAAACACACAATAACTGGATGATGTCATCAGTGATGTCATTTGAGATTTCATCAGTGATGTCATGAGTGTTGTCACTGACCATGTCATGAGTGATGTAATATGTGACGTCATCAGCAGTGCATTGCAGGCACGCGAGTTATAGTTAGCTCAAGTAAATATAATGTAGTGAAGGCAGCGATCTAGACGCATACATTGCTATGTTAGCATAAGCGCGTTAGATGTTAGAAAATCCATTGTGCCACTTTTGCTGCTTTTGCACGCCACACTGCAGAGACATGTTATTATTTGAAAACTGCTTGCTTGCCTTTTCTTCTGTCTGTTGTTCACATCCCTAGACGTGCACTGCGACCTTGGTCTGAACATTGTGTGCAAAACACTCTGAGCCGCCAGACAATGTATGTTTTTGAGTTCAGGTTGATCGGCCCACTCTCTAGCCATAATACTCACACAGCTGCAAATACCTGAATGTCGAGAGCCTTTAATATTACAGTTTGCATTCTGAAGAAGAACATTTCCAGGCGCAGAGCAAAGCTGATCCTGGGATGTGATTCACCTAAGCTGATCTTTACGGTATGGGGTTCCCCATTCAAGCCTAGAAACCTTCTATTACTATAATAATACTAGCATACTAGCGAAGGGAAGGTGGCTGTATTCCACTGTCACTTGTAATATGATTTCTCCCTTCATTTTCTATGGTATTGTAACAATGCTGATGGTTTTAATTTTAATCATTTGTCTGCTTATGTTAGCCAAAGTACTGCATCTTAGGACACGTAGTTTATAAAATAAACCTTTTAAACTTTACCGTGTCTCTGATTACTCTTGTTGTGGACTGATATGAGAATTATAACAAACAGGTATTTCTGATTCCCACCATTCCTGAGAGTACTCTAAGTCGCTTGTTCTGGGTTGTCTATACATTGGGACCTCCAAGAGAATACTGATAACGAATGGGACACTGATGCTGGTCGGATAGGGGTTCTGGGTACTGAGGTGAGTTTTTGATACACCGCAATTCACTGAGGTCCTGGTTTCCTGCGTATAGTTCTGTGCATGAGCAGAATCGCTGGAACAATAACATGCAAATTTCTCTGGTTTTATATGAGTCAAATGTCCAAATAACTATAATGTCCCTGAAACCTATGTTTTTTTCAGTGAATTTCTAAGGTTTATTAAATGCTAATTCCTAACTATAACATCTGTAAAACCTATGGTATTTTCAGTGAATATATATATATATATATATATACATACAATTATATATAACCTACTGGCAGTCACCAGTAGGTAGTTATAGTTAGGACCTAGTTTCCATAGGAAAAGGTTTTTGTGATTTGCCAATATCTTAGGCGCATTTTGGCGAATCTTTTCAAAACGAATGGGGCGCTCTGGTCAGCTCTTGTCTTGAAAGTTTCAGGGTGATTCATCAAGTGGGGGCCGAGAACCAAGGGGGGTCCCAAAACACGTTTTCTCCATGTTAATTTTTATAGGAGATCTTTGCCGCGGCTATGGCCCAAACTGCTGAACGGAATTACTCCAAAATTGGCAGAGAAGTAGCTCTTTGTCTAGAATGCACTATTTGCTTTAAATGGTGCAAATCCGTTGAGTAGTTCCTGAGAAATATATTTTAAAAAAATATTGATATCTGGTGACACCGGTGGATCCGGGAACCCTCCCAATCCCGAGCTTCATTTTGGCAGCCATCTACTGACTCGGTAAAACAGTGCCACAAGAAGAAAAGGGAAGAAAATGGTAAAAAAAAAGAAAAGGGGCAGGGTAGAAACACCCTTACCCCCTAGGCCTGGTCAGGGGGTCCGGCCAAAAAAAGCATTTTTTTAAAACCAAATTTGGCAGGATACACATACGGTATGCAAATCCGGCTGAATTTTTTTAAAAAAATGAAGTAAGTTTTCCCACATTTCTTAAAGCCCCCAGGTGCGCCAGGTTCCGGGATAATGTGTAATATTGGTGTGGGGGCCCGTGCAGCCCCAGGGACTGCCACCTCCACGGGGCTTTATTTATAATATGTGGGGGCCTGCAGCCCCCCCCCCGCAGCCCCAGGGATCCCCACCTCCCCAGGCTGTCTTTCTTTGAAATGCAATGGGGGCTCCTGCCCCCCATGCTGCCCCAGGGACCACCACCTCCCCGGGGGTTTTTACTTTAATTGCAGGGTGCCTTGTGCCCCCCCACAGCCATGGGGACTGCCACCTTACCACCTCCCTGGGGCTTTGTAAAAAAATGAAATAAACAAAGTACGTGTGGGGGCTCCTACCCCCACACTGCCCCGGGGATCACCACCTCCCCAGGGCATACAGTAATTTAAATTTGGGGTGTCCATACCAGCCCCCCCAGCCCCGGGAAGCACCACCTCCCAGGGGCTTGAAAAATATGTTGGATGGGGGCTGTGCGGCCTCCTCTCGTGGAGCCTCCTTCACCCTGGGGACCACTACCTCCCAGGGCCGGCTCCAGAAATGTCCTGGGGGTGCCCACCCCTGGGACATTGCAGTTTGCTATGGCAGGGCGGGAGCCCGGCTCCTGCCCTTCCATAGCAGACACCGCTTTGCTTCATGGAAGCAAGAGCAACCTGCTCTCACTTCCATGAAGCAAAGCAGAATTGCTTTTGGACAAGGGAGCTGCATGTCAGCAGCTCCCTTTGTCCAAAAGCAAGGTCGGCTCACGCAGGAGGCAGGGAGCCTGCTGAGATGTGGGGGCATTAGGGGTACCCCCAATGTGATGGCCGGCACCAGGGAATGGGTGCCCGGGGCTAAAAGTAGCCCAGAGAAGGGTTGACACCGTGGCCCCCATCCCAGTAAATTAACAAAATTACATTTAAAAAGAGGCAAAGCCCCAGGGGATGCGGTCTCCGGAGCTGAAATCAGCCATTGGAAGAGGGCCGCGCAGCACCCTTACTGTTTAAAAATAAAATAAAAAAACAACCAAAAAATGACTCAGGCCCTGGGGGCTGGGGATCCCAGGGCTCAAAAATAATGAGGGAAAGGGGGGTCACACAGCCCCTCTTCCAAAAACAAAGAGGAAAAAAAAGCCAGCATCTTGCTGAAGGCTCCGCCTTCTCCCTGCACCACTCTGCAAACACACCTCCTGGCGTGTTTTTCGTTGGTGGATTAAGTGCCCTAGAATTTTAAGTCCTTAGGGGCCAACTAGCCCACCAGGTACCTCCAGTATGCCCCACACAGTGGGATTGCAGAGAGGTAGTCCGAGGACGCGCCCCTTTTTATACCACTCTGCAAACGCACCTCTTGGCACACTGCTGGTAATAATATAATAATCCACATTTGTAAAGCGCGAACAATCACCCATAAGGGTCTCTAGGAGCTGGGGGCCGTCGAGAAGATTAAGCAAGCTATTGCCCAGAGTCACATGGTGCTGGGCTAATCTGCCGCCGGCGCCGGGTATCGAACCGTGATCCCCAGATTTCAGAGTCAGTTGCTCTGGCCGCGCCACACCTCTTCCACTGGTGGGGCGATGAGGTCCTCTTGTGTCCTGAGGATGTCAGAACTAAAGTGGACTTCATCCACCGAGCATCAGTGTGCCAGGAAGTGCATTTGCAGAGTGGTGTAAAAAGGGGGCGTGGCCCGGACCACTCTCAGCAATCCAGCTGTGTAGTGCTTACTAGAGATAGGAGGAGGGCTAGTTGGCCCCCAGGGACCCTCAGGAGGCAAGGGGACTTCACCCCCCTACCAAGGGCACACCAGGAGGTGCGTTTGCAGAGTGGTGGAGAAAGGGGGTGTGACGTGTCCACCTCTCAGCAATCCCATTATCTTGGGCTTACTGAAGGTCTCAGGTAGGATAGTTGGCCCCTAAGGAGCCCCAGCAGCGAAGGGGACTTCACTCCCCATTCAAGAGCAGCTGGGAGCGTGTTTGCAGACTGGTGGGCAGAAGGGGGCATGGCCTGCTTTGAGAACATACCAATGCTGCTGTTTGGGACTTTCTGAAGGTAATAGGAGGGTTAGTTGCCCCCCAAGGATGTCTTTGGGGGCCAACTACCCCTCCTGTTACCTCCAGGAAGTCCCCCACAGTGGTATTGCTAAGAGGTCTTTGGAGGCCACGCCCCCCTTTCTCCACCACTCTGCAAACACTCCTCCTGCCACACAAGGGGTTGGAGGATGAAGTCCACTTTACTCCTGAGGGACTTTGGGGGCCAAGAAGCCCTCCTGGTACCTCCTGTAAGTCTTACACAGCCTAATTTCTGAGCGCTGGTCGGAGGCTCAGCTTTCTCTATGCACCACTCTGCAAATGCTCCTACTA
The DNA here is from genome assembly GCF_964204655.1 of Triturus cristatus. Taxonomy (NCBI): domain Eukaryota; kingdom Metazoa; phylum Chordata; class Amphibia; order Caudata; family Salamandridae; genus Triturus; species Triturus cristatus. Next base: position 61,579,662 of record NC_140580.1, on the reverse strand, counting down.
CAATATAGTTAGTAATTAGTATTTAAAAAACCTTAGAAATTCATTCACAAAAATCATAGGTTTCTGGGATGTTATAGTTAGTAATTAGCATTTAAAAAACCTTAAAAATTCACTGAAAAAAACATAGGTTTCAGGGACGTTACAGTTAGTAATTTACATTTAAAAAACCTTTGAAATTGACTGAAAAAAACACAGGTTTCAGGAACATTATAGTTAGTTGGACATTTCACTCATACAAAACTAGAGAAATTTGGCCTTATAGTTAATTCAGCTAACTATAACTCACGCCCCTGCAATGCACTGCTGATGACATCACATATTTCATCACTCATGACATGGTCAGGTACATAACTGATGATATCACTGATGACATCTCAATTGATATCACTGATGAGGTCACTGATGACATCATCAACTAAATATCTGATGCACTTCCTCACACCCTAATATAAACTTTCATACACCCACTCTAAAATACAGAAGAGCATTCTCGAAACTATAGACACACCAATACCAGTTAGCACATACTCACTCACTGATTCATAGGTTTACACACGCAGTCACTCATACACGCAGTCACTCATCAATACAGCCTCTGATATATGCACTCATACACCCATACAGGTACTCACATACTGCCACACATCCACAGAAATACTCAAACACCTAGTCAGTCACCCAAAGACTCAATCACAGTGCCATTTACTCACCAATACAGTTATACACACAGCACCACACATATTCATAGATACTAACACATAGTTTCTCTCTTCAACAATTACTGACACAAGCATACATTCATCCATACAGCCAATCTCACAAACACTCACTCTCACATATACTCAGTTATATACTCCAACACTCACATATACTGCCTATCACATATGTAGTTGCTCAGACATATACCACTGAGACATCCATTCACTCACTGACACAGCCATACGCACACTCACTCACCCATGCAGCCCCTCACAGATACACTTATGAACCCATACACCCAGCGAATCACCTACTCACATATCCATGCCAGGAGTTACACCCCCCACTCACCCACACAGACACTCAGGCACCCATACAGCTACTCAGACAACCAATCATTAACCCATATAGACACTCAGGTAGCTACTCACCAACCATTGCAGCCACTTACATACCAACTGACAGACTGATACAGACATTCACACAGATTAGTCATTTACCTATGCATTAACTAAGACATGTTTAATCACTCACTTATACAGTGATACACCCACTAAATCATCCATTCAGAAACCCATATACCCACTCATTCTTCGATACACCTTTGCGTCCTCTATATCACATTCTGAAACTTTTTAGAAACACTCACAATCACTGGATGATGTAATCAGTGATGTCATTTGAGATGTCATCAGTGATGTCACTGACCATGTCGTGAGTGATGTAATATGTGACATCATCAGCAATACATTGCCGGGGCACAAGTTATAGTTAGCTCAACTAACTATGACAGACTAATTTCTCTGATTTTGTACGAGTGAAATGTCCAACTAACTATAACATCCCTGAAACCTGTGTTTTTATTTCATATATATATATATATATATATATCGCGCTCGCTTTCCGTCTTTCCTCCCCTTCACTCACGATCGGGTGCTAAATTGTGCGGTGACGGATACCGCACGGATTAACAAATCCACAGCTCGTGGCACTAATTAAATGTACCAAGCACTCACAGGAACGTTTTCCCCAAGATTCATTTGGGTTCTGTTACATGACCAGACGCGGTTCGGCTGCCGCCTTCATCAATAGTGGCCAGCGCCGGCATGAGATTTTAATACATGTGCACTGCTAAACACAAACAAAGGACACCCACCTTACTCCAGTTTAAGGTGTTGGTCATTACTAAACAGGTAATTTCGTACAGCATAACATGGGGTTATATATATAAATATATATACACATTCAGCATTCTCTTTATATTCAGCCCTGAATGGGCTTTAATATAGACATTCTAATTCCCAATGAACCAAATTCAACAATCTTGCCCTGAATGGGCTTAGGTTCATAATGTTAATAACTCCACATATTGTGGGTAATGCTTGACATCCCTCCGTATCTGTACAAGTTGGTATATTCCAAATCATAATGTAATACCAGTGCCATTGATTCACATAAATACATGTTTCCCAAGAGAGCGTTCTCAAAAACAAACATTCACAGAATTAACCTTACAAATGTACCGCCATTTCCTCACCACTGTTAAGACCTCCTGGTTTCTTGGTCTGGTTATCAATAATATGTCTTGATTCTAATCTGCGTAATTGTTGGTGTCTATTGCCCCCTCTCACAATCATAGGTACTTGATCAATGCAAAAAAAGCTTAGCAGATCCCTATTACTTTGGTGACAAACCTCAAAGTGTCTTGCCACTGGATAGGTGGCGTCCTTGTTTTGTTTTGCCCTGAGGTGTTCTAAAATTCTTATCTTGGTAGGGTGGATCGTGCCTCCGATGTAACGTAAGCCACACGGGCACACCAGACAGTACACCGTGTGGCTGGTGTAACAATTCATCAGGCTTTTAATTCTCTTGGGCTCCTTCATTCCTGGTATTGCATACTCCAACACCTTTTTGCTGTTTCTGCATGCCCTATACTTAAGGCATGGATAAAACCCCGCCACTCTCCCAAAGGATTGAACTCTATTCTCATTGCCACAATGACTTTAGACTAGACTGCTGCTTAAGGATCTTGCTCTTCTGAATGTCATTAGGGGTACTTTTGACAGGTCCTTCCCTATTATCGGGTCTGACCTCAGAATATGCCAATTTTTTGCAAAAATTCTTCTAATTGCAGAGGCATCATCTGAGTAGTCTGTGATCATCCTTAGGTGATTGACTTTAGCACCTTTTGCTTTTTCTTTAGTTTTTTCTTTCTGTGCACTAGAGTCACAACCCGCTATCAGATCTTTTCTGTCCTTCCTATCTACTTTTGATTTTGCCTCTTCTAAGGTCTCTCTACAATACCCTCGGGCCTTCAGTCTGTTCATACTGTCTTTTGCTGCTGTTTCAAAGTCACATGTACGTGTGCAGTTCCTTTTTATCCTTAGCAATTCGCCATATGGAATACTAGTGATGGTCTTCCAAGAATGGCAACTGCTCGCTTGCAGCACGGAATTCCCTGCGGTCGGTTTCCTGTGCAAAGTTGTGCATAGTCTACCGTCCGCAGGGAAGAACTTCAAGTCTAAGAAGCTGACTCTTGTTTTGCTAACTTCACCTGTAAATCTGAGATTAAGATTATTCATGTTTAGGACTTCAATATACTCTCTGGCTGATTGTTCTGTACCTCTATAGACTATAAATAAATCGTCTATATATCTACTCCAGCTTATGACCCTGCGAGTCCAGGCTGCATTCCTCTCTGCCCAGGCCACCTGCTTCTCCCACCAGCCCATGAAGAGATTCACGTAGCTGGGGGCGAAGCAGGTGCCCATTGCAGGGCCATGTATCTGTTTGAATAGTTGTTCCTGGAAAAGAAAGATGTTATTCCCCAAGCAGAACTCCACAAATTCCAATAACATTCTGTTATGCTCAGCCAAATTCATTGGTCTTGTCCCAAGAAACCATCTAACTGCTTCAATTCCCTGCAGATGATCAATACTAGTATATAAACTTGATATGTCAAGTGTAATCATTACCAAGTGCTCGTCCCAAAGTAAGTTCTCCACTTTAATCAAGAAGTCTTTAGTGTCTCTGATATAAGATGACAATTCTTTGACAAATTCAAAAAGGAAATAGTCCACAAACCTTGACATGTGTTCTGTTAGACTTCCCAACGACAACACGACTGGGTGACCTGGTGGGCAAGTTGCATGTTTGTGCAGCTTTGGGAGATGGTAAAAAGTTGGTATGCAAGTATGTTTGCATTCTAATAAGGCATATTCCTGTTTGCTTAACATACCTCTGTGAAACCATTTGTTCAACTTTGTCCGATAGGCATGGACACTCTCCTCGAAGAGTTTCCTTGTCACCCTCTTGTAATTTGTCTCGTCGTTCAGCTGCACTAAGGCCTCTTTTATATAGTAGTCGTTCGTCATCAGAACTACATTTCCACCTTTGTCGGATGGTTTGCAGACGATGGTCTTGTCTTCTTTGAAATCCGCAACTGCTTTTCTCTGTAGTTCCGTTATGTTGCTTCCGCCTTTCTTTTTGGTGTTAAAGTTCCAGAGTTTAAGCAGTTCCTTGGTCACAATGTCCATGAAGACATCTATAGAATCAGCTGGCATATATATATTATCTACTGGCGATCGTCAGTAGGTAGCTATAGTTAGGACCTGGTTTACAGAGGAAAAGCTTTTTTTATTTTGCCAATAACTGGCGCCGTTTGACGAATCTTCATGAAATTTTCAACTTTTGCTACAGTAGGATCAGCTGGTGTGTTTTAGGGGGATCCGCCAAGTGGGGGGCCAAGAAAAAAGGGGGTTCCAAAACACATTTCCCCATGAATTTTCCCACAGGGATTTTGAACACGACTACAGCCCAAACCACTGAACGGAATTACACCAAATTTGGCAAAAAGCTAGATGTTTTTCTTCCAGAACACGTGCATTTTGTGATCTGCTACAAATTTGTTCAGTAGTTTTAGAGATATTAAAGGGCAAAAAAATATATAGATATATAAGGACACAGATCCTTATGGTGGACTTGCGTATCCATGCACCAAAGAAGGATTGTGATTGGCGGGCCGCAACCATTTTGTTTGTCGCATGAGCTGTGGAATGGGAAAATGAGAGTGCAAAAACACATAAGGGGTCAGGATACAGGAATCTTGAACCCATAGGACACATAGGGGCATATCAGCAAGGGCATTATTGCCGCTTTAGTGGCACTTTTTGCCGCTAAAGCGGCAATAATCTTAACTCCCTATCAGCATGGACACGTTACCGCGTGTTTCCATGCGTTTTCGCCATTTCCCTGAACAACCAGCTGAGCATCTCTAATGAGATGCAAAGTGGGCGTTCTTCCCCCAAATAACGGGAGAAATGTCGCTAAGCGACATTTCTCCTATTATCTAGCTTCACGCTAAGCTGCAGAGCGATAAGAAAAGTAGCACTAACCGTGGTTATCGCTACTTTTCTTACGCCTGCTTTTAATCTGACTTAGCCATTATATCCAATGGAAGGTGGATATAATGGTTAAGTATGTCCTGCCCTATCACCAACGTTTCGCCAATCATTGTGCGATTATAGTTGGATTTCCAGCGATAATCGCACAATATGTAGCTATCGCTGGTGTTTCTATCGCTTTTGAGATAAGCGTCGCTGATAGTGCGCTATCTCACTTTAGAAACCAGTGATAGCCGACGATAATTATCCTAGCGCTAAGTGCGCTTAGCGATAATTATAGCCAGTTGTTGGTGATATGCGCCATAGAGGGGTCCTTTAGGAACCCCTCATGGGCAACAAATTGCCCAGATTTTTTTTTTGTCCCATCTGTGAATTCGTGAATCCACCCACAAGACTCAGCGTGGTCCCCTGAGTAAGTTCTTGGCTACAGAAAAAAGATCTGCGGATCCCAATTTCTTTTTTTTTTAAATAAAACACCCACTTGTGTTTGGGTGCATGTGGCAAAATCCCCGCCGTACACAGCCAAAGACCGAGTGCAGTGCTGGTTATATTAATGTGCATACTAAAAAAACATAGAAAGTCACTGAAAAAACAAAAGGTACAGGGACGTTATAGTTTGGTTCTGAATTTACTCAAACAACACCATTTAAATCCAGCAGTTATAGTTATATTTATAGTTAAACTTATCTGAAGAAACTATAACTTGTGCATTTAAGTAACTTAAGGCAACGAGTAATAGTTTCTTCACATAAGTTTAACTATAAGTATAACAATAACTGCTGAATTGCTATGGTTTTGTGCATTTTATCTACTATGAACACTCTATGCAATACTTGTTAAAGAAGACACTATTTGCTCAATATAGCCAAGGGCTGAAGGCGCTACAGATCATACTACTTGTAGGCATTTATACTGTGGTGAAATCTTTACAGATAACCTGAAGCAAAAGAAGCATGTGTACATAGATTAGTATCTGGTGCGCACAGTTTTCTGTTATGTAGAAATTGTCACGCTGAGGCAATTTTGTCTAATAACTCAAGGCTGCTTACAATTCGTAGTATCTAGTATGTAGAATCAGTGCCCTGCTGGAAAAGTTTTTTGCAGAACCAAAAAACGTGTAAGAAATATAAAGGACCCAAGTCATCAACTGTCATCTGCACACAGAGCTTCTCTTCAATACAAAGATTTATAATGTGTTCAATACCTCTACATACCTTTGATGCATTAGAAGCACATGGGTTTTGCAAAAACTTACACCCATTAGCTGGACACAAGCTGTACAAAATAGGTAGAAAAGTAAAATGGTAATTACCCGCCACTATTTAAACTGTAAAACAAACTCACACACTCATTGGATGATGCCATCAGTGATTTCATCACTGATGCCATCAATTATGATGTTTGATGGGCATAGCGTAAGGTTGGCCTTAGGGCCCCAGGGACCACAACCCCTGGGGCCAAAAGATATATATTAGTGAGAAGGGGCATGCAGCCCACTGTACTGAGTCATAACAGATCCCAGGGAACACATCCCCGGGGCCAAAATCTAAGAGGAGAGGGCATGCAGCTGCCCTCTTCGAGCCTTATTAGGGACCGGGGATCCCCTCCCTTGGGTCCTAATATGTTAAAAAGGGGGAGGGGGCCACATACACCACGAGTCTTATTTGTTTAAAAGGCGGGAGGGCATATGCCCTCCTCCCCTAATCCTTCTTGGGCCACAAGGACCCAATCCCCTGGGTAGAATTCACTAAAAATAGGTGAGGGGGCTTGCGGTGCCCTACCTGAGTCTAATTAAGCTCCGGAAACTCCATCCCCAGGGCTGAAATGTAAACAAAAGGGAAGAGGGCCACCATCACCGAGCCTTTATAGGTGCCAGAGACCTCATCCCCTGGGCTATACTATTTTTTTTAAATGTCCACCGCCCTTTAATAAAATATATATAATATATATATGGGGATGGGGACATGAGTAGGGCTCCCCTCACTAGCCCATTTGGTGTCCCTGGAATCCTCTACAAAGGTCAGATGGGAATTGATAATGAGGACGCGATCTGATATTACTCAGATTCGGTCACCAGAGGAAAAAAAAAGGAATAATAAATGAGCAGTAGGAGCCACTCATTTATTATTCACTGCTCCATGCAAGAATTGACCCATAATGGCCTGAAAGAGCTTTTAAATTCTATTTTTTGATCCTGATGGTGCCTCTAGAATGGGCAGGGGTAACACCAAGCATTTTGTTTAACCCTTAACTGTATGCCTTTCCCCACTAGTGCTGAGCCCGTTTTGGCTATTTGGTGTATTGCTCCATAAGTTTTTTCCACATAAGCTATCCATGCCAAATTTTAGTGCTTTTTTCCCCCACATAAAGGTGCCCAAGATTTGTGGATTTCTCTGGAAGGTATGAAGAAAATAGGCAAACTGTTTTAAGTTTTTGGGGAAAAAAGAAAAAAGTGCTCTTGATAAAAGTGTGTTTTTATATCCTAAGAAGAGCATCAACAACAGCTCAGCCAGCAGCTAAGGAAACCTAGCAAACTTGCCCATTTTTGAAAATCGCGACACCTGGGGATAATCAAGGATGGGGTGGCTTGTGTGACTCTTACCAGATTTTGTACTCAGAATCCCTTGCAAACCTCAAGCTTAGATTGTTGCTAAGCTGTTCTTACTACAGTCATTCTGATACAAATGTAAACAATTATGTACAATAAAATATCATGTCGTCAAATTTCAATTATTGTGTGTATGCACTGATTTTTTCTCTCATGGGGGCCCACTTGAGCCTAAGTCAGGTTGGGTGCATTGAGAGCCCATTCTCCTTTTGTTCAAAACGGTGGTATCTATATTTAAGGGTTTTGAGCATTTATTGGATGTGACTCCATAAAGCAGGGAACACTGCAATGTAAAAAAACATCAGTCTGAATAAAAAACAAACTACAAGACAATGAGGAGGTGTAAAACAACTTTGATAGAAGTAAAGAAGAAAATGGTAGCAGGCAAAAGTCTAGATAAAATAAAGTTATTGAGTAACCTTGATGAGTTCTTCCTATCTACTGCCACATATGACATAATTAAATTAGGTGATGCTTTGATTATGAGGAGGCACATCAGTTTCGCCTAAAGGACTACCAAGAGAGAATAGACCTTTGCATGGGAAAGGCCTTAGCTCTGCTAAGTTAACTGTTGCGAAACTATGCAGAGTGCTTCAAGAGCATTAGGTGAAGGATACATAAAATGTGGACTGAAACACAAGACCAAGCTGGTAAGTTAGTACACAGAATTGGTCGAACAATCATGAATGGGATCTGGATAAATCTATTGAGGAAATAGCCTGAAGGCAGGGCTAAACACCACAATGTGATTAACATGGATACACTTATGTAGGAAGACAATGTAGGATGTAGAAAACTAAGGATAACAATTTAATCCTGTTTAATGATGCTTGTAGATGTGGATTTCTTCTCACTCAAATGGTTGAAAATTCAAAAATAGTGGTGGTTTCTTAATTGTTGCTAAACTGTTGCTATCAAAATGTGCCTTGCATGAGATATTAGTATTTGTTTCTACAGTTAATTGTTTCACTTTAAACTTTATTTTTTAAGGAAAGCTACGCTTGACATTTTGCGGATAAAAGGAAAGATGAACAATTACACAGAAGTGATCTATTTACTGTTGTTGGGATTTCCCATTGGTGCTGAGCTTCGGATGCTTTTCTTTTTTGTTTTCCTGTCCATCTTCATTCTCACGCTGACAGCCAACATTTCCATCATCACCCTTGTAAAGATAGATCAACATTTTCAGACACCAATGTACTTGCTTCTCTCCCACCTGTCCTTCCTGGAGATTTTTTACACCTCGACCATTGTACCAAAGTTGTTGTTTAATTTACTCCAATACAACAGCATCTCTTTACCTGGCTGCATAGCACAGGCATGCTTCTACTTTTCTTTGGGTTCTACTGAGTTCTTTCTTCTGGGGGTGATGTCTGTTGATCGCTACATTGCCATTTGTAACCCACTACGCTACGCCACAATCATGAATGGGACAGTTTGTCATCAGGCTGCTGCTACCTGTTGGTTTGTTGGTTTCTTGGCTACGTTTTCTTCAGCAATTTTTGTATTTAAGATCCACTTTTGTAGTCCATTTTTACTCAATCATTTTTTCTGCGATTTATCACCATTGTTGAAACTCTCATGCAGTGACACCCGCATGTTGGAGAGAGTAGTCTTCATCTTGGCTTGCTTCATAGTTCTACCTTCCTTACTGGTGACCATATTTTCCTATGTCTTTATTGTCCTCACTATCCTGAGGATCCCATCACAGAAAGAGAGGCAGAAAGCCTTCTCCACCTGTTCTTCTCACTTTACTGTAGTAGTGATATTGTATGGTACAGTGATCTTCCTATACGTAAGGCCAACTCGTGCATACCCTGTAGAGATCAACAAGTTCATTGGTGTCTTCAATACTGTAGTCACTCCTCTTCTAAATCCGCTAATTTATTGCCTACGGAATAAAGAAGTGAAATCAGTGATGAGGAATCAATTTAGAAAGAATGCGTTAAGAAACCAAATACCTCTTTGAATTCAATGCTTTCTAATGCTCCAATGGGTTGGGAAGCCCATCAATTGACAAGCAATCCTTCCCCTGCTCTAAAATCACACTATTGTCATAATTATTTTTCTAATGTGCTGAATTGAATTATAAAGTACTCAATAGTAGTCTTTCATTAGAGTTTCTTCTACGATTAAAACAGTGAAAACTCCAAAATCCGGTTTAGGGCTAGTGGCAGTTGTCTAGACAGGCACAGGGTACTTTGTAACATGTTTGTTGATACTACAATATCGCAATAAGTGTTTATGAGTCATGTATGATGGGTTGAACCAGAAAGCTCAAATTTCAAATGTTATTTTCAGTTGGTGACTTTTCTACACCACATGTTATAGTTGCTTAGTACTTGTACATGGATGGCATTAACGTGTGAAATGTAGTGAGATCCCTATACACTGTTGCTTGTAATAGCTTAGAGTGTAGGGGTTCAGTTAGATAGTCTGATATCAAAAGTTGTTGGTATACTTCCTGAGTGGGCAAAAAGGGTGACATTAAACTGAATTCTGCAAGCATTAGAGACTGTGAGTTAATCCCTGTGAGAGGCCAAGTTATTATGGAAAGTGGTGTATACAGAACTGACCAAACCACATCCTTGGATTTTAACTACATGCATTTAGTGAAGACTCTTCCTCTCAGGGCTACCCCTCCCACCTAATATAGAGATGGGGCATTGTGGTTGTAACTCCAGACCTGTCCAGACTGAAATACACCACTAAATCCTGCTGTTGAAGTGGCAACCTGGTGGGTGGGAGTAAGCAAGCCATTACTTTTTAGTCCAGAAGCAGGCAAAGCCACAACTCTTCCTTTGCTTGGGCAGGGATTGCTTGGGCATTTGGTGAGTGGATGTAAAAATCTCCTATGTTTCCTGAGTATGGGGAATAGCGCAGGAGTGCTGCTTCCGCAGCTACACCCATGTGAGAACCCATGTCTTTATTCACCTCAAGGTGAACCAAGAAGTTTGTGTAAAAGAGTGAACGCTTGACAGTAGCTCTTCCGTGGGGAAAACTGCATGCTCTAGGATGCACTTGCACCTGAGAATCTAAATCATACAATTACTTTGCCTCCTAACCTGGCTTTTATTGTGTGAGACAAAGACCATGTATCACACTGTTCATTCCAGTTTTTAAAACAGAGGTCTAAGAGCATATACTGTACTGATGCATGCCACCACACACAGAAGTTTATTCATTGAAATGTTGTTGGATGCATAAACTTGAAGTAGCTTTACATGTACACAGAAAAATGAACAGTTGCATTTTATGGATAGTCACCTGTAATTAAATGACTGTGGTATTCTTACGGAAGAAATCATCCCGGTGCAATATAAAAGGTGGGCTCGCATACACCAGTTGCCCTCCTGTTTTACAGTTTACACATATAGTTAACATAAAATAGAATTGTGTGATTATAATATCTGAAAATAAAAAAAAGCACAATCTTGTCTCTTCTTTCTACTGCCATGTTTTAAAAAAAATATTTTATATATTTTTTATATAATATGAAATACTAGATGTATTGTGTATTCTTTGACGTCAGTAGATGGGTTTCATGGAAAACCCTTTTTCATGGTTGAAAAAAGTCACACTAATACAATTCCGTTACATTTGTACGTAATATTGATTCATATAATACACTAACATCACATTTACTGAAAAAAAAGCAAAAAAATCTTGGCTTCATTTGCACCTTTATCGGGTATTACATGCTGTTTCTTTACTTATTCCCATATAAACATACAGTGGATCATAGAGTAACATTACCATAAATTGTTCTCACCAAACCTTATTTCATAAATCTTATTGTTCCATAGTAACACCACCTCCAAGTGCCTGGTCAATGACATGCTTTTTTTTTTTGTAATAAATTTTATTGAAATTGTACATTTCATCAAAATTACATTGTTGCACATTTGTATCACATCGTGATATAATCGTTGAGGGTTGTATTACATGCGCATAAGTAGTGTACTTCTGTATCAGCAACACAAACAGGAATTAAAAAGAAACAACTACCACCTAACATTTACATTAATTGTACTTTTACATACTTATTTGCACATTTACAAGTTCATAGGTCTGTGATGTTTCTGGGGCTGCATGACTGCCTTCCTCAATAATTCACACCACAGCATTATTTGTACAGTTTGATCCATTTGACCTATATCCTCCCACCCATATGTGTATCCCTGCAGCCCTGTGGCCTTGTCTGTTGTTACTAATCCCACTCTTCACTCCCCTTGTGCCCAACCAGGTTGTAAATGGTTCCCAAATATCCTTTGGACGGGACCTACTGGGCATTAGCTCCCAATAATGGGACAATTGGTCTTTGCAGTAGGTAGCGTTGGAAACCCATAACACAATGTTTGGGGGCGTCTGTTTTTTCCAATGTATCGCCACTTGCCTCTTAGCCAGGAGCAGCAAAATGGCTATTAGTTTTCTCTTTCCTTTAGGCGCATCGAGAACATAACCTAGCAGTGTAATCAAAAAAGAACCTACTATGGAATAATTCGTCATTTGCCCAATATGCTTAAAGACTGCTGCCCAAAAAGTCGCTATCGGTCTGCACTCCCATATCAAGTGGATAAAGGTGGCTCTTTGAGAGCGGCATCTCCAACAACATATGTCCGGGAGCAGCCCCATTCGGTGTAACTGCATTGGTGTACGGTATAAACGATGGAAATAGTTAAAGTGAATCAACTGAAGTCTGTAATTTGGCGATAAATAATTTAGTTGGGTACAACAGAAGGTCCATTTCTTATCTGTTATGGTAATGTCTGCATCCTCCTCCCATTCTGTTTTTGAGTGGGCCACAGTGATAGGGGACTCTCGTTGAGTAATGCTGTAAAGGTGCGTGATTAGTTTACAGGCTGATGGCACCGATCTAATATTTTCCAGTGCCGGAAGCATAGGGGGTATTTGCAGAAAGTCATCATATCTGGCCCTGCAATCTACTCTGATCTGATAGTAGAACAGCGTGTCCAGTGGTGTGGGTGGTGTCTCCTTGCATATCTGTTGTATTGTAATAAATGTGCCCTCTGGGAATAGATCTTTGCCTGTCAGGAGCGCGTGGGATGCCGCCCTCTGTTTTGTGGCAGTGTCCATTAGAGGTGCAATCAGTGGGTTTCCGCCTATCGGCATGGATGGCGCAAATAGAACTTTTTGGTGTGCTCTCTTTGCTAACCCTTATCATGCCCATCTGAGTGTTTTAACAGTGTCTATCTCCATATGAGGGCGCTTAGATTGGTGATAGAGTGCTGTATTCAGTGGGAGGGGAACAACTTTGTTCAGTTAAATCACCACATGCGGCTGGTATGGTGTGGGATGCTGCCAGTAATGGAGGAATTGCGCTTGTGCGCAGTATGCATACAGTTCGAAGTTTGGGGCCCCTAAGCCTCCTTGTGTAAAGGGCAAAGTTAGGATATTCCAGGATATGCAGGGTTGTTTACCAGCCCATATCAGGTCCAATACGCTAGATCGTAATCTTTTAAAACAATGAGTGTTTAGGGGCATTGGTATATTTGCGAAGAGGTACAACAACTTTGGAAGTATTACCATCTTTGTGACGGCTATACGGCCCGCTAGGGACAATGGTAAACTCCTCCATCTTTGCACCTTGCCCTCTAACCAGTCTATTGCCCCCCCATAGTTGGCTGACCACAATTCCTGCAGATCTCTACTTATCCATATACCCAGATATCTGACCGGGCCATCATCCCAAGGTATTGGGAATTCTGTATCATAGGGAGTCATGCATTCTGTCAGGGGCAGTATCGTTGATTTGGTCCAATTTATCTGGATACCCGTTAGGCCTCCATAGCGTACCAGTTCCCTCATCACTGCCGCAAAATTTGTTTCAGGATTTACTTGATATACTGTCATGTCATCTGCATACATAGATATAATTAGGCCTCTAGAGGTGAACCCGATACTATGCTGTGCATGATGTTGCCGAAGGCGGGCTGCCAAGGGGTTCCATAGCAATCGCAAAAAGAAGTGGCGAGAACGGGCAGCCTTGTCTCGTTCCTCTCGTTCCTCTCGTTATGCTAATGGGGTCTGAGATTTGGCCATTCACCCTAACTCTCGCTGTAGGAGTGGTATATAATAGTTGGATTTGCCTCAGGAAAATGGGACTTAGTCCCATTCGCGCCAGTATTGTGAAAAGAAATTTTCACTCAAGGGAATCGAACGCCTTTGTGGTGTCTAGAAGGGCTGCTTTGGCCTGCACATGTGGAGCCAGATAGTGCAGAAGAGCAAATATGGTTCGCAGATTATGCGCCGTCGAGCGGCCTGGTATGAATCCTGACTGGTCAGGGAGTGCTATGATCGGAAGAAGGGGCTGTAACCTATTTGCCAATAGTTTTGCATACATTTTGGCATCTAGATTTATCAAGGATAAAGGGCGGTACGAGTCTGGCTGGGTTGGATCTTTATCTGGTTTAAGCAGAGTAATTATTGTGGCCTCTTGCATGGTCTGTGGTAACAGTCCGGTATCTTGGGCCTCCTGATAAACCTGCAAGAGTCTTGGGGCAAGAATATCTACATACTCTTTGTGAAAGGCTGCCGTCAGGCTGTCTACACCTGGGACTTTGTCTGCCGGCATGCTGTTAATTAATTGTCTTATGTCATCTACTGTAAATGGCAAGTCCATATATTCGCGGTGCCATCGATTGAACCATTCTAGTGCTATTGTGTTCAAGTATTCCGTAATATCAGTCTCCGATTGGTCTGTCTGAGAAGTGTAGAGAGTCTTGTAAAATTGTGTCATAGTGTGCAGTATTTCGGCTGGCGTACGTGAGGGTGGTGCGTCCTGATTTTGGAGTTCAGTAATATAGGCCGATCCTCTTGGCGTACGTAGGATGCCTGCTAATGTTTTCCCCAGATGATTTCCCTCCCCAAATCTACGTGCATGTGTGTATTTATGCAAATATTTAGCTTCCCTTTCTGCCTCTTCCTGAAATGCTGTTAGTTTGCGGCTAATGTGGTAGAAGAAGGTGTGGTGTAATATTTACGCTCTAATTCTTTAATCTCCCTTTCCAGGCCTGTAATAGTATTACGTATGACACAAAGTACTCCTGTTTTTAATGCTATGCATTCACCACGGGTTACCACTTTAAAGGCCTCCCAGAGGGTCCCCGGTGAATCAACCGTTCCTTCATTTATTTCAAAATAGACCATAATTTTATGTCGGAGTTCCTCACTAAATATCTGGTCTAGTAAGGCACCTGATGGGAATCGCCAGCTAAAGGGCTGTATATAAGACTTAGGTATGTTTAGCGCAAGTTGCACGGGTGCATGATCCCAAAATGTACGTGGATGGTGTACTGCGCTGGCAACCCAAGCAAGCAGATCTTTTTTGGTGAGCCAATAATCTAGTCCGGACCATGCGCTGTGATGGTGGGTTATGCAAGTCCCCTCCATGGTATTCGGGTGTAATGCCCTCCAGGAATCTTTAGCATAGAGGCAGCCTGTGGATGGTGCATTCTAGAAGCACCTATTATGTCAGCGCCTATGGATAGGACCACGTTGAAGTCTCCTCCCCATAATATTGCTGAATCCCACAGTTTGGATCTCCCTCCAGATTTGCTAAAACAAATTGGGGCAGTCCGAATTGGGACCATAGGTATTAACTATTAGTTCTCCCTTTACCAGGATGTATCTCCCTTCCTTATCTGTTATTGTTTGATGTGTCTGCCAATGTAACCCTCTACGAATTAACACCGCCACCCCACGAGAGTAACTTGAGTATCAAGAGCTGAATATCTCCCCCATCTATTGTTTTTCAATGTTACCGCTGATGTGCTTGTCATATGCGTTTCTTGTAGTAGACAAATATCCACTGCATGCCTGGTCAAGTAGGAGTGTACTAATCTAGTTTTTCTATGGTCATTCAGCCCTCGTATATTCCAGGTAAGGCATTTAAGGGATGTCACAACATTACTACACATTGTGGAGGACTTCGAATGAGGTTTTCAGCCATTTGTCAGGTGAGTATCTGTGGTGTATCCTGTATCCTGTACTGTGGGCCACTATTTGTCGATTTTTGTAAGCATGTGCGTGAGTGCGATTTCCATCTCCGTATGCATCTTCCAAATGTGGTGTCAGCGGAAACAAATAACAATTAACTCCCTTCCCTCTCCCTCCCCCACACCAACCCCCCAATCAGGTTGTGTTTCCCCCTGTGATCTTTCCAACAACTTTAACAGATCTCCCAAACAGCAGGAGTATTTGGGAATTATCCCTCGGGGATGCGTGGGGCAGTCGGCGAACACCCCAGCCTTTTTCCGCAGGGTGACCGAGCTCTCAGTGTTCGACTTGGGGTCATTGACCACAGTTGACTTCGTAGGTCAGCAATGATATAACAGCCTAACTTACTTCCCCTGTGTGCCAATCCACAGCCCAACTGTTGACTCTACAGTGACTGACCCATACAGTACACTGGTGCAAGATGTAAAAGTAAGCAACTGCGCACTGATCTGCGTGAGCATGAGCTTGTGACGAATGTCCTGAAATCAGTCATTGTCGCTGAGGTTGTTTCTTGTATGATGGTCCGTTTCCATGGTCCGCTGTTTCTGGTCTTTCTCCATCTGTTTAGCATAGTTCAAAGCTGCTTTTGCGTCCGTGAAGAAGGTGGGACAACCACGACCCTGGATTTTAAGCTTGGCGGGATAGATCAGAGCATATTTGGTACCAAGCTGTTGGAGGATTTTTTGGGCCGGGAGGAATTCCAGGCATGCAGCCTGCACTTGGTTTGTAAAGTCTTATATTGTAAATTCTGGACAGAGCGACACTCCATTGCCTTGATATTTAAGGGAGCCTCGTTCTCTGGCTAATCATAAAACTGTGTCACGATCACGATAATTTAGTCCCCGGGCCAAGATAGGTCTTGCCGGCGCACCTGGTGGAGGCCTGGGGCCCAGAGTATGATGTGCACGTTCGATTAAAAACATTTGGGATAGCTCAGATCCAAACAGCTCTTTCAGCATAGTTTCTATATATTTCTCCATATTTAGTATGTCTATTGATTCAGGAATTCCTTTGATGCGTACATTGTTCCTGTGCAATCTGGATTCCAAATATTTGTTCTTGTTTTTTATGATGTTCAGTATATCGTTCATTTGTAGTAATTTGTCGTGTGCCTCCATTTGGCCATCCTCTGCTTCCGAGACTCTCCTCTCAAGGGTGTCTAGACGGTTGTTGTGCTTGTCTACCCTCTGCGTTATTCTGTCCATGCGATCAGCTAGAGTGTCTATTTTTGAACCAATCTCTTGGAGACTCGTTTTAAGATCTTTAAACATGGCACGGATGTCTTCATCTGGTACTGGGCCAGCAGCTACATCTTCTGCGTTGTCCTGCGCGATGGTGTCCTCTTCGATTTGTTTGCTCAGTTTTTTATCAAAATTAATCCGAGGTTGTCGAGCATCTGGTTTCCCCATCGTTTCTCTAGGGAGGATCGGCTTTTCTTGGAGATCTTCCACTAGCCTCCCCACTCGCCTTCTGCTCCTTGCGCCAGTGGTATCCACGATAGGTGCTGATACTAGTCTGGCTCCTGTGCTTCCTGCACTTGCGACGTCCTGTTAAGTGGTACTTGACCTATCTCCTGCCCTTCATTTATGATGGGTCCATCACTACACCAGATGTTTCCAACGTTTCCTGCACCTGCTCGACTAGGTCGTGACTATTTTCTTGCCCTTCGTGCACTTACACACCTTCCTTCCCTCTTCAGCTCCTGCGGTTCCCTTCTTCTGCTGTACGGCGCACTTCAGTTTGTCTTTGGATGTTGGGTGCTGTAACTTAGGTCTCGTAAGCTCGGTGGCCCCCAGTAATTTTGGCTCTCCGGTTCCAGCCACACTGCCTAACTCGGATTAACGAGATGCTGTTACCTGTGGGGGCCGATGCGTGGTTTCGCAGGTGTGTTCACTGTCCTTTATCCAATATGCCACCTCCTCCTGCGCTACCCATCACTCCTGCAAAATGGTGGCGCATCTGCCACCGAGCCTCTCCCAGCTGTTTACCACCCCCGGGTTCTGGCGGCAGCCCAGCCCCGATCAGTCCAATCCCTTCCTGCGCCTTGTTCCCTCATTTCCCTACTTGTGTTGTTATGTACGTCAGAGGTTTTGTCTCCTGGAGTACTCCGCCTCTAGAGCGCAGCCCAACTCTTTATCGTACAGTATGAATCTCCGCCCCTGCCGGCTTCAAGGGTTCTCTTGGGCCGGGGTTTTGATATGTATCCCAGCAGTTAGTGGATTTAGCGATGTTGGGCAGCCCCCTCCCAGATATACGTTCCTCCCGTTATGACTGTGAGTCGGTTTCTGCGGCTGCCCCCATGCCCATAGGTAGCACACTCACCACTGTTTTCCGGGAGAATGACAGGCAGTCCGTTGCAGAGAATGGCAGGTCACTTTGAGTGTTACGTGAGGCAGAGCACCTGTTCAGCAGTCTTTGTTTGCGGCTCTCGGCGCCTCTCACCGCCTCCGTGGGCTCGGTGTCTATGCGAGTTCCTGGCTTCTATTGCACAGCCTTGTGACTAGGCCGCATCCGGGCCCAATTACGCTATCTTTCTTGTGCTGTGCGGTTCCACAACGATTCTTCAGTGGTGTTGGCCAATTTCCCCCAGCACTCGTGCGGATACATTACAGATTTTAGACTCGGACGGGAGAGCCGCTTCACAATGTGGCCATCTCACTGCACAGCGTAGCCACGCCCCCCTGGTCATTGATATGCTTAATACAAAATATCATAATTTAAAAACTATTCATGATATTGCTACATCGTAACCGCTTAATGTATTCTTTTAATAGTGTCAGATAGCACATATTTGATAATCAAATGGTTTCATTAAGAGATAATTCCTATCATCACATTTTTTGTTATCACTGGACCCAATAACAAATATCCACTGATCATAATGTAGCATCAGTCTACACTTTTATTATAGCCTGATAGCCCACTGCTGCCGAGGGCTATACCTGTTATTAA
The DNA here is from genome assembly GCF_964204655.1 of Triturus cristatus. Lineage (NCBI taxonomy): Eukaryota > Metazoa > Chordata > Amphibia > Caudata > Salamandridae > Triturus > Triturus cristatus. The sequence continues at coordinate 61,560,981 of NC_140580.1, read as the reverse complement.
AGACCCTGAACCTGAGTTATAGGCCCCAGGCGAGGGCCTATAATGAGGGTGAGGGCCTATAACAATGGGTATAGCCCAAGGCAGAAGGGCTATAAGGCTATTAGAACATTCTACCCACTGATGGTAGAATGCTCTAAATTAACAAGCATTTGCGATGCAATAGAACTCGCATTTAGACGAGACCTATTGCATTGAAAATGGGAGTGTGGGGGGCAGGGAGAGAGAAGGCACAAACAACGGGAGTGCGGGCGGTGGGGCGAGAAGGCATGGACTGCATGGAGGGGGAGAAGGCATGGGAAGAAAATAGTGCTCACAATCTAAATAACACATACCGTGCAACACTTGAAGTCAAGGGGCCAGGGACCATGGAAGGATACAAATGACGACATGGCCATCATAAGGAGGGACTAACAAGCATATAAACCAATCGGAAGGCAGCATTTAGAAAGGACAAAGACACAAGCCAATGAAAAAGATGGGCGGGGGAGTGGGCGGGAATTCAGATTATTTGCTGCTTTATCTTTTCTGCATCACACAAACATGAACAAACTATATTCCAGTGAATAGAGTTATATGCTCCCTCACATTTTCAATCAAAATCTCAAAGGAAATACCCTATTAAATATATGACTCTCCCCTAGTGCATGAATTCTGGACCCAAAAATATTTAAGGTCTGACACATCAATATTTATATACATTTTCTGAAGAAGCTCAATGCCTTTCTACCCCCTAGAAACTTGCCTCACTGCTCAGAGAGGGACGGAGAGTGCACCCCCATGTGAACACAAGCCCATAGATTGCAACTATTGTACCTCGGCTTGGACACTGCATCTAACAAGATTGAAGCCTGCCATGCTTCCCCTTCCCACGGCTCGTGAAACCATCGCTGTATTCCTGTGTCAGGAGAGATGCCGCTAAAAGTGCCAGCCAGTGGAACGCTCCCAGACTCTGGTTGAGCGCAACAGGACCTCGCATGAGCTAGATGCATAGACTGTGCTCTACAGCGGGAACAGTGATTCATTCCTCAGTGATCACTTTAAATTGGTCTCGAACTATTGAATTGAGCTACGTCGAGTGAGCAGAGACCTACCAGTTTTATTAACATTTTGTTCAACAGGACTTTCATGAAAGACAGAGCTAGATGCATAGATTTTGCTCCACAGCGGGAACAGTGATTCATTCCTAAGTGATCACTTTAATTTGGGCACAAACTATTGAATTGAGCTACATCGAGTGAGTAGAGACCTACCAGTTTTACTAACATTTTGTTCTGGGTTTGCATCACAAAGTAACACAAAACAGCACAAAATATTTTTTTATTAATTTACTTTCCAGTGCAAAGCATGTTTTGCACCGGAAAGTATATTGAAAGTAAAAAAACACAAAGTGCAAAGCATTGCTTTGCGGTACTTAGTTGGAGTTCCATGGGTGGTACATGGGCGTTCCCATGCAGCCACCCATAGATTTTGATGCAAAATCCTATCTATTAATAATAGTAGACAAGGTTTTGCATAAAAAATTAACACCACTTGAACCCTTCCAATACAAAACCTATGCTACTCTCGCCCACACACTCTTGCACTGTAGTACAAAGGTTTGCGCATGGCACTGGGCAGCAAAGTTCTATGCTGGTGCTAGGGAGAGGGAAGGAGAGTGCCATACCTCTGCAGATATGGTGCTCTCCTGCTATCTCTCAGTCACGCAAGACAGTGCAGCATTTTTTGCTGCAGCGCTGCGTTGGGTGACACTTTGGTAAATCTGGCCCCTAGCAAAGAATTAACACCCTTCCTGGTAGAGCTTTTTAATTATGTAAAAATAGGGGGGCTGGTTCGGCATCCTTTAAGGAGTCCATCATCGTCAGCTTTGTGAAGAAGGGTAAGAATCCCAGAGATATTAACTCATATAGACCAATAAATTTACTTAATTCAGATTACATGATGTTAATGAATATCTGGGCACAGTGCTTTTCTCCTCTTGCACAAAAAGGGACGATAAAGATCGGACAGGGTTAATCGCAGGAGGGTTGATGTCCAATATTACAGGGTTTTTAGTACATGCGCTTGATTTTTTTAACTGCAATCAAACTCCAGCTCTCATTATGATGGTCGACACCGAAAAAGCGTTTGACATTGGGAATTGGGATGCCCTTTTTTATGGTCTTGGTAGGTGTGGGATTCCCTCCCAGGTTATAAAAATGCTTTATAATATCTATCAAGGGGCTCAGGCAATTATTAATTCCAATTTAGCAGGAATGGTTCATATTAACAAGGGGACGCTGCAAGGGTGGTATCACTGACAGAATATCGAGGAGCAAAATATCGACTTGCTATCTACAAACAGGTAAGTACAAAACTATCGAATCCAAAATATCGTTGTAAATAATATAGTTTGTTAAAATATCAAATTTTTAAAATGTCTTAAAAGTAATTTAAATAATGAAATAATAAATATAATTAAGTAAAACATACTTCAAAATACTTAAATAACCTTAAAATAAATAAATAACTAATGTAAATTAAAAACAAAAATATGCAATTTTATTTTTTAATACATATATATGTTAACTTAATATTATTTAAAAATATTCAATATTTTTTGTGTTGGATAGCGGGAGGGTAAAGTTTACTATTCCCACTTCAGTGAGTGCAACAGTAGGGAAAGCGTTGGATAGCGGGAGTGTAAAAATTACTATTTTCACTCCAGTAAGTGCAACTGTAGGGAAAGCGTTGGATAGCGGGAGGGTAAAATTACTATTCCCGCTCCAGTAAGTGCAACAGTAGGGAAAGCATTGGATAGCGGGAGGGTAAAAATGACTATTCCCACTCCAGTGAGTGCAAGAGTAAGGAAATCGCTGGATAGCGGGAGGGTAAAATTACTATTCCCACTCCAGTGAGTGCAACAGTAGGGAAAGCGTTGGATAGCGGGAGGGTCAAAATGACTATTCCCACTCCAGTGAGTGCAAGAGTAAGGCAATCGCTGGATAGCGGGAGGGTAAAAATTACTATTCCCACTCCAGTGAGTGCAACAGTAGGGAAAGTATTGGATAGAGGGTAGGTAAAAATTCCTATTCCCACTCCAGTGAGTGCAACAGTAGAGAAAGCGTTGGATATCGGGTAGGTACAAATTACTACTCCCACTCCAGTGAGTGCAACAGCAGGGAAACTGTTAGATAGCATGGGAGTAAATTTTACTATTCCCACTCCACTGAGTGCAACAGTAGAGAAAGCGTTGGATAGCGTATGGGTAAAAATTACTATTCCCACTCCAGAGAGTGCAACACTAGGGAAAGCGTTGAATAGCGTAGGGGTAAAACTTACTATTCCCACTCCAGTGAGTGCAACAGTAGGGAAAGCGTTGGATAGCGTAGGGGTAAAAATTACTATTCCCACTCCAGTGAGTGCAACAGTAGGGAAAGTGTTGGATAGCGTAGGGGTAAAAATTACTATTCCCACTCCAGAGAGTACAACAGTAGGGAAAGTGTAGGATAGCGGGAGGTTAAAAATTACTATTCCCCCTCCAATGAGTGCAACAGTAGGGAAAGTAATGATTTAATAATTAAATATGTATAAATTAATTATCAATACCAATAAAAATGTATTAAAAATGAATTACCCATTACAAATTATGTAATAATTAATTAATTATAAATACCAATAAATATTAATTATTAAAAATGTATTACCCATTAATAATTAACAACAAATTATTTTTCAATAACAAAAATTATTAAGTAATACAAAATGTTTACCAATTGATAATTAATTAACAGTAAATTAATTAGCAATACACAAAAATATTTTCAATAGTTACTTAATTACAATTAAATTACTTCCCTCCCTCTTCCCCTATAAACCCACAACCTGCTCCGAATAACACATTAATACAATTAGGTGCCGATTCCGATCCTGTAAAACCCGGGTACAAATGGTCGTAAGGAGCGCTTTCTCCGTCCGACTCGTACCCGGGGAAAACACCTTACAAACTCGCAAGTACGATTCGCACAGAAATACCATTTCCGTATGAGTCGTACAAAAGACCGACCGGCAAAAAAATACATACAAATCTGAATCTGGACAGCGCGTACGCGACGTCCGGACGGAGTCAGAAAGCTTTTTACAGACCAGCAAGTACGATCCGTGCCTACGTCACTCCGCACCGCTATTTTTTTACGGCAGCCAAAAAATCCCAGGAAATTGAGGACGACGTGAAGAAGGAGCACCGGTACGCGACGGACAGCGATGGACCCCAACCTACACGTCATCCCGGCCCTCATAGCCTACGACCTTGTGTTCAGAAACTGACGCAGACGCCGCAGAAGGTCAGAACAACACCCAGGGGCAAAGGGGGGTGGGGGGGCTGGGGCAGGAAACATTACCCCCACCCAATTACAAATATACATATGTCCTGCACAGAAATGACCTCCAGGCTCTGGTCACTGGGGGGGGGCGTGTCCACCAATTCCAACCTACCTCTACAACGGAAGTGGACGTCGACTTGTACACGTCACCACTACAATGGTGGTACGGCTCGTACCCACGCCCCCAGAGCATGGGTACAGCCGTACCACGCGTACCCCTACGTCACTGCCACAATGGTGGTACGGCCCGTACCCACGCCCCCAGAGCATGGGTACAGCCGTACCACACGTACCCCTACATCACCGCCACTATGGTGGTACGGCCCGTAACCACGACCGCCAGAGCGTGGGTACGGGCCGTACCACGTGTACCCCTACGTCACCGCCACAATGGTGGTACTGCCCGTACCCACGCTCCGGGGGGCGTGGGTATGGGCCGTACCACGCGTACCCCTACGTCACCGCCACTATGGTGGTATGGCCCGTACCCACACCCCCCAGAGCGTGGGTACGGGCCGTACCACGTGTACCCCTACGTCACCGCCACAATGGTGATACAGCCTGTACCCACGCTCCGGGGGGCGTGGGTACGGGCCGTACCACGCGTACCTGTATGTCACTGCCACAATGGTGGTACGGCCCATACCCACGCCCCCCAGAGCGTGGGTACAGGCCGTACCACGCGTACCCCTACGTCACTGCCACTATGGTGGTACGGCCCGTACACACGCCCCCCAGAGCGCGGGTACAGGCCGTACCACGCGTACCCCTACGTCACTGCCACTATGGTGGTACGGCCCGTACCCACGCCCCCAGAGCATGGGTACGGGCCGTACCACGCGTACCCCTACGGCACCGCCACAATGGTCGTACGGCCCGTACCCACGCCCCCAGAGCATGGGTACGGGCCGTACCACGCGTACCCCTACGTCACCGCCACAATGGTGGTACAGCCCGTACCCATGCCCCCAGAGCATGGGTACGGGCCGTACCACCCGTACCCCTACAGCCCCATTACATGATGGATACAAGGCATACACACGCCACGGATGTAGGTGTACGGCTTGGTGCAGCACATCAGCTGTAAATTGGGGGTGGTGTCTGCCCAGGACAGCAGTGTACCAGAGCAAGGGTGCAAGTGGGTGGGTGGGTGGGTGCAGAGGAATGCCAGCAGTGGACAGGGACATGGGGGTGGGTGCAGAGGAATACCAGCAGTGGACAGAGACATGGGGGTGGGTGCAGAGGACTCCCAGCAGTGGACAGAGACATGGGGGTGGGTGCAGAGGAATACCAGCAGTGGACAGGGACATGGGGGTGGGTGCAGAGGACTCCCAGCAGTGGACAGAGACATGGGGGTGGGTGCATATCAACACCAGCAGTGGACAGAGACATGGGGGTGGGTGCAGAGGACTCCCAGCAGTGGACAGAGACATGGGGGTGGGTGCAGAGGAATACCAGCAGTGGACAGGGACATGTGAGGGGTGGGTGCCCATCACTCCCAGCAGTGGACAGAGACATGGGGGTGGGTGCAGAGGAATACCAGCAGTGGACACAGACATGGGGGTGGGTGCAGAGGAATGCCAGCAGTGGACAGGGACATGGGGGTGGGTGCAGAGGAATACCAGCAGTGGACAGGGACATGTGAGGGGTGGGTGCCCATCACTCCCAGCAGTGGACAGAGACATGGGGGTGGGTGCAGATGAATACCAGCAGTGGACACAGACATGGGGTGGGTGCAGAGGAATACCAGCAGTGGACAGGGACATGTGAGGGGTGGGTGCCCATCACTCCCAGCAGTGGACAGATACATGGGCATGGGTGCAGAGGAATACCAGCAGTGGACACAGACATGGGGGTGGGTGCAGAGGAATACCAGCAGTGGACAGGGACATGTGAGGGGTGGGTGCCCATCACTCCCAGCAGTGGACAGAGACATGGGGGTGGGTGCAGCGGAATACCAGCAGTGGACAGGGACATGGGGGTGGGTGCAGAGGACTCCCAGCAGTGGACAGAGACATGGGGGTGGGTGCATATCAACACCAGCAGTGGACAGAGACATGGGGGTGGGTGCAGTGGACTCCCAGCAGTGGGCAGAGACATGGGGATGGGTGCAGAGGAATACCAGCAGTAGACAGGGACATGTGAGGGGTGGGTGCCCATCACTCCCAGCAGTGGACAGAGACATGGGGGTGGGTGCAGAGGACTCACAGCAGTGGACAGAGACATGGGGGTGGGTGCAGAGGACTCCCAGCAGTGTACAGAGTCATGGGGGTGGGTGCAGAGGAATACCAGCAGTGGACAGGGACATGTGAGGGGTGGGTGCCCATCACTCCCAGCAGTGGACAGAGACATGGGGGTGGGTGCAGAGGAATACCAGCAGTGGACACAGACATGGGGTGGGTGCAGAGGAATACCAGCAGTGGACAGGGACATGTGAGGGGTGGGTGCCCATCACTCCCATCAGTGGACAGATACATGGGGGTAGGTGCAGAGGAATACCAGCAGTGGACAGGGACATGGGGGTGGGTGCAGAGGACTCCCAGCAGTGGACAGAGACATGGGGTGGGTGCATATCAACACCAGCAGTGGACAGAGACATGGGGGTGGGTGCAGAGGACTCCCAGCAGTGGACAGAGACATGGGGGTGGGTGCAGAGGAATACCAGCAGTGGGCAGGGACATGTGAGGGGTGGGTGCCCATCACTCCCAGCAGTTGAAAGAGACATGGGGGTGGGTGCAGAGGAATACCAGCAGTGGACACAGACATGGGGGTGGGTGCAGAGGAATACCAGCAGTGGACAGGGACATGTGAGGGGTGGGTGCCCATCACTCCCAGCAGTGGACAGAAACATGGGCGTGAGTGCAGAAGAATAACAGCAGTGGACACAGACATGGGGGTGGGTGCAGAGGAATACCAGCAGTGGACAGGGACATGTGAGGGGTGGGTGCCCATCACTCCCAGCAGTGGACAGAGACATGGGGGTGGGTGCAGAGGAATACCAGCAGTGGACAGGGACATGGGGGTGGGTGCAGAGGATTCCCAGCAGTGGACAGAGACATGGGGGTGGGTGCATATCAACACCAGCAGTGGACAGAGACATGGGGGTGGGTGCAGTGGACTCCCAGCAGTGGACAGAGACATGGGGGTGGGTGCAGAGGAATACCAGCAGTAGACAGGGACATGTGAGGGGTGGGTGCCCATCACTCCCAGCAGTGGCCAGAGACATGGGGGTGGGTGCAGAGGACTCACAGCAGTGGACAGAGACATGGGGGTGGGTGCAGAGGACTCCCAGCAGTGGACAGAGACATAGGGGTGGGTGCAGAGGAATACCAGCAGTGGACAGGGACATGTGAGGGGTGGGTGCTCATCACTCCCAGCAGTGGACAGAGACATGGGGGTGGGTGCAGAGGAATACCAGCAGTGGACACGGACATGGGGTGGGTGCATAGGAATACCAGCAGTGGACAGGGACATGTGAGGGGTGGGTGCCCATCACTGCCAGCAGTGGACAGAGACATGGGGATGGGTGCAGAGGAATACCAGCAGTGGACAGGGACATGGGGTGGGTGCAGAGGACTCCCAGCAGTGGACAGAGACATGGGGGTGGGTGCATATCAACACCAGCAGTGGACAGAGACATGGGGGTGGGTGCAGAGGACTCCCAGCAGTGGACAGAGACATGGGGGTGGGTGCATAGGAATTTCAGCACTGGACAGGGACATTGGGGTGGGTGCAGAGGAATCCCAGCAGTGGACAGAGACATGGGGGTGGGTGCAGAGGACTCCCAGCAGTGGACAGAGACATGGGGTGGGTGCAGATGTCTCCCAGCAGTGGACAGAGACATGGGGGTGGGTGCAGAGGACTCCCAGCAGTGGACAGAGACATGGGGGTGTACATCATTATCAGATGACCACAACTCCATGGGTGTATGTACGCATCCCTAACTTTGGACAATGATGATAGTGCCATAACAACACATCACTGACAGCAGTGTCCCACTCCCAGGAGGATGGATGTCTTTCCCCCACTGCATGACACACCACATGTGGGTGTGAAGACAAATAACACATGCATACCCACCCCTGGCAGATGCAGCACAATACACACACTGAGATCATGCCACAAGACTGTATAGTCATGTCACTGTCTACTAAACTAAGAGAGCCAAAGAGAACACACACTGTCACGCACATCCCAGGACTGATAGGAATGTTAAGGTGCTGGGCCAGCCACCAAGATGTTGTCTGTCATGGAAGGACTAGGGTGGAGTTCCCACAGATACAATGCCCACAATTGTGAGTCAGGTGTTCAAATACCCAGCAGAACAAGTACCATATGTGTTCTAGGCTGGGATTACACACATGCATTGTGCGGAAAAGGGACAATTTCTCCATGAAGGCATGGCAAAATACTCTATACACAGTACAGTGAGTACCAAGGATGGCACAGACGATGCAGCCGGAGACATTGCTGAGCAGGCAGGCCCAGAGTTGAAGGGATCCATCACCAACAAAGGAAATGAAGACACAGGGCAACACAACAATTGTGCAACTCTCTGCAGGGAAGATGTCAGGTGCCACAGAGGAAGGAACACTCCTTGGGACAATGTCTCAAAACACAAAGAGCATGCACGACAAATAATCTTTGCAGAGACCTTGTGAAGGCACGCAGATACCAGGTTCCACCCCATGAGCAGCAGACTACAACATTTCCCTGAAACATAACACATGCCCATAAACCACAACCCCAACTCCTGTAGCATCAGCATCAACATCAATACCTGAAATGCAAGACTTTTCTAACGAAAATATAAAATGCTTTATTCAGCATGAAAATAATAATGTGTAAACGAGACTATTCACAAAGGCCAATGGCCAGTCCATATCATCAGTCCTTGGGTGGGGACACATGGCCATGCGTCTCCCCTAGCTTGTCTGCACATCAGAAGACTCTGTGTCGTCGACTGGGGGGGCATCATGTGGGGAAGGACCAGGCACCGCAGGGACAGGAGGGGTAAGGGTAGGTGTGGTGGGTGCAGGGACGGACGACTCCACCACAGGGGGTGGGGCAGCACCAAAGGTGGAGGTGAGCTTGGCGCTGCACACTTCTGCCAGTTCTTTAAGCGTCTCCTCTGCACCCAGAGAAACAACAGGCCCCAAGGAGGGGGGGGGTCGGAGGGATGGGTAGCAGCGCTACTGGGGGAGGTGGTGGACAGGCTGGGGGACTTAACTCCCCTACCCGTGGAGTGCCTTGACCGTTTCCGGCCAGGTGAACTAGTGGGGCTGAGGCCCAGCCCAGCAAAGTAGGCCTCCTTCTCCGAATCTGGGGCAGGGGAGCCAAGGGGAGTGACATCGGAGGGACTGGGGAGTGAGTCATGTGGACGAGGCTGTGGCTGCGTGCCTGCCTGTGTGCCCCAGACCCAGTGGGTGTGCCTGCTTCCCCCTGAGTGTGCGTGTCAGGAGGTGTGCGCTTGCCCTTACGTGGTGGTGTGCTGCTTGTGTCTGGTGGGGTGCGTGTGTGTGGATGTCTTGGTGTGCTTGGGACAGGCATGGGTGTGGGACTTGTGGATGGGGCAGGGGTAGGGGGGGATGCAGCGCTGCAGGTGACTCACTACTGCCGTCAGTGACGAGTCCAGGGACCTCAGCAACATCCGTTGGTCAGGCATCGCTGATGACATGCCCTCCATGTACGACACCAACTGGGTCAGCAGTCTGGTGTGGCCATAGAGGACAGTCAGGATCGATGCCTGCCCAACTTGCAACTGCCGCTGAATGTCCACAGACTCGGCAGTGAGGGCAGCAGGGGGGACAGGGGCAGGGGGTGCGGTGCCTGGCACGAAGGAGACATGTGGTCACCTAGCACGGACAGAAGGGACCCGAGCAAGTGGGAGGGCGGTGATGGGAATGGAGGGGGCGGTGACGGATGGAGTGCTGCTGCCAGCTGTAGGAGCAGCCTCCGCCCCCTCAGGGAGTTCAGCCTCGGACCCGTCAGCCTCGTAGTCAGTGTTGGTACTGGGCAGGTCCTTCGCCTCACTCCCCTCGCCCTCTGTGCCACTAGATTCCGCTGACTCCTCAGCAGTGGTGGCACCAGTGCTCGATCCCTCCTCCACGCCCGTGCCGGTGTCTCCCTCGGTGTCCTCCGATGATGCTGTGGGCAAGGTGAAGAGACAGGCAAAAATCAGTCACCTGTATACATCTAACACATGTGTCCAAACAAAATAGGCAACAGTGCATAACAGGAAAGGCATCATGAGTAACATCTAGAATACTCCTCACATATGTAAGCCCTGCACTCCCCAGTTAGTTGACCCACCATGCCACTTGGAAAAAATGAAAATTAGGACCCAACAGCAAATGACTTGAAATCCCAAGATCCTGAGAAGCTAGTGTCTGGGATCAGTTGAGCACAGCAAGACTATGAAGGCATGCCACCTCTTCTTCACTGTGAACCCAACGGTAATGTCGCACCCAAGGCCAAATACCACATGCCAATGCAGAAGGTGTCCCCACACTCAGAGACCTGTGAGTACTTAGGAAACCCCAAAGAAATACATTGTGATTCCTGGAGAATCACAACCCTTTACACAATGGACATGTCTAGAATGTGTGAATGTGCCACTTTGTGAACAGAACACACATGTGTCTGTATAACAGAAGTCACACAAGGAGGTGCACACCAGACTACATGTACACAGTCATTGTCTGAGCTGCCAGACTCATTCAAATAAGCCACTGTTAGGCAGAAATGGGGTATCATTAAGTACATATACATGGCACGATGGTGGTCTGGATGACTTGACACTCGGAAGTTGGTATCAGCAACAACCAAGGACTAACCCAAATGCAACCACACTGTGGGAACATGTATATGTATGAACTCTAAACAAGTTTCGTTCAAACTGTGCCTTACTTTAAAATGTGCCAGTGGGTCCCAGGAAAGTGTAAAGGTGGTGTATTGTGCACTTCCTTGGGAGACATCTGTCATGCAGGCACATTATTGTCCTTCACAACAAAAGAATACGGTCAAGCATATGAAACATTGAGACATGTTGACAGGTGTAGTGATTGCCAAGGGACAATTTCTCTGAGTAACAACTTGAATAATGTCATTTGTCACATGGCTATCCGTCACCTGATTACACAGTTGGCTACACATATGACCTACTGACTGTCATCTGGAGTGGCACACATGTCCACACCCAGGACAATGAATAAGCTAATGGGCTTGCAATTGTTTTGTAAAAAAGTCTAGCTGTACTGTGGGGACACCCTCATGGCAAGCCAGAATGTACCTACAGATATCAGCACACAAAGTCACAAATGTGTAGCATCTGAACCACACACAGGTGCAAAAAATGTACAAGCAGGATACATGATTGTCAAAAACTGACACAGGCTACGAAGCACGAACATTAAGCACTGGCCAACATCACGGGGGCACTGCACGATGACTTTCTGTACTGCGAATCATCACACACAAGTCAGAACTGGGAATGAAACATCAGGGTTGAACATGTACGCCCCTCTCGCACACACCCACCCATACCTGAGTCAATGTGACTGATACCGATCAAGAAGTGACACCTCTTATTCAGGGTTACAATAACTGTGCTTGAAAACTAGCTTCATTAACACGACATCACCTTGTAGGGCTGCCAAAACATCTTGGTCACAAACAAACATCAACAGATTGTTGTGAATAGCCACACAGGCACTGCCAGTGTGAGTATGCACAAGAAAACTGGTGTATCCCTGTCCAGTGGACAAATGTATCACACATGTGAAAAATACTACCTAGGCCAGGGAACAATGCCACAGAGGCAGAGCCATGCTGAACCCACAGTGAATGTGCACAGTGTTGGATAACACACATGAGTAGGAGGGCAGGCTGTGTCAGGGGACTGTAGTGGGCACACTGCTCCATGGTCCTGGAATGAGCTGACTGTAACAGGAGCAACCGTCCCGGCACTATGCATATATCCCACTCATGCACATCATGTCTGAGGCCACAACATTGGTAATGCATGCTGCAAGTCTGTTCATTTGAAACCTCACACTCCTATGTTGAGACTCAGCATCAGTGCCAACAATTATGCACCCCCAAATGACTAAACAGGACAGGGCACAGGCAGACCACCCTCACACATGATGTTGAAAGCAGTGTGCACCTTGATTAACTGGCAGCCTAGATGACCATGTGCAATAGTGATAACACACAGACCAGGTAACACATGTCAAGGAGGGGAAGGGAGGAAGGACAGCACAGGTTGACTTGGGGGAACAAGATATGCACTGCACATATATACCCTGGCAGTGTATCCAGGCGACTGAGCAGCTCCAAAAGCTGGCGACACACAACAAACACACATGTACCTACCCCCTTCCTGCTGCTGTAACTCCTGTATCTGCCTATCCAGGTCAGGGAAGACCACCGCCAGGACACGCTTCATCTAGTGGGTCAGGCGCCGGCGCCCGCCATGCTTGCGAGGAGCCTCCTCCTTCAGCATGACCCGGGCGATCCTCCGGGACCAGCACCGGATGTCCTGCCATCTCTTCCTCACTTGTGGCAGGCGCCGACTGCGACCCTCCACCGATTGCACGGCCTTGGCGGCATCCTTCCAGATCTTCCCCTTGTGGTAGGCGGTTACCTCTGTGGATGACAAAGTGGGACAACATCACTACACCTGCACCATGTCACAGAGACACACATTTGAACATCGTTGATTTGTTGAACAGGGCATAGTATGCTGACAAGTAATAGCACCTTAGTCATAGGGACTTTTTTCCACTGTGGACGCACCAATGCACTACATGGCATAGTAAGTACACAGGTGGCATGAGGGGTGCAAAACAATCCCTGATAATGGCGCACACTCTGCATCCCAAGCAACACAAGGCTGATGGACAGCATCGCAAAGCAGTCACATGCCCCAGGCCACTGATGAAACCTCAGCAGAGTACACAGACAGACACAGGCACACATCAATCACCTTCCATTGGCAACAGCGGATGCAAACCTCACTCTGCACATGTGCCACTTGCCGGGGGGGTCACAGGTGTGGGGCTAGCTCAGCAAGTCAGACACACAGCACGGCTTACTTCTCACATCAGATAGATTGAGCAGTTGCCTCCTCCATGCAGCTGTGGTGCAACACTCCACATAGACACTCACCCACATGACAAGAAACATTCACACACACCAATGTCCAGGGGGCGTACACATCATTTGGACACTCTCACCACTCTCACCACAGCTCCACTCAACTCTCACACACATCTGTGGTTGCAGTCACCTGTCACACCGGGGTGACCACTGAATCACCGCAGGACAATAGAACAAGAATGCCCAAGAGGATTAAGCTGGCTGAATGTGCCATGCACTCTGCAGTGAATGTCACAGTAAGTGAGGAGTGCACACATGAACTACATCAAGCCCTGCATGAGAGACATAAGCCATCCACCCCCCCGGGACCCACTCCAACCAACATTGCATGTCTGTCACACCTGGGCACAATGCCAGAAATGACAGACACAAAAAAGGTGTACAGGCAAAGGTAGTGGAGTCAGCACTCACCTGCTCCCCTGGTCGACCATACAGCATGGGGTACCGTGGGAGGATCACATCCAGCAGGCCCTCATTCTCCTCCTGGGTGAAAGGCTGGCCCTCTCCACAGTCCTTGACATGGTGCCAGAGGGAGACAATACAGCAGCAGTGGTATCGACTGACATGTTGTGCAGGCAAGTGCCCTCCCATGGGTTCTGCCTGCCTTATATCTGCCTTGCTGGCCTATTTCATTTACAGGAGTACAGAGTGATTGGTCAGACTCATTTGCATCCTACGTTTCCTCTAATCCCTTTAAACATACACCAGTGACAGCCTTAGCATCTTTTGAATTTGCAGCATCATGTCAAGTCAACAACCACTTTGCAACAATGTATAATGTGGCCAACTGTTTTTTCCAGACCACATGATGTTAAATTTTGAACTTGAAACTCGGTATCCATGACAACCAGCATGCATTTAGGCCCTAATACTTGTCCCTCATGTGTCCCCATTGTAATTTTTAAATCCCCACACAGTTACGGCGCGTTTCACACGTACCTCTAGGGCACCATCACTACAGTGATACGGGCCGCACTAGGGCCTACGGTACCCCAACTATAGTGATAGGCACGTACTCACGCGTGTACGGCCCGTACACGCGGGAGTACATGCCGTATCACTCGGATCTACAGTAACACAACTATAGTGATAGGCACGTACTCACGCGTGTACGGCCCGTACACCCGTGAGTACGGGCCATATCACTCGGACCTACAGTAACACAACTATAGTGATAGGCACGTACTCACGCGTGTACGGCCCGTACACGCGTGAGTACGGGCCACACATGCGTGAGTATGTGCCGTATCACTAGGGCCTACGGTACCCCAACTATAGTGATAGGCACGTACTCACACGTGTACGGTCCGTACATGCGTGAGTACGTGCCGTATCACTCGGACCTACAGTAACACAACTATAGTGATAGGCACGTACTCAGGCATGTACGTGCTGTACACGCGTGAGTATGTGCCATATCACTCGGACCTACAGTAACACAACTATAGTGATAGGCACGTACTCACACGTGTACGGGCCGTACACGCGTGAGTACATGCCGTATCACTCGGACCTACAGTAACACAACTATAGTGATAGGCACGTACTCACGCGTGTACGGCCTGTACACCCGTGAGTACGGGCCATATCACTCGGACCTACAGTAACACAACTATAGTGATAGGCACGTACTCACGCGTGTACGGCCCGTACACGCGTGAGTACGGGCCACACATGCATGAGTATGTGCCGTATCACTAGGGCCTACGGTACCCCAACTATAGTGATAGGCACGTACTCACACGTGTACGGTCCGTACATGCGTGAGTACGTGCCGTATCACTCGGACCTACAGTAACACAACTATAGTGATAGGCACGTACTCAGGCATGTACGTGCTGTACACGCGTGAGTATGTGCCATATCACTCGGACCTACAGTAACACAACTATAGTGATAGGCACGTACTCACACGTGTACGGGCCGTACACGCGTGAGTACGTGCCGTATCACTCGGACCTACAGTAACACAACTATAGTGATAGGCACGTACTCACGCATGTACGGGCCGTACACGCGTGAGTACGGGCCGTATCACTAGGGCCTACGGTACCCCAACTATAGCGATAGGCACGTACTCACGCGTGTACGGCCCTTCACACGTGAGTATGTGCCGTATCACTCGGACCTACAGTAACACAACTATAGTGATGGGCACATACTCACGCGTGTACGGCACGTACTCACGCATGAGTACAGGCCGTACACACGCCCTCAGAGCGTGTGTACTGCATTTCACAGCTTACACTGGTGATAGGAGGTGCACACGAAAGGAATGGTGGTGTCAGACTCGCACAAGGTTGGACATCAAGTCATTGTCAGTGCAGTCCTTCATGTGCAGGGCCTAGGTGTGTCAGGCAGTGATGTGGCACATGTCTCATCATGTTGTGGCACAATAGATGTGTGATGAGCTGTTTACACATGTCATGTGTGATGGGGCACTACGTGGCACACTTCCCCTTCACACTTTGCACATGTGTGCATGTAGGACACACGTGTCAAGCACTGCATCACTGGTATGGCACAGTCACCAACACCCGCAACTGTCCCCTGATGCCAGGTACACGGATAATTACACCTGACTATCAGCATGCTACGATGTGACTATGTCATGTGTGTGTGTGTCATGTGTTCCCATGAGCTTGCCGTTGGTGTTCCGTCAGTCAGTCAAAGTACTTTATTCGGTTATTTAAAACCATAAAAGCATGCTATACATGGAGTTAAAAAATTATTACAAATTTAGCAGAAAGAGTTTTTACACAAAACATAACGTAGGATAATCACAGATCAACAATCCAAGATATGATACATTAAAAAAACCTAGAGCATAAAAACCGGTTGATTTAAATTGTAACATAGAATCAATCTCATTTTTTATCCCCCAAATTAATAATCTACACAATTAAAATCATTTTTTTCTTCTTAATCCCAATTGCTGCGGTGAGAAAACTTGCTATACTAAAGATCTCTGCAACATTAGACAGCAACTGTAAATACATAAGTGCCGGTCTGACTTGTAAAAAACCTTTATCTTTTAAAATTGGGAGAATAAAGCGCTTCCGAATGTGCAAGAAGTGCTCATAGAAAAATATAAAATGTATTGTATCCGGCACAGAGAAGTTGTCGCATGAACATGCACCTAAGTCCTCCACCTTTCTCCATCCCGGGGGTTCAGCAATAAGAAAATGTAACTGATGTAACCTAAATCTTGTTAGGAGGAAGCGGTGGTTAGGATTAGTTACCACTGTCAGATATGGTTCCATTGCGGGGTACGTTTTTAATAGTTGATGGTCACGTACAGTTGGTTTTGTCAGCTCCCTTTCTTCTCTCTCCATGGAGACCATACATAAATAGGAACGCTTGACCCACTGCAAATCACCCTTGACTATTGTAGCTGGTGAGTTAAATAACTCTGGCCTACCCAACTTCATCAACGTGCTTTTGACATGACTCATCCAGGGAATATGGCTAACTTGATCTAAATCCAGACAATCATTTAATATCTCCCGGTTTAGTTCTAATTCAGGATTTAACCAGGTTGTAATCCATTTCAGGAGAGGTGCTAGTGCAATTTGGTCCTCTACAAAACCAATCCCTAGCTCTTGGTGAATTATGTAAGTGGGTGAGGAGTGTGGCACCGCTAACAGGCTTCTTAGGAATTTGTTCTCTACAACTTGAATTTCACTTGCCTTGCGAAAGCCCCAGATATCCGAACCATAAGTTGCAATGGAGATGCATTTTGCCCCGTAAATTTTTAGGAGGGCTTGCATTGGTTTTGCCCCTAATCTGCGTGCAAAAGCTAATACTGCAGATGTAGATCTAGCCAGGGCATTCCTCTTAGCATGTAATTGCGGTAACCAAGTGCCACGTTCGTCAAATAAGACATCCAGATAGGGAAAAGTTGAAACCCTGGTGATCACATTCCCCTCACAATAAAGTGTTTTAACCTTTTTTGGCTTAATGCCAATTATCATTGTGTGTGGTTTAGTGAAATTTACACTTAGGTCCAGGGATTTCATAAAAGTGGCGAAATAATTTAAAAGCAGTTGTAAGCCAACCGCCGTTCTGGCTAACAATGCGGCGTCATCCGCGTAGAGGAGTGCCGGGATCAAACGTGCACCTGCGCACGGGATGTCTTTACAGGCTTGCCCTAAGACTTGCTCGAGATTATTAATATAAAGGGAAAAAAGTAAAGGGGTCAAAATACACCCCTGCCTCACACCATTTACTATACATATTCTCTGAGTATGGCTTCCCTTTTGATCATACCTCACGGTAGCAGTCAGGTCCCTGTGCAGGTCAGCAAGAAAATATACAATATTTTTATCAATACCTAAATCGAGGAGCATTGACCATACTTTTGACCTATTTACTCAGTCAAATGCCGAGGAAAGGTCCATAAACGCCAGGTACAGTGTTCCCTTCCTAGCGATGGTATACTTCCCAATTAAAAGATGCAAGTTGAGGCATTGATCAATCGTACCTCTTCCTTTTCTAAAACCATATTGCACGATCGAAAGCGTATTGGATTCAGCTAACCATGTGGTCAATTTACCAAGTATCACCCTGCCCAGTACCTTAACTGTAGAATCAATAAGCGATATTGGTCTATAGCAGCTTGCGTCCCCTCTGTCTCCTTTTTTAAAGATGGGGACAATTACTCATTCTGACCATGACTTTGGTAATCCTTTTTTGCAGGCAGAGTAAAAAACTTGAGTCAATATTTTCGACCAGAGCGTTATGTCAAACTTAAAAAGGTCAACCGGGACACCGTCTGGTCCCGGGGCTTTGTTGCCGGTCATTTGAGCTATGGCCTCCGCAACTTCTGCCTCCGTAAACAATAAAGAATAAGTTTGAACTTCAGGGATAATAGCTGAAGACCCCTGTATTCCGTCAATTCCATCTGCTGTTTCAGCATCCAACATGTGTCTGTGTGCATATGTGCATGACACACATATACGCACTATAAGACCTGGGGTCACCAAGCCCTAAGGGGGTAACGTGACTCGAGCGGCTGGGCACCCAAAGGCTTATGTGTAAAGCGACCATACAACACACTCATCCCCTGAAGCAGGAAACGTACACAATAAGGGACGCCACACACTAAGATTAATTCAAATTAATCAGCTTTATCTAATCAAATATGCAAGCACAGTTCCTGAGATGGCAATGGACCTCACTTGAACACATTAGCATTTGCATCACCAGCATTTCATTACGGTCACATAGGCAGTACCTGATTACCTTAGCTCTAGATTCACCATTACTTCATCATAATGCAGTAGGCCACACCTGTATACCTTAACATCAGATTCCAGAGCGCTGCTTCATGGCTCCAGTGGCAATACCTGGCGAATCTGGGGCGAAGCGGAACACACAGCGGTCAACCAGCGCTGCGCCCCTCCCACCACTCATGTCTCACTCTGTCGTGGCCCCACGCGTGGTATCTAGCGCGATAATGGGCGCGGTAACTAGCGCTTCGAAATTGGGCTGGGACACGCTCTTCAAGGCAGGCCTGGCAAGCCTAACTCTACCCCGGGCCTCCCTAGTGCTTCGGAGCGGAACGTGAGGATAAAGCGTTATTCGTATACATAGAACATTGAACACTTCTGAGCAGAACTTGAGGATAAAGCGTTACTCGTCTACATAAAGCATTGAACACTTCTGAGCAGAACTTGAGGATAAAGCGTTACTCGTACACATAAAGCATTGAACACTTCTGAGCAGAACTTGAGGATAAAGCGCTACTCGGATACATAAAGCATTGAACACTCCTGAGCAGAACTTGAGGATAAAGCGCTACTCGGACACATAAAGCATTGAACACTTCTGAGCAGGACTTGAGGATAAAGCGCTACTCGGATAAATAAAGCATTGAACACTTCTGAGCAGAACCTGAGGATAAAGCGCTACTCGGATACATAAAGCATTGAACACTTCTGAGCAGAACTTGAGGATAAAGCGCTACTCGGATACATAAAGCATTGAACACTTCTGACACGCGGCAGTCTCAAGGAAAGGGGCAATCCCACGGAGGGGAATCAGAGTCTCAGAGTGCGGTGCCGCTCCCGATCGACAGGGGGCGCACCGGGTCCTTCCCAAGCCTCCCGGGGAGCAGGGGGGTGAGTCCCAGGCCTCCACACGGCCACGCTACCTCCCAGCCCCCGGGGGTTACCTCAATCTCGGCGTCCAGGGGGGGTCCTCTCTGCAGCGGCGTCCGGCACAGCTCCGGGCCCCGCAATCTATGCGCGCAGCGGCGGGGGACAGGTCACAGCCTCGTACGCCTTTGACAGCAGCTGCGACAGCAGCGACGGGGCCCCGGGCTTCTCCGCGGGCCCCGACTCGGTGATGGGGCACACTTCAGGCCTCCGGGCCGCGGCGGTGAGCACGCTTCAGGTCCCCGCGCCAGGGGGGGGGTTTCAAATTAAGCGGGAAGACAGCGAGCTCAGAGCTCAGCGTGGGACGGACTCGGGGGATCCCAGGCCAGGTCAGGGAGCGCAGGGGTCACAGCGCTAGTACCTGGTTGATCCCCAGCAGTCCGGCAATCAGTTTTGGCATGCAGTTTCAGCATTCAGTTGTGGCATGAAGTTTCAGCATTCAGTTTTGGCATGAAGTTGCAGCATTCAGTTTTGGCATGAAGTTTCAGCATAAAGTCTTGGCATGAAGTTTCAGCATAAAGTCTTTGTGGCGCAGGTGTCACTGGCGCCCTTGCGGTTCTGTTCCTTGGGGGTAGGGATTGAGTTGGTGACTAGTTCCTTCCTAGTCAGGCTGGGCAGAGGTTCCCTGGGTCCTCCAACTGCTGGGCAAGATCAGTGGGCTTTACAGGATCCCTCACTCACTTAAGAGGCAGCACCTAAATCCTGTTACTCTCAGAGGCATAAGTCCCTGGCTAGGCCCTACCGCCTAAAACTCCTGCGTGGATTCTCCAGCTCTGCTTTACTTCAACTGGCCAACTGACTAGAAAATGTTCCCACCCTCTGTTAAGTAGCCCTAGGCCAGGTGACCTCTATCCAAGGCGGCAAAAGTAAAAACACACCTCCCTTCTAGAAGGTTCCAGCACATTCCAGGAGCTTCCCCATTCTACCTATGGGACAAAAAAGGCGGGCTGGTGTCGCAACATTGTTGTGGGGTTCCAGCCAGATCCTGTCAGCTAGGGTGCTACTAGAAAGGCCACTCTGCAATAGCAGGGGCCTGCGGCAGCCATCTTGGGAGAAGGGAGCACCTGCACCTTAACACTGGTTGGCAATGAAAAGGCGCCCGGAGACCTAAGTCCAACATCAAAATGAGGGTGGAAAACATGAGGCACGATCAAAAATAGAGGGGGAGACCACCCTAGGGCTGACAGGTCTAACACGTGTCCCCCCCAGCCGAAAGAGGGGAGAGCTACCCAACCTCTAGGGAGTTCTCATCGCTAAGGCGGAAAAACCTGGAGAGACCGTCAGCATTGGCGTGGTCAACTCCGGGCCGATGTTCCACCTGAAAATCCATCCCCTGTAGGGAAATGGATCACCTCAACAACTTGGGGTTTTCGCTTCTCATCTGCATGAGCCAGCGAAGGGGGCGGTGGTCGGTCTGAATGAGGAAGTGAGTTCCAAAGAGGTATGGCCTCAACTTCTTCAGAGCCCAGACCACCGCGAAGGCTTCTCTCTCAATGGTGCTCCATCGCCGTTCCCGAGGGAGGAGTCTTCTGGAGTTGAAGGCCACTGGTTGATCTTGGCCCTCGGTGTTGAGTTGCGAGAGCACCGCACCTATGCCGTGCTCTGAGGCGTCGGTCTGTACAATGAACTCCTTACTAAAATCTGGGGTTGCGAGTACTGGAGCGGTACACATCGCATGTTTCAGCGTGTCAAATGCCTCCTGGCAAACAGCTGTCCATATAACCTTGCGAGGTTGCTTCTTTGAGGTCAACTCTGTCAAGGGGGTTACGATGGTACCATATCCCTTGATGAACCGGCGGTAATACCCAGTGAGGCCGAGAAAGGCTCGGACCTCTGTTTGGGTCTCACAAACCAAGATGGTCTCTATTTTGGCCTGGAGGGGTTGCACCTTACCTCCGCCCACCAGGTGTCCCAGGTACACAACAGATCCCTGTCCAATCTGGCACTTGCTGGCTTTAATTGTTAGGCCAGCGCGTTGCAGTGCCTGCAATACCTCCTGGAGGTGCTGCAGATGGTCCTCCCAGGTGCTGCTGAAGACAGCTATGTCATCCAGGTATGCCGCTGAGAAGGACTCCAGAGCAGATAATACCTGATTCACTAACCGCTGGAATGTGGCCAGAACATCTCTGAGCCCAAAGGGCATCACTCGGAACTGAAAGTGGCCCTCGGGGGTGGAGAATGTTGTCTTCTCCCTTGCTCCATCGGCCATGGCAATCTGCCAATATCCGGATGTCAGGTCAATGGTGCTGAGGTACCGGGCTGCTCCCAGCCAGTCCACCAGCTCATCTGCTCATGGGATGGGGTGAGCATCTGTCTTCATGACAGAGTTCAACCCCCTGTAGTCCACACAAAACCGAAGTTCCGGTGTGGTACCCGGTGGGGCCGCTTTCGGCACCAACACCACCGGACTAGCCCACGGGCTGCTGGAAGGTTCTATCACCCCCAGCTCCAACATCTTGGCTACCTCACGCTGGATACTATCCTTCACTCGGTCAGAGAGCCGGTAAGACTTGTTTTTCACCGGGGGGCTGTCCCCTGTGTCCACATCATGGGTACACAGATGCGTGATTCCA
Organism: Triturus cristatus; assembly: GCF_964204655.1. Lineage (NCBI taxonomy): Eukaryota > Metazoa > Chordata > Amphibia > Caudata > Salamandridae > Triturus > Triturus cristatus. The sequence continues at coordinate 61,538,730 of NC_140580.1, read as the reverse complement.
GGCGTGAGGGAGAACAACGAGGCGAACTGTCCCAGGACATGGCGGCAGTCCCTCTGTTGCTCCGGGGTCAAGGATGGGGAAAGGACTACACCTTCTACCGAGCCATCCTTCTCCTGTACCGCTAGAAGGTCAGGAAGAGCTTCACTCTCTTCCTCTTCGCTCCCACCCGTCACCATAAGGAGAGCAAGCTCTGATCGCTCATGGTGCGGCTTCAGGCGGTTGACGTGGAATACCCTCAGGGGCTGTCGGGGGGTCTTTAGATCCACAACGTATGTGGTCTGGCCTCGTCGCTCCACAATGTCATACGGGCCAGCCCACCGGTCCTGGAGGGCACAAATCTTCCCAGGTTCCATGACCCACACCTTCTGTCCAACGTCCAACTCGACCATCCGAGCGTTGCGGTCGTACCACTCCTTCATAACGGTCTGGCTAGCCTCTAGGTTCTCTGAGGCCGCCTTCCACAGCTTGGCCATCTGACTGCGGAACGCCAGCATGTAGTTGACAATGTCACGGGGAAGCTTCTGCGAAGTCTTCTCCCACCCCTCCTTCACTAAACTGAGGGGACCCCTAACGAGATGGCCATAGAGCAACTCAAACGGGCTGAACCCGACTCCCTTCTACTGTACCTCCCGGTAGGAGAACAACAAGCAGGGAAGGAGGACGTCCCATTTACTCCTCAAGCCCTCTGGCAGGCTCCGGATCATTCCCTTCAAGGTTTTGTTGAAGCGCTCTACGAGCCCGTTAGTCTGGGGGTGGTAAGGAGTGGAGAACCGGTAGGTCACTCCACACTCCTTCCACATGGCCTGCATATAGGCCGACATGAAATTCGTGCCCCTGTCCAACACCACGACCTTGGGGAATCCCACTCGGGTAAAAATCCCTAATAGTGCCCGCGCCACCACCGGTGCAGTGATGGTCCTCAGAGGAATAGCCTCTGGGTACCGAGTGGCGTGGTCCACTAAGACCAGAATGAACCGGTGTCCCGCTGAGGTCGGAGGGTCCAACGGCCCAACAATGTCTATGCCGACCCTCTCAAAAGGGGTCCCGACCACCGGGAGCGGTTCCAACGGGACCTTCAATTTAGTCCCAGTCTTGCCACTTGCCTGACAAGACTTACAGGTCTTACAAAAGGTGTCCGAGGCAATCCTCATCCTGGGCCAATAAAAATGTGGGACCAACCGCGCAAAGGTTTTGTCCTGGACCAGATGTCCGGCTCAGGGTTTCTCGTTCCATAACTCCAGCAGGAAGGCCCGGTAACATTGGGGGACCACTATGGCCCTCGAAGATCCATGTACCGGCACCTTAGGCTCACTGTACAGGAGACCATCCTCCCAATACACATGATATCCGCCTGCCTCCTGACTGGCCATTTGGGCTTCGGCCTGTCGCCGCATGCCTTCAAGCGTGGGGCACGCCCTTTGTGCTTGACAAAATTCCTCCCGGGTAGGCCCTCCTTCCACATGCCAGTCGGCAAGGGTCGGCAAGTCCCCCACGGGAACGACATCCACCTCCACGGACTCCGGGGGCACCTCTGCGGCCATCCATCTCAAGGGGCGTGTCCTCTACCACCTTTTCCTCTCCACACTTGGCGTTGGGTTGGGCCATACTTCCAGGCTCCAACCCGGGGTGAGTTCCATGCCGGGCAGCCATGGACCGCGTGACTACGCAAGTCCACCCTGGTAATCCCAGCATCTCGGTATGAGCTCGAAACTCTACATCTCTCCATTTGGTGTGCTCCAGGTCGTTCCCTAGCAAGCACCCCACAGGCAAGGCAGGGCTCAACGCAACTCTCAGCAGGCCTTTGACTCCTCCCCACTCAAATGGAACACGAGCCACGGGATAGTGACTCACACTGCCATCAGCCAATACGGCCAGATGTAACTCCTCGGGGACTACTTGGTCTGGGGACACCAGCCGCCTCACTACGGTGGTCATGCTGGCAACTCTGTCCCTCAGAGCCTCCACCTCCTCCCTGTTAACTCTCACCCTCTGCTGATATTTAGCAGTGTGCGGGGGCAGGGACACTACGGGGACCACCTCTCTATCCCCGAGTGAAACCAGGGTCAGGCCTGTCCACTCCCCTTCCCTATCTAAGGGCAGCTCCACCCCAAGCGCTACACTACTTACCCCGGGGCTCTACCGCCCGTTGGGGCTGGGGGTCGCTTGCGACACTTGGAATCTCCTTTGTAGTGTCCAATATCCCCACATTCGTAGCACCTCACAATCCTTGGCTGCTGACTCCTGTCAGGGTAAGTGGGTTTTCTGGAATTGGACTGGGGTGGGGTTCCTACTCCTTTCCCAAACTTATTTTGGGGGCCTTTTGAGAACTCCACCTTTTTATCTCCCCCCTCTTTCTTCTGGGGGAAACCCTCTCCGCCTTTCAAGCCATCTCCCCCGGGGCCCTTGTGAGACACCCGGGTGCTCACCCAAATATCTGCCTCCTCCGCAAGCTCACGGGGATCCGTTAACTTGCGGTCCACCAGATGTTGGCGCGCTTCCAGAAAGCACTTATCCAAGAGGTGCTCCTGTAAAAAAAGATTGTACACCCCTTGGTAGTCCTGCACCTCGCTGCCACGCACCCAACCATCTAGTGCCTTACGGGCATAGTAAAAAAAATCCACCCACGTCTGTGTGGACAGCTTATGGCTGCCACGGAACTTCTGCCTGTACCTCTCGGGGTTAAGACCAAATTTCTTGAGTAAGGCCTCTTTCATGGGGGCATACCTGACCTGATCCGCCTTGGCTAAGTATAACAGGGTGTCCCTGACATTGGGAGGTATATAGTGATACAGGCCCCCTCCCCAATTGCTCTCGGGAACCCCATGGGCGGTCAAGGCCACCTCGTATGCCTCCAACCATTTGGCAATATCGTCCCCCACTGTGTAGCTGGCAATGATTTCTTTGGGTAAATAAAATTTTGACTCATGGGACTCTCTTGGTACGCTGCCACCATTGTCCTTATTGGACACATTTATCTGGAGGGCGCGCAGCTCCAACTCCTTCAGCTGAAGCTCGTGCGCCAGCTTCTTTTCCTCCATTGCCCATCTATTGTTTTCTCTCTCTTGTTCCAACTTGGCCAATTCCCTTTCTCTCTCTTGTTCCAACTTGGCCAGCTCCCACTTTAACTGCCTCTCCTCCCTCCTGTCCTCATACTCCTTTGGAGACGCGCTCCTACTAGACCCTGTCCTACTACTGGCCCCAGAACGTCTCCCTGGGGGCACATTTTCAGACACATCTACATTTAGTATGTCTAGTACTTCCTGGGCGCTCTCCTCCTGAGGTGCATCTGGCACATCCTGTTCCTCATCCTCTCTCCCATCTGGGTGGGCCTCTACCCATGCCCTTAAGGCGGTACGGAGTTCCGGTCCTTTGGTCCTCCGCACCCCAGGCACCCCCATCCCCTGCCCGAATTCCCTCAGTTGCCTTACAGTGTACCCCTCGAGGTCGGCTAACCGAAACTCCATCGTGACAGGTGGGGACCTAGATACAAAGGAAGAAAACTCTAGGCTATGGGTGACAGTTGCAAGCTAACCAGGATTTTACACCCTCAGTCTGGCCAGTGGAATGCAATCAGTGCAGTAATAACAGTTGTAGAGCTTCAATACAATAGGCGTTTAATTGTGGCGCCCTCCGCTTCACGGGAGGGTGCTGTATGGTCACAGGTCCTAAACCCACAGCTCACCAACAATGTAAGACCTGGGGTCACCAAGCCCTAAGGGGGTAACGTGACTCGAGCGGCTGGGCACCCAAAAGCTTATGTGTAAAGCGACCATACAACACACTCATCCCCTGAAGCAGGACACGTACACAATAAGGGACGCCACACAGTAAGATTAATTCAAATTAATCAGCTTTATCTAATCAAATATGCAAGCACAGTTCCTGAGATGGCAATGGACCTCACTTGAACACATTAGCATTTGCATCACCAGCATTTCATTACGGTCACATAGGCAGTACCAGAATACCTTAGCTCTAGATTCACCATTACTTCATCATAATGCAGTAGGCCACACCTGTATACCTTAGGGTCAGATTCCAGAGCGCTGCTTTATGGCTCCAGTGGCAATACCTGGCGAATCTGGGGGGAAGCGGTACACACAGCGGTTAACCAGTCCTGCACCCCTCCCACCACTAACGTCTCACTCTGCCGTGGCCTCACGCGCGGTATCTAGCACGGTAACTAGCGCTTCGAAATTGGGCTGGGACATGCTCTTCAAGGCAGGCCTGGCAAGCCTAACTCTACCCCGGGCCTCCCTTGTGCTTCGGAGCAGAACTTGAGGATAAAGCGTTACTCGTATACATAAAGCATTGAACACTTCTGAGCAGAACTTGAGGATAAAGTGTTACTCGTACACATAAAGTATTGAACACTTCTGAACAGAACTTGAGGATAAAGCGCTACTCGGATACATAAAGCATTGAACACTCCTGAGCAGAACTTGAGGATAAAGCGCTACTCGGACACATTAAGCATTGAACACTTCTGAGCAGGACTTGAGGATAAAGCGCTACTCAGATACATAAAGCATTGAACACTTCTGAGCAGAACTTGAGGATAAAGCGCTACTCGGATACATAAAGCATTGAACACTTCTGACACGCGGCAGTCTCAAGGAAAGGGGCAATCCCACGGAGGGGAATCAGAGTCTCAGAGTGCGGTGCCACTCCCGATCGACAGGGGGCGCACTGGGTCCTTCCCAAGCCTCCCGGTGAGCAGGGGGGTGAGTCCCAGGCCTCCACACGGCCACGCTACCTCCCAGCCCCTGGGGGTTACCTCGATCTCGGCGTCCAGGGGGGGTCCTCTCTGCAGCGGCGTCCGGCACAGCTCCGGGCCCCGCAATCTATGCGCGCAGCAGCGGGGGACAGGTCACAGCCTCGTACGCCTTCAACAGCAGCTGTGACGGCAGCGACGGGGCCCCGGGCTTCTCCGCGGGCCCCGACTCGATGATGGGGCACACTTCAGGCCTCCGGGCCGCGGCGGTGAGCACGCTTCAGGTCCCCGCGCCAGGGGGGGGGTTCAAATTAAGCGGGAAGACAGCGAGCTCAGAGCTCAGCGTGGGACAGACTCGGGGGATCCCAGGCCAGGTCGGGGAGCACAGGGGTCACAGCGCTAATACCTGGTTGATCCCCAGCAGTCCGGCAATCAGTTTTGGCATGCAGCTTCAGCATTCAGTTTTGGCATGAAGTTTCAGCATTCAGTTTTGGCATGAAGTTGCAGCATTCAGTTTTGGCATGAAGTTTCAGCATAAAGTCTTGGCATGAAGTTTCAGCATAAAGTCTTTGTGGCGCAGGTGTCACTGGCGCCCTTGGGGTTCTGTTCCTTGGGGGTAGGGATTGAGTTTGTGACTAGTTCCTTCCTAGTCAGGCTGGGCAGAGCTTCCCTGGGTCCTCCTACTGCTGGGCAAGATCAGTGGGCTTTACAGGATCTCTCACTCACTTTAGAGGCAGCACCTAAATCCTGTCACTCTCAGAGGCATAAGTCCCTGGCTAGGCCCTACCGCCTAAAACTCCTGCGTGGATTCTCCAGCTCTGCTTAGCCCCAACTGGCCAACTGACTAGAAAATGTTCCCTCCCTCTGTTAAGTAGCCCTAGGTCAGGTGACCTCTATCCAAGGCGGCAAAAGTAAAAACACACCTCCCTTCTAGAAGGTTCCAGCACATTCCAGGAGCTTCCCCATTCTACCTATGGGACAAAAAAGGCGGGCTGGTGTCGCAACATTGTTGTGGGGTTCCAGCCAGCTCCTGGCAGCTAGGGTGCTACTAGAAAGACCACTCTGCAGTAGCAGGGGCCTGTGGCAGCCATCTGGGGAGAAGGGAGCACCTGCACCTTAACACTGGTTGGCAATGAAAAGGCGCCCGGAGACCTAAGACCAACATCAAAAGGAGGGTGGAAAACATGAGGCACGATCAAAAATAGAGGGGGAGAACACCCTAGGGCTGACAGGTCTAACACGCACACCATGCCACATGTGGACTCACACGTTACATGTGTCATGATGGTTCCAAGATGACTTCCTGACATGAGGCAATATCTGCGTTGTCTCAATGTCTGTGTCATCAGTTTTTGACATGTACCCCTTCATGGAAATGTGTGTTATCTGTCCTTTTTCAGATGACATGTGACCTGTGCGTCTAGACTCCCGCCAGCTGTCTGTATGAGATAACATCCTTCAAATGCTGATATGTGGATGTCTGTCACTCATGTAATGTGTCTGGCTGGTCACTTACACTGGCCCACAGCTATTTTAATGGCATGTCACACCAACATTGCCATGCAACTATTGTGGCTGGCTCTTCGTAGGAGTATCACCTGGCTGGCCTACATGTCCTGGATGTATTGCACAGACCAGACTCTGTATTAAGCAGATGTGTATTAGCTGTTGAACATGTGCTCACCTCAGTGACATTGGTGTGGTAATGTACTCACTCTTCGTTATTCCTTCCAAATCTCCGCAGGGCACCGCCTCTCCCCAGACGAATGCCAGACCTGGATACCATGCGTGAACATGACTGCATACGCAGATACCGCTTCTTGCAAGAGTTGATAGAGAACTTGACCCGCCGGCTTGAACCACACCTCCAACCACCACACAGGTATCCTACAGCTCTGACCCCCAAGATGAAGGTGATGGCAGCCCTACATTTTTTTGCCTCCGGCACGTTTCAATTGACCATAGCTGATGTTGGTGGCATGTCCCAATGTTCAGCCGTGTCCTGCATGATGTTTTAGAAGCCATGTTGGTGCACCTGGATGACTTCATCCATTTTCCCACTCGTGAGCAGTTGACACGTGTCAAGGGTGAGTTCTATGTCCTGGGAGGGATGCCTCACGTAATTGGGGCCATTGATGGGACACATGTGGCTTTGATACCACCACAGGCACAGGAGGTAGCCTTTCGGAACCGCAAACATTATCACTCTATCAATGCCCTTGTTGTGTGTCTTGCTAACATGCTGATTTCCCATGTCTGTGCCCGTTTTCCATGGTCCGCACACGATGCCTACATCATGAGGCGTAGCAGGGTGCCAAAAATGATGCTGCAGCTGCACGCGGAACGAGCATGTCTTGTTGGTGAGTTTACTCTGTTAGTCCTGTGTTTCGCGCTATCTTTGTATCTTACGGCATCTCCAGACCCACTTCTTCACATGATGTTTCCGTGTAGGGGACTCTGGCTATCCCAACATGCCATGGCTGATGACGCCTCTCCGCAACCCCAGAACAGCCGCAGAACACCGGTACAACGACACCCATGGGCAGACGAGGCGCGTGATTGAGAGGATGTTTGGACTCCTGAAGAGCAGATTCCGGTGCTTCCACAAGACCGGCGGCGCCCTCCCATATGTCCCGGTGAAGGTCTGCAAAATCTTCATTTGTGTGCTGCATGCTGCACAACATGGCAGTGGAGAAGGCCGTGCCACTCATCCTTGATCCGGATGAGCAGGATCATCCACCCGTGGAGGATGAAGGGCTTGGGCACGGGGCAAGTGAGGATGAGGATGAGGATGAGGACATCCGGAGTCAGCTTATCCGCAACTTCTTCTCATAATGGTGAGTCCCTGTGTCTGAGTGTGCACGCTTTGAGCCTTGTGTGGCAGGTGTTGCAATGTGTGTGTCCAGCTGACTGTGTGCTAAGTTACTTGGCGGTGTGTTCTGATGTGTCATTCAAGCGATGATGTCATTCCACACATTTTAGCTGGAATACTAAATTTTTTAAGAGCATGGTGACAACATAATTCCTGTAGAGGACATGTACATGTCTGCGGATTACTAGCTCTTCACTGACTTGTTGTGTGTCTGTCCTCCCCAGGTTCTTGCGGCTGTCGTCTGCTCATGTCATCATTGCCCTTCTGCTATTCCTCATGAGTATTGCAACGTGTGCTGGATCAGAGTTACATGCACAGACATGGTGAAAAGTCATTTTGGGTAAGGAGTGCAGCAAGGCATTTTGTGGGTGGTACGTGTTTGTGATATGTGGGGACTGCTCCTGTGCATGTTGTGTTACCATGCATACATGTCGACTCACCATGGGGCACATGACGTGTTGCATGGCTCCCATGAATTGATAGTCACCCTTCCTGACAGTCATCTGTAATGGTTTGTGGATTCTGATGAAGGCATCAATGTGTGTATAACGTCCCTCAGGAACATACGGGATGCTGATGGTGGACATAGTGTGGGACATCCCCATATGAGGTTCAATGGGGAATTGCAGACTCTCTCTGTGTGCAGCAAGGGGTGTTAGGTTCAACCCCTTCACTTGTGTGCCAGCTCAGTAGGATTTACCAAATCTGTGTGTTGAAGGGGGTGTCCAGTGTAGGTCACACATGGTCAGCCAAATGACCTGTGAATCTGTTCCAATTGATGCATTTCCCTTAGTGTGAGGCTGAGTAATAAAGGTGTTGGTCACACTCCAAGGTGCCTCATCTCTGTCAATGCAGGTCTCTTGCCACTTTGCATGCGGCATATCTGGCATAGTTGTGAAAGATTATGCATAGGAGTCCATGTGTAGTTTAACAACATGCATGCAGTTGCTCATGGATTAGGCTCCCTATTGCCCATGAAGTACATGGTCGTGTATGTTTTTTGGCATGTTGGTCCACACAATGGGCCATCAACACCTGCTGAGGGTGTGTCTCCTGTGCGCAGGTCAGCCTTCAGTTTCCTGATCCGGTGTCATGCTTCTTTGGTGATTGTGCATGCATTGTCTCTGGGTGTGCCATGTGACACTGGACACTCCTTACTTTACACACACGCCTGTTGCAGTTGTCCTTCTGACATCCTAGTCTTTGTGTGCAAATTCTGGCATTTTGCAAGGAGATGCCGCCTGCTGCTGCAGCCCCTGCAGCAAGGGCCCACAGAGTATCCAGATTTGGCAACACACACGCCTCCAAGATGATCCTCACTTCCTCCCTCCACCCATTCATTTGGCTGTCCTCAGCTTGCCTATGCCACTGTTGCCACCACGCGGTGCCAAAGGCTGGACCATCAGCACATGCAAGGTGCACATTGCACCACCATCCTGTCCTTGCATAACCCACATCACACTACAGTGTGATGTAGCAGCCACACTCCGAGCCATGTCCATCCGCACATCTAACGCCTGCTGTCAGACATAGCCTGGGCACACACACGACACCTTTGCATGCTGAGTGTGCAACTCCAACTGCCTACACTGCACTGCCCCGCCTTCCAGGCCCTGTCACACCAACCAGGTCACGTCCCTAATACTCCCCACCGGCTCTGTAGCCCAGCAAGGGCATGGGAGAGGGACTCAAGGCTTCAGCATGTAGTATGGTGTCATCGTCTGGGACATGGCACAGGTATCATCTCTCAGCATGTCAATCTACAGAGTGTCCAGGACCCCCCTCTCCACCATCACATGCGCACAGCACCTCATCATCAGCTCGTATGCCATTGACAGCCAGGTTCTCCTCACCCTCAACAAAGACACAGACATTGGCAGTTCCATCATTCAAGTATGCATGAGATCCATTGATGAATGGCTGAACACGAGCCACCTGAGGCTGGACTTGTACAGGACTGAGGTGATCATCTGAGGATTGTCCCCTTCCAGCTGGGTCAAGTGCTTGTGTCCCACCCGCAAGAGCCCTGCACAAGCACCCAGTGGCCACACACACAAGATGGTGTGCATCATGTTTGGCTCGCTCACATTTGCCATGCTAGTCCACAGCATCTGTACCTCATGCTGCAACGCCCTCTGCATTATGCACATGTTCCACAGATGGATCCACTCCAAGAAAAGACAGACCATCCCCCAGGTCCATGACAACATCCGTGTCAAATACTGCCCTGCCCTCTACGGAGCAAGTACATCCAAACTCCCAGGAAACTTGTCCACATCCATGGTGCATCTGCACACCTCAGCTTCAACACCCTGCACCCCAGCCACCTCACCGTCCACCATAGATAGCTGCAATGGATCACTGTCTACTGCAGGATGACCTCCACACTCAGGAGGCAGTCCACAACCCTGACCCCAAACCAACCTTGTACGTCTGTCATCCTAGATCCCCTTGGGCCATCTCTGTGCATCCAACCTTGCCCTGGCCACCGTTCTTCACATCCACCGTACTCCAGCATACAGGACATTGTTCTCACACCTGGCCACACATACCTGGGACTCCCTCCCCGGGAACCTCCACATGAGCCATGACCTCTACGCCTTGATGATAATCTCCCAAATAGGTCTGTCCGCACAGTTTTGCAAGCCTCCCTCAGCAGCCAGAGGCCATCACAGGTGAGTGTTGTGCTCCATGCCTACATTGAATGATACCTTGTGACCCATGTGTGTCGTGTACCAGACTCTGATCCCAGGGTATGGATGGCTGGAGTTAGTTCAACACTCAGGCATAGTTTGACATTTCCACACACATATGTGGTTGAATAATGCAAAATGACAGGAACGTCTCATGACCAAAGTAATATATTTATTTGCGGTGGGGTACGTGTTTTGGTAGATGAAATTAGGTGCTCTACCGGGGGAATAGAATCCAAAGTTCACAGGGGGAGATGGTATCCTTGGCATTGGAAGTCATCAGAGTCTAGGGCACAGTGTTGGTCATCATTGGTCAGACTGTGACCAGCAAGTCCATGTGGCAGAGCATGTCATTGGATGAGGTGCTGCTGTTGCGCCAGAGGGCCAGGTGCCAGGCCAGGTGACCTGGGAGATGTGGATGGTCCGCTGACTCTCACGGTCTTTTCCGTGGACGACCCACCTTCCTCCGGGGACCCTCAGATGCAGGCCTTGACGATGTTTGGGACGCTCCATCAGACGAATCCTCCTCCTCCTCCTCCCTCCCTGTGTCTGGTGCTGGTCTATGCCTGGTGGCACAGGGAGGGTTGCCCATGCTTTGGGCGATCTGACAGAGTGATTGGCTCATGTCCCTATGCACCGCCAGGAGCTCAGCCAGTCTTGCCTCCATCCTTCCTTGGTGTTGTTGATGACTGGCATGATGCTCGACCTGCAGGTTCTTTATCTCATCGAGGGTCCCCTGCATCTCTGAGAGAATCAACATGACCTGGTTGATGCCTCTGGTGTCACGCCGGTATGTGTCGAGGATGTTGCGTATGTGTGACATACCTTTGTCCTGAGCTGGCTGGTCAGGTTCGCGCCTCCGCCTGCCTCTACTCCCACCACCCCTGCCCACTTGAGCCTGGCCTGCCCTTGTGGGCACATCGGGTCTACGGGACCCCTGAGGGATGGCATTTAAAGGGTTGCCTGCCTCCTCCTGTGTGCCCGGAGAACCTTGTCTCTCCTGGTCAGACTGGCTCTGTTGTTCAGTGCGATCAGGGCTCCTGGGCGTGTCCTGAGATGTGGCAGGAATGGGGGGGTGGTTGGCACAGATGTACCTGATGCAGGTGCTGCAGGGGCTTGGGCACCAGAGGGTCTAGGTTGGTCGTCGCTGCCGGTGGGATCATCTTCACGCGGAGCCTGGGACTGTGATTCTTCCCCCCAGTGTTGGGGGGCAATCAACGACGTTGCCCTGTGTGTGAGAGAGAGATGTTAATGGTGTTTCATGCAACATCTATGTTTCATACATATTCAAGTTGACACAGTTCCTCCAGGTAGTTGGATGTGCCTAGCATTCCTCTCAATGTCCACTTGGGGATGGGTATGTTGCGGGGGACAGATTGGGATTTTCTCCTGAGTGTTTGACCTGTAGATTGTTGGCTATGATGCTTATTTGGCTATGGATTGGTCTTGTTGTGTCACATGTCCATTGTGGGAGTGTGTAAATTCGTTGCCTGCCCCGGGGGTGTGTGCTTGTGTTGGGGGGGGGGGTGTGACCGGGCCTGCTGTTGTGTGTAGTGTGAGTTGTCATTGGGTCTCCCAGGTGATGTGTCTGTCCCCTCATGGTGCATGCTGGCATGACAGTGAGTGTGAGTTCCTGTGCTAGATACCTGTGCTTGTGGAGTTGGTGTTTGAGTGTACAGTGTTTCAGGAGGGCCTTGTACTGCATACAGCAGGGCCAAGTGTCAGCTACCTTGTCAGTACTTTGCCAGTCCCTGTGCATTGTGCATGGGTATGTATCTATGCCATATGGGCTGAGGGCATTGGTGTCTGCGTCTCATTTTCACAATGTGTTGTGTGGGGCCCACCCTCCCAGCCTCCCGGACATCCAGTCTTGTGTTTGTGGTTGTTGAAGCCTTGGACATGGCCTTGCCTTGATTTGTGAAGGGTGCATGGAGACGTTAGTGGCATGAGCGTGGTTTTTGAGTGTGGTTGTGTGCGGTGAGTGCTTGGGGGAAGTTGCGTGCATTTGGTGTATATGTGGTGTGGACCCCATTGCCCCCATGTTACGTAAGTTGTTTGTGTACTCACCAGGCTCTGCGACTCCTTCGACTCCGTGTACTCCCACCGGCAGTAGCAGGGCCATCACCTTCTCCTCCCAGGGATGGTAGTGTACGGGTCTGCGGGGCGGCCCACCTCCAGTGATGTTACTCTGGGCATATTCTTCGTTCATTTTCCTCTTGACCGCCCTGCGCAGATCGTACCACCTGGCTTGGCATTCATGCCTGGTCCTTCGGATGGGCGCAACAGCATTCACCTTATCGACAATCCTCTGCCACATGGCAGATTTTTCAGCTATGCTGGTCTGATTGACCAATGTTCCAAACAGCTGTGGCTCGACTCTGATGACTTCGTTGACAAGGAGGTCCAGCTCCGCCGTTGTGAACTTTGGATTCTTGTCTGTGGGCATGGTGTGGGGTGTGGGTGTGGATGGTTGTGGGTGTGTGTGTGTGAATGTGAAGAGGGGGATGTTTGTGAAGGAGGTTGTGTGAAGGTGTGTGAGTGAAGGTGTAGTGAAGGTATCAGTAATGTAGAGTTGTTTCTCTGTGGGGTCTGGCAGCAGTGGGTCTGTTGCAAAGGCTCATGGGTTGTGTGTGTGGGCCCTTTTTATTGGTCCATTTTTGGGTGTGACTGTGTTTGAATTTTGGTGGGTGTGTTATAAGAGGTGGTTGTGATTTAGGGCCTCTGTTTGCCTGTTTGGATCTGCCAGGTCAGTCATTGAGATGTATTTTGTCATGTAGACGTGTTTTGTGGTGTTGTGCGAGTCGAATTGACCCTCCTTGTGCTGTTTTACAGTGTCCTGGTTCTGTAAGAGTCTTTTTCGCGTAGGTACGGTCCGTACATACGCGATGCTGGGTGAGGGTGCTGGGGTACGGTGTTGGAGTGCGGCGAGTACATGCGGTGGGGGTACGGAGGCGTACACGTGCAGGCCTGGTGTACGGCGCATACATGCGGAGGTACGGCACGTTCATGCGGGGGTAAGGCGCGTACATGGGAAGGTACGGCGCGTACAGGTGCGGGCCTGGGGTACGGCGCGTACATGCGGAGGTACGGCGCGTACTTGCGGGGGTACGGCACGTACATGGGGAAGGCGCGTACATGGGGGTACGGCACGTACATGGGGGGGTACGGCGCATACAGGTGCGGGGCTGGGGTACAGTGCAGACAGGAGGGTAAGGTGCGTACATGGGGGGGTACGGCACGTACATGGGGGGTACGGTGCATACAGTTGCGGGGCTGGGGTACAGTGCGGGCAGGGTGGTGTACGATGCTGACATATTGGGGGGTGGGGGGGCTGTACGGCTCATACACGGGCATAAGTTTACCCGTGTACATGTGTGCTACTGCGTTGGCTCCGTACGGGCCATTTTACGTGCGATTGTGTATTCAGACGGACGGTCGGGATCGTACTTGCGCGCTCGGACTTGTGTTTTACGATTTGCACGTAAAAATGTCCGGCTCACTCTCGTACACTTCCTGACGATATTCGGACGTAAAAACTTTCCGACAACCTCTCGTACACTTTTCCCAATGCTATTCGTAGATATTTTTCACGTACTGGGACAGCCACCAAGATGTTGTCTGTCATGGAAGGAATAGGGTGGAGTTCCCACAGATACAATGCCCACAATTGTGAGTCAGGTGTTCAAATACCCAGCAGAACAAGTACCATATGTGTGCTAGGCTGGGATTACACACATGCATTGTGCGGAAAAGGGACAATTTCTCCATGAAGGCATGGCAAAATAATCCAAACACAAGTACAGTGAGTACCAAGGATGGCACAGACGATGCAGACATTGCTGAGCAGGCATGGCCGGAGTTGAAGGGATCCATCACCAACAAAGGAAATGTAGACACAGGGCAAAACAATAATTGTGCAACCCTCTGCAGGGGAGATGTCAGGTGCCACAGAGGAAGGAACACTCCTAGGGACAATGTCTCCAAACACAAAGAGCAGACACGACCAAAGATTCTTTGCAGAGACCTTGTGAGGGCACGCAGATACCAGGTTCCACCCCATGAGATGCAGACTACAACATTTCCATGAAACAAAACACATTCCCACAACCCCAAATCCTGGAGCCTCAGCATCAACATCAATACATGAAATGCAAGACTTTTCAAAACGGAAAAGAAAATGTTTTATTCAGCATGAAAAAATAAAATGTAGTAAAGAACACTATGTACAAAGGCCAATGGCCAGTCCAGATATGAAGTCCTGGGGGGACACATGGCCACGCGTCTCCCCTAGCTTGCCTGCACATACTAAACCTCTGGTTCAGCGACTGGGGGTGCATCATGTGGGGAAGGACCAGGCACCGCAGGGACAGGAGGGGGAAGGGTAGGTGTGGTGGGTGCAGGGATGGACGACTCCACCACAGGGGGTGGGGCAGTTCCAAAGGTGGAGGCTAGCTCGGCGCTGCACACTTCTGCCAGATCTTCAAGCGTCTCCCCTGCACCCGGAGAAACAACAGGCTCCAAGGAGGGGGGGGGGTCGGAGGGATGGCCTGCAGTGCTACTGGGGGAGGTGGTGGACAGGCTGGGGGACTTAACTCCCCTACCCGTGGAGTGCCTTGACCGTTTGTGGCCAGGTGAACTAGTGGGGCTGAGGCCCAGCCCAGCGAAGTAGGCCTCCTTCTCTGATTCTGGGGCAGGGGAGCCAAGGAGAGTGACATCGGAGGGACTGGGGGGTGAGTCATGTGGACGAGGACTGTGGCTGCGTGCCTGCCTGTGTGCCCCAGACCCAGTGGGTGTGCCTGCTTCCCCCTGAGTGTGCGTGTCAGGAGGTGTGCGCTTGCCCTTACGTGGTGGTGTGCTGCTTCTGTCTGGTGGGGTGCATGTGTGTGGATGTCTTGGTGTGCTTGGGAAAGGCATGGGTGTGGGACTTGTGGATGGTGCAGGGGTGGGGGGGACGCAGCTCTGCAGGTGACACACTACTGCCGTCAGTGACGAGTCCAGGGACCTCAGCAACATGCGTTGGTCAGACATGCCCTCCATGTACGACACCATCTGGGTCAGCAGTCTGGTGTGGCCATGGAGGACAGTCAGGATCGATGTCTGCCCAACTTGCAACTGCCGCTGAATGTCCACAGGCTCGGCAGTGAGGGCAGCAGGGGGGACAAGGGCAGGGGGTGCGGTGCCTGGCACGAAGGAGACATGTGGTCGCTTAGCACGGACAGAAGGGACCCGAGCAAGTGGGAGGGCGGTGATGGGAATGGAGGGGGCGGTGATGGATGGAGTGCTGCTGCCAGCTGTAGGAGCAGCCTCCGCCCCCTCAGGGAGTTCAGCCTCGGACCCGTCAGCCTCGTAGTCAGTGTTGGTACTGGGCAGGTCCTCCGCCTCACTCCCCTTGCCCTCCGTGCCACTAGATTCCGCTGACTCCTCAGCAGTGGTGGCACCAGTGCTCGATCCCTCCTCCACGCCCGTGCCGGTGTCTCCCTCGGTGTCCTCCGATGATGCTGTGGGCAAGGTGAAGAGACAGGCAAAAATCAGTCACCTGTATACATCTAACACATGTGTCCAAACAAAATAGGCAACAGTGCATAACAGGAAAGGCATCATGAGTAACATCTAGAATACTCCTCACATATGTAAGCCCTGCACTCCCCAGTTGGTTGACCCACCATGCCACTTGGAAAAAATGAAAATTAGGACACAACAGCAAATAACTTGAAATCCCAAGATCCTGAGAAGCTAGTGTCTGGGATCATTTGAGCAAGACTATGAAGGCATGCCACCTCTTCTTCACTGTGAACACAACAGTAATGTTGCACCCAAGGCCAAATACCACATGCCAATGCAGAAGGTGTCCCCACACTCAGAGACCTGTGAGTACTTAGGAAAACCCAAATAAATACATTGTGATTCCTGGAGAATCACAACCCTTTACACAATGGACATGTCTAGAATGTGTGAATGTGCCACTTTGTGAACAGAACACACATGTGTCTGTATAACAGAAGTCACACAAGGAGGTGCACACCAAACTACATGTACACAGTCATTGTCTGAGCTGCCAGACTCATTCAAATAAGCCACTGTTAGGCAGAAATGGGGTATCAGTAAGTACATATACATGGCACCCCGGTGGTGTGGATGACTTGACACTCGTAAGTTGGTATCAGCAACAACCAAGGACTAACCTAAATGCAACCACACTGTGGGAACATGTATATGTTTGAACTCTAAACAAGCTTTGTTCAAACTGTGCCGTACTTTAAAATGTGCCAGCGGGTCCCAGGAAAGTGTAAAGGTGGTGTCTTGTGCACTTCCTTGGGAGACATCTGTCATTCAGGCACATTATTGTCCTTCACAACAAAACAACAATGTCAAGCATATGAAACATTGAGACATGTTGACAGGTGTAGTGATTGCCAAGGGACAATTTCTCTGAGTAACAACTTGAATAATTTCATTTGTCACATGGCTATCCGTCACCTGATTACACAGTTGGCTACACATATGACCTACTGACTGTCATCTGGAGTGGCACACATGTCCACACCCAGGACAATGAATAATCTAATGGGCCTGCAATTGTTTTGTAAAAAAGCCTAGCTGTACTGTGGGGACACCCTCATGGCAAGCCAGAATGTACCCACAGATGTCAGCACACAAAGTCACAACTGTGTAGCATCTGAACCACACACAGGTGCAAAAAATGTACAAGCAGGATACATGATTGTCAAAAACTGACACAGCCTACGAAGCACAAACATTAAGCACTGGCCAACATCACGGGGGCACTGCACTGTGACTTTCTGTAATGCGAATTAGCACACACAAGTCAGAACTGGCAATGAAAAATCACGGTTGAAAATGAACGCCCCTCCCGCACACACCCACCCATACCTGAGTCAATGTGACTGATACCGATCAAGAAGTGACACCTCTTATTCATGGTTACAATAACTGTGCTTGAAAACTCGCTTCATTGACACAACATCACCTTGTAGGGCTGGCAAAACATATTTGTCACAAACAACCATCAACAGATTGTTGTGAATAGCCACACAGGCACTGCCCAGTGTGAGTATGCACAAGGAAACGGGTGTATCCCTGTCCAGTGGACACATGTAGCACACATGTGAAAATACAACCTAGGCCAGGGAAGAATGCCACAGAGGCAGGGCCATGCTGAACCCACAGTGAATGTGCACAGTGTTGGATGACACACATGATTAGGAGGGCAGGCTGTGTCAGGGGACTGTAGTGGGCACACTGCTCCATGGTCCTGGAATGAGCTGACTGTAACAGGAGCAACCGTCCCGGCACTATGCATATCTCCCACTCATGCATATCATGTCTGAGGCCCCAACATTGGTAATGCATGCTGCAAGTCTGTTCTTTTGAAACCTCACACTCCTATGTTGAGACTCAGCATCAGTGCCAATAATTATGCACCCCCAAATGACTGAACAGGACAGGACACAAGCAGACCACCCCCACACATGATGCTGGAAGCAGTGTGCACCTTGATGAACTGGCAGCCTAGATGACCAAGTGCAATAGTGATAACACACAGACCAGGTAACACATGTCAAGGAGGGGAAGGGAGGAAGAACAGCACAGATTGGCTTGGGGGATCCGGATATGCACTTCAGATATATACCCTGGCAGTGTCTCCAGGCGACTGAGCAGCAACAAAAGCTGGCCACACACAACAAACACACATGTACCTACCCCCTTCCTGCTGCTGTAACTCCTGTATCCGCCTATCCAGGTCAGGGAAGACCACCGCCAGGACACGCTTCATTTGGTGGGTCAGGCGCCAGCGCCCGCCATGCTTGCGGGGAGCCTCCTCCTTCAGCATGACCCGGGCAATCCTCCGGGTCCAGCACCGGACGTCCTGCCATCTCTTCCTCACTTGTGGCAGGCGCCGACTGCGACCCTCCACCGATTGAACGGCCTTGACGGCCTCCTTCCAGATCTTCCCCTTATGGTCGGCGGTTACCTGTGAGGATGACAGAGTGGGACAACATCACTACACCTGCACCATGTCACAGAGACACACATTTTAACATCTTTGATTTGTTGAACAGGGCACAGTATGCTGGCAAGTAATATCACCTTAGTCATAGGGACATTTGCCACTGTGGACGCACCAATGCACTACATGGCATAGTAAGTACACAGGTGGCATGAGGGGTGCAAACCAATTCCTGATCTTGGCACACACTGTGCATCCCAAGCAACACAAGGCTGATGGCCAGCACCGCAAAGCAGTCACATGCCCCAGGCCACTGACGAAACCGCAGCAGAGTACACAGACACACACAAGCACAGATCAATCACCTGCCATTGTCAACAGTGGATACAAAGCTCACTCTGCACATGTGCCACTTGCCAGGGGGGTGTCACAGGTGTGGGGCTCGCTCAGCAAGTCAGACACACAGCACGGCTTCCTTCTCACATCAGATGGGTCGAGCAGTTGCCTCCTCCATGCAGCTGTGGTGCAACACTCCACATAGACACTCACCCACATGACAAGGAACATTCACACACATCAATGTCCAGGGGGCGTACACATCATTTGGACACTCTCACCACTCTCACCACAGCTCCACTCAACTCACACACATCTGTGGGTGCAGTCACCTGTCACACCGGGGTGACCACTGTATCACCGCAGGACGATAGAACAAGAATGCCCAAGAGAATTAGCCAGGATGAATGTGCCATGCACTATGCAGTGAATGTCACAGTAAGCACAATGCAAGTGAGGAGTGCACACATGAACTACATCAAGCCCTGCATGAGAGACATAAGCCGTTCACCCCCCTGGGACCCACTCTAAACAACATTGCATGTCTGTCACACCTGGACACAATGACAGAAGTGACAGACACAAAAAAGGTGCCCAGGCAAAGGTAGTGGAGTCAGCACTCACCTCACCTGCACAACTATAGTGATAGGGGCGTACTCACGCATGTACGGCCCGTACACACGTGAGTACGGGCCGTACACACGCATGTACGGGCCGTACACGCGTGAGTATGGCCCCTATCACTATGGCCTATGGTAACACAACTATAGTGATGGGGCCGTACTCACACGTGTACGGGCCGTACACGCGTGAGTACGGCCCCTATCACTATGGCCTACGGTAACACAACTATGGTGATAGGGGCCGTACTCCCGCGTGTACGGCCCGTACACGCGTGAGTACGGGCCGTACACACGTGTGTACGGGCCGTACACGCGTGAGTACGGCCCCTATCACTATGGCCTACGGTAACACAACTATATTGATAGGGGCCGTACTCACACATGTACGGCCCGTACACGCGTGAGTATGGCCCCTATCACTATGGCCTACGGTAACACAACTATAGTGATAGGTGCCGTACTCACGCGTGTACGGCCCGTACTCACGCGTGTACGGCCCGTACACGCACGTGTACGGGCCGTACACACGGCCTCAGAGCCTGTGTACTGCGTTTCACAGCTTACAGTGGTGATAGGAGGCGCACACGAAAGGAATGGAGGTGTCAGACTCGCACAAGGCTGTACATCAAGTCATTGTCAGTGCAGTCCTTCATGTGCAGGGCCTAGGTGTGTCAGTCAGTGATGTGGCACATGTCTCCTCATGTTGTGGCACAATAGATGTGTGATGAGCTGTTTACACATGTCATGTGTGATGGGGCACTATGTGGCACACTTCCCCTTCACACTTTGCACATGTGTGCATGTAGTACAAACGTGTCAAGCACTGCATCACTGGTATGCCACAGTCACCAACACCCGCAACTGTCCCCTGATGGCAGGTACACGGATAATTTCACCTGACATGTGACTACCAGTGTGCCACGATGTGACTATGTCATGTGTGTGTCATGTGTTCCCATGAGCTTGCAGTTGGTGTTCCGTCAACTCCATCTGCTGTTGCAGCATCCAACATGTGTCTGTGTGCATATGTGCATGGCACACAATTACGCACACCATGCCACATGTGCAATACCACATGACATGTGTCTGCATGCATCGAACATGGTATTGCGACCTAAGGACATATCTGCGTTGTCTCAATGCCTGGGTTATCAGCATTTGACATGTACCCCTTCATGGAAAGGTGTGTGATCTGCCCTTTCTAAATGACATCTGACCTGTGCGTCTAGCTTCCTGCCTGCTGTCTGTATGAGATTAAATCCTTCAAATGCAGATATGTGGATGTCTGTCACTCCTGTAATGTGTCTGGCTGTTCACTTACACTGGCACACAGCTCGTTTCATGGCATGTCACGTCGACCTTGCAAATAAACTATTGTAGCTGGCTCTTTGTAGGAGTATCACCTTGCTGGCATACGTGTGCTGGATGTATTGCACAGACCAGACTCTGTATTTAGCAGATGTGTATTAGCTGTTGAACATGTGCTCATTTCATTGACATTGTTGTTGTGATGTACTCGCTCATCGTTATTCCTTCCAAATCTCTGCAGGGCACCGCCTCTCCCCCGACCAATGCCAGACCTGGGTGCCATGCGTGAACATGACTGCATCCGAAGATACTGCTTCTCGCAAGAGTTGATTGAGCGCTTGACCACCTGGCTGGAACCACACCTCCAACAGCGACACAGGTATCCTACTGCTCTGACCTCCAAGATGAAGGTGATGGCAGCCCTACATTTTTTTGCCACCCGTACCTTTCAATTCACCATAGCTGATGTCAGTGGCATGTCCCAGACAATGTTCAGCCGTGTCCTGCATGATGTTTTAGAAGCCATGTTGGAGCACCTGGATGAATTCATCCATTTTCCCACTCGTGAACAGTTGACAGGTGTCAAGGGTGAGTTCTATGCCCTGGGAGGGATGCCTCATGTAATTGGGGCCATTGATGGGACACATGTGGCTTTGGTACCACCACAGGAACAGGAGGTAGCCTTTCGGAACCGCAAACATTACCACTCTATTAATGCCCTTGTGGTGTGTCTACCTAACATGTGGATTTCCCATGTCTGTGCCTGTTTTCCAGGGTCAGCACACGATGCCTACATCATGAGGCGTAGCAGGGTGCCAGAAATGATGCTGCGGCTGCACGACGAACGAGCATGTCTTGTTGGTGGGTATACTCTGTTTGTCCTCTGCTTAGCGGTATCTTTGTATCTTACGGCATGTCCTGACCCACTTCTTCACATGATGTTTCCATGTAGGGGACCCTGGCTATCCCAACATGCCATGGCTGATGACGCCTCTCCGCAATTCCAGAACAGCCGCAGAACTCCGTTACAACGACGCCCATGGGCAGACCAGGCGTGTGATTGAGAGGACGTTTGGACTCCTGAAGAGCCGATTCCGGTGCCTCCACAAGACCGGTGGGTCCCTCTCATATGCCCCAGGGAAGGTCTGCAAAATCTTCCTTGTGTGCTGCATGCTGCACAACATGGTAGTGGAGAAGGCAGTGCCACTCATCCTGGATCCCGATGAGCAGGAACATCCACCCGTGGAGGATGAAGGGCTCGGGCACGAGGAAAGTGAGGAGGAGGAGGAGGACATCCGGAGTCAGCTCATCCGCAACTTCTTCTCATAATGGTGAGTCCCTGTGCACGCTTTGAGCCTTGTGTGGCATGTGTTGCAATGTGTGTGTCCAGCTGACTGTGTGCTATGTGACTTGGAGGTGTGTTCTGATGTGTCATTCAAGTGATGATGTAATTCCACACATTTTAGCTGGGACACTAATTTGTCCAATTAGCATGGTGACAACATCATTCCTGTAGAGTACATGTCCATGTCTGCCGATAACTAGCTCTTTGCTGACTTGTGGTGTGTCTGTCATCCACAGTGTCTTGCGCCTGTCGTCTGCTCGTGTCATTGTTGGCCTCCAGCTATTCCTCATGAGTATTGCAACGTGTGCTGAATCAGCGTTCCATGCATGGACATGGTGAAAATTCATTTTGGGTAAGGAGTGCAACCAGGCATTTTGTGGGTGGTACGTGTTTGTTTTATGTTGGGACTGCTCCTGTGCATGTTGTGTTACCATGCATACCTGTCGACTCACCATGGAGCACATGACATGTGGCATGGCTCCCATGACTTGATATTCACCCTTCCTGACAGTCATCTGTAATGTTTTGTGGAATGTGATGTAGGCATCAATGTGTGTAAAACGTCCCTCAGGAACTTACGGGATGCTGATGGTGGACATAGTGTGGGACATCCCCTTAAGAGGCTCAATGGTGAATTGCAGACTCTCCGTGTGGAGCAAGGTTTGTTTGGCTCACCCACTTCACTTGTGTGCCAGCCCAGTAGGATTTTACACATCTGTGTGTTGCAGGGGGTGTCCATTGTAGGTCCCACATGGTCAGAGGAATGACCTGTGAGTCTGTTCAAAAGGATGCATTTCCCTTAGTGTGAGCCTGAGTGATAAAGGTATTCCTCACACTCCAAGGTGCCTCATCTCTGTCAATGCTGGTCTCTTGCCACTTTGCATGCGGCATCTCTGGCATAGTTGTGAAAGATTGTGCATAGGAGTCCATGTGTGGTTTAGCAACATGCATGCAGTTCCTCATGGATAATGATCCCTATTGTGCATGAAGTCCATGGTTGTGTATGTATTTTGGCATGTTGGTCCACACAATGGGCCATCAACACCTGCTGAGGGTGTGTTTCCTGTGCGCAGCTCGGCCTTCAGTTCCCTGATCCGGTCTCATTCATCTTTGGTGTTTGTGCATGCATTATCTCTGGCTGTGCCATGTGGAACCGGACACTCCTTCCTTTACACACGCCTGTTGCAGTTGTCCTTCTGTCATCCTAGTCTTTGTGTGCAAATTGTGGAATATTTTCCTGGACATGCCGCCTGCTGCTGCGGACCCTGCAGCAAGGGCCCACAGAGTATCCTGATTTGGCAACACACACGCCTCAAAGATGCTCCTCACTTCCTCCCTCCACCCATTCATTTGGCTGTCCTCAGCTTGTCTATGCTACAGTTGGCGCCACGCGGTGGCAAAGGCTGGACCATCAGCACATGCAACGTGCACATTGCACGACCCTCATGTCCTTGCATAACCCACATCACACTACAGTCTGATGTAGCAGCCACACTCAAAGCAATGTACTTCCGCAAATCTACCGCCTGCTGTCAGACATACCCTAAGCACACACACGACAGGTTTGCATGCTGAGTGTGCAACTCCAACTGCCTACACAGCGGGGCCACGCCTTCCAGGTCCTGTCACACCAACCAGGTCATGTCCCTCCTACTCCCCACCGGCTGTGTACCCCAGCAAGGCCATGGGAGTGGGACTCAAGGCTTCTGCATGTAGTATGGTGTCATCGTCTGGCACATGGCACAGGTATCATCTCTCAGCGTGTCAATCCACAATGTGTTCAGGACCCCCTCTCCACCATCACATGCACACAGCACCTCATCAGCTCAAATGCCATTGACAGCCAGGTGCTCCTCACCCTCACCAAATATGCAGACATTGCCAGTTCCATTATTCCTGAATGCATGAGATCCATTGATGAATGGCTGTACATGAGCCACCTGAGGCTGGACTTGTACAGGACTGAGGTGATCATCTGAGGATTGTACCCTTACAGCTGGGTCAAGTGCTTGTGTCCCACCCGCAAGAGCCCTGCACAAGCACCCAGTGGCCACACATACAAGATGGTGTGCATGATGTATTGCTCGCACACATTTGCCATGTCAGTCCACAGCATCTGTACCTCATGCTGCAAGGCCCTCTGCATTATGCACATGATCCACAGATAGATCCACTCCAAGGAAAGACAGACCATCCCCCATGTCCACGACAACATCCGTGTCAAATACTGCCCTGCCCTCTACGGAGCACGTACATGCAAACTTCCGGGAAACTTGTCCACATCCAGGGTGCATCTGCACACCTCAGCTTCAACTTCCTGCGCCCCAGCCACATCACCGTCCATCATAGATAGCTGCAATGGATCACTGTCTTCTGCAGGATGACCTCAACACTCCCCACCCACACTCAGGAGGCAGTCCACAACCCGACACAAAACCAACCTTGTACATCTTGTCATACGAAACCCCGTTGGGCCATCTCCGTGCATCCGACCTTGCCCTGGCCACCTTTCTTCACATCCACTGTACTCCAGCATGCAGGACATAGTTCTCCCACCTGCCCACACATACCTGGGACTCCCTCCCAGGGAACCTCCACATGAGCCATGACCTCTACGCCTTAATGATAATCTTCTAAATAGGTCTGTCCGCACAGTTTTGCAAGCCCCCCTCAGCAGCTTGTGGCCATCACAGGTGAGGGTTCTGCTCCATGCCTGCTTTGAATGATACCTTGTGACCCATGTGTGTCCTGTACCAGACTCAGATCCCAGGGTATGGCTGGCTGGAGTTAGTTCAACACTCAGGCATAGTTTGACATGTACACACACATATGTTGTGGAATTAAGCTACATGTCAGCAACGTCTCATGAACCAAATATTATTTTTATTTGCGGTGGGGTACGTGTGTTGGTAGGTGAAATTAGGTGCTCTACCGGGGGAATAGAATCCAAAGTTCACAGGGGGAGATGGTATCCTTGGCATTGGAAGTCATCAGAGTCCAGAGCACAGTGTTGGTCATCATTGGTCAGACTGTGACCAGCAAGTCCATGTGGCAGAGAATGTCATTGGATGAGGTGCTGCTGTTGCGCCAGAGGGCCAGGTGCCAGGCCAGGTGACCTGGGGGATGTTGATGGTCCGCTGACTCTCACGGTCTTTTCCGTGGACGACCCACCTTCCTCCGGGGACCCTCAGATGCAGGCCTTGATGATGTTTGGGACGCTCCGTCGGATGAATCCTCCTCCTCCTCCTCCCTCCCTGTGGCTGGTGCTGGTCTGCATCTGCTGTCACGGGGAGGGTTGCCCATGTTGTCGGCAATCCGACGGAGTGAATGGCTAATGTCCCTTTGCACCGCCAGGAGCTCAGCCTGTCTTGCCTCCATCCGTCCTTGGTGTTGTTGTTGACTGGCATGTTGCTCGGCCTGCATGTTCTTGATCTCGTCGAGGGTCCCCTGCATCTCTGTGAGTCTTGACACTACCTGGCTGATGCCCCTGGTGTCATGCCGGTATGTGTCCAGGATGTTGCATATGTGGGACATACCGGTTCCCTCAGCTGGCTGGTCAGGTTCGCGCCTCCGCCTGCCTCCACTCCCACCACCCCCACCCACTTGAGCCTGGCCTGCCATTGTGGGCACATCGGGTCTACGGGACCCCTGAGGGATGGCATTTGCAGGGTTGCCTGCCTCCTCCTGGGCGCCCGGAGAACCTTGTCCCTCCTGGTCAGACTGGCTCTGTTGTTCAGTGCGAGCAGGGCTCCTGGGTGTCTCCTGGGATGTGGCAGGAATGGGGGTGGTGGTTGGCACAGATGTACCTGACGCAGGTGCTGCAGGGGCTTGGGCACCAGAGGGGCCAGGTTGGTGAGGGTCATCCACGGAGTGGTGAGAGCCGTCGCTGCCGGTGGGGTCATCTTCACGCCGAGCCGGGGACTGTGATTGTTTCCCCCCAGTGTTGGGGGGAGTTCTACGACGTTGCCCTGTGTGTGAGAGAGAGACAATGTTAATGCTGTTTCATGCGACATCCATGTTTCATACATATTCATGTTGTCACAGTTCTTCCAGGTAGTTGGATGTGCCTAGCATTCCTCTCAATGTCCACTTGGGGATGGGTATGTTGCGGGGGACAGATTGAGATGTTCTCCTGAGTGTTTGACCTGTAGAAATTAGGCTAGGATGCTTATTTGGCTTTGGATTGGTCTTGTGTCACATGTCCATTGTGAGAGTGTGTAAATCCGTTGCCTGCCCCGGGGGTGTGTGCTTGTGTAAGGGGGGTGTGTGTGACCGGGCCTGCTGTTGGGTGTAGTGTGATTTGTCATTGGGTCTCCCAGGTGATGTGTCTGTCCCCTCATAGTGAATGCTGGCATGACAGTGAGTGTGAGTTCCTGTGCTAGTTACCTGTGCTTGTGTAGTTGGTGTTTGAGTGTACAGTGGTCCCAGGAAGGCCTTGTGCTGCATACAGCAGGGCCAAGTGTCAGCTACCTTGTCAGTACTTTGCCAGTCCCTGTGCATTGTGCATGGGTATGTACCTATGCCATATGGGCTGAGGGCATTGGTGTCTGCTTCTCATTTTCATAATGTGTTGTGTGAGGCCCACACTCCCAGCCTCCCGGACATCCAGTCTTGGGTTTGTGGTTGGTGTAGCCTGGGACATGGCATTGGCTTGATTTGTGAATGGTGCATGGAGACGTTGGTGGCATGAACGTGGTTTTTGGGTGTGGTTGTGTGCGGTGAGGGCTTGGGGGAAGTAGCGTGCATTTAGTGTATTTGTGGTGTGGATGGCATTCCCCCCATGTTACGTGAGTTGTTTGTGTACTCACCAGGCTCTGCGACTCCTTGGACTCTGTGTACTCCCATCGGCGGAAGCGTGGCCATCACCTTCTCCTCCCAGGGATGGTAGTGTACGGGTCTGCGGGGCAGCCCGCCTCCAGTGATGTGACTCTGGGCATATTCCTCATTCATCTTCCTCTTGACTGCCCTGCGCAGATCGTACCACCTGGCTTGGCATTCATGCCTGGTCCTTCGGATGGGCGCAACAACATTCACCTTATCGACGATCCTCTGCCACAGGCTGGTTTTTTGGGCTATGCTGGTCTGTCTGACCAATGTTCCAAACAGCTGTGGCTCGACTCTGATGACTTCGTTGACAAGGAGCTCCAGCTCCGCCATTGTGAACTTTGGATTCTTGTCTGTGGGCATGGTGTGGGGTGTGGGTTTGGATGGTTGTGGGTGTGTGGGTGTGAATGTGACAGTGTGTGTGTGAATGTGATTTGGGGTGTTTGTGAAGGAGGTTGTGTGAAGGTGTGTGAGTTAAGGTGTAGTTAAGGGCTCAGTAAGGTGCAGTTGTTTGTGTGTGGGGTCTGGCAGCAGTGGGTCTGTTGCAAAGGTTCATGGGTTGTGTGTGGGCCCTTTTTATTTGTCCATTTTTGGGTGTGGCTGTGTTTGAATTTTGGTGGGTGTGTTATAAGAGGTGGTTGTGAGTTTGGGCCTCTGTTTGCCTGTTTGGATTTGCCAGGTCAGTCTTTGAGATGTATTTTGTAATGTAGACGTGTTTTGTGGTGTTGTGCGAGTCGAATTGACCCTCCTTGTGCTGTTTTACAGTGTCCTGGATGATTATTTTTCGCGTAGGTACGGTCCGTACATACGCGATGCTGGGTGAGGGTGCTGGGGTACGGGGTTGGGGTGCTGTGCGTACATGCTGTGGGGGTATGGCGCATACATGCGGGGGTACGGCGTGTACAGGTGCGGGCCTAGGGCAGTGGGGGTACGGCACGTACAGGTGCGGGCCTGGGGCGGTGGGGGTATGGTGCGTACAGGTGTGGCCCTGGTTTACCCACATACATGGGGGGTACAGCATGTACATGCGGGGGTACAGCGTGTACAGGTGCGGGCCTAGGGCAGTGGGGGTACGGCACGTACAGGTGTGGGCTTAGGGCGGTGGGGGTACGGCGCATACAGGTGTGGGCATGGGGCGGTTGGGGTACGGGCGCAAATAGGTGCGGGTCTGGGGTACCCGCATACATGGAGGGGTACGGCACGTACATGCGGGGGTACGGCATGTACAGGTGTGGGCCTAGGGTGGTGGGGTTACGGTGCATACAGGTGCGGGCATGGGGCGGTGGGGGTATGGCGCGTACAGGTGCAGGCCTGGTATACCCATGTACATGGGGGTACGGCGCGTACATGCGGGGGTACAGCACGTACAGGTGAGGGCCTGGAGTAGCCTCATACGTGGGAGGGTTACGGCGCATACATGCTGGGGTACGGTGCGTACTGGGGGGTACGGCGTGTACAGGTGCGGGCTTGGAGTACCCGCTATGGAATTAAATTACGCAAAAATTAAATAACATAAAATTCATTACTTTAAAAAACTAAAAACATACATTACAAAAATAATACATACTTTTAACACATATACTAATACTTAAAACACTGTGAAAACGTGGATATTTTTAACAACTATATTATGACTGTCGATATTACTAACTTCAATATTATGACAATCGATATTTCTTACCTGGATTTCGATATTCTGCACCACTATATTTTGGCAATTCGATATTCTGTCCATTCTATATAAAAAACTTGATATTCTGTCCAGTCGATATTTTTTTTTTATATTATGACTAGTTACCGCAAAGGTGCCCACTTTCCCCTGAACTTTTTCCCTTTTTTATTGAACGTTTAGCCACTAGAATTGGCAATAATATGGAGATTAAAGCACCAATATCAGGTATGGCTAAATTGAAGCTGTTTGCTGACAATATCATTCTTTATCTTAGCCCGGATAGACAGAATATCGAAGTTAATATTAGCCGAATTTACACCATTTGCAATTGGAGGTTTTAAAATGGATCAGAATAAGACTGAAGTTTTTTTATAATAAATACTTCGCATGATTTTCTTCCCGATAATTTTAGACAGCAAGCCCTTATCCCCAACCCAATCCGATATTTAGGGATTTACGTTACTAGTCAATACACAGAAATCTATAAATCTATATATTAAACAATGAACCCATGAGGAAAACTATTATAAAACTGTTAGAAGAGTGGTCGCTACTACTACTCACTTTGATAGATTGGGTGGCTCTTATCAAAAGGTCCTTCTTACCCTTGCTGGTCCTCTTGCTTACAAAGCTTGCTATAAAAATGTATATGATCTATTTAAAGGATTTAGAAATGTTGTTTAGAGAATTTGTTTGGAATAAGAAGGCTTAGAGAATAAAACCTCCTGTGCTCCAACTTTACATTAGTCGGGGGGGGGGGGCTTGAACTTCCTCAAATCCGCACATATTATGAAGCAGCCTTATTAGATCTAACAGCCTGTTTACTTGACCGCAAGGGTGCTATTAAAGATTTATTTTTAGATAAGATGGTGCAAGATGGTGCAAGAAGCAGGTTCACAGGTTCGGGTATTCCTGAAAACAGCTAAAGTCCCTAAAAAATCCAGAATTTTTATTTGAAACAGGCCTGCCCCATAGGATCTTATTTTTTAGAATTAACCGAATGCAAGAGCTTGGGTCTTCAAATACAGGTCAGCCATCTAAGGTCCTGGACCAATTGGGCATTTAAAAAGCTAGGGCACTTTGTAGTGTCTGGCAGAGGCATTACCTGGCAAGAAGTCCAAGCGAGGGGTGGCACCCTGAGTAAGCCTCTCTTTTTTTAACATATGCAGATCTTCCAGCTATTAAAAAAGTACAGTCTTTTAACCGGCCCAACTCCACTTGTGATTGCTTTATTAAGAGCAAAGCTGAGAGGGCTGGGCACCTGGTATCACTGTATACTGTCTCAAGGGGAACCTATCATGGTTAATAACCATTTAGAAAAAGTGTCACTTGAAACCCAATGTAGGTTCTCAAATCAAGATTGGCAAGCCATCTCAGGGCAAGGCAGCAAGGCCCTAAGAGCTGCTAATTTTAAAATAATGGTTTTCTGGCACATTGGATGGATCCCCATCCAACGTGACTGTTGCACTCCAGTGAGTGCAACAGTAGGGAAAGTATTGGATAGAGGGTAGGTAAAAATTCCTATTCCCACTCCAGTGAGTGCAACAGTAGGGAAAGCGTTGGATATCGGGTAGGTACAAATTACTACTCCCACTCCAGTGAGTGCAACAGCAGAGAAACTGTTGGATAGCATAGGAGTAAACATTACTATTCCCACTCCACTGAGTGCAACAGTAGAGAAAGCGTTGGATAGCGTAGGGGTAAAAATTACTATTCACACTCCAGAGAGTGCAACACTAGGGTAAGCGTTGAATAGCGTAGGGGTAAAACTTACTATTCCCACTCCAGTGAGTGCAACAGTAGGGAAAGCATTGGATAGCATAGGGGTAAAAATTACTATTCCCACTCCAGTGAGTGCAACAGTAGGGAAAGTGTTGGATAGCGTAGGGGTAAAAATTACTATTCCCACTCCAGAGAGTACAACAGTAGGGAAAGTGTAGGATAGCAGGAGGTTAAAAATTACTATTCCCCCTCCAATGAGTGCAACAGTAGGGAAAGTAATGATTTAATAATTAAATAGGTATAAATTAATGATTAAAGGTATAAAATATATGGAGCGTACCCCCAGCGCTATGCGCTGGGGGTACGCACCGTACCTACGGGGGTGGGGGTACGCTCCGTACCTATGGGGGTGGGGGTACGCACTGTACCTACGTCGGTGGGGGTATGCTCCGTACCTACAGGGGTGGGGGTACGCACCGTACCTACGTGGGTGGGGGTACACTCCGTACATACGGGGGTGGGGGTACGCTCCGTACATACGGGTGTGGCAGTATGCTCCGTACATACGGGGGTGGGGTGGGGGTACGCTCCGTACATATGGGGGTGGGGGTCGCTCCGTACATACGGGGGTGGGGGTACGCTCCGTACATATGGGGGTGGAGTGGGGGTATGCTCCGTACATATGGGGGTGGGGGTATGCTCCGTACCTACGGGGGTGGGGTGGGGGTACGGCACATACATGGGTGGGGGGCTGGGGGTACGGCGCATACATGGGGTGCTGGGGGTACGGCGCATACATGGGGGGAGCTGGGGGTACGGTGCGGACATGTAGGGATGGGGGTACGGTACGTACCGGGCCCCCTTTTCGTCATGCATCGCGGCGTATTTAGCTTTTCGGGCACTTTTTGGGTGCCGTAAAAATATTGCCGTGCGAAGTGCTGTGGGTACGAATCGTACTTGCTGATCTGTAAAACGCTGCCCGACTCCATGCGAATGTCGCGTAAGCGGTGTCCCGGATCCGAATTGTGGGTATATTTTAGCCGGTCGGTGTTTTTTACGATTTGTACGGAAATGGTGTTTCTGTACGAATCGTACTTGCGGGTTTGTAAGGTGTTTTTCCCGGGTACGAGTCGGACGGAGAAAACGCTCCGTCTGACGGTTCGTACCCGGTTTTTCCAGGATCGGAATCGGCCCCTAGATATTGTCCTAAATTAAATACACGGCATTTGGAAGATGAAGTTGAATATTTTATTTTTTTTCCTCTTTTTCTCTCTCTATTAAAGTATGATTAGACGGCAAATTACCATATTGCATTTTAGACGTGAATTTGCAATAGTATGTCTTGAGGGTAACCAGCACATTGCACATTAGTTGAAAAATTTACCTATTAGGATTTAATCCTAATTGGACAGGAATAATACATATTTGTCATATAACGCATCTTGCATTTTATACATGTTTACTAGTACTAGATTGCACTTGGAGTAGTTTTTTTTCAGCAAAGATCAAGCGTTAGTTTCATGCTTAAATGGAAGTTGGCATATTGTACCGCAATCAGAAAAGATCTTCTAATGTTTACTCCATCAATAATTACATATTCTGGTTGCATATGGCACGTTGCACTTTGTACTGTTATAGTTGGTAACTTATATGTATATTAAGATGCCTACTGTCTAAACCGATTTGCTGCTTTGTTTTCCTCTTTTTCTGTATCCTCTGTGTTTCTGCTAAAAGAGTCATTAAGACAGCAGTAGAGCACATTTGAAAATTATTTTTGTCTGTTTTTCATGTTGAAAGTATGTACTGATAAGGGGAAAAATACTGGCTTTAGGTGATATTCTTAAATTTGTATAGCCTTGGACATTAAAATGAGCCAGGTAGCAACCCAAGAAGTACCTCACTTTAATTTCACTTTGACTCTCCATCTTCCTGAGTTGCTGTCACTTTAGTGGGAGGGAAATTAATTCAAACATGAGAAATCTTTCTGTATGTTCCTGTCTCTGTGCTGACTTTCACACTTAGGCGATCGATCAAAACAACTTGCTTACTCCAGTACCAGAATTTGACAATGCTTGCATGACCTGTGATTTCGTCTCTGGTGAGGATACACTTTATATATATATATATATATATATGTCCACGAAATTGCTCCTTCCAGACTGACTGGGCCCCTCGGAGGGTGACGCGCACGCCGACGGAGCACACCGGCACTCAATATCCACACCGTCACTTGCAAAGTAAGCGCTCTCTCAGAAAGACGCTAAACTTCGGGAGAGTGGTTCAATCACCGTTTATTTCACAATGCGTTTCGATTCGAAAAGAACCTTGATCCCGTGAAATGAAAAACCCAATCATGAGATTGCTTATTCTCTAATGCAAACAGAGAAAAAGGACTGGCCAAGTTCATATGTCAGACATCTTGGAATGGTAAACGTAACTACTAAGCATATGAAATATGCAATGTTGCATGTACCCACTGCTTATTCCGTACTTTACTGACATTAACATAAATATTTGTATGGATATCATGTTCGACCAGCCATTGTAAGATCACATTTACTGCCTAGTGTTCATGATCTCAATAAAGATCGTCGTCAATAAAGTTTGCAAGGTTTTCAATACACCTTGATCAAACCCTGATGCACATGTGTTGTAGATTCAATTGAACAATATAAATCCGACATACATATCATCATTAAACAACTTGTTAGACAGATATAGGTCATTCCCAAAAAGCGTTTAAGAGTACATAGGTCAAATCACGATCCAAGTGGATCCTGTTATCATGATGCGGAACATATCGGCCATATGCTCCCCATGTACCCTACACAGTTGTATTGAGTCCAAGTGACATGTGAACCATAAACAGAAAAACGAGAGCAAATGCCCACACTCCTCTATACACCAATGCATCTATATTTATGTTACGAACTAAAACACAGTCCTATTACAGTAAATGCTTATAACTCAACTCATGAGTTCTTGAGAGAAGTCTCATGTGGGTTCTGAGGTGCCGCGCAGGCCAAAGAAGAAAATGGAAAAAGGGAGGGGTGAAGGCAGCCCGTGTAAGTGAACCCCGTGAGTGGGCCCCTTCCTTCCACCTGTGCACAAAATAATAAAAAAGGAAACAGAAAAGACACAAAAAGACCAATTAAAAACCGGTGTGAATATCACATGTCACATTATATACTCTTATTGCCATCTAATGAATTGCAACCAAAGAATGATCAGTAAAATATAGATGACTCATATAAAGGAAGAACACTGGTGTGTGAGATAAAAAAAACACTCTTGTGTAAGGAAAAGATCCCAAAATTGAATACATGATCGTAAATTGCGGCTCTAGTAATCTATACATATACTTATACTGCCCAGCCTCATTAGCATAAAATCGTAGTAGTAAACAGGTAAAATACCAGGGTGAACCATTACATCAGAAAAGAGAGACTAGCAACATGCTACTCTTTAAGATGCACCGCTAATTCTTTATCCTGGTTCAGGCCGCCAGGGGCCCTTGTTTGAAAATTAATAATGTGTCTTGACTCCTTTTGCCTGAGTGTCAAAACCCTATTTCCCCCTCGGGGTCCTTTGTTGACCTGTTCCAAAATCAAAAAAGTGAGGCCCATCGCATTGGAGAAATGTTTTTCCTGAAAATGACGGGCTACAGGATACTTCTGATCACAGTGTAAAATGGCCCTATAGCGTTCTAAAATGCGTTTCTTGGCCATCAAGGTTGTAGATCCTATATACCACAAATTGCATTCACAGACAATCGCATAAATGACAAAAATGGAACTGCAAGTAAGAGATTGCATGATTTCTTTGCGTACACCATTATGCTCTACAAAATTACAAAATTTGCCATTTCTGCAAGCCTTGCAATGCCCACAGGGAAAGAAGCCCTGTAGGCCATGTAGATTCCTATCTGGATAGATGGTAATATCACTATGAACTAACTGATCCCTAATATTCCTACCCCTTCTGTACGTTATATTGGGTCTGTCAGTCACAGTATTGCCAATGATGCTGTCTGATTTAAGTATGTTCCAATTGCGGGTCAAAATGCGTTTTATATTGTTGGAATCCTGACTGTAAGTCATGATGATCCTCGTGCTATCACAATCATCACAGCTAAACTTATCGATGGTCTCTCCTATCGTCATGGATCTCTCAATGCTCTCAGCCCTATCCCTGGCTTTCTTGAGCACCCAGTTGGGGTAACCTCTTTCTCTGAAACGTGCACACATCAGATCCCTTTCCTTTTGATATCCTTCTTCAGAATTACAATTTCTTTTAGCCCTGAGCAGCTCTCCATACGGAATACTCCACTTTAATGCCTCTGGGTGACTGCTCAGGGCATGCAATACACTGTTGCCCGCAGTGGACTTCCGAAACAAGGATGTATGTATCTGATTATTCCTGATGTCTAATTTGACATCCAGATACTCAGCAGTTGAGTTGCTGATATTGCCACTCAATTTGATGTTCTGCTCGTTGATGTTGAGCTTATCAATAAATTGTTGGGCCTCGTGTTGATTGCCTACCCGAAGATAAAGAGGTCATCGATGTAGCGTAGCCACACCGAAACATGTGTGAAATCAACTTGTAACTCTGGGTCTGGAAAACTCCCCTCCTCCTAGCTTCCCATGAACAAGTTGGCAAAGCTGGGAGCGAAGCAAGATCCCATCACAGACCCGGTAGTTTGACGATAGAGTGTGCCATCAAACATAAAGATTTTGTTATGTAAGCAATACTCCATCATCTACGTAAGCATCTTGCTGTGCTCACGGAATCTCTAACAGGTCTACTCTCCAAATAATGTGAGCACGCTGCCAATCCCTGTTTATGGTCAATGATGGTATACAGACTATGCACATCAAGGGTAATGAACCAATGATCATCACCCCATTCCATGTTGTTAATCTTTCTAAGGAAATCCTTAGTGTCCCTGGTATAACTGGGTAGGGCACTGACATACTCCCTAAGAAAATGGTCTACATATTTGGAGATATGTTCTGCCACACTACCATGGGAGGAAACAATGGGTCGCCCTGGTGGATTAAGGGGATCCTTATGCACCTTGGGTAAGAGGTACAGTACAGGAAGTATGGGATAATCCTTGTTAAGATAACAAAATTCCTCCCATTCAAGGATACCCATGTCCATCCAATTACCCAGAAGGTCCCAGATGGTGGTGATGCTCGTGGAGTATTCCTCTAAACTGATGGGGATGTAATACCTCGTATCATCTAGTTGCCTGTGTGCTTCAATTAAGTATGTTTCTCTGTCAAGAATAACAATATTACCGCCTTTATCAGCAGGGCGGATGACAACACTACCATCTTCTGCCAAAGACATAAGAATTTGTCTTTGAGCATAGCTAAGGTTGTCATCACAGCCCCTGCTGCTTCTTTTGCTTCTATGTCTGTAGCTATTAAATTCCTTGCCCACAACATCCTGGAATGTATCGATGTTATCATGAGAAAGACAAAGTACAAAGGTCGATTTGGGTTTAAAACCAGAGAGAGTGGAAGCCTCAGTTGCGATCCCATGTTCAGCTAGACATTGTGTGGTCCCCACAGATGTATTCGACCCTCCACCCTCCTGATCTAGTTCCATCATGGTGATCAGAGTGTCAATATCACCTATATGTAATTCCGTTTGATCTGTCTGGACCACAGTAGTACTAGAGTTAGTGGACTTTCTAGTTTCGGTACTTTTAAGCATATGAAATTTTTTAAGTTTGAATTTGCGTGCAAATCTAAACAAATCAATTCTGGCATTGGTATAATCAAAGGGGTAAGAGGGACTAAAAGAAAGACCCAAAATAGCACCTTTTTCTCAACAAAACTCATAGATCTCTTAGAAAGATTAATGATAGTTCTATTGACCATATCAGGTTCCATTAGAAAGCTTTTCTGCCGTGCGTCTGTCTTGTTCCCATGCCGCCGCATAGGAAATATATATACATACATACACATATATGTGATCAAGGCCCGAGTGGGGGCTGAAACGCGTCATGTCAGACAGGCTTGATGAAGATTCAATAAATTAAAACTTGATTGGCACCGATTTCTGGGTCCGTTCTCCGTCTTTTTCCAAAAGGCAGCAACAAAGACGATCTTACCTTCATATATATATATATATATATATATCTATTCTCACAGGTGCCTGCAGAGGAAGAGGCCCACAGCGGGTGAGTAATGTCCAAAATGGTTTATTCAAGGCAGCAAAGCAAACGTCAGCAGACAAGCCCACAAAGTTCATTTCAGGCCCAACCCAACGCGTTTCGTGGTCATCACTTCATCAGGGGTACTGAGCATAGAAGTCAAGGCATGGTGATTTTGGCGGCGACTTAAGTATCAAACAACCTGCCTCAGTGGGCGTGGCCACAACTGCGGCCCTCTGGTAGTTGTAGTGCCACCGTGTTGCTGCAGTGAGCTCCCAGTCTTGAAGTCTAAAATTCTTGCCAAATCAAACTCCATGTGGAGTGCGGTGCACTGTTGTGCTGTTTTGCAATTGCTGGTTCTCCTCAAAAAACGGCACTCGCTCCCTACGCGGTGCCGCCGGTTGACGACACAGCAGGGCTGAACACAGCACGGGGCTCTCCTCCGCGGCTCAGGCAAGCCGCTAAACATCCATTCTCACAGGTGCCTGCAGAGGAAGAGGCCCAGAGCGGGTGAGTAATGTCCAAAATGGTTTATTCAAGGCAGCAAAGCAAACGTCAGCAGACAAGCCCACAAAGTTCATTTCAGGCCCAACCCAACGCGTTTCGTGGTCATCACTTCATCAGGGGTACTGAGCATAGAAGTCAAGGCATGGTGATTTTGGCGGCGACTTAAGTATCAAACAACCTGCCTCAGTGGGCGTGGCCACAACTGCGGCCCTCTGGTAGTTGTAGTGCCACCGTGTTGCTGCAGTGAGCTCCCAGTCTTGAAGTCTAAAATTCTTGCCAAATCAAACTCCATGTGGAGTGCGGTGCACTGTTGTGCTGTTTTGCCATTGCTGGTTCTCCTCAAAAAATGGCACTCGCTCCCTACGGTGGCACAACAACTACCAGAGGGCCGCAGTTGTGGCCACGCCCACTGAGGCAGGTTGTTTGATACTTAAGTCGCCGCCAAAATCACCATGCCTTGACTTCTATGCTCAGGAAATACTAAATCAATATATATATCTGTACGCGCGTACCGTGCGCGCACTGAGCAAGTACTGTGCGCGCACCTTGCCGTGCGCGAGCGCACTTCTGATTGGTTGTTAGATGTCAGTAAACATTCGAATCGGTGGAAATCAGGAAGTGGCGGCCGCCATTTTGTCTCTCGCATAAAGAGGGGGTGATAAACAAAGGGGGAGAACTTGAAAAGGGGGCAGAATGGGGAGATATTGACCCACTAGGCATTGTAAGGGGGTCACAGTAGGACCTTGTAGGGCAAAAAAAAAGATTTATATTTTGAAAAAAAAATATCGCCGAGTGCGCGCACCCAGCGCGCACCCGAAAAAAAACTTTTTAAAAAAAATAATAAAAAATCGCATTTAAGTGTTTAGATATAAGGTGGCTCTAAAAAGAGCCCTTGTGTTTATTGTTTGTTTTTTGGTACCTACAAGTAAGTACCGATGCAGAGTCTAAAGTTCAAGAGGAAGACTCTGTTGCCTTCATCAGTGAAGTGTACACCATCTCCTCTATAAATGTCTTGCATGTTGTAACGCAAGTTGTTGTGGTATATAGAATCCATACCATAGTCTCTGAGGAAAGCAGAAATAGATTTGTTGACGTGCTTCCTTGCTTTGTCAATCTGCGGACAAAATTGGTTGGACCAGTTCCACTTTTGCCTTTGGCATATGTTAGAATATACGAAGGCAGTTTGTGGAAAAAGCGACATCAATTGCACAAAGGTGTCCTTCATAAGCATTTCCAGACCTACCCCAGTTAAAGTGCCTAGGTCATTACCACCACAGTGCACAATAATAAGGTTAGGCTGTGGGAGATGTAGAAGGGTTTTTACCAAGGGCATTAATTGGTGCCACTTTAACCCTCTCTGACCAATCCATTTAATGTCTACATTCGGCAAAGCAAGGTCTCTCACCATACCTCTTTTTTCTGTAAATATTTCACTCCAGAAGACATAGCAGTGACCTACAATCCACACTGTGAACATCTTCAAAGGAGATCTGGATGCACTCAGGAGGTGTCTTTCAGTACAAAGGCAAAAAGAAATGAAAGACAGTTGAAAAATGGGGGCACACATACTTTTTTTTATAAAAAGAACTCATTGGCTGTTTCAAACCATTCTACACTAAAAACTAGGCTGTATGTTTAAATTTTAAAAAGCATGTTTTGTATTGGTTCAGAAAAATGTGTGAGCAAAGAACATTAGTTTGGATTTGCTGTTAAGTTTGAAATGTCAAGCTCTTTGGAAATGAAACATTGTCTGCTGAACTTCTGACCTCTCTGCTCACACCTGTGTTCCATGACCTGTTGCTATGGTAGCAGGCAGAAGTCAAGTTGGGGGAAGGGTACATTTGGAAAGGGGGTGAAGTTTTCAACCAATAGAAATGTGTGATTTAATTTGAAAAAATGTGGGAAGCACTGAGATTTGAAATTAACATGTATATGTGTGAAAAAAGAGAGGGAAACTGTGCCATTAACTGGTTCTGCTGAGAGGAGAGAGGTGTTCAGCTCAGAGATTCTGGTCTGATAAACTGCTGTGTGACTGCCACATTTCTTTTACAACTAACTAATTTTAAAGGTGAGTTATGAGTTTGAGAGGGGGTGTATGTGGTTAATTTAGATATAAAAAAATAATTGTGAATATTTGTTTAAAGTTGTGATTTACATTTTCTGTTTTGGGAGATATTTAACTGTTTTGAATATGTAAAATATTATGGAGTATGTTTTCACCCTAAGTTAATGTGTACTGGTAACAATGAGGAATACTGTTTTGTGCCTACCATCAAACCATGAGTCTGTGTGCAGAGAAGAATTGTTGACAGAGATTTAATTTGTGTTGCTGTTGAAAAGTAAGACTTGCAGTTGAAAGAAAAGGACAGCTTCTTTTTAATTGTGATGGTTAGCATTTAGCAGAAATCACTTTGAAAGAAAAGAGAGGAAAATGGCAGCACATTTGAAAAAAGCATTAGTTCTGTAAGCATTGATAACCCAGGAAAGGGGCAGCCTGTGTTTTGTGCCTACCAACACAGCATGAGTCTGTGTGTATATAGGAATTGTTGTCTGAGATTTAATTTGTGAAGTTGTTGTTCAGTAAGAAATGCAGTCCTAGGAAAGGGGCAGCCTGTGTTATGTGCTTAAAATGATGGCATGAGTCTGTGTGCACACTGGAATTGTGGGCAGAGATTTAATTTGTGAAGATGTTGTTCAGTAAGAAATGCAGTCCCAGGAAAGGGGCAGCCTGTGTTATGTGCCTAAAATGATGGCATGACTCTGTGTGCACACAGGAAATGTGGGCAGAGATTTAATTTATGAAGTTGTTGTTCAGTAAGAAATGCAGTCCCAGGAAAGGGGCAGCCTGTGTTATGTGCGTAAAATGATGGCATGAGTCTGTGTGCGCACAGGAATTGTGGGCAGAGATTTAATTTGTGAAGATGTTGTTCAGTAAGAAATGCAGTCCCAGGAAAGGGGCAGCCTGTTGTGTTTACACAAATTATCCCTTAGCACACATGCACTGTTACATACATCCCTGCAGTCTTCATGCAGTTCTGGAAGTCTCTTTGCTCATCTGTCTTGCACCAGACAATACACAGTCTTCAGAAACACACTCTTGGCACACACGCAGCAGCTTCTGCAACACTCTCATGTGTAGTACTCAGCTCTGTGTGCTGTTTCAGATAGCAATGTGTAATGCAAACACATTCAACGTCACCAAGGCCTCATTTAAATTGATCTAGTCTAATCACTCACCCTGTAACACATGGTCATGGTCTTAAGGAGCTGTTAGGACATGTGCTCTTTTTTGCTTCTGTAAATGATAAGGGAAATGTGTCAGGCTGTAACAGTAATTTGGTACTATTCAGGGACACTGTTTTGTTCCAAAAAACATAGCATGAGTCTGTGTGCGCACAGGAATTGTTGTCTGAGATTTAATTTGTGAAGATGTTGTTCAGTAAGAAATGCAGTCCCAGGAAAGGGGCAGCCTGTGTTATGTGCGTAAAATGATGGCATGAGTCTGTGTGCACACAGGAATTGTGGGCAGAGATTTAATTTATGAATTTGTTGTTCAGTAAGAAATGCAGTCGTAGGAAAGGGGCAGCCTGTGTTATGTGCTTAAAATGATGGCATGAGTCTGTGTGCGCACAGGAATTGAGGGCAGAGTTTTAATTTGTGAAGATGTTGTTCAGTAAGAAATGCAGTCCCAGGAAAGGGGCAGCCTGTGTTATGTGCCTAAAATGATGGCATGACTCTGTGTGTACACAGGAATTGTGGCCAGAGATTTAATTTATGAAGTTGTTGTTCAGTAAGAAATGCAGTCCCAGGAAAGGGGCAGCCTGTGTTATGTGCGTAAAATGATAGCATGAGTCTGTGTGCGCACAGGAATTGTGGGCAGAGATTTAATTTGTGAAGATGTTGTTCAGTAAGAAATGCAGTCCCAGGAAAGGGGCAGCCTGTTGTGTTTACACAAATTATCCCTTAGCACACATGCACTGTTACATGCATCTCTGCAGTCTTCATGCAGTTCTGGAAGTCTCTTTGCTCATCTGTCTTGCACCAGACAATACACAGTCTTCAGAAACACAGTCTTGGCACACACGCAGCAGCTTCTCCAACACTCTCATGTGTAGTTCTCAGCTCTGTGTGCTGTTTCAGATAGCAATGTGTAATGCAAACACATTGAACGTCACCAAGGCCTCATTTAAATTGATCTAGTCTAATCACTCACCCTGTAACACATGGTCATGGTGTTAAGGAGCTGTTAGGACATGTGCTGTTTTCTGCTTCTGTAAATGATAAGGAAAATGTGTCAGGCTGTAACAGTAATTTGGTACTATCCAGGAACACTGTTTTGTTCCAAAAAACATAGTATGAGTCTGTGTGCGCACAGGAATTGTGGGCAGAGATTTAATTTGTGAAGATGTTGTTCAGTAAGAAATGCAGTCCCAGGAAAGGGGCAGCCTGTTGTGTTTACACAAATTATCCCTTAGCACACATGCACTGTTACATACATCCCTGCAGTCTTCATGCAGTTCTGGAAGTCTCTTTGCTCATCTGTCTTGCACCAGACAATACACAGTCTTCAGAAACACAGTCTTGGCACACACGCAGCAGCTTCTCCAACACTCTCATGTGTAGTACTCAGCTCTGTGTGCTGTTTCAGATAGCAATGTGTAATGCAAACACATTGAACGTCACCAAGGCCTCATTTAAATTGATCTAGTCTAATCACTCACCCTGTAACACATGGTCATGGTGTTAAGGAGCTGTTAGGACGTGTGCTGTTTTCTGCTTCTGTAAATGATATGGGAAATGTGTTAGGCAGTAACAGTAATTTGGTACTATTCAGGGACACTGTTTTGTTCCAAAAAACATAGCATGAGTCTGTGTGCGCACAGGAATTGTGGGCAGAGTTTTAATTTGTGAAGATGTTGTTCAGTAAGAAATGCAGTCCCAGGAAAGGGGCAGCCTGTGTTATGTGCGTAAAATGATGGCATGAGTCTGTGTGCGCACAGGAATTGTGGGCAGAGATTTAATTTGTGAAGATGTTGTTCAGTAAGAAATGCAGTCCCAGGAAAGGGGCAGCCTGTTGTGTTTACACAAATTATCCCTTAGCAAACATGCACTGTTACATACATCCCTGCAGTCTTCATGCAGTTCTGGAAGTCTCTTTGCTCATCTGTCTTGCACCAGACAATACACAGTCTTCAGAAACACACTCTTGGCGCACACGCAGCAGCTTCTCCAACACTCTCATGTGTAGTACTCAGCTCTGTGTGCTGTTTCAGATAGCAATGTGTAATGCAAACACATTCAACATCACCAAGGCCTCATTTAAATTGATCTAGTCTAATCACTCACCCTGTAACACATGGTCATGGTCTTAAGGAGCTGTTAGGACATGTGCTCTTTTTTGCTTCTGTAAATGATAAGGGAAATGTGTCAGGCTGTAACAGTAATTTGGTACTATTCAGGGACACTGTTTTGTTCCAAAAAACATAGCATGAGTCTGTGTGCGCACAGGAATTGTGGGCAGAGATTTAGTTTGTGAAGTTGTTGTTCAGTAAGAATTGCAGTCCCAGGAAAGGGGCAGCCTGTTGTGTTTACACACATTATCCCTTAGCACACATGCACTGCTACGTACATCTCTGCAGTCTTCATGCAGTTCTGGAAATCTCCTTGCTCATGTCTCTTGCAGCTGACAATACATACTCTGCAGAAACACACTCTTGGGACACACGCAGCAGCTTCTCCAACACTCCCATGCGTACTACTCAGGACTGTGTGTAATGCAAAAACATTCAACGTTACCAAGGCCTCATTTTCTTTGCTCTACTCTAAACACTCACCCAGGTTGCAGATACTTATGGTATGAAGTAGCTGTTAGGAAATGGGCACTTTTCTGCCTCTGTGATCTACAAGGAAAATGTGTAAGGCTGTAACAGCAATTATCACTTGATCTACCAGAGTAGTAAATGTGCTTTGAATTTGCAAATCAAATTCTGTTTTCTGCTTACAAGCACACCATGAGGCTGTGTGCGCACAGGAATTGTGGCCACAGATATAATTTGTGTTGCAGTTGTTCTGTTAAAAAATGCACTTGCAGAAAAGGGGCAGCTTGTTTTT
Organism: Triturus cristatus; assembly: GCF_964204655.1. Classification (NCBI taxonomy): domain Eukaryota; kingdom Metazoa; phylum Chordata; class Amphibia; order Caudata; family Salamandridae; genus Triturus; species Triturus cristatus. The sequence goes on along the minus strand of NC_140580.1, from coordinate 61,495,865 downwards.
TTTCAACTGTGGTGGTTAGCACTGTGCACAAATTAGTAAATCACAAATGAGAGACAAATGGAAAAACATTTGAAATAAATGAAAAGTAAAAAAAAATATTTTAATGAATTATAATTACAAAAAGGATTTTTTTTTAGTTCCTTGCAGGTATTGCTGAGCAACAGTGAAAAAAAAATGCCTTTAAGGACAAGAAAGAGGAAAGAAAAGCAACAACAAGTATATCTGGACAAAACTGGGAAAAAAACAATAGCAGGAGAAGCTGGTGATGGCAAAAAGAAAAAGTCTACTGGTAAGCAGAGCAGAGATTTCTTAAAAAAGATTTTCAAAAAACAAAAAAATGGCAAAAATAACTGTAAAACAAAGAGAGTTTTATGTACAAAGCAACAACACAGTCAACAGCAAAAAAAAAAGCTAATGTACAATCAGAAGTATGTCAAACTGTTTTAACACGAAAATTAGATTTTAAAAACATTCGTCGAAAAATGTTTCATAGAAGAGTGATGTTAAATTTGCTAAAGGATGTGAAAAAATATAGGAAAAAAACAAAATTTATTAAGAATTTTTTTTTTTATAGAAAATATTGTAAGTAAGGCTTTGGAAATAAAAAGAAAACTTTTTATTCTAATTTTGAATAGGATGCGTAGATTAGATAAATTAGTCAATGCAATGAAGACACAAAGCAAAAGAAAAAGAGAAGTGAAAAAAAGTAACTTTTGTAAAGTGTTCTTGGGAGAATGGAAACACAGTTCAAGTACTGAACCATTTTTTAATGAAGAGAGTTATCTTCAAAGTAATAGTTTGTTGCATGCAGTTGACACCAATGGTAGAGCATATGAAGTTAAGGATGGTTGTGTGATGGAAAAAGAGAAAATGGTCCCAAGAAATGAGGAAGAAGTAATGGCTGCTGAGGCTATGGGGAGACGTCCAAAAGCCCCAGTGTACACTTGGAACTGTAGTAGTATTTGTACTGTGCGTCAGGAATCTATTGATAAATTACGTGACTTTCTAAGAGAATATAGTAAAAAGAGTGTAAAACAGAAGATGAAGGTGCTTCAAACACTAGATCCATGCAGAGTGAGAGAAAATACTGGTTTGCAGGGACATTCTCTGGCTTGTCTATCTAGAAAAGTGTGTAAAAGTGTTTTTCATCATTTTAGGATGCTGGCTGTTCATCATACTGAAATGAGAAAGTTTGTGAGAACAGTTTATTTTGCTAAAAGTCCAGCAGTAAAGTTGAATGAGTTGAATAATGATCTGTTCCGTGGATCTGTATCAGATGTAGTGAAGGTTACTGATGAGATTCAGTTTTGTTACTTTGGTCCAGAACAAGAAAGTGCAGCAAAGGACACAGTAAATGAGGAAAATGAGGAACAGAATGTAGAACTCATTATTACTAAAAATTTTGAGGATGAAATGACAAAATTTACTATCACCTCTAATGAAAGACCAAATATTACTTGTATTTGTTGCCGCAGAAGTCATTATAAAATTCAAACAAGGAATGTTGATCTGTATAAAAAAAGTGAAAATGAAGATAATTATAAGTGGAAGGATTTTGCAACATATATATTTCTTGAAAATTGTTTTGAATTGGGTGAAGATCAGCGTATTTGTAAATACTGTTATAATAAGTTAGAAGAAAATAGAATGCCGACCAGAGCTGTATATAATTTAGAATTGGATGCTATTCCTGCCGAACTTTCTGAATTAAATACATATGAGTCTATACTCATTCAATGTGTTCATCCGTTCCAGACCATAGTACGTATGGAGCCCAAAACTGGTAAATTACCTCCTTCTGATTTACTGAGAGGTTTAAAAGGAAGAGTGGTGTATTTGCCCTTGGATTTGAAAAAAAATATGGAAACTATTGATGCAGATACTTTGGAAACTGAACCATTAGTAATTCTGGTTAATGGTGTACCTACAAAGAATAAGAAGATTTGGCAGGAGCTGGTGGATGTACGAAAAGTACAAAGAGCAAATTTGTATTTGAAAAAAAATAATAAATGGTATGAATCAATTTATATAGAAGAAGAAGAAGTTTTACAAGAAGACACAGAAACACCAACTGGTCAAATTGAAAAAGTGGACAAGTCAAAGGAAGAAGAAATTTATGAACATTTTAGCATACATCCTCTTCATTCAAAAGAAGTTATGGGAGACACTATTGATCTGTTTCAGATGATTAAAGCAAAAGGAACTCCCGTGAGTGTATGGGAGGAGAGCTTGGAAGCTCGATGTTTTCCCCAGCTGTTTCCTACAGGAAAAGGAGGACGATACGATGAACGTCCAGAACAGATTCCAGCTTCTGAGTATCGGACTACAAGACTATATGCAGAAGATCCAAGATTTTGTCAAAGTATTCCTTATTTGTTCCATCTTTTATTTGAAAGCGACTTGTCTGCATTATCTTATGCAGTAAATCACATTTTAAAAAGTGGAGTACATTTACAAAATGTGTCTGCTAAGGATTTTATGGAGAAAGTGCAGCACCGAGATGATCATTTGGAAACACAACTGATCAATCTGATGGCTTGTCAGCGTGGGACAAATGAATATTGGTACCGACGCCATGGTGAATTAAAATGCATGTTACGGAATTTAGGAACTCCTACATGGTTTCTAACCCTAAGCTGTGCCGAGTACGCTTGGGATGATTTACTGGATTTTCTAAGAGAGGCAAATTCAAACATTAAAAACATTGAATACAAGACAGCTGGAGAACTGTGCTCATTGGATCCAGTTAATGTTTGCAGATATTTCAATCATAGATTTGAGGCTATGATGTCCTTCATCTGTAATAAAAAAAATCCACCTCTTGGAGAAGTAGTGGATTTCTTTTGGAGAAAAGAGTACCAGGCAAGAGGTGCTCCTCATATTCATATGCTGTTGTGGATCAAGGATGCCCCAAAGTTTGGAACAGATACTGATGAAGCAGTGTTATCTTTCATTGAAGAATATGCAACATGTGCTATACCTAAAAGCACAGAAGAAAAAAACTTAAAAGAGCAAGTTTTGCGTTTCCAAAGTCATCGGTGTGGAAAATACTGTCGACGGAAGTACAAGACAAAAGATAAATTCTACACAAAGTGTCGATTTGGATTTCCTAGACCTGTTCTTTCAAAAGGAAGAGTCAACAGTTTTATGTCAGCTGTGCGACATACTATAACCAGAAAATCTCCCAAAAATACCTACAACCTAAAAAGAAATGAAGAGTCAAAATTTATAAATGACTTCAACCCAGTCATTTTATCCAAGTGGAACGCTAACATGGATATTCAGTATGTGGCAGACAATTCTATTGCTGTTGCTCGGTATGTGACATCTTACATCACTAAATCTGAGAAAACAGAATTGAAGGAAATGTGGGAAGAGATTTCTCACCAGAAGACTGTCAGTAAGAAGCTGTACAGTTTCAGTTTAAAGATGTTATCGCATCGAGAAATTGGATCCTACGAATGCTCAGATAGGTTATCATCTGCAAGTCTTTACTCGAAATCCAGAAGAATAATTTGGGTAAGCTTAGGCCTTGCAGGAATGAGAAATCGGGTACTGAAATCTGTTGGAGAAATTGAATATTTGGCCGAGAATGACCCAGAGAGTACAAATATTTTGAAATCAAACATGTTGGACACATATTACCCAAAGAGAAGTCATCATCTTGAGAACATGTGTCTCTATGAAGTGCTGCAGAACTACATTTATTCACGGAAAGCCACAAAAGACATCAACAATGGAAAATATAAAGTCATTGGTGAGGAAGGATGTTTGGTGAAGCAAACAAAAGGAAGTTTGATAAATCACAGGAAGCTCAGTTGCGAAACTACTGACAAAAAGGAATTTTACTACTTGGCTCTTTTACAGCTGTTTAAACCATGGCGTTCAGAGGACGAACTACTGGGAGAATTTCAAAGCTATGAAGATTCTTTTAATGCTAGCAAAGACAGTATAGAATGCAGTACTTTCATAACTTATGTCCAAATGTTAAATGAAGAAAATGAACAGGAAGCAAAAATTGCAGCTGAAGTAGCTAGAGACAGTTCTCAAGACAGCCAAAGTTCAGGAACACTTAGTCAAGATCCCCTAGGACAACCAATCATAGAAAATGAAGCTGCAGTAGCCATGACTGAAGTAGAAACGGCTATGAATCAAGCACAGGAAGATTCAATCGACTTACTAAATCTGGAACAACAACTGAATGAAGAACAAAAAGAAATTTATGAAGAAGTCATCAAAAAAATTGATCATGGATTACTACATGAAAAGAAAGAGTGCTCATGCACATCATTTGAACCAATCAGGATGTATGTGAGTGGACAAGCTGGAACTGGTAAAAGTTTCTTAATAAAAGTCATCAGAAGCTATCTACAGCAAAAAACAGCTTCAAATTTGTCTTGTGTGGTAACTGCTCCAACTGGGTTAGCAGCCTATAACATAAAAGGAATTACCTTACATCGCTTGCTAATGTTACCAGTGGAGCATGAGAACAAAATAGAATACCACAAGCTAACTGGAGAAGCATGCCTCGAAGTTTCAAGAGTGTTGAAGAAGATGCAAGTTCTCATTATTGATGAGGTGAGCATGGTTAAATTTAATGCTTGCCTTTGTGCATTTAAGAATGCAACAAATTCTTAAGAGAGACTATGACGTGTTATTTGGAGGAAAACACGTCATAGTTTTTGGGGATCTTCTGCAGCTCACTCCAGTTAAAGGACAACCAGTGTTTAATACTGTGACACATGAAGACACGAAGAAGTCATTAGGAAGCATTGGTAATGCGAATATTTGGTCGTTCTTTGAGTACAAAGAACTCACTACCAATATGAGACAAGCAAACGACGAAGATTATGCAAGTATTCTGAAAGATATCAGAATTGGACTACTCACAGAAGTTGGCAAAAAAGCATAACAGAGTCGGTTGCTACATAATTTATTTCCAAATGAAGAAATAGTTGCAGAGAAAATATACCAGAACATTGCAGAAAAAAATACTGTAAGCTGCTTAATGCCAACACTACATGAGTGCTCAATATTCAATGAGGAACTTTTGAAATTGGAAAAGAAAGAGATTAAGAAAATGGAAGCAGAGGACAAAATTCAGCATGAAAGAATTACTTTTACATTAACAGGCAAACTGAAAAATAAATTGGATTCACTAGAGAAGAACATTTCCAAAACAGCTGGATTAGAAAAAAATCTATATGTTTGCATGAATTGTCGAGTGATTTTAAGGAGAAATTTGGATGTAGAAAAAGGTTTAGTGAATGGAGCTATGGGAAGAGTTGTGGGTTTTATTAATTATCAGAAAAAAGAAGGAATTGAATGTTTAAAAATAAAATTTGATCAGATAGAAGAAGTTAAAGACATTTGTCGTTGTTCAGTTCCTTTCATGCTTGTGAAAGACTTATATGTACGTAGGAAGCAGTTTCCGTTTTCTCTAGCATATGCTGTAACTATTCACAAGTCTCAAGGATTGTCTGTAGATAGTGCTTTTGTAAACATTGGTTCTACTGTGTTCAAAGAAGGTATGGCATATGTTGCTTTGTCACGAGTGAAAACATTATCTGGTTTATTTATGATAGACTTTGATGACTCAAAAGTTAGTGCTGATACAAACTGTGTAAAGGAGTATAATAGATTAAGAAGAACCTATGCTCCTCATTTAGGTCAGTATCCTGTGATTGAAAAACATGTTGCTTCTCGGAAAAGGAGATTTGAAAATATCTGTAATGTGGATGAACAGAACAAAAAAAAAAGGACAGTGATGTGATAGCAAGGAAAAAGAAAAAGGACAGTGTTGAAGAGGTTGTTGGTTGCCATTTTGAAAATAGCTCTGGTGTCAACTGCTATGCAACTGTAGTGCTGAATGTTGTATTTTATCTTGAAAAGTTGCTAGAACAGATAATAGTAAATCATGGAAAAAGATTGCGTTCTCTGCTGAGTCTCCTTTTTGAGAAGCTGAGTACTGATAAAACTGAAATTGAAAGTGCTACTGATGTTAGAAATCTTTTAGATGTATGTTGTGGTTCTACACAGTTTAAAGAAAATGTCCAGCAAGATGCACAGGAATTCTTAATATATATTTTGAGTGTACTTGAAGATGAAGGAGTAGAAGTAGAAAACTTATTTGGCGTCTCTTACAAATGGGAACATTGCTGTGAAAATTGTATGAACACATGTAGTAGTCATGTTGATTCAGAAAGGTTCATATTTTTACCATTACCAGAGAGTAAATCAGTGACTTTTAGTAAATTAGTTAAAGATGCCAATCACAACATGGAATGTTCTGAATGCAAATCTGACATGTTTTCTACGTTATTTTTACAGAAATATGGTCAGTATGTAATTTTAATGATGCAACGTTGTAGAGCTGATGGTTCAAAATTGGATACTTTAATAAAGAAGTTTACAGGACAACAATTATCAATTTCTGGAAAAACTTTTGTTACAGACCTACTGTAACTTCTGGACATTACACAGTTTATCTTAAATGTGAAAAAGGCTGGACACTGTGTAATGATTCCCAATTGATTTTCAAGCAACGTTTGCCTTATGATTTACCCAATTCTTATTTAATTTTTCTGAAACCTAAATTTTGAAAACTAAAAACTGAATCTGAAGAAAGCATGTTTTGTAATTTTAAAGGATTATAATTGAAGATATCACTTAAAAAGGATTTTGAAATTACTATTTGGCCTAAAGGAAAAGTAATAAAAACAATTGTGGACTCCTTTGACAGAAATTATTTTGGCATGTGTGCTTTTGCGACAAGGTTTAAAGACGGTTTGTCTAGAAAATTTTTATTCATCTAGAAAAGTACTTGTAATATATATGTAATATTTCTAACAAGGTATATTTTAGTGAGGAAAGTTTTAGGGCTTTTTTTAAACAATCTTTCAGATTGTTTTTTTTTTGCCCGCTGTTAAATGATGAATACAATTGTTTTCACTATTTTAAGTGAAAAATATAAAATTCTGAAAACAGCAAAAAAAGGGCAAAAGATTGCTTTGTAAAATATGTAAAAACATGTAATGCTTTTTGTAATGTATGATTGAATATTAATACTTGTTTTCTTTTTTTGCAGAACTGGAAAGAAAATTAAAAAAAAAAATTCTGTTCCCTTGCAAAATACTTTTAAATTTTTTTTTTTCGAACAAAATTATTTTTTAAAAAAAATAAGTGAAAAATATTAGTATTACTCAATCCTCCCTTTTCATGCTTCCATTTCTTCACCTCTTTTTGTACATTAAATTAAAAAAAAAAAAAAAAAAAATTAAAAAAAAAGCCTTGGGTGCGCGCAGGGTGCGCGCACCTCAAAAAAAAAAAAATCCCTAAAAAAAATGTTTTGGGGTTTAGTTTATAAGTGGCTCTTAAAAGAGCCCTTGAGTTAATGGAGGGAAACAGGAAGAGAAAAACAAAAAAAAAGAAAAAACATCTATGGCCTACTTGCACTCATGGGCATCAAATTTTCTCTGAATGAGATCAAGACTGGTCTCACCCACAGAAATAAGTTTACCGCAATCAGTGCAGCGTGTGGACAACCTAGCAAAACAAGGTGGTCCAAAACGAGGTGAGGAAGAAGGCAAAGGCTCCACTGCAGCTGAAGTGCTCGCCTGAGCTGCCGAAGATGTGCTCGGCTGAGCTGCTGCAGATGTCGTCGGTAGAGCAGGTGGAGGGTTTGCTCCAGAAGCTCGACAAAAAGTCACTGGATGCATTTTGTCAACATGCCTCAACATAGTGTGAATGCTAAAAGAATACTTCTTGTTAGGATTCCCACGTGACAAGACTTTTTGACAAAGTACACAAGTCACTTTAGGTGCATTTACCTTCTTTAGTCCCTCTGGAAAAGTGAAAAGCTGCCATATAAAGCTGTCTTTCTGCTTCCTGTTCGTCTGCCTCTCAAGAGTGTCCTGGTCACTGTCTGAAGATGGTTGCTGTTCAGCCATTGTCTCTCAACAACAGAATAGCTCCTTCTCCAAAGGAATCAGAACTAATAATGAGGGGAGTAGGTGTGGTTTGGGAAGAATCTAGAACTGAAAGTACTTCAAACCAATCAAAAGTGATGAATCATGATCACATGACTTGCCATGAGGGGATTGGGTGTGGTGTTGATACAATCAGAAACTGAAAGTAATGATAACCAATAAGAAGTGTTCTTTTATTAAGCATATAACCCGAGGTGCGCGCACTGAGCAAGCTCCGAGCGCGCACCTAGTGATTACGCATGCGCGAATGCGTCGGAGCGCATGTACATACGTCATATGCGCGCACGTAACGCGTATACGTTGAACACGCGTATACGCGAACGTTATTGCGCGTAAATTAAGCGTATGCGGAAGTAAACCGGGTGAAGCGCGTACGACGCACGCACGCATGCGTACGTACGTACGTTTACGTACCGGGTGCGCGCTCCCAGCGCGCACTATAACGTATGTATGCGTACGTAAATAACGTACGACGGTATTCGCAAAAACTTGCGAAAACGTACTAGGAGCGCGCTCAGAGCGCGCACCTCAAGAATTTATAAAAAAAAAAAAAAGGTGAAAAATTAATTGCAAAAATTAAATAAACTGTTCAACTTTATCCTAATTGAAATTTCAAAAAAAGAGCAAAAACAAATAAAAGGATACAGATAATATATAAATGAATACCTAGTAATTTTATTGCTATTATAAAAATAAAAAAATATTTTTAAAAATCAAAAATTAGCATTTAAAAAAACGTACGAATTCACTGAAAAAACCAAAGGTTTCACACACGTTATAGTTAGGAATTAGCATTTAAAAAACGTTGCAAATTCACTGAAAAAACCATAGGTTTCACACATGTTATAGTTAGCTGGACATTTCTCTCATACAAAACCAATGAAATTCCCCCGTTACAGTTAGTTCAGCTAACTATAACTCGCGTGCCCGCAATGCACTGCTGATGACGTCACATATTACATCACTCATGACATGGTCAGTGACATCACTCATGACATCACTGATGACATCTCAAATGACATCACTGATGACATCACCGATGACTTCGAGCCCCGATCCTCAAGAGTCCGGCGATTTGTGGAACTTTTGGTTTTGCCTCAAAGCGCTTGGGGAAGCGCCGGACCGCCACACTCAGCAGCGATGTGTTAAGCCAGGATCCGCTGGGCCATGACTACTTGGCTACACCCATGCTCACTGTAGTGGTGGGTGTCGAGACCCGTTGTTGTGAACTGCGGCTGGATAAAGGAGTAGAATTTCCGTTCCTACACTACAAGATCCATGATTCAGAGGTGTAGCTGCAGGCACCGTCCACTTGGGAAGTACTGACACAGGTGTTACTGCAGCTTGGAAGCTTGAGACATCTCGTTTGGAGTACCCGCCCCTGGACTCGTGAATGAGTGCCTCAACCAATCGTAGAGGGACACTCTATTTTAAAAGGTGAACAGTGAATGACTATGTTAGAAGGCATCTGAGGAAGGCGACTACGCTGAAATGCATCATGCCGATCATTGCACTGCAAATAAAGGAGTTAATTCTACTTACCTGCGTGGGCTCAAGTCCTTCTCTGATGGGGAGGGACATTGGTTCTGATGTTTGGTGCTCGCCACGAGCACTTCGAGCCCCGATCCTCAAGAGTCCGGCGATTTGTGGAACTTTTGGTTTTGCCTCAAAGCGCTTGGGGAAGCGCCGGACCGCCACACTCAGCAGCGATGTGTTAAGCCAGGATCCGCTGGGCCATGACTACTTGGCTACACCCATGCTCACTGTAGGGGTGGGTGTCGAGACCCGTTGTTGTGAACTGCGGCTGGATAAAGGAGTAGAATTTCCGTTCCTACACTACAAGATCCATGATTCAGAGGTGTAGCTGCAGGCACCGCCCACTTGGGAAGTACTGACACAGGTGTTACTGCAGCTTGGAAGCTTGAGACATCTCGTTTGGAGTACCCGCCCCTGGACTCGTGAATGAGTGCCTCAACCAATCGTAGAGGGACACTCTATTTTAAAAGGTGAACAGTGAATGACTATGTTAGAAGGCATCTGAGGAAGGCGACTACGCTGAAATGCATCATGCCGATCATTGCACTGCAAATAAAGGAGTTAATTCTACTTACCTGCGTGGGCTCAAGTCCTTCTCTGATGGGGAGGGACATTGGTTCTGATGTTTGGTGCTCGCCACGAGCACTTCGAGCCCCGATCCTCAAGAGTCCGGCGATTTGTGGAACTTTTGGTTTTGCCTCAAAGCGCTTGGGGAAGCGCCGGACCGCCACACTCAGCAGCGATGTGTTAAGCCAGGATCCGCTGGGCCATGACTACTTGGCTACACCCATGCTCACTGTAGTGGTGGGTGTCGAGACCCGTTGTTGTGAACTGCGGCTGGATAAAGGAGTAGAATTTCCGTTCCTACACTACAAGATCCATGATTCAGAGGTGTAGCTGCAGGCACCGCCCACTTGGGAAGTACTGACACAGGTGTTACTGCAGCTTGGAAGCTTGAGACATCTCGTTTGGAGTACCCGCCCCTGGACTCGTGAATGAGTGCCTCAACCAATCGTAGAGGGACACTCTATTTTAAAAGGTGAACAGTTAATGACTATGTTAGAAGGCATCTGAGGAAGGCGACTACGCTGAAATGCATCATGCCGATCATTGCACTGCAAATAAAGGAGTTAATTCTACTTACCTGCGTGGGCTCAAGTCCTTCTCTGATGGGGAGGGACATTGGTTCTGATGTTTGGTGCTCGCCACGAGCACTTCGAGCCCCGATCCTCAAGAGTCCGGCGATTTGTGGAACTTTTGGTTTTGCCTCAAAGCGCTTGGGGAAGCGCCGGACCGCCACACTCAGCAGCGATGTGTTAAGCCAGGATCCGCTGGGCCATGACTACTTGGCTACACCCATGCTCACTGTAGTGGTGGGTGTCGAGACCCGTTGTTGTGAACTGCGGCTGGATAAAGGAGTAGAATTTCCGTTCCTACACTACAAGATCCATGATTCAGAGGTGTAGCTGCAGGCACCGCCCACTTGGGAAGTACTGACACAGGTGTTACTGCAGCTTGGAAGCTTGAGACATCTCGTTTGGAGTACCCGCCCCTGGACTCGTGAATGAGTGCCTCAACCAATCGTAGAGGGACACTCTATTTTAAAAGGTGAACAGTTAATGACTATGTTAGAAGGCATCTGAGGAAGGCGACTACGCTGAAATGCATCATGCCGATCATTGCACTGCAAATAAAGGAGTTAATTCTACTTACCTGCGTGGGCTCAAGTACTTCTCTGATGGGGAGGGACATTGGTTCTGATGTTTGGTGCTCGCCACGAGCACTTCGAGCCCCGATCCTCAAGAGTCCGGCGATTTGTGGAACTTTTGGTTTTGCCTCAAAGCGCTTGGGGAAGCGCCGGACCGCCACACTCAGCAGCGATGTGTTAAGCCAGGATCCGCTGGGCCATGACTACTTGGCTACACCCATGCTCACTGTAGTGGTGGGTGTCGAGACCCGTTGTTGTGAACTGCGGCTGGATAAAGGAGTAGAATTTCCGTTCCTACACTACAAGATCCATGATTCAGAGGTGTAGCTGCAGGCACCGCCCACTTGGGAAGTACTGACACAGGTGTTACTGCAGCTTGGAAGCTTGAGACATCTCGTTTGGAGTACCCGCCCCTGGACTCGTGAATGAGTGCCTCAACCAATCGTAGAGGGACACTCTATTTTAAAAGGTGAACAGTGAATGACTATGTTAGAAGGCATCTGAGGAAGGCGACTACGCTGAAATGCATCATGCCGATCATTGCACTGCAAATAAAGGAGTTAATTCTACTTACCTGCGTGGGCTCAAGTCCTTCTCTGATGGGGAGGGACATTGGTTCTGATGTTTGGTGCTCACCACGAGCACTTCGAGCCCCGATCCTCAAGAGTCCGGCGATTTGTGGAACTTTTGGTTTTGCCTCAAAGCGCTTGGGGAAGCGCCGGACCGCCACACTCAGCAGCGATGTGTTAAGCCTGGATCCGCTGGGCCATGACTACTTGGCTACACCCATGCTCACTGTAGTGGTGGGTGTCGAGACCCGTTGTTGTGACCTGCGGCTGGATAAAGGAGTAGAATTTCCGTTCCTACACTACAAGATCCATGATTCAGAGGTGTAGCTGCAGGCACCGCCCACTTGGGAAGTACTGACACAGGTGTTACTGCAGCTTGGAAGCTTGAGACATCTCGTTTGGAGTACCCGCCCCTGGACTCGTGAATGAGTGCCTCAACCAATCGTAGAGGGACACTCTATTTTAAAAGGTGAACAGTGAATGACTATGTTAGAAGGCATCTGAGGAAGGCGACTACGCTGAAATGCATCATGCCGATCATTGCACTGCAAATAAAGGAGTTAATTCTACTTACCTGCGTGGGCTCAAGTCCTTCTCTGATGGGGAGGGACATTGGTTCTGATATATATATATATATATATATATATATATATATATATATATATATATATATATATATATATATATATATATATATATATATGTATATATATATATATATATATATATATATATATATATATATTACCTACTGGCAGTCGCCAGTAGGTAGTTATAGGTGTAGTTACAGCCTAGCTTCCATAGGAAACGCGTTTTTTGATTTGCCAATAACTTTGGCGCCTTTTGATGAATTTTCATGAACTTTTCAAAACTAATTGTCTACTGAGGTCAGCTCATGTCTTGAAAGTTTTGGGGTGATTCATCAAGGGGGGGCGGAGAAAAAAGGGGGATGCCAAAACGTGTTTTCTCCATGTTAATTTCTATAGAAAACTTTAGACACGGCTGCAGCCTGAACTGCTGAACGGAATTACACCAAATTTGGCAGAGAGATAGCTCTTGGTCTAGAAAGCACGCTTTGTTTAAAATGGTGTAATACCGTTGAGTATTTTTTGATATATTTAAAGATTTATAGATATTTGAAACTTGTGAGATCTGATTTGCTGAGCCCTCCCGAGCACGAGCTTGCCTCTGATTGGCTACCAACACTTGGCAGCCATCTTGTGCTGCAGACTGAGGGAGAAGGAAAAAGGTAAACAAAAAGATTAAAAATAAGAAAAGGGGGGTAGGGTAAAAACACCCTAACCCCCAGGCCTGCCCAGGGGGAGTCCCAGACTCACAAAAACCATATTTGTTGTTGACATTTTTGGCCAGGTCGTGCTGGGGGCCCGAACCCGGTTGTAAATATGAAAAAAAATGAAGCGTGGGCTCATGCGCTTCGTTTTTTAATGTCCCCAAGTGGGCCAGGTCCCGGGGGCATTTCTGAATTGTGTAGTGGTGGCCCGCGGGGCCCCCGCTGCCCCGGGGACTGCCACAACCCCGGGGCTTTATAATTAATGCGTGGGGGCACGTGACCCCACCTGCAGCACCCAGGAACCGCCACCTCCTCTGGGCTTTCTTATAAAAGGGTAGGGGGGCTTCATGGCCCACTCAAGCCCCGGGGAATGCCACCTCCTTGGGGCTTCATTAAAATAGGATCAGGGGCTTCACAGGCCTCCCAAGCCCAAGGGACCGCCACCTCCCTGGGGCCAAAAGAAATAATCTGTATGGGAGAGCTTGAGACACAGCAAAAACCAAAGGTAAAGATGGACAGATTGTTGAACATTGCAAGCACTCACCCCCAGTCAACTGATCTGGGTTTAATCCATCACCGTTCTTTAGCCCACTCTGCCACCCCAGTTCAGACATGGCCATATGCAAATCAGTCTGACCCTGTGCCTCATGGGAACAGTCCAGCCCGAACTGCCAAGCCATGTCTTCCCTGGACCGGAAACAAGCTTCCAAGGAGCTTGAGACACCCCACACTGCCCAGGGGACCACCACCTCCCCAGGGCTTTAAATACTTGGGAGGGGGGCCAAGCAGCCCCCCTCCAAGAGCCCTTGATAACCCTGGGGGCCATCACCCCCCAGGGCTGGCTCCTGCAATGTCCCGGGGTGCCCGCCCCTGGGACATTGCCGTTTTTTATGACAGGGCAGGAGAACTGCTCCCGCCCTGTCATAGCAAACTTTGCTTTGGTTTTTGGAAGCGAGAGCAGGAAACCTGCTCTCGCTTCCAAAAACCAAAGCAGAATTGCTTTTGAACAAGGGGAGCTGCATGTCAGCTGCTCCCCTTGTGCAAAAGCAGTGCCGGCTCTTGCAGGACACGGGGAGCCGGCGGGACTGTGGGGGCATAGGGGCTCCCCCACGGTCCCCAAAGGAGAGGCCAGGCCCCAGGGAATGGGGTCCCCGGGGCCAGAAGTGGCCCCCCTCCACAATAATTAAAAACATTTTATTTTTTAAATGAAAATGCCGGCCCGGGGGATTGGGTCTCCGGGGCTATAATTGGCCTGATGTGGGGGGCCATGCGGGCCCCTCCAAATAATTTAAAAAATAAAGAAAATAAAAGTCTGGCCATGCCCCGGGGATAAAAAGGGGTCAGGCCCTGGGGAATGAGGTCTCCAGGGCCCCAAAAATATAAAAGAAGGGGGGGCCACACAGCCCCCTCTTAAACAAAGAAATATCTTTTTTAAAACGGCACCTTGCCGGAGACCTGGCCCCCTCCCTGTACCACTATGCAAACACGCCCCCTGGCATGTTGTAAGTTGGGTAATTAATTCCCCTTGAATACTGAGGGTACCTCCAGTAAGCACCACACAGCTGGATTGCACAGAGGTGGTCCGAGGCCACTCCCCTTTTTACACCATTCTGCAAATGCATGTCTTGGTGCACTGCTGGTGGGGCGATGAGGTCCTCTTGTGTCTTGAGGACCTCAGGACACAAGTGGACTTCATCCTCTGAGGTTGACATTCGGGCCTAACTACCCCTTCTGTTACCTCCAGTAGATCCCACACAGTGGAATTGCTTATAGGTGTTCGGAGGCCACGCGCACCTTTCTCCACCACTTTGCAGATGCGACTACTATGTTATTGTTAGAAATGAGCATTTAAAAAACCATAGAAATTCACAGAAAAAAACATAGGTTTTAGGGATGTTTCTGTTAGAAATTAGCATTTAAAAAACCTTAGAAATTCATTAAAAAAAATATAAGTTTCAGTGACTTTATAGTTAGAAATTAGCATTTTAAAAAACATAGAAATTAACTGATAAAACCACAGGTTTCAAGGACGTTATAGTTCGTTGGACATTTCACTCGTACAAAACCAGCAAAATGTGGCTGTTATAGTTAGTAGAGGTAACTATAACTCTGTCCCCGCAATGCACTGCTGATGACGTCACATATTACCTCACTCATGACATGCTCAGTAACATCACTGATGACATCAAAGATGACATCTCAAATGACATCACTGATGATATCACTGATGACATCATCCATGTGATCATCTGATGCACCTCCTCACACACTAATAAAACCTTTCAGAAGCCCACTCTAAAATACAGATTACCAATATGGAAACCATAGACACACCAATAGCAGTTAGTACATAGTCGCTCAGTGATTCATACGTCTACAAAGACATCCACCCACTAACCCATATAGTCACTCATACATGCAGTCATTCATCAATACAGCCACTAATATATTCAGTCATATACCCATATGAACACTCACACAATGCCACTCACCCAACGAGTTACTCAAGAACCTAGTCAATCACCCAAATAATTAATTACACGGCCAATTAATCACCTATACAGTTATACACACACCAAGTCACTTATTCATACAGATACGTACTGTCTTCAACCATTACTGACATAAGCACAAACTTATCCATGCAGCCGCTGTCACAATCACTCACTGTCACATATGCTCACTTATATACTCCAACACTCACAAATACTGCCTTTCGCATATGTAGTTCATTCCACATATACCATTAACATACCCATTCACTTACCAACACAGCAATACGTACACTCACTCACCCATACACTCCCTAACACACGCACTCATAAACGCATACACCCAGTGAATTACCCACTCACACATACATGCAGGGAGTCACACCCCCACCCACACAGACACTCAGGCACCCATACAGGTTCTCAGACAACCAATTATTCTTCAATATACCTTGGCATATATAGATATAACATTCTTGAAATTTTTAGAAAAACTCAGTTACTGGATGATGTCATCAGTTATGTCATTTGAGATATCATCAGTGATGTCATCAGTGTTTTCACTGAGCATGTCATGAGTGAAAGTAATATGTGATGTCATCAGCAGTGCATTGCGGGGGCTCGAGTTATAGTTACCTATTCTAACTGTAACATCTGAATTTCTCTGGTTTTGTATGAGTGAAATGTCCAACTAACAATAACGTCCCTGAAACCTGTGGTTTTTTTCAGTGAATTTCTAAGGTTTTTTAAATGCTAATTTCTAACTATAACGTCCCTGAAACCTATGGTTTTTTCAGTGAATATATATATATTACAAAAAAATACTATGACCTCATTGGTAGCCTCAGATGTCAGCTTACTGCGGCATCTCCATGCGCTACAGGAAAATGATGAAAATGGGCTATCAAATACAGAGTCTACACAATCTCTTATGCAACAGCGAGGAATCAACACAAATGTTGCACCAATTACCAACTTCAAACCTAAATCAAAATGTGTGCCAGTAATGCCCAGAGACTCTATAGACACATTTAATGAAAAAATCAAATAATCACAACGGAATTAAGGAAATTAAATTTCAAAACACAAAACAACTGCAGGAATCATAGCATTAATCATCTCAAATACCAGCAAATGATCAAAAAATTGTGTGACAATGATTCAGCTTTAGTGCAAAATTCGGACAAGGGTGGTAACGTGGTTATCTGGCTGAATGATCAATATATGGAGGAAGCACTAAGGCAGTTGGGAGATCGAAACTGCTATAAATTAAGCACAAGGCAGGTCACCAAAACAGCACAAAACAAACTGTTTAGTAAGCTGCTAGCTTGGAAAAGTATGGGTTTAATCAATCAAGATGAACTTACATTTTTTTAAATGATTACCCAATATTACCTGTGATATATTTTATCCCAAAAATTCACAAGGACAGTTCACGACCACCAGGCAGATCCATTATTTCTGCAATACACAGCCTGAATGAAAATGTTTCTATATACATTGATTCGTTTTTACAAGAATACGTAAATACTCTTCCATCATATATACAGGACACCACGGACTTTCTAAAACAGATGAATGGTGTGCAGCGGCAAAGTGATTATTTATTAATATCAATGGATGTTTGTAATCTATACACATCAATCTACCACCATGATGGCATAAGAACACTCGAACCTTTTCTAGGCAAGAGAACGATAGAATTCCACTCCCATAGCAAAATGTTGATAGATTTAACAAATTTTTTTTGAATAACAACAATTTTTTATTTCAGCAACATATTTATCACCAAGTGAGAGGAGTAGCTATGGGCTCAAGTTTTTCACCTAGTTACACCTGTCTCCACATGGGATGGTGGGAGGAGATGGTCGTAAAAACAAAATATGCAGACATATTGGCAGAAAATGCAGTAAAGTGGGCTCGTTTTATAGATGACCTAGTTGTGATATGGCATGGTGACAAACAAAGTGCAGAGGAGTTTATCAATATGCTGACTAATAATGGCATAAATGTTCAGCTCACGCATGACATAAGTGATACATCCATCTGCCTCCTAGATGTAGAGGTTAATGTGCTTAACAACAAGGTAGAACAAGACTGCACTAAAAAATCACGGCTGGCAATACCATCCTACATTCCCGCAGTTTTCACCCTAAACATAAAATCCATAGCATACCGTACGGTGAAATGCTGAGGATACGGCATATCTGTAGTAGGGAGGTAGGCCTAGTGAAAGCACAGGAGGAATGTCAATCTCGCTTCTTGGCCAGAGGCTACTCAGAGAGAACGGTGGATGAGGCTATTCGCCAGACTAGAGCCCAACCATGTGATGACCTTTTGTTCAAACCATCTGCAAGCAAAATCAAGCAAATATCACGCACAGCAACCACTGAAAGTAGCCCCAGACTAATTCTCACATACAACAAGCAAAGAGACAGCCTACAAATGATAGTAAAATGAACTGGCATTTAGTACAAAGTGACCCGGTTATAGTGCAGAGAATGCCATCAACCCCTTCAATAACATACAGAAAGGCTATGACCACAGGGGATTTCTTAGTGAGTAGCAGCCCAGGAGTGATAAAGAATGCCAATTGGCTGTCCAACCGTAAAGGTTTTGTGAGATGTATGTCATGCAAGGCATGCAAATATGGGGAAAGCAACACTTCTTATCAAACACCATTCAAGGACAGCCCTACTGTTATTGAAAAGTTTTTAACATGTAAAACAGAGTTTGCCATGTATGTGCTGAAGTGCTCTCGTGGACTGTGTTATATGGGCAGCACAAAACTGCAGGCCCACAAGAGAATACTCCAGCACATGTGGCTCATAACCAACAATTATACTACGTACCCAGGGGCACGAAATTTCAGAGAGGTTCATACAAATAACCTGGACCCTCTGAAATATTATGTGTTAAACTGCGTTCCCCCATTGAGACGAGGAGAGAACAGAGATGCAACACTAAGGCGACTGGAAACTAGGCATATCCTTGAATTGGATAGTAAGAGCCCACACGGGTTTAATATTACAGAAGACTTGCACACTTGGCTTTAAGAGAAGTTCTTTTAATCACCCTGGTTTTAAAAATAAATAGAAAAACAGAGAACAAATACTATAAGGTTTTAATTTGCTGAATCTCTGACCCTTATGAAAACCTTTCCACTTTTTTTCTGGGTTTTTTGACATGAGCTCAGGCCACAATAACATTTTTTTGTGCTGGCACTTTATTGGTGTGTTCATTCTCTGGGAGTATGAGGAACAAAGAATATTTTGTAATTAATTGCTCTGTCATGTATCATTATTTGAACTGTACAAATAGCAAACAATATGGCTATATTGAGATCAACAATCAATTTTTTAATATTATCTAAGAATGATTAGGTCTGGTGGGGATGATGCAAGTGATAAAACCAAGTGAGGAAATAACCGAGACATGATATTAAGAAATACCCTTTCTATGTGCAAATTAATGAAATATATTTATACAGCCACATGAGAATTGGGTATTTTGCACATAATCCAAGTGTCATGATCTAAACTTTATTATTTTATATCGGTCATATGTATATTTTTATGAACATGTTTCTGTAAATATTATTTATAAAGTAATAATGGAAATTATGCACATGGTTTTAGAATAGTAAACGTCAGACCCAAGAGTAAAATCGACAAAACAAATTCTGTGTTTTTCAAACTAAATGTATTTAAACAGTGAGATTCCGTAGTTTTGCACATAGTTCTTGTTTTTTTTAATAATCCTACATATTTATAAATATTTTAAATATTTAAGAATCAGTCATAAATTAAATAAGCTATTATGATTGTGAAATTATGCAGTGTAACATTGAAATTCAGATGGGTACTTTGTTGTCCATATTCATGAATTAATCATGCACTTGTCACTTTGAAAATGGGAAGAAAATATGAAGCATGTCATGTGATCAAGGCCCCTGCTGGTTTGAAACACTTCATGGCGACACAGCACGATAAATAAATGAACATTTGTATCAAACAAGAGGAGTTTGTGCCATTTTTTGTTTCCTGGGCTCAGAGAAACGAAAC
The DNA here is from genome assembly GCF_964204655.1 of Triturus cristatus. Classification (NCBI taxonomy): domain Eukaryota; kingdom Metazoa; phylum Chordata; class Amphibia; order Caudata; family Salamandridae; genus Triturus; species Triturus cristatus. The sequence continues at coordinate 61,476,217 of NC_140580.1, read as the reverse complement.
GAAAAGGAGTACTGGATGGATATATATATATATATATATATATATATATATATATATATATATATATATATATATATTATATATATATATATATATATATATATATATATATATATATATATATATGTGTATATTCACTGAAAAAAACATAAGTTTCAGGGGTGTTATAGTTAGCTGGACTTTTCACTCGCGCGCCCGCAATGCACTGCTGATGACGTCACATATTACATCACTCATGACATGGTCAGTGACATCACTCATGACATCACTGATGACATCACTGATGACATCACTGATGACATCATCCAGTGAATGTCTGTTTTTCTGAAAATTAAATATGTTTTATATATGTATATCTCAAGGTCGATGGAAGAATAAATGGGTATATAAGTGTCTAAATGGATGATTTGTTTTTGAAAAATTGATTGTGTAACTGACTGATTAAGTGTATCATAGTGAATACATGGCTTAGTGAGTAATGTTTAAATATGTAAATATCTGTATCAGTCTCTCACTTTGTGTATAAGTGGCTGTATGGGTTGGTGAGTAGCTACATGGGTTTCTATATAGGTTATTAGTTGGTTTTTTGAGTTTCAGTCTGAGTGTCTGCATGGTTCGGTGGGGGGTATTACGTAGTGCATAGGTGCATGAATGAGTGACTCACTGTTTGTATGTGTTGAAGACAGCATGTGTGCAGGACTGTATGGGTGGATGAGTGTGTGTATGGGTGTGTTAGTGAGTGAATGACTGTCTCAATAGTGTCTTTATGAGTAACTACATATGTTTTAAACTAGTATATGTGACTATTGGTGTATATAAGTGAGTATATGTGAGAGTTTGGAAGAGTTCCTGTATGAATAAGTATGTGTTTCTATAAGTGATTGTTTAAAAGACTAAGTATGTGTATGTTTCCGTAGAAGTAAGTGTGGTGGTGTGGCATTGTGTAACAGGATGTATAGGTGTATGAGTACATATGATGAGTGAGTACATGTATGAGTGACTGTATAGGACTGTTGGTGAATGAGTGGATGTGTATGTGGATCTTAGAATTACTGAATAGGTTGTTGTAACTGGTATTGGTATGTCCATTGTTTTGAAAATTTTAGTCTCTATTTTTGAATGTGTGTATCAAAGGTTATATTAGGGTGAGAGGAGGTCTGCCACTCTATCACAAGGATGATGTCATCAGTGATGTCATCAGTGATGTCATTTGAGATGTCATCAGTGATGTCATCAGTGATGTCACTAACCATGTCATGAGTGATGTAATATGTGACGTCATCAGCAGTGCATTGCGGGCGCGCGAGTTATAGTTAGCTGAACTAACTATAACGGGGGAATTTCAATGGTTTTGTACAAGTGAAAAGTCTAGCTAACTATAACACCCCTGAAACCTATGGTTTTTTCAGTGAATTTCTGAGGTTTTTTAAATGCTAATTCCTAACTATAACGTGCCTGAAACCTATGGTTTTTTCTGTGAATTTCAAAGGTTTTGTAAATGCTAATTTCTAACTATGCCTACAGAGATAGGACATGTGAAGAAAGAAGAAAAAATGCACAGAAAGAAAAAAAAGAAGTGCAGAAAGAAGCAACAGAAGTCCTCAAAGATGAAGAAAAGTGCAGGAAGAAGGATAACGTGCAGAAAGAACAAAAAGAAGAGCAGAAAGAATCCTTGTTGCAAAATCATCCTGTACCCTCAACTTTTTCAGACGGATACTGGTGGTAACTGAGTCTGACTAACCAGTCCTAGAGCCAGTGCTATCTTAAAAGACACTTAGAATACAGTGAAAACACCTACATACACTAGGGAACATTATGCGTTGGGGTCCCCCTGTGATTAGCATGACCTCCTCTGTAAGCCCCTAGTATATAATAGGGCAGGGGGATTAAAACTACCTCTTAAAACAGGCCACAGGGCGTTTTTGCACACGTTAACTCAGGCCCCGTCCCCTCCCTTCACCACTGTGTAAACACGCCCTGTGTCCGTTTTTAGTTGGGAGATTAAGTTGATTTGAATCCTGAGGGTCCCTAGGGTCCAACTAGCCCACTAGGTACCTCCGGTAAGTGCCACAGAGCTGCGTTGCAGAGAGGTGTAAAAAGTGGCACAGCCTGGACCACCTCTCTGCAATGCAGCTCAGTGGCGCTTACTGGAAGCACTTGGTGGGCTAGTTAGCCCCCAGGGGCCCTCAGTATTGAAGGGAAATTATATCCCCAATTTAAAACGTGCCATAGTGTGTCTTTGCACACGTCACCTCAGGCCCCGTCCCCTCCCTTCACCACTGTGTAAACGCGCCCTGTGGCTGTTCTAAGTTGAGAGATTAAGTCCCCTTGAATCCTAAGGGTCCCTAGGGTCAAACTAGACCACTAGGTACCTCCAGTAAGCTCCACAGAGCTGCGTTGCAGAGAGGTGTAAAAAGGGGCTTGGCCTCAGAACACCTGTCTGCAGCGCAGCTCCCTGGCGCATACTGGAGATGCCTGTTGGGCTAGTTGGCCCTCAGGGACCCTCAGTATTGAAGAGGAATTAATTCCCCAACTTACAACTCGCCAGGGGGCGCGTTTGCAGAGTGCTGCAAGGAGGGGGCGTGGCCTCCGGCAAGATGCCAGTCTTTTATTTATTTTAATTTTTTAAGAAGGGGGGCTGTGTGGTTCCCCTTCTTATTCTAATTTATTGGCCCTGATTACCCCATCCCCAGGGCCTGTCTCCTAATTATATTTTTTTGACCCCAATCCCCAGGGCCGGCCACTGTTTTGTATTATTTTAAAAAAATATATATTTATAGACACACCTAGGACATGCTGGACAAACCGTACGTACCTATCACCATGACGATTTGAGTGATATTCATTAAAAGGCGACTATGCATACAATGAATCCACGTGGAATGTATTTACACCACTAGTGAAGCTCTGACATGTCTGATGCCCTACCGTGCCTAATCCCGGTAGACACACTTGTCGTTTATTTATACAAACATGGGTAGCTATTGACGGGCACATTTAATACACATGCACACCAAGCCATTCAAAGGGGATTCGACAAAAATTCGACCAAAACTATGTAAGAAACCCCACTCACGGTTAATAAAACACACATCCACTGCCGGATGTGTAATACTTTTTATTTTACTCTCTGAAAAGGGGACGAACATCACTTGAGAGTCACAGCGCGCTCCTGGCAGAGCCCAATGCTGTGTTACACCCACCATTGCCTGCCGAGTGCCACACACCTCTGTGTTGTATTCCACCAGCTAGTGCATATGCTATGACACTCTCTAGCCCATGTGCACTGTAACACCACCCCGTGAATATGTCATGCCACACTTGTCTTCGCACGGGTTATATTGCCCCATCTATCGTGCCTTCCTCGATGCCTATGTTATTTCGCACAGTGCTATGCCATACATATTACAATCTGGGATCCATATCTTTGTCACAGTGCATATGCAAAGTTACACTCCCCAGCACATATTTTATATTACAACTTTAGAGACTAGTTAGGTTACACAACACTGCCCTGTGCATATTGCACTCCAAGGCGCACATCGCATAGCACGCGCTAGTGCCTGTGCTATCTCGCGCTCTCCAATGAATCTGTCATTGCACTCAATGTATTGCATATTATATTTCACGCCCGGTTCATCTTATATCACACTTTTTGGTGCATAGTTTATACCATACACTATATCTAGTTTTCATTTTCAATCGTGCTCTCAGGACTATGTTCTATATAACACTGTGTTCACCTACCCTTTTCACGGGCATTACATTTTGCGATAGGGGGTGGAGGGTCAGGGGGTGTTTCTGCCAAGTGAGCCTGGAGTCACAGTCACAAACGTCCTCTTCTTCCTGAATAAAAGTGAGATTATGCTGCATACTTGTTCATATTTTAAGTAGTTCGCACAGACACACGTTTTAAAAACAATAAAGTTCCTAATACCCGCCTTCTCTGAACAGTTAGCTTGCTGCCCCATCCCCCTCCTCCCTATCCTCTGTTGTGTGAATCCATGGACTAGCCTCCTCCCTCCTGCCATGCATGGTCTGATGTGCTGCCACTGCCCTCAATTTAGTATGATGTACCAGTCCCCTCCTCCTGCCCTCCATTGCCCAATTCTATGCCCCATCATTGACCTCCTGCTTAAACTCTGTGCTTAGCTTGCTGCCCCTATTCTCCTTCCCCCTGCCCTCCGATGTCTTTGTGCATGCCCCTGCTCCATCCTTTTTGCCCACCATGTTCCATGGACCTGCCACTCCTATCTACTCTGAGTGTTCTGTTGAGCTGCCACTCCCCTCCCACCTGCCTAGCATTGTCAGATGACTGTAACCTGTCCCTGCCACCTCCACCCTGCCTGTCCACATGCCATGCCCCTATCCTCTTCCTCCTGTCCTACATGGTCCATTATACTGCCACACCCTTCTGCCCTCCCTGGTATGTTGTGCTGCAACTGCTCCTCCTGCCCGCCCCGTGCGGTCTGTTGGGAGGCCCCTTCCCCTGAACTTTCTTGTCTGTGCACAGGTCCTGACCCTCCCTTCTATCCTCCATCGTCCTTTGTGCATGCCCCTGCACCCTCCTTCTTGCCCATCATAGCCATGGTGCTGCCACTAACCCTCCCACTTGCCATGCATGGTCTTCTGTGCTGCCATGGCCCCTCCCACCTTCCCTGTGTGGTCAGTTAGCTGCCCCTGACCCCCTCCCACCTTCCCTCCATGGTCTGTGTGTATGCCATCACAGTCTCACTGTTGCTCTTCATGGTGTGTCTTGCTTCTAGTGCCCATCCTGCCTGACCTCCATGGCTATCTTGCTGCTCGGCCCTGCCCCCTTGCCCCCAGCCCTCTGTTTACATGTGCAGACCCCTACTCCCTCCCTCCTGGCTTGTCTGTTCCATTGTAATGCCCCTGATCCGTCCCTCCTGCCCTTTATGGTCTGTTATGCTGCAGCTTTCTCTCCTGTCTGTCCATTATGGTCAGCTAGCTACCATTGCCTCTTGCCCCTCTGTTCTCTGTTGTCCATGTGCATGGTCCTGTCCCCTCCCTCTTGCTTTCTATGGATTGTTGTGCTGCACTCCCGTCCCGCATGCCCTGTGTGGTGTATTGTGCTGCTGCAAACCCTGATGCCTGCCCTGCAGGGTCAGTTTGGTGCACCTCTCCATGTCCCTCCTGTCGTCTGTTATCCAAGTCCATGTCCCTACCCCATTTCCTTCCATGATCCAATGTACCATACTTGCGAACATTTTGAACTTGGTAAGAGGGAGATTTTGAAAAAAAACTGGGGTATTGATTTTCCCCTTTGAGTTACATTGAAAAAGAGGAGATTGTAGACAGGAGACAGATCAAATAAAGCCCATTTGAGCTTAAAAACATTGGACGTTTCCTGGCTGAATCGGGTCTGTTGGCATGTATGGATGTACTACCATTGCCTCTTCCTTCTGCCCACAATGGTCTATTACATTGCCACAGCCTCTCTTGCAAGTCCTGTATTGTAGGTTTGTTGCCCCTGCCCCCCTTTCCACTGCCCTCCATAGTCTGTTGTGCTGCCACGGCCCTTCCTGCCTGCTCAGTGTGGTTAAATTGTTGCCTTTGCACCCTCCTACCTGCCTTCAATTTTCAGAGTCCGTGCCCCTGGCCTCTGCCTCTCAACAGTATCCTAATGAACAACTAGATTGCTAACATTCTATATTTATTACAAAAGTGTGGAACGCCTGACGTCATCTTGATGTAATCAAAACTGTAATACCTAGAGCATTTCCTTTAGAAATTACATATATGAGAGGGTCTTATTGGCATCAAAATTATGGTTAGTGTTCTAAAAGACTAAAATAAGGACATATTTTCTGAGTTTTCAAATAGCGACAAAGCACTTTTAAATTATTTGTTATCTTTGTTTTTTTATCCAGTTGACCACTTGATTAAATGTTGCACTTAGGGGAGAGGATGTGGTGTTACTTCCAGAACTGCAGACTTTGCAACTGGGGAACCAGGTTGGAGTTTCTGCTTCAGCTCGACATTCTGTGATTCTGGTTAAATCACTTAGTCTCCCCATGTCTACAACCAAAATGAATTTGTTCTTGTGTGATGTAACCAATGCTCATGTAAAGCACTCCAATACCTGACAAGTCTGCACTATATAACACTGCAAAAACACAAAATAATAAGTGTTTTGCACACTTCTGTCATTGGGCTATATTTGGGCTACATCTGGGTGATTTTGGGCTACATTTGGGCTCTTTTGTCTCCGGTGGCCATCTTGGGAGATTTATTTGTTATGAAGTTTCCTAATTTCCTCATGTACTGCAGTCTCCTCAGTAGGAAATGCTTTCAGTTTTTTACTTTGATTCCATCATGAAGGTATTCAGATATGTCACACATTTGCCATAAATTCTGAAAGTTAGCACTCTAGGTGTTCATTAGATCACTGTAGTAAAACTACTGTTCACCATGGAAGTCTGCTCCTGGTATTAAAAGTGCATGTTTCAGTCTGCATGTCAGAATTTTTTAATGAAATAGAAGAGGATTTGAGAAGTCACTCAAAATGTGCCCTCATTTTCTTTCTTCAGCATTAATCATAATTTCTATGGCAAAATGAACCCCATCATTGTGTCCCTTTTTAAATTAAATGTTTTAAGTGTTACCAGTTTATTCCAATCAAGATGGCTTCAGGTGTGCCATACTTTTGTCATAATGAAGACAGTAAGCGCTCTAGTTGTTTTTAAGAACACTCTGGGACATTCTGTCATTGGGCTATACTTGGGCTACATCTGGGTGATATTTGGGCTACATTTGGGCTCTTTTGTCTCTGGTGGCCATCTTGGGAGACTTATTTGTTATGAAGTTTCCTAATTTCCTCATTTACTGCAGTCTCCTCAGTAGGAAATACTTTCAGTTTTTTACTTTGATTCCATCAAGAAGGCATTCAGATGTGTCACACCTTTGCCATAAATTCAGAATGTTAGCTCTCTTTTTGCTCATTAGATCACTGTAGTAAAGCTACTGCTCACCAGGGAAAACTGCTGCTGGTATTGAAAGTGCATGTTTCAGTCTGCATGTCAGAATTTTTTAATGAAATAAAAGAGGATTTCAGAAGTCAAAATGTGCCCTAGTTTTTCTTTCTGCAGCACTAATCATACTTGTTATGGAAAAATGAACCCCCTCATTTTGTTCCTTTTTAAATTAAATGTTTTAAGAGTTACCACTTTAATCCAAGCAAGATGGCTTCAGGTGTGCCATACGTTTATCATAAGTAGGACTGTTAGCGCTCTAGTTGTTCTTTGGAACACTCTGGGAAGCTGCAGTAGAACACAAAGGAATCAACTGACAGTCTCTGCCCTTGGTGGATGTACATGTTTTACTGAGAATGTCAGACTTCATTCTCACATGACTGAGAAAGATAATGTGAATTTACAGAAAATAAGCTCTCAGTTTAGCTTATAGATCACCTTCCAAACCTCTGTGGGAAAAGCATGAGAAAATATTTTTCTCTCAATCATGATATCCCAGCAGAAGGCTTTTTCACATGGTGAAATCACCTTAGAACATACCACAATTCCTAAAATGAGTATGGTACCATCAACAAATGATTTATAATGTAACTAAAGTCTTAAAACCTTCTATTAACTGCAATGCTTTTTAATGAGGTGCTATCATGTATATTGGTTCCAAGATGGCTGCCAACACTTCTTGGATGAAGTGCTGACAGCCAATCAGATCTCAGGATGAGATGTGTGGTTAGGCTCCGCCCACATATATATATGATTTTACTTTTGATTTTCTGAGGAACTACTGAACAGATTGACACCAGACTTGCAAAAGGCACTTCCCTGAGCTGTACCTTGGACTAAAGGTCCCTATGGAAAATTGCATGGGGAAAACGCGTTTTGGGACCCCCCTTTTTTCTCAGCCCCCGCTTGACGAATCCCCCCGAGACTTTCAGGGTAGGAGCGGAGCGGAGCGCCCCACCTATTTTGAAAATTTCGCGAGGATTCATCAACCGGCGCCAAAGTTATTCTAAATAGAATGTTGCGGATTTCCTATGGAAACACGGTCCTAACTATAACTATCTACTGACAACCGCCAGTAGATAATATATATATATATATATATATATATATATATATTCACAGTAAAAAACATAGGTTTCAGGGACATTATAGTTAGGAATTAGCATTTAAAAAACCTTTGAAATTCACTGAAAAAAACATAGGTTTCAGGGATGTTATAGTTAGTTGGACATTTCACTCATAGAAAACCATAGAAATTCCCCTGTTATAGTTAGTTGAGCTCACTATAACTCACGCCCCCGAAATGCACTGCTGATGACGTCACATATTACATCATTCATGACATGGTCAGTGACATCACTGATGACATCTCAAATGCCATCACTGATGACATCACTGATGAAATCATCCAGTGAAGGTGTGTTTCTATAAAATGTAAATATGTTTTATATACATATGCCAAGGTGTATTGAAGAATGAATGGGTGTATAAGAGTCAGGATGGATGATTAAGTAGGTGTGTGGCTGACTGTATAAGTGAGTGATTAATTGTGTCTTGCTTAATTCATGTGTTAACGACAGATACAGACATTCACACAGTTTAGGTTGTCAGATGGTGTATTAGCAGTTCCATGGTTTGGTTAGCAACTAAAGGATGATCTATATGAGCTATTGATTGCTTGTCTGAGTACCTGCATGGGTGCCTGAGTGTCTGTGTAGGTGGGTGGGGGGGTGTGACTCTGCATAGATATGTGAGTGGATAATTCACTGGGTATATGTGTTCAAGTCTGTATCTGTGAAGGGCTGCATGGCTTGGTGAGTGTGTGTATGAGTGTCTTGGTGAGTAAATGGATGACTCAGTGGTACATGTGTGAGTAACTCCATATGTGAAAGGCAGTATATATGAGTGTTGGATTGTATAAATGAGAGTGAGTTATTGTGAGAGTGCCTGTATGGATCAGTGTGTGCTTGTATTAGTTATTGTATTAGAGTCTATGTATGTGTTAGTATATGTATGAATAAGTGACGTGGTATGTGTATAACTGTACAGGTGAGTAAATGAAAGTGAGATTGATTATTTCCATTACTGACTAGTTGTGTGAATAACTCTATGAATGAGAGGCAGTGTGTGAGTGTCTGTATATATATGTGACAGGATATGAGAATGCTGTATTGATGGCTGACTGTATGTATGAGTGACTGTATGGGTGAATGAATGGATGTGTGTAGACCTACAAATTAGAGAGTAGATATGCACTAACTGCTATTGGTGTGTTCATGGTTTAAAAAATTATAGTCTGTATTTTAGAGTGGGTGTATCAAGTGTTATATTAGGGTCTGATAAGGTGCATCAGATTTTGACTTGGATGATGTTATCATTGATGTCATCAGTGATTCCATTTGAAATGCCATCAGTGATGTCACTGACCATGTCATGAATGATGTAATATGTGACGTGATCAGCAGTGCATTATGGGGGCGCGAGTTATAGTTAGCTCAACTAACTATAACAGGGGAATTTCTATGGTTTTCTATGAGTGAAATGTCCAACTAACTATAACATCCCTGAAACCTTTGGTTTTTTCACTAAATTTCAAAGGTTTTTTAAATGCTAATTTCTAACTATAATGTTCCTGAAACCTATGTTTTTTTCTGTGAATTTCTAAGGTTTTTTAAATGCTAATTTCTAACTATAACGTGCCTGAAACCTATGGTGTTTTCTGTGAATTTCAAAGGTTTTTTAAATGCTAATTTCTGACTATAACGTGCCTGAAACCTATGGTTTTTTCTGTGAATTTCTAAGGTTTTTTAAATGCTAATTTCTAATTATAATGTTCATTAAACCTATCTTTTTTTCTGTGTTTTTTAATTATCAACCCATTCTCAACTTGGTGAAAACTGTAAATCTCACCACTCTTCCATCGATACCTTACACCAACAAAATCGCCACAAACGAGAGCCGGTAATAAAATGCAAAGTAGGCATTCCCGTGCAAAAAAAAACGAAAACACCACTTCCCCATATTTTCAACGACCAGCCAAATCTGCAATGCGATCCAAAAAGCAGGCGATAAGCCGAGTTAGCAGTAACAAATTAACATCAACCTTTAACTGGTGTAAGGAGGTCGACTATCTACTCCGTAAATTGGACCCAACTCACAACAACATCTAAAGACCAACACGTGATAGAGCTACTGATCATGCAGGTCCAACACGCAACAAGACCACAACACCCAGCGCCACCACCACCACTAGAACCTCCCTCCCGCACCACCCCCCTACTACCACCAAGGCAGTGCAAAACAGGGCAACGGACCTTCCCAAAACACCATGCCCTTCAGCCACACAATAGCTGAATTTTGGGAGATGTGGAAACCAACTATATATGAAGGAGGCAAGTCACCGTTCAACAATAAAGCACACAATGCCAAGTGTAATGCTGATGTGCTGCAGAGACCTAACTATGCAAAGCACAAACCTCTTCATGTGGATATATACTGTTTATACTTGTAGTGTAGTGCACAGTGGACATAACCATGTTACCTCATGCAGTGGGGAAGATCTCGTCATGTAGCTGTGCTGTCCCCCCCCTGGAAGTGGAAGCGGAGTGGGCTGCTCCAACGTACGCCACTCCAGCGTAGCACTATGAATAAATAGGCCAGGCCCTAGGTGTGGTTCACTTGAAGAAAGACCAATGAGTCTGTCACAGCGGCGGCCCTCACCCTGGCACGTGGCTGCCGCCATAACTGCAGGCCTCCTCGACACAGGCCCCTGTGAACCCAGCGGCACAGCACCACAGACTTATGTCTGTACTGACTACTGCCTTCGATATACACTGCGGACAGCAGCGCTCACTATTCAGATGCAGTGGCGATTGCAGATGTCGCAGTCCAGTTTGCAAGACACTTTGCTTCCAGTGCGTGCCGCCCAAACCACACATCATCGCACGGTGCGCACACGCTGTGTGCTTTAGGTGCTACTAACTCACTGCACCATAAATCATCGCCACATAGCTGTGCACCCATACTGACCGCTGCCTCTGCTCTACACTGGGGTTACACTGTTCACAAGTCAAGATTAGTAGCAACGGAAACTGTGTAAGACAGTATAATGGGTTAAGAAGACCACATGCTCCCAATCTGTGCAGCGCAAGTCAACATCACCTGCCTGTGGGCCTTTGCTGACCGCTGCCTCTGGCCTACACTGTGGAAGACCGGCGACACGTGGTGCCAACTAACCCTGTTCAACACAAGCCGATCCCACATGAGTAACTGTGTCCTGAGTCCTCAATGGCTGCGACCACAGCACCACACTCCCTTCGATCACCGAGGGGTATTTCCACATGGAAGACCGGCGACACGTGGTGCCACTGAACCTGTACTACGCAAGGTTTGTTTGGGTCACCAATGTATGCATGTGGCTGTGGAACCTAGCTCACCGCTACCTCTGCCCTACACTGTGGGTACCACTAACCGTCTTCAACACAAGCCGATCCCACATGTGTAAGTGTGTCCTGAGTCCTGAATTGCAGCGACCACAGCACCAGACTCCCTTCGATCAGTGAGGGGTATTTCCATATGGAAGGCCGGCGACACGTGGTGCCACTGAACCTGCACTACGCAGGCTGGTGGGGCCACCAACGCATGCATGTGGCTGTGGGCCCTTGCTCACCGCTACCTCTGGCCTACACTGTGGAAGACCGGCGACAAATGGTACCACTAACCATCTTCAACACAAGCCGATCCCACATGTGGAACTGTGTCCTAAGTCCTGAATGGTAGTGACCCTAACTCCGTGAGACAACCACAGCACCAGACTCTCTTCGATCAGTGAGGCATATTTCCATATGCAACGGCGGTGACACGTGGTGCCAATAACTCTGTTCAACACAAGCCGAACAATCCCATATGTGGAACTGTGTCCTGAGTCCTGAATGACAGTGACCCCAAGTCCATGGCAGCGACCACAGCAGTATACGCCCTCTGATTAGTTAGGCATATTACCATATGCAATGGCGGCAAGACGTGGTGCCAATAACTCTGTTCAACACAAGCTGATCCCACATGTGTAACTGTGTCCTGAGTCCTGAATGGCAGTCACCCTAAGTCCGTGGCAACCACAGTACCACACTTCCTTCGATCAGTGAGGCATATTTCGATATGCAAGGCCGGCAACACGTAGTCCCACTAACCCTCTTTAACAAATGCCGATCCCACATGTGTAACTGTGTCCTGAGTCCTGAATAGCAGTCACCCCAACTCTGTGGCAGCGACCACAGCACCGCACTCCCTTTGATCAATGAGGGGTGTTTCCATATGCAGCTACAGACTCCAGTAGGCAACTAACTATCACAGTCCTACATCCTACATATTATCCTTTTAGTATCCTCGCTTCAAGAATTGTTTTTTTTATATCAGTTATAGCTTTACTACAATGACCAAATTAATCTTCAAATGCAAACTAACATGGAATAACAGTCTACACTACAGGCAGTATAGCTTGCAATTCCAATTTTAAATGCTAATTTCTAACAAGATTGTACTCAGAAAATACAACACTTCGTCAATGTATTCTATACTTATTTCATCTTTTCATCATATGCCTACACTGCACTCAGTACTATGTATGTTGGAGTACAGAAATAACTATAACTGAGAGTGTGTGATAGTGTGAGTGGCTGTATGGATGAGTGTGTGCTTGTATCATTGATTGTATAAGACCATAAGAATGTGCTAGTATTTGTATGAGTAATTGAGCTTGTGTGTGTATAACTGTATAGGTGAGTAAATAGCAGTGTGATCAATTACTTGCATGACTGAGTATGTGTGTGAGTAACTCTATGGATGAGTAGCGGTGTGGAAGTGTCTATATAGGTATATGAGTGCAGATGATAGTCCTGTACTGAGTGACCATAAGTATGAGTGACTGTACGGGTGAGTGAGTGGATGGGTGTTTAGACGTAAGACTCTGTGATGGGGTATGTACTTATTGGTGTTGGAGTGTCTATGGTTTTGAGAGTGGCAGTATGTAATTTAGAGTGGGTGTATCAAAGGTTATATTAGGGTGTGACAAGAAGCATCAAATGATCACATGAATGACGTCATCAGTGATGTCATCAGTGATGTGATTTGAGATGTCATCAGTGATGTCACTGACCATGTCATGAGTGATGTAATATGTGACGTCATCAGCAGTGCATTGCGGGGGCGCAAGTTATAGTTAACTGAACTAACTATAACAGGGGAATTTCTAGAGTTTTGTACGAGGAAATGTCCAGCTAACTATAACGCCCCTGAAACCTATGTTTTTTTTCAGTGAATTTCTAAGGTTTTTTAAATCCTAATTCCTAACTATAACATGCCTAAAACCTATGGTTTTTTCAGTGAATTTCAAAGGTTTTTTAAATGCTATTTCCTAACTATAACATACCTGAAACCTATGTTTTTTTAAGTGAATATATATATATAAATATAAATATATATATATATTTTCAGTGAAAAAACCATAGGTTTCAGGGACGTTATAGTTAGAAATTAGCATTTAAAAAACCTTTGAAATTCACTAAAAAAAAAGGTTTCAGGGACGTTATAGTTAGAAATTAGCATTTAAAAAACCTTAGAAATTCACTGAAAAAAACATAGGTTTCAGTGGAGTTATAGTTAGCTAGACATTTCACTCGTACAAAACCATAGAAATTCCTCCGTTATAGTTAGTTATGCTAACTATATCTCGTGCGCCTGCAATGCACTGCTGATGACGTCACATGTTACATCATTCATGACATGGTCAGTGACATCACTGATGACATCACTGATGACATCTCAAATGACATCACTGATGACATCATCCAGTGAATTTGGTTTTGTTTGAAATTTAAATATGTATTATATATATACCAATCTGTATTGAAGATTGAGTGGATATATAACTGTCTGGATGGAGGATTTAGTAGCTGTCTGACTGTCTAAGTGAGTAATTAAAAGTGTCTCACTAAATACATGGGTTAGTAACTAAACTATGTGAATGTGTTCATCACTGTCTCTGTTGTTGTATAACCTGCTGCATCAGTTGGTCACTAACTACATGAGTGACTATATTAGTTATTGATTAGTTGGCTGAGTATTTATATGGGAGACTGAGTGTGTAGTGTGGGTGTGTTTGGGTGGGGGAGGGTGTAACTCTATGCATAGATGTGTGAGTGGTTGATTGACTAGGTATATGAGTTTAAGAGTGCATGTGGAAACAGTTGTTTGGGTGACTGAGTATGTTTATTGGTGTGTTGGTGAGTGAATATATGTCTCAGTGGTACATCTCCAACAACGTACAAAAATAAAAGGCAGTGTATGTGAGAGTTGGTGTATATAAATAAGAATACGCAAGAGTCAGCGATTGTGAGAGTGACTGTATGGATGAGTGTATAATTGTAATAGTGATTTTATAACATAGTAACTATGAATTACTATGTGTATGAATAAATGAGCTGTTGTGTGTATAACTGTGTAGGTGAGTAAATGTAAGTGTGATTTATTCTTTTCATGAGTGAGTAGGATGACTGCATAATCGACTAGGATGACTGCTGATGTGCTAATGTCTATATAGGTGTATGAGTGCATTTGATAGTGTTCTATTGATCAGTGACTGCATGTATAAGTGATTCTGTAGGTGAATGAGTAGTTGTGTGTGTAGACTTAGGAATCATTGAGTGGGTATGTAGTAACTGGTATTGGTGTGTCAATGGTTTCAAATATGGTACTCTGTATTTTACAGTGAGTGATGAAAGGTTATACTAGTGTGTGATGAGGTGTATCAGATTGTCACATGGATGATGTCATCAGTGATGTCATCAGTGATTTCATTTGAGATGTCATCAGTGATGTCATCAGTGATGTCACTGACCATGTCATGAGTGATGTAATATGTGATGTCATCAGCAGTGTATTGCGGGGGCGCGAGTTATAGCTAGCTCAACTAACTATAACAACCGAATTTCTCTGGTTTTGTATGAGTGAAATGTCCAACTGACTATAGCGTCCCTAAAACCTGTGGTTTTTTTAGTGAATTTCTAAGGTTTTTTAAATGCTAATTCCTAACTATAACGTCCCTGAAACCTATGTTTTTTTTAGTGAATATATATCTATCTATATAAATATATATATATATATATAAATAAATATTCTGATCCACAATGCAATAATACGCGCTCTCAGAAGTTCAAGGAGGATATTTAATTAAGGTACAGGCTACGCGTTTCGGAAGTCAAACTTCCTTGATCACACGAAGAGCCGAATACACAACACCCATTACATAGTGGAGGGTACTAAACATAAACATAGGACAGCATTACATAAAGTGTACTTCCATGCTTGAAGTTTGTCGGCCATCTTGTAATGTCCAAAGGTACATTCATGTATACAGTAGTTGTGACTGGCATAAATACATATAGGTGCATAGTGCACAAGAAAACATAGGAAAGGTCCTAGTTTACATTAGCTGTGTACAGTCTATTGCTATTTCCTCATAGTGAAAGGAAAAAAGTAAAAAGAAAGATAAAGGGATAATAATATAACAGCCAAGTGGCTTAGCACATCTTAACTGAAAGCCCTAAATCTATGCCACCAATGTACCAACAAGTGGAATAAACAAGATAGAAATCAGAATCAAAGCTGATAGCTAATACTGGCGCCAAGTGGCCTAATGCTACAGCAGTGATAAAAAACTGTCCCAACAGGTTATAAACTCTTACTGCTCTGAAAAGCAAGTGATCTAAAGCAGAAACAAAGAGGCAACCCCATGTCTAGCACTGTTCTCAGTACAGGCAACAACAGAAACAAAAAGACAGAAAAGCACTATCCAAAATACAGTAAAAAAGTGAGTAGAAAATCTTATCTATACATGGTGATATTTTCTTCTGGGGATAGTGAAGAAAAGGGTAGGTGACCCGTGACGTGTAGAGAATACCCAAAGGGCCCCTTCCTTTCCTCCTGTGAAGAAAAGGAAAAAGAACAAAGTTTAGAAAAGATAATAAAATAGAAAAATAACAATTACAGTTGTATCATACAGTATTTACAGATTCATGAACATCAAAAACATCAAGCAATACATCTTGAAACCTAGCAGAAAATGCGAAGAAAGAAACATGTCAATGCTCCATTAGATGTGTCGCTAACTCCTCATCTATATTGTGTCCTAGAGGGTACTTTGTCTCAAGATTTAAGATCCATTTGGATTCTCTTTTTCTGAGTACCAGCTCCCTGTTACCACCTCTTACACTGCCCACTACTTGTTCAATTACAAAGTACTTGAGTAATGAACTGTTGGATAAATGGTACTCAGCAAAGTGTCTCGCCACTGGGTAATGGCTATCTTTGTTATTGATGGCCCTAAGGTATTCTAGGACCCTCTTCTTAGCCATATGAGTAGTGCTCCCCACATACCATTTCTGGCATGGGCAAACTAGCACATATATGGCATAGGTGGAACTACACGTGAGGAATTGTGATATGGTATTTTTCTTAGGAGTATGTGGTACACTGAATTCATTGACCATATGACTTGTTTTACAGGCCTTACAGTGACCACAAGGATAAAAACCCTTGAGGTTGTGCATGGATGTACTGTGTGGTTCAGTGATATCACTGTGCATCAGGATGTTTCTTGGACTCCGTCCTTTCCTATTTGTGATTTTCGGTCTATTGCTCATGGAAGGACCTACTATATTGTCACTTTTAAGGATATTCCAGTTGTCATTGAGAATTTTCTGTATTTTGCTCGAGCTACTGTTGTATGTAAGAATAACTCGTGTCTCTGATGATTCTACAGTCTTCTCTTTTGTTTTCAGGGTACTTTTTCTGTCTATATCTTTAAGTTTAGAGACAGCTCTGTCTAATACCCATTTAGGGTAACCACGCTCTCTAAACCGATCCAGCTTGATCATTTCTTCAATTTTATAGTTGGTATCAGTGCTGCAGTTTCTTCTTGCTCTCAGTAACTCCCCATACGGTATACTCCACTTGAGTGTTTCTGGGTGGTGACTGTGAGCTTGTAGAATACTGTTACCTGCAGTTTCTTTCCGAAACAGTTTAGTCTCAAGTGTATTGTTGACAGCTCTAACTTTGACATCAAGGAAATCAATTTCTTCCTTGTTGATGTTATATGTCAATACAATGTTGAGTGTGTTATTATTGAGGAATATAAACAGCAAAAGGCGCACCACAACCTCAAATTTAAATCAAAATTAGTCCATGTACATCAAATTTTTCTTTTCCAAAGTGATCTTCTTTATTTTTCATATGTTAAAATGACATTTAAGAACAGCCAGAGCAGCCGACGCGTTTCGTCCTCTTGGGACTTCTTCAGGGCTGCAAGGTATATATATAAAACAATGTATAAATACAACGAATACCCACATACAATATATACAAAACCAACAACATAATCATAGATCTTAAACAAATACACAGAAGTGCTGATGACAAGGAAGACAAAAGACAATATTAACTATACATTAGAAGACATAAACAAGTTAAAAACAAGATTGTAAGTCAGTTAATCCTTGCTATTAATTTATGTTCAATAACTTTTGATATAAACGAGTAATCAACTCATTGGCATGTTTCTAGGTGAATAGTAATTTCAGACTGCACAAACGTGTGGTGCAACTGGTTTCTTTGAACCAAATCACATTCCTCAACTAAGTTTGCATAGACCATAGTAAATTAACTATCAACAGGCTCAATGCGGTTTCACAGGAAGCAGCAAGGGAAAGAAGGAGGTTCAAAGATGTACCCACCGTAAAAAATAATGCATCTGTTTGTGTAATTCCTACTTGAAAATTCTGGAATGTCATTTAGGATCACTGAAAGAGGTCAAAAAGGGGAGGGCATTACTCAGCGTAATGTCCTAGTGTTTGTAAAATACCGAGTGTCAAAGGTACATCTTATGTTAATGATAACCTGAGAATTTAAACAGGAAGTGGAGTATAAGGCAAAGCAAAGGGGTCATTTACAAAATTTGATAGTGCAAATAAATATGCGTGTAAATTCTTATTCCCATGTCACAAATGAGCCCCTAAAAGACGTATTCAAATGTACATAGGGGCTAGGAAAGAACAACGAAAAACCCATAGGGGTATGTGTACTTACATAAATGGAATAAAGAATATGTAGAATAGAATAACGGTCTGATGTCGATAAGTTGCGAGTGATCGTCCCGTCTTATTATTAAAGATGAAGTATCCAATCAAGTTTAAATCCAATGATAAGGTTAGGGTTCCGAATCTTTAGAATGCCTAAAGTGAGAACACAGTAAACTAATAATCCAAAACAATGATCGCGTTTTCAATGAATTCGACCAACCCACTCATAGCATTTTGTATAGGTAAACCCAAAATTAAAACACAGAAAGAATCAGGAAGAAAGGGATTTAAGGGTGACCTAATAAACCAAAACGGATATTGCGAGCAAGCTATTTGACAATGTGTAAGCTTTACAAAAAACGATCAAAAAAGTATTTTACTACCAACCGTTATATTATTTGAAAATCATAGTTAAAGGTAAATCCCAGTACTAAGTATAAAGAATCTAATTCATATCATAGAGCTATGGGGAAATGCTACTAAGTTGCCATCAGTCCCTAGAAACAAGCTCAATAAAAGTTTGTTTGAGTTTGCCAAAAATAATACTAGGTTTGGATATCTCAGCGTTCTCAAAAACAGACAGTGTCAAAAATTCCCAAAGCACCTACCCGATTCCGCATCCTTCAAATCCTGGACGGTGAACTAATCCTCAGGTTTTCCGTAACACACGGGACTATTGCTCGTGTGTTTAAATAGTGATTGACCCCATGTAAACTCAGAGCACCTGGGTCCCAGCCTCGTTCCCGGGATTTGCGTCACAGTATAGTCACTAAGAATGACATGTAAACCTAGTGGCCATCTTGGAAGGGTAAACGCTAATGAGCCTACCGATGTAGAGAACATATAATATAATAATAGGTATTGCGATTGCTGACATAATGTAAAAGCGTACGACGCACATATCCATTGCCGTACATCTAGTTGAGTAATAATCCATAAAAATCATGTGAATACAGAGTAGTCTATACTCCGTATAAGTTAGACGCGAGCAAATCAGCCGCCATGTTGGAACAGGCAAATTGTAAAAATCTAAACTATCTATGTAAGCTAATCTTCAAACCAAAATCTCGCCTCAAACGTATACGAGAAATCGGGGAAGAGAAATCAATTAACTGACTAAAGAATTGCGTCAGTAAAAGCGAATCTTGGTTTTCCCCGTAGCACAAACTAAATCTTTGATAAACAGCCTGAGCTGGCTACCGAACCGATATCGGTGATAATTTAGAGCAGGAGAAAAGGTCAACAATACCAACGAAAGATAATGTGCCCCAGAGGCTATAGGTCTTAATAATTTATGGTATATACACAGCCCGCATCTCGCATAAACAACAAGGGACTAACAGTGGGGTGAAAAATACTAAGAAAAAATAGACCATGTCTTCTTCAAAAGGATTAACCGGCATTACCTGTACTGTGAAGTAGCTTCAAATACAGAAGCCGGAGGTTAAGCAGTTGTCAGTAGACGGCATGAACTAGGTTGTAATAAAAAAACATGATAACCATAATAACAGTGAGTGAAGATACTTATCGTGGCAGTTGTTCGAATGCCACAGTTAAAATTCATATATAGTGATCGATAAATCCAACACGGATGTACGTAATCACATAATCACATAAACATTATCATTTCCAAAACAGCACTCAAGAGATAAGGTTTAGTAAGGCAGCAAGGTTGAGCATATGTAAATCGGCAGCATGAGCTAGGCTATACCCAGAACACATAATAGTAGTAATAGCAGCGAATGAAAGCACATAACGTGGCAGTTGTCAGAATGCCGCGTTATAGATTCATGCATAGTTACCAATAATTCCCACACAAAAGTACATAATAACATCAACATTAGCATTTCCAGAACAGCAGTAAGGTTGATTTAAATTTGAGGTTGTGGTGCGCCTTTTGCTGTTTATATTCCTCTCTTGCCCCAGTGTTTGGGGAGGTATTGTGTTAGCGGGTACCAGTCGAGAGCGCACACATAGGGTGAATTTGAACTTATCACCTATCAATACAAAGGGTAATTGATAATCCGGTGCTGTCCCAGAGGGTTACCGCTAGCTCTGTTCCTTCTAATTTGTGTTATTATTGAGTTGCTGGATGAACTCGACTGCTTCTTCTTCGCTCCCCTCCCATATTACAAAGAGATCGTCTATGTAACGCAGCCATGTGTTAACTTTTTTGAGGTGCTGAGAGGGGTCAACATCTCTTCTCACCTCCTCTTCCCATAGGCCTAAAAAGAGGTTAGCAAAGCTAGGGGCAAAGCAAGTACCCATGGCAGTCCCTAGGATCTGTCTGAACAGTTCACCATTGAACATAAAGATGTTATTCTGTAAACATAGTAACATCATATCTATGAGCATCTTTGTATGTTCAGAATACATGATATTTCTTTCATTTAGAAAATGGGTACACGCACGAATCCCCTGATCATGATCAATGATGGTATATAAGCTGGAAACATCCATAGTGATAAAAATATAGTTGGTTTGCCATTGTATGTTCTCAAGTTTACATAAAAAGTCTTTAGTATCTCTAACGTATGAGGGGAGTTTAGTGACATAGTTTTGCAAGAAATAATCTACATACTTAGAGATATTTTCGAAAACACTCCCCACAGATGAAACAATAGGTCTCCCTGGGGGAACAGTAGGATTTTTGTGTACTTTGGGGAGGAAATATATAATCGGAAGTTTTGGATAATCTTTCTTCAGATATAAATATTCCTCCCACGTGATTATTCCTTCTCCTTGCCAGGCTGATAGTTTTTCCCAGGTAACCAGTATACTGTCATTATAAGTCTTGGTGTTTGTTTTTTCATAAAATCTGTTGTTTTTCAACTGTCTGTGTGCTTCCGTTATGTACATGGATTTGCTGAGTAGAACAATATTACCTCCCTTATCCGCCGGGCGGATAACGATATCTTTGTCATTCGCTAATGATGAGATAATAGATCTTTGTTTAAATGTGAGATTACCACACACAAAATTAAATAGGTGTATGAGTGCGTTTGATAGTGTTCTATTGATCAGTGACTGCATGTATAAGTGATTCTGTAGGTGAATGAGTAGTTGTGTGTGTAGACTTAGGAATCATTGAGTGGGTATGTAGTAACTGGTATTGGTGTGTCAATGGTTTCAAATATGGTACTCTGTATTTTACAGTGAGTGATGAAAGGTTATACTAGTGTGTGATGAGGTGTATCAGATTGTCACATGGATGATGTCATCAGTGATGTCATCAGTGATTTCATTTGAGATGTCATCAGTGATGTCATCAGTGATGTCACTGACCATGTCATGAGTGATGTAATATGTGATGTCATCAGCAGTGTATTGCGGGGGCGCAAGTTATAGCTAGCTCAACTAACTATAACAACCGAATTTCTCTGGTTTTGTATGAGTGAAATGTCCAACTGACTATAGCGTCCATGAAACCTGTGGTTTTTTTAGTGAATTTCTAAGGTTTTTTAAATGCTAATTTCTAACTATAACGTCCCTGAAACCTATGTTTTTTTTAGTGAATATATATCTATCTATATAAATATATATATATAAATAAATATGTAGAAATATATATTACCTACTGGTGGTCGCCAGTAGGTAGTTATAGTTAGGACCTCGTTTCTTCTTAAAAAGCATTTTTTGTTTTCCCAATAACTTTGGCGTCGTTTGATGAATCTTCGCGAAATTTTTAAAACTATTGGCCCGCTCCGGTCAGCTCCTATCTTGAAAGTTTCAGGGTGATTCGTCAAACAGACGCTGAGAAAAAGGGGGTCCCAAAACGCGTTTTCCCCATGGTAATTTCTAAAGGAATCTTCAGACAAAGCTACAGCCTGTACAAAAGGGGGTGGTGATGGAAGGAGCATCAGAACCAATCAAACACTCACACCCAGTCAAGAGATCTGGGTTTGATCCATCACCGTTCTTTAGCCCACTCTGCCACCCCAGTTCAGACATGGCTATATGCAAATCAGTCTGACCCTGTGCCTCATGGGAACAGTCCAGCCCGAACTGCCAAGCCATGCCTTCCCTGGACCGGAAACAAGCTTCCTAGGACCGGTTTCTGGCATTTCAGCCGTCTTCAGCCAGGCTTGCTTGAATCCAGTGGCAAAGTGAGCAAGGGACTCACGTCTGAGCATACCCTGCCAACTTATGGCGAACAAAGCGGTACAAAAGGGGGTGGTGATGGACGGAGCATCAGAACCAATCAAACACTCACACCCAGTCAAGAGATCTGGGTTTGATCCATCACCGTTCTTTAGCCCACTCTGCCACCCCAGTTCAGACATGGCCATATGCAAATCAGTCTGACCCTGTGCCTCATGGGAACAGTCCAGCCCGAACTGCCAAGCCATGCCTTCCCTGGACCGGAAACAAGCTTCCTAGGACTGGTTTCTGGCATTTCAGCCGTCTTCAGCCAGGCTTGCTTGAATCCAGTGGCAAAGTGAGCAAGGGACTCACGTCTGAGCATACCCTGCCAACTTATGGCGAACAAAGCGGTACAAAAGGGGGTGGTGATGGACGGAGCATCAGAACCAATCAAACACTCACACCCAGTCAAGAGATCTGGGTTTGATCCATCACCGTTCTTTAGCCCACTCTGCCACCCCAGTTCAGACATGGCCATATGCAAATCAGTCAGACCCTGTGCCTCATGGGAACAGTCCAGCCCGAACTGCCAAGCCATGCCTTCCCTGGACCGGAAACAAGCTTCCTAGGACCGGTTTCTGGCATTTCAGCCGTCTTCAGCCAGGCTTGCTTGAATCCAGTGGCAAAGTGAGCAAGGGACTCACGTCTGAGCATACCCTGCCAACTTATGGCGAACAAAGCGGTACAAAAGGGGGTGGTGATGGACGGAGCATCAGAACCAATCAAACACTCACACCCAGTCAAGAGATCTGGGTTTGATCCATCACCGTTCTTTAGCCCACTCTGCCACCCCAGTTCAGACATGGCCATATGCAAATCAGTCTGACCCTGTGCCTCATGGGAACAGTCCAGCCCGAACTGCCAAGCCATGCCTTCCCTGGACCGGAAACAAGCTTCCTAGGACCGGTGTCTGGCATTTCAGCCGTCTTCAGCCAGGCTTGCTTGAATCCAGTGGCAAAGTGAGCAAGGGACTCACGTCTGAGCATACCCTGCCAACTTATGGCGAACAAAGCGGTACAAAAGGGGGTGGTGATGGACGGAGCATCAGGACCAATCAAACACTCACACCCAGTCAAGAGATCTGGGTTTGATCCATCACCGTTCTTTAGCCCACTCTGCCACCCCAGTTCAGACATGGCCATATTCAAATCAGTCTGACCCTGTGCCTCATGGGAACAGTCCAGCCCGAACTGCCAAGCCATGCCTTCCCTGGACCGGAAACAAGCTTCCTAGGACCGGTGTCTGGCATTTCAGCCGTCTTCAGCCAGGCTTGCTTGAATCCAGTGGCAAAGTGAGCAAGGGACTCACGTCTGAGCATACCCTGCCAACTTATGGCGAACAAAGCGGTACAAAAGGGGGTGGTGATGGACGGAGCATCAGAACCAATCAAACACTCACACCCAGTCAAGAGATCTGGGTTTGATCCATCACCGTTCTTTAGCCCACTCTGCCACCCCAGTTCAGACATGGCCATATGCAAATCAGTCTGACCCTGTGCCTCATGGGAACAGTCCAGCCCGAACTGCCAAGCCATGCCTTCCCTGGACCGGAAACAAGCTTCCTAGGACTGGTTTCTGGCATTTCAGCCGTCTTCAGCCAGGCTTGCTTGAATCCAGTGGCAAAGTGAGCAAGGGACTCACGTCTGAGCATACCCTGCCAACTTATGGCGAACAAAGCGGTACAAAAGGGGGTGGTGATGGACGGAGCATCAGAACCAATCAAACACTCACACCCAGTCAAGAGATCTGGGTTTGATCCATCACCGTTCTTTAGCCCACTCTGCCACCCCAGTTCAGACATGGCCATATGCAAATCAGTCTGACCCTGTGCCTCATGGGAACAGTCCAGCCCGAACTGCCAAGCCATGCCTTCCCTGGACCGGAAACAAGCTTCCTAGGACCGGTGTCTGGCATTTCAGCCGTCTTCAGCCAGGCTTGCTTGAATCCAGTGGCAAAGTGAGCAAGGGACTCACGTCTGAGCATACCCTGCCAACTTATGGCGAACAAAGCGGTACAAAAGGGGGTGGTGATGGACGGAGCATCAGAACCAATCAAACACTCACACCCAGTCAAGAGATCTGGGTTTGATCCATCACCGTTCTTTAGCCCACTCTGCCACCCCAGTTCAGACATGGCCATATGCAAATCAGTCTGACCCTGTGCCTCATGGGAACAGTCCAGCCCGAACTGCCAAGCCATGCCTTCCCTGGACCGGAAACAAGCTTCCTAGGACCGGTTTCTGGCATTTCAGCCGTCTTCAGCCAGGCTTGCTTGAATCCAGTGGCAAAGTGAGCAAGGGACTCACATCTGAGCATACCCTGCCAACTTATGGCGAACAAAGCGGTACAAAAGGGGGTGGTGATGGACGGAGCATCAGAACCAATCAAACACTCACACCCAGTCAAGAGATCTGGGTTTGATCCATCACCGTTCTTTAGCCCACTCTGCCACCCCAGTTCAGACATGGCCATATGCAAATCAGTCTGACCCTGTGCCTCATGGGAACAGTCCAGCCCGAACTGCTAAGCCATGCCTTCCCTGGACCGGAAACAAGCTTCTTAGGACCGGTGTCTGGCATTTCAGCCGTCTTCAGCCAGGCTTGCTTGAATCCAGTGGCAAAGTGAGCAAGGGACTCACGTCTGAGCATACCCTGCCAACTTATGGCGAACAAAGCGGTACAAAAGGGGGTGGTGATGGACGGAGCATCAGAACCAATCAAACACTCACACCCAGTCAAGAGATCTGGGTTTGATCCATCACCGTTCTTTAGCCCACTCTGCCACCCCAGTTCAGACATGGTCATATGCAAATCAGTCTGACCCTGTGCCTCATGGGAACAGTCCAGCCCGAACTGCCAAGCCATGCCTTCCCTGGACCGGAAACAAGCTTCCTAGGACCGGTGTCTGGCATTTCAGCCGTCTTCAGCCAGGCTTGCTTGAATCCAGTGGCAAAGTGAGCAAGGGACTCACGTCTGAGCATACCCTGCCAACTTATGGCGAACAAAGCGGTACAAAAGGGGGTGGTGATGGACGGAGCATCAGAACCAATCAAACACTCACACCCAGTCAAGAGATCTGGGTTTGATCCATCACCGTTCTTTAGCCCACTCTGCCACCCCAGTTCAGACATGGCCATATGCAAATCAGTCTGACCCTGTGCCTCATGGGAACAGTCCAGCCCGAACTGCCAAGCCATGCCTTCCCTGGACCGGAAACAAGCTTCCTAGGACTGGTTTCTGGCATTTCAGCCGTCTTCAGCCAGGCTTGCTTGAATCCAGTGGCAAAGTGAGCAAGGGACTCACGTCTGAGCATACCCTGCCAACTTATGGCGAACAAAGCGGTACAAAAGGGGGTGGTGATGGACGGAGCATCAGAACCAATCAAACACTCACACCCAGTCAAGAGATCTGGGTTTGATCCATCACCGTTCTTTAGCCCACTCTGCCACCCCAGTTCAGACATGGCCATATGCAAATCAGTCTGACCCTGTGCCTCATGGGAACAGTCCAGCCCGAACTGCCAAGCCATGCCTTCCCTGGACCGGAAACAAGCTTCCTAGGACCGGTGTCTGGCATTTCAGCCGTCTTCAGCCAGGCTTGCTTGAATCCAGTGGCAAAGTGAGCAAGGGACTCACGTCTGAGCATACCCTGCCAACTTATGGCGAACAAAGCGGTACAAAAGCTACAGCCTGAACTGCTGAAAGGAATTACACTAAATTTGGCAAAAAGGTAGCCCTTGGTTCAGAAAGAGCCCTTTTTGTTAAATAGTGTAAATCTGTTCAGTAGTTTGCTGAGAAATTAAAGAAAAAAAAATTATATATCTGAGCACCGAGAAGGGTTCATGAACCCTTCCAGGCATGAGCTACACTCTGATTGGCTGCCAACACTCCAAACCAGGAAATGTTGACAGCCATCTTGTGACTCGGTAGAACGGAGTCAGAAGAAAACAGTGAAAAAGAAGGTAAAAAAGAAGAAAAGAGGGCAGGGTAGAAACACCTTCATTTTAATGAGACCCCTGGGTGGGCCAGGACCCGGGGGCAATTTGTATTTAACTTGTTTTTTTAAATGCTAATTTCTAACTAGAACATGCTTGAAACCTATGTTTTTTTCAGTGAGTATATATATATATATATATATATATATATATATATATATGTATGTATAGATATATATATTCACTGAAAAAAACATAGGTTTGACAGATGTTATAGTTAGGAATTAGCATTTAAGAATCCTTTGAAATTCACTGAAAAAACCATAGGTTTCAGGGACGTTATAGTTAGTTGGACATTTGACTCATATAAAACCAGAAAAATTCACCCGTTATAGTTAGTTGATCTAACTATAACTCGCACGCCCGAAATGCACTGGTGATGACGTCACATATTACAGCACTCATGAAATGGTCAGTGACATCATTGATGACATCACTGATGACTTCTCAAATGACATATGGTTTTTACAGTGAATTTTAAAGGCTTTTTAAATGCTAATTCCTAACTATAATGTCCGTAAAACCTATGGTTTTTTCAGTGAATTTTATACAACATATATTTTTTCTATTTTTTAAAAAATATTTTGGAACTCTATTATCTTTTTTTTTATTAATTAAAAAAAATATGTAATGTTTTATATCTTCAAAAAACAAGTATCTATACCTTTTTTTGTTGTTGAGAAAACTGAAGTCCTGTACCTGTAGTGTACCAAGCTCCATCAGCACGAGAATCCGATCTGCCATATTGATAAACTCGTAAAGGATGCGGATTTCGTATCCGACGGGTTCGTGTCACCGCGTCCCGTGTAAAATCATATACGTATGTTGTCGCGCCAGCTGCTACTTTGGTATGCGACAGATACGCAGTACCAAGCCGCGCCTTATGTCATGTACATATGGGGTCACGCCCGCTGCGCATTGCGTATGCAACGAGTGCGCGTTGCCAGGCCCTGTGTTACGTCATAGGCGTATGGTGTTGTGCCGGCTACGCCATTCCCTCATTTGTTTTTGTCTCAAAACTATATCTAAATAAGTTTAAAGTGTATATGAGAACAAGCGATAATCTAAAATAATTTAAACATTTATATATTTCTAACTGTAATAAACTTATATTATGGTAAATATATTTACTCAAAATTGCGTCGGGTGAGGCCTCCTTGCGCGCTCCGTGCGCGATTGCCATGTGACCTTAAAAAAAACATTTGATTGGTTCATAACATTTCCCATTGTAACAGTTGGAGGACCCCACCCATTTTAGCTATTCTCTCTACAGCAGTGGTTCCCAAACTTTTGACTCCTGAGGACCCCCATTGAGTCACCACTGGAAGCCGGGGACCCCCAAGCAACTTGTATGATTTAAATTTCAAACATTAAAACAGTAATTCGAAAACAATAAACACACGTGTTACACAAAACAAATACTCAAATTACTAAGGATTTTAGTACTTTATATTGACAGAATTTACAAAAAACAGGAAGGTTAGTGCTGCATCTCCGTGACTAACTTTTAAATGGTTGGGTTTATTTCGCAGTACGAGGCTCCTGCCAGGGCCAGACTGGAAACCCAAAGCAGCCCTGGCAAATGTTTTCAGACCAGTCCCCATACAGTGTACACCAAGTGCAGTGAGTGAGCCTGACCACTACAAAGGGGGCTTTGTGAGGCTCTCCCCCCAAGAAAATTTAGGAAGCAATGGTGCATTCTACAACAAATTTATCATAATATATTGAATTGTATCAGTTTTTAAAGAATAGTAAATGATGACCTTACTATGCACCAGGATACGGCAATCTTTGTTTGGGTTCTTCAATGATTCCCATATTATCACCCTCCAACAGTGCCTCTCATCTCTCCATGTTAAACCTTCACTCACCTGATAAGCAGGACGGTCAACTTGAGAGACGTGATGCTTATTCCCGATTCCCCCAAGAATCTCCTTCAGACGAGACTGAATACATAAACAGCCTGCCCAAATTAAACTCTTCAGGGAAGGGGGAAATGGGACAAAATAATAAACAGAAAGACACTCCGACTCTTGCTTAAACTTCTAAAAATGGGCTGTCTGCTTCGTCTTGATTGTGTCTATGTGCAAACAGGAAAAAACAAAAGGAACATTAGCTCACTAAATGAACAGCGTTATGACAGTTATTATTTCCACAACAGCTCAAAAAATCGTACCTTTCTTTAACTCAGGTTGAGTCATCACCTGAACTTCGTTATACAACTTATAATTCTGCAATGACAATAATTACTGCTTAAGAGTCTTGTTTGAGAAAAACCTTTTGTAGATTGTCGATTTTTACAATTGTTTCTTAGTATATACACTTTCTGCAAAGTTCGCAAATGTTCTCAATGTCTCTTCGTCTTTTACCAAAAATCCTTTCTCTTGCTTTCACAGAGTCTAGGCAAAGAAAATGACGTTCCAAGCTGAAGCTCTTTGAAGAGAAAACAAGCTAAGTCTTTTTCTGCTTGTACTTAGGAATTGTTTGTGCAAGCTTGCATTATATTTTTATTCCAAGGCGCCAAATTGGTAACATGAAAAGAACTTACTTGAGGTAATGCGCATAGTTCGTCAATTACTCACTGAACGATCTCTCTTCTGTTTTTGTTTCCCTTCTGGAAGCGAGGGACTGTTTTCGTTGTAACTCCGGAAGAGATCGCAAGGGGTTTCCTGGACTGCGAGGGAAGGAACAGGAGACCGGACCGGAATCACCGATGCGGAGGCGAAGGGCTGGAATCCGGAACGCAGGAGCTTGAAGTCCGCTGTCAGGTAAGTGAAGAACAAACGAGCGCAAGCATGATTCCTTGCGAGTCTGGGGTTTAAATAGCTTGCGGGAGGGTGGGGTTCTCACCGGGAGGGAACAAGAGCACACGTGCAAGTACTCGTGTTGAAAGGTAGCTGTTACGAACGTGACTTTCCAACTGTCTTTACAACGTGCTTATGAAAACAACGTGACAATGCTGCCATGCTCTCATGAACAGAAACGTGCTGCTTCTTACATCTTTTCAAACAAACATTGGCAAAATCAAATGGGAGATAAATAATATCGTAACAGATAAATTGAACACATTGTTAAAGCCATGAGTTAACACTTATCATCTTTAGCTGTATCACATCAAGGATCTTCTGATTGAGTCTGAGCATGATTGTTACAACAAACTGTAACAGTCGCTCCCCTTAAAGGCCGCCCTACAGGGCGAGGTTTGAAAGGGTACCGCAAATAAAATTGCCTTAAAAGCCGAGGGGCATGAACAAACGATGCTGGTTCCCAAGAATTTTCAGTATCATCAAAACCCTTCCAAGCTATCAAATAATACAGTTTACGCTGTACTCTTTTTGCATCCAGAATTTTTCGCACTTCATATTCTAAATGCCCATCAATCTGAATGGGAGGAGGTGGAGGTTCGGGTCTAGTATCTGAATTATATGGTTTCAACAGGGAGACATGAAAGGCAGGATGTACTGGATATTCAGAAGGGAGTTCTAATTGTACAGTTACTGGGTTGATGATTTTGTCTATAGTAAATGGTCCTATGTATTTTGGTGACAATTTTCTTGAACCTGTCAACTTTAAATTTTTTGTAGAAAGCCACACCTTATCTCCTATTTGATATTTGGGGGTATCTATCCTGTGTTTATCTGCTTGTCTTTTCATTGATTCCTTATACTTGTTTAAATGTTTAATAGCCTTTTCTTGTATGTCTACTAGTGTAGATAATCGTTCCATGACTCCTGGATTTAGAGAAGGAGTGACTGTCATAGGCAACGCTTGTGGATGATACCCCTGCATAAAGTAAAACGGAGTACACTTGGTTGCAGAATGTACATTGTTATTATAAATAAACTCTGCAACAGGTAAAACTTTATCCCATTCAGTGGTAAATTCTGCCATTAAACAACGCAGTGTTTGTAATAATGTTTGATTTACTCTTTCAGTTTGGCCGTCAGTTTCAGGATGAAAAGCCGTAGAAAGAGCTATTTCCATTTTTAGACTTTTTCCTAAATTTGTCCAGAATTTAGAGGTAAATTGACTGCCCCTATCTGAAAGGATCTTGGTTGGCAAACCATGCAATCTCACAATTTCTTTAATGAAAATGTCAGTCAACTCTGCAGCTGTAGGTAGTTTAGTTAATGGAATGAAGTGTGCCATTTTTGACAGATAATCCACTACTACTAAAATAGTCGTATAGGTGTTAGACATAGGTAAATTAGTTATAAAGTCCAAACTAATTGTGTGCCAAGGAATTGGAGGAGTGGGTAATGGTTGTAATAAACCCATAGGCGCTTTATGCAGAGATTTATTCCTAGCACAAATTGGACATGCACTGACATATTTCTTAATATCTGACATCATTGAATGCCACCAAAAATGTTTTTTGCAACTATCCAGAGTCTTTTGTGAACCTGGATGACCAGCTAAACTTGAGTCATGGTGCCAGGCCATTACCTTTTCTTGCAACTCCTTAGTTGGTACATACAATAAAGCATCATGATAAAATAAACCATTCTGTATGGAATGAAGAGGATTTTGTAGCCAATCTTGGGTTATTAATTTTAAATGCTCTTCCCTGATACTTTTTAAAAAATTCTCTTGAGCAATTGGTGCCAAAATCTTTTGTGGAGGAATTATGGGAGGACCTAATTCTTCTTTTCTCAGATCTGTGGTGTACCCATACCTAGATAGCACATCTGACTGGATTTGTTGTACTCCTGGTCGGTACGTTATAACAAAATCAAAGGCACTAAAGAAATTTAACCACCGCATTTGCCTAGGTGTTAGCGCTCTTACAGAACCAAAAAACTGCAAATTTTTGTGATCACTAAAAATTGTGACAGGAAATTTTGTGCCCATTAAATGATGCCTCCATTCAGTAAAAGCCAACTTTATTGCCAAGAGCTCCCTCTCGGCTACTGTGTAATTTTGCTCAGCTGGCAACAGTTTTTTTGAATAATAAGCTACAGGATGAAGTTGTCCATCCTGAATATCTCTTTGGGAAAGCACGGCTCCCACCGCAACCTGTGACGCATCTGCCTCAACAAAAAAAGGAAGATCGGGGTCTGGATGCTTCAACAAAGGTGCAGAGGTGAATTTTTCCTTGAGTGATTCAAACGCATGAGCTGCTTGCTCTGACCATACAAATTTTTGTCCCTTGTGTAACAATTTAGTTAAAGGTACCACAGTCTCAGCAAAATGAGGAATAAAACGCCTGTAAAAGTTGGCAAAACCTAAGACCTTTTGAATTTCTTTTACTGTTGTGGGTTCAGGCCAATCCTTAATTGCATTCACCTTTTTAACATTCATCATTATGCCTGCTGGAGATAAACAATATCCAAGGAACTCAACTGTGTCTGTATTAAAAATACATTTTTCAAGCTTAGCAAACAAATGATTTGTTGACAATTTCTGTAATACCGCTCTCACTTGGTGTACATGTTCCTCTCGAGTTTTTGAATAAATAAGTATATCATCAATGTATACAATTACGCAAACATCAAGAAATTCATGCAACACCTCATTGATAAAAAATTGGAATGCTGCTGGTGCATTGCATAAACCAAACGGCATGACAGTGTATTCAAATAATCCAAACTTGGTTTTGAAAGCAGTTTTCCACTCATCATTTTCTTTCACTCTGACGAGGTGATATGCACCTCTCAGATCCAGTTTTGTGTAAATAGTGGAATGGCGTAATTGGTCAAGAAGAACAGGAATCAAAGGCAATGGATATTTGTTTTTTATCGTGGCTTTATTTAACCCGCGATAGTCAATGCAAGCGCGGAGACTTCCATCAGGTTTAGGAATAAAAAAGAGTGGCGAGGATACTGGAGAGGTGGAATGTCTGATAAAACCTGATGCTAATAGTTCATCAAGATACGTTCTTAAATACTTAGTTTCCTCTTCTGTGAGGGCATACACTCTGGTGTTAGGCAAGGTAGCTCCGGGTATTAAATCTATTCGACAATCATATGATCTGTGAGGCGGTAAAGAACCAGCCTTCACAGGATCGAATACATCTTTAAAATCTTGATATTCACATGGTAAATTCACCAGACCAGTATTTGTAGAGGCACAATGTAAGGTTGTCATTGCGTCATTCAATGCTTCCTGATAACAAGATTCTCGACAATAAGTGGAATCTAAGGTAACTGTTCGTAAGGTCCAATTAATTTTAGGGTTATGCAAAGTTAACCATGGTACCCCTAAAATAAGACCAAATGTTGGTGTATCAATTAAGTCAAAGCAAATTTGTTCAGTATGTCCATTTTGACACACCATAATCAAAGGACTAGTTTTCTTTGTTATCATTCCTGAAGATAAAGCCGAACCGTCCACTGCACAAACAGCTTCAGGTTGAGCCTTCCATTCAATGGGTATCTGTAATCTTTCAGCCATTTTAATATCCATAAAATTTCCAGTGGCTCCACAATCTAATAAGACTGAGACTGAATGACGCACATGGGTATTAACAATCAAAACTACCTGTATTAGAAAATGTCGTGGAATTCTGGGGACTACATTAGTTGCAATATCGGAGGTCATTAAAAGGTTCTTACTCGCACAAGAGACCCCCCTTCTTGACGAGTTATTTAGTTTTCCTGCTCCCTAGAATCTGTTATGACTGAACTGATTTTCTTTGGTCCTTTTGGTTTAATAGGACACTCTTTTGCAAAATGCCCAGACTTGGCACAGTATAAACAAAGGTTCAACTTTCTTCTCCTGTCCTTTTCCTCTGTGGATAATGGTCCCTTAATTGTTCCAATCTGCATAGGCTCAACATCTGACACTTTCGTATTAGTGTCCTTCTTATCAGATTTTGACACAGAGAACCTTGGCTCAAATCGTACTTTTTCACCTTTTCTTTCTCCTAAGCGATGATCTAGTTTTACAACTAAATCTACCAAGTCTGAGTATTCTTCCGGAAGGTCTACAATATGAGCCAAAGCATCCTTTAGGTCATCGCGCAAACCTCTGTAAAACAGAGAGGTACGCTTTTCCTCCGGCCACTGGGTTTCAGTTAGAAGCCTGTTAAACAAAGTTACATAGGTTAACAAGTCTTGTTTACCTTGCTTTAGATTCAGCAACTCATTGTCACTGGCTTGGACGTAAGTATGCTTCGCAAACAATTTTGCCATGGTATTTTTAAATTGTGGCCAGTTATGTAAAATGGGATCATCTCTATTTACATAAGGTATAGACCAATTTGCTGCTGTACCCCCCAGATAGGAGAGCACAAATGCCACTTTGGTCGCGTCAGTAGGAAACAGTTGTGGTTTGCATATGAAATGCAACTGACATTGGCTGAGGAACACATCGAATTTACCTGAATCGCCAAAGAAGCGTTCTGGGGCTGCCAAAGGAACAACATTAGGGACAGCTACCGTGACTTGCACTGGAGAAGAATGAGCATCTGAACTCGTGAATACCTTAGAAGTTTTAGACTTAGTACCAAAACTTAAAGAATCTGACTCAAACGCGGAAACAGGATTTCCCCATAACGAATCTCTTGGCTTATAGCGAAGAACCTCTTGTCTTAAAATCGTATTCTCATGTTTTAATGAGTCGATTTCTAGTTGCATTTTCTGCAACATGTCTGATATGGATTTATTTATTTCTAGATCTTCGGTCAATGCCTGCGCCATTGCTTGGCCATCGATAGTGTCGTTTTCTGAATCCATATCTCTCAAGGAGAACCTATTTGTAGTGAAGGCTTGCGCTTCTGTTAAACCTTCACTCACCTGATAAGCAGGACGGTCAACTTGAGAGACGTGATGCTTATTCCCGATTCCCCCAAGAATCTCCTTCAGACGAGACTGAATACATAAACAGCCTGCCCAAATTAAACTCTTCAGGGAAGGGGGAAATGGGACAAAATAATAAACAGAAAGACACTCCGACTCTTGCTTAAACTTCTAAAAATGGGCTGTCTGCTTCGTCTTGATTGTGTCTATGTGCAAACAGGAAAAAACAAAAGGAACATTAGCTCACTAAATGAACAGCGTTATGACAGTTATTATTTCCACAACAGCTCAAAAAATCGTACCTTTCTTTAACTCAGGTTGAGTCATCACCTGAACTTCGTTATACAACTTATAATTCTGCAATGACAATAATTACTGCTTAAGAGTCTTGTTTGAGAAAAACCTTTTGTAGATTGTCGATTTTTACAATTGTTTCTTAGTATATACACTTTCTGCAAAGTTCGCAAATGTTCTCAATGTCTCTTCGTCTTTTACCAAAAATCCTTTCTCTTGCTTTCACAGAGTCTAGGCAAAGAAAATGACGTTCCAAGCTGAAGCTCTTTGAAGAGAAAACAAGCTAAGTCTTTTTCTGCTTGTACTTAGGAATTGTTTGTGCAAGCTTGCATTATATTTTTATTCCAAGGCGCCAAATTGGTAACATGAAAAGAACTTACTTGAGGTAATGCGCATAGTTCGTCAATTACTCACTGAACGATCTCTCTTCTGTTTTTGTTTCCCTTCTGGAAGCGAGGGACTGTTTTCGTTGTAACTCCGGAAGAGATCGCAAGGGGTTTCCTGGACTGCGAGGGAAGGAACAGGAGACCGGACCGGAATCACCGATGCGGAGGCGAAGGGCTGGAATCCGGAACGCAGGAGCTTGAAGTCCGCTGTCAGGTAAGTGAAGAACAAACGAGCGCAAGCATGATTCCTTGCGAGTCTGGGGTTTAAATAGCTTGCGGGAGGGTGGGGTTCTCACCGGGAGGGAACAAGAGCACACGTGCAAGTACTCGTGTTGAAAGGTAGCTGTTACGAACGTGACTTTCCAACTGTCTTTACAACGTGCTTATGAAAACAACGTGACAATGCTGCCATGCTCTCATGAACAGAAACGTGCTGCTTCTTACATCTTTTCAAACAAACATTGGCAAAATCAAATGGGAGATAAATAATATCGTAACAGATAAATTGAACACATTGTTAAAGCCATGAGTTAACACTTATCATCTTTAGCTGTATCACATCAAGGATCTTCTGATTGAGTCTGAGCATGATTGTTACAACAAACTGTAACACTCCATTAGTAAAGAAGGCACAAGGGCACCCAAAGCAATTGGACAGGGACCTTGGGAAGTTGCGTTTTTACAAGAGACAATGGTCCCTGAAAGCAAAGGAGTATATCAAGCAACAATCAATATAGCCACAATAGGTACTATATTATAGCCTATGCCCAGCCGGACAAGGCAGCTTTAATAAGAAACAATGAATTTCAATGATCAAACAAATGTAAGCAAGGTATTGGTGGGACACAAGCCTGTATCCTGTGGCTTACATATCAAGAGGACATAAATTTTCTGAAAAAACATACAGGCAATTGAAGCGATGTTTCTATGTCAGAGAGTAACAGGTAGTGAAACATCTTAGTATAAATCTAGTCACCTTCACGACATTTTATACACACAAGTAGTCATAGTGTAAGGTGAACAACATAGTCGACGACGTTTCGATCCTTAAAGGGGGGGTGTTAGGATCATCATCAGGACTGATTAGTATAATTGCCTATTAAAAATGCCTGA
The DNA here is from genome assembly GCF_964204655.1 of Triturus cristatus. Taxonomy (NCBI): domain Eukaryota; kingdom Metazoa; phylum Chordata; class Amphibia; order Caudata; family Salamandridae; genus Triturus; species Triturus cristatus. The sequence goes on along the minus strand of NC_140580.1, from coordinate 61,440,427 downwards.
AATAACAACAATTAACACAAAAACCAACATGGTACAATAAGGGAGGAAAGATTGGGGGGAAAAAAATGGAAGAAACAACATAATGGTTAAGATTAAATTAATTAAAACAAAACATAAGACAGTAGTTGTCAGAACACGTGCTAGTCATAATAGAATTGACGTAGTGAACTATGAGAAACGGATCGATGGGGAAGGAGGATGATACTTGGAGTGGAACATGCTTAGTCGGTGGTCGTGTCAGTGACCAAAATTAGTAGTTACCGCGAGTGAGATTGGTTCTCGTCGGTGGAGAAGTTATGTGGCGTTCAACATGCTCCAGAGGGTGAGATAGATTCTCGTCGGTGGAGACTGAAAGTGAAAAACGATATTATGTCTAGTGAGAGGTGCGTAAGTGGGGAGTGTCCATATACAGGAGCAAATTACCTCAAGCTGTCAAGGATTACAGCAAGAATGGTACTTCGGCTTGGTCTATAAACCTAAGCGAGTTAAAAATCAAGGAATCGGTCTGTGAAGAAAAATTGGAAGGTCACCATTGGAAACGGGGAGGGCGAAAGTACTGTGCTGAATAGGTATGGGGCTTACCTAGGGCCGCGATGGTAGATATCAGCGCGGTAGCGATAATCTGCCGGGAAAAATTAAAAGGGGATTCAAGGGAGGAACCACATCGGGATGAAGTGGTGCGGAGCCGGCGGTTGAAAAGCGAAAATCTTACCTCAATATGGTAAAGGAGACGCGTGCCGTGGAAACGGCGGGGCAGCGTAGTCGGTCAATGCCGGATGGGTTGTGGTGAGGGAGTGCACTGCCGGTAAAATGTGATAAAGGCTAGATCAGGTGATCAGTCACATGTTCGGCTGGTGGTTATTGGTAGTGCAATGCCAGCGAGTGAGGGAGAGCCGGAGTGTTTTGGGCACCATATTGGGTGAGTGAGAAGCGGCGCGAAGTGACAATAAAAACGGCGAATTAGATACAAAGTGCAGTAGGGGTGAGAGGTCAGACAACGCCACATTGGGAGCTGGTATAATGTACATAAGTATACAGGCCATTACAATTTAAAGACATGGAGAGCATGATTTAAAGAGAGAAAAAGGTCAACGTTTCTTTAATTATGGCGGTGGCTCTGTGTTTGTTTCCTGTTTCCGGACAGTTCCATATGCGAGATCATAGTAAGGAGGTCCAATCCTCTAAACGGTTCAATCCTCTGTGAATGCTTCCCGTTTTAAGAATCCATTTTAATTCTTCCTTATTCAGTAGTTGAGATATATCTGCACCTCTGGGTGGGATTTTGACAACAGAAACAACTGTCCAACGAATATCGTCCTCAGTGTGGCCAGCTGATTCAAAATGTTCTACCAGTGGTGCGTTTGGTGTTTTGCACCTTAATCTGCTTCTGTGTTGGCAGATTCTGATCCGGATTTTTTGTGTCGTTTGTCCTATATAAATCATTTCACAAGGGCACAGAATTGCGTAAATGACATTACAGGTATTACAATTACTGAAATGATTATGGGGTTTACGTATGTTGCCAAACACAAACTCTTTACAGTCAGTAGTGAATCCACATACAGAGCAGTTGCCACACTTGTTGTGCCCAGTAACAGCGGGTAAGGACCAATGATCAAGGAGGGTGCCGGTGTTTCTAGTATCAGGGAGTGCTGCTCTAATCAAATGGTCTTTGATATTTTTATTTCTCTTGAAGGCAAAGAGAGGTCTCTCAAAGTTTAGTATTCCAGCATTTAACACATTCCAGTGTTTGAGAATACTCTTGCGTACTTTGTTGGAAGATGGAGAAAATGTGGTGACGCATACTAAGCGGTTTTCTCTTTTCTTGGTTTTGGGTTCCAAGAGGACATCCCTGGGACAGTACCATGCTCTTTTCAGGGCACTGCGGATGAGTTTTTTTGGGTATCCTCTTGAGGTTAGTTTATCGCTTAGTGTTTTGGCTTCCCTGAAATAGTCCTCCTTAAGGGTGCAATTAAGTCTGATACGTAAGTATTGTGAATAGGGAAGAGAGTCTTTTAGGGCCCTTGGATGACTGCTGCTGTATTTCAAAAGAGTGTTCCGCTCGGTGGGTTTCCTGAAGAGGCTAGTGATCAGGTGTCCATCACTATGTGTTATGTTTAAATCAAGAAATGGTATGGATATTTTGTTGTACGTGAGTGTGAATTTGAGACCACCACAGTTATTGTTGAGCCAATGAAGAAAGTTAATAAGCATAGTTTGAGTATCGTGCCAGATGAAAAAGATGTCGTCTATGTAACGTTTCCAAAGTGTTATTGTAAACTGGAAGGGGTTCTGTTGGGCCATTATGTGATTGACCTCAAGGGCATTCATATAAAGGATAGCCAGATTCGGTGTGAAAACTGCTCCCATGGATGTTCCCTTGGTTTGTTGGTAGTAATGACCGTCAAATAGAAAAAAGTTTCTAGTCAAGCAGATCTCGAGGAGTTGCAAAATGAAAACAGTTGGGACAGCGTGTGGTCTGATGCGAGTGTCTAAAGTAGTCTCAATGATAAGTAATGCATCTCGCTGGGGAATGTTTGTATAAAGTGATTCGACATCTAGTGTGCAGAGCGTGTCGTTAGAGGGGTTGAAGCTGTGATTCTCTACTAGGGTAATCATCTGCATACTGTCTCTAACGTAGTAAGGAGTAGATGGAACAAAATCTTTTATAAAGTAGTCCACATAAAGGCCCAATGGCTCTAGGATAGATCCGCAGCCTGATACGATGGGCCGTCCTGGTGGGTTAGAACTATCCTTGTGGATCCCGATGTGGTTCCTCCCTTGAATCCCCTTTTAATTTTTCCCGGCAGATTATCGCTACCGCGCTGATATCTACCATCGCGGCCCTAGGTAAGCCCAATACCTATTCAGCACAGTACTTTCGCCCTCCCCGTTTCCAATGGTGACCTTCCAATTTTTCTTCACAGACCGATTCCTTGATTTTTAACTCGCTTAGGTTTATAGACCAAGCCGAAGTACCATTCTTGCTGTAATCCTTGACAGCTTGAGGTAATTTGCTCCTGTATATGGACACTCCCCACTTACGCACCTCTCACTAGACATAATATCGTTTTTCACTTTCAGTCTCCACCGACGAGAATCTATCTCACCCGCGGTATTGACAACTCTCAGTCTCAGACACGCCCTCCTCTGGAGCATGTTGAACGCCACGTAACTTCTCCACCGACGAGAACCCATCTCACTCGCGGTAACTACTAATTTTGGTCACTGACACGACCACCGACTAAGCATGTTCCACTCCAAGTATCATCCTCCTTCCCCATCGATCCGTTTCTCATAGTTCACTACGTCAATTCTATTATGACTAGCACGTGTTCTGACAACTACTGTCTTATGTTTTGTTTTAATTAATTTAATCTTAACCATTATGTTGTTTCTTCCATTTTTTCCCCCCAATCTTTCCTCCCTTATTGTACCATGTTGGTTTTTGTGTTAATTGTTGTTATTTCAGGCATTTTTAATAGGCAATTATACTAATCAGTCCTGATGATGATCTTAACACCCCCCCTTTAAGGATCGAAACGTCGTCGACTATGTTGTTCACCTTACACTATGACTACTTGTGTGTATAAAATGTCGTGAAGGTGACTAGATTTATACTAAGATGTTTCACTACCTGTTACTCTCTGACATAGAAACATCGCTTCAATTGCCTGTATGTTTTTTCAGAAAATTTATGTCCTCTTGATATGTAAGCCACAGGATACAGGCTTGTGTCCCACCAATACCTTGCTTACATTTGTTTGATCATTGAAATTCATTGTTTCTTATTAAAGCTGCCTTGTCCGAAAGTCTCATCTCTCCATAACCCCTCTGTCACATGTATTTAATTTGTTTTATAGCATCTCACATACCATTGAAGAATGTCAGAGCACTTTACATTACACACATATAGGGGCAGATTTAGAAGCCCCTTGCGCCACGGGTGCGTCACAAAAAGTCACACACCGGTGGCTCATTTTAGTGCCCCATATTTCCAAGGCAGGAAAAACCACCCTGCGTGACTTTTCCTGGTCTTGTAAATATGGCCCATTTGCACACAGCACTTTGCGTGAAAGGGCCGTTCCATGGGTGTTGCTGTGGGTGTTCCCACACAACACCCATGAGACCAGACACATTTACAGATTTACTAGAAATCGTAAATCTGGAATGTGTCTGAATGCTATGCCTCCCCAGGGGAGGAGTAGGGAGGCGCAACTTGGAGAAATGTATTCATTTCTCCTCGTTTGTTTCCTCTTTCTATGCGTGTTGCATTCTGCAGCACGCATAGAAAGAGGATATCACCTCTGGTGATTGTTTATGTATAGGAAGGTGTCCCTTCCTGCACATAAAGAATCAGTAAAACAATGACGTTTTGCAAGTTCTATGTGTGCTAATGCAGCACACTTAGAAGTTGAAAAACGCCATTTCTGATTGTTTGTGCATGAAGGGAACCGTTCCTGCATATAAACAATCTCCCCACGACGCAGGCATCCTTGCACCATGGTGCAAATGTGCCTGTGCAGGCGCATGGCAGCAGTTTGTGCGCCAGCGCAGGGGGAAGCACAGAGATGCAACATATTGTTGTAAATATGTCGCATCCCTGTGCTTTGAAAGTGACTCAGTGCAGTGCAGCCAAATGGCTGGCGGCACACACTGAGTCACTTTCCTTGCAAATCTGCCCCATAGAGACAATGATTCATATGTGTAAATCAGTGTATAGAAAATGTTACATAAGGCAAATGTGACTACAAGGTGTAGGATTCACATGTCATTCATACTAGTAGGCATTTTTAAAGAGTGCTCGGTCTGGAAAAGCACAAACTCAGGATTCAGAACATAACACAGTGGTTAGCATTGACTTTAACAATAAAAATGTATTTCCACCCAAATAAACCTTTTTTAGAAGCATCAGGATAATGAAAGACTTGGAAAAAACATATCTTTCTAACTTATACCATGCAGTTTGCAAGCAGCTCCTTGATGACAGTTTATAGGTCACTGTGCTAGATTACGATAGTCACTTAAGAACTGCACAGTAACAAAAGAATCTCTGTGACAAAAGCAGTAACCCACTAACCTATGCACAGAATTTTTTTTTTTTTAAAGTGCATGGTACACGTTCTTTGCAGTAGGCATATTAACCCTCTGTGCTACATTAGATAAGTCAAAGCTGCCATTTGACAAAACTCTCATCTCTCTCCAGCAGGCACATTAATCACTGATGTTATCTTGACACTTTTATTGTTGCTGGAAAACTGCTAATTCTACAAGGAACTTTGTTGTGCTTTGAAAATTACTGCCTGAGGACCCCCTGGGAATGTGTCATGGACCCCTGGGGGTCCACGGACCACAGTTTGGGAAACACTGCACTAACCTATGCACATAAAAAAATGTTTTTTAAAGTGCATGGTACACGTTCTTTGCAGTAGGCATATTAACCCTCTGTGCTACATTAGATAAGTCAAAGCTGCCATTTGACAAAACTCTCATCTCTCTCCAGCAGGCACATTAATCACTGATGTTATCTTGACACTTTTATTGTTGCTGGAAAACTGCTAATTCTACAAGGAACTTTGTTGTGCTTTGAAAATTACTGCCTGAGGACCCCCTGGGAATGTGTCACGGACCTCTGGGGGTCCACGGACCACAGTTTGGGAAACACTGCTCTACAGCGTTTGATGAGAGACTCCTCTTCTGCTTTGAGAGCTTTTTTGAAAACCTTTTGCTATGTACACATATCTGACACTACACACAACATGCAACCATCATCTTCATCAATATTCATGCTCTGTAAAGTAGCCTTCCACCTGTGATAGCCATGCATCTAAAAGCTACATAACAGCACTTTTCCCCACTGCCAGAGGTAACATGGTTGCATATGATGTCCACAGCACAATGTAATGTGGTATGACCCAGGGGCAGTATCATGCATAGCTAATGAACACACAGACACAGATAGATAGTGGAAGTGGGTACGGGCACGTGCGCTTGACTCCTTTTTATTACTAGGGTCACATATCCAGTGACGTCTGTGCTGAATGCGTGTGGGATGAGTGTAAACCAGCCCTCAGGGAATGGTTGCTGCTAGCATCAACTACAACAGTAATCATTGGATCACAGACAGAGATTCAATAATAAAAGGGTCAATAGTTTGTGCTGCAGTAAGGTAGGGACACTAGATGTGAAATAATACAGAAAAGATTCTATCGTAAAAGAACCATAACTTGTGGTATACTGAGATACAGGCAGTAGATCTGAAATAATACACAAAAAGATTGTATCATAAAGGGTCCATCAGGTCTAGTTCACTCAGATAGCCACATCAAAAGGATTCAGCATGTGCACAGCCAGCGATAATGCGTGCTGCGGGCGGGCCGTACTAGGAGCAATATCTGTTGCCTACAACACTACATCATCTGCAATAGCGACTCGATCTGAATTGTAAATACTGTGTCTGCGGTGTAGGCCAGAGAGTGGTCAGCAAGGTCCCACGGCCATGTGGCGTTGACTTGAGCTGTCCTGCTTGCCGTACGCGAAGCAACAAAAACTGTGTGCGGACCCTGTGATGATGCGTATGCATGGTGCGGAGAGAGCGCACTGGAGCAATGTCTTTTGCCTACAGGACTGCGTCATCTACAATAGCGACTCGATCTGAATTGTGAACACTGCTGTCTACAGTGTAAATTGAAGGCAGTAGTGAACACAGTCTTCCATGAATACATTTTCTCACTTCCTCTTCACAAAATACAACAACATAAATTGCACAAAACTCTGCAATAAATAAATCAAAACAATTTGAATTGTGATCTCTTCTGTCCACTATGCAGACTGTTATTCAGTGTTGTTTACCACTACCAAGAAGAATTTGATCATTGTACTAGACCTATAAGTCATCTTAAAAAAGTTCTTCCAGCAAGTATGTTAAAAGGCTATTGTGTATATTTCAATAGACGTTGTAGTTAGTTGCCTACTGGATTCTGTAATTAAACAATCACCACTCGATCTGACTTGTGAGCTCTGCTGACCACAATGTAGGCCATAGGCAGTGGTCATTAATGCCTCACAGCCACGTGCTGTTGGATTCGAAAGCATGGAGTTGGTTGCACCTGATCAAAGGGGGTACACACAAATCATCACAGACTTTAACTTCTCACATCCTCAATGACAGAATCAAGACCCCGTTTCACTGTTCCGACCTGCTGTACCACGGTGTACTCCACCGACTGCAGTCAGCCAAGCCCAATCATCATGTGCAGCAGTAAGCTACGGAAGCAAAGAGTCTGATGCACCTCAACGGAGGGAGTTCTGTGAAAAACAAGCAGCACGTAATATCGGACATCGTCCATTTTGGGATCGAGACACCGTTCCACTGTTGGGACCTACAGTTGGTTGCACCTGTTTGAAGGGAGTACCTTCATCTCCACTCTCAGATACAGTTCTAACATCGTCCATTGTGGGATCAACACCCCGTTTCACTGTTCGGACCTGCTGTACCGCGGTGTACTCCACCGACTGCAGTCAGCCAAGCCCAATCATCATGTGCAGCAGTAAGCTACGGAAGCACAGAGTCTGATGCACCTCAACGGAGGGAGTTTTGTGAAAAACAAGCAGCAGGTAATATCGGACATCGTCTATTTTGGGATTGAGACACCGTTCCACTGTTGGGACCTACAGTTGGTTGCACCTGGTCGAAGGGAGTACCTTCATCTCCACTCTCAGATACAGTTCTAACATCGTCCATTGTGGGATCAAGACCCCGTTTCACTGTTCGGACCTGCTGTACCGCGGTGTACTCCACCGATTGCAGTCAGCCAAGCCCAATGATCATGTGCAGCAGTTAGCTACGGAAGCACAGAGTCTGATGCACCTCAACAGAGGGAGTTCTGTGAAAACCAAGCAGCACGTAATATCGGACATCGTCCATTTTGGGATCAAGACCCCGTTTCACTGTTCGGACCTGCTGTACCGCGGTGTACTCCAGCGACTGCAGTCAGCCAAGCCCAATGATCATGTGCAGCAATTAGCTATGGAAGCACAGAGTCTGATGCACCTCAACGGAGGGAGTTCTGTAAAAAACAACAAGCAGCAAGTAATATCGGACATTGTCCATTCTGGGATCAAGACACCGTTCCATTGTTGGGACCTAGAGCTGCTTGCAACTGGTTGAAGGGAGTACCTTCCTCTCCACTCTCAGATGTAGTTCTAACATTGTCCATTGTGGAATCAAGACACCGTTCCACTGTTGAGACCTAGAGTTGGTTACACCTGGTCGAAGAGAGTACCTTCATCTACACTCTCAGATGCAGTTCTAACATTGTCCATTCTGGGACCAAGACACCGTTCCACTGTTGGGACCTAAAGTTGCTTGCACCTGGTTGAAGGGAGCACCTTCATCTCCACTCTCAGATGTAGTTCTAACATTGTCTATTGTGGGATAAAGACACCGTTCCACTGTTGGGACCTAGAGTTGGTTACACCTGGTCGAAAGGAGTACCTTCATCTGCACTCTCGGATGCAGTTCTAACATCGTCCATTGTGGGATCAAGACACCGTTCCACTGTTGGTACCTGTTGGACTACTGTGTTAGTAGTATACAGAGCACTCCACGGTGCTGGGCCTCAGGCTGGGTGCTGTCCGCCTGTGTTGCGGTAGCCAGCGTTGATCTCAGGAGCCTTCCCAGCTCGCAGACCTCGGCCCAAAAGCTTCTGCCGGCACGTGGTGGGCCCTCTTTTACATACGGCGGTGTTGAAAGGTGAACTGTAGGGCATATGTACGTCGCAGCGGCCATGACGGTTTCTGGGTACCGCCAGGCTGACAGCATTATTCCCGCAGCCACCTTCGCTCACGGCGTCAGCCTCGTGGGGGTGTAAGCTGCGCAGACCTCACAGACATGTTCGCCATTCAGGAAGAGAACCACACCCAGAGAAACGTGCCTTTTATTCATACCCCTACGCTAGTCTTGCATACGCCTAGCCAGCCCACTATGCTAAAGATTTGTGGGGGGGAGGGGGCACGTATGTGCTATGTTTTTGTAATCTTCCCTACTGACTGTACTATCATGGTTGCGTCCACTGTCCACTTCACTCAATAGACCATCAGTGTATGTTGACATGTACATGTCTGTGCTCTGCATACTCAAGTCTGTCCGGCACATCCCCTCAACACTTTGCATTGTATACTTTTATAATCGAGAATCACTTGCCACCTTCGCACATACTTTGCTCCCATCTCTCCCCGCATTCTGCATTGTGTGGCAGAGGTGCTATGTTTGGTTTGTGTACATGGGTAGCCACGGTTCCCACAGTACATAGTGTTGTTGTGTCTGCTAGGTGTACATGTTGTTTGTCATGTTGTATGTGATTATATAAGGTAGTGCGTTTATTTACGAGCAGTGGTTTCTCCCATTTACAAATTCGTGGAAATATCGGATCCGTTATTAAACCTAGAGCCGTGGATCGCAACCGCGTCCCGACGGCAATTGTCGGGACGCGGTTGCAGTTGCGGTCCACGGCTCTAGGTTTAATAACGGATCCGATATTTCCACGAATTTGTGGGAGGACCGGGTAACGTGACCTCGGCAAACTCGAGGCACGTTCCGCTCGCAACACCAGTACTTTTTCCTTACGAAATACGAGCAAGGATTGTCCTGCTGATAACACAGTAGGATTTTTTACATTTTTTACATTCTAAACCAAGGGTAGGGTACACCTTAGCGTGTGTAGACCGCCCTGGTTAACTCTGGTCCTGATGAAAACCTGGATACCTTCCGTCAAGGTTGAAACATGTAGACCTATTTTCACCATTTATCACTTCATTTTTTGATGATACCGCGGGTCAATTTAAGCTGTTATGGTATCTCGCCTAATCTTTTTAATATTGTCCAGTAGCTCCACGATTAAAGAATTTTTTGAGAGAGAGTTAATACTGACCAATTTTTAACTCACTACTTTGCACTTGCACTCACATCAAAAAAAATTGAAACCAGCTCCACTGTAATCAGGTGTCGCAGCACACCCGCATGACACTCGGTTGTCCGGGTGGGACCCCTATGATGAAGCATGTCACCAACTAGGTTGGTGAGTGAGGGGTGTTCTACAAGATAAGGAATTGCCTTTCTTTTTTCAGTGCACATCTCCATCTCCTAAGCATTAAAATCACCTCTGAGGGTATACTCCTTCTTTTGTTTGTTTAATCTCTATTCCCACCCACACAAAGTAACTCCCAAAGTTCAACTTGGCCTTCAATACCTACTTTGAAAACAGATTTTATTAAACGGAGCAAAGTGAAAGCACTTTTGTTTCAAACAGAAGTGTCCCTCACTTCTCCAAAAGTAATTTATTGACTGCAGATAGCAAGAACTTCAAGTAAAATACACTCCCTTTTAAATACGAACCTCCCATTACACTTTGTGAATTGTTACACAATTTTCAACACATCTGACATTTAAGGTCTGGCACACTTTTTTAACACTGTCTCCTCCGACCTTGTCACAGGCTTTCAAACAGTTTTTAGTCTAATACCAGACTTCATTCATTTGATCATCTCTGGAATAACAGGAACAGTGCCCATAACTCTCGCTCTGTTTGCGTCCATCTTACTACTATTTTAGCTTGTTAAAAATGTCTGCTCTCCCTGTGGTAACAAGCATGTCCGACAGAAAACGCCTCTACGCAACGCTACATCAATACCGTGAAAAAATGGAACAACTTTTCGGCTGCCTGCCTCTATCTATTATCGGAGCCAGCTACAACATGACATTTATTTACACATATACAATCTGCATGCAACCATTTTTCTATTGCAAAACTTGCCCAATCGACTGGCGAATGGATCTATGCCTTGCCAACATCCCAGCAAATGCTCCCGATATCCAGCAGGTAATGGAGTATCTTGAAAACCATGAACTTGATTGTTCGGGCAGTGGAGCAATGGCAGATGCAACGCAAAAAGGTATCCTGGCAGAATGGGATTTCTGCGCGGCCGCAAAAGATATCCTGCAATGTGCGACCTTTGACAACATCGCAGATTGCCTGCCAATTCAAATTGCCGCTCCAACATTCGAGGAACATTACTGTCCCTTCGAGGATATGAATTGGATCGCTTCGCTTTTCTCACACGATGGCAACAATCGCCTCTTGGAACATTACGCATCTCAAGCCGCTGAAGAACTTCTGGACTGCAATCTCCAAGACTTGTAAGAAATTCACTTTATTCTTGGATTGATTTTTTCCAACTTTTTTGACTTTTTCCTATATATTTTTTTAATACACTTCAATTGAACTAATTTCATATAATAACTTTCTAAGTATGCTTAGGTATTTGAACTCTGTTTTCATTATTGGCCCTTACGTCTCCAGACTAACCAGGGATGGATGATGTATGGCCTATGCAAATACGCTCTTTACTTGCTAAATTAGCCTAAACCCGACATCCATTTTGAAACCATGTCTATTCTTTGTACACACGTCTCTCTGCCTGCCTCTTATCCAAGAAGCCCTTTCACACAAATTAGCTCATCCTCAGCCTCTGCTCACGTGCTGGCGATCAAGATAAAAAAAACGCCATTGTTTAGGAAATGGTTGGCACAGTGTGGTAATCGTATCCTACCTTTATTTTCATTCTACAATTTACATTCATTCATGTCTAATAGATATTGTTTATGTCACATGGAACTGTAACATGTAATGTGGAATTGACTGATGCAGGAGCTTAGGTTTGAAAACAGCAGAAGCGGTTGGAGTTTGCCTCAGCTGGATGTCTTAGCTCTTGCACCAGTGGGCCCATTTATGGCACTTAAATAAAGACACTTTTTATATAACTTGCAGACTCCATCGCTTTATCCCACACAGCCACTTTCTTAAACACACCTGATTTCACCATTTGTCTTCTGTGGCATTGCAACATTCTGCATTATATTCTTCATGATTATCTCTTTATTCCTGCTTGCTAAAACACTCCATAGTCTGGTAGGGGTGAGTAGTTTGCTTCCTACTCCCGCTATAGTCTAAACCCATACTAACACCACTTGCACAGCTATGCTACAGCGGCCAGTATGCTACAGTGCCCAGAGCACATCAGTTTACAGCAATCAGCTCGCAGTTTCATCCCCGAGTGTACTAGCACCTCACCTCAGCACCAGCTCACTCTGGGCAAAACAGCACTTTCACACCGGAAGGGGTGAATACATCGCTTCACACTCCCTGTGTAGCACACCCTAACCACCCCACAGACCTCACAGTGCTCCTACCCTCCCCTTTCCTACTCTTTTTGCCCTTTTTTCCCCTTACTCGCTTCAACAGAATCACAAAATGGCTGCCAACACTTCCTAGTTGCAACCGCTCGCAGCCAATAAGCAGCAATCTCGTGATCGTACCGCCTCTGCCAATCAGATGGCAGAATTCCCAAATATCGATATCTGTACATTTTGATATTTCTCCAAAACTACTGAATGGATTTACACCAAATAAACAAAAGCGTGCTTTCTAGACCAAGACCCTTCTCCCTGCCAAATTTGGGGTAATTCTATTCACCCATTCGACCTGTAGCTTTGTCTAAAGTTTCCTATGGAAATTAACATGGTGAAAACACATTTTGGGAATCCCTTTTTTCTTGGCCCCCCCTTGACGAATCACCCCCAAGCTTTCAACATAGGAGCTGATATGAACAAAGAATTAGTTTGGAAACTTTTATGAAGCTTGTCAGCTTGCCAGACGCGTTTCGTGCATAACTGCCGCCCTTTCTCAATGGCTGCACAAATGGAAAACAAGACTAGAGCGGCGAAACGAACGAGAGTAGCCTGAGCTGCCTGTATATATTGGATATGTGCCAGTGCTACTTCGTGCCATTCCACCCACTGGGGTAAATATTTTACAATTGGACTCTCGAGACGCCCACAGGGGCTACACCTGCAATGGTCTGTGGGCAGGCACTTCATCAACCAGGATGCCTTGCAACAGCCCATATGGGTGTGAATGTTGAATAAATGCAGGTGTGTAAACACAAGTCTTGTTTTCCATTTGTGCAGCCATTGAGAAAGGGTGGCAGTTACGCTCGAAATGCGTCTGGCAAGCTGACAGAGTTGGCGTGGAGCAGGCTGTCACAGCACCACGGGCAGCATTTGTGTTTTAACCCTCCCGAGTGTGGCTTCCCAAAACGATACTTGTGTTTGGAATACTTGAGCGGCCTGTCCGGTTGCTGCGAAGCCCCGTCGCTGGCTAGGCGGATCGTCGCTGCTCAGCAACTAGAGCGGCGAAACGAACAAGAGGGGCTCGAGCTGCCTGTATATATTGGATATGTGCCAGTGCTACTTCGTGCCATTCTACCCACTGGGGTAAATAATTTACAATTGGACTCTCCAGACGCCCACTGGGGCTACACCTGCAATGGTCTGTGGGCAGGCACTTCATCAACCAGGATGCCTTGCAAAAGCCCATATAGGCGGGACTTATCAATTTTGAATAAATGCAGGTGTGTAAACACAAGTCTTGTTTTCCATTTGTGCAGCCATTGAGCAGGGCGACAGTTACGCCCGAAACGTGTCTGGCAAGCTGACAGGGTTGGCGTGGAGCAGGCTGTCACAGCACTACGGGCAGCATTTGTGTTTTAACCCTCCCGAGTGTGGCTTCCCAAAACGGCAACTTGTGTTTGGAATATATATATATATATATATTCCCAAGGAATCGAAATCCGGCGCAGCAGATTAAGGCGAGCCCACACAATCAATTTCTGCAGATTCGTTTTTAATCAATTCGCAGACAAGGACGACGCGTTTCGACCACGTCCGTGGTCTTGGTATATATATGGTGGCAAGTGTATTTTTAAGGGTTCAGGTGAGTAAGGGTGAGTATGAAGCGCAAGGGTATCTTTAGGGTTTATGGTGGGTGAGGGTTTTTGGATGGCAAGTGTAATTATAGGGTTTATGGTGGGTGTGGGTTTTTGGGTGGCAACGGTAATTTTAGGGTTTTGGGTGGGTATGGGTTTTTGGGTGGCAAGGGTATTTTTTAAGTTTTGGGTGGGTATGGATTTTTTGGTGGTAAGGGTAATTTTAGAATTTAGGGTGGTTATGGGTTTTTGGGATTGCAAGTGTATTTTTAGGTTTTAGGGTGGGTATGAGTTATTGGGTGGCAATGGTAATTTTAGAGTTTAGGGTGGGTATGGGTTTTTGGGTGGCAAGGGTATTTTTGTAAGTTTTGAGTGAGAATGGAGTTTTGGGTGGCAAGGGTAATTTTAGTGTGGCTATGAGTTTTTGGGTGGCAAGTGTATTTTCAGGGTTAAGGGTAGGTATGGATTTTTGGGTGGCAAGTGTATTTTTAGGGTTAAGGGTGGGTATGGCTTTTTGAGTGGCAAGGGTAATTTTAGGGTGGGTGTCAGTTTTTGGGTGGCAAGGGTAATTTAAGGGTTTAGGGTAGGTATGTTTTTTGGGTTTGAAAGGTATTTTTAGGGTTTAAGGTGGGTGTGTGTTTTTGGGTGGAAAGGGAATTTTTAGGGTTTAGGGTGGGTATACGTTTTTGGGTCTAAAGGGTAATTTTAGTATTTTGGGTGGGTATGTGTTTTTTGGTGGCAAGGGTAATTTTAGAGATTAGGGTAGGTGTGTTTTTTTGGGATTGCACGGGTATTTTTAGGGTATAGAGTGAGTGTGGGTATTTGGGTGGCATACATCTTTAGCAGGCCTTTACCACAACTTTTACGTTTTTTACATGTACAAATTATGGGTTTATACTTACTTGTAAAACAGATACATTAATGGGGTAAAGGCAATCGTGTTAAAGGCATAGTAGTTGTAAAAAATACTTGTGGTTAAAACTTTAGTTGTTTATACTAAGTAGTGGTTACTGAGTCGTTGTTTAGACTGTAGTTGTTCATGTGGTAGTGGTTCCATCATACATCCTTATTAAAACTAGGAAACTATGAGATGGTAACTACTAAAGGTTGCGAGCAAATGTTAATGGCAATTGCACAGGTTGAGTAATAGAACTCTTGGGTCCCTGATAGCACTGGGCTTCAACCAGGCTGTGCAGGGAAAAGACTGAAGCAGATCAAAGGAGGTATGGTCAACTTTCTGAGAGTGAAAAAAAAAAAGACAGGGACCCCTTGAAACTCACAAGGGAAATAAGGTACTTACAACCACATAAAAAGGAATTCCCTTGGTCCTACAATTTTCATAGTAAATGTATTCTGGCTAATGATAAAACTTGGAATGCTAAAATCAATTATATATAAAAAGCTTTTATTCTGACAGATATTTGTCTGTAATTATCATATCAATAAAATAACATCTAATATCTCAATCATTAAAGCACAATTGTTAAAAAAACATAATACTATACATATCAATCAACTTTGATTACAACACATCATTACAAAAACACAAATATGACCAGCATAATGGAGACAGACACATATGTAAGACACTGATTCTATTCTTTACAAATACACATCACATTAGACTCGAAGTCACAGTTTGTTATAGCTTGAATCCGTTTCAGATTTATCTGTGTCGGTCATAGGATTGTGCTTTCAAAAAAGGCGTCGACGCGTTTCGATGGCATCACATAAATAATGCCATCTTTTTCAAGACACAATTATACTGTCTCCTGCTTTCTTTAATTTATTTCTTTATTCCTAAATGGAACAAACATATGTGTGATTATTGATCACAAACGACGTATTTAGTATCTTCTTACCACAATTTTATCCAAATGCTATAGGTTAACCCCTCTTGTTTATCTCGTGGTCCACCCAATCCATTCTTATATATGGGGTATAAAGATATCCCCATCCCCTTGTATTTATATATATCTTAAGAGTGTTATGACCCTTCATTTTAATTTATCGTGTTTCTGATTCTTCCTGGAGTTATAACATAACATATCTAACTTTTTCAATAGAAGTATGTGTTCCAAATGTCATTAAATTTCCACTATACTTCGAAATATTTCGTGATTTATTATGATTGCCACAAGCAAATTTTGAAGTATCTCACACTCGAATACTCATTGTAATGGTATTTATCTGTATCAAGAACATTTCTATTTTTGTTTGACATTAAAACTCGCGTTCAATTTCCACTCTACTTCAAAGAACTTTTTATCTCATATTACGTGAATTATTATGGTTACAAATGACAAGTATTAAAGTTTTATACACCCATACATTCATCACAATATTGTTAATCTATGTTTGAAAACTTGGTTTCTATATATTACTACTTCACAACTCTACCGCTAGCTACCTATATATTTACTGCATTTACTTCTTTGCTCACCTTCATTGGTGGTGAAATCACTGCATATTTTTTGCTGTTCAATTTTATTTACATCGAGAGATTATATCGTCCGTGACTTACACGTCCTTCTACTTTTCTTTTTTCCTTTAAATTTAAAGGCTGATCAGCCTTTAGGTGATCTGCATATTGGGAGAGGAATGTATGCGATTTTAGTTAGACTTCATTTCGTCTACCTATGCTTTCAATTAAAATGTTAACTTTCTGAGAGGCCTTACTCTATGTCATTGATTCCTATGCTAATAGTTAACAATTTTATAATGATGAAGTTTTTATTAATACAATCATGGAAGCTATTTTATTAAGGGGCCGATTCCGATCTGGGTCAGAAGGGCAGCAAACTTGATCCGGCCAGAAAAACTACGAGCCGTACGCGTGTTTTCCGGCTGACTCGTATAGCTGTACGAGCGAGCAAGTACGATGCGAGCTACATGAGATTCACCAACCAAGTCATTTCCGGGTTCGAACTGCTCCATACGTCTCGGTCAGAAGCTAACCGTGGCGTGCAATGGATGCGATTTACAACCGAGCCAGTATGATGCACGCGTCGGACAGCCTGTGCGAGCCGGAGTGTCCAGCTCACAAAACATCCGGGTGGTTGCCTTTGGGGGTCCACATTGGACCCCCTGACACCCGCAGACCTATGACTCAGACACAGGGGGAGACCTATGGGTCTCCCCAACACAGGCATGTATGGTACGGATGGCACCGACGCGTACCCACTGTAGGGGGCGCACTTGTCAGCAACGTACCCATTCAGTCATTGGGAGCCCATGTACGCGTCGTACGACCGGCTCCCATTGACTTCTATGGGAGTCCAACCGAACCGAGTCCCGCAGCATACGGCCGCATCATACTCGCTGGGTCGGACTGCAGGCCTCCGGCTCGGTCGGAAAACACTCCGGATCCGGCTCGGTTGGAGTGCTTTCCGACCCGGTTCGGAATCAGCACCTTAGTGTGTTAAAATCCATAAAGATCACTGGAACCCATGGACCATACAGAATCTCTGGACTATATGCAATCCCGAATGTTGTAATAATGAAAGCCCCTCGTTTTTGAGCTTTGATACAATTGTCTTTATTTTGAATCACTGACGGAATATCGAGGAGCTAAATATCGACCTACAAAAATATCGGTGACAAAATATCGACTACCAGAATATCGAATTCCTATCTACCAACGGGTAAGTACAAAAATATTGAATCCTAAATATCGTTGTAAATATTATAGTTTGCTAAAATATCGACTTTTTAAAATGTTTTGAAATTAATGTAAAATTAATGAAATAATAAATATTATTGAGTAAAACTTACGTAAAAATACTTAAATTGTCAAGCTTCGTCCTCCGGTGATCCTCAGGGTTGTACTGATGCTGAATGGGGTCCACCTCTCGATCTCCCCAAGTCCGGAATTATGGAATAACACAGACTGGTGAGGTGATCGAGTGAGGGAAGGAAAGGGTAGGGACAGCAGGGAAGGAGATCTGTAACGAGAAAACACACAACGTATCTAAACTTTGGCAAGATGTAGGTACATAATCTCTCCCGTTAAGGAGTCTTACTGTTATGTCGGACTGAGGTGCGGATAGTTCGCCCTTGTCGTAGGGTGTGTCTCACAGGCGTGGCTAATATATAGCACTGAACGCTTTAGCGCTCCTCTGCACGAGGCTCCGCCAAGGAGTCTCTCCAACAGAGGGGCAACTCGGAAGGTGCTTTGGAAATAGCACCACAAGAAGCTTTAGCGCTCCTCTGCACGAGGCTCCGCCAAGGAGTCTCTCCAACAGAGGGGCAACTCGGAAGGTGCTTTGGAAATAGCACCACAAGAAGCTTTAGCGCTCCTCTGCACGAGGCTCCGCCAAGGAGTCTCTCCAACAGAGGGGCAACTCGGAAGGTGCTTTGGAAATAGCACCACAAGAAGCTTTAGCGCTCCTCTGCACGAGGCTCCGCCAAGGAGTCTCTCCAACAGAGGGGCAACTCGGAAGGTGCTTTGGAAATAGCACCACAAGAAGCTTTAGCGCTCCTCTGCACGAGGCTCCGCCAAGGAGTCTCTCCAACAGAGGGGCAACTCGGAAGGTGCTTTGGAAATAGCACCACAAGAAGCTTTAGCGCTCCTCTGCACGAGGCTCCGCCAAGGAGTCTCTCCAACAGAGGGGCAACTCGGAAGGTGCTTTGGAAATAGCACCACAAGAAGCTTTAGCGCTCCTCTGCACGAGGCTCCGCCAAGGAGACTCTCCAACAGAGGGGCAACTCGGACGGACCGAATGGGAACTAGGGCTGATCTGCGACTCACTTCCCTCGTCTAGGTAGCGCTGAAGCCGGTCTTCGGGTTGGAGCGTAGCGACTGCTCGCCAGGACTGGACACCGAGGAGGAATAACCAGCGTCTGTTTGCTGCTTCCGTCTCACTGATAAGGGATCCGGCGCACCGCATAAGCGTCACGTGGAACATCGCTACGCGCAACGCTTCACGGGAATTGTAGTCTTTGCGAATTCGCGGCAGTCAGTGACTACCGGGTGATCGGCCTGACAGTACATCCCCCTTTCCGAGGACACTGACTGGCTCTAGGCTTGTCAGGGTATCGTGCGTGGAATGCCGCCACTAACCGGGCCGCATGAACGGACGAGGCCGGTTCCCAAGAGTTTTCTTCTGGCCCGTAACCCTTCCACGCCACCAAATACCACAACTTGCTTCTCAGTATTTTGGAGTCCATGATGCCTTGTACCACATATTCCTGATCGTGTCGTACCCATATAGGTACCGGACGTTTTTTCACAGGACAATGGGAAGGTTTAAGGAGAGAGACATGAAAGACAGGATGTATGCGTAAGGAGGGTGGCAAAGTCAGTTTGACAGCTACAGGGTTAACATGCCGGATCACCCGGTATGGACCTATAAATTTAGGGTGAAAAGCGCTGTGGTTTTTAAACCTGATGTGTTTGGTCGACAGCCAAACCCACTCCCCTTTCTTGTATGAGGGCCCTGGTCGACGATGTTTGTCCGCTTGAGCTTTGTACAGCGTCTTGGCTTTCAACAAGGCATCCCGTGTGTCTCGTAACGTGGAGTGAATGTGTTCTAGCCGTTCTTGTACCGTGGGGAGTTTGGAACGTGGAAGGGGTAGGTCGAGAGGTGTGAACCGAGGGTGAAATCCGTAAGAGCTAAAGAAAGGGGAGTGTTGGGTGGAGGTGTGCTTGGCGTTATTGTAAGCTATCTCCGCTACCCAGAGCCACTCCACCCACGCCTCTGTGTTGTTGTCCACATAGCAACGGAGGAATTGTTTTAATGTCTGATTAAGTCGTTCTGTTTGGCCATCCGATTGTGGGTGAAAACTAGTGGAAAGGGCGGACTCGATCTTCAGTGCTGAGCACCAGGTCTTCCAAAACCGGGCAGTGAACTGGGCCCCCCTGTCTGATACAATGACCTTTGGAAGGCCATGAAGACGGACAACATGGATCAGCAGCAGTTTGGCTAACATACCTGCAGTGGGAACCTGCTTGCAGGCAATGAAGTGCCCCATCTTGGTTAAATAGTCAACCACTACCACTATGGCAGTGCAGCCTTGGTCCCGGGGTAACCCTATGATAAAATCCACTGAAAATCGTTCCCATGGGGTGTCGGGCGTGGGTAGAGGTTGTAACAATCCCTGAATGGGGCGGTGTTCGGTCTTCATCTGGGAACAGATGACGCAGCTTTTGACCCAAGACATGACGTCGGTACATACTGTGGGCCACCAGAATTGTCTCTGAATCCTTTCCAATGTTTTCTTCACTCCGGTATGTCCGGCACAGGGGAGGTCGTGACACCATGTGAACACCATCTTCCGTAACTCCTGGGTTGGGATCAAGAGCTGGTGACCTTTAAAGAACAGACCCTGGTGGCTCTGCCATTCTGGGTGGAACTTCAACCAGGTTCTCCAGGGAAAGGTATTCATTCCTTGTTTGGTCTTCTGTAAGAACAGATCCGTGTGCACTGCCCCAATCACTTGGTGGGGTGCGATTATGGCCCTTTCCTTGGTTCCGGGACGGTCTGTTGGCGTTTCTTGTCTCGTAAGGGCGTCAGCTTTCTGGTTATCTTTGCCAGGACGAAAGGTGATAACAAAATGAAATTCCGCAAAAAACAACATCCACCGGAGTTGACGCGGGGTTAGATGTTTTGCGGCTCGCATGAATTGGAGGTTCCGATGATCCGTGTAAACGGTGACCTGGTGAACCGCCCCTAACAGCCAATGTCGCCATTCACTGAACGCCTCCTTTATCGCCAGAAGCTCCTTCTCTGCAATCGTGTAGTTCTGTTCTGCGGAGTTGAGCTTTCGGGACATGAACGCTATGGGGTGCAGGTATCCGGTTTCCACATTCCTTTGAGATAAGACCGCTCCTACCGCACCTTCCGAAGCGTCGGCTTCCACGATGAAAGGTATCTCTGGACGAGCATGGGCCAACACCGGAGCAGAAGTGAACGCTTGTTTGAGCTGTTCGAAAGCGTCTTGGGCGTCAGTAGACCAATGAAAGGGTACCTTTTTTCGGGTAAGTTTGGTGAGAGGTGTTACCGTCTCTGAAAAGTTCGAGATAAACCTCCTATAAAAGTTAGCAAACCCTAAGAAACTCTGGATTTCTTTCACGGTTCGGGGTTGGGGCCAGTCGAGGATCGCCTGCACCTTTCTTTCTGCCATAACCTGACCCGACGGGGTAAGTATCACCCCCAGGAATTCGACCGTGGCCACATGAAACTCACATTTGGAGATTTTACAGTAGAGTTGATGTTCCTGAAGGGCCTGTAACACTCTTCCGACGTGGGTCCGATGCTCCTCTTCGGTAGTGGAGTACACCAGGATATCGTCTATGTAGACGACCACAAACCGATCCAGAAATGGCCGTAGGACATCGTTCAGGAAAAATTGAAATGCGGCCGGGGCGTTACATAGCCCGAAGGGCATGACCAAGTACTCGAACAACCCATACCGCGTCTTGAAGGCCGTCTTCCACTCGTCGCCTTCTCTCATGCGAACCAGATGGTATGCCCCGCGTAGGTCCAATTTGGTGTACACCACCGCCGTCCTTACCTGCTCCAGAAGAACCGGAATCAAGGGCAAGGGGTATTGGTTCTTAACGGTGATGGCATTTAAGGCTCTATAATCAATGCAACACCGCAAGTCCCCGTTGGCCTTGGGGATAAAAAAAAGGGGGGACGCCGCTGGCGATCGAGAAGGGCGGATGAATCCTAAGTGCAGATACTTGTCAAGATACTCGCGGAGATGTACATTCTCAGGAGTGGTGAGCGCATAGACTCTACCACACGGAATTTCTGTGCCTGGGACCAAATCGATACGGCAGTCATATTCCCGATGTGGGGGAAGTTCTTCCGCTTTACTGTCACTGAACACTACTGCGTATTTCTCATAACATTCTGGTAGGGTCACGTCTTTCTCTGCAGCCGTTGCCACATGGAAACCCGCGGCCACCGTCTCCGATGGTCGTGTGGGGTAGTGGTTGCATTTCTCCTGACAGAACTGGGATTGCAGGATTAAGGTCTTGTGTGTCCATTGTATGGTTGGTTCATGCTTCTGAAGCCAGGGGAGACCCAGGATCACTCCGTAGTGTGGGGCATGAATGACTTGGAAGGACAGCATTTCGTGGTGATATCCTCCGTAGACAATTTCATACTTCTGGGTCATGTAGCTGATTGGTCCGGACTCCAATTCCTTGCCGTCAACGGCAAATACTCTTTCAGGGGTGGTTTTCTGAATGAGTTGTAGCTTTAGACGTTGAGCTTCTTGGTGATCTATAAAACACCCGGTGGCGCCGGAATCAATCATGGCTTGTGTAGATTTTCTTTGGTCGTCCGTCAGGATGTCAACCTCTATGAAGAAGTGTTTGCCTTCGACGGCGTTATGGCTGTTAACGGAAGGGATCAGATATGTGCTTGATGGTTCCCCTTCATGAACCTTCAAGCTTTGGAGTTTTCCGACTCTTTTCCGGTTGTTGCGGCGGCCGTCTGTCCTGGTCGTGGACGCCCAAACCGTGGTCGTACAGGACATTCGCGGAGGAAGTGCCCCTTTTTGCCGCAATAAAGACAGAGGCCTTGTTTCCTCCTTTGGTCTTTCTCGCTCAGAGTGAGGGAGGCCCGCACAGCTCCTATTTCCATAGGCTCAGATTTGCTAGCCGAAGAGTCCGGAGACGGCCTGAGGTCCGGTGGTAACGAACCCCTGTCCTTTCTCCGGTGATCCCCTTTCCGTTCTTGAAGGCGATGGTCCAGGCGTAACGTCAACTCTATGAGGGCAGAGCACGTGGAGGGTTGAGGGTCAATCTGGGCAAGGACGTCTTTTAGCTCATCCTTCAGACCTTGGTAGAAGACGGCGGCTTGCTTGGATTCGGGCCAGTCTGTCTCAGCCACCAACCGCCGAAACTGGTTCAGGTAGGTAAGCAAGTCTGCATTACCCTGGCGTAATACCAATAAGTCCCTGTCTGCCGCGAAGGACTCGGTTCTTCTATCAAAGGTCTTCTCAAATTCGATTCTGAAGGCGTCCCAGTCGTACAATAATGGATCGTCCCTTCTCACCAAGGGCACTGCCCACTGGGCTGCTTCTCCCGCCAAATAAGAGATCACAAACGCTACTCTAGCTTGGTTCGTGTTGAATAGCCGTGGTTTGCAATTAAAATGAAGCAGGGCTTGGGTTATGAACACTTGTATCTTTTTGTTATCCCCATGAAACCTTTCCGGGGAGGCTAACGGGATTTGTGAGGGCATCTCTACGACTACTGGACCTGAATGAGGGCGCATGGTGTCTCCTGCATCAAAGGGATTCCTTTGCATCCTATCTACTCTAGCCTGGAGAGTTGCGCTCTCTGTTCGTGAGGCCGTGAGCTCTGCTTGAACAAGGGCCAGGGCCGCCATGACATCTTCCAGCGTGGTCATTCTCACACCAGCACAACCAGGAGGAGCGAATTCGTGGGCTGGTTATTCTGTCAAGCTTCGTCCTCCGGTGATCCTCAGGGTTGTACTGATGCTGAATGGGGTCCACCTCTCGATCTCCCCAAGTCCGGAATTATGGAATAACACAGACTGGTGAGGTGATCGAGTGAGGGAAGGAAAGGGTAGGGACAGCAGGGAAGGAGATCTGTAACGAGAAAACACACAACGTATCTAAACTTTGGCAAGATGTAGGTACATAATCTCTCCCGTTAAGGAGTCTTACTGTTATGTCGGACTGAGGTGCGGATAGTTCGCCCTTGTCGTAGGGTGTGTCTCACAGGCGTGGCTAATATATAGCACTGAACGCTTTAGCGCTCCTCTGCACGAGGCTCCGCCAAGGAGTCTCTCCAACAGAGGGGCAACTCGGAAGGTGCTTTGGAAATAGCACCACAAGAAGCTTTAGCGCTCCTCTGCACGAGGCTCCGCCAAGGAGTCTCTCCAACAGAGGGGCAACTCGGAAGGTGCTTTGGAAATAGCACCACAAGAAGCTTTAGCGCTCCTCTGCACGAGGCTCCGCCAAGGAGTCTCTCCAACAGAGGGGCAACTCGGAAGGTGCTTTGGAAATAGCACCACAAGAAGCTTTAGCGCTCCTCTGCACGAGGCTCCGCCAAGGAGTCTCTCCAACAGAGGGGCAACTCGGAAGGTGCTTTGGAAATAGCACCACAAGAAGCTTTAGCGCTCCTCTGCACGAGGCTCCGCCAAGGAGTCTCTCCAACAGAGGGGCAACTCGGAAGGTGCTTTGGAAATAGCACCACAAGAAGCTTTAGCGCTCCTCTGCACGAGGCTCCGCCAAGGAGTCTCTCCAACAGAGGGGCAACTCGGAAGGTGCTTTGGAAATAGCACCACAAGAAGCTTTAGCGCTCCTCTGCACGAGGCTCCGCCAAGGAGACTCTCCAACAGAGGGGCAACTCGGACGGACCGAATGGGAACTAGGGCTGATCTGCGACTCACTTCCCTCGTCTAGGTAGCGCTGAAGCCGGTCTTTGGGTTGGAGCGTAGCGACTGCTCGCCAGGACTGGACACCGAGGAGGAATAACCAGCGTCTGTTTGCTGCTTCCGTCTCACTGATAAGGGTTCCGGCGCACCGCATAAGCGTCACGTGGAACATCGCTACGCGCAACGCTTCACGGGAATTGTAGTCTTTGCGAATTCGCGGCAGTCAGTGACTACGGGGTGATCGGCCTGACATAAATAACCTTAAAATTAATGAGTAATAAATGTAAGTTAATAAAAAAAACATGCATTTTTTTTATTACATATATTTTAACTTAATATTATTAAAAAACAATCAATTTTTTAAATAATTAAATATTAAAAACATAATTTTAAATATAATTACATAGCGTAAAAGATAAAATTACTATTTCCAGTCCAACAAGTGGTACAGTAGGGAACGTGTTGGATAGCGGGAGGGTAAAAATTACTATTCCCACTCAAGTGAGTGCAACAGAAGGGAAAGCGTTGGATAGCGGGTGGGTAAAAATTACTATTTCCACTCCAGTGAGTGCAACAGTAGGGAAAGCGTTGGATAGCCGGAGGGTTAAAATTAGTATTCCCACTCCAGTGAGTGCAACAGTAAGGAAAGCGTAGGATAGCGTAGGGAAATAATTTAATATACCCACTCCTGCAATATAATTAAAATTAATTAACAATTAATAATTAAAAAAAATAAAAATTACCTCCCACCATTTTCCCCTATAAACATTACCTACAATAGTGTACCATATAAATAAATTAGCACAATTAATTAACAATTAATTAATTAACTAATTACAATTAACAATATTATTAATAACAATCAAATCTAAATTAATTTACACAATTAACACTATGAAATAAATTTAAAAAATGATAATATAACAAATAATAAAAATTACATAAAAATAAAGTACTTCCTACCCTACTCCCCTATCAACCCTCAACCTACTGATAAAAAAGTACACATTTAACAAATATACACATTAATTGTTAATAACTATTATCTAATTAATTACTAATTAATAAAAAAAAACACAATTAACATAATTACCAATTAATTAATAATTGTTCTTAATCAATGTATAATTAACTAGTAATAAATTAATTAACTTAATTAACAACATACATTCTTAAATATTAAATTGGTAAGCAATAAGAGAATAAATTAATTAATTTCAATTAAATTACTTCCCACCCTATTCCCCTGTAAGTCCACAACCCACTACAGACTTAAATTACGCAAAAAATATTTAACATATAATTATTAATTCTAAATATTACTAAAAATATATAATATAATTAAATTACTTCCCACCCTATTCCCCTATAAACCCCCACCCCACTACGGAATTGAATTACACAAAAATTATTTAACATAAAATTCTTTACTTTTACAAAATTCAAATATACATGACAAAAAAATATATATTTTTAACACATATACTAACGCACTAAAAAAAGTCGATATTACTAACTTCGATTTGGTGGAAATCGATATTTCCTACCTGCATTCCGATATTCTCCACCACTATATTTTTGCAATTCAATATTCTTTCCATTCGATATAAAAAACTCGATATTCTGTCCAGTCGAATTTTTTTTTTTCGATATTGTGACTAGTTACCCTTTATTTCTGACCCAACGCGTTTATTGGACACTGCCATCTCCTGGCATGGATCATTAATAGTTTCATAGAATGTTGTCTCTTAAAAATGTATTTCAGTACGGGATATTGCTTCCAAGATTTGTGCAATTGATTCTTGCATGCCTTGAGGTCTTAGTAAAGCAATTGAATTTGAATATGAAGGAATAGGGTGTCTTTCACCCTTGATCTTAACATCTCCTTGTTGTTGACTACCGAGTGGCATTCGACAAGGTGGCCCATCGCTGTCTATGGTACAGGCGTGGTGAAATGAGCTCTAGGCAGCCCTTATTAAAGTTAATTGAAAGGCTCGGTGCATGGGCCAAGGTGTGAGCGCTGCTAAGCAAGGATGGTACTATTTATGGTAAAATCAATATTTCAATCATCCTTAACAAATGCTGCACTTTAGCACCTATGTTGTTGGCACTGTTTCTTGCCGATTTTCTCTTTGACAAGGGGACGTTTCTGCCTCCGAATCTGGTTTCGCCCTTGAATGTGCTGCTGTACGCACATGACCCAGTCATATTAAATTGTACTGCCGTTTGCATTCAAAACCAAATTGATGACCATGATAAACACTGTTAAGAGGACTGCTCATTGCATGGCATTTGGGGGCATATCATCAAGGGATTTATCGCCACGTTAGCATCAGTTTTCGGCGATAAAGCGGCGATAATTTTATCGCCCTATCAACAAGGAGTCGCTAACCCCTTTTAGCGTTACTTTTCAGGCGATAACGACCGGAAATTTATCGCCTTGCAAGGCAGCGATATTCATCGCTAATGACATGCAAAGTAGGCGTTCCTGACTGAAATTTCACGAAAAAAGTCACTAACACAGCTTCTCACTATTATCAAGGATATCGCCAACCCGCTTAGCTACAAAAAAACTCCCGATAACTCCCGCTATCTCCAGTTATTAACACCTGATAAAAACCTGATTTACACTGGAGATAAGTGGGTGTATATAAGGGAGGCCCGAGCTTCCCCAGAACAGCCACAGAAGCCATGGAGGTGGTCATCATGCAGATTGGAGTCCCACCAAGGCAGCAACAACAACAACCACCGCCAATGCCACCACCCCCAGGACCACCACCACCGATGCAGCGACGAAGAAGACAGCGGGCACTGCGCAGACGTGTCTACCTTGCAGACTTAAGGCCAGAGGAAGTCATAGCCCACTACAGGCTCAAAAGGACATCCATCCAGCATATCCCGACCCTGGTTGCTCGAAGGCTGACGCCACCAACAGAGCGGACAACAAACATCCCTCTGCAGACAAAACTGCTTGCTGTGCTGCACGTTTTGGCCTCTGGGACATTCCAACCAACAACAGCCAGAGTCGGTGGAGTATCACAGGCAGTCTTCTCAACCTTCCTCCCCACTGTCTTGGATGGCATACTCAGCCTGATTCCCCAGCACCTTCACTTCCCCAACACTGTGCAGGAGTAGATTGCCATCAAGCAAGGATTCCATGCCATTGCTGGCTTACCACAGGTGGTGGGTGCAATTGACTGCACACATGTATCATTTGTGCCCCCTGCAGACAGCGCACACATATACCGCAACAGGAAGCACACCTATTCAATGAATGTGCAGGTAATAGTGGACCACCGCGGACTGTTCACAAATGTCATTGCTAAATTCCCAGGGAGTGTGCATGATGCATTCATCTTCCAACACTGCATCATAAACCAGCGCTTCGAGGATGGCACATATGGAAATGCATTGCTTGTTGGTAAGTACCAACTGAACACACCACATGCCTAGAAAACACAATCATGTTGACCCATCAAGAGGGAGGATGTAAATACGTTGCCTATGTACTGATGGGGGGGCACAAAATGCATGGGCACATCACTTCGGGCCATATGCTGATGTATTGTGTACGAGGCTGAGGTACACAGGCTCCACTGCGTAGAGCACGGGTGCTCATAGTACGGCCCGCGTGCCGCCAGCGTCCGGCAAGACTTTCTTGGTGGCCCGCGGACCTTGCAGACATTGTACATGTGTCTCATTCTTTTAAAATTGTCATAAGAGTGCCACCAAACACCGCCGCAGCAGCGCGGACTCTGAGAGACTCTGCTCTATGGGTGCCGTGCGATTACAGCGATAGAGTGGAGATGCAGGTGCGCTAAGAGGTGAAACATAACAAATCCTTGTTAACAAGTAAATGGTCCATTATAGACCTGGGGTGCGGCTGTGTGTGTGTGCCCAGTAAGCTGTTTCATCCCAGGCTGCCGGGGGGGAGGTGACAGAGGGAGAGAGAGGGAAAGAGACAGAGGGAGGGAGACAGAGGGAGGGCGAGACAGCGGGAGGGGGAGGCAGAGGGAGAGGGAGACAGAGGGAGGGGGAGACAGAGGGAGGGGGAGACAGAGGGAGAGGGAGACAGAGAGACGGAGGGAGGGAGAGAGAGAGAGAGAGAGAGAGAGGGAGAGGGAGGGAGTGAGGGAGAGTGAGTGAGAGAGAAAGTTAAAGATGTGTGTATGCCGGGTCTTGTGGCTCAGTGAACAAGGGTGTCCGCTGCAGGGGCCTGTATTCAACCACATGGCCAGTTTCTTTTTTCACTAGCCCAACCCCATTCCCCACTGACCCCTCCCCACCAGTGCAGCACACTGCCACAAACCACACTGTAAAGTTGGGCCCAGAGAGAAAGTATGTGAGTACCCATGGCGTAGAGTAACCCCATCACCTGACCATCTATGTAGCTAATCAAAGTCATCCTCACTGGTATCCCTGTCCGGTGTGTGGTCGAATTGTTGAGGAATATGATTATGTGGCAGTTCTTGTTGCTGGTGACCTATTCGGGTGACCCAACGTTGCATAAGTACTCACACATGTAAAAGAAGTGTGTCAAATCAGAGGTTTGTTGTGACCAAGGTTGTAACAATGCACTTTGATTGTAGCAAGTGCATTGTGGGGCAAATGTGCATGCATAAGCAGAAAAATGTGTCATGAAACCACCATCTCGCACCATTGGTGTTGACTGCAGTGTTGTGGGTGCTGCTGTTGATGGGGTTTAGTAGCATCTCCTCTCTGACTCAGCTACACATATTTCTCATTCTCACACCTGTGATATGGTGTGTCATGTGGTTGCCCGAGGAGTAATTGTATGTGTAGTCGGTCACCACCTGTGTGTTGAAATTGATCTGTTAAATGCTAATCCATTACAAATGCAAAGAAGTGTGCAAAGGTGAGCCATGTCATGTGTATCAGCATGGTGAAGTGTATGGACAGTCTGATCTTGTCAAATAAACCACATAGTGTAAATGATTCTGAGAAGTTGTGTCATGTGAGTTTGATGCTCTGCTAGTGACAGATGACGCAGGCCAGTAAGTTTTACGTTGTGTCACAAGTTATTGTTGATGGTGTATGCAAACCTTCACTGTCCCCAGTGGGCCCTGCAGGTGAGGTGGCTGCGGTCTGTTCCTTTGGTTTAGCTCTGGACATAGAATTGCATGGCTTGTGTGGTGTCACAGGTCTGCCATCAGCATGAGATACATGTCTGAATGTGAGCTTTGTCATGCGTGGCCTATGCCATTTGAACATTCACATGGCGGTGACTGTGAGGAGTGTGGATCATTGCCATGGCTAGATGTTAGGCGAGCCAGGCTGGCTGTTGTTGTCTGTGGTTTTTGTGCAGGTCTCATTCCCATTTTGTACATTTGTAGTGACACTCATGCAACCGTGCAGCAAACACCAGCAAACTGGATGGTTGGAGAATCAACACTGAGGCAATGTACTCAGCATTGATGCCGCGAAATAGCCAGAAGCAACACATGTCTAACCTAAGTCTAAAAATAGAAAAAATAACAAGAGAAAAAAATGTCAACACTGCCAACATAGTATGCCTAATGAATCATTAACCAATCTCCCCATTACATGTCATAGATGATCAAGGATATGCTCTCTGCCCGTGGATGATGACACCCATACGAAACCCCACCACCCAGGCACAGAGGCAGTACAATGCTGCACATCTAGGCACACGTGGTATCGTGGAGCGTACATTTGGCGTGCTCAAGTCACGTTTCCATTGCCTGGATATTACAGGTGGCAAACTGCTGTACAGCCCAGAAATGGTAAACAAAATCATACTAGTATGTTGTGTTTTGCACAACATTTGTGTCCGCACAAATGCCCCCTGGATCCAAGTGCCTGCAGCACCGAGCGATGACCAGGATGATGACGAAGATCAGCGAGGTGGCCCACAACCCACAGCCACTGCTGCTGGAATTGCCCAAAGGGACAGGATAATAAACAATTACTTGACTTGAGCACATCACATTGTGACTGACAAAAACATAGACATTTTTGTTGAAAATTACCTCAAGAACTGTTTGTGACAATAAACAAACTCAACACACATACCCTGTCTGCAAGTTACTCTCCTGCATCAGTATCTCACTATGACATTTTACCATTGTACAATAATTGCAAGTAAGAGTCCAAAAGTTAAATAATGGTGTGTATGTTTCATCATCAAAGAGATGCAATAGTGTGTCAATTGTGCACAACTTGACTTTACAAGGAGTAAAATCTGGCACACAAGTCATCAATGGTTGTGTCAAGTAGTATGTAATTCATGATTCACAGGGTGTACTTGATATGAAAAATAGAACTGTATGGGTTTGTAAGTGCCAAATTATGAATTTTAGGGTTAAATCAGTGTTAAATTTCACTGTTAAGGCTGTGAAAAGGGGGACAAATCAGAAAATTGGTTGTGGAATGGGGCTCAAATTGGAAAAATGGGTCCTAAATTGGGGGCAAATTTGAAAAGTGGGTGTGAAATGGTGCCAATTCAGAAAAACTTTCTCGGCATGCATCCAAAACATTGAATGAGCCACAACCAGAGCTCACATGCACACCATCTCTGGACACCTTCATGAAGACCGTCAAGACCGGTCTCTACGTTGAACAAATCGGCTCATTGGCTGTATGACCCAACAGACAAGACGAACTATCTGACCATCTTCCTGCACCCCGTGGCGGACAAAGTCATAGAGAGACTCATAAACACCCAGCTGACTGGCTACATTGAAGCGAACTCCATCATGGACCACTCCCAGTCTAGGTTTGGCAGCAAGCACAGCACCAAGAACGCCCACCTTGCCTCCAAAAAATGACGCATGACACTTGTCTAGGGTCACATTGCGGACCACATCCTACTACACTTCTACGCATCCTTAAACACCGTCTCACAACGCACCCCAGATGACAGACACCACCACAAGGGGATACGAGGAAAAGCCCTCTCCTGGATCCACTCCTTCCTCCCCGCAGTAACCCAAAGGATCATCCCCCCATCTCCAAAACCACAGGCACTAACTGCGGAGTACAACATGGAGCGTCACTAAGACACACGTTTTTCCATATACACATGTCCCCACTCAGTGCCATTGCTAGACAGCAAGGGGTATGCATATCATTCCACACAGATGACACACAGCTCCTCCCCCCTCACGAAGAACGCAGAAGACACAAAAGCCAGCTCCCAGGAATGAATGTCAGAACTAGCATATTGGATGACAAACCTCTGCATAAAGCTCTAATGCGAGAAGTCTGACCTCCTCATCCTCGGTCCATCCACATCCACATGGGATAACCTCTGGTGGTTGTCTGCCCTTATGAGCCTGCTCTCGCTGACATACCACGCACGCAAGTTCGACATCATCCCAAATCCCATGATCCTGCCCTGCCAGATCAACTCCATTGCCTGCACCAGTTTCAGCTGCCTACTGATCTAACCCAATCCATCACAATGGATAACCCCATGACAATTGTCAACAACGCACTCATCACCAGCAGACTGGACTACTGCAACAAACTCAACCCAGGGATCTACAACACGCCACTACACAAGCTCTAAAACAGCCTGAAAGCTGCAGACAGACCCGTCTTCAGACACCCACGTCACAAACACAAGAGGGAACACATACAAAACATCCAATGGTCACCGACAAGGAGAAAGTAACCCTAAAACTACTCACACACACACCTACAATTCACCACACATCCTCAGGCACAAAGACATCCACGAGAGAGTCAACCTCAACATCCACAAGAGGAACTGCTGCTTCAACAACCTTGCCCTTGCAGACTCGACCTGGATCGTCAAATCACGAGCCTGAGGAAGATCTTTCACCTACGTCGCAAGCAAAGCCATGGACGAGATGAAAGTCAACATAAAACAATCTCCCAGCCAGCACGCTTACATGTGGAACGACAAGACATGGCTATTTGGCTGAGACGGAGCTGCACCCCCACTGCCTCCCAGCGACTTGTGAGCCTCACGTGTGAGTAGGGCACATCATGGCCACCCTTATTGCCGGGTTGATCTGCGCACATATTCATCACCTACAGACCACCCCAGGTGAGTAGTGCCCTTCCAATTCACATCTTTTATTGAATGAATGTTAGTGAAATCAGCAATTGAGGTGGGGAGGAGTCATGTTACATGCCATTTTGTGTGTCAACTGTCTTGGAACCTAAAATGGTTTACTCCCTGAGGAAGTGTTGGCTATGGAACAACAATTCCCATTCTGTTGGGTGCAGGGGGATATACAGTACCTGGGCCTCCAACTGGCTCAGACTCTTGCCCGTACAGTGAAGCTCAACTATTCAACACTGTTGGATGAGACGGCTAAGGTGCTGGACGCCTGATCAAAACTGCGCCTCACATGGTTTGGACGCATAGCGTGAGTCAAAATGTCGATTCTTCCACGCATCCTCTATGTATTTCAAATTATACCCATGGTGGCCCCGCACCATGCACTCACACAATTGCAAGCCCTCGTTAATAAGTCTATCGGGGAGGGCAAGCGACCATGCCTTTCACTTGCGCAGCTTACACTCCCGAAAATGCTAGGTGGCACATGCACAAGCCATATGCCTTCGCTATATAGTGGAATGGAATAGGCCGCTATCGGAGAAGCACTGGAACTTTATGTACCAGTCTGTGGTGGGCAAAAACATCTGGAGAGAACTGTGGCTAAGCACTGAGCCTGGGGCTTGTACTCTTCGCTGGTCATGGTGCCCACACTCAAGGTTTGGGACAGGGTGGCAGTACGGAAGGGCTGGACCTCTTTCCCCTTGCCGATGAACCCCAGCGTGGATAACCCGGACTTCCCCCCAGGTCAGGACTCTGCCATATTCCATTGCTGGCGAGAACAGGGCTGCAAGAGCACAGTGTCTCTCTTTGATCTAGAAGGGCTGGTGCAATGTCCGCACATCATACAGGATAATGATTTGCACGCTGCTGATGTGTATTCATACCGCCAAATAACACACTGGGTCACGGTGCCCAGCGGCGTAACACAGGCCCATGCAGCCCCCGTGGTGTAGGGAGGCCCCAAGCTCCCAGGGGCACCCTCAGCACAGCACTGCAGGGCTCCTGATTGAGCCCGTAGGGGGCCCCCCAGGTGCCGTGCAAGGAGGCCCCCTCAAGGTTCGTTACGCCAGTGACGGGCCTACTAACTATGCATGAATGTCGAGGTTGTTTACATCATATGAGAAGTGGTTAGTGCGTAAGGAGGACAAACGTCTCCTCATATCTGAGCTGTACAACATGCTTTTGAAGAGTCTGAGTGGTCAGTGCACAAAAGCGCAGGTTTTGTGGGAAATGGAGCTGGGAAGGCGCTCTCCTTCAAGAAATGGGAACATATCCTGTATCGCGCACACCACACTGCGCACAGTGTAGCGGGGGCTGAAACCTCCTTTAAGGTTTGCTCTCATTGGTGTTGCACACTTGCACGACTATATGGCTGGGATAAAAGCAAGCCAGATCACTGCTGACGGTGATGCTGAATGACTGGTACCCTCATGCACTTACTCTGATATTGCCCGAAAATGCAAAGATATTGGGGTGAGTTCTTAGATAACATAGATACAGTGTTCGACATTGCAATGCCCGTCGCCCCGGAGTTCATTCTCCTTGGCCTCTCACATCCTAAGGCTTTCCCACTAACATCCCTCAGGGTTAGGCAAATAGCCAGAGCGTTGCTGGCGGACAGGCAGGTTGTCCTAGCACAGTGTGGTACAGTGGCAGTTCCAGAGCTCCTGTCCTGGTTACAACGTTTCAGGAACCTATTAGCTATGGAGCGTCTGTCTCTGGGTGCAGAGGGAAGGGTGAGAGATTTCGCAACTCTGTTGGGCCCCCTTGTGATTTCATTGTCTTGAGATATGAGGGAAGTCACATGCCTTCTACCGATGGAGCAATCATCCGCATTCACTCCCCCAGTGGAGTGACGAGGGGGCTTTCTTCCATGCATATTCTGGATGCTTACTATCATCTAGGGAGGCTGTAACCGGTGCGGAAGGTGGGGTGGTGGGAGGGGTATTGGGGGAGGGGTTTGTTTTCTCCTTTGTTCTTGATTGTTTCACTTGTCTGTTTTACATGTTTATTCTTTTGAAAATGGAAGACGCTCTTAGTGGCTTGTTTGCTCTTCAGGTATGCGGCCGGCCTCCGGGTTGTGGCTTAAACGCTGTGTAAATGCTCACAATGCTCGCCCGTCCAGTCTCTGGATGTAAGCAGCAAGCTTTCAATAAAAAGATTTATCCATAAAATGTAGTCTGTCTTCATTGTACAAACTATTTTCACATTGTATTATTGTGCTGTGATCAGATTTTTGGCCTGACTGTCCATCATTGTATGAAAAATGGCTGGGCGTGATTTTTTATCTCAAACGCGATGATTTTCCTACTGCGCTTTTGAAAGAACATCGCTGGACACACTCTACAATACTGTATCAGCATCAGGACATTAGCGGCCTCTTAGCGTGAAGAAACTCATCGCATTCAATGAAACCGGCCGCATAGACATTACAGTAAGCCTAAGGACACTAAGGTGCCGATTCCGATCCTGTAAAACCCGGGTACGAGCCGTCGTACGGAGCGTATTCTCCGTCCGACTCGTACCCGGGAAAACCACCTTACAAATCCACAAGTACGATTCGTACAGAAATACCATTTCCGTACGAATCGTAAAAAACACCGACCGGCTAAAATATACCCACAATTCCGATCCGGGAAACCACGTACGTGACGTCCGGACGGAGTCAGGCAACATTTTACGAACCAGCAAGTACGATTCGTGCCTATGTCACTCCGCACGGCTAATATTTTACGGCAGCCCAAAACTGCCGGGAAATTGAGGAGGACGCGAGGAAGGAGCACCTGTACGCGACGGACAGCCATTGACCCCATCCTACGTGTCATCCCGGCCCTCATAGCCTACGACCTGGTGCACAGGAACCGACGCAGACGCCACAGAAGGTCAGAAAAACACCCAGGGGCAAAGGTGGGGGGCAGGGGCAGGAAACATAACCCCCACCCAAGGCAAAATGTATACATGCCCTGTACATACCGTACCTCCAGGGTCTGGTCACTTCGGGGGGGGGCGTGTCCACCAAGGCCTGCGTCCCGCCACAACGGAAGTGGACGTGGACGCGTCCCATCACCACAACAATTGTGGTACGCACCGTACCCACTCCTTAAGAGCGTGGGTACGGGTCGTACCACGCCTACCCCTACGTCACCCCAACAATGGTGTTACGGCCCGTACCCATGTTCTAAAGGCTTGGTTATGGGCCGTACCCCTACGGCACCCCAACATTGGGGGTACGGCCCGTACCCATGCCTTCAGAACGTGGGTACGGGCCATACCACCATTGTTGGGGTGATGTAGGGGTACGGCCCGTACCCAGGCCTGAAGAGCGTGGGTACGGGTCGTACCACGCCTACCCCTACGTCACCCCAACAATGGTGGTACGACCCGTACCCACGCTCTTCAGGCCTGGGTACGGGCCGTACCCCTACAGCACCCCAACAATGGTGATACGGCCCCTACACACGTTCTGAAGGCCTGGGTACGGGCCGTACCCCCAATGTTGGGGTGCCGTAGGGGTACGGGCCGTACCCAGGCCTACAGAACGTGTGTACGGGCCGTACCACCATTATTGGGGTGCCGTAGGGGTAGGCGTGGTATAACCCGTACCCACGCTCTTAAGGCCTGGGTATGGGCCGTGCCCCTACGGCACCCCAACAATGGTGGTATGGCACGTACCCACGTTCTGAAGGCCTGGGTACGGGCCGTACCCCTACGGCACCCCAACATTGGGGGTACGGCCCGTACCCAGGCCTTCAGAGCGTGTGGGCGGGTGTCGTGCTACGATCCACATCAGTGGACAGACACATAGGGGTGGGTGCCTCTCACTCCCAGCAGTGCCCAAACATCTGAGGGGTGGGTGCAGAGGACTCCCAGCAGTACCCAGACATATGAGGGGTGGGTGCAGAGGACCCCCAGCAGTGCCCAGACAAATGAGGGGTGGGTGCCTATCACTCCCAGCAGTGCCCAGACATATGAGGGGTGGGTGCCTATCACTCCCAGCAGTGCCCAGACATTTGAGGGGTGGGTGCCTATCACTCCCAGCAGTGCCCAGACATATGAGGGGTGGGTGCAGAGGACTCCTAGCAGTGCCCAGACATATGAGGGGTGGGTGCCTATCACTCCCAGCAGTGCCCAGACATATGAGGGGTGGGTGCAGAAGACTCCCAGCAGTGCCCAGACATATGAGGGGTGGGTGCCCAGACATATGAGGGGTGGGTGCCTATCACTCCCAGCAGTGCCCAGACATATGAGGGGTGGGTGCCTATCACTCCCAGCAGTGCCCAGACATATGAGGGGTGGTTGCCTATCACTCCCAGCAGTGCCCAGACATATGAGGGCTGGGTGCAGAGGACTCCCAGCAGTGCCAAGACATATGAGGGGTGGGTGCCTATCACTCCCAGCAGTGCCCAGACATATGAGGGGTGGGTGCAGAGGACTCCCAGCAGTGCCCAGCCATATGAGGGGTTGGTGCAGAGGACCCCCAGCAGTGCCCAGACATATGAGGGGTGGGTGCCTATCACTCCCAGCAGTGCCCAGACATATGAGGGGTGGGTGCAGAGGACTCCCAGCAGTGCCCAGACATATGAGGGGTGGGTGCAGAGGACTGCCAGCAGTGCCCAGACATATGAGGGGTGGGTGCAGAGGACCCCCAGCAGTGCCCAGACATATGAGGGGTGGGTGCCTATCACTCCCAGCAGTGCCCAGACATATGAGGGGTGGGTGCAGAGGACTGCCAGCAGTGCCCAGACATATGAGGGGTGGGTGCAGAGGACTCCCAGCAGTGCCCAGACATATGAGGGGTAGGTGCCTATCACTCCCAGCAGTGGACAGAGACATGGGGGTGGGTGCATATCACTCCCAGCAGTGCCCAGACATATCAGGGGTGGGTGCAGAGGACTCCCAGCAGTGCCCAGACATATGAGGGGTGGGTGCAGAGGACTCCCAGCAGTGCCCAGACATATGAGGGGTGGGTGCAGAGGACCCCCAGCAGTGCCCAGACATATGAGGGGTGGGTGCAGAGGACCCCCAGCAGTGCCCAGACATATGAGGGGTAGGTGCAGAGGACCCCCAGAAGTGCCCAGACATATGAGGGGTGGGTGCAGAGGACTCCCAGCAGTGCCCAGACATATGAGGGGTGGGTGCCTATCACTCCCAGCAGTGCCCAGACATATGAGGGGTGGTGCAGAGGACTCCCAGCAGTGCCCTGACATATGAGGGGTGGGTGCAGAGGACTCCCAGCAGTGCCCAGACATATGAGGGGTGTGTGCTTATCACTCCCAGCAGTGCCCAGACATATGAGGGGTGGGTGCCTATCACTCCCAGCAGTGGACAGAGACATTGGGGTGGGTGCATATCACTCCCAGCAGTGCCCAGACATATCAGGGGTGGGTGCAGAGGACTCCCAGCAGTGCCCAGACATATGAGGGGTGGGTGCAGAGGACTCCCAGCAGTGCCCAGACATATGAGGGGTGGGTGCAGAGGACCCCCAGCAGTGCCCAGACATATGAGGGGTGGGTGCAGAGGACTCCCAGCAGTGCCCAGACATATGAGGGGTAGGTGCAGAGGACCCCCAGAAGTGCCCAGACATATGAGGGGTGGGTGCAGAGGACTCCCAGCAGTGCCCAGACATATGAGGGGTGGGTGCCTATCACTCCCAGCAGTGCCCAGACATATGAGGGGTGGTGCAGAGGACTCCCAGCAGTGCCCTGACATATGAGGGGTGGGTGCAGAGGACTCCCAGCAGTGCCCAGACATATGAGGGGTGGGTGCCTATCACTCCCAGCAGTGCCCAGACATATGAGGGGTGGGTGCCTATCACTCCCAGCAGTGGACAGAGACATGGGGGTGGGTGCATATCACTCCCAGCAGTGCCCAGACATATGAGGGGTGTGTGCTTATCACTCCCAGCAGTGCCCAGACATATGAGGGGTGGGTGCCTATCACTCCCATCAGTGGACAGAGACATTGGGGTGGGTGCATATCACTCCCAGCAGTGCCCAGACATATGAGGGGTGGGTGCAGAGGACTCCCAGAAGTGCCCAGACATATGAGGGGTGGGTGCAGAGGACTCCCAGCAGTGCCCAGACATATGAGGGGTGGGTGCCTATCACTCCCAGCAATGCCCAGACATATGAGGGGTGGGTGCAGAGGACTCCCAGCAATGCCCAGACATATGAGGGGTGGGTGCAGAGGACTCCCAGCAGTGCCCAGACATATGAGGGGTGGGTGCCTATCACTCCCAGCAATGCCCAGACATATGAGGGGTGGGTGCAGAGGACTCCCAGCAGTGTCCAGACATATGAGGGGTGGGTGCCTATCACTCCCAGCAGTGCCCAGACATATGAGGGGTGGGTACAGAGGCATCCCAGCAGTGGACAGAGACATGGGGTGTGTACATCATCCTCCCATGAGCAAAACTCCATGTGTGCATGAAGGCATCCACAATGTGCGACTATGTTGAGAGTGCCATGACAACACATCACTGACAGCAGTGTCCCACTCCCATGAGGATGGGTGTCCTTCCCCCACTGCATGACACACCACATGTGGGTGTGATGACAAATTACACATGCATACCCACCCCTGGCGGTGGCAGCACAATACACACACTGAGATCATGCAACACGACTGTATCCTCATGTTAAACCCCACTAAACTAAGAGAGCCTAAGGGAACACACACTGTCACCCACATTCCAGGACTGATAGGAATGTACAGGTGCTGGGGCAGCCAACAAGTTGTTGCCTCCCATGGAGGGAAAAGGGAGGAGTACCCACAGATACAATGCCCACAATTGTCAATCAGGAGCCCAAATACCCTGCAGAACAAGTAACACATGTGTGCTAGGCTGGGAGTACACACATGCATAGTGCGGAAAAGGGACTATGTCCACATGAAGCAATGGCAACATACTCCATACACAAGTACAGTAACTACCAAGGATGGCACAGACGATGCAGGCGGAGACATTGCTGAGCAGGCATGGGCAAAGTTGAAGGGATCCCTCACACAGCAAGGAAATGTAGACACAGGTCAGCACAACAATTGGGAAACACCCTGCAGGGAAGAAGTCAGGTGCCACAGAGGAAGGAACACTCCTTGGGACAATGTCACCATACAGTAAGATTTTACATGACCAAAGATTATTTGCAGAGACCTTGTGATGGCACGCAGATACCAGGGTCCTCCCCATGAGCAGCACACTACAACATTTCCCAGACACCTAACACATTATCACCACCCCAACTCAGGGAGCAGCAGCACCAACAGCCATACCAGAAAAGCATTTGTGTGCAAATGAAAAACAAAATGCTTTATTTAGCAGAAAACATTATTTGATTTGAAATGTCCACTATATACAAGGCCCATAGGCCAGTCCATATGAAAATTCCTGGGGGGGGGGGGGGACACATTGGGACGCGTCTCCCCTAGCTTGCCTGCACAATTCAGAGTTCCTTTTCATCCACGGGGGGGGGCATCATGTGAGGGGAAGGACCAGGCACCGCAGGGACAGGAGGGGCAAGGGTAGGTGTTGTGGGTGCAGGGACGGACGACTCAACCACAGGGGGTGGGGCAGTGCCAAAGGTGGTGGTTAGGATGGCACTGCACACGGTTGCAAGGTCTTCCAGCATCTCCCCTGCACCCGAAGGAACCACAGGCCCCAAGGAGGGGGGGGGTCGGAGGGATGGGTTACAGCACTACTTGGGGAGGGTGTGGACAGGGGGGGGCTCAACTCCCCTGCCTGGGGACTTCCTCGACCGCTTGCGGGGTGGTGTCACACTGGGGCTGAGGGACTGACTGGCCATGAAGGACTCTTTGTCCGACTGTTGGGCAGGGGAGCTAAGGGGAGTGGTTTTGGAGGAAGTGGGTCGTGAGGAGTGCGGACTCCCACTGTGGCTGCGTGTCTGCCGTTTGCCCCCCAACCCAGTGGGTGTGCCTACTTCCCCCTGTGTGTGCGTGACAGGAGGTGTGCGCTTGGCCTTCCCTGTTGGTGTGCTGCCTGTGTCTGGTGGGGTGCGTGCATGGGGATGTCTGGGTGTGCTTGGGACAGGCATGGGAGTGGGAAGTGTGGATGGTGCAGGGGTAGGGGGGGACGGAGCGCTGCAGGAGACCCACTGCTGCCGTCAGTGACGAGTCCATGGACCTCAGCAACATCCGTTGGTCAGACATCACTGCTGACATGCCCTCCATGTACGACACCATCTGTGTCAGCAGTCTGGTGTGGCCATGGAGGACATTAAGCAGCGGTGTCTGACCAACCTGCAACTGCTGCAGGATGTCCACAGACTCGGCATTGATGGCAGCAGGGGAGACAGGGGCAGGGGGTGCGGTGCCCGGCACGAAGGAGACATGTTGTCGCCTAGCACGGACAGAAGGGACCCGAGCAAGTGGGAGGGCGGCGAGAGATGTACTGCTGCTTTCAGCTGTGGGAGCAGCCTCCACCCCCTCTGGGAGCTCAGCCTCGGACTGTCAGCGTCATAGTTGGTGTTGGGACTGGACAGGTCCTCCGCCTGACTCCCCTCGCCCTCCATGCCACTTGCTGCGCCAGACTCCCCAGCACTGGTGGCACCGGTGCTGGATCCCTCCTCCACGTCCGTGCCGGTGTCTCCCTCGGTGTCCCCCGACGATGCTGTGGGCAAGGTGAAGAGACAGGAAATAATCAGACACCTGTATACATATGACACATGAGTCCAAACTACATAGGTCACAGTGCATAGCATGAAAAGCATCATGAGTAACATCTACAATACTACGCACACATGTAGGCCCTGCACTACACAGTTGGTTGACCCACCATGCCACTTTGAAACAATGGAGAGCATGACACAACAGCAAAGAACTTGATATCGAATTATACAGAGAAGCTAGTGTCTGTGGACAGTAGAGAACAGCATCTGGACCACACACCGTTGCCAAAAATGGATGAGCAGGAACCATGTCTTTTAACTTTTGACACATGCTGCAAAGCACAAACATTAAACCCTGCACAACATGACTGGGTCAATACTTGTTGAGTGTCTTTTCAGACTATCATCACACACAGGCCAGACCTGGCAAGGAGACATAAGGTTTGGACATGTAGGCCTTGCCCACACAAACCCCCCCCTACCTGAGACAATGTGATTGAGACAGAGGAAGGACTTACACCTCTTAATCAGGGATCACAAAAATGGGCTCCATTAAATCCTAATTGCACTCTAACTACCCCTCGTGGGGCTGACCACACATATTATTGACAAACAACCATCATCAGATAGTTGTACACAGATACACAGGAACTGGCCAGTGTGAGGATGCACAAGCCACATTGGGTCACCCTGTACAGTGGACACATGTAGCACACTTTACGTAAATACAAATGAGGCCAGGGTACAATGCCACAGAGGCCAACCTATGCTGAAGACACTGAGAATGTCCACAGTGTTGGATGACAGACATGATTCCTAGGAAAAGGTGTCTCAGGGGACTGTAGTGGCCACACTGCTCCATGGTCCTGGATAGATCTGACTGCAACAGGAGCAACCGTCTCCGCACTATGCATATCTCCCCCTCATGCACATCATGTCTGAGGCCACAACATCGGTCATGCATGCTGCAAGGCAGTTCATTGTAAGCCTCACACTCCTATGTTGAGACTCTGCATCAGTGCCAACAATCATGGACCCCCAAATGACTGAACTGGACAGGGCACAGGCAAGGTCCCAACACATGTCACAGACCACCCCCACACATGATGCTGCAAGCATTGGGCACTTGGATTAACTGCCAGCCTAGATTACCTTGTGCAAGAGTGACTACACACAGACCAGGGAACACATGTCAAGGAGGGGAAGGGAGGAAGAACAGGACCGGTTGACTTTGGGGAACAGGATATGCACTGCACATATAAACCCTGGCAGTGTATCCAGGCGACTGAGCACTTCCAAAAGCTGGTGACCCACAACAAACACACATGTACCTACCCCCTTGCTGCTGCTGCTTCTCCTGTAACCGCCTATCCATGTCAGGGAAGACCACTGCCAGGACACGCTTCATTTGGTGGGTCAGGTGCCGGCGCCCACGGTTCTTGCCTTCTGGTGAGTCTCTCAGCAGGACCCGGGCGATCCACCTGGTCCAGCACCGGATGTCCTGCCAGCGTTTCCTCACCTGGGTCAGGTGCCGACTGCGACCCTCCACCGACCTCACGGCCCTGACGGCCCACTTCCATATCTCCCCCTTGGCGTAGGTGGCTACCTGTGAGGATGACAAAGTGAGACAACATCAATACACCTGCTCCATGTCACAGAGACACACATTAAAACAATTAGGCTTGTTTGAACAGGGCATAGTATGCAGCCAACTCATTGCACCTTTGTCATAGGGACATTATCCTCTGGGGAAGGCCAAATACACTACGTGGCATTTAAAGTACACAGGTGGCATGAGGGGTGCGACAGAATCAATGATCATGGCTCACACTGTGCATCACAAGCAACACCAGGATTATGGACAGCACCTCAAAGCAGTCACATGCCCCAGGCCACTGACGCAACCTCAGCGGAGTACATAGACACACACAGGCACAGGACAATCACCTGCCATTGGCAACTGCGGGTACAAACATCACTCTGCACATGTGCCACTTGACTGGGGGGAGTCACAGGTGTGGGGCTAGCTCAGCACGTCAGACACACAGCACGGCTCCCTGCTCACATCAGATGGATAGGGCATATGCATCCTCCATGCAGCTGGGGTGCAACACTCCACATAGACACTCACCCACATGACAGGGGACTTACACACACACCAATGTCCAGGGGCCGTACACATCATTTGGACACTATCACCACAGGTACACTCAACTTACACACATCTGTGGGTACAGTCACCTGTC
Organism: Triturus cristatus; assembly: GCF_964204655.1. Lineage (NCBI taxonomy): Eukaryota > Metazoa > Chordata > Amphibia > Caudata > Salamandridae > Triturus > Triturus cristatus. Next base: position 61,397,298 of record NC_140580.1, on the reverse strand, counting down.
ACATTGGGGGGACCACAGAATCACATGAGGACTATAGAAACAACATTCCCAAGAGGATTAGCCAGGCTGAATGTGGCATGCACCATGCAGCGATTGTCACAGTAAGCACAATGCAAGTGAGTAGTGCAGATATGAACCACATCATGCTCTGCATGGGAGACATAAGGCATTCCTCCCCCTGGGACCCACAATGAACAACATTGCATGTCTGTCACACCTGGACACAATGCCAGAAGTGACAGACACAAAAAAGGGGCACAGTCAAAGCTAGTGGAGTCAGCACTCACCTGCTCCCCTGTACTGTGCGTTCCACACGTACCCCTAGGGCACCACTAATCCAGTGATACGGTCCGTACACGCGTGTGTAGGGTCCGTATCACTTTGGTAGTGTTGCCGTAGGCGTACGCCATAGTGGTACGGTCCATACACACGTGTGTAGGGCCCGTAGCACTATGGCGTACGCCTACGGCAACACTACCATAGTGCTATGGGCCGTACCCGCGTGGGTATGGCCCGTAGCACTATGGTAGTGTTGGCGTAGGCGTACGTCATAGAGATATGTGCCATACCCGCGTATGTACGGCCCGTAGCACTATGGCGTACGCCTACGCCAACACTACCACAGTGCTACGGGCCGTACCCGCGTGTGTACGGGCCGTAGCACTATGGTAGTGTTGGCGTAGGCGTACGCCATAGTGCTACGGGCCGTACACGCGTATGTACGGCCCGTAGCACTATGGCGTACGCCTACGGCAACCTTCAAATGCACATATGTGGATGTATGTCACTCCTGTAATGTGTCTGTGTTAGAAAGGGTAGACGGACCGGGAGGGTCGGCCGGGGTCAGGAGGAGAGGTCTCCGGGGAGAGCCGTCTCCAGCGATCGTACAGACAAGTAACTTCCCCCCCACAGACGGATACCACACACGGATAAGGTTCAGGGTTCTTTATAAGCACTTCTTAGGGTACGGTTGAATGGTACAAGGAGGTCTGGACTCAGGGGTCCCCTCGATTCAAGTCTCTCAAAGCAGGGTAAGGGGTAGCGGGACAGTCTGTCTACCAGTCAGGTAGTTCGGATGAGATGATGACTAGCTCACAATCCTCGAGCTTGGTGGTTTAGTTGGTACGGGCCGCGGCAGCGCCAGCAGGTCCCGGTTGAGATGGTCGGTACACGGTCCGCGGCAGCGCCAGCAGGTCCCGGAAAGATGGTCGGTACACGGTCCGCGGCAGCGCCAGCAGGTCCCGGAAAGATGGTCGATGTACGGTCTGCGGCAGCGCCAGCAGGTCCCGGTGAGGATGGTCGTTACAACGGGCCGCGGCAGCGCCAGCAGGTCCCGACGAGGATGGATGTTGCAGAAGGCCGCGGCAGCGCCAGCAGGCAGGACGATGGTTCACAAGAGCGGGCTATGGCAGCGCCAGTAGTCCGTCAAGGCTGAGTTCTCTCGGTGTCTCTCGACTCCAGGATACAACTGCCTTCCTGCTCCGGAGCTGCCCCAGTTATAGGGCAGGCGCCCTTTGATGTCCGGACCCTCGCACTTGGAGGTCGGAGGGCCCGGGATGAAGGTGTCCAGACACCCAGCAGGGGTTGGAGCCAGCTCCTGGGGGAGCTGGAGGCGATCGGCACCTGGCGGGGGAAGAGCTCTTGACACTTCGTTCTCCCATTGACCTGCCAAGTGGTCCGCTCACCTCCTGGGTGGAAGGTGGTGCCTGGATGTCGGGGCCGGCCAGGCCCGGGGTTAGGGTCGGGCCGAGGCCACGCGGCCTCGTGGTGCAGGGCCCAAGATGGCGGCTTGAACCGGCCGGGGGAGCCGGTGGGGCTGGGCCCCGTGATGAGTAGAGGTCCGAGGGCAGAAGATCCGTCGGGAGACGGGGTACAGGTGTTTTTCGTGGGTTATGCCTGGCGGGCCGGAGCTCGGGCCCTGTCGTGCGGGGAGGGAGCAAGCCCTTCGTGTGGCCTGTCCAACATGCGTCCCCCCCAGCTGAAGGCGGGGAGAGTCACCCATCTCCTTGGGGACTCTCTTCGTCGAGGCGGAAAAAGCGGGACAGGCCATCCGCGTTGGCGTGGTCTTGGCCTGGCCGGTGCTCCACAGTGAAGTCCATTCCCTGCAGGGAAATGGACCAGCGCAAGAGTTTTGGGTTCTCTCCCCGCATCTGCATCAGCCACTGCAGGGGTCGATGGTCGGTTTGTACCCGGAAGTGGGTACCGAAGAGATAAGGCCGGAGCTTTTTGAGGGCCCACACCACTGCGAAGGCCTCCCTCTCAATGGTGCTCCAGCGCTGTTCTCGGGCCAGGAGACGTCGACTGATGAAGGCCACCGGCTGGTCATGACCCTCGGGGTTTAACTGAGAAAGGACGGCTCCGATGCCGTGGTCGGAGGCGTCGGTCTGTACCACGAATTCCCGACTGTAATCGGGGGCCTGGAGCACAGGGGCGGTGCACAGGGCGGCCTTCAGTTTCTCGAAGGCCGCTTGACAATCGGGGGTCCAGTTAATCCGCTTCGGCTGGTTCTTGGACGTGAGACCCGTGATGGGCCCCACGATGCTGCCGTAGTCTTTCACGAACCGCCGGTAGTAGCCGGTGAGCCCCAAGAAGGCTCGGACCTCGGTCTGGGTGACGGGGGGCTGCCAGGACTGGATGGCAGCAATCTTAAGTTGTAGCGGGGCCACCAGCCCGCTTCCCACTTGGTGCCCAAGGTAGGTCACAGACCCTTGGCCAATTTGGCACTTGCCGGCCTTAATTGTGAGGCCGGCCCGCTGGAGGGCCTGTAGGACCTCGTGTAGGTGACGGAGGTGGTCGGCCCAGTGGCGGCTGTATACAGCGATATCGTCCAGATAGGCAGCGCTGAACTCTTCGAGCCCCGCCAAGACCTGGTTCACGAGGCGTTGAAACGTGGCGGGGGCATTTTTCATGCCGAAGGGCATGACCTTGAATTGGTAGTGGCCATCGGGGGTAGAGAAGGCTGACCGTTCCTGAGCCCTGGGTGTGAGGCCAATCTGCCAGTAGCCCGCTGTTAGGTCGAAGATACTAAGGTAGCGGGCAGCCCCCAGCCGGTCGATCAGTTCGTCTGCTCGGGGAATCGGATGAGCGTCGGTCCGGGTGACAGCGTTCAAGCCCCGGTAGTCGACGCAGAATCTCAGTTCAGGTGCGGTGCCGGGGGCAGCGGCTTTGGGAACCAATACCACCGGACTGGCCCAGGGACTGTCCGAGGGCTCGATGACCCCGATTGCGAGCATCTTGGCCACTTCCTCCTGTATGCAGGCCCGTACCCGATCTGGTACGCGGTAGGCCCGGTGTCGGACAGGGGGGCTGTCCCCGGTGTCCACGTCGTGCAAACACCAAGGGGTGACCCCGGGGGTGAGGGAGAACAGGGTAGCGAACTGCCGCAGGAGGTTCCGGCAGCCCTGGCGTTGCTCCGAAGTGAGGGCGTCAGATAGCCGGACCCCGTCCACGGAGCCGTCATTCTCCTGAGTCTTCAGAAGATCCGGAAGGGGTTCGGAGTCTTCCTCTGCCCCACTGTCCGTAGCCATCAGGAGGCTGAGTTCCGAGCGCACAAAGTGTGGTTTGAGTCGGTTGGTGTGGAGGACCCGGAGGGGGTTCCGGGAGGTCCCCAGGTCGATGAGGTAAGTGACGGGGCTTTTGCGCTCGACCACTTTGAAGGGCCCCGTCCACTTATCCTGCAAGGCACATGGTTCGGTGGGGGACATCACCCATACTTGTTGCCCAGGCTCGAACTCAACGGAGGAGGCATTGTGATCATACCACCTCTTCATGTCCTCCTGGCTGGCCTCGAGGTTCGCCTTGGCCATCCCTCTGAAGCGCCGGGTCTGATTTCGTAGGGCCAGGATGTATTTGAAGACGTCTGGAGGGGTCTTCAGGGGGGCCATCTCCCAACCTTCTTTTACTAGGCTGAGGGGCCCTCGCACAGGGTGCCTGTACAGGAGTTCGAAAGGGCTAAAACCGAGGGACTTCTGGGGAACTTCTCGGTAGGCGAAGAGGAGGCACGGGAGTAGTACATCCCACTGGCGACGGAGGGGCTCTTCCAATCCCCCAATCATCCTCTTGAGGGTGCGGTTAAAACGCTCCACTAGTCCGTTCCCTTGGGGGTGATAGGGGGTCGTGAATCTGTAGGTGACCCCGCATTGTTGCCAGAGGGACTTCATGTATTTGGATATAAAGTTCGTGCCTCGGTCGCTGACGACTTCTCGGGGGAAGCCTACCCGGGAGAAGATCCCCATTAGGGCCCGGCCAACCACCGGAGCTGTCACGGTCCGTAGGGGCACCGCCTCGGGGTAGCGGGTGGCATGGTCCACCAGTACTAAGATGAACCTGTGTCCTTGTGCAGTGCGGGGGTCCAGAGGCCCCACAATGTCTATCCCCACCCTCTCGAACGGGGTGGTGACCACAGGGAAGGGTAGCAGAGGGGCTTTCAGCTTCCGACCACTCTTCCCGCTGGCTTGGCATGTGGGGCAAGATCGGCAGTGGTTCAGGACGTCGTTCCTCATTTTCGGCCAGAAAAAGTGGGTCACTAGGCGGCTGTACGTTTTATCCTGGCCCAGGTGTCCAGCCAGGGGGACATCGTGGGCCAGGTTGAGCAGAAAGTCTCTGAAGCGGAGAGGTACCACCAGTACTCGACCGGCCCCCAGCTCGGCGATTCTTTGCTCGCTGTATAGCAGGTCGTTATCCCAGTAGACCCAGTGAGTTCCGGTGGAGTCCCCTGCGTTCTGGGCGCTGGCTTGTTGGCGGAGTCCCTCGAGGGAGGGACAGGTCTTTTGTTCCTGGCGGAACTGTTCCTGGGTGGGCCCCCCTTCTTGACGCCACTGAGCCAGGTCAGGAAGGTCCTGGGGTTGCGCGTCCCCTTCGGTCGTCGGGTCTGGGAGGCTGGCCTCGTCGTTGTCTTCTACTGGGGCGACCGGGGGCGGAGGTGCTGGCCATTCTGGTTCTTCCGATCGAGGGACGGCACGGGCGGCCATGGACCGGGTGGTTATGCAGGCCCAGTCCGGGAGGCCCAGCATCCCCAGGTGCTCTCTTCTCTCAACGGTGGCCCACGGGGAACTCTCGAGGTCATTCCCCAGGAGGCAGTCCACGGGGGCATCGTCCCGGACCGTCACCTTCAACAGGCCGGAGACCCCTCCCCATTCGAATGGGACGCAGGCCATTTGACACATACTTTCAGAGTTGTCTGCCGAGCGGACGGGGCAGAGAATGTTCGGCAGGATCTGCTCGGGCTTCACCAGGTGACAGCGGACGGCCGTCACACTGGCGCCTGTGTCACGCAAGGCCTCGGCTCGCTGTCCATTAACGGTCACCCACTGACCGTATTTCCTGGTGTTAGCGGGTAGGGGAGCCCGCGGGACCATGTCTCTTCCCCCTAAGCACGCCAGGACCATGGTGGCCGGTTCCCACTCTTGCTGGGCCGGCTCATACTCCTCTGGTTCCTCCAATGATCGCTCTTCCCCCAGGGCGGCGGCAGCTACCTGGCGGGGCTTGGGTGTTTGGTTCTGCGGGCAGCTCGGGTCATTGGCGTAGTGGCCGACTCGCTGGCATCGGTGGCACGTGACGTTGGCTCGGACCCCAGGACGCCACGGGGGGTTGCCCCGGCCGGCCGGAGGCGGGGTGCTGGCCACGGGTGTTGCTGGCAAGGCGTCTCTCCCTCGCCCCTGGCCCCCTCCTCCTCCCCGAGGACGGTGCTGGCCTTGGTTGTTTCTGTTCTGTTCGTGTGGCCCCCTCCGGCCCACTCGGGTGCTTTCCCATCGGTCAGCTTCGGCGGCGAGCTGCCGGGGGTCAGTCAGCTTGCTGTCGAGGAGGTGCTGCCTGAGCTCGACGAAACAGTTGTTCGACAGGTGCTCCCATACCATCAGGTTAAAGAGTTGTTCGTAGGTGGTGACATGGCTCCCCTTTATCCAACCCTCGAAGGCACGGCTGAAATAGTTCACGTATTCTACCCAAGTTGTACCTGGGATCCGGGTGCAATCTCTGAACCTCTGGCGGTACATCTCGGGTTTGAGGCCGTAGCGGGTGAGGAGGGCAGCCTTCATGTGGTCGTAGGACGACATTTGGTGATCTGGGAGCTGCAGTAGGGCATCGCGACCCTCGTTGATAAACCTCCCCCAGAGTCCGGCTCCCCAATCACTCCGGTCGATCCGGTGGGAGGTCATGGCGATCTCGTAGGCTTTAAACCACTGTTGTATGTCGTCTTCTCGGACATACTCGCGGACAACATCCTTGGGGATGTGGACTTTTTTCTCGATTGGCCCCGGGGTGTGTGGTCGCTCAGGCACCCCCAGTTCTTTATTCTGTTTTCGAAGTTCTATTTCCGCCAGTTTGCGCTCGTGCTCGAGCGTTATTTTTTTCTCCTCCAGCTCTCTCTGTCTCTGCTTCTCTTCTCGTTCATCTCGGAGCCGCATATGCTCGAGGTTGAGTTTCTGTTCAGCTAACTTGAGTTCCCCATCCATCTTGAGTCGTGCCATTTCCAACTCGTGCAATCTGGTTCTTTCTCTTTCTCGGATATCCTCCTGCGAGAGGCCCGTTCCCCGCTCCTCGGGAGCCGTGGCGTTCCCCTCTGGTGTGATGCTGCTTTGGTCGGAGGGTCCGGCGACCCCAGTTTCTGTCCACGACTCTAGGGCGTGCTTTAGATCATCTTTGGTACTCAGGCCGGTGGTAGCAATGCCAAGTTCTATGCAGAATTGTCTCAGTTCGCGGTGGTTGTATTCTTCTAATTTATCCATTTGGAATTTCTCGGTGGAGTTGCTATCTTTGGCTGACATCGTGTTTTTGTCGTGGGGTGAGCTACTCTCTGTACGATTACGCGTTGATTCGGATCGCGCCGCTGGCCACCAATGTTAGAAAGGGTAGACGGACCGGGAGGGTCGGCCGGGGTCAGGAGGAGAGGTCTCCGGGGAGAGCCGTCTCCAGCGATCGTACAGACAAGTAACTTCCCCCCCACAGACGGATACCACACACGGATAAGGTTCAGGGTTCTTTATAAGCACTTCTTAGGGTACGGTTGAATGGTACAAGGAGGTCTGGACTCAGGGGTCCCCTCGATTCAAGTCTCTCAAAGCAGGGTAAGGGGTAGCGGGACAGTCTGTCTACCAGTCAGGTAGTTCGGATGAGATGATGACTAGCTCACAATCCTCGAGCTTGGTGGTTTAGTTGGTACGGGCCGCGGCAGCGCCAGCAGGTCCCGGTTGAGATGGTCGGTACACGGTCCGCAGCAGCGCCAGCAGGTCCCGGAAAGATGGTCGGTACACGGTCCGCGGCAGCGCCAGCAGGTCCCGGAAAGATGGTCGATGTACGGTCCGCGGCAGCGCCAGCAGGTCCCGGTGAGGATGGTCGTTACAACGGGCCGCGGCAGCGCCAGCAGGTCCCGACGAGGATGGATGTTGCAGAAGGCCGCGGCAGCGCCAGCAGGCAGGACGATGGTTCACAAGAGCGGGCTATGGCAGCGCCAGTAGTCCGTCAAGGCTGAGTTCTCTCGGTGTCTCTCGACTCCAGGATACAACTGCCTTCCTGCTCCGGAGCTGCCCCAGTTATAGGGCAGGCGCCCTTTGATGTCCGGACCCTCGCACTTGGAGGTCGGAGGGCCCGGGATGAAGGTGTCCAGACACCCAGCAGGGGTTGGAGCCAGCTCCTGGGGGAGCTGGAGGCGATCGGCACCTGGCGGGGGAAGAGCTCTTGACACTTCGTTCTCCCATTGACCTGCCAAGTGGTCCGCTCACCTCCTGGGTGGAAGGTGGTGCCTGGATGTCGGGGCCGGCCAGGCCCGGGGTTAGGGTCGGGCCGAGGCCACGCGGCCTCGTGGTGCAGGGCCCAAGATGGCGGCTTGAACCGGCCGGGGGAGCCGGTGGGGCTGGGCCCCGTGATGAGTAGAGGTCCGAGGGCAGAAGATCCGTCGGGAGACGGGGTACAGGTGTTTTTCGTGGGTTATGCCTGGCGGGCCGGAGCTCGGGCCCTGTCGTGCGGGGAGGGAGCAAGCCCTTCGTGTGGCCTGTCCAACAGTCTGGCTGTTCACTCACTCTGGCCCACAGCTACTTTCATGGCATGTCATGTAGACCTTGACAATCCATGTTTGTAGCTGGCTCTTGGTAGGAGTATCACCTGGCTGGCATACGTGTGCAGGATGTATTGCACAGACCAGACTCTGTATGTGGCATATGTGTATTAGCTGTTGAACATGTGCTCAGTTCATTGACATTGGTGTAGTAATGTACTCAATCTTCGTTATTCCTTCCAATTTTCTGCAGGGCACCGCCTGTCCCCCAACCAATGCCAGACTTGGCTTCCATGAGGGAACGTGACTGCATACGCTGCTACAGATTACCCCAATGGTTAATTGTGGACCTGACAAACAGGCTGGCACCACACCTCCAACCGCGACACAGTTATCCGACTGCGCTGACCCCCAAGATGAAGGTGATGTCAGCCCTACATTTCTTTGCCACCGGTACGTTTCAATTTACCATAGCTGATGTGGGTGGCATGTCCCAGACCATGTTTAGCCGTGTCCTGCATGATGTTTTAGAAGCCATGTTGGAGCACCTGGATGAATTCATCCATTTTCCAACTCGTGAGCAGTTGACAGGTATCAAGGGTGAGTTCTATGCCCTGGCAGGGATGCCCATGTAATTGGGTCAATTGATGGGACACATGTGGCTTTGGTACCACCACAGGCACAGGAGGTAGCCTTTCGTAACCGTAAACATTACCACTCCATTAATGCCCTTGTGGTGTGTCTTGCTAACATGGTGATTTCCCATGTCTGTGCACGTTTTCCAGGGTCAGCACACGATGCCTACATCATGAGGTGTAGCAGGGTGCCAGAAATTATGCTGCAGCTGCACAACGAACGAGCATGTCTTGTAAGTGAGTAGACTCTGTTTGTCCAGTATTCAGCGGTATCTTAGTATGTGACGGCATCTCCTGACCCACTTCTTTACATGATGTTTCCATGTAGGGGACTCTGGCTATCCCAACATGCCATGGCTGGTGACGCCTCTCCGCAACCGCAGAACAGCTGCAGATCACCGTTACAACAACGCCCATGGGCAGACCAGGCGAGTGATTGAGAGGACGTTTGGCCTCCTGAAGAGCCGATTCCGGTGCCTCCACAAGACCGGCGGGTCCCTCCCATATGCATCAGTGAAAGTTTGCAAAATCTTCCTTGTGTGCTGCATGCTGCACAACATGGCAGTGGAGAAAGCTGTGGCACTCATCCTGGATCCCGATGAGCAGGAACATCCACCTGTGGAGGATGACGGCCTTGGTCACGAGGCAAGTGAGGAGGAGGAGGAGGAGGAGGACATCCGGAGTCAGCTCATACCCAACTTCTTCTCATAATGGTGAGTCCCTGGGTCTGAGTGTGCACGCTTGGAGCCTTGTGTGGCATGTGTTGCAATGTGTGTGTCCAGCTGACTGTATGCTCAGTGACTTTGAGATGTGTGCTGATGTGTCACTCGAGTGCTGATGTCATTCCACACATTTTAGCTGACACACTCAATTGACAACTAGCATGGTGTCAACCTTATTCATGTAGAGTACATGACCATGCATGCGGATGACTATGTTTTTCCTGACTTCTTGTGTGGCTCTCATCCCCAGGTAGTTGAGCATGCTGTCTGCTCGTGGCATCGTTGTGCTCCTGCTATTCCTCATGAGTAATGCAACGTGTGCTGAATCAGCGTTACATGCACAGACATGGTGACAATTCTCCTTTGAGTAAGGATTTCAGCAAGGCTTTTTGGGTGTGGTAGTTGTTTGTAATGTGTGGGCACTGCTCCTGTGCAGGTGTTGTTACTATGCATACATGTCGACTCACCATGGGGCACATGACATGTGGCATGACTCACATGAATTGATAGTCACACTTCGTGACAGTCATCTGTTATGGGATTGTGGTTTTTGATGAAGGCATCAATGTGTGTACAACTTCCCTCGGAAACATACGGGAGGCTACGGGTGGACATATTGCGGGACATCCCCATATGATGATCAATGGGGAATTGCAGCCTCTCCGTGTGCAGCAGGGGATGTTTGGCTCAACCCCTTCACTTGTGTGCCAGTACAATGGATTTCCAGCATCTGTGGTGCAAAGGGGGTGTCTGGTGTAGGTCCCACATGATAATCCAATAGACCTGTGAGTCTGTTCATGTTGATGCTTTTGCATAGGTGTGAGCCTGAGTAATAAAGGTGTTCCTCAGCCTCCAAGGTACCTCATCTCTGTCAATGCAGGTCTCTTGCCACTGTTCATGCGGCATCTCTGGCATGGTTGTCAAGGATTGTGCATATGAGTCTATGTGTAGGTTAGCAACCTGCATGCTGTTCTTCATGTATTTGATTCTTTATTGTGCATGATGTCCATGGCTGTGTATGTGTTTTGGCATGTTAGTCTCCCCCACGGGCCGTCAACACCTTCTGGGGTGTGTTTCCTGTGCGCAGCTCGGCCTTCAGTTTCATGATCCGGTGTCAGTCATCTTTGGTGATTGTGCATCCTTTGTCTCTGGGTGTACCATTGCAAACCGGTAACTCCTTCCTTGACATGTATCACAGCCACTTAAAACTGAACCCTACCAAGACCGAGCTTGTCTTGGTAGGTGGCCCTAACCATCCATGGAACTCCACCTACTGGCCTACATCCCTGGGGGCCGCACCGACTCCTGTGCGTTCAGTTAAAAGCCTCGGGGTGATTATCTCAGAAGATCTTTCCATGAAACCGCAAATCAATTCGGTCACCTCAGCCTGTTTTTTTCACCTCAGACGGATCCGTAAGATTAGCAGGTTTCTTACTACAGATGCTTTGACCCAAGTTGTTATCGCTCTCATTACCTCAAGGCTTGACTATGCCAATATGCTGTATGCGGGTATTCCAGTCGGTCTCCTTCATCGACTTCAGCTGGTTCAGAATCAAGCTGCCCGTCTGATCTTCCACCAGCCTAAATATCAGCATGTCACCCCTCTCCTCTTTAGTTTGCACTGGCTCCCCATCTCTAAACGCTGCACTTATAAATTGGCATGTTCCACCTTCAAAGCCCTCTCGAATGCAGCCCCTTCGTTCATCTCTTCGTGCCTGACTCGCTACACTCCCTCTAGGGCCCTCCGCTCAGCTTCTCTCAATCTTCTTGAGGTTCCCAAATTTACCAGGAAGAAACACGGTGGCTTGAGTTTTTCAGTCCAGGCTCCCTCTACCTGGAACTCTCTGCCACTTTCACTTCGCCTCTGCCCCCAGTACGATTCGTTTCGCAGACTTTTAAAAACTCTGCTCTTTCGTTCTGCATATGTTTAACCCTCTCTCCTGAATCACGCTACTGGTCATTCAGCGCCAAGAAACCTATGGTGATAGTGCGCGGTATAAATTTCTTTAAAGAAAAAAAAAAAAAAAGACATACACCTGTTGCAGTAGTCCTTTCTGACATCCTAGTCTTTGTGTGGATATTGTGGCATAGTTCCCAGGACATGCTGCCTGCTGTTGCAGCCACTGCAGCAAGGGCACACGTAGTTTCCAGATTTGGCAACACACACACATCAAAGGTGCTCCTCCCTTCCTCCCTCAACACATTCATTTGGCTGTCTTCAGCTTGTCTGTGCCACAGTTGTGGCCACGCGGTACCAAAGGCTGGACCGTCTGCACATGCAACGTGCATATTGCACGACCCTCAGGTCCTTGCATGACCCACATCACACTACAGTCTGATGTTGCAGCCACCCTCCAAGCAAGGTCCATCCACACATCTCCTGCCTGCTCTCAGGCATGCACTGAGCGCACACACAACACCTTTGCATGATGAGTGTGCAACTCCGATTGCCTACACAGCGCTGCCACACCTTCCAGGACCTGTCACACCCACCAGGTCATGTCCCTCCTACTCCCCACCGGCTCTGTACCCCTGCAAGGCCATGGGAGTGGGACTCAAGGCTTCTGCATATAGTATGCTTTCGTCGTGAGGCACATGGCACAGGTATCATCTCTCAGCGTGTCAATCTACAATGTGTTCAGGACCCCCCTATCCACCATCACATGCGCACACGACCTCATCATCAACTCGTATGCCATTGACAGCCAGGCGCTCCTTACCCTCACCAAGGACGCAGACATTTCCAGTTCCAATATTCAAGATTGCATGAGATCCATAGATGAATGGCAGAACAGCAGCCACCTGAGGCTGGACTTGTACAGGACTGAGGTCAACATCTGAGGATTGTCCCCTTACAGCTGTGTCAACTGCTTGTGTCCCACCCACAGAAGCCCCGCACAGGCACCCAGTGTCCACGCACACAAGATGTTGTGCATCATGGATTGCTTGCTCACATTTGCCATGGTAATCCCCAGCATCTGTACCTCACACTGCAACACCCTCAGCATTATGCATTTGATCCCCAGATAGATCCACTCCAAGGTAAGACGGACCATTCCCCAGGTCCACAACAACATCCGTGTCAAATACTGCCCTGCCCTCTACGGAGCAGCCACATCCAAAATCCAGGGACACTTGTCCACATCCAGGCTGCATCTGCACACCTCAGCGTCTACATCCCGCGCCCCAGCCACATCACCGTCCAGCAGAGATAGCTGCAATGGATCACTGTGTGCTGCAGGATGACCTTCAGACTCCTCACCCACACTCAGGAGGCAGGCCACAACCCTGACCCAAAACCAACCTTGTACCACTGTCATCCGAGACCCCGTAGTGCCATCTCCGTGCATCCAACCTTGACCTGGCCACCATTCTTCAGATCCACCGTACTCCTGCATGCAGGACATAGTTCTCCCACCTGGGAACACATACCTGGGACTCCCTCCCCGGGAACCTCTAAATGAGGCATGACCTCTACGCCTTAAGGTTACTCTTCCAAATAGGTGTGTCCTCACAGTTTCCCTAGCACCCCCTCAGCAGCTTGAGGCCATCACAGGTGAGTATTGTGCTCCATGTCTGCATTGAATGATAACTTGTGACCCATGTGTGTCCTGTACCAGACTCAGATCCCAGGGTATGGATGGGTGGAGTTGGTTCAACACTCAGGCATAGTTAGACATTTACACACACATATGTTGTGGACTAATGCCAAATGACAGCAACATCTCATGAGATGAAAAAAATAATTTATTTTTGGTGGGATGAGTCTTTTGGTAGATGTGCTAAGGTGCTCTACCGGGTGCATAGAATCCAAAGTTCACAGGGGGAGATGGCATCCTTGTCAGTTGGAGTCATCAGAGTCCAGACCACAGTGTTGATCATCATTGGTCAGACTGTGACCAGCAAGTCCATGTGGCAGAGAATGTCATTGGGTGAGGTGCTGCTGTTGCGCCAGAGGTCCAGGTGCCAGGCCAGGTGACCTGGGAGATGTGGATGGTCCGCTGACTCTCACGGTCTTTTCCGTGGATGACCCACCTTCCTCGCGGGACCCTCAGATGCAGGCCTTGACGATGTCTGTGATGCTCCATCAGACGAATCCTCCTCCTCCTCCCTTCCTGTGGCTGGTGGTGGTCTTCGCTTGGTGGCACAGGGAGTGTTGCCCATGTTGTCGGCGATCCGACGGAGTGAACGGCTCATGTCCGTTTGCACCGCCAGGAGCGCAGCCAGTCTTGCCTCCATCCGTCCTTGGTGTTGTTGTTGACTGGCATGTTGCTCGGCCTGCAGGTTCTTCATCTTGTCGAGGGTCCCCTTGATGTCTGTGAGGCTCGAAACAACCTGGCTGATGCCCCTGGTGTCACGCCGGTATGTGTCCAGGATGTGGCGCATGTGTGCCATACCAGTTCCCTCAGCTGGCTGGTCAGGTTCTTGCCTCCGCCTGCCTCCACTCCCACCACCCCTGCCCATACGAGCCTGGCCTGCCGTTGTGGGCACATCCGGTCTACGGGACCCCTGAGGGATGGCATTAGCGTGGTCGTCTGCCTCCTCCTGGGTGCCCGGAGAACCTTGACCCTCCTGGTCAGACTGGCTGTGTTGTTCAGAGCGAGCAGGGCTCCTGGGTGTCTCCTGGGATGTGGCAGGAATGGGGGTGGTGGTTGGCACAGATATACCTGACGCAGGTGCTGCAGGGGCTTGGGCACCAGAGGGGCCAGGTTGGTCGGGGTCATCCACGGAGTGGTGGGAGTCGTCGCTGCCGGTGGGATCATCTTCACGCTGAGCCTGGGACTGTGATTGTTCCCCCCCATTGTTGGGGGGAGGTCGATGACGTTGCATATTCAAGTACTCACAGTTCCTCCAGGTGGTTGGATGTGCCTAGCATTCCTCTCAATGTACACTTGGGGATGGGTATGTTGAGGGGGACAGATTGGTATGTGCTCCTGAGTGTTTGCCAGTAGATTTTTGGCTGGGATGCTTATTTGGCTATGGACTGGTCTTGTTGTGTCACAAGTCCATTGTGAGAGTGGGTAAATCCGTTGCCTGCCCCGGGGGTGTGTGCTTGTGTGAGGGGGGGGGTGTGACTGGGCCTGCTGTTGGGTGTAGTGTGATTTGTCATTGGGTCTCCCAGGTGATGAGTCTGTCCCCTCATGGTGCATGCTGGCATGACAGTGTGTGTGAGTTCCTGTGCTGGGTATGTGAGCTAGTGGAGTTGTTGTTTGAGTGTACAGTGGTCACAGGAGGGCCTTGTGCTGCCTACAGCAGGGCCAAGTGTCAGCTACCTTGTCAGTACTTTGCCAGTCCCTGTGCATTGGGCATGGTGCATGGGTATGTACCTAGGCCATATGGGCTGTGGGCATTGGTGTCTGGTTCTGAGTTGCACAATGTGTTGTGTGAGCCCCACCCTCCCAGCATCCCGGACATCCAGTCTTGGGTTTGTGGTTGGTGTGGCCTGGGACATGGCATTGCCTTTATTTGTGAATGGGGCATGGAGACGTTAGTGGCATGAGCGTGGTTTTTGGGTGTGGTTGTGTGCAGTGAGGGCTTGGGGGAAGTTGCGTGTATTTGGTGTATTTGTGGTGTGGATGCCATTCCCCCCATGTTACGTGAGTTGTTTGTGTACTCACCAGGCTCTGCGACTCCTTCGACTCCGTGTACTCCCACCGGCGGAAGCGTGGCCATCACCTTCTCCTCCCAGGGATGGTAATGTACGGGTCTGCGGGGCAGCCCACCTCCAGTGATTTTACTCTGGGCATATTCCTCGTTCATTTTCCTCTTGACTGCCCTGCGCAGATCGTACCACCTGGCTTGGCATTCATGCCTGGTCCTTCGGATGGGCGCAACAGCATTCACCTTATCGACGATCCTCTGCCACAGGCTGGTTTTTTGGGCTATGCTGGTCTGTCTGACCAATGTTCCAAACAGCTGTTGGTCGACTCTGATGACTTCGTTGACAAGGAGCTCCAGCTCCGCCGTTGTGAACTTTGGATTCTTGTCTGTGGGCATGGTGTGGGGTGTGGGTGTGGATGGTTGTGGGTGTGTGGGTGTGAATGTGATGGTGTGTGTGTGAAGGTGAAGAGGGGGTGTTTGTGAAGGAGGTTGTGTGAAGGTGTGTAAGTTAAGGTGTAGTTAAGGTGTGAGTAAGGTGCAGTTGTTTGTCTGTGGTGTCTGTCAGCAGTGGGTCTGTTGCAAAGGCTCATGGGTTGTATGTGTGGGCCCTTTTTATTGGGCCATTTGTGGGTGTGGCTGTGTATGAATTTGTGGTGGGTGTGTTATAAGAGGTGGTTGTGATTTAGGGCCTCTGTTTGCCTGTTTGGATGTGCCAGGTCAGTCATAGAGATGTATTTTGTCATGTTGACATGTTTTGTGGTGTTGTGCGAGTCGAATTGACCCTCCTTGTGCTGTTTTACAGTGTCCTGGTTCTGTACGAATCTTTTTCGCGTAGGTACGGTCCGTACATACGCGATGCTGGGTGAGGGTGCTGGGGTATGGTGCGTACAGGTGAGGGGCTTTGCTACGGTGTTGGGGTGTGGTGTGTACAGGTGCGGGCTGTGCTACGGTGTTGGGGTACGGTGCGTACAGGTGCGGGCCTGTGCTAGGGTGTTGGGGTACGGTGCGTACAGGTACGGGGCTGGGCTACGGTGTTGGGGTACGGTGCGTACAGGAACGGGGCTGGGCTACGGTGTTGGGGTACGGTGCGAACAGGTGCGGGACTGTGCTACGGTGTTGGCGAACGGTGCATACAGGTGCAGGGCTGTGCTACGGTGTTGGGGTACGGTGCGTATAGGTACGGGCTGGGCTATGGTGTTGGGGTACGGTGCGTACAGGTGCGGGGCTGGGCTACGGTGTTGGGGTACGGTGCGTACCAGTGCGGGGCTGTACTACGGTGTTGGGGTACGGTGCGTACAGATACGGGGCTGGGCTACGGTGTTGGGGTACGGTATGTACAGGTACGGGGCTGGGCTACGGTGTTGGGGTACGGTGCATACAGGTACGAGGCTGGGCTACGGTGTTGGGGTACGGTGCGTACAGGTACGGGGCTGGGCTACGATGTTGTGGTACGGTGCATACAGGTATGGTGCTGGGAGATGGGCCTGGGGTGCGGCGCGTACAGGTGGGGGGCGGGGATACGGTCCTGGGGTACGGGGCGTACAGGTGCACGGCTGGGAGACAGGCCTGGGGAGCGGCCCGTACAGGTGCGGGGCTGTGCTACGGTGTTGGGGTATGGTGCGGAGGGGGGTACGGTGCTGACATACGGGGGTACGGTGCTGACATGTGCAGGGTGAGGGGGGCTGTACGACTCATATCGGGGCACAAGTTTACCCGTGTACATGTAGGCTACAGCGTCCACTCCATACGGGGCCTTTTACATGTGGTTGTGTATTCGGACGGGCGGTACGGATCGTACTTGCGGGCTCGGACTTCTGTTTTACGATTTGCACGTAAAAATGTCCGTCTCCCTATCGGACACTTTTCCCGACGCTATTCGGACGTAAAGATTTACGGCTCCCTCTCGGACCATTGTGTGACAGTGTGTGTTCCTTTTCATCCACGGGGGCGGCATCATGTGGGGGGAAGGACCAGGCACCGCAGGGACAGGAGGGGCAAGGGTAGGTGTTGTGGGTGCAGGGACGGACGACTCCACCACAGGGGGTGGGGCAGCGCCAATGGTGGTGGTTATGATGGCGCTGTACACAGTTGCAAGGTCTTCCAGCATCTCCCCTGCACCCGAAGGAACCACAGGCCCCAAGGAGGGGGGGTCGGAGGGATGGGTTGCAGCACTACTTGGGGAGGGTGTGGACAGGGGGGACTCAACTCCCCTGCCTGGGGACTTCCTCGACCGCTTGCGGGGTGGTGTCACACTGGGGCTGAGGGACTGACTGGCCATGAAGGACTCTTTGTCCGACTGTTGGGCAGGGGAGCTAAGGGGAGTGGTTTTGGAGGAAGTGGGTCGTGAGGACTGCGGTCTCCCACTGTGGCTGCGTGTCTGCCATTTGCCCCCCAACCCAGTGGGTGTGCCTACTTCCCCCTGTGTGTGCGTGACAGGAGGTGTGCGCTTGGCCTTCCCTGTTGGTGTGCTGCCTGTGTCTGGTGGGGTGCGTGCATGGGGATGTCTGGGTGTGCTTGGGACAGGCATGGGAGTGGGAAGTGTGGATGGTGCAGGGGTAGGGGGGGACGGAGCGCTGCAGGAGACCCACTGCTGCCGTCAGTGACGAGTCCATGGACCTCAGCAACATCCGTTGGTCAGACATCGCTGCTGACATGCCCTCCATGTACGACACCATCTGTGTCAGCAGTCTGGTGTGGCCATGGAGGACATTAAGCAGCGGTGTCTGACCAACCTGCAACTGCTGCAGGATGTCCACAGACTCGGCATTGATGGCAGCAGGGGAGACAGGGGCAGGGGGTGCGGTGCCTGGCACGAAGGAGACATGTTGTCGCCTAGCACGGACAGAAGGGACCCGAGCAAGTGGGAGGGCGGTGATGGGAATGGAGGGGGCGGCGAGAGATGTACTGCTGCTTTCAGCTGTGGGAGCAGCCTCCACCCCCTCTGGGAGCTCAGCCTCGGACCGTCAGCGTCATAGTCGGTGTTGGGACTGGACAGGTCCTCCGCCTGACTCCCCTCGCCCTCCGTGCCACTTGCTGCGCCAGACTCCC
Source organism: Triturus cristatus (assembly GCF_964204655.1). NCBI lineage: Eukaryota > Metazoa > Chordata > Amphibia > Caudata > Salamandridae > Triturus > Triturus cristatus. Next base: position 61,379,302 of record NC_140580.1, on the reverse strand, counting down.
CAGCACTGGTGGCACCGGTGCTGGATCCCTCCTCCACGTCCGTGCCGGTGTCTCCCTCGGTGTCCCCCGACGATGCTGTGGGCAAGGTGAAGACACAGGAAATAATCAGACACCTGTATACATATGACACATGAGTCCAAACTACATAGGTCACAGTGCATAGCATGAAAAGCATCATGAGTAACATCTACAATACTACGCACATATGTAGGCCCTGCACTACACAGTTGGGTGACCCACCATGCCACTTTGAAACAATGGAGAGCATGACACAACAGCAAAGAACTTGATATCGAATTATACAGAGAAGCTAGTGTCTGTGGACAGTCGAGAACAGCATCTGGACCACACACCGTTGCCAAAAATGGATGAGCAGGAGCCATGTCTTTAAACTTTTGACACATGCTGCAAAGCACAAACATTAAACCCTGCATAACATGACTGGGTCAATACTTGTTGAGTGTCTTTTCAGACTATCATCACACACAGGCCAGACCTGGCAAGGAGACATAAGGTTTGGACATGTAGGCCTTGCCCGCACAACCCCCCCCCTACCTGAGACAATGTGATTGAGACAGAGGAAGGACTTACACCTCTTAATCAGGGATCACAAAAATGGGCTCCATTAAATCCTAATTGCACTCTAACTACCCCTCGTGGGGCTGACAACACATATTATTGACAAACAACCATCATCAGATAGTTGTACACAGATACACAGGCACTGGCCAGTGTGAGGATGCACAAGCCACATTGGGTCACCCTGTACAGTGGACACATGTAGCACACTTTACGTAAATACAAATGAGGCCAGGGTACAATGCCACAGAGGCCAACCTATGCTGAAGACACTGAGAATGTCCACAGTGTTGGATGACAGACATGATTCCTAGGAAAAGGTGTCTCAGGGTACTGTAGTGGCCACACTGCTCCATGGTCCTGGATAGATCTGACTGCAACAGGAGCAACCGTCTCCGCACTATGCATATCTCCCCCTCATGCACATCATGTCTGAGGCCACAACATCGGTCATGCATGCTGCAAGGCAGTTCATTGTAAGCCTCACACTCCTATGTTGAGACTCTGCATCAGTGCCAACAATCATGGACCCCCAAATGACTGAACTGGACAGGGCACAGGCAAGGTCCCAACACATGTCACAGACCACCCCCACACATGATGCTGCAAGCATTGGGCACTTGGATTAACTGCCAGCCTAGATTACCTTGTGCAAGAGTGACTACACACAGACCAGGGAACACATGTCAAGGAGGGGAAGGGAGGAAGAACAGGACCGGTTGACTTTGGGGAACAGGATATGCACTGCACATATAAACCCTGGCAGTGTATCCAGGCAACTGAGCACTTCCAAAAGCTGGTGACCCACAACAAACACACATGTACCTACCCCCTTGCTGCTGCTGCTTCTCCTGTAACCGCCTATCCATGTCAGGGAAGACCACTGCCAGGACACGCTTCATTTGGTGGGTCAGGCACTGGCGCCCGCGGTTCTTGCCTTCTGGTGAGTCCCCCAGCAGGACCCGGGCGATCCTCCTGGTCCAGCACCGGATGTCCTGCCAGCGTTTCCTCACCTGGGCCAGGCGCCGACTGCAACCCTCCACCGACCTCACAGCCCTGACGGCCCGCTTCCATATCTCCCCCTTGGCGTAGGCGGCTACCTGTGAGGATGACAAAGTGAGACAACATCAATACACCTGCTCCATCTCACAGAGACACACATTAGAACAATTAGGCTTGTTTGAACAGGGCATAGTATGCAGCCAACTCATTGCACCTTTGTCATAGGGACATTATCCTCTGGGGAAGGCCAAATGCACTACGTGGCATTGAAAGTACACAGGTGGCATGAGGGGTGCGACAGAATCAATGATCATGGCTCACACTGTGCATCACAAGCAACACCAGGATTATGGACAGCACCTCAAAGCAGTCACATGCCCCAGGCCACTGACGCAACCTCAGCGGAGTACACATACACACACAGGCACAGGACAATCACCTGCCATTGGCAACTGCGGGTACAAACATCACTCTGCACATGTGCCACTTGACTGGGGGGAGTCACAGGTGTGGGGCTAGCTCAGCACGTCAGACACAGCACGGCTCCCTGCTCACATCAGATGGGTAGGGCATATGCATCCTCCATGCAGCTGGGGTGCAACACTCCACATAGACACTCACCCACATGACAGGGGAATTACACACACACCAATGTCCAGGGGCCGTACACATCATTTGGACACTATCACCACAGGTACCATAAACTTACACACATCTGTGGGTACAGTCACCTGTCACACTGGGGGGACCACAGAATCACATCAGGACTATAGAAACAACATTCCCAAGAGGTTTAGCCAGGCTGAATGTGGCATGCACCATGCAGCGATTGTCACAGTAAGCACAATGCAAGTGAGGAGTGCAGATATGAACCACATCATGCTCCGCATGGGAGACATAAGACATTCCTCCCCTGGGACCCACAATGAACAATATTGCATGTCTGTCACACCTGGACACAATGCCAGAAGTGACAGACACAAAAAAGGGGCACAGTCAAAGCTAGTGGAGTCAGCACTCACCTGCTCCCCTGGTCTCCCATACAGGCAGGGGTACTGTGGGAGGATGACGTCCAGCAACGCCTCATTCTCCTCTTGGGTGAAAGGCTGGGCCCTCTCCACAGACCTGGACATGGTGCCAGAGGAATCACAAGCAGCAGCAGTGGTGTGGAATGAAAGGTTGTGCAGGCAAGTGCTCTCTCATGGGTCCTGGCTGCCTTATATCTCCCTTGCTGGGCTGTTTCATTCACAGGAGTACAGAGTGATTGGTCAATCTCATTTGCATCCTACGTTTCCTCCAATCCCTTTAAACCTACCCCAGTGAGGGCCTTTGCATGGTTCAAAATTTGAGCATGATGTCAAGTCAACAACCACTTTGCAACATAGTATATTGTCTCCAACCGACTTTTGCTGGCCACCTGATGAACATTTTTGAACTGGAAACTCGGTCTCCATGACAACCAGCATGCATTTAGGCCCTTATACTTGTCCCTCATGTGTCCCCTATGTAATTTCACTATCCACACACAGGTACTATGCGTTCCACACGTACCCCTAGGGCACCACTAATCCAGTGATACGGTCCGTACACGCGTGTGTAGGGTCCGTATCACTTTGGTAGTGTTGCTGTAGGCGTACGCCATAGTGATACGGTCCGTACACGCGTGTGTAGGGCCCGTAGCGCTATGGCGTACGCCTACGGCAACACTACCATAGTGCTATGGGCCGTACCCGCGTGTGTACGGCCCGTAGCACTATGGTAGTGTTGGCGTAGGTGTACGCCATAGAGATATGTGCCGTACCCGCGTATGTACGGCCCGTAGCACTATGGCGTACGCCTACGCCAACACTACCACAGTGCTACGGCCCGTACCCGCGTGTGTACGGGCCGTAGCACTATGGTAGTGTTGGCGTAGGCATACGCCATAGTGCTACGGGCCGTACACGCGTGTGTACGGCCCGTAGCACTATGGCGTACGCCTACGGCAACCTTCAAATGCACATATGTGGATGTATGTCACTCCTGTAATGTGTCTGGCTGTTCACTCACACTGGCCCACAGCTACTTTCATGGCATGTCATGTAGACCTTGACAATCCATGTTTGTAGCTGGCTCTTGGTAGGAGTATCACCTGGCTGGCATACGTGTGCAGGATGTATTGCACAGACCAGACTCTGTATGTGGCATATGTTTATTAGCTGTTGAACATGTGCTCAGTTCATTGACATTGGTATAGTAATGTACTCAATCTTCGTTATTCCTTCCAATTTTCTGCAGGGCACCGCCTGTCCCCCGACCAATGCCAGACTTGGCTGCCATGAGGGAACGTGACTGCATACGCTGCTACAGATTCCCCCAATGGTTAATTGTGGACCTGACAAACAGGCTGGCACCACAACTCCAACCGCGACACAGTTATCCGACTGCGCTCACCCCCAAAATTAAGGTGATGTCAGCCCTACATTTCTTTGCCACCGGTACGTTTCAATTGACCATAGCTGATGTGGGTGGCATGTCCCAGACCATGTTCAGCCGTGTCCTGCATGATGTTTTAGAAGCCATGTTGGAGCACCTGGATGAATTCATCCATTTTCCAACTCGTGAGCAGTTGACAGGTATCAAGGGTGAGTTCTATGCCCTGGGAGGGATGCCCCATGTAATTGGGTCCATTGATGGGACACATGTGGCTTTGGTACCACCACAGGCACAGGAGGTAGCCTTTCGTAACCGTAAACATTACCACTCCATTAATGCCCTTGTGGTGTGTCTTGCTAACATGGTGATTTCCCATGTCTGTGCACGTTTTCCAGGGTCAGCACACGATGCCTACATCATGAGGTGTAGCAGGGTGCCAGAAATGATGCTGCAGCTGCACAACGAACGAGCATGTCTTGTAAGTGAGTAGACTCTGTTTGTCCAGTATTCAGCGGTATCTTAGTATGTGACGGCATCTCCTGACCCACTTCTTTACATGATGTTTCCATGTAGGGGACTCTGGCTATCCCAACATGCCATGGCTGGTGACGCCTCTCCGCAACCGCAGAACAGCTGCAGATCACCGTTACAACAACGCCCATGGGCAGACCAGGCGAGTGATTGAGAGGACGTTTGGCCTCCTGAAGAGCCGATTCCGGTGCCTCCACAAGACCGGCGGGTCCCTCCCATATGCACCGGTGAAGGTCTGCAAAATCTTCCTTGTGTGCTGCATGCTGCACAACATGGCAGTGGAGAAAGCTGTGCCACTCATCCTGGATCCCGATGAGCAGGAACATCCACCCGTGGAGGATGACGGCCTTGGTCATGACGCAAGTGAGGAGGAGGAGGAGGAGGAGGACATCCGTAGTCAGCCCATACGCAACTTCTTCTCATAATGGTGAGTCCCTGGGTCTGAGTGTGCACGCTTGGAGCCTTGTGTGGCATGTGTTGCAATGTGTGTGTCCAGCTGACTGTATGCTCAGTGACTTTGAGATGTATGCTGATGTGTCAATCGAGTGCTGATGTCATTCCACACATTTTAGCTGACACACTCAATTGACAACTAGCATGGTGTCAACCTTATTCATGTAGAGTACATGACCATGCATGCGGATGACTATGTTTTTCCTGACTTCTTGTGTGGCTCTCATCCCCAGGTAGTTGCGCATGCTGTCTGCTCGTGGCATCGTTGCGCTCCTGCTATTCCTCATGAGTAATACAGCGTGTGCTGAATCAGCATTACATGCACAGACATGGTGAAAATTCTCCTTTGGGTAAGGATTTCAGCAAGGCTTTTTGGGTGTGGTAGTTGTTTGTAATGTGTGGGCACTGCTCCTGTGCAGGTTTTGTTACTATGCATACATGTCAACTCACCATGGGGCACATGACATGTGGCATGACTCACATGAATTGATAGTCACACTTCGTGACAGTCATCTGTTATGGGATTGTGGTTTTTGATGAAGGCATCAATGTGTGTACAACTTCCCTCGGAAACATATGGGAGGCTACAGGTGGACATATTGCGGGACATCCCCATATGATGCTCAATGGGGAATTGCAGCCTCTCCGTGTGCAGCAGGGGATGTTTGGCTCAACCCCTTCACTTGTGTGCCAGTACAATGGATTTCCAGCATCTGTGGTGCAAAGGGGGTGTCCGGTGTAGGTCCCACATGTTAATCCAATAGACCTGTGAGACTGTTCATGTTGATGCTTTTGCATAGGTGTGAGCCTGAGTAATAAAGGTGTTCCTCAGCCTCCAAGGTGCCTCATCTCTGTCAATGCAGGTCTCTTGCCACTGTGCATGCGGCATCTCTGGCATGGTTGTCAAGGATTGTGCATATGAGTCTATGTGTGGATTAGCAACCTGCATGCTGTTCTTCATGTATTTGATTCTCTATTGTGCATGATGTCCATGGCTGTGTATGTGTTTTGGCATGTTAGTCTCCCCCACGGGCCGTCAACACCTTCTGGGGTGTGTTTCCTGTGCGCAGCTCGGCCTTCAGTTTCATGATCCGGTGTCAGTCATCTTTGGTGATTGTGCATCCTTTGTCTCTGGGTGTGCCATTGCAAACCGGTAACTCCTTCCTTGACATACACCTGTTGCAGTAGTCCTTTCTGACATCCTAGTCTTTGTGTGGATATTGTGGCATAGTTCCCAGGACATGCCGCCTGCTGTTGCAGCCACTGCAGCAAGGGCAGACGTAGTTTCCAGATTTGGCAACACACACACATCAAAGGTGCTCCGCCCTTCCTCCCTCAACACATTCATTTGGCTGTCTTCAGCTTTTCTGTGCCACAGTTGTGGCCACGCGGTACCTGCAAGGCCATGGGAGTGGGACTCAAGGCTTCTGCATATAGTATGCTTTCGTCGTGAGGCACATGGCACAGGTGTCATCTCTCAGCGTGTCAATCAACAATGTGTCCAGGACCCCCCTATCCACCATCACATGCGCACACGACTTCATCATCAACTCGTATGCCATTGACAGCCAAGCGCTCCTCACCCTCACCAAGGACGCAGACATTTCCAGTTCCAATATTCAAGATTGCATGAGATCCATAGATGAATGGCAGAACAGCAGCCACCTGAGGCTGGACTTGTACAGGACTGAGGTCAACATCTGAGGATTGTCCCCTTACAGCTTGGTCAACTGCTTGTGTCCCACCCACAGAAGCCACCCAGTGTCCACGCACACAAGATGTTGTGCATCATGGATTGCTTGCTCACATTTGCCATGGTTATCCCCAGCATCTGTACCTCACACTGTAACACCCTCAGCATTATGCACATGATCCCCAGATAGATCCACTCCAAGGTAAGACGGACCATTCCCCAGGTCCACGACAACATCCGTGTCAAATACTGCCCTGCCCTGTATGGAGCAGCCACATCCAAAATCCAGGGAAACTTGTCCACATCCAGGCTGCATCTGCACACCTCAGCGTCAACATCCCGCGCCCCAGCCACATCACTGTCCAGCAGAGATAGCTGCAATGGATCACTGTGTGCTGCAGGATGACCTTCAGACTCCTCACCCACACTCAGGAGGCAGGCCACAACCCGGACCCAAAACCAACCTTGTACCACTGTTATCCGAGACCCCGTAGTGCCATCTCCGTGCATCCAACCTTGACCTGGCCACCATTCTTCAGATCCACCGTACTTCTGCATGCAGGACATCGTTCTCCCACCTGGGAACACATACCTGGGACTCCCTCCCCAGGAACCTCCAAATGAGGCATGACCTCTACGCCTTAATGTTACTCTTCCAAATAGGTGTGTCCTCACAGTTTCCCTAGCTTCCCCTCAGCAGCTTGAGGCCATCACAGGTGAGTATTGTGCTCCATGTCTGCATTGAATGATAACTTGTGACCCATGTGTGTCCTGTACCAGACTCAGATCCCAGGGTATGGATGGGTGGAGTTGGTTCAACACTCAGGCATAGTTAGACATTTACACACACATATGTTGTGGACTAATGCCAAATGACAGCAACATCTCATGAGATGAAAAAAATAATTTATTTTTGGTGGGGTGAGTCTTTTGGTAGATGTGCTAAGGTGCTCTACCGGGTGCATAGAATCCAAAGTTCACAGGGGGAGATGGCATCCTTGTCAGTTGGAGTCATCAGAGTCCAGACCACAATGTTGATCATCATTGGTCAGACTGTGACCAGCAAGCCCATGTGGCAGAGAATGTCATTGGGTGAGGTGCTGCTGTTGCGCCAGAGGTCCAGGTGCCAGGCCAGGTGACCTGGGAGATGTGGATGGTCCGCTGACTGTCATGGTCTTTTCCGTGGATGACACACCTTACTCGCGGGACCCTCAGATGCAGGCCTTGACGATGTCTGTGATGCTCCGTCAGACGAGTCCTCCTCCTCCTCCCTTCCTGTGGCTGGTGGTGGTCTTCGCTTGGTGGCACAGGGAGGGTTGCCCATGTTGTCGGCGATCCGACGGAGTGAACGGCTCATGTCCGTTTGCACTGCCAGGAGCGCAGCCAGTCTTGCCTCCATCCGTCCTTGGTGTTGTTGTTGACTGGCATGTTGCTCGGCCTGCAGGTTCTTCATCTCGTCGAGGGTCCCCTTGATGTCTGTGAGGCTCGACAAAACCTGGCTGATGCCCCTGGTGTCACGTCGGTATGTGTCCAGGATGTGGCGCATGTGTGCCATACCTGTTCCCTCAGCTGGCTGGTCAGGTTCTTGCCTCCGCCTGCCTCCACTCCCACCACCCCTGCCCACACGAGCCTAGCCTGCCATTGTGGGCACATCAGGTCTACGGGACCCATGAGGGATGGCATTAGCGTGGTCGTCTGCCTCCTCCTGGGTGCCCGGAGAACCTTGTCCCTCCTGGTCAGACTGGCTGTGTTGTTCAGTGCGAGCAGGGCTCCTGGGTGTCTCCTGGGATGTGGCAGGAATGGGGGTGGTGGTTGGCACAGATGTACCTGACGCAGGTGCTGCAGGGGCTTGGGCACCAGAGGGGCCAGGTTGGTCGGGGTCATCCACGGAGTGGTGGGAGTCGTCACTGCCGGTGGGATCATCTTCACGCTGAGCCTGGGACTGTGATTGTTCCCCCCCATTGTTGGGGGGAGGTCGATGACGTTACCCTGTGTGTGAGAGAGACAATGTTAATGCTGTTTTATGCCACATCCATGTTTCATACATATTCAAGTAGTCACAGTTCCTCCAGGTGGTTGGATGTGCCTAGCATTCCTCTCAATGTACACTTGGGGATGGGTATGTTGCGGGGGACAGATTGGTATGTGCTCCTGAGTGTTTGCCAGTAGATTTTTGGCTGGGATGCTTATTTGGCTATGGATTGGTCTTGTTGTGTCACATGTCCATTGTGAGAGTGGGTAAATCCGTTGCCTGCCCCGGGGGTGTGTGCTTGTGTGAGGGGGGGTGTGACTGGGCCTGCTGTTGGGTGTAGTGTGATTTGTCATTGGGTCTCCCAGGTGATGTGTCAGTCCCCTCATGGTGCATGCTGGCATGACAGTGTGTGTGAGTTCCTGTGCTGGGTATGTGAGCTAGTGGAGTTGTTGTTTGAGTGTACAGTGGTCACAGGAGGGCCTTGTGCTGCCTACAGCAGGGCCAAGTGTCAGCTACCTTGTCAGTACTTTGCCAGTCCCTGTGCATTGGGCATGGTGCATGGGTATGTACCTAGGCCATAAGGGCTGTGGGCATTGGTGTCTGTTTCTGAGTTGCACAATGTGTTGTGTAAGTCCCACCCTCCCAGCATCCCGGACATCCAGTCTTGGGTTTGTGGTTGGTGTGGCCTGGGACATGGCATTGCCTTTATTTGTGAATGGGGCATGGAGACGTTAGTGGCATGAGCGTGGTTTTTGGGTGTGGTTGTGTGCGGTGAGGGCTTGGGGGAAGTTGCGTGCATTTGGTGTATTTGTGGTGTGGATGCCATTCCCCCCATGTTACGTGAGTTGTTTGTGTACTCACCAGGCTCTGCGACTCCTTCGACTCCGTGTACTCCCACCGGCGGAAGCGTGGCCATCACCTTCTCCTCCCAGGGATGGTAATGTACGGGTCTGCGGGGCAGCCCACCTCCAGTGATGTTACTCTGGGCATATTCCTCGTTCATTTTCCTCTTGACTGCCCTGCGCAGATCGTACCACCTGGCTTGGCATTCATGCCTGGTCCTTCAGATGGGCGCAACAGCATTCACCTTATCGACGATCCTCTGCCACAGGCTGGTTTTTTGGGCTATGCTGGTCTGTCTGACCAATGTTCCAAACAGCTGTTGGTCGACTCTGATGACTTCGTTGACAAGGAGCTCCAGCTCCGCCGTTGTGAACTTTGGATTCTTGTCTGTGGGCATGGTGTGGGGTGTGGGTGTGGATGGTTGTGGGTGTGTGGGTGTGAATATGATGGTGTGTGTGTGAAGGTGAAGAGGAGGTGTTTGTGAAGGAGGTTGCGTGAAAGTGTGTAAGTTAAGGTGTAGTTAAGGTGTGAGTAAGGTGCAGTTGTTTGTCTGTGGTGTCTGTCAGCAGTGGGTCTGTTGCAAAGGCTCATGGGTTGTATGTGTGGGCCCTTTTTATTGGGCCATTTGTGGGTGTGGCTGTGTATGAATTTGTGGTGGGTGTGTTATAAGAGGTGGTTGTGATTTAGGGCCTCTGTTTGCCTGTTTGGATGTGCCAGGTCAGTCATAGAGATGTATTTTGTCATGTTGACATGTTTTGTGGTGTTGTGCGAGTCGAATTGACCCTCCTTGTGCTGTTTTACAGTGTCCTGGTTCTGTACGAATCTTTTTCGCGTAGGTACGGTCCGCACATACGCGATGCTGGGTGAGGGTGCTGGGGTACGGTGTTGGGGTATGGTGCGTACAGGTGAGGGGCTTTGCTACGGTGTTGGGGTGCGGTGTGTACAGGTGCGGGCTGTGCTACGGTGTTGGGGTACGGTGCGTACAGGTGCGGGCCTGTGCTAGGGTGTTGGGGTACGGTGCGTACAGGTACGGGGCTGGGCTACGGTGTTGGGGTACGGTGCGTACAGGTACGGGGCTGGGCTATGGTGTTGGGGTACGGTGCGGAGAGGTGCGGGGCTGTGCTACGGTGTTGGCGTACGGTGCATACAGGTGCAGGGCTGTGCTACGGTGTTGGGGTACGGTGCGTATAGGTATGGGCTGGGCTATGGTGTTGGGGTACGGTGCGTACAGGTACGGGGCTGGGCTACGGTGTTGGGGTACGGTGCATACTGGTGCGGGGCTGTGCTACGGTGTTGGGGTTCGGTGCATACAGGTACGGGGCTGGGCTACAGTGTTGGGGTACGGTGCGTACAGGTACGGGGCTGGGCTACGGTGTTGGGGTACGGTGCGTACAGGTACGGGGCTGGGCTACAATGTTGTGGTACGGTGCGTACAGGTATGGTGCTGGGAGATGGGCCTGGGGTGCGGCGTGTACAGGTGGGGGGCGGGGGTACAGTCCTGGGGTACGGGGCGTACAGGTACACGGCTGGGAGACAGGCCTGGGGTGCGGCCCGTACAGGTGCGGGGCTGTGCTACTGTGTTGGGGTATGGTGCGGAGGGGGCAAGGTGCTGACATACGGGGGTACGGTGCTGACATGTGCGGGGTGAGGGGGGCTGTACGACTCATATCCGGGCACAAGTTTACCCGTGTACATGTAGGCTACAGCGTTCGCTCCATACAGGGCCTTTTACATGCGGTTGTGTATTCGGACGGGCGGTACGGATCGTACTTGCGCGCTCGGACTTCTGTTTTACGATTTGCACGTAAAAATGTCCGGCTCCCTATCGGACACTTTTCCCAACGCTATTCGGACGTAAAGATTTACGGCTCCCTCTCGGACCATTTTCCCGACGCAATTCGTATGTATATTTCACGTACGAATCGTACTTCGCAGTTTGTACGGTACTTGTATGATTCGTACGTGAAAATATACGGATACGATTCATTCGCAATTTTTTTCCCGGCTTGGAATCGGCACCTTAGCGTGCAGATTAAGATCACATTTACTAAAACTGGCGGCATACACATTACAGTAAGCCTAAGGACACCTAGCGTGCAGATTATGATCGCATTTACAAAAATGGCCGCATATATATTACAGTAAGCCTAAGGACACTTAGGTCAAAAATATTCCCCGTACAAATCGTATCCGGATTTTTTTACGTACAATTCGTACAAGTCCCGTACAAACTGGCAAGTACGATCCGTATGTTAAAAAATCCATACGAATCGCATTGGGAAAATTCCCCGACACGTCCTCGGGTCGGAAAAAGTGTCCGACACGTCCCCGGACAGTTTTACGTACGAATCGGGAAACTGAAGTCCGAGCGCGCAAGTACGATCCGTCCCGTCCGTCCGACAGCACAACCGTATAGAAAAAACACCGTACGGAGCGAACTCCCATGGCAAGCATGGAGACATCCAAACATGTGCCCGCATACGCGCCGAACACCCCCCCAGCCCACCCCCCCTTTATGCGCCATACCCCCAGCCCCCCCATGTACACACCGTACCCCCAGCCCCCCCTGTACGTGCCGTACCACCACCCCCCCGTATGCACGGTGCGTACCACAACCCCCCGTATGTACGGAGCGTACCCCCACCCCGTAGGTACGGAGCGTACCCCCACCCCATGTAGGTACGGAGCGTACCCCCACCCCGTGTAGGTACGGAGCGTACCCCCCCCACCCCGTATGCACGTGCATACCACCACCCCCCGTATGTATGGAGCATACCCCCACCCTGTAGGTACGGAGCGTACCCCCACTCCGTGTAGGTACGGAGCATACCCCCACCCCGTGTAGGTACGGAGCGTACCCCCACCCCACCCCGTAGGTACGGAGTGTACCCCCACCCCCGTATGTACGGTGCGGACCCCCAGCACGTAGCGCTGGGGGTCCGCAGCGTACCTACGGGGGTGGGGGTACGCTCCATACCTACGGGGTGGGGGTACGCACTATCCATAGGGGGGTGGGGGAACGCACCGTCCATAGGGGGGTGGGGGTGTGCACCATCCATAGGGGGGTGGGGGTACGCACCGTCCATAGGGGGGGCTGGGGGTACGGTGCGTACATACGGGGGGCTGGGTATACGGCATGTACATACGGGGGCTGGGGGTACTGCGCGTACATACGGGGGCTGGGGGTATGTGCTGGGGGACGGTGCTTGCATACAGGGGCTGGGGGTATGCACCGTCCATACGGAGGTGGGGGTACGCACCGTCCATAAGGGGGTGGGGATACACACCATACCCCCAGCACCCCGTATGTACGCGCTGTACCCCCAGCCCCCCCTATGTACGCTCCGTACCCTCGGTTCACGTATGTACGGCATTGACCCCCAGGCCCTTACACCCTGTCCGTGCCTGTACGCACCCTACCCAGGCCCCTACACCAGCACCCTCACCCAGCCTTGCGCATGTACGAGTCGTACCAAGCCATAGCAAATGTGAGCACTGTACAACAACATGGCCGATGTACGCACCTCACAGACGCGAAAAACACACGTACTGAACCAGGACACTGCAAAACACCACAAGGAGAGTCCATTCGAATCGCACAACACCACAAAACACGTCCAACAAGCCCAAATACATCCAATACACTGACCTGCAACAGCCAAACAGGTAAACAGAGGCCCAAAACCCAACCACTCCTTATAACACACCCACCCAAAGTTCAAACACAGCCACACCCACAAATGGACCAATAAAAAGGGCCCACACAAACAAACCATGAGCCTTTGCAACAGACCCACTGATGCCAGACCCCACAGACAACCCACAGCACCATACTTGAACCTTGACTACACCTGACACTTGCACACCTTCACACAACCACCTTCACAAACACCCCCTCATCACATTCACACACACACCTTCACAACCACACACACACACCCACAACCATCCACACCCACACCCCACACCATGCCCACAGACAGGAATCCAAAGTTCACAACAGCGGAGCTGGAGATCCTAGTCAACGAAATCATCAGAGTCGAGCCACAGCTCTTAGGAACATTGGTCAGACAGACCAGCATATCAGCAAAATCAGCCATGTGGCAGAGGATCGTCGAGAGGGTGAATGCTGTTGCGCTCATTAGAAGGACCATATTTATTAAACAACAAGAGCACCCATATACGGTCGGCCTGGGACCATGGGAATCATGTAATTATAAACAACAAGGGTCCCTAGGAGCAGGTAAGATAGAGAAGGGAATAAATAAGGACCCGATCAGTGCTTATTTTCATAGACTTGTCCAGCCGGACAGTGGTCATAGGTTTTTACTGATATAGTAATTAAACGGCAGTATACAGAAGAAATTCTCAAAGTTGGACACAAGCCTGTGACCCGTACATTTAAATAGGAAAAAACATACATAACAAAAAAGGTTCAGGCAAAGAGTTGTTTGTTACAATTGGGCAAGAAATCGAGGATGAATTTTAACAAACAATACAAAAAACAACCTTATGTATAGAACATATTATCATTGACTTATGAGCGGATCCAGAGAGTCCTGGGGCTCAAGGTATACAGCAGCCGTATTATCGGAACTTGCTTCACGCACTGCCGGACCTCCACATTCACTCTTGCACACGCATTGCCGTGGTTTACCTTGAGCCCCAGGACTCTCTGGATCCGCTCATAAGTCAATTGCCTCACTACGAGCTGGAGTAATTATCTAATTCCCGTGCATTGCCACGCAATACCCTGTTCACTACGCGATGTATTCCAACCGCCCGTGATGCCTCAGCTCCTCACCTCTCTGTGACTTGGATCAAGTTCACCGCACCATCTTCTTGCCCTATCCCGGTTTATTGTACAGGCATTATTTATGTTGTCCTGATGATGATCCTTATACTGCGTTAATAGGATCGAAACGCCGTCGACACCAGTACACACCCTATATGTCTCTAATGATAATATGTTCTATACATAAGGTTGTTTTTTGTATTGTTTGTTAAAATTCATCCTCGATTTCTTGCCCAATTGTAACAAACAACTCTTTGCCTGAACCTTTTTTGTTATGTATGTTTTTTCCTATTTAAATGTACGGGTCACAGGCTTGTGTCCAACTTTGAGAATTTCTTCTGTATACTGCCGTTTAATTACTATATCAGTAAAAACCTATGACCACTGTCCGGCTGGACAAGTCTATGAAAATAAGCACTGATCGGGTCCTTATTTATTCCCTTCTCTATCTTACCTGCTCCTAGGGACCCTTGTTGTTTATAATTACATTAGAAGGACCAGGCATGAATGCCAAGCCAGGTGGTATTATCTGCGGAGGACGGTCCGCCGCAAAATGACTGACGAATATAACCAGGGGAGCATCACTTGAGGTGGCCCGCCCCGCAGACTGGTACACTACCATCCCTGGGAGGAGAAGGTGATGCGCACGCTGCCGCCGGTGGGAGTACACGGAGTAGAAGGAGTCGCCGAGTGCATCTATATTAACAGATGCACAGGTCATGTGGATGAACATGTGGGACCTACACTGGCACCCCTCTTTGCACCACAGATGCAGGAAATCCATAGAACTGGCACAGAAGTGACGGGTTTGAGGCAAACACCCCATGCTGCTCACGGAGAGGCTGCTATTCACCATTGAGCCTCTAATGGGGATGTCCCACACTATGTCAACCCGGTGCATCCCGTATGTTTCCGAGGGCAGTGTCACACACATTGATGCCTTCATCCCAATCCACAATCACATTACAGATGACTGTCACCAAGTGTGACTATCAATTCAGGTGAATCCAGCTCCATGTCATGTGCCCCATGGTGATTCTACATGTATGCAAAGTAACCAAACATGAACAGGAACAGTGCACACACATTCCAAACAAATAGCACACCCAAAAAGCCGTGCTGCATCCCTTACCCTAAGGAGAATTTTCGACATGTCCGTGCATGTTACGCTGATTCAGCACACGTTGCTGTATTCATGAGGAATAGCAGGAGCACAACAATGCCACCAGCAGACAGCATGTGCAAATACCTGGGGATGAGAGACACACAAGAAGTGAGCCAAAAGAAGCACATCCGCATGCATGGGCATGTACTCGACACGTATAAGGTTGTCAACATGCTAGGTGAAAATAGTGTCTCAGGAGAGACATTCTTTTATTACACCATCACTCGAGTGACACATCCAAACACACCTCTGACTCACTTGCCATACATGCAGATGGACCCACACATTGCAACACATGCCACACAAGGCTCTATGCGTGCACACTCAGACACTGCAACTCACCACTAAGCAAAGAAGTTGCATATGAGCCGACTCCGGATGTCCTCTTCCTCCTCCTTCTCAACATCACTTGCCTCGTCACCAAGCCCCTCTTCCTCCACGGGTGGATGTTCCTGCTCATCCGGATCCAGGATGAGTGGCACAGCTTTCTCCACTGCCATGTTGTGCAGCATGCAGCACACGAGGAAGATTTTGCAGACCTTCACCGGTGCATATGGGAGTGCGCCGCCGGTCTTGTGGAGGTACCGGAATGGGCTCTTCAGGAGGCCAAAGGTCCTCTCTATCACTCGCCTGGTCTGCCCATGGGCGTTGTTGTACTGGTGATCGGCAGCCGTTCTGGGGTTGCGGAGAGGCGTGATCAGCCATGGCATGTTGGGATAGACAGAGTCCCCTACATGGAAACATCATGGACAGAAGTGGGTCAGGAGAAGCAGTAAGACAGAAAGATGACGCTAAATACAGGAGTAACAGAGTATACCCACCAACAAGACATGCTCGTTCGTTGCGCAGCTGCAGCATCATTTCAGGCACCCTGCTACAACTCATGATGTAGGCATCGTGTGCTGATTCTGGAAAACGAGCACAGACATGAGAAATCACCATGTTAGCAAGACACACCACAAGGGCATTAATGGAGTGGTAGTGTTTACGGTTGCGAAAGGCTACCTCCTGTGCCTGTGGTGGTACCAAAGCCACATGTGTCCCATCAATAGACCCAATGACATGGGGCATCCCTCCCAGGGCATAGAAGTCACCCTTGACACCTGTCAACTGCTCAGGATTTGGGAAATGAATAAACTCATCCAGGTGAACCAACATGGCCTCTAAAAAATCATGCAGGACACGGCTGAACATGGTCTGGGACATGCCACCAACATGAGCTATGGTATCTTGGAACGTACCCGTGGCAAAGAAATGTAGGGCTGCCATCACCTTCATCATGGGTGTCAGTGCAGTAGGATACCTGTGTAGCGGTTGGAGGTGTGGTGCCAGCCTTGCTGTCAAGTTCACAATCAACCGTTGGGTGAAGCGGTAGCGGCGTATACAGTCACGTTCCCTCAGGGCAGCCAAGTCTGGCATTGGTCGGGGGAGAGGCGGAGCCCTGCAGTAATTTGGAAGGGACAACGAAGAGTGAGTACAGTACAACAACAATGTCAATGTACTGAGCACATGTTAAACAGCCAATACACATATGCTACATACAGAGTCAGGTCTGTGCAATATATCCTAGACACGTATGCCAGGCAGGTGACACTCCTAGCAAGAGCCAGCTACAAACGTGGATTCTCAAGCTCAACATGACATGGCATGAAACTAGCTGTGGGCCAGTGTAAGTGAACAGGCAGACGCATTACAGGAGTGACAGACATCCACATATGTGCAGCAGAAGGATGTTTATCATACAGACAGGTCGCGGAACACTAGAGGCACAGGTCACATGTCCCTGAAAAAAGGACAGACCACACACCTTGCCATGAAGGGGTACATGTCAAGATTGATCACACATACATTGATACTACACAGATATGTCCTTGTCTCGCAAGTCCATGTTCGATGCATACATACACATGTTACATCTGATTCAGCATGTGTCCTGGTGTGCGTAATAGTGTGCCATGCCCATCTACACACATGCACATGTTGGATGCAGCAACTGCAGATGTATTTGACGGAACACCAACAGCAAGCTTATGGTAACACATGACACACACATGACATACTCACATCGTGCAACGCCGGTAGTCACATGTCAGGTGTAATTTTCCGTGTACCTGGCATCAGGGGACAGTTGCGGGTGTTGGCGACTGTGCCATGCCAGTGACGCATTGCCCAACAAGTCTGTACTACATGCACACATGTCAAAGGTGTGAAGGGGATGTGTGGCACATAGTGCACCATCACACATGACATGTGTACACAGCTCATCACACATCTATTGGGTTCAAACATGAGGAGATTTGTGCCACATCTCAGCCTGACACACCTAGGCCCGAGACATGTAGGACTGCACTGACAATGACTTGATGTCCAGCCTTGGCCAAGTATAACAGCTCAATTCCTTTCTGTGTGCCGCCTGTCACCAGTGTAAGGTGTGAAACGCACCGTACACACGCTCTGAGGGCGTGTGTAGGGTCTGTATCACTATGGTAGTGTAGCCGTAGGCGTACGCCATGGTGATACGGTCCGTACATGCGTGTGTAGGGTCCGTATCACTATGGTAGTGTTGCCGTAGGCGTACGCCATGGTGATACGTCCGTACACACGTGTGTAGGGTCCGTATCACTATGATAGTGTTGCCGTAGGCATACGCCATGGTGATACGGTCCGTACACGCGTGTGTAGGGTCCGTATCACTATGGTAGTGTTGCCGTAGGCGTACGCCATGGTGATACGGTCCGTACACGCGTGTGTAGGGCCCGTATCACTATGGTAGTGTTGCCGTAGGCGTACGCCATGGTGATACGGTCCATACACGCGTGTGTAGGGTCCGTATCACTATGGTAGTGTAGCCGTAGGCGTACGCCATGGTATCACTATGGTAGTGTAGCCGTAGGCGTACGCCATGGTGATACAGTCCGTACACGCGTGTGTAGGGTCCGTATCACTATGGTAGTGTAGCCGTACGCGTACGCCATAGTGATACGGCCCATACACACGCGTGTACGGACCGTATCCCTATGGCGTACGCCTACGGCAACACTACCATAGTGATACGGACCCTACACACGCGTGTACGGACCGTATCCCTATGGCGTATGCATACGGCAACACTACCATAGTGATACAGACCCTACACACGCGTGTACGGACCGTATCCCTATGGCGTACGCCTACGCCAACACTACCATAGTGATACGGACCCTACACATGCGTGTACGGACTGTATCCCTATGGCGTGCGCCCACGGCAACACTACCATAGTGATACGGACCCTACACACGCGTGTACGGACGGTATCCCTATGGTGTACGCCTACGGCAACACTACCATAGTGATACGGACCCTACACACGCGTGTACAGACCGTATCACCATGGCGTACGCCTACGGCAACACTACCATAGTGATACGGACCCTACACACGCGTGTACGGACCGTATCACTGGAGTAGTGGTGCCCTAGGGGCGTGGAACACACCGTACCTGTGTGTGTGTATAATGAAATTACATAGGGGACACATGAGGGACAAGTATAAGGGCCTAAATGCATGCTGGTTGTCATGGAGACCGAGTTTCCAGTTCAAATTATTCATCAGGTGGGCAGCAAAAGTCGGTTGGAGACAATATACAATGTTGCCAAGTGGTTGTTGACTTGACATCATGCTCAATTTTTTAATCATGCAAAGGCCCTCACTGGGGAAGGTTTAAAGGGATTGGAGGAAACGTAGGATGCAAATGAGACTGACCAATCACTCTGTACTCCTGTAAATGAAACAGGCCAGCAAGGCCAATATAAGGCAGTCAGGTCCCATGAGAGAGCACTTGCCTGCACAACCTTTCATTCCACACCACTGCTGCTGCTTGTGATTCCTCTGGCACCATGTCCAGGTCTGTGGAGAGGGCCCAGCCATTCACCCTGGAGGAGAATGTGGCATTGCTGGATGTCATCCTCCCACAGTACCCCAGCCTGTATGGGAGACCAGGGGAGCAGGTGAGTGCTGACTCCACTAGCTTAGACTGTGCCCCTGTTTTGTGACTGTCACTTCTGGCATTGTGTCCAGGTGTGACAGACATGCAATGTTCTTTAGAGTGGGTCCCAGGGGGGAACGGCTCATGTCTCCCATGCAGAGCATGTTGTAGTGCATGTCTAGTCTACACTCCTCACTTGCATAGTGCTTACTGTGACAATCACTGCATGGTGCATGCCACATTCAGCCTGGCTAATCCTCTTGGGAATGTTGTTTCTCCAGTCCTGATGTGATTCTGTGTTCCCCCCAGTGTGACAGGTGACTGTACCCACAGATGTGTGTGAGTTGAGTGTACCTGTGGTGAGAGTGTCCAAATGATGTGTTCGTCCCCTGGACATTGGTGTGTGTGTAAGTCCCCTGTCATGTGGGTGAGTGTCTATGTGGAGTGTTGCAGCCCAGATGCATGAGGGATGCAAATACCCTACCCATCTGATGTGAGCAGGGAGCAGTGCTGTGTGTCTGACGTGCTGGGCTAGCCCAACACCTGTGACACCCCCAGTCAAGTGGCACATGTGCAGAGTGAAGTTTGTACCCACAGTTGCCAATGGCAGGTGATTGGCCTGTGCCTGTGTGTGTCTGTGTACTCTGCTGAGGTTGCGTCAGTTGCCTGGGGCATGTGACTGCTTTGAGGTGCTGCACATAATCCTGGTGTAGCTTGTGATGCACAGTGTGAGCCAGGATCATTGATTGTGTGGCACCCCTCATTCCACCTGTGTACTTTCAACGCCACGTAGTGTATTTGGCCTTCCCCAGAGGATAATGTCCCTTTGACAAAGGTGCAATGAGTTGGCTGCATACTATGCCCTGTTCACACCAGCCAAATTGTTCAAATGTGTGTCTCTGTGATATGTAGCAGGTGTATTGATGTTGTCTCACTTTGTCATCCTCACAGGTAGGCGCCTATGCCAAGGGGGAGATCTGGAAGGAGGCCGTCAGGGCCGTGAGGTCGGTGGAGGGACAAAAGCGGCACCTGGCCCAGGTGAGGAAACGCTGGCAGGATATCCGGTGCTGGACTAGGAGGATCGCCCGGTTCCTGCTGGGGGACTCACCCGAAGGTCATAAGAACCGTGGGCGCCGCCGCCTCACCCACATAATGAAGCGCGTCCTGGCGGTGGTCTTCCCAGAGATGGATAGGTGCTTACAGGAGAAGCAGCAGCAGGAAGGGGGTAGGTACATGTGTGTTTGTTGTGTGTCACCAGCTTTTGGAAGTGCCCAGTCGCATGGATACACAGCCAAGGTTTATATGTGCAGTGCATATCCTGTTCCCCCAAGTCAACCCGTGCTGTTCTTCCTCCCTTCCCCTCCTTGACATGTGTACCCTGGTCTGTGTGTAGTCACTCTTGCACAAGGTTATCTAGGCTGGCAGTTAATCCAAGTGCCCAATGCTTGCAGCATCATGTGTGGGGGTGGTGTGTGACATGTGTTGGGACCTTGCCTGTGCCCTGGCCAGTTCAGTCATTGTGGGGTCCATGTTAGTTGCCACTGATGCTGAGTCCCGACATAGGAGTGTGTCTTACAAGTGTACTGCCTTACAGCATGCATGACCAATGTTGTGCCCTCAGACATGATGTGCATGAGTGGGAGATGTGCATAGTGCAGGGACGGTCGCTTCTGTTGCTGTCATATCCATACAGGACAATGGAGGAGTGTGGCCACTACAGTCCCCTGGGGCACCTTTTCCTAGGTATTATGTGTGTCATCCAACAATGTGGACATTCTCAGTGTCTTCAGCATAGGTTGGGCTCTCTGGCATTGTACCCTGGCCTAATTTGTCTTTCTGTAAAGTGTGCTACATGTGTCCACTGTACAGGGTGACCGAATTTGGCTTGTGCATACTCACAGTGGCCAGTGCCAGTGTGTCTTGGTACAACTGTCTGATGATGGTTGTTTGTCAATTATATGTGTGGACAGGCTCACGAGGAGTACTTTGTGTACACTCAGGATTTATTGAACGCCATGTTTGTAATCCCTGAGTAGGAGGTGTAAGTACTTCCTCTGTCTCAATCACATTGTCTCAGGTAGGGGGGGGTTTGTGCGGGAAAGGCCTACATGTCCAAACCTTATGTCTCCTTGCCAGGTCTGGCCTGTGTGTGATGATTGTCTGAACATACACTGAACATGCAGTGACCCAGTCATGTTGGGCATGGTTTAATGTATTTGCTAAGCAGCATGTGCCAAAAGTTAGGAGACATGGTTCCTGCTCATCCCTTTTTTGGCAACGGTGTGTGGTCCAGATGCTGTGCTCGACTGTCCCCAGAGACTGTCTCCTCTGTCTAATTTGATATCAAGTTATTTGCTGTTGTGTTATGCTCTCCATTGTTTCCCAGTGGCATGGTGGGTCAACCAACTGTGTGGTGCAGGGCCTACATATGTGCGTAGTATTGTAGATGTTACTCATGTTGTTTTTCATGCTATGCACTGTGACCTATGTAGTTTTGAATCATGTGTCATATGTATACAGGTGTCTGATTTTTCAGCATCGTCGGGAGAAACCGAGGGAGACACTGGCACGGACCTTGAGGAGGGATCGAGCACTGGTGCCACCAGTGCTGGGGAGTCTGGTGCAGCGAGTGGCACGGAGGCCGATGGGAGTGAGGCGGAGGACCTGTCCAGTCCCACCACCGACTATGACGCTGACGGGTCCGAGGCTGAGCTCCCAGAGGGGGCGGAGGCTGCTCCCAGAGCTGAAAGCAGCACTCCATCTGTCGTCGCCCCCTCCATTCCCATCACCGGCCTCCCACTTGCTCGGGTCCCTTCCCTCCGTGCTAGGCGACAACATGTCTCCTTCGTGCCAGGCACCGCACCCCCTGCCCCTGTCTCCCCTGCTGCCGTCAATGCCGAGTCTGTGGACATTCTGCGACAGTTGCAGGTTGGTCAGATATCACTGCTTAATGTCCTCCATGGCCACACCAGACTGCTGACACAGATGTTGTCATACATGGAGGGCATGTCAGCAGCGATGTCTGATCAACGGATGTTGCTGAAGTCCATAGACTCGTCACTGACTGCAGCACTGGATCTCCAGCAGCGCTCCGTCCCCCCCTCTACCCCTGCACCATCCACACTTCCCACTCCCATGCCTGTCCCACGCACACCCAGACGTCCCCATGCACGTACCCCACCAGACACAGGCAGCACACCACCAGGGAAGGCCAAGCGCACTCCTCCAGTCATGCACACACAGGGGGAAGTAGGCACACCCACTGGGTCGGGGGGCGAATGGCAGCCACGCAGCCACAGTGGGAGTCCGCAGTCCTCAAGACCCACTTCCTCCAAAACCACTCCCCTTAGCTCTCCTGGCCAACTGTCAGATAAAGAGTCCTTCGTGGCCAGTGTGTCCCTCAGCCCCAGTGTGGCACCACCTGGCAAGCGGTGGAGGCAGTGCCCAGCCAGGGTAGTTGAGTCCCCCCCTGTCCACACCCTCCCCCAGTAGCGCTGCAACCCATCCCTCCAACCCCCCCCTCCTTGGGGCCTGTGGTTCATTCGGGTGCAGGGGAGACACTGGAAGAGCTTGCAACTGTGTGCAGCGCCCTGCTAACCACCACCTTTGGCGCTGCCCCACCCCCTGTGGTGGAGTTGTCCATCCCTGCACCCACAACCCCTACCCTTGCCCCTCCTGTCCCTGCGATGCCTGGTCCTTCCCCCCCACATGATGCCCCCCTTCTGTGGATGATATGGAAGAGTGAACTGTGCAGGCAAGCTAGGGGAGACGCGTCCCAAAGTGTCCCCCACCAGGACTTCGCACATGGCCTGGCCTATGGGCCCTGTATATAGTGGACATTTCTTTTGCTATAATTTTTATATGCTGAATAAAGCATTTTGTTTTTCATTTGCACACAAATGCTTTTCTGGTCTTGCTGTTGGTGGTGCTGCTCCATGATTTGGGGTGGTGATGATGTGTTAGGTGTCTGGGAAATGTTGTAGTGTGCTGCTCATGGGGTGGACCCTGGTATCTGTGTGCCATCACAAGGTATCTGCAAATAATCTTTGGTCATGTAAGCTCTTACTGTATGGTGACATTGTCCCAAGGTGTGTTCCTTCCTCTGTGGACCCTGACATCTTCCCTGCAGGGTGTTTCCCAATTGTTGTGCTGAGCTCTGTCTACATTTCCTGGGTGTGTGACGGATCCCTTCAACTTTGGCCATGCATGCTCAGCAATGTCTCCACCTGCATCATTTGTGGCATCCTTGGTGGTCACTGTACTTGTGTATGGAGTATATTGACATGACTTCATGTGGACATGTTCCCTTTTCCGCACTATGCATGTGTGTACTCCCAGCCTCGCACACATGTGTTACGTGTTCCGCAGGGTCTTTGGGCACCTGTCTGACAAATGTGGGCATTGTATCTGTGGATACTCCACCCTTTTCCTTCCATGGGAGGCAACAACTTGTTGGTGCCCCAGCACCTGTACATTCCTATCAGTCCTGGAATGTGCGTGACAGTGTGTGTTCCCTTTGGGTCTCTTAGTTTAGTAGGGTGGCACATGAATATACAGTCTTGTTGCATGCTCTCAGTGTGTGTATTGTGCTGCCAGCGCCAGGGGTGGGTAAGCATGTGTCATTTGTCATCACACCCACATGTGCCACATGTGGTGTGTCATGCAGTGGGGGATGGACATCCACCCTCATGCGAGTAGGACACTGCTGTCAGTGATGTGTTGGCATGCCACTCTCAATATAGTCGCACGTTGTGTATGCCTTCATGCACCCATGACGTTTTGCTAATTGTAGGATGGTGTACACACCACCATGTCTCTGTCCACTGCTGGGAGGACTCTGCACCCACCCCTCCTATGTCTGGGCACTGCTGGGAGGACTCTTCACCCACCCCTCCTGTGTCTGGGCACTGCTGGGAGTGATAGGCACCCACCCCTCCTATGTCTGGGCACTGCTGGGAGGACTCTGCACCCACCCCTCCTATGTCTGGGCACTGCTGGGAGGACTCTGCACCCACCCCTCCTGTGTCTGGGCACTGCTGGGAGGACTCTGCACCCACCCCTCCTATGTCTGGGCACTGCTGGGAGGACTCTGCACCCACCTCTCCTGTGTCTAGGCACTGCTGGGAGGACTCTGCACCCAACCCTCCTGTGTCTGGGCACTGCTGGGAGTGATAGGCACCCACCCCTCCCATGTCTGGGCACTGCTGGGAGTGATAGGCACCCACCCCTCCTATGTCTGGGCACTGCTGGGAGGACTCTGCACCCACCCCTCCTATGTCTGGGCACTGCTGGGAGGATTCTGCACCCACCACTCCTGTGTCTGGGCACTGCTGGGAGTGATAGGCACCCACCCCTCCCATGTCTGGGCACTGCTGGGAGTGATAGGCACCCACCCCTCCTATGTCTGTGCACTGCTGGGAGGACTCTGCACCCACCCCTCCTATGTCTGGGCACTGCTGGGAGGACTCTGCACCCACCCCTCCTGTGTCTGGGCACTGCTGGGAGTGATAGGCACCCACCCCTCCTATGTCTGGGCACTGCTGGGAGGACTCTGCACCCACCCCTCCTGTGTCTGGGCACTGCTGGGAGTGATAGGCACCCACCCCTCCTATGTCTGGGCACTGCTGGGAGGACTCTGCACCCACCCCTCCTATGTATGGGCACTGCTGGGAGGACTCTGCACCCACCCATCCTGTGTCTGGGCACTGCTGGGAGTGATAGGCACCCACCCCTCCCATGTCTGGGCACTGCTGGGAGTGATAGGCACCCACCCCTCCTATGTCTGGGCACTGCTGGGAGGACTCTGCACACACCCCTCCTATGTCTGGGCACTGCTGGGAGGACTCTGCACCAACCCCTCCTGTGTCTGGGCACTGCTGGGAGTGATAGGCACCCACCCCTCCTCTGTCTGGGCACTGCTGGGAGGACTCTGCACCCACCCCTCCTATGTCTGGGCACTGCTTGGAGGACTCTGCACCCACCCCTCCTTTGTCTGGGCACTGCTGGGAGTGATAGGCACCCACCCCTCCTATGTCTGGGCACTGCTGGGAGGACTCTGCACCCACCCCTCCTATGTCTGGGCACTGCTGGGAGGACTCTGCACCCACCCCTCCTGTGTCTGGGCACTGCTGGGAGGACTCTGCACCCACCCCTCCTGTGTCTGGGCACTGCTGGGAGTGATAGGCACCCACCCCTCCTATGTCTGGGCACTGCTGGGAGGACTCTGCACCCACCCCTCCTGTGTCTGGGCACTGCTGGGAGGACTCTGCACCCACCCCTCCTATGTCTGGGCACTGCTGGGGCTGATGGCCACACACCGCTATGTGTCTGTCCACTGGCGTGGTACGACCCGTACCCACGCTCTTAAGGCGTGGGTACGGGCCGTACCCCTACGGCACCCCAACAATGGCGGTACGGCCCATACCCACATCCCAAAGGCATGGGTACGGGGCGTACTGCCATTGTTGGGGTGATGTAGGGGTGGGCGTGGTACGACCCGTACCCATGCCTTTGGGACGTGGGTATGGGCCGTGCCGCCATTGTTGGGGTGACATAGGGGTGGGCTTGGTACGACCCGTACCCATGCCTTTGGGACGTGGGTATGGGCCGTACCGCCATTGTTGGGGTGACGTAGGGGTGGGCGTGGTACGACCCGTACCCACGCGCTTCAGGCGTGGGTACGGGCCGTACCCCTACGGCACCCCAACAATGGCGGTACGGCCCATACCCACGTCCCAAAGGCATGGGTACGGGTCGTACCACGCCCACCCCTATGTCACCCCAACAATTGTGGTACGCACCGTACCCACGCCTTAAGAGCGTGGGTATGGGTCGTACCACGCCCACCCCTACGTCACCCCAACAATGGCGGTACGACCCGTACCCACGTCCCAAAGGCGTGGGTACGGGCCGTACCCCTACGGCACCCCAACAATGGCGGTAAGGCCCATACCCACGTTCCAAAGGCATGGGTACGGGTCGTACCACGCCCACCCCTATGTCACCCCAACAATTGTGGTACGCACCGTACCCACACCTTAAGAGCGTGGGTACGGTTCGTACCACGCCCACCCCTATGTCACCCCAACAATGGCGGTACGGCCCGTACCCATGCCTTTGGGACGTGGGTACGGCCGTACCGCCATTGTTGGGGTGACGTAGGGGTGGGCGTGGTACGACCCGTACCCACACTCTTAAGGCGTGGGTACGGTGCGTACCACAATTGTTGTGTTGCCGGTTCGCGTCCATGTCGACTTCCGTTGTGGCGGACGCAGGCCTTGGTGGAGACGCCCCTGCCCCCCGAAGTGACCAGGCCCTGGGGGTCAGGTATGTACAGGGCATGTATGATTTTTAACTTGGGTGGGGGTTATGTTTCCTGCCCCCCCCCCTTTGCCCCTGGGTGTTGTTCTGACCTTCTGCGGCGTCTGCGTCGGTTCCTGTGCACCAGGTGGACTGCTATGGGGGCCGGGATGACACGTAGGTTGGGGTCCATGGCTTTCCGTCACGTACAGGTGCTCCTTCTGCGCGTCGTCCTGATTTCCCGGCAGTTTTTGGCTACCGTAAAATATTATCCGTGCGGAGTGACGTGGGCACGGATCGTACTTGCTGATTCGTGAAACGCTGCCTGACTCCGTCCGGACATCACGTCCGCGGTGTCCCGGAACTGATTTGTATGTATTTTTTTGCCGGTCGGTGATTTTTACGATTCGTACGGAAATGGTGTTTCTGTACGAATCATACTAGTGGGATTGTAAGGTGTTTTTCCCGGGTACGAGTCGGACGGAGAAAATGCTCCGTCCGACGGTTTGTACCCGGGTTTTACAGGATCGGAATCGGAATCGGCACCTTAGCGTGCAGATTATGATCGCATTTACTAAAACGGGCTGCATTCACATTACAGTATCAGCCTGAGTACATTAGCGGCCTCTTAGCGCTCAGATTTTCGCATTACATAAAACCTGCCGCTAACACACAGGAAGTGATGTATGCATGCTTCCTGTCTCCCAGGGTGTGGCATTCACTTTCAGTTTCTCTTTTGAGCATCTTGATGTTGATTTTGCTGTGTGAAGGAGGTGTCTGGTGGATTGTGGTTCTGGAGAGTGAATTTGGGAGAGTTGCTGTGTTGCTGTGGCCTGTCTAAAGTGTCTTTTGATTTTTTTTACACTTGTATTAGTTTTTACTGTCTACTGTCCTCAGTCTTGTTGTGTTTGTGGTGGGTTATTTTAGTTTTGTGTCATTAGAGGGTTTTCTTTTATTAGGCTTGGGTGAAAACTGGGGTGCGTGGAGATGCTGGCTGTGGGAAGGTCAGGGCGGATGTCGGAGAGGGCATTGGGGCCTTCCTCTGGCTGGTGCGTTGTTACCTGCCTCTGATGTTGGAGAGGGGGGGATGTATCCTCCAGGGCTGCAATGTTGCAGTGCGGAAGGTGCGGTGGGAGCGTGTGCGTGCGCAGATGCTCTGCTTCTTCAAAGTCGACCGGACCGTGCGCTAGTGGAAGCACTGCTAGCAGGACATGCTGGCGTGGGAGGCCGACCTGCTGGATTACACAGGAGTCATGCCTGGCATCCGTGGTGGTAAGTACCAATCCCCTTTTTGTCCATGACTAATGTTACGTACATATATAAGTGACGTGTTTGACAAGAAGGTATGATGTCTTTATGCTGTCTCAAGACCGTGACACTGTAACAATGTGGTTAATACAATGCTACTTGCAAAAAATACTTGCGCATGATGGCCTTGACTTTGGATTTGTATGACTTACTCTTCCCACTACAGTGTGTGTAACAGTAGGGAAGGTGTTGGAATAGTCAATCCTAATATCCATTATTGATGAGCGCCATGCAGTGCAAGTTGTAGTGACGATTGGCGTTGTAATGACCGCGTAGATTAAGTTTGCCACTATAAAATCCCCGGTGTTAAACATCCCAAAATACACATACTTATTGTGAGCGTCCACTCAGCATGAAGGGTTGCAGGGTGCGTGGTGGTGTTTGCATGTTGAAGTATATCAAGGGGCGTGTCTGTTGAAGAGCATTGTTCAGAGTTGATGTTTGAAGATGGGAAGCAACGTTGCCTGTCAGAGGTGGCGTGGAAGGTTGTCACAGGCTATGTCTGCAAGGTAGGAAAAGGAGCAGACTCACGATCTGGTCTCTCTGGTGCGGCGGAACACGGCATAGGCTAGCAGGTCTGATCGTCCGGTTCTTTAATGTGCGTGGAAAGTGAGTTGGACGTTAAGGTATGTTGGCCCAGTGTTGTGGATGGCTGTGTGAGCCTGGGTGAACATCTTGAAGGTGACTTTAGCTTTGATGTGGAGACAGTGGAGTGTGCGCAGGTGGTGGGAGGTGTGACAGTGTCCTGGCAGTGTGATGATCAGTCCTGCGGTTGCATTTGAGATGTCCTGCAGCTTGCAGATGTGGTTTATGTAAATTGCGGCATGGACTGTGGTGCCGTAGTAGGGTGAGCTGTCGCACAGGGCATGAGTGACTGTCTATGTGTGTTTGAATGGGAGCCATTTGATGGTCTGACATAGGAGGCAGAGTGTGTGGAAGCATGATGAAGTGACCGGATAGATCTTGCGATTATTTTGGACATCGGAGTCCATGATGGATTCCAGGTTGCGTGCCTTGTCCGTGGTGGGGTGTGGGTTCCCTATGCCGAGGGAGGTCCCTGTGTAATTCCATGCGGGGAGGTTTTGGAGCATGATGGGTACTTATGTTTTGTTGTTGTTTACTTGTATGCAGCTGTTTGACATCCATTTAGCAAGGTCTTCCATGGCTTCTAAATACTTGTGTTTGGCAGAGTTGTGTCAGCTGGATGTGTCGAGGAGGACTTGTCAGTCGTATGCATATGATACAATGTTGAGTCCATAGCTAATCACGAATGTGGCGTGCGGAGCCATGTAGATGTTGAAGAGTGTAGTGCTGAGTGAGGATCCCTGGTGGACTCCACAGGTGGTTGTTGTAGACTCAAAGACAAAAGGGGGGAGTCTGATCCACAGCGTATGTTCGTTGAGGAAGGAGCAGATCCAGTTGAGGGCCTTGTCTTGGATCCCTGCGTTGTGGAGTCTGCATATTGGTGTGCTTTGAGAGACAGTGGTGAACGCCGCAGCGATAGGTCAAGGATGATGAGTGCAACAGTTTTTTCTCTGTCCGTGTGGAGAAGGTGCCTTGAGATTGCGTAACACAACTCATATGTGCAGGTCTGCCAGCAGTGATGTTTTGGCTGGGCAGCCTCTGCTTCCACAGGTTGTGTGTGAATGCCATTCAAAGTAGACCCAGTCATGTGGCCAACATGAAGTCAACACCACAGGGATGTAGCATTGTCTGTCACTGTAATAATTTACATTGTGAATATGCCACGTTTGTTAAAGTTTGCTAACAACACATATTTACATTTGTCCTCTCACAGATGGACGTCAACCTATCACCCAGGGGGACATTGACCGATTTGGGTACCCACACGCCACTGGTGAGTAGTGACAACAAATATTGGCAGGTTGCGGGGTCATGAGTGTCTGTGCCAAATGCAACACGTTGTTGATTAGCAGTATGGGTGTGTATCGCGGTGAACACCCTAAATATCGATGCAGAAATATCGACTGCCCAGAATATCGAAGTCAAAATATAGAGTGGACAGAATATCGAATTATCAAAATATAGATAGGTCAGAATATCGAAATTGAGGTACGAAATATCGATTTCCATAATATAGAATTTAAAAATATCGAATTCCTTAATATCAAATTTAAAAAAATAGATTACCATAATATCGAATTTAAAAATATAGATATCTATAATATCGAAAAAATGTTAGTGTTATGTATGGTAGTATATGTGTTAAAATTATGTATTATTTTTGTAATGTATGTTTAATTTATTTAAACTAATGAATGTTATGTAATTTAATTTTTGCGTAATTTAATTCCGTAGCGGGTTGTGGGTTTATAGGGCAATAGGATGGGAAGTAATTTAATTATGGTTAATTAAATATTAATTATATGTATATGTTTTGATAATTAATTGATTGATAATTAATTATTAATTGGTAATAAATTTTTATTAACTTTTAATTATTTATATTAATTGATTAATTGATAATTATATTAATTGTATTTTATATTATTAGGAGCGGGTTATGGGTTTGTAGGGGAATTGGGTGGGAAGTAATTTAATTGTAATAAAGTAAATAATTAATTTTTATTTATGTGTATTGATAATTAATTGATAATTAATTATTAATTGGTAATTAATTTGTAATAATGGGTAAATAATTTGTATGAATTGCTAATTAATTTGTATTAATTGCTAAATTATTTTTATTAATTGATTAATTGATAATGTTAATTGTATTTTTTATTATTGGGAGTGGGTTGTGGGATTATAGGGGAATTGGGTGGGAAGTAAATTAATTGTAATAAAGTAAATATTTTTTATTTATTTATGTGTATTGATAATTGATAATTACTTATTAATTGGTAATTAATTTGTATTAATTGGTAATTAATTGTTATTACTTGCTAATTAATTTTTTTCAATGGTAATTAATTGTTATTAATTGTTAATTATTTTTAATTAACTTTTTATTGGTATTGATACTTAATGTAATCTTATTTTAAAATTAAATCATTACTTTCCCTACTTTTGCACTCTCAGGAGTGGGAATAGTATTTTTTACCCTCCCGCTATCCAACTCTTTCCCTTCTGTTGCACTCACTGGAGTGGGAATAGTAATTTTTACCCTCCTGCTATCCAACTCTTTCCCTACTGTTACACTCTTTGGAGTGGGAATAGTAATTTTTACCCCTACACTATCCAGCATTTTCCCTATTGTTGCATTCACTGGAGTGGGAATAGTAATTTGTACCCCTACGCTATCCAACGCTTTCCCTACTGTTGCACTCACTGGAGTGGGAATAGTAATGTTTCCCTTCCCGCTATCCAACGCTTTCCCTACTGTTGCACTCTTTGGAGTGGGAATAGTAATTTTTACCCCTACGCTATCCAACGCTTTCCCTACTGTTGCACTCACTGGAGTGGGAATAGTAATTTTTCTCTTCCTGCTATCCAATGCTTTCTGTACTGTTGCACTCTCTGGAGTGGGAATAGTAATTTTTACCCCTACGCTATCCAACGTTTTCCCTACTGTTGCACTCACTGGAGTGGGAATAGTAATTTTTACCCCTACGATATCCAATGCTTTCCCTACTGTTGCACTCACTGGAGTGGGAATAGTAATTTTTCCATTCCCGCTATCCAACGCTTTCCCTACTGTTGCACTCTCTGGAGTGGGAATAGTAATTTTTACCCTCCCGCTATCCAACGCTTTCCCTACTGTTGCACTCTCTGGAGTGGGAATAGTAATTTTTACCCCTACGCTATCCAACGCTTTCCCTACTGTTGCACTCACTGGAGTGGGAATAGTAAATTTTACCCCTACGCTATCCAACGTTTTCCCTACTGTTGCACTCACTGGAGTGGGAATAGTAATTTTTACGCTCTCACTATCCAACAAAAGCTCTACTTTTTTTACATTACATTTATTATGTTTACATTTTAAGCTTTTTCATATAATATTGTTTTTAATATTTAATTACTTTTATATTATTTTTAATACATTTAAAAAATTCGATATTTTAGCTCACTATATTTTAACATTCTATATTTTGGCGTCGATATTTTGGGCATTCTATATTATGTCCCTCGATATTTAGTCACTGAACCGTGTATCGCATGTCAATTGCCTACGATGTGCTGAGGTATTCTGCATTTCAGATTTGTCTAAAAAATTGTAGTTTGAAGGGGTACAATGCATTTTATTCAGAGTTGTGACTTTGTCCATCAACAGTCAGTGATACACATGTCAATTTATGTGCCTATTTTTGAGCAACTAATGCTGCCAACTAGGCATTTACACTGAAGTAGTGTTGGCAATAGACCACTTGCATTTTATCCCATGTTCATTTGCGCAGCCTAGTCAAGAAGGCACACTTACATGCTGTGTACATCATCCAAGGGGCGTGCAGTGGGTGTTGCATTGGGCACAAGGAGGCAGTGCATTTATGTCCCTTCAAGGTCAGACATGTTGGCACAGTGATTTCTAAGGTAAGCTGCATAGCAGAAAACCAGAAGTGGCAGTGTGTAGCTCAGAGCCAAAATTGCCAATGGCATGTTACACAAACACATTCAATAGATGTGTACGTTAATTGTAGGCCTGAGCAAAATTTCCGTTCCGTTCGCGGAATTTGCGATAATTTGGCATTTCCGCGTTCCGCGGAGAGCGCGGAAATGTCAAAATTTCCGCATTCCGCAGCTTTGCGATTATTTGGTTCTTGCTCACGCTGTAAAATAATACATTCTCGCGCCCGCGCGATCGCCTTACCTGAATCCCCGCGTTCGCCGACAAGTTTTCCCGATCCGGTCGCGTTCTCCATGAGATGTTGTATTGTTTTAGCCATTTGCGCTGTCTCGCGACAGTTCGCGCCCGCAGTGACATCATGCGTCGTGCGATCACGTCTTTCTTCTCGCGATCATGCACCGCGAGAAGAGTGAAAACAAGATGGCCGCGCCCGCAAGCAACCGCATGGGTAAGTTGGCGAGCCGCGAACACGCAGAAAATACCGCGAACGGGCGGGAAAAAAACTTCCGCATCTTCGCGATATTTCCGCGTGTTTGCAGAGATTTTAAACATTTTCGCGATAATTTGCGAAAGTCGCTTTCGCAAATTCCGCCCACCCCTAGTTAATTGAAATTGAATCTTTGTGCACTGCAATGGTGTTGTCAGGCTGTGTCTGTGGGGACATTCCATGCTGGACTCAGGATCATGTGTACCAACTCAGCTGACACAATTGGTGACATTACTCAACACAGATTTCATATGCATGCATTAGCTATGCATCATTTGATGTCAGATTTGGCAATCCTGTCTGCGCCAACAATTTCTGTGAGTATGCATTAGCCATAACAATTACACAACCCTCATGACCCCAGGGTGCCATTACAATGGGTAATCCATTGTAACAGTTTGCGTAGTTGATGCATGCGTGTTCATCTCTACTATGGAGTGAGATTAGTGGTTACAAGACATGCATGAGTGGCAGTAGTGGTTCAGTGATGTCTCCCCCTCGCAGTGGATAACAATCACCAATTGCATAGTAATGGTGGAGTGAGTAAGTGCCTAAGTCAGCATTCATACACCAAACATGTTTCCATGTGTGCGGCATGATGCAGCATGATTGAAAGTGTGAGTAGGGCAGTCCCAGTCATGTTATTGTGCATGTAGTGTGAAATTACAATAGGTTGCTATTCACACCTGCACACATACACCCTTGCACGCTTGTGCAAGAGTGCCTGTCTTGGCACTGACTTGATGTACTGCACACAGTTCCTAGGGGACACACATGGCTGCAGATGTGCATTGTACTTTTGATGCAGCTGTCTGTCACAGGATAGGAGAGGGTGGTGCTGTGCACGTAGGGGTTATGCCCCCCGACTCAATCAATTGTACATGTCACCCACAGCCCGCTTGTCCAATGGTGCCATGTTTGTAGCGTATCATTAGCTTTTAGTAGTGTCAGTGCATGTCCCATGCCATGCACTGTCATGTCAGTCTCCACAGCATGCGGCGATTGAATCATGCTTAGACATTGGGTTTAACATGTCAGTCTTTGACTTAACAGAGTGAAGCGGGTGTGTTGCCTCCAATGTTGTTTTGAACTTGTAATACAGATATCATGTTGGACATTTACATAGTGTAGGGGACATAAAAATTATATTGAGTTTATTTTTTCAGACAACATGACACCTGAGGAGCAACACACATTCCAGGTTGCCAAGGACCAGTACCTCCATGTGAAGAAGGTCCGCAAGGGTTATCGTCTCATGGCAAGGAGGTATCGGGACGAGAAGAAGGCTGGGACCTGGAAGTCGCTGCCGGAATTTGATCTGACCGGCAGCAAGACCATCCTCTTGACCTCAGGTGCCAGTGCCACACGGTTAATCCCCCTGCTGCCACACCTGCACAGGTGCCAGTCCAACCTGCACCTGCACCTGCACAAACTGATCCTGTCCTTGCCCAACCCATGCAGATGGTGACACAGAACAATGCCATTCTTAAGGACATACGGAGAGAACTGTTATATCTCAACCGGCACCACCATGAGATACGCACTCACCTGGGACGGCAGTAAAGACTCCCCATGTTCTCACCCATCCCCCTCTTCTCCCTTCCCACAATGTCCCTATTTTTGTGTTATGTTGTGTTAGTTCATTGTAGCGTGTATTAGTTAGAATAGTTTTAGTATAGGCTTAGTTAGTTGTAGATTTAGACTTTTTTACTTCTTGAATGTGATAGGATTTGGGGATAGGTTTCATTTAGCTTTGGGTGGGGGTTGATGTCTTTATTCATTTTGTTTGCTTGTAAATAGTTAGGGTAGATAGTTTTTGTTAGGATCAATATTTGTAGTTAGTTTAGGTTTAGAGTTAGGGTAATAGATTAGTGTTAGTGTAGAGTTTTTTGAATTTTTATCTTGTGAAATAAATCTTGTTATTTTTGATTTCTGCTTGCACTAATATCATGGCTGATGCAGGGTAGTGGGGCTTGCTTCATTGTATGCAACTCATACCATCACTGGAGTAATCATTGTATGTGTAACTCTGGTCCTGACCTGTTACTCAGCAGGGTGGATTGAGTCCAGATACCTTAGATGTGAGCACAATGACCTTGCATGTCCGATAGATTTGCAAATGTGGTTTACGGCCTACTCTGGTGACAGTTTATTGTGACCTCCAACATCTTAAGTGTGATGCACAGAGTTATACTGCACATTGGTGCACATTTGCAACTCAACGTAGGGACATTGCGAGTATATCAAAGTTACACATGTAGAGTGAAAAACATGCATATCAGATGGTCCAGGGTCGGAGTCCATCTCCATTGCATAGACCTTTGCACACTTGATGCGTGGTGCCAGTGCATCAGCTAGCTTTGCCTTACATGTTCCTGGGCACGGCCAATCAATCTCCATTCCATGCATGCTGTTGGTCATTTGTGTGTCCATTGTTAACGTCACATTGCACAATAGTGTTAGTGAGTCACATGAGTTATATGAGACTGAGTCATGACTTTGGAATAGAGGTAATTCACAGGTGTCTTTTTGGATTTGCACTGTTCGGTATACGGACTTAACTTCGACTTTCTTGCTTTTGTGTCATCCTTAATCAGTTGAGTTATGCTTTTGTACCTGATGATGTTTGGTTGCAGGCACACAGTTCTGCTGCACACAAGTGGTGCCATGCTGCATTGCTCCCTGTATCAACAGTGTCATAGCCACTCATCCCAGCTGTAACTTTAGCATTGGCTCATAGTGATGACAGCCTCGAATCTTGCCACTGATTGAGACTATATGTTAAGTGCAGTTCAATTAACATCCGTGCGCACTTCATCCGATGGCTCTAAAGTTTGTTTGGCATTGTTTGTGCACAGGTATGGGCTGACTGACGCTTTGCACTTTGGTAACTAATGTAGACTCAACTTTAGTGTGGCTTACTTTGTAGTTATATGTATGTTAGACCTGTGCCCTTGGGTCTCATCAGCAATGTGAATCTATTGTGAACACCTAGAGATGTGACAACAATCTTTGACCAACACGTCCTGTGTAAGGCGATATACCAGGAGATTATGCTTTGCTATCCTTCTTGGTGACACTACTTGTGTCCTGCAACAGACTTGTACATGTTGTCACACATACATATGTCCTACATGGACGTGGGTCAGAGTTGGTATATTGCTAGATTGTGCTATCTGATCAATTTGGGCAGTGCAATTTGGCCCGTGTATCTCGTATGACCCCCTGTGCCCCTTCTTCACTGTCTGCCTTCGTTTTTTTTCATCTGTACCTTCATTGCAAGTGTAATTTAGTTTCGCCCACTGTGCCCCCTTCTGCCTGGTTTAGTTGTATTGCTCATTTACCTTTTATACCCTGTATTCGGACACGTGTTTTTCCACCCGTCTCCGCTCTTCCTTCCCGCCGCAGTATTCCCTGCTGACCCGCACTGCAACACGCCCATTCGTACCACCCACACGCCAGGCTGATCCTCCCATCTCCCCATCCTCTGGCGTACGTCCACGCCTGGACCGCGCAAAGTGCAGGAACATCCTGAGCCCGCAAACGCAACTACACACGTTGCCGCTACAATGCCAGCACCCTCAATGCCCTCAACATAGGACGATCACACACCTGCTTCCTGCCCGGACCAAAACGCACACAAGGACCCTTCTCCTGCCGGAACAGCATCGTCACCAGCATCCGATCAGCAAATCCACCCACTGGGTAGGAACCCAACTACCTCAGATGCATTGTCCTCAACACCCGCCACGGATGCCAACCCGCAAGTGAACTCTGGGTTCTACTCGACTCAACCTCTCCAGAAATGGCCTTCGTGACAGTGACCTGGATGTACCTTCCTCGGAACATTACCTTGCCATAGCCATCCTGTGCGGCTACAAGATCAACCACAGGGTCCGCACCAACGGAGTAGGAGTAGGAATTGCCATCATCAACAGGAACACTCTCAGAGTCTTGACCAACACTGACGACATCCTCAGCAATGCCGAACACCTGCACTTCCAGATCCACACCGATCCCAACACCACCCTCAGAGTAACCCTCGTCTACAGAGCCTCCAGACCCCAAACACAGTTCAGCTACTCGATCGCCGACTTTGTCAGTACACACGCCCTCACATCCACAGACTACATCCTTCATGTTGACCTGAACTTCCACCTTGTGTACATTAACGGCACCAGCTTCACCACCCTGATCGACAACCTGGCCAACCTCGGACTCAGACAACTCGTCACAAAACCCACCCACTCCACACGCTTGACCACATATTCTCCGCAAGCTCCCACGTCTACTCCAACCACACAACCAACCTCGACTGGAAAAATCATCGATGCATCAACTTCGCCTTCCATAAAGACACCACGCACCACCACACCCAACAGATCCACCGGCGCTGCTGGAGCAAAGTCACAGAAGCCCAGCTAACCACCAGCCTCGCCCGGAGCACACCCACTGACACTGACTCCACCGCCCAGAACATCAGACAAAGGATCGGCGACTGCGCCAACACCGTTGCCCAGATTAAGACACACCAGCAAGCAAGCCAGCTGGTTCAATGCAGACCACCAGGCCTCAATGCAGCCCTGCCATGAGCTAGTGAAGAAATGGCACCGTGAACAGACACTGGACAGCTACGCAACCCACAATGACACCACCCGCAGACACCATCACCTCATCAGATCCGCAATAGGGCCTCCTTCAAAGACCGCATTGCCAACAACGCACACAACAGCAAAGTGCTCATCAACATAGTGAAAGAACTCTCCAACACCAGCTCCAACACCAACAACATCCCACCTTTGCAAGACCTGTGCAACTCCCTTGACACTTTTGTCTATCTCAAGAGTGTAGACATCCACGACAGCTACAACGTCACGACTGCCACGAATAGCACTGAGACCTCCATCCCCCTGCTCTCCTGGACCAACATAAATGACACAAACACAATCAAAATCATGTACAACATCCACTCCGGATAAACGTCAGACACATGCCCACACCACACATGCTACAAAGCCAGCATCACCATTGCACCCCATATCCAGAAAAGCATCAACATCTCCTTCGAAAATTCAACATTCAAGCAGAGCTGGAAGCATGCTGAGATCAACCCCTTACTCCACAAACACAAGACTGACCCCAAGGACCTCATGAACTTACGTCCCATCTCCCTGCTACCATTCCTGTGAAAAGTAATTGCGAAGACTGTCAACAGACAACTGACCCACTACCTCTATGGAAACACCATTCACACTTCTGCAGCAACTCCTGCAGCAAAACTGCCCTCATCTCCACCACCAATGACATAATGCCCCGGATGGACAACAGCAAAACAGCATCACTCATCGTCCAGGACCTGTAATTCGCCTTCAACACTGTCTTGCACCGCACACTACGCACACGCAAACACGACACCGAGATCAGAGACAAGGCTCGTGACTGGACCACCTCCTTCCTCTCCGGCAAAACCCAGGCCGTCCGCCTCCACCCTTCCTGCTCTGAATCCACATTAATCATCAGCGGCTTACCCCAGGGCTCATCCCTCACCCAACATTGTTCAACATGTACATGTCACCGCTCGCACAAGTTACCCGACTGCACAACCTCAACATCATCTCCTATGACAATGACAGCCAGCTGATCTTCTCCCACACCAAGGCCACCCTCACTTACACAACCAAACACCATGTAGGAATGTAAGCCATTGCCGAGTGGATGAAGAACTGCCAACTGGAGATAAACTCTGACAAGACAGAAATGCTCATCCTCGGATCCACCCCCTCCGCCAGGGACAACTCCTGGTGTGTGGCCGCACTGGGAACAGATCCAACACAAACCAACCATGCACGCAACATGGGGTTCATTATCAACTAGTCTCTCCATGACAAAGCAGGTAAACGCCGTCTCGTCCTCCTGCTTCAACACCCCCCAGATGCTTGGCAAGTTCTACAGGTGGCTTCCCACCGAAATATGGAGAACAGTCACACAGGCACTCGTCAGCAGCAAGTTGGAATACGGAAACACCCTCTACGCAGGAGCCTTGGCCAAACTCTA
This sequence comes from Triturus cristatus, assembly GCF_964204655.1. Taxonomy (NCBI): domain Eukaryota; kingdom Metazoa; phylum Chordata; class Amphibia; order Caudata; family Salamandridae; genus Triturus; species Triturus cristatus. Next base: position 61,340,214 of record NC_140580.1, on the reverse strand, counting down.
GAAACGACTTAAACGCATTCCAAATGCCTCTGCACGCCTGGTCCTCGACATCCCACGCCGAAAGCACATCAAACCCCACCTGGGAGACCTGCACTGGCTCACTGCCAACAAATGGATCACCTTCACTCTCCTGAACCACGCACACAAGCCACTCCACAACATCGGACCTGCAGACCTCAACAAACAACTCAGCTTCTGCACCCCAAACCGGCAGGTCCGCTCCGCTGACATCGCATTCGCCACAGTCCCCCGCATCTGAAGAGCGACCTCCTGCGGAAGATCGTTATGCCACCTCGCCGCTAAGAACTGGAACACTCTCCCCACCCTCCCATGGCAGACCCAGAACATGCTAACCTTAATAAGACTCCTCAAAACCGGGATTTTCAAGCAGTGGCAGACTCCCCCTCCCCGCGCCTTGAGACACTCATGGGTTAGTAGTGCACTTTAAAGATGTTCTGATTGATAAATTGATTGATTGCTTTTGCACATACACGCTCATCTCACTGCCTAGCCGTGTCAGGTGACACATGTACATTGATTGTATTTCCCTTGCTGGACCTTCTTGTGTATTCACAGCCCCTTACTTATTGCCTTAGTTAAATACTTGATTGGTCATGGAAACACGCATGTGTGAGATTTTAGGGAATTTATTTACAATAAAAGGGTTAGACTGGACCAGAAGTAGTCCATACGACACAGGATTGGATCGATGCCCATTAGAGTGGCAGGCAGAGTCCATTGGGAGTGACAGAGCCAGGGAAAGAGGCGGAGTTTGCAGTGCCATTGTTAATGAAAAGAAAATCTGCTGCAGGTCCATGTGTGGGTCCAAGCAGAGTGTTGGTGGACGTCGGAAGACAGTGGAAGGGGAAGGTCAGTGGAATGATGTTATGAAGAATCCAATGGTGAGACAGGCCTTTGTACCTCACTGGTAGCTGTACTTGTGCCTTACCAGTGTGGCAGTTTCATCCTCAGATTCGTCCTCTGATGTGTCATGTGTCTCACATCCTCTGCATGTGGTCGTGGATGCACATCAGACACCCACTTAGGTCATCAAATTGGGCTGCCAGGTTCTCCAAACCCACCTGCACATAGTCACGTGTCTCAGGCTGGACCTCAAGCACCATGCGGTGAAAGGCCACATATGGGTTACCAGGGTCCTGTGAGGCAGCTGTGGTGGGGGGGTGCTTGCTGCAGGGTGGTTTGTGCAGGGGGTGGGCTTGGCGCAATGCTGCTGGGTGGCCCTGCTCCTGGAGTTGGTGTGGCAAAGGAATCCAGGACACGTTGGAATTCATCCACATTGAGGGTGGGGGTTTCAGACAAGTCATCATGGCAGAGTGGGTCGTCCTGCTGTCCAGGAGGTGTTGTCTCTCCCTCTGCAATGTTCATGGGAGATACAGTTTAACAGTGGGTTACATGTATGGGCATGCATTATTTGACTTAACAAGCAGACTGAGGGAGACTGTACATTATAGATATTTTGCACAATATGCATGTTATTTTCTGGATGGTGATTATTTCAGAGACATCACGGATGTGAGGGTGTACTTGTACATTGTAATATCACAAGTTACCTATGTGAGAAATGTGTCTTGATGGTGTCTACACACAAATGCTACCTGTTGTGTCCTGGTTTGTGTTATGTGACTAATGCAGTCTGGAACACCTAGTAGGCAATGTGAATGTACTCTGATTGGTATGTGTGTACACTGCATTGTGTGATGGTGGCACCTGCTGCTTTTGTTTAGCTGCCCCTTGTCCCTTTCATGAAACGGGCCTTTGACGTTTGTGTACATACAATGCAGACATGTGGAAAGCTGTGTGGATTGTGTGTCCTTGTCAGAGTTGTGACACTTGTGCATAGTAGGTCATCAAGTGTCTTGTTCAGGAGTTGTGTGTACATAAGGTTGTGCCAGGGTGTGACATGCTCCCTTGAGGATGTGTTCCACACTCCGCAACATCAGTGAGGTGTCCTGCACCATGCAAAACTCTTTGTCCTGCAGGCATGCTATTCATCATGCCCTGTCACTTGCCTTGTCAGTGTGGCTCAAGGAGTTGCAGCTTTGCAGGGGCTTGCACATGTGTTTTGTGTGCAATTAGTTATGTGTGAGGAGGGCCCACTTTTGCCACATTGGCAATGAGGGCCTACTTGGGGACATATTATCAGGGACGGCCTTAAAATTATCGCTGCTTTGGCGGCAGGAAACTTCTGCTACAAGCGGCGATGATGTGCTTGATAATATGCCGTATAGAATTCCAATAGAACCACATATTCTGGTGTGAACATGGGCTTCTGTTGGAATTCTCTGCAGCATGTTATCAGGCACATTATCACCGCTCTAGCGGCAGTTTTCTGCCGCTGAAGCAGCGATAATTTTAAGACTGTCCTTGATTAAATGCACCCTGTTTTTTCTACATAACTGCACTGTGTAGGACACATGTGCCTCTAAGTCGCTTTGGCTCCTTGTGATTTGTGTTGTGTGCATTGTGCACTTCTTTTGGATTACCCTTTCAGAGTATGGTGCAGCATGTATACCAATTGTTGTTGCTGTCTGAGCAGACAGTGTCCACACCCATTATCCACAAATTTGGGCGCACATGTGGAGTGTGTGTGGCAGTGGTGGGCCGTTTTGTGCATCATACCAGGCGGTGACCTTCTGTACTCTGCATAAGCGATTTGATTTAAGAGGGGGGGACTTCCTACTCCATGCAGCGATCACAGCGGATATTTGTGCGCATTGTAAAGGGGACCAAGCAGAACCTGAGGTTTCTTTAGGGTGCCAATACATATTGACAGCAGCTGTAAAGTTTAAGGCAGTCATATGCCTGTACATGCGCATGACTCTTGAGAAGCTGCCCCCTTTGGACATACTTAATTGAAATGGGAGGTAGATGTAGGGAGAGAGATACCGGAAAGGGCTTGTGCTGTGATTGTAGAGTAAGCGTGGAGGTGCGCCAGGCACGCCTGCTTTCAAAGGCTTCTTTTTAATGTTTTACATCGCCTTACCTCACACTGGCAAAGAGTCAATGCATATTTCAACACTGACTCATACGAATGCCCAAGGGTTCGGGAAGAGGGGGCAAACTTCCCTCACATGATTTGGGGTGACCACTTTGGGCTACTTATTGGACTGTAGTGATGGCACTTTTGAAGGTGTTGACGAACAGGGAGGTAGATCTGGCGTTGGGGGCTTGTATACTGCATTGCTTCCCACACACAGCTCAAAGTGGGATCACAGCAAGTTTATGGATAGGGGATTATTAGTGGCCATGAGGGGATATTACGATGCACTGGAAGGCGAGTGGGGCCATGAGTTTAGATCAATGGAAGTGAGAGTTTACCAAATGGGCAGAGTGTGATGGGAATGTTAGGTTACTACTGGTCAAGGGTACGTTGAGCAAGATATCACTTGAGGCGGCCAGGGCATGGGAACATTTATTTGGACTATTGGTAGACCAAGACAGTGAGAGCAATGTCAACACTGAGCCAGGTGAGCTGGTACCAGGGTAGAGCCTTTATAGCAAGTAGATGTAACCATTCAATACCACTGTAGACATGCATGATGGGTGAATCTAAAGCGGCAGCCTGTATTTTGGGTTTTTAGTGTTTACCTTCTGGGTACCACAGATTAAGCACTGCTAAAGGATATCAAAAAGTACAGAGTAACATGGGTTGTGACATGCCTTGAGGGAGTGTGAAATTGACTTTAGGATGGATTTATTTGTGATAATGATATTTGTTTATATGGCCTGTGTTGAATATTGGTTGTTATTCCCCTTATTACATGGTTCTTCATCTTAAAGGTAGTAGAGGAGAAATGTCATAGTAACGAGCCAAGGATCCTATGCTCGGAAACTTGTACATCATAGTGAGGGGAGAGGGACTAGGTTGGTGCTATTGGTAGATTTCAAGATCTAGCTTTCTCAGACCTAATGAGTTTTTGAATTTGCAAGAGGAAATAGTCCATGCCAGGTGTTGACGTGGGGAAGGGGAGGGTGGTGGGTAGTATGGGCAAGGATATGTGTGAATGCAGGTAAGTAGACTTTGGATGACTGAATGGATTTCATGGTGCGCCCTGCATCACATTTTGCAATGGAGGGCACACGACTAAATCCGTATTTTTGTTGTGACATTGCATGTGTTGTCGGTATGCAGAGTCACTCTTTACTTTCTCATCTTGCTCTACGCAGTACTGCATAGCATGTACAGGCAAGGGGGCATTTTTGTAGAACATGCATGAGGTTGTCACAATGTCCCCCTTGCCTCATCACCACACATATCCAAATCATCTTCACAAGGCTGCATCTCCCATGTGCCAAATTGAGTATGTAGTGTGAATGTGACTGATCACGTGCACGAGTACGCATGTCAGCAACAAGCTCAGCACATCTGCAACATTGCACATGTGTCTGGCTCGTGTGCAAGGTTGTGTGTGGCCCTCCAAGTCACCCTTGATGGCCACGCACATCCTTGCACACGAGTCAGACACATGTGCTATTTTGCAGGTGTGCTGGTCTTGCTGTTGGCATGCTTACTCGTGCACGTGATCAGTCACATTCACACTGCATACTCATTCTGGCACATGGGAGTTGCAGCCTTGTGAAGATGATTTGGATATGGGTTGTGATGGTGCAAGGGGTGCATTTTGGCAGCATGCTGCGTCTCTATGTGATGTGGCATTTTGCTATGTGATGTAGCACTTATTTTGTGGTCTGATGTTGTACCTGGACTGTGTTTTTCTGACTTTTCAGTGCACATTTCAATGTCAGTGTGTCCGGCAAAGTGTGTCTAGCAATGTTTATGTTGGATCAGGTAATGTGTGTCCATGCCACCATGACAGGGCTATCTTGGACCTGAACCACAGTAATTGTGGGTATGCAATGCTATTTATTGTACATGTGTGCCATTGTGCCCATCCAGCCCCGTCCACCCACTCCATAGTTTGTACTCACCCTTTGGTAGTGTCTGCTCACAATCAGCAGTGTCCCGACCCGGCACTCCAACCACCATTTCCTCGGTGGTAACTTGCGCCACCATTTCCTCCTGCTCATCCAGCTCCAGCAGGGGCCCAGGGCTACCACCTCCAGTCGCCATAGCTGCCTTCCGGTTGGCTGCTATCTTCTCTTTGGTGTTCTTCTTGCTGTCATTCCAGCACTTCTTTACCTCCTCCACTGTCCTCCTCTTGCTCTCTCCCACAGCATTGACCTTGGCTGTGAGGTCCTCCCAGATTTCTTTTTTCCTTGACAATGGCACTGTCCGCTTGATCAACAACTCCTGCTGATGTTCAGCCACCAGGCCATACAGGACCTGATTTTCTTGGTGGCTGAACCTGGGGTTGCTCCTCATCTTGGCCTTCCCCTGGCTCTCTCTCTGCTCCTCCTGGCTGGCTGGGGGGGTTTGCAGTTGGCTCCGCACTTGTCCCAGCTTCCTCCATGTCTCTCCTGCTCGCTTCTGTGTTCTCCATTTTGTTTTTCTTTTTTTTTTTTTGCTCTGCTTGGGGGCCTTTTAAAGTGCATTTTCCCACTTGCAGAATGCAAAATGCAGGCCTGTTAGCAATTATCGGGCCGATTTTGGCGATAATCGGCCCATCGCGACATTTCTCGCGCTGCGTGTGGTTTTTTATCGCCGGCGCTAAGATTTTATCGCCATCCATTGGCGCCAGAACTGCTAGCTATCGCCGGGTAGGGGTGCGTTGCTAATACGTCGCTACCGCTGCGATAAAAACAGGACTTGGCCGGAGATAAAAATATTTGCGCTAACAGCGCTTTGCGATAATTATCGCAATTTGTTGATGATATGCCCCTTGGATGGGTTGAAATTTAGACTTGTGACCCATTGCATATACCCTGATATTGTATTTACATTTTACTTGACATTCATTGTTGACAAGAGACCTCCTCTTTTGACTTGTTGTGCACTGGGTCCCACATAGGTAGTGACTAGTGAGCACAGACATGCCTTTCATCAGCACACCCTCGAGAGACCGCTAGCATCTGCCATGCAACCGCGAGAGAACAGGGATTTGCCTTTAAATATGTCTCATGTCTGGGTGGAGGAGCTCTTCTAGGTCAAGAGCACCGGCTGCACGACGCGTAGATCTCGTGATTAATGAGACAACGGGAGACCGACGCTGCCGCGATTATCTCTTAGCGAGAGCCCCCCAAAAGAATAAGCTGTGCTGGTGAAAAGGTACAGTATCCAATGAAGGAGGGGGCCGAGCAGAGCAGAACGGGAGCACTCAGAGAAGTTACTCCAAGACAAAGAACACACACTTGTGCACACACACACGTGCAAACACATACACTGATGTCCCGTGGGAGTGTTGTAACAATGGTGGGAGCTAACAAGGTAGTAGTGATTTAGTCATAAATTGATGGTCTTCATAAAGGGACAGTTATGTATCATTAAAAGACATCGTTTATCATCCAGGGTCAGGTGGAAGCTGCAGGGGGTAAAGCGCACTGGAATTGGAAGCAGTGATGTCACAGATAGATCAAAAACAATGTGACGTTACTGTGACGTTACTGTGGGAGCATAGATGTAAAATGGCCAATCAGATCAAAACTGAGAGGACGATAGCATGCTGGAGCCACAACAGAGGTACCAGTGGCTCATAAATCCCACTTCATGCACTAGGAACAGAAATAAAACCCGAGGCATTTACAATGCCAATAGCAGAAAATCCTTGCAAATGCTTGTTTTTTCAAGGCGTGTGCCGCTTCACTCTGTAGCATTTCATTGTTCATCAAACGTTGAGGTTGAAGAGGCACACGCGGGCGAAGTGTGAGGACAGTTAAGGGATTCATGGCATGTCGCCGATCTCCTTTATTGTAACTACTTTAAGTCAAATGAAGCATGGCTAGCCTTCTGTTTCGTTTGGTGCATTATGACAGTTTTACTTTTAGTCTGAAGGATTTGGGTTCAATTAGTAGGTATCCTTCATTTGTCCTAGTGGTCAGCATTTCTTCACAAACACCTCTGGGTATTGTTCAACTATTCCCTTAGATAGTTGTTTGGGACTCTGTAAACCACCTGTTGGGCTCACAATCACTGATGCATGAACTTGTCATATATAGTGAAAAACAAAAACTATACATTGCTGTAGATTAAAATAGCCTCTTGTTGAGTGGGACTAGGAAAAAAATAGAACTGCTACTTGCGATAAATTTTAAATCATTGGGATGTTCGGGAAATTGGGGATAAATGCAGCATTGGGGAGAAGCTGTTAAGCTGCATGGGACACGTATTTGAATGGAGAGTCGAAAGATGCTTTTGGTATAGGTCATATATCAAGGAAGAAAATCATTGTAACACAGCGCGCAAGGTAACATTCAAGGGGAGGCAAAACCTTATTCGCATTGTTGCTGTGAAAGCACCCCGTTTACATCCCCTTGCCAAGTCTCTTACCATTCCTGCGAAGAAGGGTCCTCGAATAACTCTGAAGAGTATCCCTTTCCACGCCCTTTTGTTTTTTTTCTCAAGCCTAACTCGTGCTTTCCTGCCTTATATGTATGTGAACTGCATGCGCGCACCTGGCAGTCGAATGTATGACATTACAACACAAACATTTACAATGCACGCCTTTACAACGCAGTTTATACATCGCAACATCCATTACAATGCATTATTTTACATCACATGCCATTACAACGCATTTTTAGAAACTACATTTACAACGCATTCCAGTACATTGCATTACACCATTACAACGCATACCATTACAATGCATACCATTACATTGCATTTAAGGTAGGGGGTTGGATAGTGTAGTGGTAAAAAATACTATTCTAACTCCAGTGAGTGTAACAGTAGGGTAAATGTTGGATAGTGTAGGGGGGTAAAAATTACTATTCTAATTCTAGTGAGTGCAACAGTAGGGTCAGTGTTGGATAGTGTAGGAGTGCTATGAGTTGTAATGGTATGCATTGTAATGACATGCGATGTAATGCCTGCATTGTAGTGACATGCGTTGTAAGACATGCATTGTAGTGACATGCGATTTAATGTCTGCGTTGTAATGATATGCGATGTCAAGGATGTTGCGTTGTAATGACTGCGTTGTAAAGGTGGTGCGATGTAATGACTGTGTTGTAAAGGTTGTTTCCCCTGGCAGCCTAGTGAAATTTACATGCTAAGATGCATTTAGTGTTAGCTGCCTAATGGCTTCTTGGCGGGTTCAGATGAACCCTCTCTTTGGATAGAATGGGCGTGTCTTCTTGCCCAGAGTGTCTTCTAGAAAGCAGGAAAAAGGCTGCTGTATGCATCAGGATTATTTAGGAGAAGAGCAATTTTGTAATCAGTTGTTAGAAGGAGAAAGCGAAAAACCAGCGGGAAAACATAAGCGCATGTCTGATATTGCCTACTCCAACGAAAACACTGAAGCCCAGTGACTGATTGGAAGGGTGGGGGAGGGAGAGAAGGGAGGGAAAGGAGGCAGGAAAGGGGCAAAGACATTCCAATGAAAGCAAAACCAGCGCGGTGCTCGTGAAACAGCACCTCGCTGGTAGAAAGAGCTCATACCTGCAGTTATCTGCAGAGACCAGAGCCAGTCCAGATCCAGGCAAGCGAGCAGGAGGCACAGTGTAGGAAGCAGTACTGACACAACTCTGGCATTAAGAGGAGGTGGGAGGGAGGAATGCTGTATTATAATATAACCTGGTATGACCCCAAAGCTGAACACAGGCAAACAATAACAGAGCAGGAAACTAAGAAAGTAATAGTCCTTAAATAATCTTAGCAAAATGAGGCAGTACTTAGATCCTGCTGCCTGGGACGAATGGAAGAGCAAAAGGCGGGAAAAAGAGGCAGGACTGACAACTAGCAAGCAAGGATTTTTAAAAGACACTAAAATAAACAAATCAAAAGTAAGGGGATGGCTTTCAGCTCACAAGAGTAGTTTCAACAGGCCTCGAATGCTAGACTAAAAAGTACAAAAACTGACGCATCAGAAGAAAAAAGTGAAAAACTTTACAGAAGGCAGCCATGGAACACAGGGCAGGCAGCAGAAGCAAGAACAACAACCCCAGCACCAGTCAGGATGTCCAGGCAGACTCCCAGGGAAAGAGGAAGAGGAAGTCCAACTTCAGTTGAAGCAGGGTCCAGTTTTACCATATAGTGGCCCCGGGCCCATTCTGTCCATATGTCAAGCATGAGAGTCATAATTGTTGCTGCCAGCCCATAGACAGGATTGTGCTAACATTGTTCACACTGTAGGAGTGGGGGCCAACTGGGGCTTTCTGCAGCTTTGGAAATTAAAATAGCGACAGGGCTTAAAATAAACAATAGCCTCACAAGGAACTTCCACCTTAAAGCTCCTCGGAGGTGACGCAAAGTGTTTTTGATAAAAAGTTCAAACTTTTTTTATGTTCTGCGGTCAAGCACCTGCCAAAGCTTGATATAAAGTTAGAAGATTTTGTGCTCAACGGTTCCTCATTTCAAATGTATAAAAGGACTGTATACTCTGCAGTTCGTTGACCACCTCATACAGTGAACCTTTGTGTCACGGCGATGGTGCTCCCGGTTAACCATTTTGTTTAGCATTTCTAATTGAGGTTGTGATACTTGATTGTACTTTGATATATTCATTCTCTCTCTCTTTCTTTGCATTGACGTGATTTTTAAACTTACTAAATTGCATGCCTTTGTTCTTGATCTGCGATGTGTCTTTGAAACGTATTATTTTACTAAATTGCATGCTGTTAGTTTTGATTAATGTGTGTCTTCGACATTTATTTTTCAAATTGTTTGAAATAAATAGTGCCACTCTTGACTTTGTTCCTGCATCTCACACGTGTCTCTTGATATTTTAGATAGCACATCCCTGCCCAAATTGTGTGGAAAAAAACCACCTTAAAACCACCCTCCAACAGCTGGCGACCACGACAAAGAGGTGTGCATAAGATTTTCCAGACTGCAGGGAGGGACACAGTTTGCCCCTCACTGACCCTTCCTGACTGAACCACCGGACACACACGGGTAGGTCAAAGAGCCTTTTGCTTTTTCTCTTTGCCTTGCCTCGGTGTACTGTCTGCAGATGGTTGGTTGAGGGCTTACAGGTGTAGCACTGCCTAAGTCAATGTTCCTTGCTGACTGGTGTCTTGCCACGACAAACAACCCTTTTTTTTAATATAACATACATGAGCAGGCACTAAGCCAGGATTTAATGTTAGATTTTGACATTTAAGGTTGTGGTTTTTGGGTTTCCCGTGCACGGTTTTACTATTGTAATTTTTTTCCAGATCGCCTGTCTTACAAGATAGGGATCGCTTGTCTCACTGGTCTGTGATGTCATGTGAGTAGACAGGACAGGAAATGCCAGATCTCTCATGCTCCTAGAGACATGCTAGTCTATCTTCTTTGATAACTGATGCGAAAAGTCATGCGCCTACTTAATTAGTACAGATAGGAAAAGGGGAATCGTGTCTTGCGTCTCTTAGCTCTTGCAGGTTCCGAAAGGGTCAGAACCCTAAAAGTGATCGTCAGTTCACATTTGGTGACTGGTAAGAGAGGTTCAGTGCTGCTAGTATTAGAAATCTACAGCTTCTGCAGTCATTAAGAGTTAAAAAACTATAATGGTTAATAGACTAAATACATAGCATAGTGAAAGAGGGCCCTGCTAGCTTTTTATACTATTGCTTTTATAAAATACAACATTTCTAACTGCGTAGCAAAATAAAGAGGAAGTACTTCACTTTCAAAACTTGCTCCCTTCTTGGCTTCCCGCGTACTCCATCTAGGAAAAAAAATGATCCCTCTGTCAACATTTCTTACAATGTACGGTTTCATCTTTTCATTCTGTTTTCTGGAAAAACAAGTGCACAGTCTTGCCTTCTAATTAATTGTGAAACAACTGTCAACCTTGTTTTCTTGCAAAAGTGTAGTTGCCTGTTTTCCTGTTTTCATGGGTAACTCATGGGTTTTCTATCTCCACGTTTTCAAGTAACTCTGTTGTGTTTCCTTCTGAAATCGGCATCTGGGGCAATAACTCTCTGTTGCCTTCTTGCTATACAAATTGTTCTCCACCTTTTGGCAAGAAAATATCAAGGTGTAGAAAAGTGTATCTATCTTTTAGCAAAAAAACATATAGGTGTATAAAAGTATATATTTATATGTTGTATGCATTAAGGAGTGCTTCATTCTGCTAAATATATGTGTCCCCTGTTAGTTCCCTGTTAGTTTGAGCTCAAAATCCTAACTTGTCCAATGCCCATATCATGTCGATAGAATATAACATGTTAAAAGTGCATAGTCACATTTAGCCTATAAAAACATAGCCTTCACATCCTCTTGACGAAGCCTTTTGAAATGGATTTAAATAGGCTCACCAATAAACCGACTAGACTGTGAATAAAATAAAAGTTTCGTTAGCACCCCTGGACACAGCTAACGCTTATCCACCAATTTACCACAAATAAAACGAGGAAGGCAATGTTCAATTTCCTCTCCATAACAAAGAGGTTTAGTGCGTATGTCTGAAAGCAGTGGGTTATCTCAATTGATTGTTCAGTCAGTAACAGAGCAGATAGCGTTGGGAGGAGGTATTTAGCAGAGAACTCTAGAACTGAGGCGACGGGCTTGCGACTTCTGGCCTGACCGGAACCAAGCTGTAATCGTCAAAGTTCCAAGGGGGCGTCTGCCAAGAGAAAACACTAAGTGGACAGACTGGGCCTTCCACTTCTGGCTTGTCCGGAATGAGGCTGAAACTCTGGAAGCTTGTGGGCTCCCGGACAGTGAGAAGAAGAGGGGTCCTTATGAACATTTTACTTTTACATTTCTACAGCCACATTAAATAGTAAAGGCAAATAGGGAAGCGGGCTGTTGCTTCTTCAACTAACGTGATACTTTTAGCCGACTGCTTCAAAGAGGGGAAGCAGCTGCTCTAAAAAAACATTTCTGGTAAACGCTAGAAAAATTCACACAAGTAATGAATAGTGAAGGTAGAGAGAGAACTGACGTAATTCTCCACCTACTGCACAACAGACCAGTAGCCCCCCTCAACAGTCAATAAGACTAAATAGCACCAATTACTGCACATCAAAGTGACATTCTGTCAACGGCCCTAATACGTTCCAGTAGGAAGAGAGAAATAAATAAATAATAATTACAGAAAAATTATGACCCACAACAACAAATACCTCAGAGACTTATCAAATGTCCCTACTGTTCAAAAGCCCAGACGCTGTCCCTTAATCTGTCCTATGGCCCCAAACGAACAAAGACAATTTGAAAGAACAACTGCCGCTGCTAACAGAAGGGGATGGTAAATGGATAGCAGCTTTAGAAAAACATACAGCTGGTATCACCTTGGAGGTAGGTGACATTAAATGCCTGCTCACCTCCCTGATTGGAGAGGACGCGGAAGACATACTAAAAGCAGGAATAAAAGGAACAACACTAACAGAAGCTCAATATGACTGTACTTCATTAAACAAAATGCGCAATATCATGTGGTCCCAGTTATACTGCAAGTACCCTGATATGCATTAACAGGCAACCCGCAGGGTGCTGCACTACACATACAGCCACAGAGTAAAGTAATTCAGCCGAAAATAATTTACTCCTACTTACCTCCAATTCAACAACAGCCCATGTAGGAAACAGCGCCAACCCTCCAGGCACCACCAGTAGCCCGAATACAAGCACTTATCCAAGTAGGTACAGCCACAGAGCACACACAGTTAGCTAATAAAAGAGATTTTGAAATTGCAGCTCATGAACAAGAAAGTTAGTGACACTGGACTAAGAGCAACAGATATCAGACCAGATGGTGAACAATAGATAGAAGGAAGGAGTTAGCGAAATACGCCTGTTCTTCTCCCCTGATTACAAGTGCACTGAACTTGAGAGACAAGAGGGGAGACAAATTGGTGGAATGGAAAGCACACTTACTACACCCAATTTTCGTCTTGGATAACTCCTACATCTAGTCTCATTTTGGAAATGTTTGCTAAAGTGAGACAAAAGGGTACATACACATACTTAATGAAAATTCTGGATTAGTGTAAGGGACAATAGTCTGGACGAGAATACGCTCCAAAATATAGGTCCTATACATTTGCACACAGCAGCAGATACAATTGCACCTGCAATGTGGTTGTGTGGCAGAGGACTCAAGTTTATTTTAGGCCCATATGAGCAATAAACTAAAATAAAATAAAAATTAAGCATAATTTACAACATGCATGACACAGAATGCACCTCAGCTGGGTCCATGGGGGCCCGTGTTTGACTTCATGGTCACAGGTTCGAATGCTGTCAGGTCTAATCAGTCTTTCATCGTTCTGAGGTGGATGAAATGCCATGTCTACTAAGCCTATCATCCTTCTGAGGTAGATAAAATGAGCACCATTGAGCTGGGTAACAATAAATATCTGCTATTCAGTGCCAAGATACACTTTTGGGTGAACGTCCGCTTTACAAATACACATGTTATGTTAAAATATGCTCTATTTTAACTTTCTATTTCAACTTTTGTTATGTTCTGCAGTCAAGCATCTGCCTAAGCTAGATCTAAAGTTAAAAGATCTTGTGGCCAATGGCTCCTCATTTCAAATGTATAAAAGGACTGCATACTCTCCAGTTCATTGACCACCTCGTACAGTGAACCTTTGTGTCATGGCGATGGTGCTTCCGATTAGCCATTTTGTTTAGCATTTCCAATTGAGATTGTCAGACGTAATTGTACTTTGATATTCTTTCTCTCTCTCTCTCTCTCTCTCTCTCTCTTTCTTTGCATTGACGGGATTTTTAAACTTACTAAATTGCATGTTTTTGTTCCTGCTCTGCGATGTGTCTTTGACACCTATTATTTACTAGATTGCATGCTGTTAGTTTTGATTAATGATGTGTCTTTGACATTTATTGTTTAAATTGTTTGAAATAAATGGTGCCACTCTTGGCTTAGTTCCTGCATCTCACATGTGTCTCTTGTTACCACCTTAACACCACCCTCCAACACAGTGAGGAGGAAAATTATATCTTGATCATAGAGGGGACAGAGCACCAACATCAGATGTTCGTCATCTCCAAATTGCCACTAGGGAGGAAAGAGGCCATTTGCCAGTTCATAATGGATATGATCAACAGTGTGGGGCAAGCAAAGAGGTCTATTACCAACTGCAAGAAGCGATGGGATGATTATAAATGTCGGACAAAGGAGAAACTGGCCAATAACCTGAAGGCAGCAATGCAGACCGGAGGAGGGAGCCCAGTGCTCCAGGAGGAGCTGGATGCCTTGGAGGAGTGAGTGGCAGCTGATCTCTCAGATGAGTTGGTGGCTGGAGTACCAGGATATGACAGTGCAGCACACAAGGTACAACCACAGCCACAGGGTAAATATCAACAAGGGGCAATGTGGGAAAAAAGGCCATGTTCTGCAGTCAGCCAGATATGTCCCAACACTCCTTTGTGCTGTGTGCAGGCCAAAAGGCAGGAATATGGATCATATTCTGTTAAATGGCTCAGGAATGACACTCACACTGCCCAGTTACATATTACACAGCTCTGTTCAGCTACATCATGTTACACCATTACATGTGTGAAGTTCAGACCAGTCCCGGTCCACCTTTCTATACTGACACGTATAGTTGAATGCACAAATGAGGGGCTTATATACTACAGTTCGCCACAGGGCAGTGCTGCTGGTCAATTTGCTGCGCTGCCCTGTGTCAAAAGAAAAGGGCAGGAATGTGCCATATCTATATGAGATACAGGACATCCTGTCTTCTTAAACAGTGCTGGTGAACAAATGGCGACCTAGCGCCAACATTGGCCCCCTTGCACCATGGTGCAAGGGTGCCTGCATTGAAATCAGGTTGTATTTGTGCAGGAAGGGGCACCTTCCTTCACATAAACAACAATTACCCCAACCCTGGGAAGGCATAGGCTTTTGAAGCATTTCCAGGTTGACACTTCCTTGTAAATCTGGAAATGTATCAAAATCCATGGGTGTTGCATGGGAAAAACCAAAACGGCCATGGTACGTTCCCTTAATGCAGAGTAAGGCAACACAGGGACTTGCGCTGCCTTGCCTTACTCCATATCTAAAAAGCCATGAAAAGTCATGCAAAGGAGCTTTGTGTGGTCTTGTAGATACGGGTCTGCAGCCTGACCCACTGGTGTGTCACAAAAAGTGACGCACCGGACGTGCCAGCTGCATGTAAACATGCCCCATGAACTGGAACAACACATCATGCATGGGCCCTTGAACCCTACGCAATCTGGTGGTGACAATGCAGGCCATCTTGCACCATGAGGCCACTGTGTGTTACTTGGGCCCATGCACACAGATCTGCACTGTAAAACAAATGAATGACATGGGCTTGTCAGAGGAGAAACTGCTCATCCGAGGGGGGACGGGTCAGGTGTGGGGCATGTGCAGTATCTACACATAGGAAGATGCCAAAAGCCACATGTACATTAACTGGCATGATAATGCATAGCATGCAGTTGTCCTGAAGTGTTCGGGTGAGACTACACAAGTGTCAGTTGCCATGGCAGGAACTCACGCTATGTACTACTAAATCTGACTGGATCAGGGTTAATGTAAGTGATGCACACCAGAGGGCCATGTGTGTTGAAACCAAAGATGATGCATGGCCCTGGTGGGCCCCTAGTTGTGCATTGTGTCGTAAGTGCTGGCTGAGTAGGTTGAACTGCCACTGTGACTGAAGGGGGGACATTGCATAGCAAGTTGGTCTGAATGGATATGTGTTCTGCAAGGTAGCCTAACTAATACACATGCACTGTTGTGTATTACAGTGCCGCAGTTGTGTTGCAGCTGGGAAGGGATGGCAGAGAAGAGCCCATTGGGATACAGAATCTTACATGTGATGTGGGCCTGGGTGAAGATGTAGCATGTGGCAGGAAGAGTCTGAAGGAAAATTGTCTCACCATGCCACATATACCTGAGTAGGAAAATTGTGAAATAGGGATCTGTCATTGGACAAGAAAAATGTGTCTGCCACCACAAAAGGCAGGAGTCAGCGATGGTTGGAGACTGAGGTGGATGGGCCCAGTTATGTTGCAAACCTGGGTAGATACATGTCGCCAATTCCAGCAGTACTACCATGTGTGGTAACACTTGACCCATAGCCCTTAATAACAGCCAGCCATGTCAGTCTATTGAATATATTCACACATATTGATGGTGTTGTAGGCACGTGAGAGTCAATGTATGACCTGGGTTATATCACTGTGTGGCATTAAGTTGAGTCAGAGGCACAAAGTGAGGAGTGGCAGGGGAGGCATGTACATGTACAAATGAGCGGGTCTGAGTCAAAGGATGTGTTAGACTATGCAGATACCCAACTCTGGTAATCATCAACTGTGGTTGGTGTCAGTGCTAGCAACCTACCTAATGTGACAGGGCCCATCCCTTCAGATT
Source organism: Triturus cristatus (assembly GCF_964204655.1). Lineage (NCBI taxonomy): Eukaryota > Metazoa > Chordata > Amphibia > Caudata > Salamandridae > Triturus > Triturus cristatus. Next base: position 61,323,832 of record NC_140580.1, on the reverse strand, counting down.
TGCTACACAGTGCCCACTGTGCACAAAGATGAAGTCAAATGCGTATCCAATCAAATTAATTGAGTAGCCACAAATAGGAAATCCATACTAAGTACATGATCTCACATATTCTTGCAGTGTAGCAAGGTTGGTCAGTGTGTAGAGTTGTGTAGGATATGTGCTACCATATCAACTCTTGTCCACATTAATGCACAATTTGAATGCAAGACAGCACAACAAGGCAGAGTGCCATAGTGTACATTGCAAAAGCCAGACAGAAGGATCATAACTAATTAATGATCATACTCACATCAACTGCGCACGATCAATGGGCTTAATTCTGGCCACGGGGAATGCAGGCACGCTAGGAATTAGGTGGAATGTGACCAGTAGTGGTGTTCATATGTTGAAACACAATCAGTATAGGCTTAATGAAAAAGATTGCAAATCATCTAGGCAGATATGGCGCTGAGGTCTTCTTATACGTCCAGGATTGGTAGACCCAGTGACAGGTGTAACTGTGTTGCAATATGTGTCATGAGACCAAAGGTCTGCCTTGTCAAAAGGGGCTTATTTACAAACCCTGTGCGCCACCGGAATGTCACTTTTGTTTCTGGTGGCGCACAGCGCTTAGCCATATCTACAAGATCATGGAAAGGCATGCTGCGTGGCTTTTCATGGCCTTGTAGATATGGAGGAAGATAAAGCAGCGCAAGTCGCTGCCTTGCCTTACTCTACATGAAAGAGGTGTTCCAGGGGTGTTGCTGTGGGTGTTCCCCCTCAAAACTCATGGAATTTGACACTGCCCCAGATTTAACAACATCAGGTAAACCGGGTACAGCGTCAAAACCTTGAGCCTCCTTACAACAGGCGTAACGAGGAGCAATGTTTACATTTGTTTTTTCCTCTTTCCACATGTGCTGCATTCTGCAGCATACATAGAACAAGGAAAATGCCTCTCCTGATTGTGTTTGCTTGCTAGTATCCATGGAAAGACTACCCACCAGAGCTGTGATTCCATTCACCCTTTACATTGACTGCATGATACTTATTGCAGTTCATGCTTGTGACCTTGAGTAACTACCTGCTAGTCTACATACACATAGGATTCACCAGATATAGTTTGATTTGATTTGATTTGAATTGTTATTTGTAAAGCGCGCGAATGCCGTGGCGTCTTGGCGCTAAAACTGTGAAATCTGGGTAAAGGCCATGTGAATGTGTCTTAGTTTTGCCCAAAAAGCCATGTTTTTAGATCCTTCCTAAATCGCACCCGATTTGGTTGACAGCGCAGAAGGTTTGGCATCTGGTTCCATAGTTTTGCTGCACAGAAGGATAGAGTATGTCCTTCCCATCTAGCCTTCCGTGTTTTTGGAACACTGACAAATCCTTCAGAGGACGATCTAAGCAGTCTCGCGGGGAGATATCTTGTAAAGAGTTTCCTAAAATCCCTGGATATACCACCATAGAGGGCTTTGTGTACCAGGCATAAAGCCTTGAAATTGGCCCTTTGACGGACTGGAAGCCAGTGAAGGGTTTTGACAGCCTCTGAGGTAGGATGACCCTTAGGAATATTCATAAGCAGTCTAGCTGCCATATTCTGCAGTGATTGGAGCTTCCTTTCCTGTGCTTTATCAATTCCTACAAAAAGAGCGTTGCAATAATCTAATTTGGATAAAAATAGTGCAACTACTATTGTTTTTTGAAGTTCAATTGCTAGAAATGGGAATATTTTCCTCAGAGTTTTTAAGAGGAAAGAGCAGGAGGACGTTAGTTGGTTAATATGGGCGGATAGCTTTAGTTGGTTGTCCAATGTTATCCCTAGACTTTTAGCCTTAGCAACGGGGGTGGGACATGCCCCCGCCTCCTTGGGCCACCAGCTAGAACTCCATACCGATGGCCCTTTACCAAATTCAAGGACCTCAGTTTTGTCAGTATTTCTTTTTAAGAAATTTGCGCTCATCCACTCCATAATGTCCATCAAGCATACATGGAAGCCGCTAGCTGCCATTTCAGACGGTTCCGCGACTGAAACAATGAGCTGTGAATCATCAGCATACATGATTATGGAAAGTCCATGTTTCCTGACCAAGTTGACTAACGGGGCAACATATATATTAAAAAGAGTTGGAGACAGAGCAGACCCCTGTGGGACCCCACATGGGAGGAGAAACGCTCCTGATTGCATATTCTCCCAGTGTATGTTCTGCTGTCTGGCCTCTAAAAAGGAGGCAAGTAGATTTAATGCAATGTCCTCTACCCCACTTTCTTTCAGCCGTTGCACCAGTACCAAATGGTTCACGGTGTCAAACGCCGCCGAGAGGTCTAGCAGAACCAAAATTGCTCTGCTGCCCTCATCTACTGCCTTTCGGATCTCTTCGGTTGCCAGCACCAATGCTGTCTCTGTTGAGTGACAAGGCCTAAATCCATGCTGAGTACAATCCAGTAGAGAGTTGTCTTCTAAATACTAGATTAACTCCTTATTTATGGCCCTTTCCAGGATCTTTGCTGGTAGTGGCAATCGGGAGATTGGTCGATAGTTTTTTGGTTCAAGTGGATCTGCGGTCGTTTTTTTTAAGATCGGTCTTATACAGGCTTTTTTCCAAACCTCGGGATACTTTCCTGTTGTTATCACTTGATTCAGGAGGGGAGTAAGATATTTGCTAATAGCCTTAGCGGCCAAATGGAAAACTGCAGGGGGGCAGGGATCGTTTGGAGAGCCAGATTTAATGGATGTTAGGAGATCGTTAACTTCCTCAGTGTTGAGCGTCGTAAAGCAGCCCAATCTGCTGTTAGTTGGCCAGACCTTTATGTTTGAAAAATTATCATCTAGCCTGCTGTTCACTGACTTTAATAGGTCGTCATATATTATTTGTACCTTATTTTGAAAGAAGACAGCCATTGTATTACAGAGGGCTTGGTCAGGCGTAAATTTTCCTGAATGTTGGGGAGTAGCCAATGTCTGTACCGTTTTAAACAGCTCTTTTGATGAGTGTGTGGCATCTTTTATTTTAGCCGTGAAATAGGTCCTTTTGGCTTTAATAATAGCCTGTTTTTATTCCTCCAGGCACTGATTATATAGTGATTTGTGCTCTTGGCTATAATCTTTGCGCCAGACTCTTTCTGTCCGTCTGCATTTCATTTTTATTATTTTAACCTCTGGGCTATACCATGGTGCCGTTGGCGTTTCTCTTCTATTAATTTTGTTGATTATGGGGGCCGTTTTATCTACAGCTGTTCTGATCCAATTATCAAATTGGCTGGCTGCTATATCGTTATCCTTACTTAGGATAAGTGGATCTGAACTTAATGCCTGTTCCAGGTCGGCCTTTTTTATCTTGTTCCATGGCCAAACCTGCGAGTTCCGAATAGGAAGAGGCTGAGGCAGTATATAATCTTTATTTGTTGTCTGGAAAATGATAGCTCTATGATCCGTCCAAGGCAGTGGTAGTGTTTTCATTAGTTTTCCACCTGCTTGATTTGTAAAAATCCGATCCAGGGTGTGGCCAGCCAGATGTGTGGGTTCCAGCACGATTTGGGAGAATCCATATGCTGTCAGGTTGTCTACCAGACTTGCTGTGTCTGGGTTAGTGTCTAACTCAAGATGATAGTTGAAATCTCCTATAATGTTAAGGTACTCATCGTCCAGGCTTGACTCTAAAACATTTAGGATAGCCTCTGAGAACACCTTTCTTGGTCCTGGTGGCCTATATATCAATAGTCCTTTAAATGAAAAGGAGTCGCTAAATTTAAAGGAGAACATTAGTGTCTCAGATGGAAGTGTAGTTATGACTTCATATCGCAACTTTAGATTATTATTGCTACCCCACCACCTCTGCCTTCTGTTCTATTGTGTTGTACCATTAAGTAACCGGGGGGGAGGGCTATATTCCAGTCTGGATCCGAGCTAGCGTCAGTCCATGTCTCGGTTAGAAAGGTGATGTCAGGGTTTTCTGTTTGAAGTAAACACTCCACTTGGTATTTGTGTTTTACAAGCGATCGAGTGTTTAGTAGCATGCAGGACACCGTTAGTGTTGCCTTCCTACTTATTTTGTCTTGCCTCCGATTGCCTTTACCTTCTAGCCTCTGAGGATGATATTGTTGCACATCTTGGCATCTTTTGACTCCGTGTCGGTATTTACGACCTGGTGCTAGTTTGGCAAGGACTTTCCTTTTGTTCCCTATGGAGGGTTAAAATGGTACCCACAACCCGTACATAGATATGTATTTATGTTCATGCCGTCCTCCCAGGCACTACAAATCATGCACTCACCAGGCTGTAGGTCCATCAGTTGTTTATAATTATATTTATGGATGGGGGCTGAACCAGGGGTCCTGGCGCTGGATGCGCTCCGGGCGCCAACGGGCGCAGACAGGCTTGCCTCTGGCGCGCCTTTGGCGCGCCTACGGCGCCCCCGCTGCGCGCGCCCGCTGCGCGGATGCTCCAACGCGCAATTTAACATGTTGGGATCGTAAGAGACTAGACCGCTGACCTCAAGAGTGCGGGCCCGCTCTGACGGGCGGCTCCGTAGGTCGCGATTTCAGTGTCTATACTTTGATTCAGTTCAAGTCAGTGCATGTTATTAAAGCCGGTAAAATTCAATGCAAAGCAGTCCCGTTTTTAAAATACACTTGATAATTAAAATCAGGCTTCGGATTTTAAAATTATTAAACTGAGTTTCCTTGCAGTTCACAGCTCATAATTCATTACTTAGGAAATGTGCAAAAATGCTATATCAAGGCAGCTCGTAGGATTCGATATTTGTGCAAATCACGCAATCATAGCAGCAACAACAATTAACACGCACACTAATGGCATCAGCCACGTTTCACAGGCTGCGTGGACGCTCCAGCACGCAATTTAACGTGTTGGGATCGTAAGAGACTAGACCGCTGACCTCAAGAGTACGGACTCGCTCTGACGGGCGGCACCGTATGTCGCGATTTCAGTGTCCATACTTGGATTCAGTTCAAGTCAGTGCATGTTATTAAAGCCGGTAAAATTCAATACAAAGCAGTCTCGTTTTTAAAATACACTTGATAATTAAAATCAGGCTTCGGATTTTAAAATTATTAAACTGAGTTTCCTTGCAGTTCACAGCTCATAATTCATTACTTAGGAAATGTGCAAAAATGCTATATCAAGGCAGCTCGTAGGATTCGATATTTGTGCAAATCACACAATCATAGCAGCAACAACAATTAACACGCACACCAATGGCATCAGCCACGTTTCACAGGCTGCCGGACGCTCCAGCGTGCAATTTAACGTGTTGGGATCGTAAGAGACTAGACCGCTGACCTCAAGAGTACGGGGTCGCTCTGACGGGCGGCACCGTAGGTTGCGATTTCAGTGTCTATACTTTGATTCAGTTCAAGTCAGTGCATGTTATTAAAGCCGGTAAAATTCAATACAAAGCAGTCCCGTTTTTAAAATTCACTTGATAATTAAAATCAGGCTTCGGATTTTAAAATGGTTAAACTGAGTTTCCTTGCAGTTCACAGCTCATAATTCATTACTTAGGAAATGTGCAAAAATGCTATATCAAGGCAGCTCGTAGGATTCGATATTTGTGCAAATCACGCAATCATAGCAGCAACAACAATTAACACGCACACCAATGGCATCAGCCACGTTTCACAGCAGACTGTGTAGCTTTGACTATGGCTCCATTGCACACATGTCCCTTTGGTGAGTAGTTAGTGTCTTTGGCTCACAAAATCCACCTTCTACTTAGTCCAGACTCGAACAGACATACAACACACAGGTTGAACTAAGAGCATTTATTTACATGAACAAATATTTAGTAGGATCACAGGCACAGTTCTTACGGCACAAAAACAATTGTTTCAACTACACAGACACCCTTGCACCATGGTGCAAGGGTGCCTGTGATGGCGCACAACTGCAAATTATGCGCCTGCTGAGAGGACAGGATTGCACTCTATCTTTTAAATACAGTGCATTCCTGCCCCTTAGAATTGGTGTAGGGCAGTACAGTAAGGAGCTTTGTGGCTCTGCCCTATGCCAATTTCTTGTAAATAAGCCCCACTGTGTTTTTATGAAGAATGCAGAGATACAGCCATCTGAAAGGCAACTAAAGTGCAACTTGGACTCTATACCTTCATGTAACAGACAACCTATGCATCAATGTTGTTTTCAAAGTAAAATATTAGCAAGTCAGATTGTCATTCAGATTAACTCATGTCAACATCTAACATAGATCACCATTAACATTTCTCTGTCTCATTTCAGAGGCTGTACCCACACCCCCTGACCAGCTGCCTGTCTGGGATGACTATCTATATGAGGATGACATGCTGCCAACCCTCGACCAAGACACCCTCCGTCATATCCTGGCCTCCTTTGATACACCATCTCCAGTTGCGAGAAAGGCAGACAGCATTGTGGGGTCTCTAGAGGATCCACCCATCACCCAACAAACACCACCTGCTAGTCCACCTACAGCCCTGGACTCCAAGAACCCCAAAGTTGAATTCCAACATTGTGCGGTAGGAATCCAGTGGGAGTTACTAGATGTGGTGTGGGCGGGGGTGCAGACCATGGCGGGCATCCTAGAGGCAGTCCGTGGGTGTCTCAGTCCAAATAAAGACACCTCGGCCACTATAAGAGGCACCCAACCTCCGGTCTATGGACTAAAACAGTCCCTGGCTGACATCGCTGGTGTCATGAGGCAGAGGCATGAACAACTGCCCTGCCAACATGGCACAAGTGAGGTTTCCAAATAGCTGGGGGTCATCTGCAACATCCTGGAGTCCATGGATTGAAAGCAGAACACATACATCACAATTATGGGTGCCTACCACCATGATGTTACTGCTGTGCTGGCAAACCAGAAGGTCCTTCTCAGTGCATTGGTGCTTCACTTGTTGGCACAGAGAAATGCTGCTGCCAACGGGCTCCACATCTTCAGCCCCTGATGTGTGTGTGCCTCTGTTGCCTATGGCACCTACAATATCCCCTTCACTTGTAGCACCACACACGTCAGAGTAGGAAGAGGTGGACGTCAGCACTTTGCGATGTAAATCTGCCCTTGTAGCATTTCTCTGTGACAGATTGCCAGTTTCCCCTTTGCTCAGTGCTGATGATCATGCCAGTATACTTCCCAACTCGTACTCTCCTCAATTTGCTGTCACACCTGTTGATCTCACCCATTTGTGGACTGTCAATGTGGCCTACCTTCCCTATGGGCAATTTGTTCATCCTCTTCCGCACATGTCCAATACCGTGCCTTCCCTCATGGACTCTGGACGTCCATTGGCTCAAAAAAGGTTTTCAGGATGTTGCCGTAAGAACTGTGCCTGTGAAACTACTAAATATTTGTACATGTAAAAAAATGCTCTTACTTCAACCTGTTTGTTGTATGTCTGTTGGAGTCTGGACTAAGTAGAAGATGGTTGATTTTGTGAGCCAAAGACACTAACTACTCACCAAAGCGACATGTGTGTAATAGAGCCATGGTCAAAGCTACACAGGCTGAGGGAACTATATTTGGTGAACCCTATGTGCATGTAGACTAGCAGGTAGTTACTCAAGGTCACAAGCATGAAGTATCATGTAGTCAATGTAAAGGGTGAATGGAATCACAGCACTGGTGGGTAGTCTTTCCATGGGTACCAGCAAGCAAACAACAGTACTGTGACAAGCAAATGATGCAAGGGTGTGTGTAAGGGGCTGACATCAGTGTGTTAGCCCCAATCTCCTCGATTAGTGACAATGGTTATACATCACCATCCCTCCAATGTGTGTCACTTGAAACACACACACACGCACACACACGCACACACACACACACACACACACACACACACACACAGCAACAGCATGGGATGACCTGTTTTAGCCTGTCTATCCATTGACATTCAGATTGCCTCTTCCATAGGTCTTTCCCCTAGTCACACATGTCTACAAACACTGTTAGCAAATACTAATGCATGTATTAAACCTAAAAAGATATGCCAACCCTTTTACAGTAAATCATATGGTAGACTGTAGGTAGAAAAGAATGATATTTATTGTAATTATGAAACTTAATCTACTTAAAAGGACCTAAGACCTAAACTACACTGATTTACTAATCTAACTTAAACTACACCTAAGGTAAACTATGCTGCCTAAACTACACTAGCTTATCCTAACAAAATATCAAAAACTAGCTTACCTTACCCAATCTTACTCTACACATATAGCACAACATGTTAAACATCAACCCCCACTCCCTTAATACACATTTTCATACAAAAACAACATAGACTATACCTATACACAAACTACCTAAACATACAAACCTAAACAAAGATATATATATTTTTTCTTTTTTTCTTTCTTTATGCAAACACATATCCTAAACATCAACCCCCACTCACTAAATAACTTAGACACCCTATACCTATTTAATTAACCCACCCCAACTAAACTATTACAACTACATTACCTAACCCAATCAATGCCTACACTATGCCTAAACAATGCTATAAAAACAGTAGAATAAAACCAAAACTTAAAACATTGCTCAAAGGGTCCCTGTGGCATATAATTGCTCCTCAATTCTGTCCACAGCCTGCTGCGGAGTTTGTAATAACTGTATTGCTGTGTCTACCTTGTGTTCGAGGTTGGCCACCCTGAGCTTCAGGTTGGACATTTCCTTCATCATGAGGTGCTTGGCATGGGGTCTGAGGCACCTCCCTGTTGCGCCGCAACATCATGGCGTGGCTCTGGCACGACATGTGTGGTTGGGCCCTGGGATGTAATGTGCCAAGTGCTGCCTGCCCTCTCTTCTGCAAACTGTCTGGCCATCCCACAATATATCTTGGCCATGAGGCGGATGGACCTGAAATGGTCTTTATGGAAGAGGTGGTGTTTTTGCTGCTCAGGGGTCATGTTGTCTGTTGGAGCAGAATGAAAATCTATCAGACGAAGCTTAAGTAGGAACTGTGCCAATCATCATAATGCTTAATTTATTATCAAACATCACATGTGGCATCGCCAAAATGCAATAATCATCAGGAAGGATTAAGTGACCATCCATCTACAAATACATTTTCTTCTTCAATTTGTAACAAGGCCACAGGTGTTGCAAATGTTGGCTATTACTCTTGCATGTATGCCCAAATCTAGGTATAACCATGTCAATACAGAGTATGCATAAGATCAATGCTCTTGTGTACACATGGTATGGTACACATGTTTTATTTTTCACAAGAGGAGGGGCGGTAGGGCTTTTATTCCAGGTCCAGCATACGTGCCCATGGCAATGTACAAAGAAGAGGGTATGCAGTTCCTAAGGGTGTGGAGATACACAGAATCAGCTGTACACTAGGTTTTGTGGACAGGGTCAAGATGTGTACCCTGCAATAGGAGGTGAGAGGGGGAAGCCCCTCTTCGGAACTAGGGCCCTAACACTCCCAGCCAGTTAGGTGTCATACTTCATCATATGGGCCTGCTCCTCGTCAGGCCGGCACTGCAATGCCCGATGGGCACCCAATATGGGGCTCTTTATTGGAGATCTTTTGTTCCTGCTGTTTGGTGCAGTGGGGGTGAGGGGCCTAAATGTTGTAGATGTTGTGCAAGTAAAGAAAAAAGGGTGGTTAAAACAGGTCAGTTAGTCCTAGAACTGACTTTGTTCTGGAAGGTAAACTGCCTGATTAAAAATAGGGAGTGGCGGATATCTAGGAGCTATGTGTCTAGATGTTTACGCCCTACTCTCAATAGGTCGATATGTTTCTTGCCTTTTTTGTCATGAGGATCATTGGCAATTCATCAGGACCAGAGAAAAATACTAACCACACATTGTGGGGAGGGAATCCTACCCCCCATGTTATAGTACAGTGGGTAATAGCCCACAGTCGTCAAGGAACCTACAGGCCAAAGTAACTTTGCCGCATCAGTGTCCGGCGTGTTAAAAGGACACCAACAGTTAGTGTCCGGCACTCCAGTAAATGCGCACCGAGTGACCTACCCTCGCCGCCGTATGATCCCATTAATCAATCATATGTATCCCTTCTGCAACCTGCAATGTGCTTGATTCAATTGCCATAAATCGAGGTAAGATGAGCAATGTCTGGCATGTGCACGTATTATGTCTCAATACTATGTCCCTGATATGGCAAGAACATAACTCCCAACACAGTTCTACATAGACTTACTAGGTTTCTGGTTTTGGAAATATGAATGGAAGCTGGCTAGCTAACTCACATCAAACAGAGATGATGGATACATCTCTGAAATTGAGTAATGTGAACACCTGGCAGACTATGCCATGGCTAATCAGATGCAGGCAAAGTAATAGCTTGTGTCCCTCTACCTACTGTCTGTCCCTACATGTCAGCTATTAATGTCACTTTGCTGCACATCATCACTCAGCATATTCATGTGATGTGTGTGCGCATGCATGCTGAACATCTCATATGCACAAGTATCTTATGATGTAACTAGCATGTGTTAGACAAAGTGTAAGCGTGTGTGAATAACCTTTGGCAAGTCGTTATGGGTAACACCACCAGAAGGTTGATTGTGCAATGAACTGCTGGCTGACAAAGCTGTGCAGACATTCCTCTGCTCAAACACACCTTGGCATTTCTGACAAGTAGACAGCGCAAAGTTATGTATATGTAGTGAATAAATAGAAACAAAAAGAGAGCGAGGAAAAAGAAAAACTTGTCCTCTTCCCCAATGACTTTGGCAAAACAAAATGGACAAGTTTTTGATGATTCAGAGCAAACTTTTTTTGCTATCACTTTGAAGTAAACGTGAAAGGAGAGAGCACAACTGCTGTGAAAGAAACCCCTAACCCACCTACCTAGTAGGTGGCATGCTTCATCATCGGGGCCCAACTGGATTTCCTAATACAATCCAGTTGTGCTACAACGCCTGGATTACAGCTGAACAAGCGGACCCGATCGTCGTCCTAGGTACCTCGGACCTTACTTTCCCTGACAACTTGTCCATTTTGTTTTGCCTATGTAGTGAATAATGCAATTGGGGCATTAGATGGCATGAGTGAGGCCTTCAACTGCATTACCATGTGAAGAATGCTGACATCTGGGCCAGCTACACTTATTCATTCTGTCTTCACTGAGTTGTGGATCCTCACATCCTGTATGGACTAGCCTTACAAAATGTACATAGAATGCAATGTGGACAACTACAGTAGCATTGTGCATCTGATAGGCATAGGGAAGGTTAACCATCCCAAGACATGCTCACCTATAAACTCACAACCATATACTTTAACAGACTATGTCATTTTGGTCATAGCTCCTCAGTCACCCCATCTATCATTTGTGCCTACACAGATTGCTCATACATTTACCTTGGCATTAGTCAGAAGCTAATACACTTGCCACTTTTTAATATATGATACACTATATCTGGAACAAATGTTTTCATTGGAATTGAGATGACCGTTGAAAACACAACACAACACCATTCATGTGACACTCACTCATAGCATCCTGATCCTTGAAACTCTCCAACTCACTCATTGTGTAGGGTTCTCGTCCACCTACAAGACATAACATGGTACATTGTACTATGAATGTAGAATTTCCACTTGGACAATACCACTGAAACCAACACCACCGACCTCCTGGAAAGATTGGACAACATCAGCCTCAAGCAGCAGGTCACCGACCCAACACACAAACCAGGACACACACAGGACCCCATCTTCACATCCAGTAACAGAATCAGATACAGCCACACCTCAGAACTCACCTGTTTAGACGATTCCAACATACATGTATTACAAAAAACTTCAAACCACAGCTGACCACAGGTTCAGCACATCAATCCCTGTTACACAATTATAAGAGTCCTGTTCATTTCGCCTTTGAAGCCCGCCGCAGTTGGGCTTCACTGGAATCCAGACAAGAAGGTTTTAGATCATGGAAGGTGCACCAGGAAAGAAGTCACAATCTTTTAAGCAAGTCCTTTAAGTTTCTTTTATTCTTGTTTGTAAAACAAGTGATAAGGCATCAGCCTTATCGCTAATTCTATCATACACTTCACCCTCGCCGGACCTCAACGCATCACCCCCAACCACTACAGCGCCCCTTACCGCAGCTGGACCAAGGTCACTCAGTAACAATGGACCAACGCCCTCAGCATCACACAGCCCAACGTCACCACCAACTTTGCCCAGACAGTAGAGAACTTCAACGTCTGGATCAAGCACCTCTGACCGAGTCGCTTCCACCAAACTAGCCAAAATGTACAGACTGACTAAACGTGCCAGTAGGTACACGCCAAAACTAAGCACATCAAAGCGCAGGTGCAAACAACTGGAAAGAAGATGTTGCACCACAAGAACCCACACTGACCGTGCACCCTTCAAAGCAGCCCTCGATGATTACCACGCCAACTCAAAGCCTCAAAAAAGGAGGGCCATACCCACTGGATTGAGACCAGTGCCAATTGAACCAAGGAACTCTTCACCATTGTCAGAAAGTTCACCTGCCCGTCAGCCATCGCAAACTCGATCCCCTCCTCTCAGGAAATCTGTGATGCCCTTGCCAACCACTTCCACAACAAGATAGCAACCATCTACAGAAACTTCTCTCCCCAACCCTCCGACCCCCTTAGCTTACCATCCACCACCATTGTCGATCCTATGCTCACCACTTGGGAACAGCTCAGCACACCTAACACAACCACCCTCATGAACTCCAGCCACTCAGAAGCACCCACTGACCTGTGCAGCCACCTTGGGGGAGACGAGGTCAGCCATCCACCCACAACCATCCTCAACATCTTCATAACCACAGCCACCTTTCCCGATGCCTGGAAACATGCAGAGGTCAGACCCCCCTCAAACAACTGTTGGCAGATCCCATTGAGCTCCAAAACTACCATCCTATCTCCCTGCTCCCATTCTCTGCCAAAGTCCTGGAGAAGGCCATCAACGGGCAACTCTCCGAAAACCTTGAGAGAAACAACCCACGGTACTCCTCCCGATCAGGCTTCAGAGCCAACCACCGATTCAAACGCCGAACGAGGAGCTGTATCTCCCACGCCCTCGCTGCCACCTGGATTCAGTCCACCCTGCCACGCAGGATTATCCACCAATCTTCACTACGGACCCCCTCATTCCCCGCCAATGTTCTACCCCTGACTCGGCATTTATTCACAGATCGCTCAATCATTGACGAGATAGTCCCTACCAATTTGGATTACTGGTGTGTTCTTCGCCTCTCCTCCCAGAATTGTTCTAATTGACGCGATCCATCCCTTGCTGGCACATCTAGATCTCGTTTTTGCCAACACAGATTTGTTCTATTTGACGCGATCCACCCCTTGCTGGCACATCCTGATCTCATTTGTGCCAATACAGCACCGTCTTTTAACTAAACAACCCGGTCCTGAAGTTGATCCTGAATCAGAGGATCGAAACGCCGTCGACCATTCAGCGCAAATAATAGCGCATTGTCTCTATTGTGGTTCTTCCCAAATGATTTCCTTTAGTGCAAATACTTATTTCATTCACTACTTGAACCATAATACACTCACTGTATATATTCTGTCACTATTGTTTTGTTGCGCCGTTTTCCGCTTATTCCACAATTGTCACTTGCGTCTTTGTGTGTCACTTACACATTCAGCACCAAGTCCAATTCGGGTTGTGTTCACTTGCAATTGTTGCCTACAGTGCTGTTACAACTGTAAATTGCCTTAATTCATTCTTATGAATATAAACATTTGATGCCTAGTGCATTTTTCAAATTGATTGTTTTGCCCGAGTCTCCCTTTCTCTTCCTTGCTAATGTCATGTACATGCATTTATAATCGTCCTGTTTAATCATACCAGTTGAGAACTGTTGTCCATTATCTCTTATACCTACCCACATCTCAACATGGTATATGTGTTATACTCCTGTTCATATATACAAAATCAGAGCCAACCACAGCACAGAAACAGCCCTGACCGCCACAACTGACAACATCCGCACCCTAATTCACAAAGGAGAATCAGACGCCCTGATCCTCCTAGAACTCTCTGCAGCATTCAACACCATCTCCCACCTCACACTCATCAAACGACTACATCGGATTGAAATCACAAACAATGTGCTAAGATGGATTGCATACTTCCTCATGGGACAGACCCAGAGAGCCCGCCTCACTCCCTTCACCTCGCAACCCAAACACACCATCTGTGGCATACCCCAAGGCTCATCACACAGCCCTACCCTCTTCAACATCTATATGACACCCCTTGCAGACATCGTCAGTTCACATGACATCAACATCATATCCTATGTCAACGATACCCAGCTCATTCTTTTGCTCTAAGCGGACTCCACCACGACAAACACCAACTTTCACAGCTGAATGAAGAACGTCTCAGCCTGGATGAAAGACTGCCTCAATCTCAACATGAACAAAACTGAAGTTCTGATCTTCGGCAGACACACCGCCCTCTGGAATGACTCCTGGTGGCTGTTGAAGCGCAGACCCACCCCATGCCAAAAGACCATGCCCACAACCTCGGCATCATCCTGGACAACAACCTTTCAGGTCAGGACAAACCTGTGTCTTCAGCCTGCTTCCAAACACTCTGCATGTTCCGCAAAGCCTTCAACACACTCAGCAGGCACCACAAACTTGCTCATACAAAGACTCCAGACGATCCAGGACCCAGCTGCCAGACTGATCCTCAACCTGCCCAAGAGGACTCACATAACCCAGCAGCTAAAGGACCTCCACTAGCTCACTGTCCAGAAAAGATGTAATTTCAAGCTTCTGACCCACGCCTGCAAAACCCTCCATGACCAAGGACCTGCCTACCTGAACCGCCACCTGCTTTACACCGACCTACCAGGAATCTCCGCTCCGCACACCTCGGCCGAGCACAGATACCACATATCTGCCGCTGCTACTCCAGAGGACACTCCATCTCCCACCTCACTGCCAAAGCCTGGACCACCCTCCCCCTCTATCTCTGCACCTCCCCGTCCCTGACCCACTTCAGGAAGGGACTTAAGACCTGGCTCTTTGATTTATGCCTGCCGCACAGCTCTTGGATACCCTATCGGGTGATAAGGTGCGTTATACACATACAACCTAATTGAGCGGTTCTTATTGTCTAGGTTTCACCTTGATTTTTTTCCATTTGTTAATTGCCGTTCTGAAAGGGTGCAGCAGAGGACAGGTTTTAGCACCCTGTGGCTGCGACAATGTGTCTCCACAGCATCTGCTACACTTCATGTTCCTCTGCAAATTCTATGAAGTACCACGGCGACATTTTTTACTCCCACTTTTAAAGAGGCTTAACTTTAACCAGGTTCGCCCAGCACTTTTACATCTGCAGCTGTTGAAACCAGACTGCATATTTTTCATTGTAGGCTATTTAAAATCTCTGGTGAGAACCAGGGCTTGCCTGGAATATTAGCTATTTTTAGGGGGAGGAGGTACTCACAGTTTTAAGGTATGCGTGTTCTCCTTTTTAACTACAGAAATATATATGTTATCTATTTATTGTATTTGTTATTATTACCCGCTACCTTTGGTGAGAACATGGGCTCGTTTTGAACCTCCGCTATCTCAGTGGGAGATGTTACTTCTTCTTTTGTTACAAACTCTCGGTCCATGTGTCTCTGCCCCCTGTAAATTATACATATCTCCTGTTTTTATAGCTATGAATTGTAAAATTTTAATGTACTTCTCTTATGAGATGTGTATATATTGCAACTTTTATGGTTTTTACATTGTAAAACCGAATAAAGTTTATAAATGAATGAATGATTGATTGATTGATAGAACACATACACTGTGGACATGAGAAGCACAGGACATTGAGTTAGCAATTTTCTATGTAAGTCTGTACTTTGAACAATAAGCATATGGCACAATTGACATAGCTTAATGATACACATAGGTAAGGCAGTTTGAAGAATAACAGATATGATGTGCATAATCATGAATCTGGTGCCCACATTGCGGAAAAAGTATAAATACATCAGTACTTATGAAATGACACAAGGGTGCCTGCCTTTCATGGGTCTGTTAGCCAAATAATTTGACATTCCACAATCTGCAAGGTGTTAATTACATTAGCCGTGCCTTTCTCATATCTTTACACTTTCATGACACTGATATACACATCAGACAGTAGCCATGCTTGTTCTTTGCCTTCACTGAGCTCAGTACCTGATAATGCTGCACAATAAATAGGCATTGTCCATCCATGCCCTGTACAGGCACAATAAGAATTGGTAACATCTGCCCACCATCATATATGAGAAATGTTAAGATGTGCCCAAAACAGCCCGTCAGGCATTTCGAGACAAATAAATGTGTGTGGGTTCACTTGTAACATACATTGAGCCTCATTTACAAGAGGCTTGCGCCACTGGAGCACCACTTTCAGTAAATGCTTCTGTGGCTCAGCCCTCTCAATCATATCTATGAGGCAATGTATAGCCACCATGCATGGCTTAGCATGGCTTCATAGGTATGGAGTAAGGCAAGGCAGAGCAAAGCACATATGTGTTGGGGTGGCTTTCACTCTATAACACTCATGGGTCTTGACACATTCTCTGATTCACAAGAATCTGTAAACATAGGAAGGCATCATACCTGCGGGCCTCCCCAGGGAAGGCGTAAAAAGGAGAAGCATCTTTATTTCTCAATTTGTATGAAAAGCCCCCTTTGATCGTTTTAGTGCAAGAAGGTGGCCCTTCCTGCATAAAGCAGTTAGGCCAACAAAGCAGGCACAGTCTGCATTTGTGAAAGGCACCAATTTGTGCACCTACGCAGGCAGAATGCCCCATATGCCATTAATACAGTTGTATATTGCAACCACACAGTCCCCAACCAAGCATGCCTGCGCAATGCGGTCATGACAACGACTGCGTCTTCACCACGCATGCCTTTACCACAGATGCCTTTACAACAAATGTAGTTGTAATGGCCTATTTGGTAAAGGCATATACATGGTTAAGGTTCTGCCCTTAGCCCCCAGTCCCCGCCTCAATTCTAAAAGCAGACCACAGCCCTAATTACTAAGCCCACCCACGCCCTTAAAACCCCCCTTTGCCCTCAGCCCTAAACTTGACCCCCATCCTAAGCCCTAAATCCTTCACCCCAGAACTCGACCCCAGCCCCCTACTGCCCTGAGCCCTAAAACCTTCACCCAGAACTCGACTCGACCCCCCTGCCCTAAGCCCTAAATCCTTCACCTCAGAATTCGACCCAACCCCTGACCTGAGCCCTAAAACCTTCACACCAGAACTCGCCCCCCGAGCTCTAAAACCGGCCTCCCCATCATTTAAAGTATATAATAAAATGATTGTACAAAACCACATTTTCTGTCCTTTCCTCATCTGGGCAGGAAGTGCCCTCCAACCCTCAGCCCAGTGTAACCCTCCGCCCGAGTCCACGCACGTCTAAACCACGCATATGCGTGGTAAAGGCATATGCATGGTTTAGACATGTATGGTTCCTCCTGCGTTGTTAAGCTACCCATTGTTTAGATTGTGTAGTTTAGGCTGTTTCCCCAGTAATACAGGCCAGTCTTGCCCTTTCCGTTTGTCACAGGGCAGCGCAACAAAAAACCTTGTGGAACTGCCCTGCACCAAAAATAAGGAAATGAGGACCACAGAGTTTGACACACACATTTGTGTGTCAGTGATTACCTGGAATGCCCGGTGACAACACTACCTGCTTAGTGCTGGTCAGGCAAAGAGCGTTACAACAAACAAATGATGGACGGAATGCTGACAATGCATACATTCTCCCCCAGTCAAGAGATCTGGGTTAAATCCATCGTTCTTTTGCCCACTACACCACCCCAGTTTAGACATGGCCATATGCAAATCAGTCTTGACTCTGTGCCTCATGGGAACAGTCCAGCCCGAACTGCCAAGCCATGTCTTCCCTGGACCGGAATCAAGCATCCTAGGATCGGTTTCTGGCTATCAGCCGTCATCAGCCAGGATAGCTTGACTCCAGTGGCGTAGTGAGCACGGGTCCCACGTCTGGGAATACCCATCCCACTTAGGGCGAAAAGCGTTACAACAAACAAATGATGGAAGGAATGCTGACAATGCATACATTCTCCCCCAGTCAAGAGATCTGGGTTAAATCAATCGTTCTTTTGCCCACTACACCACCCCAGTTTAGACATGGCCATATGCAAATCAGGCTTGACCCTGTGCCTCATGGGAACAGTCCAGCCCGAACTGCCAAGCCATGTCTTCCCTGGACCGGAATCAAGCATCCTAGGACCGGATTCTGGCTATCAGCCGTCATCAGCCAGGATAGCTTGACTCCAGTGGCGTAGCGAGCACGGGTCCCACGTCTGGGAATATCCATCCCACTTAGGGCGAAAAGCGTTACAACAAACAAATGATGGACGGAATGCTGACAATGCATACATTCTCCCCCAGTCAAGAGATCTGGGTTAAATCCATCGTTCTTTTGCCCACTACACCACCCCAGTTTAGACATGGCCATATGCAAATCAGTCTTGACCCTGTGCCTCATGGGAACAGTCCAGCCCGAACTGCCAAGCCATGTCTTCCCTGGACCGGAATCAAGCATCCTAGGACCGGTTTCTGGCTATCAGCCGTCATCAGCCAGGATAGTTTGACTCCAGTGGCGTAGTGAGCACGGGTCCCACGTCTGGGAATACCCATCCCACTTAGGGCGAAAAGCGTTACAACAAACAAACAAATGATGGACGGAATGCTGACAATGCATACATTCTCCCCCAGTCAAGAGATCTGGGTTAAATCCATCATTCTTTTGCCCACTACACCACCCCAGTTTAGACATGGCCATATGCAAATCAGTCTTGACCCTGTGCCTCATGGGAACAGTCCAGCCCGAACTGCCAAGCCATGTCTTCCCTGGACCAGAATCAAGCATCCTAGGACCGTTTTCTGGCTATCAGCCGTCATCAGGTAGGATAGCTTGACTCCAGTGGCGTAGTGAGCATGGGTCCCACGTCTGGGAATACCCATCCCACTTAGGGCGAAAAGCGTTACAACAAACAAATGATGGACGGAATGCTGACAATGCATACATTCTCCCCCAGTCAAGAGATCTGGGTTACATCCATCGTTCTTTGCCCACTACACCCCCCCAGTTTAGACATGGCCATATGCAAATCAGTCTTGACCCTGTGCCTGGCTGAAGACGGCTGAAATGCCAGAAACCGGTCCTAGGAAGCTTGTTTCCGGTCCAGGGAAGGCATGGCTTGGCAGTTCGGGCTGGACTGTTCCCATGAGGCACAGGGTCAGACTGATTTGCATATGGCCATGTCTGAACTGGGGTGGCAGAGTGGGCTAAAGAACGGTGATGGATCAAACCCAGATCTGTTGACTGGGTGTGAGTGTTTGATTGGTTCTGATGCTCCGTCCATCACCACCCCCTTTTGTACCGCTTTGTTCGCCATAAGTTGGCAGGGTATGCTCAGACGTGAGTCCCTTGCTCACTTTGCCACTGGATTCAAGCAAGCCTGGCTGAAGACGGCTGAAATGCCAGAAACCGGTCCTAGGAAGCTTGTTTCCGGTCCAGGGAAGGCATGGCTTGGCAGTTCGGGCTGGACTGTTCCCATGAGGCACAGGATCAGACTGATTTGCATATGGTCATGTCTGAACTGGGGTGGCAGAGTGGGCTAAAGAACGGTGATGGATCAAACCCAGATCTGTTGACTGGGTGTGAGTGTTTGATTGTTTCTGATGCTCCGTCCATCACCACCCCCTTTTGTACCGCTTTGTTCGCCATAAGTTGGCAGGGTATGCTCAGATGTGAGTCCCTTGCTCACTTTGCCACTGGATTCAAGCAAGCCTGGCTGAAGACGGCTGAAATGCCAGAAACCGGTCCTAGGAAGCTTGTTTCCGGTCCAGGGAAGGCATGGCTTGGCAGTTTGGGCTGGACTGTTCCCATGAGGCACAGGGTCAGACTGATTTGCATATGGCCATGTCTGAACTGGGGTGGCAGAGTGGGCTAAAGAACGGTGATGGATCAAACCCAGATCTGTTGACTGGGTGTGAGTGTTTGATTGGTTCTGATGCTCCGTCCATCACCCCCCCCTTTTGTACCGCTTTGTTCGCCATAAGTTGGCAGGGTATGCTCAGACGTGAGTCCCTTGCTCACTTTGCCACTGGATTCAAGCAAGCCTGGCTGAAGACGGCTGAAATGCCAGAAACTGGTCCTAGGAAGCTTGTTTCCGGTCCAGGGAAGGCATGGCTTGGCAGTTCGGGCTGGACTGTTCCCATGAGGCACAGGGTCAGACTGATTTGCATATGGCCATGTCTGAACTGGGGGGGCAGAGTGGGCTAAAGAACGGTGATGGATCAAACCCAGATCTGTTGACTGGGTGTGAGTGTTTGATTGGTTCTGATGCTCCGTCCATCTCCACCCCCTTTTGTACCGCTTTGTTCGCCATAAGTTGGCAGGGTATGCTCAGACGTGAGTCCCTTGCTCACTTTGCCACTGGATTCAAGCAAGCCTGGCTGAAGACGGCTGAAATGCCAGAAACCGGTCCTAGGAAGCTTGTTTCCGGTCCAGGGAAGGCATGGCTTGGCAGTTCGGGCTGGACTGTTCCCATGAGGCACAGGGTCAGACTGATTTGCATATGGCCATGTCTGAACTGGGGTGGCAGAGTGGGCTAAAGAACGGTGATGGATCAAACCCAAATCTGTTGACTGGGTGTGAGTGTTTGATTGGTTCTGATGCTCCGTCCATCACCACCCCCTTTTGTACCGCTTTGTTCGCCATAAGTTGGCAGGGTATGCTCAGACGTGAGTCCCTTGCTCACTTTGCCACTGGATTCAAGCAAGCCTGGCTGAAGACGGCTGAAATGCCAGAAACCGGTCCTAGGAAGCTTGTTTCCAGTCCAGGGAAGGCATGGCTTGGCAGTTCAGGCTGGACTGTTCCCATGAGGCACAGGGTCAGACTGATTTGCATATGGCCATGTCTGAACTGGGGTGGCAGAGTGGGCTAAAGAACGGTGATGGATCAAACCCAGATCTGTTGACTGGGTGTGAGTGTTTGATTGGTTCTGATGCTCCGTCCATCACCACCCCCTTTTGTACCGCTTTGTTCGCCATAAGTTGGCAGGGTATGCTCAGACGTGAGTCCCTTGCTCACTTTGCCACTGGATTCAAGCAAGCCTGGCTGAAGACGGCTGAAATGCCAGAAACCGGTCCTAGGAAGCTTGTTTCCGGTCCAGGGAAGGCATGGCTTGGCAGTTCGGGCTGGACTGTTCCCATGAGGCACAGGGTCAGACTGATTTGCATATGGCCATGTCTGAACTGGGGTGGCAGAGTGGGCTAAAGAACGGTGATGGATCAAACCCAGATCTGTTGACTGGGTGTGAGTGTTTGATTGGTTCTGATGCTCCGTCCATCACCACCCCCTTTTGTACCGCTTTGTTCGCCATAAGTTGGCAGGGTATGCTCAGACGTGAGTCCCTTGCTCACTTTGCCACTGGATTCAAGCAAGCCTGGCTGAAGACGGCTGAAATGCCAGAAACTGCTGCTAGGAAGCTTGTTTCCGGTCCAGGGAAGGCATGGCTTGGCAGTTCGGGCTGGACTGTTCCCATGAGGCACAGGGTCAGACTGATTTGCATATGGCCATGTCTGAACTGGGGTGGCAGAGTGGGCTAAAGAACGGTGATGGATCAAACCCAGATCTGTTGACTGGGTGTGAGTGTTTGATTGGTTCTGATGCTCCGTCCATCACCACCCCCTTTTGTACCTCTGCGGTCGGGCAAAGAAGCACCTCTGGGGCTGGCATGCACTACCTGGTCTGTGTGGGCTAAAGCCAGCCCAGGCTTAAACAACCTCTGTAGCATGCTACTTTTTAGCAACATATTTTTGCTTAGGAATGTCATTTTGATCCTAAAACATATGTGATTGCATAGTCATTGGATACATGTCATATATTGGCAAAGGAGAAACAGCTTTGAACTCACAAGCATATGTGTACTTACCAAAATCTCCATCCACTTGAACTACAAGGTGATCAAGGAGGTCAGTCTCACGACTGACCACATCAGCCCAGCAATGCTTGAGTTGATGCACTGTGTGGTCAACCTTGAAGATTTGTTTTATGTGCTGCTCTCACTGCATCTTTCTGTCCTGGGTTTTGTAGCCCTGGATAATGCGGCGACCAATGGCAATTATTTTTGGGAGTTAGTGGGATATTAGCCACAGGAATCCCCCAAACACGTGCTCTGACTTGTTGCGGGCCCCAAATAACTATTAACTACCTAAGAACACCAAACTACCCCTAATAATACAGTACCCCAAAAAGACAGACACCTGACAATACACTGGACTATACAAAACAAATAACAAGTACAAAAACAACCTTAGGAACACAACAGGCACCGCACAGACTTCAACAAGACACAAATACAGCTACACACTCTCCAGCAACCACATGACACAACCTCCAGCAAGCACAAACAAATAGAGTTTAAGAGAAAGTGAAATTAACTTAACACTTCCTTGTTTGCAGCATGGCAGAACCATTGCATCATCTCCAAGGTGGATGTATCACGTTTTCACCAAATCTGTCACTCTTTTTGATGCTTCCATGGAAAAACAGCCTAAGTAGGATTTGAAAACAATACATGACAATGCACAATGCTGTATGTTTCACGCCTCGTCTTGGATGTTTGACATCTGCCTAACGCGATGAGTGCAAAAACTTACTCATTACACTAATATGTCTTTTTTAAATGACGCAATGGGCCAAATATCTGATCTATAGGGTAGTGTACTGTGCAATGCATGTACAAAATTACAGGGATCACTGTATTGCCTATGAATAATAGAGGTGCCATGTTTTATGTCTTTGAATGTGTTGCATGTGTATGTTGACAGTGCGCATATGTGTCACTTCTTGCCTTCCTGGGGCCTTAATACACATAGGGCACACTTCCTCTGTTTGCACAATGGCACACCTTAGAAGAGGTGTGCAGGGCACAAACTGAGAAACTGCACCCTATCACATTGAATGCGCTTTACCCTGGGCTGCCACAAATTTGCACTGCCCTGGGGGCAGCACATTCAAGTGTAAAGAGGAGTGGCTTTAGGTAATCTGCGCCATGTTGCACAGTGCAGGCGGCAAGCTGTCTGCATATTTATGGGGGATTACAGATTCACTTGCAGGCAAGTGCAGTTAGTGGTTGCACCCATTTGCAAGGGGATGTCCGGGTGGGGCCATAGTACCCTCTTGCCCCCTCCAGGGGGCTGCCATCAAGAGGCACACTGTCAGTGCACCTCCTGACATCTTTTTTGCCAGTGGGCCCACATCTTTAATATGGCATAGACGCAGAGGCAAAGGGATTTCCTCATTTGCATGGGGCCACAGAAACTCTTTTGGTAATATATAGCTATATAAATATCATGAACCTTAGTAATACCGAACAGAATGGTGTTTGAGAAAAGTCCACAGAGTCTTTATTATAGAACAAATTTAACAAGCAATCATGAATCATTTGTTGCTGATGACTTAACCTGTGTGATTTTATCCGGATTTTCAAATGACCACCAGACTGCAGGTTAAACAAGGTTATGCCGTCTGACATTTTGGGGAGGAACTAGGGAGAGACACATCCTTTCATATTACAACTAGGCATGGCTAGCCAATGATGCTCCTTAATTGCAATAACCCTTTTACATGTACATCCCTCAAACTTGGCATCTGTCGTCTAAACTCACAGAAGGAGTGGTGGAAGAACTTTAATAACAGGACCTGCAGTTCTCATCTAGAGAAAGTTTTTATATTAGGTAAGTTGTCAGCTGTATAAATAGACACCGTCAAGTGTCACCGAGACACTACCTGGGATGGAGAACTCGTTAGCCGGTTTATGCTTTATCAATTCCAAATACTACAGGCATATATTAGCATGATCTCCTGCCACATTGAGTTTTTTGTGTGAGATGACAGATAAATTAGTAAACATTGACATGCAAAATAATAAATAATGGGCGTTTGAGGAACAAGCGCACTAACATTGTTCTGGGGCAAGCCTTTCTAGGCATATGGGCCCAATGCAGTACATGGGAGTCTCCATACATGCCAACATTTATAAACATGAAACAGGGAGATTTCAAACCAATAAACAGGGATATTAATGTTCCCCATTGACTTGCACTGAAGGGGGCACTTTGAGGCAGGAAGAAAACTAAAATGAAGCCACATTTGGTTTAAAAATTGGTAATCTCCCACCGAGTCAGTGCTGTTGGCATCTATGAGTATCTGCTAGTTGACTGAGCACAGTTTTATTGCAGCCCTAATAACAGGAGAACTTGCAGGAAGGGCTTCCGAAGTGTGTGGGCACACTGTAAAAATCTGCATGGCAGTTGCATGCCCACTGTTGGGTGGATCGGGACGGTCTTAACGTCAAAGTCTCTGAGGCAATCTGTCCCAAGAAACAAAATTCAAAACAGCATTTCAAAGTACAGTCAGTAAGAAATGACTGAGTCAAAAAAGCAGTTTGAGATCACAAATGTGAAAAAAACATGTAGGTTTATTAAATATTCAAGTACAATACAGAAATTAGAAAAATGCAGATGCAGCATAATCTCTTTTAAATGCAAAAAGTAATTTGCCATGAAGGCTATCAGTAACAGGAACAGTACAAAATAATAGGCAACATCAGACATAGATAAAATCTCAAACATGCAGCAAAATCAGTGAAAAAACATGCAGCATCCCCAGAATCAAGAGATTTATATAGTTTTTTTCTTCCATAGGAAAGTAAAGAATTTGCAAAGTCAAAATATTATGATCATTGCTCCAACAAATCATAAATTCTAATTTTAAAACATCACATAACGCTACTACCTTAACACTAACGCACTACATGAAGATTGATTGGCCCCTTCTGACCTAATGTCATCCGAAGGTGCCAGAACAAACTTGTTACATTAACAACAGAAGCATTTGTGAATGACTCTAATGGAGTGTGCTAGCAAGATTATCCTTAGAGGTTTCCTTCAGCGGGTTTGCCAGTTTCTGAAGAACAATATTCAGTTGCTGCTCCTCCGCTAAGGCGGAGAAGCATCCCCCACCGCTTTTTTGAAGTGACACAAAGAGAAAATAAAATGATAATAACTTGCGTTGTTATCATTTTACTTTTTCCTACTTCTGCCCACTTTGCGTTAGGAGGTGGGGGCAGGGGAGGAGTGGTAGCACCCTCCTAAAGCGTGCAGTGACTGCTGGGCTGGCCCCCTCGGTTCACCCTAAAACAGTCTTGCGGTTCACCCTAAAACAGTCTTGCGCACTTCGCATGTTCTCCTTGCAGACTGCATTACAGCCTATATGGAGGACATTCCCAGGCCCCAAGTCAGCGCCTGAGCGCCGAAACACGGCGCTCAATGCTGCTAAGGCAGCGTGGTGATTGGCTGACTGATCACCTAGGTGTGCTTCCGGTAAGGCCGAGCGAGGGAGTACTACGGAGGCGAGGAAGTGGCGAAAAGGTACGTTTTTTAAATTGTTATTCCCGCTTCCACCAGCGTCATCCCCTCCCTCCTGCCCCCGCCCCTCAACCTCCGATCAGTGCCAGCTGCCACTGACAATATTGTCATACAAACTATACAGTGCACATCTTGCTGCTTGTAGTGTAGAAATATAAACAAAGAATGACCAATATGATACGGCATCCATCTTAGACAACATTGCGTTTGGGCCTAACTGAGGCCTAGATAATCTAAGCCAGAAAAACGCTCTAAAATAAATCATAATGATTTTATTTCAATTTCAATAGCTCCATGTCAGTGCACATGTATACATTCAAATACAGAGCAACCAATATTAATTTACAATTGGATGTAAATGGGGAAAACGTCCCCATGTGAAACAGGTACCACCCACCCTTAAGCAACGAGCACAGCCAACTCCTTATGACAGGAAGGATCACCACATTGAAGAATACCTGAATTCACACAGCAGCTCACGCTCAGCCCTCCAGTGCTCCACATAGCAGTTCACGCTCAGACCTCCAGGGCTCCACAGAGCAGTTCACGCTCAGACCTCCAGTGCTCCACATAGCAGTTCACGCTCAGACCTCCAGTGCCCCACAGAGCAGCTCAGCTCAGCCCTCCAATGCTCCACAGGAGCAGCTTACGATCAGCCCTCCACAGAGCAGTTCACGCTCAGACCTCCAGTGCCCCACAGAGCAGCTAACGATCAGCCCTCCACAGAGCAGTTCAAGCTCAGACCTCCAGTGCCCCACAGGAGCAGCTAACGATCAGCCCTCCACAGAGCAGTTCACGCTCAGACCTCCAGTGCCCCACAGAGCACTCAGCTCAGCCCTCCAATGCTCCACAGGAGCAGTTTACGATCAACCCTCCACAGAGCAGTTCACGCTCAGACCTCCAGCGCCCCACAGAGCAGCTAATGATCAGTCCTCCACAGAGCAGCTAACCATCAGCCCTCCACAGAGCAGCTAACCATCAGCCCTCCACAGAGCAGCTAACGATCAGCCCTCCGCCGAGCAGCTCACGCTCTCCAGTGCCCCACAGGAGCAGCTAACGATCAGCCCTCCACAGAGCAGTTCACGCTCATCCCTCCAGTGCTCCACATAGCAGTTCACGCTCAGACCTCCAGTGCCCCACAGAGCAGCTCAGCTCCGTCCTCCAATGCTCCACAGGAGCAGCTTGCGATCAGCCCTCCACAGAGCAGTTCACGCTCAGACCTCCAGTGCCCCACAGATCAGCTAACGATCAGCCCTCCACAGAGCAGTTCAAGCTCAGACCTCCAGTGCCCCACAGGAGCAGCTAACGATCAGCCCTCCATAGAGTAGTTCCCGCTCAGACCTCCAGTGCCCCACAGGAGCAGCTAACGATCAGCCCTCCACAGAGCAGTTCACGCTCATACCTCCAGTGCCCCACAGAGCAGCTCAGCTCAGCCCTCCAATGCTCCACAGGAGCAGTTTACGATCAGCCCTCCACAGAGCAGTTCACGCTCAGACCTCCAGTGCCCCACAGAGCAGTTAACGATCAGTCCTCCACAGAGCAGCTAACGATCAGTCCTCCACAGAGCAGCTAACCATCAGCCCTCCACAGAGCAGCTAACGATCAGCCCTCCGCAGAGCAGCTCACGCTCTCCAGTGCCCCACAGGAGCAGCTAACGATCAGCCCCCCACAGAGCAGTTCACGCTCATCCCTCCAGTGCTCCACATAGCAGTTCACGCTCAGACCTCCAGTGCCCCACAGGAGCAGCTAACGCTCAGCCCTCCACAGAGCAATTTAAGCTCAGACCTCCAGTGCCCCACAGGAGCAGCTAACGATCAGCCCTCCACAGAGCAGTTCAAGCTCAGACCTTCAGTGCCCCACAGGAGCAGCTAACGATCAACCCTCCACAGAGCAGTTCAAGCTCAGACCTCCAGTGCCCCACAGGAGCAGCTAACGATCAACCCTCCACAGAGCAGTTCAAGCTCAGACCTCCAGTGCCCCACAGGAGCAGCTAACGCTCAGCCCTCCACAGAGCAGTTCACGCTCAGCCCTCCAGTGCCCCACAGGAGCAGCTAACGATCAGCCCTCCACAGAGCAGTTCAAGCTCAGACCTCCAGTGCCCCACAGGAGCAGCTAACGATCAACCCTCCACAGAGCAGCTAACTATCAGCCCTCCACAGAGCAGCTAACGATCAGCCCTCCACAGAGTAGCTCACGCTCTCCAGTGCCCCACAGGAGCAGCTAACGATCAGCCCTTCACAGAGCAGTTCACGCTCAGCCCTCCAGTGCTCCACATAGCAGTTCACGCTCAGCCCTCCAGTGCCCCACATAGCAGTTCACGCTCAGACCTCCAGTGCCCCATATAGCAGTTCACGCTCAGACCTCCAGTGCCCCACAGGAGCAGCTAACGCTCAGCCCTCCACAGAGCAGTTCAAGCTCAAACCTCCAGTGCCCCACAGGAGCAGCAAACGATCAGCCCTCCACAGAGCAGTTCAAGCTCAGACCTCCAGTGCCCCACAGGAGCAGCTAACGATCAACCCTCCACAGAGCAGTTCAAGCTCAGACCTCCAGTGCCCCACAGGAGCAGCTAACGATCAACCCTCCACAGAGCAGTTCAAGCTCAAACCTCCAGTGCCCCACAGGAGCAGCTAACGCTCAGCCCTCCACAGAGCAGTTCACGCTCAGCCCTCCAGTGCCCCACTGGAGCAGCTAACGATCAGCCCTCCACAGAGCAGTTCAAGCTCAGACCTCCAGTGCCCCACAGGAGCAGCTAACGATCAACCCTCCATAGAGCAGCTAACCATCAGCCCTCCACAGAGCAGCTAACGATCAGCCCTCCACAGAGTAGCTCACGCTCTCCAGTGCCCCACAGGAGCAGCTAACGATCAGCCCTTCACAGAGCAGTTCACGCTCAGCCCTCCAGTGCTCCACATAGCAGTTCACGCTCAGACCTCCAGTGCCCCACAGGAGCAGCTAACGATCAACCCTCCACAGAGCAGTT
This sequence comes from Triturus cristatus, assembly GCF_964204655.1. Classification (NCBI taxonomy): domain Eukaryota; kingdom Metazoa; phylum Chordata; class Amphibia; order Caudata; family Salamandridae; genus Triturus; species Triturus cristatus. The sequence goes on along the minus strand of NC_140580.1, from coordinate 61,295,412 downwards.
CACGCTCAGACCTCCAGTGCCCCACAGGAGCAGCTAACGATCAACCCTCCACAGAGCAGTTCACGCTCAGACCTCCAGTGCCCTACAGGAGCAGCTAACGATCAGCCCTCCACAGAGCAGCTAACGATCAGCCCTTCACAGAGCAGCTAACGATCAGCCCTCCACAGAGCAGCTAACGATCAGCCCTCTACAGAGCAGCTAACGATCAGCCCTCCACAGAGCAGCTAACGATCAGCCCTTCACAGAGCAGCTAACGATCAGCCCTCCACAGAGCAGCTAACGATCAGCCCTCCACAGAGCAGCTAACGATCAGCCCTCCACAGAGCAGCTAACGATCAGCCCTCCAGTGCTCTACAGAGCAGTTCACGCTCAGCCCTCCAGTGCCCCACAGGAGCAGCTCACATAAGGAGCCCCAGGGCTACGGCGTGCACAGAACAGCTCGTAAATGAAGCTTCCATATTGAAAAGAGCAGCTCTAAAACAGAGGCTTTTGTCTTCTGGAGAAAGCAAGTAGTGCGAAGCACATCTGAAATGGCTGCCATGCACTTTGTATCCAGCTAGGGTGGTCTTATTGACTGAGCACAGAGCAGAGAAAGTGAGAGGAGGCAGGAATCGGAGAGATTGCTCACAGCAGGGTGAGGAGACTACCAGCAGCTCAGTCTATCAGCTACTGCCAAAAGCTTTTCTAGTCAATCCTATGTCACTACACTTTCTTACCAATGATTAAGTATTATTTTACCTGTCTGGTTTCATTGTGAGCACTGAGTGGAAGAAAGTTTGTCTCTGCTCGGCAGAATCATGGAAGAAAAGCCTCCCATAATACTCATTTTCATCAGCTTTACACGTCTTTAAATAATAATCACATTCTGTAATATAATACTAAGTATCTGGAAACAAATATGTGCAAACGATAATAAAAGTTTAATGATAACAATCACCGCTGTTCATACAAATAGGAAAATATATATTGTATGACTCCATGCTTGCAAGACTGTTCCACTTGTATGTAAATGGTGTGTACTGCAGCCCTTTAGACAATTCACTACAAGCTGATAGGCTACATCAATATACTACTTTGCCTCTCATAACCCTCTAAATATGGTTCCTTAGATGGGGTGCATGGAATACTCACTATCGTGCAGAATCATCTTCTGGCCGATACTATTCACTATAATTCTGACCCAGATAGGGGTTGGTTTGAGAGAGGTAGGTAAGAGCAAATCCTTATGCACAACTGCAATATTTGTTCCAAGTTTCATATCTAATGTACATGTGTGAGAAGGTGGTTCTGACCACCTAATCCAGATGTTTTTTTTATTTTTTGATTGCCTGCTTTTTGATTTTTTTTACTGTGGGAGAGCCTCATAAACTGTGACTCATCCAAGGTAAACTCATGGTAAAATAGACTGAGCGTTTTTACCGCCAGTGTCTGCCTTTTAAGATAAGGCTGCTGTGACCCAGCAAGGGTAAGAGGCACTTGGCTGGTAACACGTGAGCTTGTGTGCGCACACACGTGTAAAGGTATGAGGGCTGCACGTGGGTGACTCCTGTCGTGAGCAGCCCAGGAACTATGCACAGGTAGGCTGGCGCAGAAGAGACTCTACAGGGTTGGGTATCGACCCGGGATAGACCTTATAATGTTGGTGTAAACAGATAGGGAAAGTCAGTGTGCTTTACTGTCTTGTCTGCAGTGTCCTTCCAGTATACACTATGAGGAAAACTGCCTTAGAGTGCAGCTCCTCTCCCCTTGGATCTACAGACACCTGAGTCATACCAAGGTACAGTGTAACCTGTCTGGAAAGAACAATCCTGGAAAGCCCAAAGTCATAACTGTACAGCTTATGGGTCATTCAGGAATGTCATGTGTCTCCAGCTCAGCCCAGTATCAGCGCCCAGGCCTGTTGTCACCGTGCTGGGCTGGGTTAATTACTTTTCCCTCCAGCCGCAGGAACAAAGGCCTCCCCCACAAAGGGAACAATTAACCTTGATTAGGTCAGCCCCTGTAGAGGAAGAGGTGGGCAGGACTGCTCTGCATCAATCAGCCAGCTGACATCCTGTGCCAGGAAGAGGGCCAGTCCGAGCCCAAGCCAACTGAACAAACAGAAGGAGCCCAGACTCTGGAGTCAATCCTGCAGGAGGACTCCTTTGAAGTTTTACTGAGGCAGACCTTGCCAGGGATGTAAGCAAGGGTGGAGCTGAGACCTCCAGAGCACATGTGGCAGGTGACTCCTGTGTGATGCCATCTTGAAGTGTCTCAGAAGTGTGTGTAGTAAGGTTAAAAAGGGCAGAGAGGTGATGTGGCACCTCAGGATAGGCCAGAGGTTCATCCCTGCTGGCACCTCCCGCCCCAACTTAAAAGGTCTTGCACAGTGGGAAGAGCTTTCTCTTGGGTGTGCTTTTCTGCTGAACACTGAGATTGGAGGCTGATGCCATGGAAAATTGGAAGGAGTAAGCCCCTGGCTTTTTCCTGGACCATGGAGTCAGGACCATTGAACTTCCCCATGATCAGGGCCCCTGGGCCCCTTACACCCCCTGAGGATCAGTTGGGGGAAAGACTGGGCTTCTGAGCCAGGAAGGAGAGAAGCCCAGAAGAAAAGCAAAGTGAAAAGCTGGCACTGTGAGCCTGTGAAACCAGCGCCCTGCAAAGTTTGTCCCCTGTGAGATCAGAAGGCCTGAAGACAGTGCTCTGGATGGCTAGGACTCACCACATGGAGCAAAACGAGACCAACATTGACAAAATCAGCCTAATGGGGCCCAAGATATGCCCTTGTGAAGTTTGGCGACCTTTCAGTCCCAGCATGAGCTTGCCAGCTAAGAAGGGGTGGGGCCTGATCCCCAGCGTCTAACAGGCATGGGGACCCCAACCCCCAGACCGTAGTAATCTATTCGGAGGGCCCGGGACCCCAGCTCTTGGCCCACAACTGCCGTTGGAACGGGGGAAGTGTGAGTGCTGAGGAATGAGGGCCCAGTATCAGCTAAGAGGCAGGCGAGGGCCTCCTTGCTCACCCATGTGCAGCCCACCTTCCCCATGCCCGTGATGGGGCGAGCGGGAAGGCTATCGTTCCAGCGCGTGTCTGCCGGCAGGAGCAGGCAGACAAGAATAATGCTGCCGGCTCCGATGGCAGCGGGCAGAGTGATGATGTGCAGGGAGCTAGCTCTGGACTGTCCATGTTGGGCTCCCGAGACTGTCGCGCAATGCTGGCTTTATGCGGGGAGCCCGGGTAGGACCGGGCACCTAGGGAAGGCACCATTAAGAAAAAACTAAAGAAAAATAGCAAAGCAGCTCTCCCTGTGTAGGAGCAGAGCTCCGGCTCTGAGATGCATAAAACGAGCCAGAGGAGCGCCCCATAATGCCCTCTAGGGACTGGATTTATCTGGTTAGGAAAAAATATTGATTTGGATTTGTTGAGGCCCCAGGAGAGTGGGGTCACCACCAAAAGGTTATAAAGTGCAGATGGGAGCTGCAGGAGCAATAATATATACACTGAGGATCATGGGATCAGGCTAACCGGTTACATACTGATCCCAAATTAAACTGAATTCACACTAAAGTACATCCGGTACGGTCAAAAACTGGGGGCTGATAGATAGAATCTTACTTCCAGATATCTCCCTTCAGAGTTCTTAGGTTAAGAGGTGAGATGATGAGGTAGTGTCCTTGGAAGGAGACCTTTTAAGGACGAGAACCCTCACTCACCCGAAAGTGACATGCTTCATCATTGGGTCCCCTCCTCACACCCCGACTGCAAGGTCCGTGGTGTGGGCTACAACTCCCAAACTGGGAGGAGCAGAGGTGTTTTCAGATGAGCAATAGATTTAGAGTAAGTTAGGGACAGAGTGCATTCAAGAAATGTGATGTGTTGGTGAGATAAAACTACTTCCTAGGGGCCAAAATATTTTATTGGGTAGGCCCAAAGGAGTAGGTTAAAAAAGAGGACTGGGGTTTTCTAACAAATAAAACCCTCTTAGTGGTAATGGTCGACATGTTTCTGCCCAATTGCAGGTCCCTCACAGGGTTCCAGGGCATTCATCAGGACCTTCAGTTGTTACATCATAGAAATTCAGCAGTTATATTTACACTTATCTCAAGAAAGTTTACCTCAGGGAGGAAGGTTTCATTTGATATTTGGAGAGATATGCTATTGAATGTCTAGAGAATTCACATACCAAGAAATGATTGTGGTTGTAACTCAGGGAGGACCTGGCTTGAAAGTTTGTGCGGAACTCTTCCTATTGGAGCAGGGTCGAAACTGATTTGCTTATAGCTGGGTCCAAACTGAGGTGGCATGGTGTGCAAAATAACAATGGATTGGGATATGGCCAGAGTGGGTTCACTGATAGAATATTGACCCCCAAAATATCCCCATACAATCAATCAATCAATCAATCAATCAATCAATCAATCAATCAATCAATCAATCAATCAATCAGGGAGTTTAAAGCACACTACTCACCCGTGAGGGTCTTAAGGTGCTGGAGGTGGGACAGCAGTTCCGTTCATTCGAAGAGCCAGGTCTTGAGAGTCTTCCGGAAGGTGTTGAGGGAGGGGGTGAGTCTGATGTCGATAGGGAGCTCGTTCCAGGCCTTGGCTGCGATGTGGGAGAAGGCTCTTCCTCTGTTCTAGCTCTCTGGATGCACAGGGTTTCGGCAATGGCGAAGTTGGTGGAGCGGAGGTTTCTTTTGGGTACGTGGAAGGTGATTCTTTCTTTGAGGTATTGGGGTCCCAGTTGCGGCGGCATTTGTAGGTGCGGGGTAGTATCTTGAAGGTGACTCTCTTCTTGACGGGAAGCCAGTGGAGATTCCGTAGTTGTTAGCTGATGTGCTCATGTTGGGGGATGCCAAGGATGAGTCTGGCTGTGGTGTTCTGTATCGTCTGGAGCTTGCTGAGTAGAGACTTGCTAATGCCGGCATAGAGGGCGTTTCTGTAGTCCAGTCTGCTGGTTATGAGTGTGTGGATGACTGTCTTCCTTGACTTGGGGGATCCACTTGAAGGTCTTTTGGAGGATGGTGAAGCAGCTTGATGCAACGGCGTTTACCTGCTTGTTCATGGAGAGGGAGGCATCGATAACGATGCCGTGGTTTCTTGCCTGGTCCTTGGGGGTTGGAGGGTTGCCGAGTGCGGTGGGCCACCAGGTGATGTTCCATGCTGACGGGGTGGTTCCGAGTACGAGGACTTCCGATTTCTCTGAGTTGAGCTTTAGGCAGCTGTTGCTCATCCAGGATGTGACGTTCTGCATTCCTTTCTGGAAGCTGAGTCTGGTGGTGATGGGGTCCTTGGTGAGGAAGAGGATGAGCTGTGTGTTGTTGGCGTAGGATACTATGCTGAGGCCGTGCTGTTTGACGATGGTGGCGAGGAGGCCATGTAGATGTTGAAAAGGGTTGGGCTTAGTGATGATCCCTGGGGTACTCCGCAGTTGATTTCAGTGGGTTTGGAGAGGAAGGGTGGCAGCCTGATTCTTTGGCTTCTGCTGGTGAGGAGCGAACCGATCCAGTCGAAGACGGTTCCTTTTATGCTGGTGTCATGTAGTCTGGAGGCGAGAGTGTGGTGGGAGACGCTGTTGAAAGCTGCTGACAGGTCGAGTAGTATCAGTGCTGCAGTGTGGCCTTGGTTGAGAAGGGTGCGGATGTTGTCTGCGGCGGTTGGTAGGGTGGTCTCAGTGCTGTGGTTCCTGCGGAATCCGGATTGGGAGGGGTCGAGAATGGAGTTGTCTTCGATGAATTTTGTTTGCTGTGCATTGACGTTTTTTCTGCAACTTTTGACTTGAAGGGGAGGAGAGAGATGGGCCGGTAGCTCGTGAGGTCTACGGGATCCGGAGAAGGTTTCTTAAGCAGGGGGCTGACTTCTGCGCGTTTCCAGCCATCAGGGAACATGCTGGTCATGAAGGTGGTGTTGATGGTGTGCCGTAGTTCTGGAGCAATGGCGGTGGTGTCTCTGTGGTAGATGTGCAGTGGGCAGGAGTCCGTGGGGGCCCCTGAGTGGATAACTTTTATGGTCGAGGCGGTCTCTTTGGTGGTGATCGGGGTCCAGGAGGCAATGGTGGGCTGGCTGGTGTTGCTGGAGGGTGTGGTGTTTGTGGAGTCTGGTGTTAGGTCATTGAAATTGTCATAGAGGTTTTTGATTTTGAGGTGGAAGCATGTTTCGAGCTTGTCGCAGAGGTCCTGGGAGGGGGTGATGTCCGTGGTTTCGCTGCCGGGTTTGGTGAATTCTTGGATGACGTTGAAGAGTTATTTGGAGTTGCTGGAGTTGGCAAGGATTTTGTTGTGGATGAAGGTTCTTTTGGTGATTCTGATGTGTCGGTGGTATTTCGTCATGGCATCTCTGTAGGTGATGAGGTTTTCGGTCATGTTGTTGTTTCGCTAGTTCTTCTCGAGGTGTCTGCACGTACATCTGGTTTCTTAGAGGTTGGCGGTTAACCAAGTGTCTTTCCTGTGAAGCGGTCTGTCGGAGTTGAGTAGCGGGGCGAATTTGTCTGTGCAGTTGGAGATCCAGGTGTGAAGTCCCATAGCTGCGAGTTTGGTGTCGGTTGTGGTGATGGGGTGTAGTGGTTGAGGGTGGATGTGACTCTGCTCTAGTTTCTTCACAGAGGGTGTAGAGCTGGTTTGGGAGGCTTGGGTTTGTTGATCAAGAAGTGTACGCAGTAGTGGTCAGTCCATGGGGGGTGCGTGGTATGGCTGAAGTGGGTTCTGTTTCTCCCTGGGAAGATGGGGTCAAGGGTGTGTTCTTCCTTGTGGTTGGGCGTGGTGACGAGTTGTTTCAGCCCGACGTTGGTGAGGTTGTCAATGAGGGTGATGGAGTTTGCTCGCTAGGGTTGTCGAGGTGAAAGTTCAGGTCTCCGATAAGTATGTAGCCCATAGAGGCGATGGTGTGGGGTGCGATGAGGTCAGTGATGGTGGAGGTAAAGGGGGCATGGGGACCCGGCGGTCTGTAGACGAGGGTGCCATGGAGTGTGGGATTAGGGCTGTACTGGACCTGGAAGTGCAGGTGTGTGGTGGCGGGGAAGGTGTTGCTTGAGGTGGAGAGGCAGAGGGAGATTTTGTGTGCGATGGTCAGTCCTCCTCCCTGGCGGTTCTTCCTCTGGATCTTATACCCGTCCGGGATGGCGATGGCGATGTCGGGGTCAGAGGAGGCGTTGATACAGGTTTCAGTGAAGAATGCAACTTCTGGCGAGAGGGTGTTGAGGAGGTTCCAAATCTCAGCAACGTGTCTGTGCATGGAGAGCACGTTGAGGAGGATGCACTTCAGGGCGCCTGCGGTGTTGGCGGCAGGGACAGTGTTGGTGGTGAAGGTCTGGCGGCAGTGGCAGCCGGAAAATTGTCCATGGGTGGTTTTCCAGGTGGACTGCTGCCAATTGTTGTTTTTTCGGGGTTGAGTGTGAGGAGGGCGGCTGTGTCGTAGCGGTGGAGGGTGGGAGATCCAGGGGTTCTGGCGCTGGTCGCAGTTGGGCCACGGATGGGCACAGACGGGATTGCCTTAGGCGCGCCTTCGGCCAAGCAGTGGCCGCCATTAAATAGAGGAGAAACGAGCAGCTGGAAGGTGGGAGCAGTAGGGGAGGGACCACAGGGGGCAGCCATGGCAGGGAAAAACAGGCAAAGAAGGCACAACAACAAAACAACAATGGCACAATCGTAGCAAGAAATGAGGCACGATCAGTAAAGCTGGCACAAATACAGGTACAAATAAGCAGTTAGGCAGGCAGAAGCAAGTAGGAAATACCGAGCCTGGGGCTGCCTCGAACACCTCCTGATGGAGGTCTCGGAGTCAGCGGGGGCTGCATAGACAGCGGAGCTGCTGGGGAGAGGGCAGACCCTGGACCAGAGGTCAGAGGTCTTGCTTGCGCTCCCCCGCAGCGGCCGCCAATAAATAGGGGAGGGGGAAGGACAAGTAGCTGGGAGGTGGAAGGGGCCGCAGGGGCAGCAGCGGCAGGCAAAAACAGGCAAACAAGACACAACAACAAAACAGCAATGACACAATCGTAGCAAGAAACGACCATGATCAGTAAAGCTGGCACAAATACAGGTACAAATAAGGAGCTAAGCAGGCAGAAGCAAGTAGGAAATATCGTGCATGGGGCAGCCTCGAACACCACCTCCTGGAGGTCTCAGAGACAGCAGCAGCTGTGTAGATGGTGGAGCTGTTGGGGAGAGGGCAGACCCTGGACCAGAAGTCAGAACTCAGAGGTCTTGCAAAAATATCGAGTCATAAATATCAATGTCAAAAATATCAACATCCTATATTATGTAGTAAAAAACATAATAATGTAAAAAATATAGCTGTACAAAATATCGATTTTAATATATATAAAAAATACAATTAAATATATTAAACAATAAAAATAACTTTCAAATATTTTTCGGGGGTTTAATATACCCTTTAAAAAATATAACAAAATAATTTAATTAAAAAAATTGAAGCATACATGTATAATATGGAATATATAAACATAAATATATATTTACTTTAAAACAATTCATAAACTATCAATTTTAATGTACTTGATCATTCTATAAATATATAAAAATTTACAAATAAATATATATATCTATACATAAACCTATAACATAAAATTGAATAAAAAAACACATTATATTATCAATCAAAACATTTAACTATTTAACCATCTTTAAACTTACATTTTGCACTGCATTGAGTGTAACAGTAGGTAAAGTGTTGGGTAGCGGGAGGGTACAATTTACTATTTCCACTTAGTGAGTGCAAAAGTAGGGAGAGTTTAGGATAGTGGAGAAGTAAAAATTACTATTCCCACTCCAGTAAGTGCAACAGTAGCGAAAATGTTAGATAGCAGAGGGCTAGAAATTACTATTCACACTCCAGTGAGTGCAACAGTAGGGAAAGTGTTGGATAGCAGATGGGTAAAATTCACTATTCCCACTCCAGCGAGTCCAACAGTAGGGAGAGAGTGGGATAGCGGAGGGGTAAAAATTACTATTACCACTCGAGCGAGTGCAACAGTAGGGAAAGTGTTGGATAGCAGAGGGGTAAAACGTACTATTCCCACTCCAGTGAGTGCAACAGTAGGGAAAGTGTTGGATAGCGGAAGGGTAAAATTTACTATATTCACCCCAGAGAGTGCAACAGTAGGGAGAGTGTAGGATAGCGGAGAAGTGAAAATTACTATTCCCACTCCAGTGAGTGCAACAGTAGAGAAAATGTAAGATAGCAGAGGGCTAAAAATTACTATTCCCACTCCAGTGAGTCCAACAGTAGGGAGAGTAATTACTATTCCCACTCCAGTGAGTCCAACAGTAGGGAGAGTGTTGGATAGCGGAGGGGTAAAAATGACTATTACCACCGAAGCGATTGCAACAGTAGGGAAAGTGTTGGATAGCAGAGGGGTAAAACTTACTATTCCCACTCCAGTGAGTGCAACAGTAGGGAAAGTGTTGGATAGCGGAAGGGTAAAATTTACTATATTCACCCCATTAAGTGCAACAGTAGGGAGAGTGTAGGATAGCGGAGAAGTAAAAATTACTATTCCCACTCCAGTGAGTGCAACAGTAGAGAAATGTAAGATAGCAGAGGGCTAAAAATTACTATTCCCACTGCAGTGAGTGCAACAGTAGGGAAAGTGTTGGATAGCGGAAGGGTAAAATGTACTATATCCACTCCAGTAAGTGCAACAGTAGGGAGATTGTAAGATAGCGGAGAAGTAAAAATTACTATTCCCACTCCAGTGAGTGCAACAGTAGCGAAAATGTTAGATAGCAGAGGGCTAACAATTACTATTCCCACTGCAGTGAGTGCAACAGTAGGGAAAGCGTTGGATAGCGGAGGGGTCAAAATTACTACTCCCAATCCAGTGAGTGCAACAGTAGAGAAAGTGCTGGATAGCGGAGGGGTAAAAATAAAAATTACTATTCCAAATCCAGTTAGTCAAACAGTAGGGAAAATGTTGGACAGCGGAAGGGTACACATTACTATTCCCAATCCAGCGAGTGCAACAGTAGGGAAAGTTTTGGATAGCAGAGGGGTAAAATTTACTATTCCCACTCCAGCGAATGCAACAGTAGGGAGAGCGTTGGATAGCAGAGGGGTAAAAACATACTATTCCCAATCGAGCAAGTGCACCAGTAGGGAAAGTGTTGGAACGCGGAGGGGTAAAATTGACTATTCCCACTCCAGTGAGAGCAAAAGTAGGGGAAGTGTTGCATAGTGGAGGGGAAAAAATTACTATTCCCAATCCAGTTAGTCCAAGAGTAGGTAAAATGTTGGATATCAGAGTGGTAAAAATGACTATTCCCACTGCAGTGAGAGCAATAGTAGAGAAAATGTTGGATAGCAGAAGGGTAAAACTTTCTATTCCCACTCCAGTGAGTGCAACAGTAGGGAAAGTGTTGGGTAGCGTGAGGGTAAAATTTACTATTTCCACTCAGTGAGTGCAACAGTAGGGAGAGTTTAGGATAGTGGAGAAGTAAAAATTACTATTACCACTCTAGTGAGTGCAACAGTAGCGAAAATGTTAGATAGCAGAGGGCTAGAAATTACTATTCACACTCCAGTGAGTGCAACAATATGGAAACTGTTGGATAAAAGAGGGATAAAAATAAGTATTCCCACTCCAGTGAGTGCAACAGTATAGAAAATGTTGGATAGCGGAGGGGTAAAAATAACTATTCCCACTCCAGTAAGTGCAACAGTACCGAAAATGTTAGATGGCAGAGGGCTGAAAATTACTATTCACACTCCAGTGAGTGCAACAGTAGGGAAACTGTTGGATAATGGAGGGATTCAAGTAAATATTACCACTCCGGTGAGTGCAACAGTGGAGAAAATGGTGGATTGTGGAGAGGTAAAAATAACTATTCCCACTCCAGTGAGTGCAACAGTAGGGAAAGCGTTGGATAGTGGAGGGGTTAATATTACTATTCCCAATCCAGTGAGTGCAACAGTAGGGAGAGTGTAAGATAGCGCAGAAATAAAAATTACTATTCCCACTCCAGTGAGTGCAACAGTAGAGAAAATGTTGTATAGTGGAGGGATCAAAATAACTATTCCCACTCCAGTGAGTGCAGCAGTAGGGAAAGCGTTTGATAGCGGAGGGGTTAAAATTAGTATTCCCAGTTCAGTGAGTGCAACAGTAGGGAAAGTGTTGGATAGCGGAGGGGTAAAAACTACTATTCCCAATTCTGTTAGTCCAACAGTAGGGAAAATGTTGGATAGCGAAGGTGTAAAAATTACTATTCCCACTCCAGCGAGTGCAATAGTAGGGAAACTGTTGGAGAATGGAGGGATACAAATAGGTATTACCACTCCGGTGAGTGCAAAAGTAGCGAAAAAGTTAGATAGCAGAGGACTAAAAATTACAATTCACACTCCAGTGAGTGCAATAGTAGGAAAACTGTTGGAGAATGGAGGGATACAAATAAGTATTACCACTCCGGTGAGTGCAACAGTAGAGAAAATGTTGGATAGTGGAGAGGTAAAAATAACTATTCCCACTCCAGTGAGTGCAACAGTAGGGAAAGCGTTGGATAGCGGAGGGGTTAAAATTACTATTCCCAATCCAGTGAGTGCAACAGTAGGGAAAGTGTTGGATAGAGGAGGGGTAAAAATGACTATTCCCAATCCAGTTAGTCCAACAGAAGGGAAAATGTTGGATAGTGAAGGGGTAAAAATTACTATTCCCAATCCAATGAGTGCAACAGTAGGGAATGTTTTGGATAGCAGAGGGGTAACATTTACTATTCCCACTCCAGCGAGTGCAATAGTAGGGAGAGTGTTGGATAGCAGAGGGGTAAAAACATACTATTCCCAATTGAGCGAGTGCAAAGGTAGGGAAAGTGTTGGAACGCGGAGGGGTTAAAATGACTACTCCCAATGCAGTGAGAGCAAAAGTAGGGGAAGTGTTGCATAGTGGAGGGGTAATAGTACTATTCCCAATCCAGTTAGTCCAAGAGTAGGGAAAATGTTGGATAGCGGAGTAGTAAAAATGACTACTCCACCTCCAGTGAGAGCAATAGCAGAGAAAATGTTGGATAGTAGAAGGGTAAAACTTTCAATTCCCACTCCAGTGAGTGCAACAGTAGGGAAAGTGTTGGATAGCGGGAGTGTAAAATTTACTATTTCCAGTCAGTGAGTGCAACAGTAGAAAGAGTTTAGCATTGCGGAGAAGTAAAAATTACTATTCCCACTCCAGTGAGTGCAACAGTAGCGAAAATGTTAGCTAGCAGAGGGCTAAAAATGACTATTCCCACTCCAGTGAGTGCAACACTAGTTAAACTGTTGGATAATGGAGGGATACAAATAAGTATTCCTACTCCAGTGAGTGCAATAGTAGAGAAAGTGTTTGACAGCAGAAGGGTAAAACTTACTATTCCCACTCCAGTGAGTGTAACAGTAGGGAAAGTGTTGGATAGCGTAAGGGTAAAACTTACTATTCCCACTCCAGTGAGTGCAACAGTAGGGAAAGTGATGGATAACGGAAGGGTAGAATTTACTATTTCCACTCCAGTAAGTGCAGCAGTAGGGAGAGTGTAAGATAGCGGAGAAATAAAAATTACTATTCCCACTCCAGTGAGTGCAACTGTAGAGAAAATGTTGGATAGTGGAGGGGTCAAAATAACTATTCCCACTCCAGTGAGTGCAGCAGTAGGGAAAGCGTTTGATAGTGGAGGGGTTAAAATTACTATCCCCAGTTCAGTGAGTGCAACAGTAGGGAAAGTGTTGGATAGCGGAGGGGTAAAAACTACTATTCCCAATCCTGTTAGTCCAACAGTAGGGAAAATCCAGTGATAGCGAAGGTGTAAAAATTACTATTCCCAATCCAGTGTGTGCAACAGTAGTGTAAGATCTGGATAGCAGATTGGTAAAATTTATTATTCCCACTCCAGCGAGTGCAACAGTAGGGAGAGTGTTGGATAGCAGAGGGGTAAAAACCTACTATTGCCGCTCCAGCGAGTGCAAGAGTAGGGAAAGTGTTGGAACGCGGAGGGATAAAAATGACTATTCCCACTCCAGTGAGAGCAAAAGATGGGGAAGTGTTGCATAACGGCAGGCTAAAAATTACTATTCCCAATCCAGTTAATCCAAGAGTAGGGAAAGTGTTGGATAGCGGAGTAGTACAATTGACTATTCCCACTCCAGTGAGAGCAACAGTAGAGAAAGTGTGGGATAGCAGAGGTGTTAAAATTACTATTCCCACTCCAGTGAGTGCAACAGTAGGGAAAGTGTTGGACAGCACAGGGGTAAAACTTACTATTCCCACTCCATTGAGTGCAACAGTAGGGAAAGTGTTGGATAGAGGTGAGGTAAAATTTACTTTTTCCCCTCCAGTGTGTGCAACAGTAGGGAGAGTGTAGGATAGCGGAGAAGAAAAAATGACTATCCCTACTCCAGTGAGTGCAACAGTAGCAAAAATGTTAGATAGCAGATGGCTAAAAATGACTATTCCCACTCCAGTGAGTGCAACAGTAGGGAAACTGTTGGATAATGGAGGGATAAAAATAAGTATTCCCACTCCAGTGCGTGCAACAGTAGAGAAAGTGTTGGACAGCAGAGGGGTAAAACTTACTATTACCACTCCAGTGAGTGCAACAGTAGGGAAAGTGTTGGATATCGGAAGGGTAAAATTTACTATTCCCTCCAGTAACTGCAACAGTAGGGAGAGTGTAAGATAGCACAGAAGTAAAAGTTACTATTCCCACTCCTGTGAGTGCAACAGTACCGAAAATGTTAGATGGCAGAGGGCTGAAAATTACTATTAACACTCTAGTGAGTGCAACAGTAGGGAAACTGTTGGATAATGGAGGGATACAAATAAATATTACCACTCCGGTGAGTGCAACAGTAAAGAAAATGGTGGATAGTGGAGAGGTAAAAATAACTATTCCCACTCCAGTGAGTGCAACAGTAGGGAAAGCGTTGGATAGCGGAGGGGTTAATGTTACTATTCCCAATCCAGTGAGTGCAACAGTAGGGAGAGTGTAAGATAGCACAGAAGTAAAAACTACTATTCCCACTCCAGTGAGTGCAGCAGTAGAGAAAATATTGGATAGTGGAGGGGTCAAAATAACTATTCCCACTCCAGTGAGTGCAGCAGTAGGGAAAGCGTTTGATAGCGGAGGGGTTAAAATTAGTATTCCCAGTTCAGTGAGTGCAACAGTAGGGAAAGTGTTGGATAGCGGAGGGGTAAAAACTACTATTCCCAATCCTGTTAGTCCAACAGTAGGGAAAATCCAGTGATAGCGAAGGTGTAAAAATTACTATTCCCAATCCAGTGTGTGCAACAGTAGTGTAAGATCTGGATAGCAGATTGGTAAAATTTATTATTCCCACTCCAGCGAGTGCAACAGTAGGGAGAGTGTTGGATAGCAGAGGGGTAAAAACCTACTATTGCCGCTCCAGCGAGTGCAAGAGTAGGGAAAGTGTTGGAACGCGGAGGGATAAAAATGACTATTCCCACTCCAGTGAGAGCAAAAGATGGGGAAGTGTTGCATAACGGCAGGCTAAAAATTACTATTCCCAATCCAGTTAATCCAAGAGTAGGGAAAGTGTTGGATAGCGGAGTAGTACAATTGACTATTCCCACTCCAGTGAGAGCAACAGTAGAGAAAGTATGGGATAGCAGAGGTGTTAAAATTACTATTCCCACTCCAGTGAGTGCAAAAGTAGGGAAAGTGTTGGACAGCACAGGGGTAAAACTTACTATTCCCACTCCATTGAGTGCAACAGTAGGGAAAGTGTTGGATAGAGGTGAGGTAAAATTTACTTTTTCCCCTCCAGTGTGTGCAACAGTAGGGAGAGTGTAGGATAGCGGAGAAGAAAAAATGACTATCCCTACTTCAGTGAGTGCAACAGTAGCAAAAATGTTAGATAGCAGATGGCTAAAAATGACTATTCCCACTCCAGTGAGTGCAACAGTAGGGAAACTGTTGGATAATGGAGGGATAAAAATAAGTATTCCCACTCCAGTGCGTGCAACAGTAGAGAAAGTGTTGGACAGCAGAGGGGTAAAACTTACTATTACCACTCCAGTGAGTGCAACAGTAGGGAAAGTGTTGGATATCGGAAGGGTAAAATTTACTATTCCCTCCAGTAACTGCAACAGTAGGGAGAGTGTAAGATAGCCCAGAAGTAAAAGTTACTATTCCCACTCCTGTGAGTGCAACAGTACCGAAAATGTTAGATGGCAGAGGGCTGAAAATTACTATTAACACTCTAGTGAGTGCAACAGTAGGGAAACTGTTGGATAATGGAGGGATACAAATAAATATTACCACTCCGGTGAGTGCAACAGTAAAGAAAATGGTGGATAGTGGAGAGGTAAAAATAACTATTCCCACTCCAGTGAGTGCAACAGTAGGGAGAGTGTAAGATAGCACAGAAGTAAAAACTACTATTCCCACTCCAGTGAGTGCAGCAGTAGAGAAAATATTGGATAGTGGAGGGGTCAAAATAACTATTCCCACTCCAGTGAGTGCAGCAGTAGGGAAAGCGTTTGATAGCGGAGGGGTTAAAATTACTATTCCCAGTTCAGTGAGTGCAACAGTAGGGAAAGTGTTGGATAGCGGAGGGGTAAAAACTACTATTCCCAATCCTGTTAGTCCAACAGTAGGGAAAATGTTGGATAGCGAAGGTGTAAAAATTACTATACCCAATCCAGTGTGGCCAACAGTAGTGTAAGATTTGGATAGCAGAGGGGTAAAATGTACTATTCCCACTCCAGCGAGTGCAACAGTAGGGAGAGTGTTGGATAGCAGAGGGGTAAAAACCTACTATTCCCACTCCAGCGAGTGCAAGAGTAGGGAAAGTGTTGGAACGTGGAGGGATAAAAATGACTATTCCCACTCCGGTGAGAGCAAAAGATGGGAAAGTGTTGCATAACGGCGGGGTAAAAATTACTATTCCCAATCCAGTTAGTCCAAGAGTAGGGAAAATGTTGGATAGCGGAGTAGTAAAATTGACTATTCCCATTCCGGTGAGAGCAACAGTAGAGAAAATGTGGGATAGCAGAGGTGTAAAAATTACTATTCCCACTCCAGTGAGTGCAACAGTAGGGAAAGTGTTGGACAGCACAGGGGTAAAACTTAACATTCCCACTCCATTGAGTGCAACCGTAGGGAAAGTGTTGGATAGAGGTGATGTAAAATATACTTTTCCCACTCCAGTGAGTGCAACAGTAGGGAGAGTGTAGGATAGCGGAGAAGAAAAAATGACTATTCCTACTCCAGTGAGTGCAACAGTAGCAAAAATGTTAGATAGCAGAGGGCTAAAAATGACTATTCCCACTCCAGTGAGTGCAACAGTAGGGAAACTGTTGGATAATGGAGGGAAAAAAATAAGTATTCCCACTCCAGTGCGTGCAACAGTAGAGAAAGTGTTGGACAGCAGCGGGGTAAAACTTACTATTCCCACTCCAGTGAGTGCAACAGTAGGGAAAGTGTTGGATATCGGAAGGGTAAAACTTACTATTCCTACTCCAGTAACTGCAACAGTAGGGAGAGTGTAAGATAGCACAGAAGTAAAAGTTACTATTCACACTCCAGTGAGTGCAACAGTACCGAAAATGTTAGATGGCAGATGGCTGAAAATTACTATTCACACTCCAGTGAGTGCAACAGTAGGGAAACTGTTGGGTAATGGAGGGATACAAATAAATATTACCACTCCGGTGAGTGCAACAGTAGAGAAAACGATGGATAGTGGAGAGGTAAAATAACTATTCCCACTCCAGTGAGTGCAACAGTAGGGAAAGCATTGGATAGCGGAGGGGTTAATATTACTATTCCCCATCCAGTGAGTGTAACAGTAGCGAAAGTGTTGGATAGCGGAGGGGTAAAAATTACTATTCCCAATCCAGTTAGTCCAACAGTAGGGAAAATGTTGGATAGCGAAGGGGTAAAAATTACTATTCCCAATCCAGTTAGTCCAAGAGTAGGGAAAATGTTGGATATTCCCACTCCAGTGAGAGCAACAGTAGTGAAAATGTTGTATAGCAGAGGTATAAAAATTACTATTCCCACTCCAGTGAGTGCAACAGTAGGGAAAGTGTTGGACAGCACAGGGGTAAAACTTCCTATTCCCACTCCATTGAGTGCAACAGTAGGGAAAGTGTTGGATACAGGTGAGGTAAAATTTACTTTTCCCACTCAAGTGAGTGCAACAGTAGGGAGAGTGTAGGATAGTGGAGAAGAAAAAATGAGTTTTCCTACTCCAGTGAGTGCAACAGTAGCAAAAATGTTAGATAGCAGAGGGCTAAAAATGACTATTCCCACTCCAGTGAGTGCAACAGTAGGGAAACTGTTGGATAATGGAGGGATACAAATAAGTATTCCCACTCCAGTGCGTGCAACAGTAGAGAAAGTGTTGGACAGCAGAGGGATAAAACTTACTATTCCCACTCCAGTGAGTGCAACAGTAGGGAAAGTGTTGGATATCGGAAGGGTAAAACTTACTATTCCCACTCCAGTAACTGCAACAGTAGGGAGAGTGTAAGATAGCACAGAAGTAAAAGTTACTATTCCCACTCCAGTGAGTGCAACAGTACCGAAAATGTTAGATGGCAGAGGGCTGAAAATTACAATTCACACACTAGTGAGTGCAACAGTAGGGAAACTGTTGGATAATGGAGGGATACAAATAAATATTACCACTCCAGTGAGTGCAACAGTAAAAAAAATGGTGGATAGTGGAGAGGTAAAAATAACTATTCCCACTCCAGTGAGTGCAACAGTAGGGAAAGCGTTGGATAGCGGAGGGGTTAATGTTGCTATTTCCAATCCAGTGAGTGCAACAGTAGGGAGAGTGTAAGATGGCGCAGAAATAAAAATTACTATTCCCACTCCAGTGAGTGCAACAGTAGAGAAAATGTTGGATAGTGGAGGGGTCAAAATAACTATTCCCACTCCAGTGAGTGCAGCAGAAGAGAAAGCGTTTGATAGCGGAGGCGTTACAATTACTATTCCCAGTTCAGTGAGTGCAACAGTAGGGAAAATGTTGGATAGCGGAGGGGTAAAAACTGCTATTCCAAATCCTGTTAGTCCAACAGTAGGGAAAATGTTGGATAGCAAAGGTGTAAAAATTACTATTCCCAATCCAGTGTGTGCAACAGTAGTGTAAGATTTGGATTGCAGAGGGGTAAAATTTACTACTCCCACTCCAGCGAGTGCAACAGTAGGGAGAGTGTTGGATAGCAGAGGGGTAAAAACCTACTATTCCCACTCCAGCGAGTGCAAGAGTAGGGAAAGTGTTGGAACGCGGAGGGATAAAAATGACTATTCCCACTCCAGTGAGAGCAAAAGATGGGGAAGTGTTGCATAACGGCGGGGAAAAAATTACTATTCCCAATCCAGCTAGTCCAAGAGCAGGGAAAATGTTGGATAGCGGAGTAGTAAAATTGACTATTCCCACTCCAGTGAGAGCAACAGTAGAGAAAATGTGAGATAGCAGAGGTGTAAAAATTACTATTCCCACTCCAGTGAGTGCAACTGTAGGGAAAGTGTTGGACAGCACAGTGGTAAAACTTACTATTCCCACTCCATTGAGTGCAACAGTAGGGAAAGTATTGGATAGAGGAGAGGTAAAATTTACTTTTCCCACTCCAGTGAGTGCAACAGTACGGATAGTGTAGGATAGCGGAGAAGAAAAATTGAATATTCCTACTCCAGTGAGTGCAACAGTAACAAAAATGTTAGATAGCAGAGGTCTAAACATGACTATTCCCAATCCAGTGAGTGCAACAGTAGGGAAACTGTTGGATAATGGAGGGATAAAAATTAGTATTCTCACTCCAGTGCGTGCAACAGTAGAGAAAGTGTTGGACAGCAGAGGGGTAAAACTTACTATTCCCACTCCAGTGAGTGCAACAGTAGAGAAAATGTTGGATAGTGGAGGGGTCAAAATAACTATTCCCACTCTAGTGAGTGCAGCAGTAGGGAAAGCGTTTGATAGCGGAGGGGTTAAAATTACTATTCCCAGTCCAGTGAGTGCAACAGTAGGGAAAGTGTTGGATAGCGGAGGGGCAAAAATACTATTCCCAATCCTGTTAGTCCAACAGTAGGGAAAATGTTGGATAGCGAAGGTGTAAACATTACTATTCCCAATCCAGTTAGTCCAAGAGTAGGGAAAATGTTGGCTAGCGGAGTAGTAAAAATTACTATTCCCACTCCAGTGAGAGCAATAGCAGAGAAAATGTTCGATAGTAGAAGGGTAAAACTTTCTATCCCCACTCTAGTGAGTGCAACAGTAGGGAAAGTGTTGGATAGTGGCAGGGTAAAATTGACTATTTCCAGTCAGTGAGTGCCACAGTAGAAAGAGTTTAGGATAGTGTAGAAGTAAAAATTACTATTCCCACTCCAGTGAGTGCAACAGCAGCGAAAATGTTTTGATAGCAGAGGGCTAGAAATTACTATTCACACTCAAAGTGAGTGCAACAGAAGGGAAACTGTTGGATAATGGAGGGATAAAAATAAGTATTCCCACTCCAGTGAGTGGAACAGTAGAGAAAATGTTGGATAGCGGTTGGATAAAAATTACTATTACCAATCAAGATAACCCAACAGTAGGGAAAGCGTTGGATAGCGGAGTGGTTAAAATTACTATTTCAACTCCAATGAATGCAACAGTGGGGTAAGTGTTGCATAGCGGAGGGGTAAAAATTTCTATTACCAATCCAGATAGCCCTACAGTAGGGAAAATGTTGGATGGCAGAGGGGTAAAAATGACTATTCCCACTCCAGTTAGTGCAACAGTAGAGAGAGTGTCGATACCAGAGGGTAAAATTTACTATTGCCAATCCAGCGAGTGCAAAAGTAGGGAGAGTGTTGGATAGCAGAGGGGTAAAAGTTGCTATTCCCACTCGAGCGAGTGCAAATGAAGGAAAAGTGTTGGAAGCGGAGGGATAAAAATTACTATTCCCACTCCATTGTGGGCAAAAGTAGGGGAAGTGTTGCATAGCAGACTATTCCCACTCCAGTGACTGCAACAGTAGGGGAAGTGTTGGATAGCAGAGGGGTAAAAATTACTATTCCCAATACAGTTAGTCCAATAGCAGGGAAAATGTTGGATAGCGGAATAGTAAAAATGAGTATTCCCACTCCAGTGAGAGCAACAGTAGAAAAAATGTTGGATAGCAGAGGTGTAAAAATTACTATTCCCACTCCATTGAGTGCAACAGTAGGGAAATTGTTGGACAGCAGAGGGGTAAAACTGACTATTCCCACTCCATTGAGTGCAAAATTATGGAAAGTGTTGGATAGCGGTGAGGTAAAATTTACTATTCCCACTGCAGTAAGTGCAACAGTAGCGAAAGTGTTGGATAGCGGAAAGGTAAATCTTACTATTCCCACTCCAGGAAGTGCAACATTAGGGAGAGTGTAAAATAGCGCAGAAGTAAAAATTACTATTCCCACTCCAGTGAGTGCAACAGTAGAGAAAATGTTGGATAGTAGAGAGGTAAAAATTAACTATTCCCACTCCAGTGAGTGCAACAGTATGGAAAGCGTTGGATAGCGGAGGGGTTAAAATTACTTTTCCCAATCCAGTGAGTGCAACAGTAGGGAAAGTGTTGGATAGCGGAGGGGTAAAAATTACTATTCCCAATCCAGTTAGTCCAACAGTAGGGAAAGATTTGGATAGCAGAGTGGTAAAGTTTACAATTCCCACTCCAGCGAGTGCAACAGTAGGGAGAGTGTTGGATAGCAGAGGGGCACAAACTTACTATTCCCACTCCAGCGAGTGCAAGAGTAGGGAAAGTGTTGGAACGCAGAGGGATAAAAATTACTATTCCCACTCCAGTGAGAGCAAAAGATGGAGAAGTGTTGCATAACTGTGGGGTAAAAATTACTATTCCCAATCCAGTTAGTCCAAGAGTAGGGAAAATGTTGGATATTCCCTCTCCAGTGAGAGCATCAGTAGAGAAAATGTTGTATAGGAGAGGTGTAAAAATTACTATTCCCACTCCATTGAGTGCAACAGTAGGGAAATTGTTGGACAGCAGAGGGGTAAAACTGACTATTCCCACTCCATTGAGTGCAAAATTATGGAAAGTGTTGGATAGCGGTGAGGTAAAATTTACTATTCCCACTGCAGTAAGTGCAACAGTAGCGAAAGTGTTGGATAGCGGAAAGGTAAAACTTACTATTCCCACTCCAGGAAGTGCAACATTAGGGAGAGTGTAAAATAGCGCAGAAGTAAAAATTACTATTCCCACTCCAGTGAGTGCAACAGTAGAGAAAATGTTGGATAGTAGAGAGGTAAAAATTAACTATTCCCACTCCAGTGAGTGCAACAGTATGGAAAGCGTTGGATAGCGGAGGGGTTAAAATTACTTTTCCCAATCCAGTGAGTGCAACAGTAGGGAAAGTGTTGGATAGCGGAGGGGTAAAAATTACTATTCCCAATCCAGTTAGTCCAACAGTAGGGAAAGATTTGGATAGCAGAGTGGTAAAGTTTACAATTCCCACTCCAGTGAGTGCAACAGTAGAGAAAATGTTGGATAGTAGAGAGGTAAAAATTAACTATTCCCACTCCAGTGAGTGCAACAGTATGGAAAGCGTTGGATAGTGGAGGGGTTAAAATTACTTTTCCCAATCCAGTGAGTGCAACAGTAGGGAAAGTGTTGGACAGCACAGGGGTAAAACTTACTATTCCCACTCCATTGAGTGCAACAGTAGGAAAAGAGTTCGATAGAGGTGAGGTCAAATTTACTTTTCCCACTCAAGTGAGTGCAACAGTAGGGAGAGTGTAGGATAGCGGAGAAGTAAAAATTACTAGTCCTACTCCAGTGAGTGCAACAGTAGCAAAAATGTTAGATAGCAGAGGGCTAAAAATGACTATTCCCACTCCAGTGAGTGCAACAGTAGGGAAACTGTTGGATAATGGAGGGATACAAATAAGTATTCCCACTCCAGTGCGTGCAACAGTAGAGAAAGTGTTGGACAGCAGAGGAGTAAAACTTACTATTCCCACTCCAGTGAGTGCAACAGTAGGGAAAGTGTAGGATATCGGGAAGGGTAAAACTTACTATTCCCACTCCAGTAACTGCAACAGTAGGGAGAGTGTAAGATAGCACAGAAGTAAAAGTTACTATTCCAACTCCAGTGAGTGCAACAGTACAGAAAATGTTAGATGGCAGAGGGCTGAAAATTACTATTCACACTCTTGTGAGTGCAACAGTAGGGAAACTGTTGGATAATGGAGGGATACAAATAAATATTAGCACTCCGGTGAGTGCAGCAGTAAAGAAAATGGTGGATAGTGGAGAGGTAAAAATAACTATTCCCACTCTAGTGAGTGCAACAGTAGGGAAAGAGTTGGATAGCGGTGGGGTTAATGTTACTATTCCCACTCCGGTGAGATCAAAATTAGGGGAAGTGTTGCATAGCGGAGGGGTAAAAATTACTATTCGCAATCCAGTGAGTGCAACAGTAGGGAAAGTGTTGGATAGCGGAGGGGTAAAAATTACTATTCCCAATCCAGTTAGTCCAACAGTAGGGAAAGATTTGGATAGCAGAGTGGTAAAGTTTACAATTCCAACTCCAGCGAGTGCAACAGTAGGGAGAGTGTTGGATAGCAGACGGGTACAAACTTACTATTCCCACTCCAGCGAGTGCAAGAGTAGGGAAAGTGTTGGAACGCAGAGGGATAAAAATGACTATTCCCACTCCAGTGAGAGCAAAAGATGGAGAAGTGTTGCATAACTGTGGGGTAAAAATTACTATTCCCAATCCAGTTAGTCTAAGAGTAGGGAAAATGTTGGATATTCCCTCTCCAGTGAGAGCATCAGTAGAGAAAATGTTGTATAGGAGAGGTGTAAAAATTACTATTCCCACGCCAGTGAGTGCAACAGTAGGGAAAGTGTTGGACAGCACAGGGGTAAAACTTACTATTCCCACTCCACTGAGTGCAACAGTAGGAAAAGTGTTCGATAGAGGTGAGGTAAAATTTACTTTTCCCACTCAAGTGAGTGCAACAGTAGAGAGAGTGTAGGATAGCGGAGAAGAAAAAATTACTAGTCCTACTCCAGTGAGTGCAATAGTAGCAAAAATGTTAGATAGCAGAGGGTTAAAAATTACTATTCCCACTCCAGTGAGTGCAACAGTAGGGAAACTGTTGGATAATGGAGGGATACAAATAAGTATTCCCACTCCAGTGCGTGCAACAGTAGAGAAAGTGTTGGACAGCAGAGGAGTAAAACTTACTATTCCCACTCCAGTGAGTGCAACAGTAGGGAAAGTGTAGGATATCAGAAGGGTAAAACTTACTATTCCCACTCCAGTAACTGCAACAGTAGGGAGAGTGTAAGATAGCACAGAAGTAAAAGTTACTATTCCCACTCCAGTGAGTGCAACAGTACCGAAAATGTTAGATGGCAGAGGGCTGAAAATTACTATTCACACTCTTGTGAGTGCAACAGTAGGGAAACTGTTGGATAATGGAGGGATACAAATAAATATTAGCACTCCGGTGAGTGCAACAGTAAAGAAAATGGTGGATAGTGGAGAGGTAAAAATAACTATTCCCACTCTAGTGAGTGCAACAGTATGGAAAGAGTTGGATAGCGGAGGGGTTAATGTTACTATTCCCACTCCAGTGAGATCAAAATTAGGGGAAGTGTTGCATAGCGGAGGGGTAAAAATTACTATTCGCAATCCAGTTAGTCCAAGAGTAGGGAAAATGTTGGATAGCGGAGTAGTAAAAATTACTATTCCCACTCCAATGAGAGCAATAGCAGAGAAAATGTTCGATATTAGAAGGGTAAAACTTTCTATTCCCACTCTAGTGAGTGCAACAGTAGGGAAAGTGTTGGATAGTGGCAGGGTAAAATTGACTATTTCCAGTCAGTGAGTGCCACAGTAGAAAGAGTTTAGGATAGTGTAGAAGTACAAATTACTATTCCCACTCCAGTGAGTGCAACAGCAGTGAAAATGTTTTGATAGCAGAGGGCTAGAAATTACTATTCACACTCAAAGTGAGTGCAACAGAAGGGAAACTGTTGGATAATGGAGGGATAAAAATAAGTATTCCCACTCCAGTGAGTGGAACAGTAGAGAAAATGTTGGATAGCGGAGGGATAAAAATTACTATGACCAATCCAGATAACCCAACAGTAGGGAAAGCGTTGGATAGCGGAGTGGTTAAAATTACTATTCCAACTCCAATGAATGCAACAGT
This sequence comes from Triturus cristatus, assembly GCF_964204655.1. Classification (NCBI taxonomy): domain Eukaryota; kingdom Metazoa; phylum Chordata; class Amphibia; order Caudata; family Salamandridae; genus Triturus; species Triturus cristatus. Next base: position 61,271,283 of record NC_140580.1, on the reverse strand, counting down.
GGGGTAAGTGTTGCATAGCGGAGGGGTAAAAATTTCTATTACCAATCCAGATAGCCCTACAGTAGGGAAAATGTTGGGTGGCAGAGGGGTAAAAATGACTATTCCCACTCCAGTGAGTGCAACAGTAGAGAGAGTGTCGATACCAGAGGGTAAAATTTACTATTGCCAATCCAGCGAGTGCAAAAGAAGGGAGAGTGTTGGATAGCAGAGGGGTAAAAGTTGCTATTCCCAATCGAGCGCGTGCAACTGAAGGAAAAGTGTTGGAAGCGGAGGGATAAAAATGACTATTCCCACTCCATTGAGGGCAAAAGTAGGGGAAGTGTTGCATAGCAGAGGTGTAAAAATGACTATTCCCACTCCAGTGACTGCAACAGCAAAAGTCATCGAGAAGACCGTCAACAAGCAGCTGGCCGCCTTCCTCGAGACGAATGGATCCCTCGACCCCTCACAGTCTGGCTTCCGAGCCAACCATAGCACCGAGACCGCCCTCATCGCTGCCACCGATGACATCCGAGCCCTGCTGGACAACGGTGAGACAGCGGCCCTCATCCTCCTAGACCTCTCCGCGGCGTTCGACACCGTTTGCCACCGCACTCTAGTGCAGCGCCTCAGCAACATCGGAATCCAGGAGAAGGCACTGGAATGGATCATCTCCTTCCTCGCTAGAAGGACACAGAGAGTTCGCCTACCACCGTTCAGATCTGCAGCCACGGAAGTCATCTGCGGCGTTCCCCAGGGCTCCTCGCTCAGCCCCACCCTCTTCAACATTTACATGAGCCCCCTTGCGGCCATCGCACGCCAACACAACCTCAACATCATCTCCTACGCCGACGACACCCAGCTGATCCTCTCCCTGACCAACGACCCAGCCGCCGCCAGAACCAACCTCCACGAAGGGATGAAAGACGTAGCCGAGTGGATAACGACCAGCCGCCTGAAACTGAACTCAGACAAGACGGACGTCCTCATCCTGGGCTCCTCGCCCTCCGCCTGGGATGACTCATGGTGGCCCCCTGCCCTGGGCACCGCACCCAAACCGACAGACCACGCACGCAACCTGGGCTTCATCCTGGACTCCTCCCTCTCCATGACCAGACAAGTCAACGCCGTCTCCGCGTCCTGCTTTAACATCCTGCGCATGCTACGGAAGATCTTCCGGTGGATCCCCACCGAGACTAGGAAGACGGTCACCCAGGCCCTCGTCACCAGCCGACTGGACTACGGCAACGCCCTCTACGCCGGAACCACCGCCAAGCTCCAGAAGAGACTCCAGCGGATCCAGAACGCCTCAGCCAGACTCATCCTCGACATCCCCCGACGCAACCACATCTCCGGACATCTGAGAGACCTGCACTGGCTCCCCGTCAACAAGAGAATCACCTTCCGTCTCCTCACCCACGCACACAAAGCCCTACACGACCAAGGCCCGAGCTACCTCAACAACCGCCTCAACTTCTACGCTCCCAAACGCCACCTTCGATCGACCAACCACGCCTTCGCCGCCGTCCCCCGCATCCGAAGAGCGACAACAGGAGGAAGGTCCTTCTCCTACCTGGCCGCCAAGACCTGGAACACCCTCCCGACCGACCTTCGCCTGACCCAAGACCACCTCTCCTTCAGGAAGAAACTCAAGACCTGGCTGTTCGAGCAGTAGCGGCACCTCACCCCCCCCCAAGCGCCTTGAGACCCTCCGGGTGAGTAGCGCGCTCTATAAATGCCTTGATTGATTGATTGATTGACAGTAGGGGAAGTGTTGGATAGCAGAGGGGTAAAAATTACTATTCCCAATACAGTTAGTCCAATAGTAGGGAAAATGTTGGATAGCGGAATAGTAAAAATGAGTATTCCCACTCCAGTGAGAGCAACAGTAGAAAAAATGTTGGATAGCAGAGGTGTAAAAATTACTATTCCCACTCCATTGAGTGCAACAGTAGGGAAATTGTTGGACAGCAGAGGGGTAAAACTGACTATTCCCACTCCATTGAGTGCAAAATTATGGAATGTGTTGGATAGCGGTGAGGTAAAATTTACTATTCCCACTGCAGTAAGTGCAACAGTAGCGAAAGTGTTGGATAGCGGAAAGGTAAAACTTACTATTGCCACTCCAGTAAGTGCAACATTAGGGAGAGTGTAAAATAGCGCAGAAGTAAAAATTACTATTCCCACTCCAGTGAGTGCAACAGTAGAGAAAATGTTGGATAGTAGAGAGGTAACAATTAACTATTCCCACTCCAGTGAGTGCAACAGTATGGAAAGCGTTGGATAGCGGAGGGGTTAAAATTACTTTTCCCAATCCAGTGAGTGCAACAGTAGGGAAAGTGTTGGATAGCGGAGGGGTAAAAATTACTATTCCCAATCCAGTTAGTCCAACAGTAGGGAAAGATTTGGATAGCAGAGAGGTAAAGTTTACAATTCCCACTCCAGCGAGTGCAACAGTAGGGAGAGTGTTGGATAGCTGAGGGGTAAAAACTTACTATTCCCACTCGAGCAAGTGCAACAGTAGGGAAAGTGTTGGAACGCTGAGGGGTAAAAATTACTCTTCCTAATTCAGTGAGAGCAAAAGTAGGGGAATTGTTGCATAGCAGAGTGGTAAAAATTACTATTGCCAATCCAGTTAGTCCAAGAGTAGGAAAATGTTGGATAGCGGAGTAGTAAAAATGACTCTTCCCACTCCAGTGAGAGCAATAGCAGAGAAAATGTTGGATAGTTTAAGTGTAAAACTTTCTATTCTCACTCCAGTGAGTGCAACAGTAGGGAAAGTGTTGAATAGCGGGAGGGTAAAATTTACTATTTCCAGTCAGTGAGTGCAACAGTAGAAAGAGTTTAGGATAGCGGAGAAGTAAAAATTAATATTCCCACTCCAGTGAGTGCAACAGTAGCGAAAATGTTAGATAGCAGAGGGCTAGAAATTACTATTCACACTCAAAGTGAGTGCAACAGTAGGAAAACTGTTGGATAATTGAGGTATAAAAATAAGTATTCCCACTCCAGTGAGTGGAACAGTAGAGAAAATGTTGGCTAGCGGAGGGGTAAAAATTACTATTACCAATCCAGATAGCCCAACAGTAGGGAAAATGTTGGCTAGCAGTGGGGTGAAAGTTACTCTTTCCACTCCAGTGAGTGCAACAGTAGGGAGAGTGTCGATAGCAGAGGGGTAAAATTTACTATTCCAACTCCAGAGAGTGCAACAGTAGGGAGAATGTTGGATAGAAGAGGGGTAAAAATTGCTATTCCCACTCGAGCTAGTGCAACAGAAGGAAAAGTGTTGGAATCAGAGGGGTAAAAATGACTATTCCCACTCCAGTGAGTGCAAAAGTAGGGGAAGTTGTGCATAGCGGAGGGGTAAAAATGACTATTCCCACTCCAGTGAGTCCAACAGTGGGGGAATTGTTGGATAGCGGAATAGAAAAAATTACTATTCCAACTCCATTGAGAGCAACAGTACAGAAAATGTTGGATAGCAGAGGTGTAAAAATTACTATTTCCACTCCGGTGAGTGCAACAGTAGGGAAAGTGTTGGACAGCAGATGGGTAAATTTTATAATTCCCACTCCATTGAGTGCAACAGTAGGGAAAGTGTTGTATAGCGATGAGGTAAAATTTACTTTTTCCACTCCAGTGAGTGCAACAGTAGGGAGAGTGTTGGATAGCAGAGGGGTAAAAATTACTATTCCCACTCGAGAGAGTACAACAATAGGGAAAGTGTTGGAAGTGGAGGGGTTAAAATGAATATTCCCACTCCATTGAGTGCAAAAGTAGGGGGAGTATTGCATAGCGGAGGGGTAAGAATGACTATTCCCACTCCAATGAGTGCAACAGTAGGGGAAGTGTTGGATAGCAGAGGGGTAAAAATTACTATTCCCAATCCAGTTAGTCCAACAGTATGGAAAATGTTGGATAGCGGAGTAGTAAAAAGGACTATTCCCACTCCGATGAGAGCAACAGTAGAGAAAATGTTGGATAGCAGAGGTGTAAAAATTACTATTCCCACTCCAGTGAGTGCAACAGTAGGGAAAGAGTTGGACAGCAGAGGGGTAAAATTTACTATTCCCACTCCATTTGGTGCAACAGTGGTGAGAGTGTAGGATAGCGGAGAAGTAAAAATGACTATTACCACTCCAGTGAGTGCAACAGTAGCGAAAATGTTACATAGTGGAGGGGTAAAATGTACTATTCCCACTCCAGTGAATGCAACATTAGGGAAAGTGTTGGATAGAGGAGAGGTAGAATTTACTTTTCCCACTCCAGTGACTGCAACAGTAGGGAGAGTGTAGGATAGCGGAAGGGTAAAACTTACTTATCCCACTCCAGTGAGTGCAACAATAGGGAAATGTTGGATATCGGAAGGGTACAATTTACTATTTCCACTCCAGTGAGTGCAACAGTAGGGAGAGTGTAGGATAGCGGAGAAGTAAAAATTACTATTACCACTCCATTGAGTGCAACAGTAGTGAAAATGTTAGATAGCAGAGGGCTAAAAATTACTATTCACACTACAGTGAGTGCAACAGTAGGGAAACTGTTGGATAGTGAAGGGGTAAAAATAACTATTCCCATTCCATTGAGTGCAACAGTAGGGAAAGTGTTGGATAGCAGAGGGGTTAAAATTACTATTCCCACTCCAGTGAGTGCAACTTTAGGGAGAGTGTTGGATGGCAGAGGGGTAAAAATTACTATTCCCACTCGAGCGAGTACAACAATAGGGAAAGTGTTGGAAGCGGAGGGGTAAAAATGACTATTCCCACTCCATTGAGTGCAAAAGTAGGGGAAGTATTGCATAGCGGAGGGGTAAAAATGACTAATCCCACTCCAGCAACTGCAACATTAGGGAGAGTGTTGGATAGCAGAGGTGTAAAAACTTACTATACCCACTCGAGCAAGTGCAACAGTAGGGAAAGTGTTGGAATGCTGAGTGGTAAAAATTACTATTCCTGCTCCAGTGAGAGCAAAAGTAGGGGAAGTGTTGCATAACGGAGGGGTAAAAATTACTATTCCCAATCCAGCTAGTCCAAGAGTAGGGAAAATGCTGGATAGCGGAGTAGTAAAAATGACTCTTCCCACTCCGGTGAGAGCAATAGTAGAGAAAATGTTGGATAGCAGAGGTGTAATAATTACTATTCCCACTCCAGTGAGTGCAACAGTAGGGAAAGTGTTGGACAGCAGAGGGGTAAAATTTACTCTTCCCACCCCATTGAGTGCAACAGTAGAGAAAGTGTTGGATAGCGGAGAGGTAAAATTTACTTTTCCCACTCCAGTGACTGCAACAGTAGGGAGAGTGTAGGATAGCGGAAGGGTAAAACTTACTATTCCCACTCCAGTGTGTGCAACAGTAGGAAAATGTTGGATAGCGGAAGGGTAAAATTTACTATTTCCACTCCAGTGAGTGCAACAGTAGGGAGAGTGTAGGATAGCGGAGAAGTAAAAATTACTATTCCCACTCCGATGAGAGCAACAGTAGAGAAAATGTTGGATAGCAGAGGTGTAAAAATTACTATTCCCACTCCAGTGAGTGCAACAGTAGGGAAAGTGTTGGACAGCAGAGGGGTAAAATTTACTATTCCCACTCCATTTGGTGCAACAGTGGTGAGAGTGTAGGATAGCAGAGAAGTAAAAATGACTATTACCACTCCAGTGAGTGCAACAGTAGCGAAAATGTTACATAGTGGAGGGGTAAAATGTACTATTCCCACTCCAGTGAATGCAACATTAGGGAAAGTGTTGGATAGAGGAGAGGTAGAATTTACTTTTCCCACTCCAGTGACTGCAACAGTAGGGAGAGTGTAGGATAGCGGAAGGGTAAAACTTACTTATCCCACTCCAGTGAGTGCAACAGTAGGGAAATGTTGGATATCGGAAGGGTACAATTTACTATTTCCACTCCAGTGAGTGCAACAGTAGGGAGAGTGTAGGATAGCGGAGAAGTAAAAATTACTATTACCACTCCATTGAGTGCAACAGTAGCGAAAATGTTAGATAGCAGAGGGCTAAAAATTACTATTCACACTACAGTGAGTGCAACAGTAGGGAAACTGTTGGATAGTGAAGGGGTAAAAATAACTATTCCCATTCCATTGAGTGCAACAGTAGGGAAAGTGTTGGATAGCGGAGGGGTTAAAATTACTATTCCCACTCCAGTGAGTGCAACTTTAGGGAGAGTGTTGGATAGCAGAGGGGTAAAAATTACTATTCCCACTCGAGCGAGTACAACAATAGGGAAAGTGTTGGAAGCGGAGGGGTAAAAATGACTATTCCCACTCCATTGAGTGCAAAAGTAGGGGAAGTATTGCATAGCGGAGGGGTAAAAATGACTAATCCCACTCCAGCAACTGCAACATTAGGGAGAGTGTTGGATAGCAGAGGTGTAAAAACTTACTATACCCACTCGAGCAAGTGCAACAGTAGGGAAAGTGTTGGAATGCTGAGTGGTAAAAATTACTATTCCTACTCCAGTGAGAGCAAAAGTAGGGGAAGTGTTGCATAACGGAGGGGTAAAAATTACTATTCCCAATCCAGCTAGTCCAAGAGTAGGGAAAATGCTGGATAGCGGAGTAGTAAAAATGACTCTTCCCACTCCAGTGAGAGCAATAGTAGAGAAAATGTTGGATAGCAGAGGTGTAATAATTACTATTCCTACTCCAGTGAGTGCAACAGTAGGGAAAGTGTAGGATATCAGAAGGGTAAAACTTACTATTCCCACTCCAGTAACTGCAACAGTAGGGAGAGTGTAAGATAGCACAGAAGTAAAAGTTACTATTCCCACTCCAGTGAGTGCAACAGTACCGAAAATGTTAGATGGCAGAGGGCTGAAAATTACTATTCACACTTTTGTGAGTGCAACAGTAGGGAAACTGTTGGATAATGGAGGGATACAAATAAATATTAGCACTCCGGTGAGTGCAACAGTAAAGAAAATGGTGGATAGTAGAGAGGTAAAAATTAACTATTCCCACTCCAGGGAGTGCAACAGTATGGAAAGCGTTGGATAGCGGAGGGGTTAAAATTACTTTTCCCAATCCAGTGAGTGCAACAGTAGGGAAAGTGTTGGACAGCACAGGGGTAAAACTTACTATTCCCACTCCATTGAGTGCAACAGTAGGAAAAGAGTTCGATAGAGGTGAGGTCAAATTTACTTTTCCCACTCAAGTGAGTGCAACAGTAGGGAGAGTGTAGGATAGCGGAGAAGTAAAAATTACTAGTCCTACTCCAGTGAGTGCAACAGTAGCAAAAATGTTAGATAGCAGAGGGCTAAAAATGACTATTCCCACTCCAGTGAGTGCAACAGTAGGGAAACTGTTGGATAATGGAGGGATACAAATAAGTATTCCCACTCCAGTGCGTGCAACAGTAGAGAAAGTGTTGGACAGCAGAGGAGTAAAACTTACTATTCCCACTCCAGTGAGTGCAACAGTAGGGAAAGTGTAGGATATCGGGAAGGGTAAAACTTACTATTCCCACTCCAGTAACTGCAACAGTAGGGAGAGTGTAAGATAGCACAGAAGTAAAAGTTACTATTCCCACTCCAGTGAGTGCAACAGTACCGAAAATGTTAGATGGCAGAGGGCTGAAAATTACTATTCACACTCTTGTGAGTGCAACAGTAGGGAAACTGTTGGATAATGGAGGGATACAAATAAATATTAGCACTCCGGTGAGTGCAGCAGTAAAGAAAATGGTGGATAGTGGAGAGGTAAAAATAACTATTCCCACTCTAGTGAGTGCAACAGTAGGGAAAGAGTTGGACAGCGGTGGGGTTAATGTTACTATTCCCACTCCAGTGAGATCAAAATTAGGGGAAGTGTTGCATAGCGGAGGGGTAAAAATTACTATTCGCAATCCAGTGAGTGCAACAGTAGGGAAAGTGTTGGATAGCGGAGGGGTAAAAATTACTATTGCCAATCCAGTTAGTCCAACAGTAGGGAAAGATTTGGATAGCAGAGTGGTAAAGTTTACAATTCCAACTCCAGCGAGTGCAACAGTAGGGAGAGTGTTGGATAGCAGACGGGTACAAACTTACTATTCCCACTCCAGCGAGTGCAAGAGTAGGGAAAGTGTTGGAACGCAGAGGGATAAAAATGACTATTCCCACTCCAGTGAGAGCAAAAGATGGAGAAGTGTTGCATAGCTGTGGGGTAAAAATTACTATTCCCAATCCAGTTAGTCCAAGAGTAGGGAAAATGTTGGATATTCCCTCTCCAGTGAGAGCATCAGTAGAGAAAATGTTGTATAGGAGAGGTGTAAAAATTACTATTCCCACGCCAGTGAGTGCAACAGTAGGGAAAGTGTTGGACAGCACAGGGGTAAAACTTACTATTCCCACTCCACTGAGTGCAACAGTAGGAAAAGTGTTCGATAGAGGTGAGGTAAAATTTACTTTTCCCACTCAAGTGAGTGCAACAGTAGGGAGAGTGTAGGATAGCGGAGAAGAAAAAATTACTAGTCCTACTCCAGTGAGTGCAATAGTAGCAAAAATGTTAGATAGCAGAGGGTTAAAAATTACTATTCCCACTCCAGTGAGTGCAACAGTAGGGAAACTGTTGGATAATGGAGGGATACAAATAAGTATTCCCACTCCAGTGCGTGCAACAGTAGAGAAAGTGTTGGACAGCAGAGGAGTAAAACTTACTATTCCCACTCCAGTGAGTGCAACAGTAGGGAAAGTGTAGGATATCAGAAGGGTAAAACTTACTATTCCCACTCCAGTAACTGCAACAGTAGGGAGAGTGTAAGATAGCACAGAAGTAAAAGTTACTATTCCCACTCCAGTGAGTGCAACAGTACCGAAAATGTTAGATGGCAGAGGGCTGAAAATTACTATTCACACTCTTGTGAGTGCAACAGTAGGGAAACTGTTGGATAATGGAGGGATACAAATAAATATTAGCACTCCGGTGAGTGCAACAGTAAAGAAAATGGTGGATAGTGGAGAGGTAAAAATAACTATTCCCACTCTAGTGAGTGCAACAGTAGGGAAAGAGTTGGATAGCGGAGGGGTTAATGTTACTATTCCCACTCCAGTGAGATCAAAATTAGGGGAAGTGTTGCATAGCGGAGGGGTAAAAATTACTATTCGCAATCCAGTTAGTCCAAGAGTAGGGAAAATGTTGGATAGCGGAGTAGTAAAAATTACTATTCCCACTCCAATGAGAGCAATAGCAGAGAAAATGTTCGATATTAGAAGGGTAAAACTTTCTATTCCCACTCTAGTGAGTGCAACAGTAGGGAAAGTGTTGGATAGTGGCAGGGTAAAATTGACTATTTCCAGTCAGTGAGTGCCACAGTAGAAAGAGTTTAGGATAGTGTAGAAGTACAAATTACTATTCCCACTCCAGTGAGTGCAACAGCAGTGAAAATGTTTTGATAGCAGAGGGCTAGAAATTACTATTCACACTCAAAGTGAGTGCAACAGAAGGGAAACTGTTGGATAATGGAGGGATAAAAATAAGTATTCCCACTCCAGTGAGTGGAACAGTAGAGAAAATGTTGGATAGCGGAGGGATAAAAATTACTATGACCAATCCAGATAACCCAACAGTAGGGAAAGCGTTGGATAGCGGAGTGGTTAAAATTACTATTCCAACTCCAATGAATGCAACAGTGGGGTAAGTGTTGCATAGCGGAGGGGTAAACATTTCTATTACCAATCCAGATAGCCCTACAGTAGGGAAAATGTTGGGTGGCAGAGGGGTAAAAATGACTATTCCCACTCCAGTGAGTGCAACAGTAGAGAGAGTGTCGATACCAGAGGGTAAAATTTACTATTGCCAATCCAGCGAGTGCAAAAGAAGGGAGAGTGTTGGATAGCAGAGGGGTAAAAGTTGCTATTCCCAATCGAGCGCGTGCAACTGAAGGAAAAGTGTTGGAAGCGGAGGGATAAAAATGACTATTCCCACTCCATTGAGGGCAAAAGTAGGGGAAGTGTTGCATAGCAGAGGTGTAAAAATGACTATTCCCACTCCAGTGACTGCAACAGCAAAAGTCATCGAGAAGACCGTCAACAAGCAGCTGGCCGCCTTCCTCGAGACGAATGGATCCCTCGACCCCTCACAGTCTGGCTTCCGAGCCAACCATAGCACCGAGACCGCCCTCATCGCTGCCACCGATGACATCCGAGCCCTGCTGGACAACGGTGAGACAGCGGCCCTCATTCTCCTAGACCTCTCCGCGGCGTTCGACACCGTTTGCCACCGCACCCTAGTGCAGCGCCTCAGCAACATCGGAATCCAGGAGAAGGCACTGGAATGGATCATCTCCTTCCTCGCTGGAAGGACACAGAGAGTTCGCCTACCACCGTTCAGATCTGCAGCCACGGAAGTCATCTGCGGCGTTCCCCAGGGCTCCTCGCTCAGCCCCACCCTCTTCAACGTTTACATGAGCCCCCTTGCGGCCATCGCACGCCAACACAACCTCAACATCATCTCCTACGCCGACGACACCCAGCTGATCCTCTCCCTGACCAACGACCCAGCCGCCGCCAGAACCAACCTCCACGAAGGGATGAAAGACGTAGCCGAGTGGATGACGACCAGCCGCCTGAAACTGAACTCAGACAAGACGGACGTCCTCATCCTGGGCTCCTCGCCCTCCGCCTGGGATGACTCATGGTGGCCCCCTGCCCTGGGCACGGCACCCAAACCGACAGACCACGCACGCAACCTGGGCTTCATCCTGGACTCCTCCCTCTCCATGACCAGACAAGTCAACGCCGTCTCCGCGTCCTGCTTTAACATCCTGCGCATGCTACGGAAGATCTTCCGGTGGATCCCCACCGAGACTAGGAAGACGGTCACCCAGGCCCTCGTCACCAGCCGACTGGACTACGGCAACGCCCTCTACGCCGGAACCACCGCCAAGCTCCAGAAGAGACTCCAGCGGATCCAGAACGCCTCAGCCAGACTCATCCTCGACATCCCCCGACGCAACCACATCTCCGGACATCTGAGAGACCTGCACTGGCTCCCCGTCAACAAGAGAATCACCTTCCGTCTCTTCACCCACGCACACAAAGCCCTACACGACCAAGGCCCGAGCTACCTCAACAACCGCCTCAACTTCTACGCTCCCAAACGCCACCTTCGATCGACCAACCACGCCTTCGCCGCCGTCCCCCGCATCCGAAGAGCGACAACAGGAGGAAGGTCCTTCTCCTACCTGGCCGCCAAGACCTGGAACACCCTCCCGACCGACCTTCGCCTGACCCAAGACCACCTCTCCTTCAGGAAGAAACTCAAGACCTGGCTGTTCGAGCAGTAGCGGCACCTCACCCCCCCCCCCCAAGCGCCTTGAGACCCTCCGGGTGAGTAGCGCGCTCTATAAATGCCTTGATTGATTGATTGATTGACAGTAGGGGAAGTGTTGGATAGCAGAGGGGTAAAAATTACTATTCCCAATACAGTTAGTCCAATAGTAGGGAAAATGTTGGATAGCGGAATAGTAAAAATGAGTATTCCCACTCCAGTGAGAGCAACAGTAGAAAAAATGTTGGATAGCAGAGGTGTAAAAATTACTATTCCCACTCCATTGAGTGCAACAGTAGGGAAATTGTTGGACAGCAGAGGGGTAAAACTGACTATTCCCACTCCATTGAGTGCAAAATTATGGAATGTGTTGGATAGCGGTGAGGTAAAATTTACTATTCCCACTGCAGTAAGTGCAACAGTAGCGAAAGTGTTGGATAGCGGAAAGGTAAAACTTACTATTCCCACTCCAGTAAGTGCAACATTAGGGAGAGTGTAAAATAGCGCAGAAGTAAAAATTACTATTCCCACTCCAGTGAGTGCAACAGTAGAGAAAATGTTGGATAGTAGAGAGGTAAAAATTAACTATTCCCACTCCAGTGAGTGCAACAGTATGGAAAGCGTTGGATAGCGGAGGGGTTAAAATTACTTTTCCCAATCCAGTGAGTGCAACAGTAGGGAAAGTGTTGGATAGCGGAGGGGTAAAAATTACTATTCCCAATCCAGTTAGTCCAACAGTAGGGAAAGATTTGGATAGCAGAGAGGTAAAGTTTACAATTCCCACTCCAGCGAGTGCAACAGTAGGGAGAGTGTTGGATAGCAGAGGGGTAAAAACTTACTATTCCCACTCGAGCAAGTGCAACAGTAGGGAAAGTGTTGGAACGCTGAGGGGTAAAAATTACTCTTCCTAATTCAGTGAGAGCAAAAGTAGGGGAATTGTTGCATAGCAGAGTGGTAAAAATTACTATTGCCAATCCAGTTAGTCCAAGAGTAGGAAAATGTTGGATAGCGGAGTAGTAAAAATGACTCTTCCCACTCCAGTGAGAGCAATAGCAGAGAAAATGTTGGATAGTTTAAGTGTAAAACTTTCTATTCCCACTCCAGTGAGTGCAACAGTAGGGAGAGTGTCGATAGCAGAGGGGTAAAATTTACTATTCCAACTCCAGCGAGTGCAACAGTAGGGAGAATGTTTGATAGAAGAGGGGTAAAAATTGCTATTCCCACTCGAGCTAGTGCAACAGAAGGAAAAGTGTTGGAATCAGAGGGGTAAAAATGACTATTCCCACTCCAGTGAGTGCAAAAGTAGGGGAAGTTGTGCATAGCGGAGGGGTAAAAATGACTATTCCCACTCCAGTGAGTGCAACAGTGGGGGAATTGTTGGATAGCGGAATAGAAAAAATTACTATTCCAACTCCATTGAGAGCAACAGTACAGAAAATGTTGGATAGCAGAGGTGTAAAAATTACTATTTCCACTCCGGTGAGTGCAACAGTAGGGAAAGTGTTGGACAGCAGATGGGTAAATTTTATAATTCCCACTCCATTGAGTGCAACAGTAGGGAAAGTGTTGTATAGCGATGAGGTAAAATTTACTTTTTCCACTCCAGTGAGTGCAACAGTAGGGAGAGTGTTGGATAGCAGAGGGGTAAAAATTACTATTCCCACTCGAGAGAGTACAACAATAGGGAAAGTGTTGGAAGTGGAGGGGTTAAAATGAATATTCCCACTCCATTGAGTGCAAAAGTAGGGGGAGTATTGCATAGCGGAGGGGTAAGAATGACTATTCCCACTCCAATGAGTGCAACAGTAGGGGAAGTGTTGGATAGCAGAGGGGTAAAAATTACTATTCCCAATCCAGTTAGTCCAACAGTATGGAAAATGTTGGATAGCGGAGTAGTAAAAATGACTATTCCCACTCCGATGAGAGCAACAGTAGAGAAAATGTTGGATAGCAGAGGTGTAAAAATTACTATTCCCACTCCAGTGAGTGCAACAGTAGGGAAAGTGTTGGACAGCAGAGGGGTAAAATTTACTATTCCCACTCCATTTGGTGCAACAGTGGTGAGAGTGTAGGATAGCGGAGAAGTAAAAATGACTATTACCACTCCAGTGAGTGCAACAGTAGCGAAAATGTTACATAGTGGAGGGGTAAAATGTACTATTCCCACTCCAGTGAATGCAACATTAGGGAAAGTGTTGGATAGAGGAGAGGTAGAATTTACTTTTCCCACTCCAGTGACTGCAACAGTAGGGAGAGTGTAGGATAGCGGAAGGGTAAAACTTACTTATCCCACTCCAGTGAGTGCAACAGTAGGGAAATGTTGGATATCGGAAGGGTACAATTTACTATTTCCACTCCAGTGAGTGCAACAGTAGGGAGAGTGTAGGATAGCGGAGAAGTAAAAATTACTATTACCACTCCATTGAGTGCAACAGTAGCGAAAATGTTAGATAGCAGAGGGCTAAAAATTACTATTCACACTACAGTGAGTGCAACAGTAGGGAAACTGTTGGATAGTGAAGGGGTAAAAATAACTATTCCCATTCCATTGAGTGCAACAGTAGGGAAAGTGTTGGATAGCGGAGGGGTTAAAATTACTATTCCCACTCCAGTGAGTGCAACTTTAGGGAGAGTGTTGGATAGCAGAGGGGTAAAAATTACTATTCCCACTCGAGCGAGTACAACAATAGGGAAAGTGTTGGAAGCGGAGGGGTAAAAATGACTATTCCCACTCCATTGAGTGCAAAAGTAGGGGAAGTATTGCATAGCGGAGGGGTAAAAATGACTAATCCCACTCCAGCAACTGCAACATTAGGGAGAGTGTTGGATAGCAGAGGTGTAAAAACTTACTATACCCACTCGAGCAAGTGCAACAGTAGGGAAAGTGTTGGAATGCTGAGTGGTAAAAATTACTATTCCTACTCCAGTGAGAGCAAAAGTAGGGGAAGTGTTGCATAACGGAGGGGTAAAAATTACTATTCCCAATCCAGCTAGTCCAAGAGTAGGGAAAATGCTGGATAGCGGAGTAGTAAAAATGACTCTTCCCACTCCAGTGAGAGCAATAGTAGAGAAAATGTTGGATAGCAGAGGTGTAATAATTACTATTCCCACTCCAGTGAGTGCAACAGTAGGGAAAGTGTTGGACAGCAGAGGGGTAAAATTTACTATTCCCACCCCATTGAGTGCAACAGTAGAGAAAGTGTTGGATAGCGGAGAGGTAAAATTTACTTTTCCCACTCCAGTGCTGCAACAGTAGGGAGAGTGTAGGATAGCGGAAGGGTAAAACTTACTATTCCCACTCCAGTGTGTGCAACAGTAGGAAAATGTTGCATAGCGGAAGGGTAAAATTTACTATTTCCACTCCAGTGAGTGCAACAGTAGGGAGAGTGTAGGATAGCGGAGAAGTAAAAATGACTATTCCCACTCCGATGAGAGCAACAGTAGAGAAAATGTTGGATAGCAGAGGTGTAAAAATTACTATTCCCACTCCAGTGAGTGCAACAGTAGGGAAAGTGTTGGACAGCAGAGGGGTAAAATTTACTATTCCCACTCCATTTGGTGCAACAGTGGTGAGAGTGTAGGATAGCGGAGAAGTAAAAATGACTATTACCACTCCAGTGAGTGCAACAGTAGCGAAAATGTTACATAGTGGAGGGGTAAAATGTACTATTCCCACTCCAGTGAATGCAACATTAGGGAAAGTGTTGGATAGAGGAGAGGTAGAATTTACTTTTCCCACTCCAGTGACTGCAACAGTAGGGAGAGTGTAGGATAGCGGAAGGGTAAAACTTACTTATCCCACTCCAGTGAGTGCAACAGTAGGGAAATGTTGGATATCGGAAGGGTACAATTTACTATTTCCACTCCAGTGAGTGCAACAGTAGGGAGAGTGTAGGATAGCGGAGAAGTAAAAATTACTATTACCACTCCATTGAGTGCAACAGTAGCAAAAATGTTAGATAGCAGAGGGCTAAAAATTACTATTCACACTACAGTGAGTGCAACAGTAGGGAAACTGTTGGATAGTGAAGGGGTAAAAATAACTATTCCCATTCCATTGAGTGCAACAGTAGGGAAAGTGTTGGATAGCGGAGGGGTTAAAATTACTATTCCCACTCCAGTGAGTGCAACTTTAGGGAGAGTGTTGGATAGCAGAGGGGTAAAAATTACTATTCCCACTCGAGCGAGTACAACAATAGGGAAAGTGTTGGAAGCGGAGGGGTAAAAATGACTATTCCCACTCCATTGAGTGCAAAAGTAGGGGAAGTATTGCATAGCGGAGGGGTAAAAATGACTAATCCCACTCCAGCAACTGCAACATTAGGGAGAGTGTTGGATAGCAGAGGTGTAAAAACTTACTATACCCACTCGAGCAAGTGCAACAGTAGGGAAAGTGTTGGAATGCTGAGTGGTAAAAATTACTATTCCTACTCCAGTGAGAGCAAAAGTAGGGGAAGTGTTGCATAACGGAGGGGTAAAAATTACTATTCCCAATCCAGCTAGTCCAAGAGTAGGGAAAATGCTGGATAGCGGAGTAGTAAAAATGACTCTTCCCACTCCAGTGAGAGCAATAGTAGAGAAAATGTTGGATAGCAGAGGTGTAATAATTACTATTCCCACTCCAGTGAGTGCAACAGTAGGGAAAGTGTTGGACAGCAGAGGGGTAAAACTTACTATTCCCACCCCATTGAGTGCAACAGTAGAGAAAGTGTTGGATAGCGGAGAGGTAAAATTTACTTTTCCCACTCCAGTGACTGCAACAGTAGGGAGAGTGTAGGATAGCGGAAGGGTAAAACTTACTATTCCCACTCCAGTGTGTGCAACAGTAGGAAAATGTTGGATAGCGGAAGGGTAAAATTTACTATTTCCACTCCAGTGAGTGCAACAGTAGGGAGAGTGTAGGATAGCGGAGAAGTAAAAATTACTATTCCCACTCCATTGAGTCCAACAGTAGCGAAAATGTTAGAGAGCAGAGGGCTAAATATTACTATTAACACTACAGTGAGTACAACAGTAGGGAAACTGTTGGATAATGGAGGAATACAAATAAATATTACCACTTCGGTGAGTGCAGCAGTAGAGAAAATGTTGGATAGTGAAGGGGTAAAAATTAACTATTCCCACTCCAGTGAGTGCAACAGTAGGGAAAGCGTTGGATAGCGGAGGGGTTAAAAGTACTATTCCCAATCCAGTGAGTGCAACAGTAGGGAAAGTGTTGGATAGCGGAGGGGTACAAATTACTATTCCCAATCCAGTTAGTCCAACAGTAGGGAAAATGTTGGATAGTGAAGGGGTAAAAATTACTATTTCCAATCCAGTGAGTGCAACAGTAGGGAAAGTTTTTGATAACAGAGGGGTAAAATTTACTCTTCCCACTCAAGCGAGTGCAACAGTAGGGAGAGTGATGGATAGCAGAGGGGTAAACACTTACTATTCCCACTAAAGCAAGTGCAACAGTAGGGAAAGTGTTGGAACACTGAGGGGTAAAAATGACTATTCCTACTCCAGTGAGAGCAAAAGTACGGGAATTGTTGCATAGCGGAGGGGTAAAAATTACTATTGCCAATCCAGTTAGTCCAAGAGTAGGAAAATGGTGGACAGCGGAGTAGTAAAAATGACTATTCCCACTCCAGTGAGAGCAATAGCAGAGAAAATGTTGGATAGTAGAAGTATAAAACTTTCTATTCCCACTCCAGTGAGTGCAACAGTAGGGAAAGTGTTGAATAGCGGGAGGGTACAATTTACAATTTCCAGTCAGTGAGTGCAACAGTAGAAAGAGTTTAGGATAGCGGAGAAGCAAACATTAATATTCCCACTCCAGTGAGTGCAACAGTAGGGGAAGTGTTGGATAACAGAGGGGTAAAAATTACTATTCCCAATCCAGTTAGTCCAACAGTAGGGAAAATGTTGGATAGCGGAGTAGTAAAGATTACTATTCCTACGCCAGTGAGAGCAACAGTACACAAAATGTTGGATAGCAGAGGTGTAAAAATTACTATTCCTACTCCAGTGAGTGCAACAGTAGGGAAAGTGTTGGACAGCAGAGGGGTAAAACTTACTATTCCCATTCCATTGAGTGCAACAGTAGGGAAAGTGTTGGATAGCGGTGAGGTAAAATTTACTTTTCCCACTCCAGTGAGTGCAACTTTAGGGAGAGTGTTGGATAGCAGAGGGGTAAAAATTACTATTCCCACTCGAGCGAGTACAACAATAGGGAAAGTGTTGGAAGCGGAGGGGTAAAAATGACTATTCCCACTCCATTGAGTGCAAAAGTAGGGGAAGTATTGCATAGTGGAGGGGTAAAAATGACTAATCCCACTCCAGCAACTGCAACATTAGGGAGAGTGCCAGCGAAGGGGGCGGTGGTCGGTCTGAATGAGGAAGTGAGTTCCAAAGAGAGTGAGTTCCATAGTTTCATGGGTAATATCTGGTGAACCTGGGGGAGCGGTAAACACAGCGGTTAATCTAGCGCTACCCCTCCCACCTCTAGTATTGCATTCTGCCGTGGGCACCCCGCTTAGCGTCTAATGATCAGCGCGGTGAAAGATAGTACTGGGAATCATAGCGCCACACCTGGGAACCAGTAGTGACTCAGGGCAGGCTTCGCGGGCCTACCGCTACTCCTGGCACCACTAGCGCTTCCGTGCGAGATCACAGCGCTACTTGTTATACTTAGGCATTGAACACTTTGGAGCAGAGCGTATGAACACAGCACTACTCGTAATAAACACGCATTGATCACTTCCGAGCAGAGCCTACAACCACAGCGCTACTCGTAATAAGTAAGCATTGAACCCTTTGGAGCAGAGCCTATGAACACAGCGTTACTCGTAATAATCGGGCATAGAACACTTCCGAGCAGAGCCTACAAACACAGCGCTACTCGTAACAAGCGAGCCTTGAACCCTTGTGAGCAGAGCCTATGAACATAGCGTTGCTCGTAATAATCGGGCATAGAACACTTCCGAGCAGAGCCTACAAATACAGCGCTACTCGTGATAAGTAAGCATTGAACCCTTCTGAGCAGAGCCTACAAACATAGCGCTACTCGTAGTAATCAGGCAGGGAACACTTCTGAGCAGAGCCTACAAACATAGACACAGCGCTACTCGTAATAATCAGGCAGTCTCAGAGGAAGGGGCAATCCCTCGGAGGGGTGTCAGAGTCTCCGGTGAACGGGGGAACTCCCACGGAGGGGAACCAATGTCTCAGGGTGCGGTGCCGCTCCCTATCTGTAGGGGGCGCACCGGGTCCGTCCAAATCCTCCCGGGGAGCAGGGGGGTGAGTCCCCGGCCTCCACTCGGCCTCGCTACCTCCCAGCCCCCGGGGGTTACCTTGATCTCGGCGTTCTGGGGCGACCGACACAGCTCCGGACTCCGCAGCCGATACCTCCGCGACGGAGGCAGATCACGGCCTCGCACACCTCCGCCAGCAGCTGCGACGGCAGCAACGGGGTCACGGGCTTCTCCACGGGCCTCGACGTGATGATGGTGCATGCTTCCGGCCTCCGGGTCGCGGCGGTGAGCGCGCTCTGGTCCCCGCGCCAGGGGGGTGGGTCAAATTAAGTGGGAGAGCTCCGCGCTCAACGTGGATGGATGCAGGGGATCCCAGGCCGGGTCAGGGAGCGCAGGGGTCCCAGCACTTGTACCTGGTTGATCCCCAGCCGTCCCGCATTCAGCCTTGGCATGAAGTTTCAGCATTCAGGTTCAGCATTCAGTTTTGACATGAGGTCTCAGCATTCAGTTTCAGCATTCGGTTGTGACATGAAGTTTCAGCATCCAGTTTCAGCATTCAGTTGTGACATGAAGTCCTGATGGCGCAGATGTCTCTGGCGCCCTTGGGGGGTTCTGTTCCTGGGGGGTAGGGATTGAGTTGGTGACTAGTTCCTTCCTAGTCAGGCTGGGCAGAGGTTCCCTGGGTCCTCCTACTGCTGGGAAAGATCAGTGGGCTTTACAGGAACCCTCACTCACTTAAGAGGCAGCACCTAAATCCTGTCACTCTCAGAGGCATAAGTCCCTGGCTAGGCCCTACCGCCTAAAACTCCTGCGCGGATTCTCCAGCTCCGCGTTACCCCAACTGGCCAACTAACTAGAGAAAGTTCCCTCCCTCACTTAAGTAGCCCTAGGTCAGGTGACCTCTAGCCACGGCGGCAAAAGTAAAAACCACACCTCCCTTCTAGAAGGTTCCAGCACATTCCAGGAGCTTCCCCATTCTACCTATGGGACAAAAAAGGCGGGCTGGTGTCGCAACATTGTTGTGGGGTTCCAGCCAGCTCCTGGCAGCTAGGGTGCTACTAATGAAGACCACTCTGCAGTAGCAGGGGCCTGTGGCAGCCATCTTGGGAGAAGGGAGCACCTGCACCTTAACACTGATTGGCAATGAAAAGGCGCCCGGAGACCTAGTCCAACATAAAAATGAGGGTGGAAAAAATGAGACACGATCAAAAATAGATGGGGAGACCACCCCAGGGCTGACACGTCTAACACGCGTCCCCCCAGCCGAAAGAGGGGAGAGCTACCCAACCTCTAGGGAGTTCTCATCGCTAAGGCGGAAAAACCTGGAGAGACCGTCAGCATTGGCGTGGTCAACTCCGGGCCGATGTTCCACCCGAAAATCCATCCCCTGTAGGGAAATGGACCACCTCAACAACTTGGGGTTTTCGCCTCTCATCTGCATGAGCCAGCGAAGGGAGCGGTGGTCGGTCTGAATGAGGAAGTGAGTTCCAAAGAGATATGGCCTCAACTTCTTAAGAGCCCAGACCACATTTTATCTACTGTTGCTCTCACTGGAGTGGGAATAGTCATTTTTACTACTCTGCTATCCAACATTTTCCCTACTGTAGGACTAACTGGATTGGGAATAGTAATTTTTACACCACTGCTATCCAACACTTCCCCTACTGTTGCACTCACTGGAGTGGGATTAGTCATTTTTACCCCTCTGCTATGCAATACTTCCCCTACTTTTGCACTCAAGGTGTAAAAATTACTATTCCCACTCCAGTGAGTGCAACAGTAGGGAAAGTGTTGGACAGCAGAGGGGTAACATTTACTATTCCCACTCCATTGAGTGCAACAGTAGGGAAAGTGTTGGATAGTGAAGAGTTAAAATGTACTTTTTCCACTCCAGTGAGTGCAACAGTGGTGAGAGTGTAGGATAGCGGAGAAGTAAAAATGACTTTTACCACTCCAGTGAGTGCAACAGTAGCGAGAATCTGTAAGACCTGAGGTCACCAACCCTAAGGGGGTAACGTGACTCGAGCGGCTGGGCACCCAAAGGCTTATGTGTAAAGCGACCATACAACACACACATCCTCTGAAACAGGGAAAGCACACAATAAGGGACGCCACACAGTAGAATTTATGCAAATAACTCAAATTTATCTTAGCAGTTCATTAGATGTAAATGGCATAAGTTACATAGGATAGCATTTGATTCACCAGCATTTCATAATGGTGCCCCAGGCAGTACCTGATTACATCGGTGTTATATTCACCAGTGATTCACAATGGGGCAGTAGGTCGCACTTGTATACCTTAGCACCCGATGCAGGAGCACTCCTTCATAGTTTCATGGGTAATATCTGGTGAACCTGGGGGAGCGGTAAACACAGCGGTTAATCTAGCGCTACCCCTCCCACCTCTAGTATTGCATTCTGCCGTGGGCACCCCGCTTAGCGTCTAATGATCAGCGCGGTGAAAGATAGTACTGGGAATCATAGCGCCACACCTGGGAACCAGTAGTGACTCAGGGCAGGCTTCGCGGGCCTACCGCTACTCCTGGCACCACTAGCGCTTCCGTGCGAGATCACAGCGCTACTTGTTATACTTAGGCATTGAACACTTTGGAGCAGAGCGTATGAACACAGCACTACTCGTAATAAACACGCATTGATCACTTCCGAGCAGAGCCTACAACCACAGTGCTACTCGTGATAAGTAAGCATTGAACCCTTTGGAGCAGAGCCTATGAACACAGCATTACTCGTAATAATCGGGCATAGAACACTTCCGAGCAGAGCCTACAAACACAGCGCTACTCGTAACAAGCGAGCCTTGAACCCTTGTGAGCAGAGCCTATGAACATAGCGTTGCTCGTAATAATCGGGCATAGAACACTTCCGAGCAGAGCCTACAAACACAGCGCTACTCATGATAAGTAAGCATTGAACCCTTCTGAGCAGAGCCTACAAACATAGCGCTACTCGTAATAATCAGGCAGGGAACACTTCTGAGCAGAGCCTACAAACATAGACACAGCGCTACTCGTAATAATCAGGCAGTCTCAGAGGAAGGGGCAATCCCTCGGAGGGGTGTCAGAGTCTCCGGTGAACGGGGGAACTCCCACGGAGGGGAACCAATGTCTCAGGGTGCGGTGCCGCTCCCGATCTGTAGGGGGCGCACCGGGTCCATCCAAATCCTCCCGGGGAGCAGGGGGGTGAGTCCCCGGCCTCCACTCGGCCTCGCTACCTCCCAGCCCCCGGGGGTTACCTTGATCTCGGCAATCTGGGGCGACCGACACAGCTCCGGACTCCGCAGCCGATACCTCCGCGACGGAGGCAGATCACGGCCTCACACACCTCCGCCAGCAGCTGCGACGGCAGCAACGGGGTCCCGGGCTTCTCCACGGGCCTCGACGTGATGATGGTGCATGCTTCCGGCCTCCGGGTCACGGCGGTGAGCGCGCTCTGGTCCCCGCGCCAGGGGGGTGGGTCAAATTAAGTGGGAGAGCTCCACGCTCAACGTGGATGGATGCAGGGGATCCCAGGCCGGGTCAGGGAGCGCAGGGGTCACAGCGCTTTTACCTGGTTGATCCCCAGCCGTCCCGCATTCAGCCTTGGCATGAAGTTTCAGCATTCAGGTTCAGCATTCAGTTTTGACATGAGGTCTCAGCATTCAGTTTCAGCATTCGGTTGTGACATGAAGTTTCAGCATCCAGTTTCAGCATTCAGTTGTGACATGAAGTCCTGATGGCGCAGATGTCTCTGGCGCCCTTGGGGGGTTCTGTTCCTGGGGGGTAGGGATTGAGTTGGTGACTAGTTCCTTCCTAGTCAGGCTGGGCAGAGGTTCCCTGGGTCCTCCTACTGCTGGGCAAGATCAGTGGGCTTTACAGGAACCCTCACTCACTTAAGAGGCAGCACCTAAATTCTGTCACTCTCAGAGGCATAAGTCCCTGGCTAGGCCCTACCGCCTAAAACTCCTGCGTGGATTCTCCAGCTCCGCGTTACCCCAACTGGCCAACTAACTAGAAAAAGTTCCCTCCCTCACTTAAGTAGCCCTAGGTCAGGTGACCTCTAGCCAAGGCGGCAAAAGTAAAAACCACACCTCCCTTCTAGAAGGTTCCAGCACATTCCAGGAGCTTCCCCATTCTACCAAAGGGACAAAAAAGGCGGGCTGGTGTCGCAACATTGTTGTGGGGTTCCAGCCAGCTCCTGGCAGCTAGGGTGCTACTAATGAAGACCACTCTGCAGTAGCAGGGGCCTGCGGCAGCCATCTTGGGAGAAGGGAGCACCTGCACCTTAACACTGATTGGCAATGAAAAGGCGCCCGGAGACCTAGTCCAACATAAAAATGAGGGTGGAAAAAATGAGGCACGATCAAAAATAGATGGGGAGACCACCCTAGGGCTGACAGGTCTAACACGTGTCCCCCCAGCCGAAAGAGGGGAGAGCTACCCAACCTCTAGGGAGTTCTAATCGCTAAGGCGGAAAAACCTGGAGAGACCGTCAGCATTGGCGTGGTCAACTCCGGGCCGATGTTCCACCCGAAAATCCATCCCCTGTAGGGAAATGGACCACCTCAACAACTTGGGGTTTTCGCCTCTCATCTGCATGAGCCAGCGAAGGGGGCGGTGGTCGGTCTGAATGAGGAAGTGAGTTCCAAAGAGATATGGCCTCAACTTCTTAAGAGCCCAGACCACCGCAAAGGCTTCTCTCTCAATGGTGCTCCATCGCCGTTCCTGAGGGAGGAGTCTTCTGGATATGAAGGCCACTGGTTGATCTTGGCCCTCGGTGTTGATTTGCGAGAGCACCGCACCTATGCTGTGCTCTGAGGCGTCTGTCTGCACAATGAATTCCTTACTGAAATCTGGTGTTGTGAGTACTGGAGCGGTACACATCGCATGTTTCAGCGTGTCAAAGGATTCCTGGCATGCAGCTGTCAATATAACCTTGCGAGGTTACTTCTTCGAGGTCAATTCTGTAAAGGGTGTTACGATGGTACCATATCCCTTGACAAACCGGCGGTAATACCCAGTGAGGCCGAGGAAAGCTCGGACCTCTGTTTGGGTCTTGGGGGCTCCCAAGCCAAGATGGTCTCTATTTTGGCCTGGAGGGGTTGCACCTTACCTCCGACCACCAGGTGTCCCAGGTACACAACAGATCCCTGTCCAATCTGACACTTGCTGGCTTTAATTGTTAGGCCAGCACGTTGCAGCGCCTGCAATACCTCCTGGAGGTGCTGCAGATGGTCCTCCCAGGTGCTGCTGAAGACAGCTATGTCATCCAGGTAGGCCGCTGAGAAGGACTCCAGACCACATAGTACCTGATTTACTAACCGCTGGAATGTGGCCGGAGCATTTTTGAGCCCAAAGGGCATCAATCGGAACTGGTAGTGGCCCTCTGGGGTGGAGAACGCTGTGTTCTCCCTTGCTCCATCGGCCATGGCAATCTGCCAATATCCGGATGTCAGATCAATGGTGCTGAGGTCCCAGGCTGCTCCCAGCCGGTCCACCAGCTCGTCTGCTCGTGGGATGGGGTGAGCATCGGTCTTCGTGACAGAGTTCAACCCCCTGTAGTCCACACAAACCCGAAGTTCCGGTGTGGTACCCGGTGGGGCTGCTTTTGGCACCAACAGCACCGGACTAGCCCACGGGCTGCTGGAAGGTTCTATCACCCCCAGCTCCAGCATCTTGGCTACCTCACGCTGGATGCTATCCTTCACTCGGTCAGAGAGCCAGTAAGACTTGTTCTTCACCGGGGGGCTGTCCCCTGTGTCCACATCATGGGTACACAGATGAGTGATTCCAGGCGTGAGGGAGAACAACGAGGCGTACTGTCCCAGGACATGGCGACAGTCCCTCTGTTGCTCTGGGGTCAAGGATGGGGAAAGGACAACACCTTCCACCAAACCATCCTTCTCTTGTACCACTAGAAGGTCAGGAAGAGCTTCACTCTCTTCCTCTTCGCTCCCATCCGTCACCATAAGGAGAGCAAGCTCTGATCGCTCATGGTGCGGCTTCAGGGGGTTGACGTGGAACACCCTGAGGGGCTGTTGGGGGGTCTTCAAATCCACAACGTATGTGGTCTGGCCTCGTCGCTCCACAATGTCGTACGGGCCAGTCCACCGGTCCTGAAGGGCACAAAGCTCCCCAGGTTCCATGACCCACACCTTCTGTCCAACGTCCAACTCGACTGTCCGAGCGTTGCGGTCATACCACTCCTTCATAACGGTCTGGCTAGCCTCTAGGTTCTCTGAGGCCGCCTTCCACAGCTTGGTCATCTGACTGCAGAACTCCAGCATGTAGCTGACAATGTCACGGGGAAGCTTCTGCGAAGTCTTCTCCCACACCTCCTTCACCAAGCTGAGGGGCCCCCGAACGAGATGGCCATATAGCAACTCAAACAGGCTGAACCCGACTCCCTTCTGCGGTACCTCCCGGTAGGAGAACAACAAGCAGGGGAGGAGGACGTCCCATTTACACCTCAAGCCCTCTGTCAGGCTTCGGATCATTCCCTTCAAAGTCTTATTGAAGCGCTCTACAAGTCCGTTAGTCTGGGGGTGGTAAGGAGTGGAGAACCGGTAGGTCACCCCACACTCCTTCCACATGGCCTGCATATAGGCCGACATAAAAATTTGTGCCCCTGTCTGACACCACGACCTTGGGGAATCCCACTCGGGTAAAAATCCCCAACAGTGCCCGCGCCACCACCGGTGCAGTGATGGTCCTCAGAGGAATAGCCTCTGGGTACCGAGTGGCGTGGTCCACTAAAACCAAAATGAACCGGTGTCCCGCAGAGGTCGGAGGGTCCAATGGCCCAACAATATCTATACTGACCCTCTCAAAAGGGGTCCCGACCACCGGGAGCGGTTCCAAAGGGACCTTCAACTTAGTCCCAGTCTTGCCACTAGCCTGGCAAGACTTACAGGTCTTCCAAAAGGTGTCTGAGGCGATTCTCATCCTGGGCCAATAAAAATGTGGGACCAACCGTGCAAAGGTTTTGTCCTGACCCAGATGTCCGGCTAAGGGTATCTCGTGCGCTAACTCCAGCAGGAAGGCCCGGTAACATTGGGGGACCACTATGGCCCTCGAAGGTCCATGTACTGGCACCTTGGGCTCACTGTACAGGAGACCATCCTCCCAATACACATGATATCCTCCCGTCTCCTGACTGGCCACTTGGGCTTCGGCCTGTCGCCGCATACCTTCAAGCGTGGGGCACGCCCTTTGTGCCTGACAAAATTCCTCCCGGGTAGGTCCTCCTTCCACATGCCAGTCAGCAAGGGTCGGCAAGTCCCCTACGGGAACGACATCCACCTCCGCGGACTCCGGGGGCACCTCTGCGGCCTCCCCATCTATCTCACGGGGCGTGTCCTCTACCACCTTCTCTACTCCACTCTTGGCGTTGGGTTGGGCCATGATTCCAGGCTCCAACCCGGGGTGAGTTCCATGCCGGGCAGCCATGGACCGCGTGACTACGCAAGTCCACCCTGGTAATCCCAGCATCTCGGTATGAGCTCGAAACTCGACATCTCTCCATTTGGTGAGCTCCAGGTCGTTCCCTAGCAAGCACCCCACAGGCAAGGCAGGGCTCACCGCAACTCTTAGTAGGCCTTTGACTCCTCCCCACTCAAATGGAACCCGAGCCACTGGATAGTGACTCACACTGCCATCAGCCAATACGGCCGGATGGAACTCCTCGGGGACTACTTGGTCTGGGGACACCAGCCGCCTCACTACGGTGGTCATGCTGGCACCTGTGTCCTTCAGAGCCTCCACCTCCTCCCATTAACTCTCACCCTCTGCTGATATTTAGCAGTGTTCGGGGGCAGGGACACTACGGGGACCACCTCTATCCCCAAGTGAAACCAGGGTCAGGCCTGTACACTCCCCTTCCCTATCTAAGGGCCGCTCCACCCCAAGCGCTATATACTTACCCCGGGGCTCTTCCCGCCCGTTGGGGCTGGGGGTCGCTTGCGACACTTGGGATCTCCCTTGTAGTGTCCAATCTCCCCACATTCGCAGCACCGCACAATCCTTGGCAGCTGACTCCTGTCAGGGTAAGTGGGTCTTGTGGAATTGGACGGGGGTGGGGTTCCTACTCCCTTCTCAAACTTATTTTGGGGGCCTTTTGAGAACTCCACCTTTTTATCTCCCCCCTCTTTCTTCTGGGGGAAACCCTGTCTTTCTTTCGAGCAATCTCCCCCGGGGCCCTTGTGAGACACCCGGGTGCTCACCCAAATATCCGCCTCCTCCGCAAGCCCACGGGGATCCATCAACTTGTGGTCCACCAGATGTTGGCGCAGCTCCGGAAAGCACTTATCCAAGAGGTGCTCCCTTAAAAAAAGATTGTACAACCCTTGGTTGTCCTGCACCTCGCTGCCACGCACCCAACCATCTAGTGCCTTACGGGCATAATCAAAAAAATCCACCCACGTCTGTGTGGACAGCTTATGGCTGCCACGGAACTTCTGCCTGTACCTCTCGGGGTTGAGACCAAATTTCTTGAGTAAGGCCTCTTTCATGGGGGCATACCTGACCTGATCCGCCTTGGCCAAATATAACAGGGTGTCCCTGACATTGGGAGGGATATAGCGATACAGGCCCCCTCCCCGATTGCTCTCGGGTACCCCATGGGCAGTCAAGGCTACCTCGTATGCCTCCAACCATTTGGCAATATCGTCCCCCACTGCGTAGTTGGCAATGACTTCCTTGGGTAGATAACATTTTGACTCATGGGACTCTCTTGGTACGCTGCCACCATTGTTCTTATTGGACGCATTCAACTGAAGGGCGCGCAGCTCAAACTCCTTCAGCTGCAGCTCGTGCGCCAGCCTCTTCTCCTCCATTGCCCATCTCTTGTTTTCCCTTTCTCTCTCTCTCTCCTGTTCCAGTTTAGCTAGCTCCCACTTCAACTGCCTCTCCTCCCTCCTGTCCTCATATTCCTCTGGAGACGCGCTTCTCCTAGACCCTGTCCTACTACTGGCCCCAGAGCGTCTCCCTGGTGGCACACCTTCAGACTCATCTACATATAGAACGTCTAGTACCTCCTGCGCATTCTCCCCCTGAGGTGCATCCTGCGCCTCCTGTCCCTCATCCTCTCTTCCCTCTGGGTGGGATTCTACCCATGCCCTTAAGGCGGTACGGAGTTCCGGTCCTTTGGCCTTCCGCACCCCAGGCACCCCCATCCCCTGCCCGAACTCTCTCAGTTGCTTTACAGTGTACCCCTAGAGGTCAGCTAACCTGAATTCCATCGTGACAGGTGGGGACCTAGATACTAAGGAAGAAAAACAAATTCTTAGGATCTGGGTGACAGTTTCAAGCTAATCAGGATTCTACACCCTCAGTCTGGACAGTGGAATCAATACATTCAGCAATAACAGTTGCAGAGCTTGAAATACAGTATGCGTTTAATTGTGGCGCCCTCCGCTTCACGGAAGGGTGCTGTATGGTCGCAGGTCCTGATCCAATCCCACCGCTCGCCAACAATGTAAGACCTGGGGTCACCAAGCCCTAAGGGGGTAACGTGACTCGAGCGGCTGGGCACCCAAAGGCTTATGTGTAAAGCGACCATACAACAAACACATCCTCTGAAACACGGAACGCACACAATAAGGGACGCCACACAGTAGAATTTATGCAAATAACTCAAGTTTATCTTAGCAGTTCATTAGATGGCAATGGCATTAGTTACATAGGATAGCATTTGATTCACCAGCATTTCATAATGGTGCCCCAGGCAGTACCTGATTACATCGGCATTATATTCACTAGCGATTCACAATGGGGCAGTAGGTCACACTTGTATACCTTAGCACCCGATGCAGGAGCACTCCTTCATAGTTTCATGGGTAATATCTGGTGAACCTGGGGGAGCGGTAAACACAGCGGTTAATCTAGCGCTACCCCTCCCACCTCTAGTATTGCATTCTGCTGTGGGCACCCCGCTTAGCATCTAATGATCAGCGCGGTGAAAGATAGTACTAGGAATCGTAGCGCCACACCTGGGAACCAGTAGTGACTCAGGGCAGGCTTCGCGGGCCTACCGCTACTCCTGGCACCACTAGCGCTTCCGTGCGAGATCACAGCACTACTTGTAATACTTAGGCATTGAACACTTTGGAGCAGAGCGTATGAACACAGCGCTACTCGTAATAAACACGCATTGATCACTTCCGAGCAGAGCCTACAACCACAGCGCTACTCGTAATAAGTGAGCATTGAACCCTTTGGAGCAGAGCCTATGAACACAGCGTTACTCGTAATAATCGGGCATAGAACACTTCCGAGCAGAGCCTACAAACACAGCGCTACTCGTGATAAGTAAGCATTGAACCCTTCTGAGCAGAGCCTACAAACATAGCGCTACTCGTAATAATCAGGCAGGGAACACTTCTGAGCAGAGCCTACAAACATAGACACAGCGCTACTCGTAATAATCAGGCAGTCTCAGAGGAAGGGGCAATCCCTCGGCGGGGTGTCAGAGTCTCTGGTGAACGGGGGAACTCCCACAGAGGGGAACCAATGTCTCAGGGTGCGGTGCCGCTCCCGATCTGTAGGGGGCACACCGGGTCCGTCCCAATCCTCCCGGGGAGCAGGGGGGTGAGTCCCCAGCCTCCACTCGGCCTCGCTACCTCCCAGCCCCCGGGGGTTACCTTGATCTCGGCGTCCTGGGGCGACCGACACAGCTCCGGACTCCGCAGCCGATACCTCCGCGATGGAGGCAGGTCACGGCCTCGCACACCTCCGCCAGCAGGTGCGACGGCAGCAACGGGGCCCCGGGTTTCTCCGCAGGCCTCGACGTGATGATGGTGCACGCTTCCGGCCTCCGGGTCGCGGCGGTGAGCGCACTCTAGTCCCCGCGCCAGGGGGGTGGGTCAAATTAAGCGGGAGAGCTCCGCGCTCAACATGGATGGATGCAGGGGATCCCAGGCCGGGTCAGGGAGTGCAGGGGTCACAGCGCTTGTACCTGGTTGATCCCCAGCCATCCCGCATTCAGCCTTGGCATGAAGTTTCAGCATTCAGGTTCAGCATTAATTTTTGACATGAGGTCTCAGCATTCAGTTTCAGCATTCGGTTGTGACATGAAGTTTCAGCATTCAGTTTCAGCATTCAGTTGTGACATGAAGTCCTGATGGTGCAGGTGTCTCTGGTGCCCTTGGGGGGTTCTGTTCCTGGGGGGTAGGGATTGAGTTGGTGACTAGTTCCTTCCTAGTCAGGCTGGGCAGAGGTTCCCTGGGTCCTCCTACTGCTGGGCAAGATCAGTGGGCTTTACAGGATCCCTCACTCACTTAAGAGGCAGCACCTAAATCCTCTCACTCTCAGAGGCATAAGTCCCTGGCTAGGCCCTACCGCCTAAAACTCCTGCGTGGATTCTCCAGCTCTGCGTTACCCTAACTGGCCAACTAACTAGAAAAAGTTCCCTCCCTCACTTAAGTAGTCCTAGGTCAGGTGACCTCTAGCCAAGGCGGCAAAAGTAAAAACCACACCTCTCTTCTAGAAGGTTCCAGCACATTCCAGGAGCTTCCCCATTCTACCTATGGGACAAAAAAGGCGGGCCGGTGTCGCAACATTGTTGTGGGGTTCCGGCCAGCTCCTGGCAGCTAGGGTGCTACTAATGAAGACCACTCTGCAGTAGCAGGGGCCTGTGGCAGCCATCTTAGGAGAAGGGAGCACCTGCACCTTAACACTGATTGGCAATGAAAAGGCGCCCGGAGACCTAGTCCAACATAAAAATGAGGGTGGAAAAAATGAGGCACGATCAAAAATAGATGGGGAGACCACCCTAGGGCTGACAGGTCTAACAAAATGTTACATAGTGGAGGGATAAAACTTACTATTCCCACTCCAGTGAATGCAACAGTATGGAGAGTGTTGGATAGCTGAGGGGTAAAAATTACTATTCCCACTCCAGTGAGTGCAACAGTAGGGAACGTGTTGGATAGCATTTTTGCCCCTACTCTATCGAACATAGTTCCGTTAAAGTCTGAAGGCTGGTACATTTTCAAAAGACGTCACGATCGCACGTATCTTATTAGAAACGTAATTGAACCAATAGAAACAAATGACAGGGTGGCGTGAGCTCAAAATGGGAAAGAAAAGAAGATAGATGAAATGTTTGATTCTGTACTGTGTTTTAGTGTTGTAGCAAAAGGTCAAGGTCTTATTGCAGCCCAGATTGCATATGTTGAATGTCCCACATGTGTAGAAACCCATGGGTTTGCGTAACCAACTTTGTGAACTAGGTGTTTTTTAAATCGTGTAACTAGGTCACAGGGAGTCCCTGATGGTTCTGCATCTCCTGAATGTTAGGGAGGGCCTCTCTGAATTAAGTTCCTTGACCCCTGGGACACCTTTTGGAAGTGCCCAATGTTTACCAAGCACTTTAAAGATCTTGTGATTCAATGTAGAGTATGTTGTGATAAAGGAAAGTCTTTGGTCACTGGGGTTAGGGATCTCGCGTTTCTTGCTGACCAGTGTGTCCTTTCTGTCAGTGTTCCTTGCCCTGTGTTCTGCATTGAATAATATGCGTTGGTCGTAACCCCGCCTTCTGAGTCTGTCTGTTGCTAACTGTGCTTGTGTCATAAAGCTGGCCTCCTCGCTACAATTCCTGCGAATGCGTAGCAGTTCTCCATAGGGGATAGGGACTTGGACTCGGATAAGAGAAGACAGGAGAAAGATAGGCAGGGACACCAAACTGACCTTGCAGAGGAGGTGTCAGAGTTGAAGCAGCACAAAACACCACACAGGGCAAGTGGGATGGCAGTGCAGCACAACAGACCAGGGAAAGCAATATGGAGGGGACAGGGCTATGCACATTGAAAACAGAGAGCAGAGGGGAAAGAGGCAAGGGCAGTAAGCTCACCATACCGAACAGACAAGAGAGACAGTTGCAGCATAATAGGCCATGAAGGGTATGAGGTAGGGGAAAGGGGCACAACAAAGAAACAGACAAGGCAGGAGGCAGAGGATGGGGGTTTGCACATGGCAAGGGGGCAGGGCAGGAGCAGCTAGCTGACCTTGGAGGTCAGGAGTGATGGACACTGGAAGCACAACACACCAGAGGGGGCAACAGAGAGACTATAATGGCATACACACAGACATTGGCGGAAAGGTGGGAGGGGGTCAGGGGCAGCAAACTGACTACACACGGCAGGTGGGAGGGGATGTGGCAGCATAGAAGACCATGCATGGCAAGCAGGATATTTAGTGGCAGAGAACCAGCCTTGGTGGGCAAGAGGGAGGGGACAGGAGCCTGCACAAAGGAAAATGGTGGACAGAAGGGAGGGGTAGGGACTAGACACAGAAAAAAGAGGGCAGGGGAAGGTTTTCACAACAGACCACACAGGGCAGGCAGGAGCAGCAGTTGCAGTAAAGCAGAGCATGGAGGTCAGAAGGGAGTGGCAGCAAAATGAACCATGGAGGACCATGGAGGACAGGAGAGAGGGGATGGTGCATGAACTAGGTCAGGCTGGGTGGAGGTGGCAGGGACAGGTGGCAGCATTCTGATCATGCTAGGCAGGTGGAAGGGGCAGTGGCAGCTCAACAGAGCACTCAGAGTATTTAGGAGTGTGGCAGGTCCATGGAATATGGTGGGCAGACAGGAGGGAGCAGGTGGCATGCGCACAGACATCAGAAGGCAAGTGGAAGGAGAATAGGGGCAGCTAGTTAAGCACAGAGGCTAAACAGGAGGGCAATGATCAGGCATAGAATTGGGCAATGGCGGGCAGGAGGAGCGGGCAGGGACATCAATCCTAATGGAGGGCAATGGCAGCACATCAGACCATGCAGGGCAGAGGGGAGAGGGCTAGTGCATGGACTCGGACAACAGAGGGTAGGGAGGAGGTAGATAGGGCAGCAAGCTAGCTGTTTAGTGTAGACAGGAAGGGCAGTGGTAGAACAATAGCCACACATGGCTGTAATGACGGAGCAGTGTCATGGACTTGGACAATGGATGGCAAGGAGGAGGGGGGCAGGAGCAGCAAGCTTGGGTGGGGGCAGCACAATGCTAGGCCAGGCCCTGCGTTTAACCCCCCCACTGTGCATTGCGATAGGAATCTTACTTAATGTTAAAAAAACCTTAGAAATTCACTGAAAAAAGACAAAGGTTACAGGGTTGTTATACTTAGGAAATAGAGATAAACCAACCTTAGAAATTCACTGAAAAAAACAAAGCTTATAGGAACAGACTTCACAAAACCAGTGAAATTCAGCAGTTATAGTTACCTGAGCTAACTATAATTTATGCCCCCACAATGCACTACTTATGACCTCAAATAGCAGATCAGGCATTACATGGTCAGTGACTTTTCTCATTACTGATGAGCTAGTTTTAACTTCCACTGCACTTTACTTTCAGTCATCCCATCAGAATTTGGCACTATATGTGTGTACATTTTACAGGTGTGTTTTGTCTTTCCCTCCCTTTAGCTCCACCCTAAGTGTTGGTCTGCGGGGGGGTGTTTGGTAGCAAAGCCCGATGCTGAAGCATGTCACAACTCTGTGAGTGAGGGCAGTATTTTTACACAGGGCATGTGCCGCCACCAAGACTTCTTTCTCCCGTTTCTCACTCTCTACTCCATTATGTGTGTACAGGCTTGCATTTAGGGGGGTTGGAGTAGAGTTTCAAGCCACTCTCCCCTTCTTGAAGTGTAGGAAATCTCTGATGACATCTCAAATGACATCACTGATGACATCATCCAGTGATTGATAGTGTTTTCTAAATGCTTATGACTTTTAAACATATGTACTAAGGTACTACAAAAGTACCTCATATGTCCAGATATATAAATTTGGTTTTGTATAATATCTTGAAAACTACTTGATGGAATTTCACCATATAAGAAAAAGTTTAATCTCTAGAACAGAATCTACCTTTCTCCCAAATTTTGTGTAATTCTGTCCAGCGGTTCGGACTGCAGGATTGTCTAAAGAATCTAGGTAATTTACATGGGAAATGCACTTCTTTGAACTGCCACCTTTTTTTATGCCCCTGAAACCTTCCATGCACAGCTAGAATTCGTGCACCCTTTTTTGGGAAAAAATTGTGAAGATTCGTCAACTGGTGCAAAAGATACAGGCAACTTAAAAAACACTAAAAATTCCCTTGCCATCTAATAACCCATACCCACCCTAACCCACAACATTCCCTTGTCAATCAAAAACCCATACCCACCCCAAACCCATTAAAAATGCCTTGCCACCCTGCACCCTAACAAATCCCTTGCCACCGAAAGACCCATACCAACCTTAAACCCTAAAAATTCCCTTGCCGACCAAAAACCCATACCCATGCAAAACCCTAAACATTCCTTTGCCATCCTAACCCCAAACATTACCTTACCACCCAAAAACCCATACCCACCCTAGCCTTAATATAATCCCTTGCCACCCAAAAAACCATGTTATGTTATGTTATGTTATGTTATGTTATGTTAAATTAATTTCATATTGCGCACAGCTACCCAAAAAGGGTTTCCCAGCACTTACCTACCTTAAACCCTTAAAAGTCACTTGCCACCCAAAAACCCATACCCACCCTCAACCCTAAAAAATACCTTACCACCAAAAAACCCATAATCACCAACACCCCCCAAAATTCCCTTGCCACTCAAAAACCCATACCCAATGTAAACCCCTCAAATTCCTTACCACTCAAAAAAACACCCACCCACCTTAAACCCTCAATATTCCCTTATTACCCAAAAACCCATACCCACCTAAAACCATAAAATTTCTCTTGCCCCCAAAAATCCACACCCACCCTAAAACGTTGAAATTCCCTTGCCAACCAAAAACCCACTCCCACACGAAACACTAAAGATTCCCTTTCTACCCAAAAAAATCCCCACCCTAAATCATAAAAAAACCCTACCACCCAAATGCCCACACACACCCTAAACCCTAAATATTTTCTTGCAACACAAAAACCCGTACAGACACTAAACCCTAAATAATTCACTAGCACCCAAAAACCCATATCCACCTTAAACGTTAATAATTCCCTTGCTGCCCAAAAACCCAGACACACCCTAAACTCTAAAAAATACTTTAGCATCCAAAAACACACACTCACCCTACAGCCTAAAATCCATATCACCCAAAATGTCATACCCACCCTCATCCATAAAATTTCGCTTGGCCCCAAAAACCCACACTCATCCTAAACTTTAAAAATGTCCTTGTCACCCAAAAACCCATACCCACGGTAAACCCTACAAAATTCATTGCAACCGAAAAACCCACACCCACCCTAAACGCAAAAAAATCCCTTGCCACCCAAAAAACCCATACCCAGCCTAAACCCTAAAAAATCCCTTAGCACAAAAAAAAACTACACCCACCCTGAACCCCAACAATTCACTTGCGACCCAAAAACCCATACCCACCCTAAATCCTAAGAAATACCTTACCACCAAAAACACACTCACCTTAAACCCTAAAACTCCTTCTTACTCAAAAACCCTCCCTCCCCCTAAACCATAAAATGTCCCTTGCCCCCTAAAACCCACACCCATCCTAATCCTTAAAAATTCCCTTGCCACCCAAAAACCCATACCCACAGTAAACCCTCCAAAATCCCTTGCCACCAAAAAACCCACACCCACCCTAAACACAAAAAATTACCTTGCCACCCATAAAACCTACACCCATCCTAAACGCTAAGAATGTGCTTGCCATCCAAAAACCCATACCCACCACACCCCCAAACAAATCCCTTTCCACCCAAAAACCCATATCCACCCTGACCTTAAAATAATCCCTTGCCACCCATAAACCCCTACCCATCCTAAACCTTCAAAAATTCACTTGCCTCCCAATCAATCAATCAATCAATCAATCAATCAATCAATAAAATCTTTATTCGAATCTTTGTTATATTCATAAAAGTACATGCAGTTTAAAATTTATGTTCACATTTAGAAAAATATACAATAATTTGTAGTTAAGAACTTCATCAGTCCACATTGTTAAGTAATCCCACCAAATCATGAAGTACCTTATATCCAGAGCCATCCTTCATTCTGTTTCATAAACAAGTTGGTCTAAAAATTTCAAGGATTTCCTTCTTTGAATGGCCCGAATTCTAAAACCAACAACAGCACTACAGATTAATTCATTTTCAAGTGTACATATACATTTCTTTGCATCCTTATAGAAAAATAATTTCTGTGAGATAAAAATTGGATATAAAAATCTCTGTAAAACTTACAAAAAACATAAAATGCATTGTTGTTTGGGTGGCTTTTCCCTCACATGGGCATTTATGTTCCATATTTTGCCATTTATTCAGTTTGGGGAAAGTCACCAATTCATGGACTATACCCAGCCGCAATCGTGTCAAATAAAATCTATCCTGCGTGTTTGTAACTTATATCAAATAATTTGGGAAGCCAAGTGACTCGGTCTTAGCCACATATCTTAATACTCTTACTTTTCCTTCGTCTATCCCGACTCTTACTTGGCTTACTCTCTCCAAATACATTTTCTTCACATCATTCTTACCAAATTGTAGTATGGCTGTGGGTTTTTTTACCGATAAGCCTCCATTAATGCTCTTTAATAGGCTGTCCATATAAGCTAGCCAAGGTATCTTGTTTGTGTTCTCTAGAGCTAGAAAGACCATGATAACATCCCTAGTAAATTTTAAACTTTCCTTGCGCCAAATGTTGTGCGAAGCACAAAGCGCTTTCACTTGAATTAGATCAGTCACATATAATGCGTCTAATTCTTTGTGGAGAATATATGTTGAAGTGTATCTTGGGGCAGCCAGCATATGGCATAGAAAGTAGTATTCGCATGTTTGTAGTCCATCACAGTTGGCATTACCCCATGCTTAGGAGCCGCAAAAAGCTACTGATAAACATTTGCTACCGTATATTTTTAACATGCCCCAAATGGGTTTACTGCCTAACTTGTTGCAAAATCTAAAAACTGCCTCTATAGTTCTGATCAGTTTGAGTCTGGTCTGGTCTAGATGGGGGTTCCAGTTGCAATTAGTGGTGAATAAAACACCCAAGTAAGAGAAATTTTTAACTTCAGCTAACTTATGTTTCCTGACGTAATAGGTCTTTTTCTTAACCCTACCTTTTACCAAATATTATCACAAACGTCTTGGTGAGGTTTAGTTTTAAGTCCCTCTGCTCCATGTATGAATCAAACACTTCAATCAGCTTTTGCAGTCCATTTGCAATTTTTGAGATTAGGACTGCATCATCTGCGGGGTCGATCTCGCACCTATTTTCGGGGCATCTGTGCAGGGTTTTATCGACTCCATTTATATAAATGAAAATAAAAGTGGGGCAATGACACACCCTTGTCATATTCTCCTTAGTACCTTAAAGTTTGTGGTGATTTCCGCTCCCCTTCCATATCTTACTCTGGATGTCAACCTTGAGTATAGTTGTGACCCAAAATCCCATACCCACCCTAAAACTTAAAAAATATATTCCCACCCAAAAACCTATAACCACCAAAGACCTGAAAAAATCCCTTGCCCCCCAAAAATCAATACCCAACCTACACCCCAAAAAAGACCTTAACTCCCAAAAGCACACACCGATTCTTAGCCCTGAAAATTCCCCTGCCACCCAAAAACCAATATCCACCCTAAAACATAAAAAATCCCTTGCCACCGAAAAATCCACACTCACCTTAAATGCTGAAATCTCTCACCACCCAAACACCCATACCCAGGCTAAACCCTAAGAAATCCCTTACCACCCAAAAACTGACACCCACCCTAAACCCTAAAAATTCCCATGCCACTGAAAAACTCATCCCCACCCTAAACTCTAAAAATTACCTTAACGCCCAAATGCACACACCTACCCTAAACCCTAAATATTCACTTGACACCTGATAACCCATACCCACCCTAAACCCTAAAACATCCCTTGCCACCCAAAAACCCATACAAATGCTGAACACTAAGAAATTCATTAACACACCAAAACCCACACCCACCCTAAACCTTAAAATTCCATTGCCACGTAAAAACTCATACCCAGCCTAAACCCTAAAAATTCCCTTGCCACCCAAAAACCCATCCCCACCCTAGACCCTAAAAAAATCTTTACCACCCAAAAACCCATACCCATCCTGAACCCTAAAAATTCCCTTGCCACTGAAAAACCCTTAACCACCCTAAACCCTAAAAAATCCCTTACCACCCTGAAACCAATACCCATCTTAAACCATAAAAAAATCCCTTGTCACCCAAAAACCCATTCAAACGTTAAACCCTTAAAAATCCTTTACCACTCAAAAATTCTTACCCAACCTAAACCCTAAAAAAAGACCTTACCTCCCAAAAAACCATACCCACCCTAAACCGTAAAACATCCATTGCCACCCAAAAACCCATACAAATGCTAAACACTAAAAAATTCATTACCATCCAAAAACCCATACCCAACATAAACCCTAAAAGTTTGCATGCCACCCAAAACCCATCTTAAACCCTAAAAAAATCCTTACCACCCAAAAACCCATACCCACCCTAAGCCCTAAAAATTCCCTTACCACCCAAAAAACTCATACCCATCTTAAACCCTAAAAAATGCCTTGTAGCCCAAAGACCCATACAAACGCTAATTCCTAAGAAATCCCTTACTATCCAAAACTCCATAACAACCCTAAACCCTAAGAATTCCTTTGTGTTAGAAATGGGATTTCTGGTTGGCTGAGGCTTGCGCCAAAGCCAGGCAGAAACCACCACTCTAGTCAGGGCTGGGGAGTTACACGCCAAAGATAACCCCTGCTCACCCCCTTGGTAGCTTGGCACGAGCAGTCAGGCTTATCTCTGAGGCGATGTGTAAAGCGTTTGCGCGCGCACCCAGCAACAACACCCAAGGCCCACCACAAAGGAAACTCCACACAAGGTATTCTATAAAAATAGCCTTTGTATTATACACAACACATTAGATAAAAACACACACTCTACAATGTGCCAACAGGCACGGGCAGAATTTACAAGGGATTATATGTACAGGGGACAGGGCCACATGGACCGCTGTCAGGAATTAGCACTTTTTAGAACATAGGAATAATACTGTAACACAAAATAGCAAATGTAGCACACATCCAGTAACTACTGGTATCAGGTAAGTACCACCTACGCAACCCTAACCACCTTAGGAAAATATTGCGCAGGGAATCAGGACCTCACTAGCACCACCTGTACTAGGGAGAAAACAACCACCTAAGTATCACACTACTTGTAGGGGTCTAAGCACATAAACACATGATGCATAACATTCAGAGGTGTAAAGCAGAGCACATGACGCATAAACACATTCAGAGGTGCAGGAAAGGAACAATGGCGCAAAAACTCACATTAGCCACCACCTGTGGCAGTCCCAGGCCAACTGGCCTAGTAGGGGCAAGGACGCCCTGCGTCCAGAAGAGTCAGGGCGCGCCGGCGCAGGCTGCGCAAGCCAGAACACCGAGGCCACAACCTAAACGTTGCAGTTGCCCACTAAGTGCTGGGCAACTGGAGAGATGCTGTGGCACCACTGTGCCTTGTTAAACAAATATGGCGGGGGGGTTGGAGCCTCTCCTGGGCTCTAATATGTCACACTTGTGGCCCCCTGAGCCTCGCAGGCTCTAAACAACTTTGAGGGGCAAGGTGGGAGTGGCCCGCTGCCACCTGGGGCCACTCAATCCCAAAAGAAATGCCCCCAACGTTGGAGAAATGCCCTCTGAGCCTCGCAGGCTCTAAACAACAATGGGCCCCGCTTTGGAGCGACCTCGCGCTCCCAACAACGCTCTGCCCGCGTTGGAGCCTCTCGGGGGCTCACGGACACTGCCCCCGATGTCAGAGCCTCAACCGGGCTCTGGCTTAATCACCGCCCGTGGGGGACCGAGGAGAGACCGGCGGGAACGCCCCCACTCACCGGCTCTCCGCGGCGTCGTCCCTTCTCTTCCCGGGGCCGGAGATCTGCAGCAAATGCGGAGCCTACGGGCCCCGGACACGACGGCAGCTCGTCCCAGTGCGGGGTGGGCTCCCGCCTGGGTAGGACGCTTCTCCTCCGGTCAAGGGCACCGGGCGCAGGGTAGGCTCCTGCCTGCTCCGGGGCCCCCAAAACCAGCCGCGCTGCTTCGGTAGGAGGCGGGGTAGGCTCCCGCCCTCCTACTTCCAGTTCCGGTTGTCCCGGAGTCCCGCCCCCGGCCTGCCTGACTCTCGGGATCGCCCGGACCAGGCTGCAGCGGTGATTTTTAGATCGCGGCAACAGTTTCACGTCGCGGGGTGGGCACCCGCGACGTAGGGGAAATAAACGGGGTGGGCACCCGCAACGTAAATGATCAAATAAGCGGGGTGGGCACCCGCCAACGAGTGGCAATGTCCCTGGCAGGGTGGGCACCTGCCAGGAGGCTTTAAAATCCGCAAAGACGGGTCAAACGCCGGGTGGGCACCGGCTTCCCCAAATAAAGCGCTCCTAGCGCTACGGCCAAAGGAAAAGCGCTCTGGAAGCGCTGGGGGTACCATAAAAAGCGCTCCTAGCGCTATTTGCAAGATAAAAGCGCTCCCAGGCGCTTAGGGGTGCCAGTAGCCACAAAAGTCCAGCAAAGTCCTTCCCTGCATGCAGCAGGGCAGGGGTGGGGGGCAAGGCTAGGCCCAGAGCCAGCTCACTGGGCCTCCAGGCAGGGAGGTAGTCCAAGTGGCGGTCCTCTGGTCCAGCAGCAGCAGCAGCCCCCCTCAGGTAAGATCCTGGCAGAGAACAGTTTCTGTGGGGACACAGCCCCATTTTTATACAGGCAAATCCTTTGTTCTGGGTTCAGGGTGAGGGGGAAAACCAGTCGCAGCTGGTTGGGGAGCACCCTTGATGTGCTCAGCCCCTCACTCTATTCACTGACAGGGCTAGGGTCGTCAGTCGCACCACAGGGGGCGGGGCCAGCATTGTGTGTGGAAAACCCTGTCCTATTCAGGACCCAGGTGTACTCCTCCCACCCATCTAGCTGCTGATCTCCCCATTCACCACTGGGTGACTCATCCTGACTCTGGGGAATCCCTAGCCCGTCACATGACACGACCAGCCAATCACGCGACAGACACACTGCACACAGAAGTGCCCACTTCTAGAAGTGGCACTTCCACACTAGGTACATGCACGCCACACACATCATCGCGCAGCATTCACTCCCACGAGTCCGCACATACCAAACTCGGGCCTGCACACCCCACGCATCAGGAACAACTAGGGACACATACATTCCCCATGCATTCCTATGGGAGGGCAGGCCTATCTCACCACATGCACTCAGAGCACGCACGCACTTTACCCTGGGACACAGGGAAAGTGCGCAGAGACCAAACAATTACCACACCAAGTCACCAATAAAAAGCAAAAAAGTTCAGGGGTGAACCTGCCAGAAGGGCCAAGTCCAACACAACCCCCTTCCAGCCAAAACGCAGGGCAGACCAATCACCACCGTGATGGACTTCCCTGCTTGGGGCGATAGAACACGGACGCGGGCCCGCAACTGCATGGACACCCTCCGGTTCTACGCCACGGTGAACCCATGGAATTCTTTTTAACACCACTGTCTGGACCAACTGGGCTACCCCACTGGTACTCCCAAGCTGTCCGCGGCCAAGACCAGGCCCTAGGCCACCCAGGTGCCACTGGTCTTTGCCTAACCACAGAGTGGGGGGTAGTAACCCCTGGCACATAGCGGCCATTCTCCACTCTTCCTCTCTGAAAGACAGGACTAGACTGCCACTGGTTCTCCAGCCTAGGGTCTACACCCTCAGGCGGACCAGGAGTCTCAGGGAAGGCTCTCCTCCCCCTACCTCTTCTCCTAGGGTTCCTCCTCCTCTGGCGAGGGGTACACCTAGAACGCCATTCCAACCCAGGGTTTAACCCCTCAGGTTGTACCGGGGGCAGAGGTGGGCTCTCCCACCCTCTGCACCCCCTTCCAGAACCCTGCTCCCTACCAACTGGGGCGGTACCTCTGGAAGAAGAACTGGTCGGGACGCTGATTACAGACGTCCCACCCTTCAGGTCAGGCTGATCCTGAACCTGGCCTCCCAACCTCCGGCCTAGAACCTTTGGTGGAATAATTGCCTGGCACTCCAGGACTTCTGGGGATTTCCACTCCATCCCCCTGAGGCTATCAAAGGACACATACGTCAAGCGACTGTCTGTCTGGCGCTGATCTCCCGTCCCCTGTCCACCTGACAGTGCGCGGAGATCCCCCAGAACAGAAGTGGTGCCACCCTGGTCACTACACGGGATCCTAGCCCAACTGGGTAGTCCCTGACCCACAGGCTCTTCCACTGGGAAACTCATCCCCCAATCACTCCTCACACTGGACTCCTGTACCCTCCCTACCGGAGCGGTACTGCCAGACTCTAGAACCACAGGAGCCCTGGTTACAGGTGCTCCAGGTCCTCTACTCACCAGGAGATCTCCCTCAAATGGGCTAACAGGACAGCCTAGGTCCCCAACTTGGTGTTCCCTCATGGAACCATCCAAGTCCTGAGGCAGGGTTTCGAACGTCAGGGGACCCTCGGTCACCCTCTCACTCCTGCTCCACTGAGCCAGGCAGTGAGCCCCTACACCCTCCTCGCTATCCTGGGACCTAGCTGGGCTACACTGAGCCTCTTCCACCACGCTGGGCTGGAAGATACCTGACCCACTACTTTTGGAGTCACTCCCTAATGACTCTAGAGAACCTCTAGCCCTTTCCCAGCGCTCTGCTTCCTCCGCCAGGTCAAATGGCTCAGACAATCCACACCCCAACAGGTGTTGGCGCAGCCCCGGCACACAACAACTGAGCAGGTGTTCTTTGAGAACCAGATTACACAGTATATCAAAATCACTTGCTGTGGAAATCCAATCAAACATTGCATCCTCACATCCATCCACAAACTCCTCCCAAGTCTGGTGAGACAGTTTCCTACTGCTCCTGAATTTCAACCGTAACTCCTCCTCCTGGGGAACAGGTACCAGACTGGGGGAACTGGGACTGGGATTTCCTACACTGGAATCTACATCGCTACTACCACTGGACTCAACCCTCCCTGGGGAGTCCAGAAAATTAAAACTGCGCGCAGGGGATAGTCTACCCTCCAGAGCTACTTTGCCTCTGGTGGAGGCCCTCTCAGCCTCCTCTACCCTCTCCCGCGCCACGACCC
This sequence comes from Triturus cristatus, assembly GCF_964204655.1. Lineage (NCBI taxonomy): Eukaryota > Metazoa > Chordata > Amphibia > Caudata > Salamandridae > Triturus > Triturus cristatus. Next base: position 61,228,689 of record NC_140580.1, on the reverse strand, counting down.
ACTCAGTCTCTCGCTGTTGCTTCCTGGCCTCCAGCTGCGCCATAGCCTGAGCATGCTCTAACCTGAGCTTCTCTAACGCCAGCTGGTGCTCCCTTTCTTTCCTCCTATCTTCCCACTCCTCTGGGGACAGGGAAAGGGATGAGGCGCTGCCTCCTACGCTGGACCCAGCAAGGGACGCCCTACCTATGGGGTCCTCACTCTCTACTGGCGTCCAGGTATTGTCATCCTCTACCTCCTCTTCTGACTCTTCCTCTGTACAGTACCTTTCTAACTCCTGTCTCTGGCGCCAAGCTAGCTCATAGGGATCACAAGCAGGCTCCATTCTGGCGGACGTTATGGTAACAATTATACAGGGAACCTAGGGGTCTGAGTTTCACACAGGAGCACACAATTCACAAAAGGATTCAGCAAGCTTTCTAACCCAGAGAACTCACACTCACTTGCCTAGTGCCACTCACCACTCATCCACACACACAACCCTCCCCTCGGACTGGTAAGGCAGTTTCTACCACCCCTGATTCCTCAACCTGACCACCACGTGACACAGGTACCAACTCTGGGCGCAGGGCGGGGGACAAATGTACAGGACACTATTACGCTGCCACCACTGGATCCCACCCTCTGGTGAATCCAGAAACACAATGCACTAAGGGGGATGATCTACCCTCCCGAGCTAGGGACACCTAACTCACAGTGCACAAAACCACATTTCCAAAGAAATGACGATTAAAAACAATTTTAAAACAATAATCCCTATACCATGTGATTTATCTAAATGCAGAGTTTTGTAGTGCGGCCCGTTGCCGCTGCGGTACAGCGCAAACGCAAGTCCAAATCCCACCGCTGCCACCAATGTTAGAAATGGGATTTCTGGTTGGCTGAGGCTTGCGCCAAAGCCAGGCAGAAACCACCACTCTAGTCAGGGCTGGGGAGTTACACGCCAAAGATAACCCCTGCTCACCCCCTTGGTAGCTTGGCACGAGCAGTCAGGCTTATCTCTGAGGCGATGTGTAAAGCGTTTGCGCGCGCACCCAGCAACAACACCCAAGGCCCACCACAAAGGAAACTCCACACAAGGTATTCTATAAAAATAGCCTTTGTATTATACACAACACATTAGATAAAAACACACACTCTACAATGTGCCAACAGGCACGGGCAGAATTTACAAGGGATTATATGTACAGGGGACAGGGCCACATGGACCGCTGTCAGGAATTAGCACTTTTTAGAACATAGGAATAATACTGTAACACAAAATAGCAAATGTAGCACACATCCAGTAACTACTGGTATCAGGTAAGTACCACCTACGCAACCCTAACCACCTTAGGAAAATATTGCGCAGGGAATCAGGACCTCACTAGCACCACCTGTACTAGGGAGAAAACAACCACCTAAGTATCACACTACTTGTAGGGGTCTAAGCACATAAACACATGATGCATAACATTCAGAGGTGTAAAGCAGAGCACATGACGCATAAACACATTCAGAGGTGCAGGAAAGGAACAATGGCGCAAAAACTCACATTAGCCACCACCTGTGGCAGTCCCAGGCCAACTGGCCTAGTAGGGGCAAGGACGCCCTGCGTCCAGAAGAGTCAGGGCGCGCCGGCGCAGGCTGCGCAAGCCAGAACACCGAGGCCACAACCTAAACAATGCAGTTGCCCACTAAGTGCTGGGCAACTGGAGAGATGCTGTGGCACCACTGTGCCTTGTTAAACAAATATGGCGGGGGGGTTGGAGCCTCTCCTGGGCTCTAATATGTCACACTTGTGGCCCCCTGAGCCTCGCAGGCTCTAAACAACTTTGAGGGGCAAGGTGGGAGTGGCCCGCTGCCACCTGGGGCCACTCAATCCCAAAAGAAATGCCCCCAACGTTGGAGAAATGCCCTCTGAGCCTCGCAGGCTCTAAACAACAATGGGCCCCGCTTTGGAGCGACCTCGCGCTCCCAACAACGCTCTGCCCGCGTTGGAGCCTCTCGGGGGCTCACGGACACTGCCCCCGATGTCAGAGCCTCAACCGGGCTCTGGCTTAATCACCGCCCGTGGGGGACCGAGGAGAGACCGGCGGGAACGCCCCCACTCACCGGCTCTCCGCGGCGTCGTCCCTTCTCTTCCCGGGGCCGGAGATCTGCAGCAAATGCGGAGCCTACGGGCCCCGGACACGACGGCAGCTCGTCCCAGTGCGGGGTGGGCTCCCGCCTGGGTAGGACACTTCTCCTCCGGTCAAGGGCACCGGGCGCAGGGTAGGCTCCTGCCTGCTCCGGGGCCCCCAAAACCAGCCGCGCTGCTTCGGTAGGAGGCGGGGTAGGCTCCCGCCCTCCTACTTCCAGTTCCGGTTGTCCCGGAGTCCCGCCCCCGGCCTGCCTGACTCTCGGGATCGCCCGGACCAGGCTGCAGCGGTGATTTTTAGATCGCGGCAACAGTTTCACGTCGCGGGGTGGGCACCCGCGACGTAGGGGAAATAAACGGGGTGGGCACCCGCAACGTAAATGATCAAATTAGCGGGGTGGGCACCCGCCAACGAGTGGCAATGTCCCTGGCAGGGTGGGCACCTGCCAGGAGGCTTTAAAATCCGCAAAGACGGGTCAAACGCCGGGTGGGCACCGGCTTCCCCAAATAAAGCGCTCCTAGCGCTACGGCCAAAGGAAAAGCGCTCTGGAAGCGCTGGGGGTACCATAAAAAGCGCTCCTAGCGCTATTTGCAAGATAAAAGCGCTCCCAGGCGCTTAGGGGTGCCAGTAGCCACAAAAGTCCAGCAAAGTCCTTCCCTGCATGCAGCAGGGCAGGGGTGGGGGGCAAGGCTAGGCCCAGAGCCAGCTCACTGGGCCTCCAGGCAGGGAGGTAGTCCAAGTGGCGGTCCTCTGGTCCAGCAGCAGCAGCAGCCCCCCTCAGGTAAGATCCTGGCAGAGAACAGTTTCTGTGGGGACACAGCCCCATTTTTATACAGGCAAATCCTTTGTTCTGGGTTCAGGGTGAGGGGGAAAACCAGTCGCAGCTGGTTGGGGAGCACCCTTGATGTGCTCAGCCCCTCACTCTATTCACTGACAGGGCTAGGGTCGTCAGTCGCACCACAGGGGGCGGGGCCAGCATTGTGTGTGGAAAACCCTGTCCTATTCAGGACCCAGGTGTACTCCTCCCACCCATCTAGCTGCTGATCTCCCCATTCACCACTGGGTGACTCATCCTGACTCTGGGGAATCCCTAGCCCGTCACATGACACGACCAGCCAATCACGCGACAGACACACTGCACACAGAAGTGCCCACTTCTAGAAGTGGCACTTCCACACTAGGTACATGCACGCCGCACACATCATCGCGCAGCATTCACTCCCACGAGTCCGCACATACCAAACTCGGGCCTGCACACCCCACGCATCAGGAACAACTAGGGACACATACATTCCCCATGCATTCCTATGGGAGGGCAGGCCTATCTCACCACATGCACTCAGAGCACGCACGCACTTTACCCTGGGACACAGGGAAAGTGCGCAGAGACCAAACAATTACCACACCAAGTCACCAATAAAAAGCAAAAAAAGTTCAGGGGTGAACCTGCCAGAAGGGCCAAGTCCAACACTTTGCCACCCAAAAATCCATACCGAACCTAAAACCCCCAAATATCCTCACCACTCAAAAATTCACACCCACCCTGAACCCTTAAAAAATACCTTACCACCCAAAAACCCATACTCACCCTTAACCCTAAAATTTCCATTGCCGCCCAAAAACCTATACCCACCCTAAATCCTAAAATTTCCCTTGTCACCCAAATACCCATACCCACCCTAAACTCTAAAACATCCATTGCCACCCAAAAACCCATACAAACACAAAACACTAAGAAATGAATTACCAACCAAAAACCCATACCCAACCTAAACCGTAAAAGTTTGCATGCCACACAAAACCCATACCATCTTAAACCCTAAAAAATCCTTACCACCCAAAACAAAATACCCACCCGAAGCCCTACAAATTCCCTTGCGACCTGAAAACCAATACCCACCCTAAACCCTAAAAAATCCCTTACCACTCGAAAACCCATACCCGTCTTAAACCTTAAAAAATGCATTGTCACCCAAAAACCTGTACAAACGCTTAACCTTAAAAAAATCCCTTAGCACCAAAAAATCCATACACACCCTAAACCCCAAAAATCCTTTTGCCACCCAAAAACCCATACCCACACAAAAACACATACCAACTCTAAACCCTAAAAATTCCCTTGCCACCCAAAAACCTATACCCACCCTAAACCCTAAAAAATCCCTTACCACCCAAAAAGCCATACCCACCCTACATGCTAAGAATTCCTTGGCTACTCAAGAACCCATACCCACCCTAAAACCAAAAACATCCCTTGCTACTCAAAAACTCACACCCACCCCAAACCCTAAAAAATAACTCACTACCCAAAAACCCATATCCACCCAAAAACCCTAAAAATTCCCTTGCTACCCAAAACCCATACCCACTCTTAACCCTAAAAGAAATCTCATACCAACCAAAAACCCATTTCCACCCTGAACCCTAAATTTTCCGTTGCCAACCAAAACCCATACCCACCCTAAAACCTAAAAATACCCTACCACCCAAAAACCTATACACACCCTAAACCCCCAAAAATTCGATTTTCTTAGCCTTGGTGTCTGAAAGGCTAGATTTTATGAAAGACACAGAGATGAGTATTATGCTTATTTTCTTGCTTTAACCCCTTCGCTGCGGCGGGAATTCCGCCGCAGCGCTGGGGGGGGGTTTGGGGGCACAGCGGCGCCGCGGTGCTCATGACGGAACCACTCCGTCATGAGTCACGGTTGAGCTGTGCTCATGACGGAGTGGTTCCGTCATGACTCCGCCCACGGCGCTAATCGCCCGCACAGGCGGGGAATTAGCGCCGCGTGGGCGGAGCGGCCGCCAACGGCCGCAGCATGACGGAACCACTCCGTCATGAGCACACGGCACCCATGGCTCATGACGGAGTGGTTCCGTCATGAGCAGGGGAGGGGTTAATTAAAATAGCAGCCAAGAAAAACCTACAATACTCAGAACCCCTGGGAAAGTACAATATACATTACATCACAATACAGTATCCAACAGGACTTTGAGTACAGTAATAAACATGTTGACTGAGAGCAACAAGCCCTCTTCTCTTGCGAGAGTCTCTTAAGATCATATTCAGAAAATGAAATTAAAACTGAAGATTAAATTAGAATCAGAGTCATGAAATCCTTAAAGATGTCCATCCAATAAAAACGAGCCATGACTAACAACAGAGGAGTAGATAGGGAAATTCACCCAGAAAAATCCAGAGAAGAAGAATCAGCCTCATGAATTGGAAACAGCTGAACCTATTGAAGGCACCAGAGCTGCGAACAAAAGATCATAGAGGGTTAATAAAACTGAGATGGGATAATACTTGCCTCTGTGTCTTTATTAACATCAAGCCTTTCTGACACCAAGGCTAAGAAAATCTCAATTTAGGTTGAGAGGGAAAAAATGTATAATGCACAGAAGATAGATTGGTTTTAATACGTCTATTAACTTGAAAATAAACTCCGAAGGCAGAATAATGAAAAGAGGATACATCCTATTATTGCAGGGAGTCTGCCCCAAAACAGAATTATACATAGCATTATGGGACCTTAGTGCATAGGGACTGAGTCATTCTACCACTGTAGTACCCATGATCCCAGGACCGACTTGCTATAGTGTCTCACTTGCTCTCCTACTCACTTACAGAGAAACAAGTGATTAGACACCCCAAACACAATGCCCAAATCTCTCAGGAATCGCGGTTGCAAGACACACCCTTTCACTCGCACTTTTGTATTTGTCCACAATAAGATCTGACATAGACATGAACAAGTTTAAAATGGTTATTTCAACTAATGTGTATATGTAGTATACACGCCACAACAAGCAGAACATTGGATAATACAAATACTGTCTGCATAGCAGTTAGTCCATAAATCATGAAAGGAGAGGTCATTGTGAATAGACAGTATAGCCCAACCTCCCCCCCTTACAAATATGCTTTATTATTATATATCAGAAGATATCTGGGCTCTGTCTGCAGACCTCATTCCTTATGCTGTAGATGGCAGATCAACAACATAGTTGCAGTCTCGCTCTTCTCCCGGGAAAGGTCCCCCTCCAAGTGTGTCCCACCCATGCATGTATCCCAATAACTCCAAAGTATGATTTCCCAAACAACAGCTGCATTGGTATGTTTTGTCCAGGTGCTAAGGCCTGATCAGAACAGAATAACAAGGGGCATTGTTTATCGACCTTGCTCACAATGTTCAGACTAAATCCCATGAACCAGCAGAGAGTGAACACAACAGCAGGTTCTCATGTGAAATTTACATACAAGGCATTTACAAAAATAAAGCCATGTAATAATGTGCGCAAAGCAGCGCACAGTCTGCAGCATGCTCATGCTCACCTAGAGAAGAAAACAATGGGCCCGATTCACAAAAGTAATCTGAGACAAAATCCTAATTTTATGACTTTTGATATTCACAAAGAGCATTTAGGAGTAATAATGCTAGGAATCCTAACTTTACTACTCCTAAATGGCCTTTGTGAATACCGAAAGCCGTAAAGTTAGGATTTGTGTCTCAGTTAAACTTACATTTTGTTCTTAAGTTTAACTTAAGACCAAAACTTAAGTTTAACTGAGACAAAATCCTAACTTTACGACTTTCGGTATTGACAAAGGGAATTTAGGAGTAGTCCTAACTTTATGACTTTAGGTATTCACAAAGGGCATTTAGGAGTAGTAAAGTTAGCATTCCTAACTTTACTACCCCTAAAGGCCCTTTGTGAATACCGAAAGTCGTAGAGTTAGGATTTTGTCTCAGATTACTTTTGTGAATCGGGCTCAATGTCCCCATGGGCCATGTGACACCCTCCCCTTGGTCAGGTCAGTAGCTCCGGGCCAAACCAGAAGTCAGAGGTGAGCACAGTCAAAGTGTTTTAAACCAAAAGCCAAATATAAATTGTAATCCGGTGAGACCTAAAAAGTGTCTGAGTACCATTCATTTCTTGTCGGTATCCGATACCTAATCCCTTCACAGCGCATCTTCAGGGCCAACAATTTCATGGGAGAAGTGGAATGCCATAAGCTCCAACAAGTTTATAGAACCTTCATTATTAAAAAGGTATGCTATCCGATTAAGCAACTCAAATGAAAACACATGCTCCACATGCTCCTCATATCCAGAGGCCGTCAGGATAACTTGCGTCGATTTCCAAGAAGCTGTGATCCAAGAAGCACTGTGCACGAACACAGGTACTCAAGCCCGCCGTGGGCCATGTGGAGAATCAAACACAAAACTCCTGCCCTTTGAACATTCCTGGTCATGGGCCATTATCGGACCCATCAATAGTTCACAATCCAGGGCAGTGATGACGTATTGGAGAGGCAGACATCTAGGGCCCATTGAAAAGGGCACTGGAGACAATAGAAGACAGGTTGCACACAGGTGAAATAGGCATAACGGAAGGTCAGACAATCGTCGATGCTAAGAGCTTCCAATGGCATCAAACCAAAAAACTGCCCCATCTGATCATGGTACAGATGCAACTGGGTCTGCCTTGGCAGCACCACAGGTCGAGCAGCCATTACGGAGCGGTAGTAGAAGTACAAGTGTGCCACAAACCAAAAGGAGCAGCAGGGGAAACTCTGCGAAGTCGCTGGAAAAAATAGAATGGATAAAAGCTGGAACTACTCCAAAAATAGTCTGACAGGAGGTAACAAGGCCGGATCTCACAAGTTTAAAAAAGTGTGCCAGGCCCTCTGTTTCAGACACATTAAGGTGCCGATTACGATCCTGCAAAAACCGGGTGCGAACTGTCGGACGGAGCATATTCTCCGTCCGACGCGTACCCGGTCGGAACAATATACAAACATGGAAGTACGATTCGCACGGAAATACTATTTCCGTACGATGCGTACAAAACACCGACCGACGAAAATATACATACAAATGTGATCCGGGAAAGCGCCGACGTGACGTCGGGACGCACGCAGCCTGCCATTCACGAACCAGGAAGTACGATTCGCACCGACGTCATCCCGCATGGAGAATATTTTCCGACAGCCAAAAACTGCCGGGAAATCAGGACGACGTGAACAAGGAGTACCTGCACGCGACGGACAGACATGGACCCGAACCTACGTGTCATCCCGGCCCTCATAGCAGTCGACCTCCTCTACAGGCTCCGACGCAGACGCCGCAGAAGGTCAGAACAACAAAGGCAGGGGGGAAAGGGGGGGCAGGAGCAGGGGCAGGCCGCAAAACCCCCACACAAGTCACACAGCACACATGCCCTGGACATACCTGACCCCCAGGCCATGGTCACTACGAGGGGGTGGGGGCGTGTCCAGCAAAGCCAGCGTCCGCCACAACGGAAATGGTTGACGACGCGAACCGGTAACACAACAATACAGGTATGTCCCGTACCCACGCCTTAAGAGCGTGGGTACGAGTTGTACCACGCCCACACCTACGTCACCCCAACAATGGCGGGACGGCTCGTACCCACATGGCAAAGGCCTGGGTACGGCCCGCACAAGCATTCCACAGCGTGGGTACGGGTATGTACGGACCGCACCCCCACCCGCGTATGCATGGAGCGTACCCCCCCCAACAGTGTATGTACGGACCCTACCCCCACCCCCGTATGTATGGAGCGTACCCCCACCCCAACAGTGTACGTACGGACCGTACCACCACCCCCGTATGTATGGAGTGTACCCCCACCCCAACAGAGTACGTACGGACCGTACCACCACCCCTGTATGAATGGAGCGTACCCCCCACCCCAACAGAGTTCGTACGGACCATACCCCCACCCGTGTATGCATGGAGCGTACCCCCACCCCAACAGTGTACATACAGACCGTACCCCACCCGCGTATGCATGGAGCATACCCCCACCCCAACAGTGTACGTACGGACCGTACCCCCACCCCGTATGAACGGAGCGTACCCCCCACCCCAACAGTGTACGTACAGACCGTACCCCCACCCGCGTATGCATGGAGCGTACCCCCACCCCAACAGTGTACGTACGGACCGTACCCCCACCCGCGTATGCATGGAGCGTACCCCCACCCCAACAGTGTACGTACGGACCGTACCCCCACCCCGTATGAATGGAGCGTACCCCCCACCCCAACAGTGTACGTACGGACCGTACCCCCACCCCCATATGTATGGAGCGTACCCCCACCCCAACAGTGTACATACGGACCGTACCACCACCCCCGTATGTATGGAGCGTACCCCCACCCCAACAGTGTACGTACGGACCGTACCACCACCCCCGTATGAATGGAGCATACCCCCCACCCCAACAGTGTACGGACGGACCGTACCCCCACCCCGTATGTATGGAGCGTACCCACACCCGTGTATGTTCTAAGCGTACATATCCTGACATAGGAGGGTTGGGTAAAGAGTCCTCCCAGCAGTGCCCAGACATGAGAGGGGTGTGTGCAGAGTCCTCCCAGCAGTGCCCAGACACAGGAGGGGTGGGTGCAGAGTTCTCCCAGCAGTGCCCAGACATGAGAGGGGTGTGTGCAGAGTCCTCCCAGTAGTGCCCAGACACAGGAGGGGTGTGTGCAGAGTCCTCCCAGCAGTGCCCAGACACAGGAGGGGTGGGTGCAGAGTCCTCCCAGCAGTGCCCAGACACAGGAGGGGTGGGTGCCTAACACTCCCAGCAGTGCCCAGACATGAGAGGGGTGTGTGCAGAGTCCTCCCAGCAGTGCCCAGACACAGGAGGGGTGTGTGCAGAGTCCTCCCAGCAGTGCCCAGACACAGGAGGGGTGGGTGCAGAGTTCTCCCAGCAGTGCCCAGACATGAGAGGGGTGTGTGCAGAGTCCTCCCAGCAGTGCCCAGACACAGGAGGGGTGTGTGCAGAGTCCTCCCAGCAGTGCCCAGACACAGGAGGGGTGGGTGCAGAGTCCTCCCAGCAGTGCCCAGACACAGGAGGGGTGGGTGCCTAACACTCCCAGCAGTGCCCAGACACAGGAGGGGTGGGTGCCTAACACTCCCAGCAGTGCCCAGACATGAGAGGGGTGTGTGCAGAGTCCTCCCAGCAGTACCCAGACATAAGAGGGGTGTGTGCAGAGTCCTCCCAACAGTGCCCATACATGAGAGGGGTGTGTGCAGAGTCCTCCCAGCAGTGCCCAGACACAGGAGGGGTGTGTGCAGAGTCCTCCCAGCAGTGTCCAGACATGAAAGGGGTGTGTGCAGAGTCCTCCCAGCAGTGCCCAGACATGAGAGGGGTGTGTGCAGAGTCCTCCCAGCAGTGCCCAGACACAGGAGGGGTGGGTGCAGAGTCCTCCCAGCAGTGCCCAGACACAGGAGGGGTGGGTGCCTAACACTCCCAGCAGTGCCCAGACACAGGATGGGTGGGTGCCTAACACTCCCAGCAGTGCCCAGACATGAGAGGGGTGTGTGCAGAGTCCTCCCAGCAGTGCCCAGACATAAGAGGGGTGTTTGCAGAGTCCTTCCAGCAGTGCCCAGACATGAGAGGGGTGTGTGCAGAGTCCTCCCAGCAGTGCCCAGACACAGGAGGGGTGTGTGCAGAGTCCTCCCAGCAGTGCCCAGACATGAGAGGGGTGTGTGCAGAGTCCTCCCAGCAGTGCCCAGACACAGGAGGGGTGGGTGCCTAACACTCCCAGCAGTGCCCAGACATGAGAGGGGTGTGTGCAGAGTCCTCCCACCAGTGCCCAGAAACAGGAGGGGTGTGTGCAGAGTCCTCCCAGCAGTGCCCAGACATGAGAGGGGTGTGTGCAGAGTCCTCCCAGCAGTGCCCAGACACAGGAGGGGTGGGTGCCTAACACTCCCAGCAGTGCCCAGACATGAGAGGGGTGTGTGCAGAGTCCTCCCAGCAGTGCCCAGACACAGGAGGGGTGTGTGCAGAGTCCTCCCAGCAGTGCCCAGACACAGGAGGGGTGGGTGCAGAGTCCTCCCAGCAGTGCCCAGACACAGGAGGGGTGGGTGCCTAACACTCCCAGCAGTGCCCAGACACAGGAGGGGTGGGTGCCTAACACTCCCAGCAGTGCCCAGACATGAGAGGGGTGTGTGCAGAGTCCTCCCAGCAGTGCCCAGACATAAGAGGGGTGTGTGCAGAGTCCTCCCAGCAGTGCCCAGACATGAGAGGGGTGTGTGCAGAGTCCTCCCAGCAGTGCCCAGACACAGGAGGGGTGTGTGCAGAGTCCTCCCAGCAGTGCCCAAACATGAGAGAGGTGTGTGCAGAGTCCTCCCAGCAGTGCCCAGACACAGGAGGGGTGGGTGCAGAGTCCTCCCAGCAGTGCCCAGACACAGAAGTGGTGGGTGCCTAACACTCCCAGCAGTGCCCAGACACAGGAGGGGTGGGTGCCGAACACTCCCAGCAGTGCCCAGACATGAGAGGGGTGTGTGCAGAGTCCTCCCAGCAGTGCCCAGACATAAGAGGGGTGTGTGCAGAGTCCTCCCAGCAGTGACCAGACATGAGAGGGGTGTGTGCAGAGTCCTCCCAGCAGTGCCCAGACACAGGAGGGGTGTGTGCAGAGTCCTCCCAGCAGTGCCCAGACATGAGAGGGGTGTGTGCAGAGTCCTCCCAGCAGTGCCCAGACACAGGAGGGGTGGGTGCCTAACACTCCCAGCAGTGCCCAGACATGAGAGGGGTGTGTGCAGAGTCCTCCCAGCAGTGCCCAGACACAGGAGGGGTGAGTGCAGAGTCCTCCCAGCAGTGCCCAGACACAGGAGGGGTGGGTGCCTAACACTCCCAGCAGTGCCCAGACACAGGAGGGGTGGGTGCCTAACACTCCCAGCAGTGCCCAGACATGAGAGGGGTGTGTGCAGAGTCCTCCCAGCAGTGCCCAGACATAAGAGGGGTGTGTGCAGAGTCCTCCCAGCAGTGCCCAGACATGAGAGGGGTGTGTGCAGAGTCCTCCCAGCAGTGCCCAGACACAGGAGGGGTGTGTGCAGAGTCCTCCCAGCAGTGCCCAGACATGAGAGGGGTGTGTGCAGAGTCCTCCCAGCAGTGCCCAGACACAGGAGGGGTGTGTGCAGAGTCCTCCCAGCAGTGCCCAGACACAGGAGGGGTGGGTGCAGAGTCCTCCCAGCAGTGCCCAGAAACAGGAGGGGTGGGTGCCTAACACTCCCAGCAGTGCCCAGACACAGGAGGGGTGGGTGCCTAACACTCCCAGCAGTGCCCAGACATGAGAGGGGTATGTGGAGAGTTCTCCCAGCAGTGCCCAGACATAAGAGGGGTGTGTGCAGAGTCCTCCCAGCAGTGCCCAGACATGAGAGGGGTGTGTGCAGAGTCCTCCCAGCAGTGCCAAGACACAGGAGGGGTGTGTGCAGAGTCCTCCCAGCAGTGCCCAGACATGAGAGGGGTGTGTGCAGAGTCCTCCCAGCAGTGCCCAGACACAGGAGGGGTGGGTGCCTAACACTCCCAGCAGTGCCCAGACATGAGAGGGGTGTGTGCAGAGTCCTCCCAGCAGTGCCCAGACACAGGAGGGGTGTGTGCAGAGTCCTCCCAGCAGTGCCCAGACACAGGAGGGGTGGGTGCCTAACACTCACAGCAGTGCCCCTTCAAAGTAAAGGGTGGAGTACCCACAGATCCAATGCCCACAAATGTCAGTCAGGTGCACAAAGATCCTGCAGTACATGTACCACATGTGTGCGAGGCTGGGAGTATATACATGCATAGCGCCGAAAAGAAAACATGTCCACATGAAGTCATGTCAACAGTCTACATACACAAGTACAGTGACCACCAAGGACGCCACGAATGATGCAGGTGGAGGCATCGCTCAGCATGCATGGTCAAAGTCTAACGAGTCCGTCACACACCCAGCCAATGTAGACACAGCTCAGCACCACATATTGGAATGACCCTGCAGGGAAGATGTCAGGTTACACAGAGGAAGGAACACACCTTGGGACGATGTCACCATGCAGTAACTGCTTACAAGAACAAAGTCATGTAGCCAACAGCTTGTGATGGCACACTGATACCAGGGTCCACCCTATGACCAGCACAAGACGACAATTCCCACACACCCAACACATTATCACCACCCAAAATAATGGAGCAGGTCCACCAACAGCAATACCAGATAGACAGTAGTGTACTAAGGAAAAAGAAATTGCTTTATTCAGCATCCAAAAATCTGTTTGTCCCTTGAAAGTTCAAAATGTACAATGCCCATAGGGCAGTCCAAAGTTCAAATCCCGGTGGGGGACACAGTGAGACGCGTGTCCCTTAGCTTGCCTGCACAGTCAGACTCCTTTGTCTTCCACAGGGGGGGCATCATGTGGGGGGGAAGGACCAGGCACCGCAGGGACAGGAGGGCGAAGGGTAGGCATCGTGGGTGCAGGGACGGAGGACTCCACCACAGGGGGTGGGGCAGCGCCAAAGGCGGAGGTCAGGATGACGCTGCACACCTTAGCAAGGTCCTCCAGTGACTCCCCTGCACCCGAAGGAACCACAGGCCCCAAGGAGGGGGGGGTCGGAGGGATGGGTCGCAGAGCCACTGGGGGAGGGTATGGACAGGGGGGGGAATCATCTCCCCTGGCGGTGTCCTGCCTCCACCGCTTGCGGGATGGTGCCACACTGGTGCTGATGGACAGACTGGGCAGGACTGACCCTGTATCTGACTTTTGGCCAGGAGAGCTGAGGGGAGGGGATTTGGAGGGAGTGGATGTTGTGGAATGCAGACTCCCACTCTGGCTGTGTGTCTTACGTTTGCCCCCCGACCCAGTGGGTGTGCCTACTTCACCCTGTGTGTGCGTGCCAGGAGGTGTGCGTTTGACCTTCCCTGCTGGTGTGGTGCCTGTGTCTGTTGTGGTGGGTGCATGCTGACGTCTGGGTGTACGTGGGACAGGCATGGGAGTGGGAAGTGTGGATGGATCAGGGGTAGGGGGTTGGACGAAGCGCTGCAGGAGACCCACTGCTGCAGTCAGTGTCGAGTCAATGGACGACCTCAGCAAGTTGCGTTGGTCAGCCTGCAATGAGAAAATGCCCTCCAAGTATGCCTCCATGTTGGTCAGCACTTGGCTGTGGCCATGGAGGACATTAAGCATCGCAGCCTGACCAACCTGCAACTGCCGCTGGATGTCCACAGACTCGGCATTGGCGGCAGCAGTGGAGACAGGGGCAGGGGGTGCGGTGCCTGGCAGGAAGGAGACATGTGGTGACCGGGCACGCTGGGAAGGGACACGAGCAAGTGGGAGGCGGCTGATGGCAATGGAGGGGGCAGGGAGAGATGTTGTGCCGCTGTCAGCAGGTGGTGCAACCTCCGCCCACTCGGAGAGCTCAGCTTCAGACCCGTCAGCTTCATATTCTGTGGTGGCAGTGGACAGGTCCTCCGCCTCACTCTCCTCCGCCTCAGTTCCACTCGATGTGCCAGACAAGATATCACTGCTGGCACTGGTGCTCGGTCCCTCTGCTCGGTCTGTGCTGATGTCTCCCTCCGTGTCCCCTGACGATGCTGTGGGCAAGGTGAAGAGACAGGAATTAATCATACACCCGTATACATATGTCACATGAGTCCAATCTACATAGGTTACAGTGCATAGCCTGAAAATAAAGATGAGTTATATCTACAAAACAAGGTACATATGTAGGCCCTGCAACACACAGTGGGTTGACCCACCATGCCACTGAAAAACTATGGAGTGCATGACACAATAGCAAATGACATGAAATGGATTTTGACAGAGGAGCCAGGCTCTGGGGACAATCCAGCACTGCATCTGCACCACACAGCGTTGCCGAACATAGGGATGAGCAGGGACCATATCCATGAACTTTAGGCACATGCTGCATAGGTAATACTGAAAACATGCCCACCATGACTGGCTCACTGCACCTTGAGTGTATGTCCAGACAAACATCACACACTGGCCAGACCTAGCAAGGAGATTTCAGGTTTGACATGTAGGCTTTGCCCGCACCAACCACCCCCTACATGAGACAATTTGTTGAGACACAGGAAGCACTTACATCTCTTAGTCTGGGTGAAATACACATGGGCTGGAAAAATGCAAGATTGGACACAAAATACCCAAGGTGCGCCTGTCCAAATAATCATGTACAAATGGGCATCATCAGATGATTATAACAAGACACACAGGCACTGGCCACCGTGAGTATTAACAAGGAAAATCAGGTCAGGCTGTACAGTGGACACCTGTCCTACATTTCACGTCAATATACATGGTGCCAGAGGACAATGGCACAGAGCACAACCTATGCTGTAGACACTGAGAGTGTCCACATTTTGTGATGACACACATGACACCTAGGAAAATATGCCCCAGGGGACAGTAGTGGCCACACAACTCCATGGTCCTGAATGGGAATGACTGCAACACACGCCACCATCCCTGCACTATGCGTATCGCACACTCATGCACATCGTGTCACAGGCCACAACATAGGACATGCGTGCTGTAAGGCATGACACTTGAGAGACTAACTCCCATGTCTGGACTCAGCATCAGTGCCAACTGACATGGAACCCACAAGTACTGAACTGGACAGGGCACAGGCAAGGTCCCAAAACCTGTTACACACCACCCCCACACATGATGCTACAGCCATTGTTCACGTGGATAAACTGCCAGCCTAGGTAACCTTGTGAAGGAGTGACTATACACAGACCAGGGAACACATAGCAAGGAGGGAAAGGGAGGCAGGAGAGCACCGCTATACTGTGGGTAACAGGATCTGCACAGCACCTTTAAACCCTGGCAGTGTATCCATGCAACTGCGCACTTACTAATGCTGGTGACACACAACAAACACACATGTACCTACCCCCTTCCTGCTGCTGCTTCTCCTGTAAGCGCCTGTCCAAGTCTGGAAAGACCACCGCCAGCACACACTTGTGGATGTGGGTCAGACGGCGGCGCCCATGGTTCTTATGGGTCTCAGGTGAGTCTCCCAGCAGGATCCGTGTGATCCTCCGCATCCAGCACCGGATATCCTGCCAGCGTTTTCTCACCTTGGCCAGGTGCCGCTTGCGACCCTCCGTCCTCCTCACGGCACTGACGGCGTTCATCCAGATCGGCTTCTTGGCAGAGGCGCCTACCTGTGAGGATGAACAAGTGACACTACATCAATACACCTGGCACATGTCACAGAGACACATATTAGAACAAATTTGCTGGTTACAACAAGGCATAGTATGCATCCAACGCATTGCACCTTTGTCATAGGGACATTATCCTCTGGGGAAGGGCTAAAGCAGTACGTGCCATTGAAAGTACACAGGTGGAATGAGGGCAACGACACAATCAATGATCCAGGCTCACACTGTGCATCACAAGCTACACCAGGATTATGTGCAGCACCTCAAATCAGTCACATGCCACAGGCCACTGACGCCACCTCAGCAGAGTACACAGACACACACAGGCACAGGACAGTCACCTGCCATTGCCAAATGCAGCTACAAACCTCACTCTGCACATGTGACACTAGACGGGGGGCTCACAGGTGTGGGGCTGGCTCTGCACGTCAGACACACAGCACTGCTCCCTGCTCACATCAGATGGGCAGGGTATATCCATCCCTCATGCAGCTTGGGTGCTACACCCCACATATGCACCCACCCACATGACAGGGGACTTACACACACACCCATGTCCAGGGTACGAACACATCATGTGGACACTCTCAGCACAGGTACATAGAACTAACACACATCTGTGGGTACAGTCACCTGTCACACTGGGCTGACCACATAATCACATGAGGACTGTAGAGGCAACATTCCCCGGAGGATAAGACAGGCAGACTGTGCCATGCACCATGCAGTGATTGTCACAGTAAACACAATGCAAGTGAGGACGGCAGACATGCACCACAGCATGCTCTGGCTGGGCGACATCAGGCATTCCCCCCCCTTGGGACCCCCCTACAGTACATTGCATGTGTGTCACACCTGGACACAATGCCAGAAGTCACAGTCACAAAAAATGGACACAGTCTGTGCTAGTGGACTCTGCACTCACCTGATACCCTGGTCGCCCATACAGCAGGGGGCACTGTGGGAGGATCACATCCAGCAATGCCAGGTTCTCCTCCAGGGTGAAAGGCTGGGACCTCTCCACAGACCTTGACATGGTGCCAGGGAATCACGAGCAGCAGCAGTGTAGTGGAATCAATAGATGTGCAGGCAAGTGCTCTCTCATGGGACCTGGCTGCCTTATATCTGCCTTGCTGGCCTGTTTCATGCACAGGAGTGCAGAGTGATTGGTCACTCACATTTGCATCCTATGTTTCCTCCAATCCATTTAAACCTATCCCTGTGAGGGGCTTAGAATTGTTTTTGAATTCAGCATGATTTAATGTCAACAACAATGTAGATTCTTTCAAACCGACTTTTGCTGGGCACCTGAAGAAAAAAAATCAAACTTAAAACTTGGTCTCCATGACAACCAGCATGCATGTAGGGCTTTTTACTTGTCCCTCATGTGTCCCCTATGTAATTTGTAGATTCACACACCGGTATGGTGCGTTCCGGGGCCCTAGGGCACCCCAAATGCATTGTAACGGGCCGTACAGGTGTGTGTACGGTCCGTATCACTATGGGTACGCATACGCGAGCACACCCATAGTGATATGGACCGTACACACGCCTATACGCTCACGATCACTATGGGTGTGCTCGCGTATGCGTACCCATAGTGATATGGACCGTACACACGCCTGTACCCTCACTATCACTATGGGTGTGCTCGCGTATGCGTACCCATAGTGATAGTGAGCGTACAGGCGTGTGTACGGTCCGTATCACTATGGGTACGCATACGCGAGCACAACCATAGTGATAGTGAGCGTACAGGCGTGTGTACGGTCCGTATCACTATGGGTACGCATACGCGAGCACACCCATAGTGATACGGACCGTACACACACCTGTACGCTCATTATCACTATGGGTGTGCTCGCGTATGAGTACCCATAGTGATACGGACCGTACACACGCCTGTACGCTCACTATCACTATGGGTGTGTCGCGTATGCGTACCCATAGTGATACGGACCGTACACACGCCTGTACGCTCACTATCACTATGGGTGTGCTCGCGTATGCGTACCCATAGTGATACGGGCTGTACACGCGTGCGTACGCTCACTATCACTATGGGTACGCATACGGCAGCACTCCCATAGTGATAGGGAACGTACACAGGCCCTCTGAGTGAATGTACGGTGCCTTTCACACATCACAGTGGTGACAGGCAGCACACAGGAAGGAATAGAGCTGACATACTTGTCCATGGATGGACATCAAGGCATTGTCTGGGCAGTACTACATGTGTGGGGCACAGGTGTGAAAGGCTGTGATGTGGCACATTACTCCTTAGTCGAGAAGGCAATAGATGTATGATGAGATGTGTACAGATGTTATGTGTGACGGTGCAATATGTGCCAGGCATGCCCTTAACTCCTTTGACATGTGTGCATGTCGTACTGCACACTTGGGATGAGCGTCACTGGCATGGCACAGTCAACAACACACGCAAGTGTCCCCTGATGCCCGCTACAGGGGTTACCACACCAGACATGTGACTACCCACGGTGCACGATGTGTCTATGTCATGTATGTGTGGTGTGTTCCCATTAGCTTGATGTTGGTGCTCCCTCAAAAGCATCAGCTGTTGACGCAACCAACATGTGTCTGTGTGTAGATGGACATGGCACACTGTTACGCACACCAGGCCACATGTGGTATCGGATGTGAGGTGCGTATGTGTGCATGGGACACGGAGTGGCGTAACAAGGACATGTCTGCATCCTCTCAATGTATGTGTGGTGAGTCATTACATGTACAACTTCATGGCAAGGTGTGTGGGCTGTCCTAGTGTAATGTCATGTGACCTGTGGCTCTAGTGTTCTGCTACCTGTCTCTGAAATCGACATCCTACTTCTGCTGATGTGTTGATGTATGTCACTCCTGTGTTGCGTCTGGCTGTTCACTTACACTGGGACACAGCTAATCCCACGCCATGGCATGTGGAGGTTCACAATCTCCGTGTGTAGCAGGGTCTTGGTAGGAGTGTCACCTGGCAGCCATACGTGTCCAGGGCATGTGGCACATACCTGACTCCGTATGTAGCATATGTGTATTGACAGATTAACATGTGCTCAGTTCAAATAAATTGTTGTTGTAGTGCACTCACTCTTCCTTGTCACTTCCAAATTACTGCAGAGCGCCGCCTCTTCCCCGACCAATTCTGGACTTGGCTGACATGCGGGAGAATGACTGTATACGGTGCTACCGCTTCCCCCAACCGTTGATTGAGGAGTTGACGGCAAGGCTGGCACCACACCTGCAACCGCTGCACAGGTATCCTACGGCACTGACACCCAAGCTGAAGGTAATGGCAGCCCTACATTTTCTTGCCACGGGTACCTTTCAATATACCATAGCTCATGTTGGTGGCATGTTCCAGAGCATGTACAGCCGTGTGCTGCACGATTTCGTAGAGGCCATGTTGCTTCACCTGGATGAGTTCATCCATTTCCCAACTCCTGAACAGTTGACTGTGGTCAAGCGTGGATTCTATGCCCTGGGAGGGATGCCCCATGTCATTGGGTCCATAGATGGGACACATGTGGCTTTGGTACCACCACAGGCACAGGAGGTAGCGTACAGGAATCGCAAACACTACCACTCCATCAATGCCCTTGTGGTGTGTCTGTCCAACATGGTGATTTCACATGTCTGTGCTCGTTTTCCAGGATCAGCACACGATGCCTACATCATGAGGCGTAGCAGGGTGCCTGAAATGATGACGCAGCTGCGCAACGAACGAGCATGTGTTGTTGGTGGGTACACTCTGTCTGTCCTGTATTTTGCGTAGACTTCCAGCACGACTGCTTCTCCTGTCCTACTTATGTCCATGTGGTTTCCATGTAGGGGACGCTGGCTATCCCAACATGCCATGGCTGATCACACCTCTCCGCAACCCCATCACGCTGGCCCAGCTCCGCTACAACACCGCCCATGGCCGGACAAGTCGAGTGATAGAGAGGACATTTAGCCTCCTGAAGAGCCGATTCAAATGCCTCCACAAGACCGGCGGCGCCCTCCCATATGCCCCGGCGAAGGTCTGCAAAATCTTCATGGTCTGCTGCATGCTGCACAACATGGCAGTTGAGAAAGCTGTGCCACTCATCCTGGATCAAGATGGTCAGGACCATCCACCCGTGGAGGACGAAGGGCTTTGCAATGGGGCTAGTGATGTGGAGGATGTGGTTCCGCAAGAGGACATCCGGAGTCGGCTCATACGCGACTTCTTTGCTTAGTGGTGAGTACCAGTGTCTGACTGTGCACGCATTGGTCCCCATGTGGCATGTGTTGCGATGTGTGTGTCCATCTGCATGTATGCCACGTGAGTCAGAGGTGTGTGTGGATGTGTCACTGAAGTGATGGTGCCAGTGATGAGTGTATTTCCCCAGTCATAATTGTGACCTAGCATGTTGTCATCCTTACATGTGTCGAGTACATGCACATGCAAGTGGCTGTGCTTTTTGTGGCTGACTTCTTGTGTGTCTCTCATCCCCAGGTACTTGCGCATGCCGTCTGCTGGTTGCATTGTTGTGGCACTGCTATTCCTCATGGACATGTCATCGTGTGCTGACTCAGCGTTACACGCACGGACAAGTTTGGAAGTCTCCTTAGGGTAAGGGATGCATCAGGGGTTTATTGGGTGTGGCAGTTGTTTACGATGTGTGCACACTGCCCCTGTCGATGTTTGGTTCCTCTGCAGACATGTCGCATCACCATGGGACACATGACATGTAGCTGGGTACACCTGAATAGATGGTCAGACTTGTTGACAGTCATCTGTGATGGGATAGTGGATTGTGATGATGGCATCAATGTGTGTAACACTGCCCTCGGACACATACGGTTTGCATTGGCTTGACATGGTGTGGGACTTCCACATCAGAGGATCAATGGTGTATGGCAGCAGGGGGTGTTTAGCTGTTAGCCGACACTTGTGTGCCAGTTCCATGGCTATCATGCATTGGTGCTGCAGAAGGGGGGTTCCAGTGTTGGACCCACATGTTACTCCACATGACCTGTGTATGTGTACTCCAAGTTGCCTCTGCATTCCCGAATACATGAATAATAAAGGTGTCCCTATGCCTCCAAGGTGCCTATTCTCAGTCAATGCTGGTGTGTTGCCACGGTGCATACGGCATGTCTGGCATGGTTTTCCATGATAGTGGCTATGTGTCTATGTGTCGAGTAGCAAGATGCAAGCTGTTTGTGTGGGATTAGACTGTGTATTGTGCATGATGTCCATGACTGTGTGGGTATTGTGACATGTGCCATCCCCATGCATCCAACGTTGGCCAGGCCACCATTCTCTGCATCCACCTGACTCAAGCTTGCAGGACATGGTTCTGCCACCTGTCCACACATACCTGGGTGCCCCCCAGGACACTCCACATGATCCCTGACCTCTGCACATGGCTGTCGCTGTACTCAATATGTCTGTCGGCACGGTTGTGCGGCCACTCCCTCAGCTGGTTGGGCCCATCACGGGTGTGTATGGTGCTCCATGTCTGTGTTGCCTAATACATTGTGACCTATGTGTGTCCTGTGCCAGACTCAGGCCCCAGGGTGTGGATGGTTGAAGTTATATGAGAACTCAGGCATGGTTAGACTTAACAAGACACATGTAAGGTAATAATGCTAAATGTAGGCATCATCTCTTTAAACGTGTAACTTTTTATTATTGTTGGGGTACGGGGGGGGTATGACATGAGGGGCTTTCCGGGTGTGTGGAATCCAAAGTTCACTAGGGGAGTTGGTGTCCTTGCCATTGGAAATCCTCAGAGTCCATGCCACAGTCTTTGTCAACATTGGTCAGACAGTGACCAGCAAGTCCATGTGGCAGAGAATGTCTTTTGCTGATGTGCTGCTGTTGGTCCAGTGGGCCAGGTGCCAGGCCAGGTGTCCTGGGAGATGGTGCTGTTGCGCCGACCCTCACGGTCTTTTCCAAGGACGACCCGCCCTCCTGCGGGAACCCTCAGAAGCAGGCCGTGACGATGTTTGGGATGCTCCGTCGGATGTCTCCTCCTCCTCCTGATCCCTCCCTGTGGGTGGTGATGTTCTACGCCTGGTGGCACAGGGAGGGTTGCCCATGTTGTCGGCTATCCGACGGAGTGTACGGTGAATTCCCGTGAACACCGTCACAAGCTCAGCCTGTCTGTCCTCCATCCGCCCTTGGTGTCGCAGTAGACAGGCATGTTGCTCCGCATGTTGCTGGGCCTGCTGGGTCTTGATCTCCTCGAGGATGGACACAACCTGGGCCATGCCCGTGGTGTCCTGCCGGTATGTGCCCAGGATGTTTCTGACATGGGAATTTACCGGTTCCGCAGCCAACTGGTCAGGCTCGCGCCTCCGCCATCCTCCACTCCCACCACCCCTGCCCACTTGCACCTGGCCTGCCCTTGTGGGCACATCGGGTCTCCGGGACCCCTGAGGGGTGGCATTAGCGTTGTCGCCTGCCTCCTCCTGGGTGCCCGGTACACCGTGTTCCTCCTGGTGAGCCTGGCTGCATTGTGGTGGTGGGGCAGGGATCCTGGGTGTCTCCTGGGATGTGGCAGGAGTGGGGGTGGTGGTTGGCCCAGTTGTACCTGACGCAGGTGCTGCAGGTAGTTGGACACCAGAGGGGCCAGGTTGGTCGGGGTCGTCCACAGAGTGGTGAGAGTCGTCACTGCCGGTGGAATCGTCATCCCGCAGAGCCAGGTCCTGTGAGTCTTCCCCCCCAGTGTTGGGGGGTGATCCACGACGTTGACCTGTGTGTGAGAGAGACAATGTTAATTTTGTTCCATGCAACATCCATATTTCATTCGTTTCTATGTTGGCACATTTCCTCTGGGAATTTGGATATGTCTTGCATTCCACTCACAGTGCACTTGTGCATGGGTATGTCCCTTGGCCACAGCTTTTGAGACTTTACCTATGTGTGCCACAGTCTTACTTGCTGCGTCAATTGTGATTGCAGTCAGCAGTGGAGTGAGCAGGTGTGGCGAGCCTTGCATTGGCGCCTTCCGTGTTGCACTGTACGTGGGCACATGGAGTTGTTCCACACACTTATATAATGCAGGTAGCTGGCGTTGTGCTCGTGCACAGGTTGAGACATGGCCCAGTGTTTTGCCATGGAGAAGAGAGGGGGATTCAGGCACTGGCCACCCTTGTCTACATGCACGCAGTCCACCTGCTGACGAGCAGACATTCCCACACCCCACAAGGCTGAATTGGTCTCCCTGTGTGTCCCTTTCTCACTCCCTCTCTGTCCCCCTCTCCCTCCCTCCCTCCCTGTGTCAGCCTCCTCCCTCTGTCCGTCTCCCTGTGTCTCCCTCCCTCTCTCTCCCCCTCTCCCTCCCTCTGTGTGTCACCCTCTGTCACCTCAGGCCAGCTTCCTAGGCACAGATCTTTGAATGGCCCTTGGCTTGTTGATGTGAGTTTGTTTCTGATCTCCAGGCACCCATTGGGTGTAGTGTCTGTGTCTGCGCTGCTGCTGTGGTGGTGTGTGCTGCCACTCTTTCACAGTGTTGGCTGTTCATTAGCTGCTGTCATGTGCAAGAACATGCCTTCACCCCCATGTCTTAATGCAAGGCGTCCGCCATTTGCTGGCAAGTCTTTCCTGTGTGGGGACACACTGTTTGTCTGGCTGTCACCTAGGCCATAGGGGCAGAGGGCATTGTTGTCTGCTTCTGAGTTGCACTATGTGATTTTTGGGGCACACACTCCCGCCCTCCGGCTTACCGTGTCTTGTGTTGATGTTTTCTGTGGCCTGTGACTTGGCATTGTCCAGCTGGGTGCATGGGGCATGGTGGCGCTAGTGGCATGTGCGTGTTCATGGAGTGTGGTTGAGTCATGCGATAGCTTGGGGTGGTTGCGTGCCTGATTGTGAGTTTGGTTGTGGATGACGTTCCCCCCATGTGAGGTGAGTTGTTTGTGTACTCACCCGGCTCTCGGAGTCCTTCTACTCCGTCCACTGACACCACCGGCAGTATGGCCAGCACCCTCTCCATCCAGGGATGGTATTGTACGGGTCTGCGGGGCGGCCCTCCTCCAGTGATGTTGGCCTGGTTGTGTTCGTCTGTCATTTTGGCTCGGACCCTCCTCCGCAGATCGTACCACCTGGCTTGGCATTCATGCCTGGTCCTTCTGGTGGACGCAACAGCATTCACAGCATCGACAATCCTCTGCCACATGGCTGTTTTTTCTGAAATGCTGGTCTGTCTGACCAATGTTCCAAAGAGGTGTGGCTCGACTCTGAGGATTTCGTCGACAAGGACCTCCAACTCTTGGCTAATGAACTTTGGATTCTTGTTAGTGGGCATGGTGAGGGGTGTGGTTGTGGATGGTTGTGGGGGGTGTGGGTGTGGATGGTTGTGGGTGTGTGGGTGTGGTTGTGCAGGTGTGTGTGTGAATGTGATGAGGGGGTGTTTGTGAAGGTGTGTGTGTGAAGGTGTGCAAGTGTAAGGTGTAGTAAAGGTTCAAGTATGGTGCTGTAGGTTGTCTGTGGGGTCTGGCAGCAGTGAGTCTGTTGCAAAGGCTCATGGTTTGTGTCTGTGGGCCCTTTTTATTGGTCCATTGGTGGGTGTGGCTGTGTTTGAACTTTGGGTGGGTGTGTTATAAGAAGTGGTTGTGTTTTGGGCCTCTGTTTGGGATTTTGGCAGTTGCAGGTCAGTGAATGTGTTGTATTTGTGCTTGTTGGACATGTTTTGTGGCTTTGTGCCATTCGAATAGTGTATTCGTGTGTTGTTTTGCTTTGTCCTGGTTGTGTACGTGCGTTTTTAGCGTGTGTACGGTGTGTACTTCGGCAATTTAGTTGTACAGTGCTGTCCTTGTGTCTGGCTTGGTACGACTCGTACATGCGCCATGTTGGGTGAAGGTGCTGGTGTTGGGGTCTGGGGTGCGCTCTGTACTTAGAATGTTGGGGTGGGGGTACGCTCCATACGTACACGGGTGAGGGTACGGGTCGTACATACAAGGTTGGGGTGGGGGTACGCTCCATCCATACGCGGGTAAGGGTACGGGCCGTACATACACGGTTGGGGTGGGGGTACGCTCCATACATACGCGGGTGAGGGTACGGGTCGTACATACACGGTTGGGGTGGGGGTACGCTCCATACATACGCGGGTGAGTGTACGGGTCGTACATACACGGGTGTACATACACGGGTGGGGATTCGACTCGTACATAGGAGGGCTGGGGGGAGTGTTGGGCGCGTATGCGGGAACATGTCTCCATGGTTGCTATGGGAGTTCGGTGCGGACGGTGTTTTTCCCATCCGGTTGTAACATCGGACACACGGGATGAATCGTACTAGCGCGGTCGGACTTCACTTTTCACATTTGTACGGTAAATCGTCCGAGGATGTGTCGGACACATTTTCTGACCCGAGGACGTGTGGGGAATAATTCCCAATGCGATTCGTATGGACTTTTTCCCATGCGAATCGTACTTGGCAGTTTGTACGGCACTTGTACGATTTGTACGGTAAAAAGACCGGATACGAGTCGTACGGGGAATTTTTTTACAGGATAGTAATCGCCACCTAAATATTTTGTGAATTAATTAACCAAAATGTAGGGAGAGATTTGTGTTTAGCAGTGACTGAATCTCACTTGATGTTCTCGCCACCTGTAATTCAAAGATCTCACGAGCTGATGTGAGAGCCACTTCTTATTGAAATAATAGCGCTTTAAGTCTGCTTAGCTTATTGAAATCTGTTTTCAAAGTTGGAATGGAAGGCCACAGCAAACTATCTACAATCCTGTGCGGGGGTGGAAAGAGAACATTGCTGCAACATGTAACAATTTGTCAAACTGGTCCAATATACGGGATGCCCCCCCGTAAGCCGCAACAGTTCTGGTTATTTAGTATAATATAACTGCCATTAGAAAGCAGAGTCAGTGTGGGAATATTAGCTTGGACCCTTTAAAAAACAAGCCAAATTAGGGGCCGAAACATTGCAGGTACCACAAAGTTTCACTTGTTTACAAACTATGGAGTCTCCCACTGTAGAGTCACAATCCTCCCCTGTAAGGAAGACCTCCTTAACTGCTCATTGACAACGAAATGTGAATGGCAAGGACCACAGTCCATGAATAAAGCTACTCCCAAGGGGTTCAAATCTACCTACAGGATAATGTTTCATACAAGCTGTAAACTGGAACAGTGAAATGGGCAATTAAATAACCCCATGTATTAACCATACAGCTGAATAAGTTTCTGCTATAGAAAAGGGTAACTGTTCTAGTTTTTCAATGTGTAACATTGTATATGTGGCATCCTTCGTTGACATAAGCTTCTGCTAATCCATACAATATTATCCAAAGTATATTTACGAGAAGACAGAGTCTTAACCCCTTCATTGCTCATGATGAGCTCAGCTCGTCATGAGTCACAGTGGAGCTGTGCTCATGACGAGCTGAGCTCGTCATAACTGGCGCGGCCCGCCCACACGCGATTGCCCGCCTGTGCGGGAGAATTAATGAGTGGGCAGGGTCGTGACGAGCTTAGCTCATCATGAGCACAGCACCACTGTGAGTAATGACGAGCTGAGCTCGTCACGAGCACAGCGGCGCCATGGCCCCCGCCGCACCGCGGGGAATTTCCCCCGCAGGGAAGGGGTTAATACTGTTAACAACCACAGCAAGAACTTTTTCTACATTTTCCTGATCTATTTGACGTAGTCGTACCGCAGCTTCCATCTGCGATGGCTTCCAAAATTCGTTATAGGCTGCATAAACAAAACGTTTGATGGAAGGGGATTTAGTACCTAAAAGAAAATCAGCCAGATCGATGTCACCTGACAAAAGGGAAAGATGTTGTTTTATAGATGACAGTGTGGAATGTTCTAACCATTGTTGACACAATTTCCCAACAGAATACGTGGTCACTGTATGGGAATGTGGAAAACGAGGATCAGGTCTACTTTGTGTAAATCCTTTTGTGGCATTAGGAAAGCGTAACTGACAAGCATTGGTGTTCGTGGGCCACAGTAACCATCCCAAAGGGTCAATAGTGGAGGCTTCAGCCTGACCAGAACAGAATAACAAGGGGCATTGTTTATTGACCTTGCTCACAATGTTCGGACTAAATCCCAGGAACCTGCAGAGAGTGAACACAACAGCAGGTTCTAATGTGAAAATTACAAATGAGGCATTTGCAAAAATAAAGCCATGTAGTAACATGCGCAAAGCAGCGTACAGTCTGCAGCGTGCTCATGCTAACTTAGAGAAGACGACAATGTCCATGTGACACTAAGCTCTTACATCAGAAACACGCTCAATAGAAACCAACAACAGAAGCATAGTCAACTTTGCAGATAATTGTTTGAGAGATAATTCAACTTTTTCTGGCCATGAAATAAACAAACGTAGACCCAAATTAACATCCTACATGATATTGCTTTCTGGTACAGGTGGTTTGGCAAAGCATACTCCCTTTAACAGATGACAAACCAATGGGTGTTCACCAATAGATCTTCCATCCACTCTGACATGCTCTGCAGAGATTGACGATCTATAAGTGTTGATGGTACCATAAGCTTTCCCCTGTTAAGCCAAAGAGGCTAAGAAAATAACCACCAAGGCTACATTCGCTGAAAGTGGATCTGAATCTCTGTCCATAAACCAGCTACACCCAACCAGCCAAGCTGCCTTGTATGCCTTAGCTGTGCCCCAAGACTGTTGAATGAACTGGACAGCTTTCTCAGAAATTCCTGGGGTTCTCCAGGAAGACCCAACATTCTCCATGCTATGAGAGAGAGAGAGCCTTCTAGAATGAGATTGTGACGCAGACCCTGAGGGTAGAGAAGTCAATTAGGAAAAGGAGGAATCCATACGGGCAGATCTGATGATAGCACTGGCAGTGTAGAACCAGAGGCGAATGTTGTCTGTGGGCCTGAGTCAGAATATGGCTATAAAGAGGAGAAGAGGGAGGGCATAAAGGAGGGACTGGGGCCATGACTGCAGAAACAGGAACAAAGAGATGTATGAACAGGGTGCCGAAGATCAAAGAAAGATGTTTGAAAATTGAAGGGTGAAGTCTCCAATTCAACTTGCCTGAAGGATGTTCTGCTTTGACTGAAATATTCCTTTGAAGGCAAAATTCCCAAAGACTCTTGGCCAAAACAGCCAGAGGTTTGGACCTTGTACCTCCAACATGGCTTATGTATCTGACCATTAGAGATTGTCTATAAGCAGAAGGACCGTGCATTTTGCTCTGTCTTTTGAAAAGGAAAGGATAGCAAAGGAACCTGCAGGCATCTCTTAACAGTTGATGTGTAGTAAGGACTCCAGAAGAAACCATGAACTTTGAGTCAAGAGTTGACCACATCTTGCACCCCATCCTGCCCGACTTGCATCTGACTCTTAGACAAGATCTGGCACATCAGAGAAAATCATTCTCCACTTCCAGGCATCTAAATGTCCCAGCTACCAGAGCAGTTCTTCTCTGGATTCCAAATATAGAGCAATCGGATCCAAATAAGCTAACCCTTTGCACAGATGGTGAGTCTTTAGTCTCTTAAGAGCCCTGTAACGCAGAGGTTTGGGAAATATGGCCTGAATGGATGAAGCCAGAAGACCCACCAGATGAGCTAATGACCTTAGAGAACAGAGAGGAAGAGACAAAGCATGATGAATCTCCATCTTTATAATATCTACCTTCTGTTGCGGAAGTTGAAGAATTGACTGAGTTGTGTCTATGACAAAGCCTAAAAAAGTCATTGAGAGGGAGTCAGAGAAGACTTCTGAAGATTTATTAGGAACCCTAGCCTTGTTAAAATATCTTGGCATAGCTGCAAATATGCCAGAAGACAAGACTTGTCTTGGGCCATGACTAAGAAATCACCTACATAAAAGATGAGTCTTACACACTGACCCCTGAGGAAAGCTACTACTGGCTTCAGCATCTTGGTGAAACACCAAGGGGCTGAAGAGAGACTGAATGGTAGAGTCTTGAAACGGGAAAACGTCTGGCCCCATTGAAACTGCAGAAACTTGCTGTAGGATGGGGGAACTGGAACTGTCAAATAAGAGTCTTGGAGATCCAGAAGCATCAACCAATCGTCCTGAAGAAGTAAATCTGTGAGATGGAAAATGGTCTCCATCTTGAAATGAAGGTATACCACAAACTTGTTAAAGACCTTTAAATTGATCGCTGGACGATACTTTTTGTTCTTCTGGGTAACCAGATAAATGGTGCCATGGAAACATGATGGATCGAATGTAGTTTCTTCTATGGCCTGTTTTAAAAGAAGGGACTGATTTTCCTCCTGAACAAGGAGAAACTGACTTTGTGAAAAACAAAGGGGCTGAGCAAGATGTACTTGCGTCCGAACATGATGCAGGTCTATGCAATAACCCTGAACTGACTGAATGACCCACAGATCTGAGGTTAGAGACAACCAATCATCGGGAAAACACGCCAACCTGCCTCCGACTGGAGGAAGTCCATAATTGAAAGCTCTTACATGATAACTGGTCTCCTCTGGGTCTGTATTCCCTGTTCTGGAATCCACGGGAATGACTATGCTAGAGCTGGGGTTTGTACTCCGGATAGAAATCCTGTTGGGAGCCTTGATTAAAGGAGCCTCTTTGGAGGAATTGACCCCAGCTGGAATAACAGTTAGCAAAGTGACTCCTACCTTTGCCGGCCCTGCCATAAACCCGCCTGGAAAAAATCTTCTTCATATTGAATTGGGCCTTGTCAATGGTGGAAAAAGTGGACACGTACCTGCCCATTTCCTTAATGAAGGAATCCCCAAACAAGCGGGCATTAGCCTGTGGGCCTTCATCTTTAGCAGCTAGGCTACTCAATTTAGAATCTATCTTCAATGAAAGACTCTTACATCTCTCCTGAAAAATGTAGGCATTCACATTACCCAACTTACATATGGCCCATTTACCCCAGTTTGAGAGGGTATCAGGATCCACCTTTTCCTCCTCCATCTAAGCCTCTTCGGCCAAATCCCAAATCCTGGACACTGGACCAATCAGATCTAAAATTCTGTCCTGGCAATTAGACCAAGCTCTATCAACCCCTTTCTTGGGTTCTTTCTCAAATTTAGTAAAAAAGAGTAGAATATTTGGGTCAATAGCAGGGGTATCAGCCACTTTATTGGGAAGGGATGAGGCGGGGGCATTTCGATTTCAAGGCGGGGACTCTGTGGAATTTGAATAATGTATCAGTACAGGGTCGAACACAAGTTCCCCAAATGATCCACAAGGGCATTGGCCGCTGGAAGGGACGTACCCTCAGAGGGGGAGATTTTACACCTTTTTCCGAAGGCCCATCATCAGAAAAATCATCAATGATATTCAAATCAGTCTTGACATCCAAGTTGCCATCATCATTGATGTCAATGTCCTGCAAATTAGTAATGTTTAGGGGGGAGGAAGGAAGCCCCAAAGAAGCAACCTCTCGGATGGGAGGATGAAACTTAACAGAAACGCCTTTTGAAAACCCAATCATAGGGGCAACACTTCTTTCCTTTTTGGAAGGAATTGCAGTAGGGCCATGTAACATCTTAGAAATAGAGGCCTCCAAATGTTTTGATACATATAAAATAGAAACAGACACAGCATGCTGAAAAGGATCTTTTATAAAATATTTAAAATTTTCTTTCATGGTTTGGGCTGTCTCATCATCAGACATTGCCATTTTACACTAAAATCACCAAAAAGGGCTTTAAAAAACGCACACGAAACAACAAGCAACAGAGAGGCTAAAGGCTTAACCTAGCTGCAGGACAAGAGTGACGGAGGCAGGGGCATGGCATTTCCAAGAGCATGCCGCAAGCCGGGAGGCTCAGGACATGGAAACCAGCACAGATGGAGAGAACCTTCGAAGAGGGAGGCAAAGGATAACCACGCAGGATCAACCTAAATGAGCGCCAGAGCTGAACACGTTCAAAACAGGGAAAACACAAAGCCACATCCGTCAGCCTGAGGGAAAATGAAGCCGTTAAGGAAAAAGGGTGGTGGGCAACTACTATGAAATGCCACGACCTTGAGCCTGAGGAGAACATCAAAATTTTGAACCAGTAAGCATACACAATATAATGAAATATTATGACCACAATATTAAACATTAACGTTTTTGTGAGCAGAATACTTATCTTGACTGCGAGACAGCATGAAAGAGGGATTATTGCTCTCAGTCAAGATGTTTATTACTGTACTCGACGTCCTATTTGATACTGTATTGTGATGTAATGTATGTTGTACTTTCCCAGGGGTTCTGGGTATTGTAGTTTTCCTTTGATGGTGTTTTAATTAAAGCAAGGAAATAAGCATAATATGAGCCTCCGGTCTTGTGATACCATTCCCTTGTCACCCAAAAACCGTCCACCAGTAGGTAGTTATAGTTAGGACCAAAGGTTCCAAAGGAGAAGCACTTTTTGTTTTGTAAATAACTTTGGCACCCCTTGATGAATATTCACATTTTCTTTTTTAAAAAAGTCCTCTTTTTGGTCTAGCTGCTATGTTGAAAGTTTTGGGGTGATCTGTCAAGCGGGGGACAAGAATGAAGGGGGGTCCCAAAATGCGTTATCCACATGTTAAGTTTATGGAGATTTCTCATTTTTTGAAGACAACTACAGCCTGAACCGATGAATGGAATTTCACCAAATTTCGCTGCAAACTAGATGTTGGTACAGAAAGTATGCTTTTCATGGTTTGCTGTAAATCCATTCAGTAGTTGCAGAGATATTCAAGTTTAAAAAATACAGATAACTGGTTGCCCAAAAACCTACTGAAATGCTACTGAAATTTGATTGACTGCCAAGACTTCAACCAAATGTAAAAAAAGAAAAGGGGGCAGGGTAGAAACACTCTGAACCCTGAAGACTCTTGGAGTGGTCTCACTTGGACACCCCAGGGCGAAAAAAGTTTTTAAAAAAACCCTTTTCAGTGGGATCAACGGATCTGGACAAAAGGTTTTTAAAAAATGAAGCACGGGCTCCTGCACTTCGTCCATTATCTGCCTCCAGGTTGCCAGGTCCGGGGACAATTTTTATTTATAATGGAGGAGGGGGCACACAGGCCCCCCTCCTGGGGCACAATATTGCCCTGGGGACCACCACCTCCCCTGGGTTTTTTAATAAAAAATATGAAAGCCGTACAGGCCTCCCCTGCTGCCCTGGGAACCACTGACTCAGAGATATGTTAGTGGCTGTATAAGGGAGTGAGTGGCTATATGGGTGAGCCAGTGGATGTGTGTGTGTGTAGATCTATGAATCAGTGAGTAAGCACTGGTACGGGTCTATGAATGGGTTTGTGAATGGTTATGTGGGAGTTGGTGTGTGAAAGGTTCTATGGGGGTGTGAGTGGATAAGTTAGTGATTTTTTGGATAATGTCATTAGTGATGTCACTGACCTTGTCAAGAGTGATGTAGCATGTGAGATCATAAGCAGTGCATTGCAGGGGCATGAGTTATAGTTAGCTCAGCTAACTATAACTATTGAATTTCACTGAGTGGAATCCGAGCCTAATTAGATCATCCCTATAACCCTTTGTTTTTTTTCAGTGAATTTCTTAGTTTTTTTAATTCCATTTCCTAACTATAACCCTCCTGTAACCTTTGTTTTATTCAGTGGATATATATATATTACCTACTGGCGGTCGCCAGTAGGTAGTTATAGTTAGGACCACGTTTCCATAGGAAAACCTCAACATTCTATTTTGAATAACTTTGGCACCGGTCGACGAATCCTCGCGAATTTCTCAAAATAGGTGGGGCGCTACGCTCCGCTCCTACCCTGAAAGTCTCGGGGGGATCCGTCAAGCGGGGGCTGAGATAAAAGGGGGGTCCCAAAACGCGTTTTTCCCATGCATTTTTCCATAGGACCTTTAGAACGAGCTACAGCCCGAACGGCTGAACAGAATTACTCAAAATTTGGCAGAGAGGTAGTCCCTAGGTCAAGGAAGTGCCTTTTGTAGGTCTGGTGTAAATCTGTTCAGTATTTCCGGAGAAAATAGCATTTAAAAGCATATATATATATATATGCGCGCAGGGTGCGCGCACCGTGCGAGCACCGTGCGAGCACCCTAACGTGCGCGAGCGTAATTCTGATTGGTGGTTACATGTTAGTCAACGTTCGAATCGGTCGAAATCAGGAAGTGTCGGCCGCCATTTTGTTTGTTTTCAGTGCGAGAGTGAAAAAGGAAGGTGGCGAACGTGAAAAGGGGGCAGGGTAGAGTTCCTGACCCCCTAGCCTTTGTCAGGGGGTCCCTGAAGGACCCCGAAGGCAAAAAAAAAAATTTTTTTTTTTTAAAAATCGCGGGGGTGCGCGCACAGTGCGCGCACCCTGAAAAACACAAAAAAATTTTATTTTTTTTTGCAAAAAAAAAAAAATAATTCGCAGGGTGAAAACCAAAAAAAAAAATAATAATAATTTTTAATACGTAGTTTATTGTAAAATAAATATATAAAAAATAATACATAAATAAATTAGCATTTAAAAAACCGTACAAATTCACTGAAAAAACCATAGGTTTCACACACGTTATAGTTAGGAATTAGCATTTAAAAAACCTTGCTAATTCACTGAAAAAACCATAGGTTTCACACATGTTATAGTTAGCTGGACATTTTACTGATAAAAAACCAATGAAATTCCCCCGTTATAGTTACTGTAGGCAACTATAACTCACGCGACCGTAATCCTCTGCTGATGACATATGTGTCTTTATGAAAAAAAAATATTTGTAATATATGTATAGCTAAAATTTAATGGAAGAAGACATGGGCAAATAAGTGTCTAAATACAGTATTAGCATCAGCAGAGGATTGCAGTCGCGTGGGTTATAGTTGCCTACAGTAACTATAACGGGGGAATTTCATTGGTTTTTTATCAGTAAAATGTCCAGCTAACTATAACATGTGTGAAACCTATGGTTTTTTCAGTGAATATATATATATATATATTGGAAGTACTAATGGAGATCGGTATTAAAGAGAAAGCGTTTGCTTTACTCGCATCTTTTTAATCTGATCGAGATCAATTTGTGGCTCTTGGAGAGTTTAAGTCACCAAATTTTACATTGCCGTGCGGAGTGCCACAGGGCTCTTCATTAAGCCCATCCCTTTTTAACCTCTATTTTGCACCACTGGCAAGGCTAATCAGGTCTCTGGGTTACACGGCTATTTCTTATGCCGATGACATCTAGATTGTAGTCTCAGTGACAGGCTCCCCTGATGACACTGCTGCACAGTTTCACACCTGTCTGCGTCAGGTTTAGGATTGGATGGCCGTCACTTGTTTGAAACTGAACTCCAGTAAGACTGAAGTCCTCCTTTATGATGGCCATACTAATTTCTTGTGCCCTACCTTGTGGCCGTCAGATTTGGGCCCATTACCAATACCTATGAATAAGGTGAAAAACTTGGGAGTCACGTTTGACTCTATGCTCTCCTTTGAAAGCCATGTCAATCAGGTCACATCCCCCTCCTTTTTCACACTAAAAGTACTGAGAAGGATTCTTCCATTCATTCCGGTTGAGTTATGGAAGCTAGTGGTTGTGGGTCTGGTGTTATCTGGAGCCGACTACTGCAATGGCCTATTCATCAACCTTCGGAAGAAGTGCCTGTCCAAATTATAGATTGTGCAAAATGCTGTGGCGCGTCTTTTGCTGAACATTCCAAAACACAAATCTGTCTCACTGGTGCTTAAAAAACGACACTGGCTGCCAGTGAGGAGGCAGATTGAGTTTAAGGCTCTTTGTATCGCTTTTAAGGCCATGCATGATACAGGGCCAGATTTCTTTAAACATAATCTACATCCTGCAATCTTCGCTCATCCCACCCCCATAACCTGATAATTCCGAGGTTTAAAAAATGCGCCTGGGATGGAAGAAGATTTTGGTCGGCACGATCAGAATTTGGAATTCCTTTCCTCTAAGGTTAAAACAAGAAACACACCTGTTTGCCTTCAGGAAGGCCTTGAAGATCTGGCTGTTTAATCTTTGGCGTGACCTTGAACCGTCCAGTTAATTCTGTTTGATAAGTTAGCGCCTTGACACCTTCAGGTGAATGTTTGCGCTCTATAAATTTCCTTTTCATTTCATTTAATTTAATTTATTTATTTATTTATGAAGGAGTTTTATATAGCGCTAGCCTGACCCGAGGGTATCAGAGCGCTTCACAACAGTTTTTGAGCAAGATTGATACAACAAAGCAGTATTCTACATATAGGAACGGAAAGTCAAAGTGTGCTGAGCAGCATTGAGGTAGTGTGTGTGTCCTGAGATAACCTCATAGAGTGCACGTTTTCTTGGGGCTGAATCAATAAAGCAGTGTTCTACATAGGTTCGGAAGGCCAAGTGTGCTGAGCAGCAATAAGGTAGTCCTTGAATCCTGAGATAACCTTATAGAGAGCACGTTGTCTTGGGGTAGAACCACTTGGGGGGGAGGAACAGATAGGAGTCAAATAGCAGGGAGGAGGAAAGTGTTAGAGCTACAATGACTGGGAGAGATGACGACGAGCAGGTATTTGCGTTTAGATGGCGACTATCCATTCGGGAAGGAGCGGTTGAGGAAAAGGAATTCTAAATGTTTTTTTTAATTTTGTGAAGAACGAGATAGTCCTGATGTCGACTGGGATGGCGTTCCAGATTTTGGGCGTGTTTCTAGCGAAAGACCGTGCGGCAGTTTTTTGTTTGCGTGTTTTCATAGGGATGAGAAGTAGGGTGCTGGGGCTCCTGAGGTTCCTTGTCTGACCAGTCCTCTTGATTTTAGCAGCCAAATACTCAGGTTTTCCTGTGTGCAGGGCTTTGTGTGTGAGGCAGGCAGTTCTGAAATTGGCACGCAGTTCGATTGGGAGCCATTTTAGTTCGCTGAGTGCTGGTGTGATGTGGTCGTATTTCCTGATGCCAGTGACCATTCTAGCTACTGCGTTGAGAGTAGTTTTAAGAGGAGCAAGGTGAGATTTTGTTGTACCAGTGAGGGTGACATTCCCATAGTCGAGTCTGGATAGCACCAGTGGGTGGCTTGTTTGAGGTCATTGATTGGGATGAATGGTTTTATTTTGTTAAGTAGCTTCAGGTTGAGGAAGGCACTCTTTGCGGAGTTCTTGATGTGTTTGGCCATGTGTTTTCATTGAAAAAACCAAAGGTTACAGAGATAAAACCAGTGAAATTCAGCAGGTGTAGTTAGCTGACCTAACTATAACTTCTATAACTTATGCCCCAGCAATGCACAGCTTATGACCTCACTTATTACATCACTCATTCCAAGGTCAGTGACATCAATGATATGTGGTCTGTGAGTGGGAGTATCAGTGTCTGTGTGGGTGTATCAGTAGCTGTGTGAGTGACTCGGCCACAAAGGAACTGCACCTGCTCCTTTATCCAACAAAAATCCACAGTTTTGCACACAATGTCTACCCAAGTGGAGTACTTTCTACTAGTTAATTACTAAGGGCCTAATTATGAGTTTTACGGTCCTGGAGTGGGCCACCATGCCAGCACCCTGCTCCAGGACCGCTGAACTTGGCTGCCTGCTGCCTGCCAGATTACAAATGATCTTGTGGTCTGGCACGGCGGCCTTTTGGCGTTCCCACAGTGGTGCCTATTAAAAGAATGCCAAAGCCCGTTCATTCATTGCATGGAGTGTAAAGTCCATGCTGTGCACGAAAGGGGGTAACTGCACACAGGGGACACACAACATGTGCTCCCCTGCATGCACCCCTTGGCTCTGAGGCATCAGGGGGCCCTATGTTTCCTCACCGCCACAGTTTTCATGGCAGTGAAGAAACTTGTAATATGCTTATCAGTGCCGCAGTGGGAACAGCAAGCACGTTGCAGCATCAAGACTGCAGTGCCAACACTAGGGATTGCAGTCCAAAAATGGTCCGACTGCCGTAGTCATAATACAGCAGTCAGACCACTGGTGCAGCGGTCCGTGACTGCCACTGCACCTTCAACACGGGTTCAGCAGTCCGAAGGACCATCGAACCCATAATCAGGTCCTTAGTGCTACCTTCTTGGGTAAATGTCCAGTACGTATTCTACACTACAGCTGCATAATGGACCATGTGGCAATGTCTCCAGCGGCCTTGTGTGTGTTTTGGGAAAACCCTATAGTACATGATTACAATGTGAGGGGTCGTTCTAGAACCCCGGCCTAAATTGTTAACTTTATCGATTTATGATTGATCTAGATAACGTGTCTGCTTTACAGATCGTCCTAAAAATAATCTTTACGTTAAGGAACAACGGAACACGGTCTAAGGACCTGGGACATCATTGGCATTCCAGACCTTATCTGTAAGTTTAATACTTGAACCTCTACGAATCTTTGAATCTAACTACTAAGGTTAACATTGTCGGGGAGATTACAACTCGTAACCCCTATTTTTCTTTCCTGACTAGTCCAGGAATTACGTCTCCACCCAGGCCTGTTGATCCACGGGATCGTGACAATAATCTTGCTTTGTTTAGGTCAGTACTCCTTATATATTATATATTGAATAATTTTGAAACTATATTTTACACCCTTTTACTTCTGGTGGCCAGGAACCCAATTCATCACTTCCTCACAAATAAATCATTTTTTATCACTCTTTTGGAATATTTGAGGCTAAATCACATTGCTTCATTCTTTTTCTAATAATTAACACTTTAATCAAAAAAATTGCACTAGCTCAGTGGTTCTCTTGACACACGTTTGCATCAAGATTACTTGATCTTGCACGCGGTGGCGTTGTTTGTGATTCACCATAACCATTTATTTGTAATAGACTCACACCACGTTGTTATGAAAGAAACAACTACCTGTGGATCATCATGAATATGTATTTGTATCATATGTTTTAGTTTTGCAATTGTTTACTTTTAAACATTTGTAATTACAGCTTTAAAGAAGTCACTTGTGTGACAAAACATGTGTCGGCTGTACATTGGACTACCATACAAGCTTCTACAATAAATTTATGATTCCTGTTTTCTAATTTTATGCATTTGGATATTACTATATATGGTTATAATACCACTGATTTACTTAATGTTGAGTGCTCTGGTTCATGAATATGTCATATGAACGGAGGTGTTTCATCAAATATCACGGCACATGCTGATAAGTGGTGCGACTGAACAAAACCATCACTACCCAGTCATATTTTTGTGTTTTGGCAATATGATGGTTTCTCGTACATCTTTATTCAGAAATATGTGATAACATGAATACTGCTATAGAGAAGACAACAAGACTACAAAGAGGTAAATCTCCACCAAACAAGGATCTTTCTTCTCAAGTATATGAAGCAAGTGCTTCTTTGTTTGGTAGAGATGTCCTCATATACCCCGAGATCAAGCGAACGCCACCAAAATCAGTGCTTGTTAGGCTGTCCATCATCCTGGCAAAAAGGTAGGAAGACCTTTGCATACTACTAAGGTAGGTGGGCCAAATGTTGAAGCTTCCTAGTGATTTGTACATTTGAATACTCTTAACAGTTTAAAGAAAGAACCATTGACTGTGCTCTCACCAGATGAGAACAAGCAAGGACCCGATCATCACAGTCACTATAGATTGTGCTCTAATAGATCAGTGATGCATTCACCTCCACAAAGAATTTCAGATCCTCTTTCAATATGTAATTGCAGAGAAAGCTCACTTGCTTTGCCTTCACCAGCCCAGGAGTTAGGATCATTTGTCCTTTACAGAAGTGGAGCTTCAGCTGGGGCACTTGCCATGTTTATATTTGTAAGTACTTCCCATTGAGGTTTAATTTCTATGAAATGAGCATCAGGGCTAGAACGGCCCTGGGGACCTCATCCCCCAGGGCCAGGACAAAACCTATTTGGGGAGGGTGCCACACGACCTCCCTCCACAGGCAAATTTTGGCCCTGTGGACCTCATCCCCTGGGGCCTGGTCAAAATGTAATGGGGATGGGGGCTACGACTCCCCCCTTCCTGGGCTGATTTCAGCCCTGGGGACCCAATCCTCCGGGTCCAGGCCTTGTGTTCGTAGGTGCTCTGGCTCCACCCACGTCATCCAGTATGCATTTTGGGGACTGCAGGGAGAGCCTCAAGACCCCCATGGTCCCAGTGGTCTCCCCGCCTCCTGCTGGAGCGAGTATTGCTCCCACATGCAGCTGCTGGAAATACAGCTCCCTGTGTGCAGGAGACATACTTTCATATCTTTTCCTGCCCGCATGTCTGCGGCAGGGAAAGAGATGAAAACTCAGCTCCCAGCAAGCGGGTGCATTTTGACAACTCCCGCTTGCTGGAAACAGGGTGCTTGAAATTGCTAGCTGGGAGCTATCTGACAAGGCTAAGCACCTCAGTAGATAGCAGGAGCCTGCCAAGTGGGGTTACGGTCCCCTGGGCCATTAACCACTCCAGAAAGGGGGCTGCGTGATCTCCTACTTTACAATGCACAGTCTGGCTCCAGGGAGGTGCCTGTTCCCCCTGTGCTGTATATGGCTCCCCTCTCATATTACATACATGGTCCCGGGGAAGTGGTCCCCGGGGCCCAGGCAAGCAATGGAAGGGGTTCTGCACGGCCCCCTCCTTTTCCCTTATAAAGGATTGAGGAGGTGATGGTCCCCATGCCTCTCAGGGCCACAGGAGTTGGGTTGTGCGACCCTTCTCCAGTTGAGATATGACTAGGCCAGCCTTGGGTAGGTGGCTGTCGCTGAGCCAAGTTTGGCCATGGAGAAGGGGGCCCCCACCCTCATTTAAAAATTAAAATAAGCCCCCAGGACCTGGCACACCCGGGGGCAAATCTTCAAATAAGTGCGGGAGACTGCATTTCTTTTTTTAAAATTTTTGCTGCTGATTCGGGACTCTGTCGTGAATATGTAGCGAGAATGTAAAGAAGATACTTTTTGGCACTGGCTGGGGACCCAGGGGGACCCCAGTATCTGAGCTAGGGGGTTAGGGTACTCTGCCCCCTTTTCTTTGGGGAGTCGGCTGAAGTCGAGCCCCAAGATAGCTGCCAACCCTTCCTGGATGAAGTGTTGGCAGTCAATCACAGAGCCTGTTGGGTCCTCAGGATTCATGTTCCTAGATATACAAATTTGGATTTCTTTCAATAATTTTAAAACTACTGAAAGGATTTACATCAAATAACAAAAAGCACTCTTTCTTGACCGAGAGATAGCTTTTGGCCAAATTGAGTGCAATGCTGTCCAGCAGTTTGGGCTATAGTTGTGTTCAAAATCACTATGGGAATTAACATAGAAAACACACTTTTTTGACCCCCTTTTTTGTGCCCCCAGTTGACGGATTGCCCCAAAACTTTCCATGTACAACTAGAATTACAGGGGCACTGGTTTTGGAAAATTTCATGAAGATTTGTCAAACGGCGCCAAAGGCCAAATATATAGCAAAAAGGTTTTCCCATATAAAAATAGTCCTACCTATCACTACCTACTGGCGATGTATATATATATGTATATGGATATTACCTACTGGCGGTCGCCGGTAGATAGTTATAGTTAGGACCTAGTTACTATAGGAAAATGGCAACATTCTATTCCCAATAACTTTGGCGCGGATTGATGAATCTTCGCGAACTTTTCAAAACTAATTCTTTGTTGAGATCAGCTCCTATGTTGAAAGTTTGGGGGTGATTCGTGAAGGGGGGGCCAGAAAAAAGGGTGGTCCCAAAATGTGTTTTTTCAATGTTAATTTCCATAGGAAACTTTAGACAAGGCTACAGGTTGAACGGGTGAATGGAATTACCCCAAATTTGGAAGGGAGAAGGGTCTTGGTCTAGAAAGCACGCTTTGTTGTAAGTCCGTTCAGTAGTTTTTGAGAAATATCAAAATTTACAGATATTGATATTTGGGAATTCTGACATCTGATTGGCTGAGGTGTTACGAGCACGAGCTTGCTGGTGATTGGTTGTGAGCAGTTGCAACTAGGAAGTGTTGGCTGCCATTTTTTTATTCCGTTGAAGCGAGTAAGGGGAAAAATGGGAGAAAAAAGTAGGAAAGAGGAGGGTAGGAGCGCTGTGAGGTTTGTAGGGTGGGTAGGGTGTGCTATAGAGGGAGTGTGAAGCAAATTATTTATCCCTACTGGTGTGAAAGTGCTGTTTTGCCCACTGTGAGATGGTGCTGAGGTGAGGTGCCGGTTAAGTCTGTCTGGAATGAAACCGTGCGTCTAAACTGTGAGCTAAGTGCTGTAAAGTGAGGAGCACTGGGTGCTGTAGCATACCTGTGCAGGTGGTGTTAGTATGCGTTTAGAGTATAGCGGGAGTGGGAAGCAAAGTACTTAGTGTTATCGATATGAAGACTCGCGGATGAAACTGTGAGTGTAAGTCGTGAGTTTATTGCTGTGAAGTGATGTGCTGTGGGTGCTGTAGGATACTGGCCGCTGTAGCATACCTGTGAAAGTAGTGTTAGTGTGCGTTTATTCTATACAGGGAGTGTGAAACGAACTACTCATCCCTATTGGTCTGAAGAGTGGAATGTAGTGTTTTAGGAAGCAGTAATAAAGGAATAATCATGAAGAATATAATGCAGAATGTTGCAATGCTAGAGAAGGAAAATGGTAAAATGAGTTGTGTCTAAGAAAGTGGTTGTGTGTAATAAAGGGATGGAGTTTGAAAATTATGTATAACGTGTCTTTATTTCAGTGCTATAATTGGACCCACTGGTGCAAGATCTAGGGTATCCAGCTGATGCAAAGTTGAACCACTTCTGCTGTATTCAAACGTAAGCTCCGGCAACGGTGAATTGTATATTACATGTTACAGTTGCATGTGAAATAAACAATAGCTATTACACTTGAATGACTCTACATTCTATAAAGAAAATAAAGGTAGGATACGATTACCACATGTATCATTTAAGAAAAGAAATAAATAAAAAAGAAATTGCAAAATGTAGTCATCAAGCTTTTTATGTACCTTGGCAGTGCTTTTTTGTAACAGAAAATTAACAACAGTAGAATAGTTAGCAATCTGTTGTACATTAGATTCAATGTGGTGCTTGTCAGAATTAGTACTAGTTCTACCCACATTGGAACTTTGAGGATGAATACAAACATTTCACTTCTGAGAAGCACATTCGGTACCTTTGTAGTCAAACCGTACATTATTGTCTTCAGCTGTTTCAAAAAAACATTCTTGTGTAGAGAGCTAAGGCATCGAGCTTAGACAAACTCCAATTGCTTCTGCTGTAGTCAAATCGAAGCTCCTGCATCAGTGAATTGCGCATTATATGTTACAGTTCTATGTGACCTGACCTACAGATTAGCTATTAGACATGAATAAATACATTGTATACTGAAGATAAAGGTAGTTTACGATTACCACACTCTGCCAACCAGTTCATAAACAAAGTCGTCTTTTTACATTTTTATCGTGAGGTTCTGAGCAGAGGATGACTTTGAGTAAGATTGTGTGAAAGGGCTTTGTGAATAACAGGCAGGCAGAGAGGTGTCTGCACAAAGAATAGATGTGGTTTCTAAATGGGTGTCGGGTTTAGGTTAATTTTGGAAGTAAATAGCGTATTTGCATACTGGAGATGTAAGGGGGATAGAGTTCAAATGTCTGAGTATACTTAGAAAGTTATTATATCAAAGTAGTAGGATTGAAGTGCATTATAAAAAATTTAAAGGAAAAAGTAAAAAAAGATTGAAAAAATCCATTCAAGAATAATGTGAATTTCTTACAAGTCTTTGAGATTCCAGTCCAGAAGATCTTCAGCTGCTTGAGATGCGTAATGTTCCAAGAGGCTATTCTTGCCATCATGTGAGAAAAGCAAAGTGATCCAATTCATATCCTCGAAGGGACAGTAATGTTCCTCGAATGTTGGAGCGGTAATTTGAATGGGCAGGCAATCTGCGATGTTGTGAAAAGTCGCACGTTGCAGGAGATCTTTCGCGGTTGCACAGAAATCCCATTGCG
Source organism: Triturus cristatus (assembly GCF_964204655.1). NCBI lineage: Eukaryota > Metazoa > Chordata > Amphibia > Caudata > Salamandridae > Triturus > Triturus cristatus. Next base: position 61,185,748 of record NC_140580.1, on the reverse strand, counting down.
CTGCGATTCATTTTTGCATTGCATTCGCCATTGCTCCGCTGACAGAACAATCGCGTTCATGTTTTTCAAGATACTCCATTACCTGCTGGATATCTGGAGAGATTGTTGAGATGTTGGCAAGGCATACATCCATTCACCAGTCGAATGGGCAAGTATTGCAATCAAACGATGGTTGTGTGCATATTGCATAAGTGTAGATAAATGTTATGTGGTAGCTAGCTCCGATAACAGATAGAGGCAGGCAGCCAAAAAATGTTTCCGTTTTTTTACAGTACTGATGTAGCTTGGCGTAGAGGCGTATTCTGTTGGACATAGTTGTTACCACAGAGAGCGTAGCCATTTCTAGAAGTAGAATTAGTAGTAGGATGGCCGCAAAGAGGGTGAGAATTTTGGGCACTGTTCCTGTAATTCCAGAGATGGTCCAAAGAATGTCTGAATATAGTCTGGTATTAAAAGAAGAACAGTTTGAAAGCGTGTTAGAAGGCTGTAGGAGACCGTGTTAAAAAAGTGTGCCAGACCTTGAGTGTGACATGTGTTGAAAATTGTGTAACAAGTCACAAAGTTTAATGGGAGGTTCGTATTTAAAAGGGAGTGTATTTTACTTGAAGTTCGTGATATCTGCAGTCGATACATTTCTTTCGCAGAAGTGAGGGACACTTCTGTTGTGAACAAAAGCAATTTCAGTTTGGCTTGTTTAATGAAATCTGTTTTCAAAGTAGGGATTGAAGGCCAAGTTGAAGTTTGGGAGTTATTTTGTGTGGGTGGAAAAGACATTGCCACAGGAAGTTACTCGGTTTGAAACAGTAAGGACATACGGTATGCCAGCTCACATTCCGTAGGAGTGCATGTTATTGAGAAGCAGATAATTGCCGTTAGAAAGCTGTGTGAATGTTGGTCTGATTGTGGGAGTTGGCGTCCTTTTCGGAAAGGACGCAAGATTGGGGGCTGTAAGCTTAGAAGCGCCTTGTAGTTGGACATTCTTGGATAGTAATGAATGACTGCCATTGTGGTCGCACTTTTCACCTGTGAGAAAAACCTCTGTATGCTCTTTAAAACAGCGATATGTAAATGGGAGAAACCACTGCTCGTGAATAAACGCGCTACTTCAAATAATCACATACAACATGACAAACATGACAAATAACATGTACACCTAGCAGACACAACGACACTACGTACTGTGGGAACCGTCGCTAGCCATGTACACAAACCAAACATGGCATGGCACCTCTGCCACACAATGCAGAATGCGGGGAGAGATGGGAGCAAAGTATGTGCGAAGGTAGCAAGTAATTCTTGATTATAAAAGTATACAATGCAAAGTGTTGAGGGGATGTGCCGGAACAGACTTGAGTCTGCAGAGCACAGACATATACATACACTGATGGTCTATTGAGTGAAGTGGACAGTGGACACAACCATGATAGTACAGTCAGTAGGGAAGATTACGGTATGGTAGCAGGTACGTGCCTCCCCCCCCCCAAATGCTTAGGGAAGTGGGCTGGCTCGCCGTACACAAGTCTAGTGTAGGGGTATGAATAAAAGGCACGTTTCTTTGGGTGTGGATCTCTTCCGGATTGGCGAACGTGTCTGCCAGGTCTGCGCAGGTTACACCCCCACGAGGTTGACTCTGTGAGCGAAGGTGGGTGTGTGAATGATGCTCTCAGCCTGCTGGTACTCAGAAACCGTCATGGCCGCTGTGACGCATATATGGCCCACAGTTCACCTTTCGACACCGCTGTATGTGAAAGAGTGCCAACCACGTGCCGCTGGCAGGTCCTGGGCCGAGGTCTGCGAGCTTGGAAGGCTTCTGAGATTAACGCTGGCTACTGCGACACAGGCACACAGAGCCCAGCCGAGGCCCAGGAGCGTGGAGTGCTCTGTATAATAGTAACACAGTAGTCCGACAGGTACCAACAGTGGAACGTGTTTTTTGATACCATAGTGGACGATATTAGAACTGTATCTGAGAGTGGAGATGAAGGTACTCCCTTCGACCAGCTTCAACCAACTCTGGGCCCCAATAGTGGAACGGTGTCTTGATCCCATAATGGACGATGTCCGATATTACCTGCTGCTGAGTTTTCAGAGAACTCCCACCGTTGAGGTGCATCAGACTCTCTGCTTCCGTAGCTAACTGCTGCACATGATTATAGGGGTTGGCTGACTGCAGTCGGTGGAGTACACCGCGGTACAGCAGGTCCGAACAGTGGAACTGTGTCTTGATATCACAATGGACGATGTTAGAACTGCATCTGAGAGTGGAGATGAAGGTACCCCCTCCAATCAGGTGCAACCAACTCTAGGTCCGAACAGTGGAACGGTGTCTTGATCCCACAATGGACGATGTTAGAACTGCATCTGCGAGTGGAGATGGAGGTACTCCCTTTGACCAGCTGCAACCAACTCTGGGTCCCAACAGTGGAACTTTGTCTTGATGCCATAATGGATTATGTTAGAACTGCATCTGAGAGTGGAGATGAAGGTACTCCCTTTGACCCAGTGGAACCAACTCTAGGTTGCAACAGTGGAACGCTGTCTTGAGTCCACAATGGAAGATGTCCGATATTACATTCTGCTTAATTTTTACAGAACTCCTTCCGTTGAGGTGGATTAGACTCTGTGCTTCTGTAGTTAACTGCTGCACATGATTATTAGGCATGGTTTATTGCAGTTGCTGGAGTACACAGTGGTACAGCATGTACGAACAGTGAAACGAGGTCTTAATTCTATGATTGAGGATGTCAGAAGTTAAAGTGTGTAATGATTTTTGTGTATAGCTTCTGATGAGGCGCAACCAACTCTAGGTACCAACAGTGGAATGGTGTCTTGATCACACAATGGAAGATGTCCGATTTTACCTGTTGCTGGTTTTTCACACTACTCCGTCTGTTGAGGTGCATCAGATTCTGTGCTTCTGTAGTTAAGTGCTGCACATGGTTTTGGGCTTAGTTGACTGGTATTGCTGGAATACACCGCGATAGAGCAGGTCCAAACAGTGAAATGGGGTCTTGATTCTATGATTGAGGATGTCATAAGTTAAAGTCTGTGATGATTTTTGTGTACCCCCTCTGATCAGGTGCAACCAACTCCGTGCTTCCGAATCCAACGGTATGTGGCTGAGAGTTGTGAATGACCACTGGATTTGGTGTAGACTGCAGTTCGCAGAGTTCACAATTTAGATTGCGTGGTCATCATTTAATTGCAGAATCCAGTAGTTAAGTAATTAGAATGTCTATTGAAACATACACAATATTGTTTTAGTATACTTGCTTCAAGTAGTTTTTTATATCAGTTAAAGGTTTAGTGAAATGACCACATTTATCTTGGAAGTCCAAAGGAACAGTGAATAGTGTAGACTGAGAGATGAAATCCCAATTCGAATTGTTTTGATTTATTCATTGTAGAGTTCTCTGTAATTTATGTTGTTTTATTTTGTAAAGAGGGAGTGAGAAAAAGTATTGATGGTTGTGCGTTTGAGTACTGCTATTAATTAACAATGCAGAAAGTAGTGTTCACAATTCAGATCGAGTTGCTATTGTAGATGATGCAGTCTTGTAAGAGAAGAGATTGCTGTAGTGTGCTCTGTCTGCACCACTCATACGCATCATTGCAGGCTCCGCACACGTTTTCTTTGCTTCGTGTATTGCAAACTGTAGAGCTCAAGTCAATGCTACGTGACTGTGGGCAATTGCTGAACGCTCTCTCTGGCCTACACTGCAGACTTCAGTGTTCACATTTGACATTGCGTCGGTATTGTAGATGATGCAGTCCTGTAGGAAAAGACATTGCTCCAGTGCGCTCTGTCTGCACCCCTGATATGCATCATTGCAGGCTCCGGACACATTTTTTTTGCTTTGTGTATTGCAAACTGTAGAGGTTAAGTCAATGCCACGTGGCTGTGGGCCCTTGCTGAATGCTCTCTCTGGCCTATACTGCAGACTTCAGTGTCCACATTTGACATTGAGTCGGTATTATAGATGATGCAGTCCTGTAGGAAAAGGCATTGCTCCAGTGCGCTCTGTCTGCACCACTGATATGCATCATTGCAGGATCTGCACACATTTTTTTCTTCGTGTATTGCAAACTGTAGAGCTCAAGTGAATGCCAGGTGGCTGTGGGCTCTTGCTGACAGTTCTCTCTGGCCTACACTGCAGACAGCAGTGTTCAGAATTTAGATGGAGTCGCTATTGTAGATTTGGTAGTTCTGTAGGAAAAGACATTGCTCCAGTGTGCTCTGTCTGCAGCACTCATACGCATCATTGTAGGCTCTGTACATGTTTTTTTTGCTTCGTGTATTGCAAACTGTAGAGGTCAAGTCAATGCCACGTGGCTGTGGGCCCTTGCTGAACGATCTCTCTGGCCTATACTGCAGACTTCTGTGTCCACATTTGAAATTGAGTCGGTATTGTAGATGATGCAGTCCTGTAGGAAAAGATATTGCTCCAGTGCGCACTGTCTGCACCGACAGGACGCAACTTTCGAGATCTTTAAGATCTATTCACACTAAGTAAGTGTAGCATGCCTCTTTAGCTGCAATTGTGTCAAAGGAAGATTAGACATAGAATTAAATATTGCTATTATCGGTTTGATTTCTTTTCCAGTCTTTGTACACATCGTCTGGAAACCTGTTATCGCTCTTTATGCTGAGCAAGTTGCCATTTACTAAAGTAAGTGTGAAACTTATACCTCTAGTCTTTAATATGGCCCATTCACTGACATTTATACACAGGTCTTTATATATGTTTCTGAGATGAACCAAGTGTGGTTCAGTCAATAAATTGACCTAAACTTAAAGGATAATAAGATCATGTTATTTATTTTACCTGTTCAAATTATAGAGTTTAGGGCTATCTGTATCTAACGTGCTTCTGTATTGTTATACTCCCTTTTTTCTATATTCCTTTTGTTCTTCTCTCTTATACTTTACTTTATTATTTACATAATCACACTAATTTATTTTATCTCTCACTATTGTCATAATTTCTTTTTTATATTTGTTGCAAATAAAGTTGTTTTGCAGCATAATAAAGTTACGTATATATTTATATAAATGTGTGTCTTTTGGTCGAGAATAAGTTTATTCTCTTGAAGATGCTACTTTGAAGTCTAGCAATAATAAACTAGCCACATAGAAAGAAAGTTCATCTAAATGTAAATGTATGATAAGTAGCGATGTATGCCTTGTATTTAAGGAGAATTAGCCTTTCAGTTATACATCATGTTTGAGTTGAAATTGAGTATCAATTTTCTAGGTGCATATGTATATAATATAAATTGTAACTACCATATTGTGTTATTTTATGTTTTATATAGCTTCAGTGGAATAGATGGTCCTCTGATGAAGGCAGTAATGCCGAAACGCACGTAGCTTACATCTATCGCATTGCCTCCATCAACTACACATCTACCGTATAGCTCACGTTAATTTGTTCTGAGTTTGCAAATGTGTTGCTTCATATGATGAATTATTTGACTCAAATTTTATTTTTGTACACTGATTTGTTAATGTCACTATATACTAATTGATATGAAAGAAAACAAAAAAAGATAAAATGAGATTTTCAAAATAAACAAAAAATATATATTTTTCTAATAATATTTGTGTATTATTGATCTATTTATAGATTATAATAAGTGGTTACGTTTATGTATTATACCTAGAATATTTTTTTGTCACATGTCAATTTAACTTGCTATAGTTTCTCTACCTATTGTGGTTCTTTCCCTGCATATAGCAAGCCTATTAGTTATGTAGGGGTCCCCTTCTTTCCAAAGTGCACCACTCATATGCATCATTGCAGGCTCTGCACACGTTATTTTTTAGTTTGTGTATTGCAAACTGTAGAGCTCAAGTGAATGCTAGCCAGGATGGACCGTGTGGGACGTAGAGGAGGAGGGCTGGGGATTCTTTATAAAACATCCCATACTTGTCGTATTACCACTCTATCTGCCCCCTCAGATACCCTTCAGGCCCTACATTTTGTAATAACTTCTCCCCTCGCTACTCCTTTTGTGGACATTTTGATTTATAGACCGCCAGGACCCAGAGCTGATTTCAGCCAGACCCTGCTTAATTTTTTAGAACCTTATTTTGGCTGTGCTCAGCTGACGGTTCTGGGTGATCTAAATTTTCACCTCGAGAGCCTAGATTCTAGGGAAACTCTTTCCCTCTTGGATTCGCTGTCTGCTTGTGGCCTTCAGCAATTGGTTAAAAACCCCACCCATCAGTCAGGTCACATCCTGGACGGGGTATTTTCAAATGATTCTAGGTTATCGTCAGACCTGCCTATTCCGTTGGTTTGGTCTGATCATCTAGCTGTCCCACTGGAGCTTCAGGCCTCTCCTGCAGATACTAGGCTGAGTGCTCCCAGTAGAAAAGAACCTAAGCGAAACTATAGGATGATCTCCAATGACACCTTGGCCCCTTTACTTTCTAATAGCGCAACTACCACAGTGAGGGATGTCAGTACGGCGGCACTTGAACTGACTTCTTCCATCACCAGGGCAGTGGTTCTGTTGGCCCCTGTCTCCCTGCGCTACTCTGCCAGGAAGAGACCTTCGGCCCCCTGGTTTTCAGAGTCCCTGAGACTCTTGTGGAGAGGTGTGGCTCACTGGTTAGAGGCGGCAGACCCGTAAGCAGAGAATCGGCCAGGGACCAGGGTTCAATTCCCGACGCGGCAGGGTCGTGGACCAGGGTCAAAATGGACTCGATAATTCTCGCCTCGGTACCTACTCTAACCAGACACTCGGCAACTCTGGGCATTAAGCTTGCCTCATCTCTACAACGGCCCCCCACAGACGCCGGGGATGCCTGGTTTCACCTTGGAGATACCCAGAAAGGGACCATCTCACAGGGATAGCCAGGACGGGTTCCCCAGCGGTCTACAGCGCCGGGACGCCCCGTTGCTGGGGCAGCTGTGCGCTTTACAAGTCTACAACATTTACATTTAAGGCAGGGTTGCAGGAAGCAGGAGAGGCTGTGGAGGGTGAGCTGGGACAATCAAGAGAGGGAAAAGCACAAACTTCTTCTTAAAGGGTATAAAGCTGAGGTAATTAAAGAAAAGCAGGAGTACTTTTCTAAGCTAACTATTGCCCTTTCCTCCCCTAGAGATCTCTTTAGAATTGTAGACTCTCTGTGTACCCTGCAAATGCCTGACCCTATTGTTAGTTCCAAAGATTTTTATGATAAGATTGCCCAGTTTTTCCATTCTAAAATAGCCGACATCTATTTGGCCCTTGAACTGCAAAGGGCATCTATGCTTCCCCCTCTTATCTCTGTCACATCCCCCTTAGGAAGGGGAAACTTGGCCTCCTCTGCGAGCCTGTCTAGCTTTCCCCCGCTTTCCCTACACCAACTGGACTTCCTCCTGAGTAAGACTAGGTCGGGGTCCCCTTTGGACCCATGTCCTCTTAAAGTTCTTAAGGATTGTAGGGAAACCTTATTGCCTCCGCTTTTGGACATTATGAACCGGGCGATGCAGGAGGGCATTTTTTCTACCCCGTGGAAGAGTGCTGTGGTTAAGCCTCTCTTAAAGAAGCCAACTCTGGACCCTGAAATCCTTAAGAGTTTTCACCCCATCTCATTGCTCCCGGCACCAGCAAAGATGCTGGAGACTCATCTAAATGAGCATCTGGCGGCTTTCCTGGATACTTCGGGTCTCTTGGATCAGTCCCAGCATGGCTTCCGGAGGTTCCACAGAACGGAGTTGGCTCTCACGGTTGTGCTAAACAACATCCGCACTGAGGTCGACCAGGGCCATACTACTCTTCTGGTCCTGTTAGACCTGACAGCCGCCTTTGATTCCCTATCCCCCTCGATTTTAACATCTCGTCTTAGGGAGATAGGGGTGGAAGGCTCGGCTCTGAGCCTTTTGGCCTCCTTCCTTGACCAGAGAGAACAGAGGGTCAAACTGGGCGAGTATCTATCTCCATCCTTACCTGTGCAATGTGGGGTCCCAAAGGGGTCGGCTCTTAGTCCGACCCTCTTTAATATCTATGTGGCCCCACTTGCCAGGGTAATAAGATCTTACGGGATGGAGGTGGTTTCTTACGCTGATGACACCCAGATTATGGTGTCCCTCTCCCACTCGGGCAATACCTCTGCTCTCAGCTTCAGGAACTGCATGGAGGCAGTTTCTCAATGGATGATTTATAACTCACTGAAGCTGAATGGGGAAAAAACCGAGGTTCTTGTTTTTGGTGGAAAGAGGGACATTTGGTCCTCTGAGTGGTGGCCCCCTGCCCTGGGAGCGTGTCCCATGCCTACAGACTCAGCTCGTAACCTGGGAGTTATGATCGACCCCGTTCTCTCTATGGCTCAGCAGGTAAATAGGACGGTTGCTACCTGCTGGGGCATCATTAAGATCCTTAGGAAAATTAAACACTACCTAGCTCCACAGGCTCGCAAACAGATTGTGGTTGCATTGGTCGCCTCGCGGCTTGATTATTGCAACGCTCTCTATGCCGGTATAGATAAAGGTCTCGTGCAACATTTGCAAACTGCCCAGAATGCGGCAGCCAAATTTGTGCTTGATGCTCCTAGGCTTTTTTCTGCTACAGCTGCTAGGAAGAGTCTACATTGGCTACCGATTCATGCCAGGATTACCTTTAAGACCCTCTGCCTGACTTACGGGGCGTTATCCGACATTGGGGCTGGGGGGGTTAAGGACCTGTTGGTACCCTATGCCCCTTGTAGAAACCTCCGCTCTTTGAGAATGAGCTTGTTATAAGTGCCCCGTTTCTGGAGAGTCAAATGGGGAGGAAGGGCTTTCTCGTCTTTAGCCCCTAAACTGTGGAACACCCTTCCCATTGAAATAAAAAATCAACATTCTGTCCTGTTGTTCAGGAAGGCATTAAAGACATGGCTTTTTGCCAAGGCATAGCCGTGATTTTGGTTCTGGGTCTATTTGATTTTATTTGTTAGGCGCCTTGATGCCTTTGGGCTTAGTCGCGCGTTATAAGTTTTCCTTCATTCATTCATTCATTCAATGCCATGTGGCTGTGGGCCCTTGTGACCGCTCACTCTGGCCTACACTGCAGACAGCAGCGCTCACAATTGAGATTGAGTCACTATTGTAGATGAGGTAGTCCTGTAGGAAAAGACATTGCTCCAGTGTGTACTGTCTGCACCATGCATATGTATCATTGTAGGCTTTGCACACTCTTTTTTGTTGCTTCACTGACGACAAACTGGGTAGGTGAAGTCACTTTACGTATCTGTGGGTCCTTTGTGACCGCTCTCTATGGCCTACACTGCAGACAGCAGTTTTCATAATGCAGATTGAGTCGGTCTTGCAAATGATGCAGTGTTGATGGCAACAGATATGGCTCCCAGTACAGCCTGTCTACAGCACGCATTATGGGTGGCTGTGCACATGCTGAATGCTTTTGATGTGGTTATGTGAATGCACTAGAACTGATGGAGTGTTTATGATATAATCTTCTTGTGCATTATTTTAGATCTATTGATTGTGTGTCAGTATACCACAAGTTGTTCTTCTTTTACGATGGAATTATTTCTGTATTATTTCACATCTACTGTCCCTACCTTACTACAGCATAAATTATTGATTATTTTAATATTGAATTCTCTGTGTGTGATCCAATGATTACTGTTGTAGTTGATGCTAGCAGCAACCATTGTCTGAAGGCTGGTTTAGACTTACTGCACACACATCCAGCACAGACGTCACTAGATATGTCACTATAGTAATAGAAAGGAGTCGAGCGACCGTGCCCATATCCACTTCCACTATCTATCTGTGTCTGTGTGTTCATTATCTATGCATGATACTGTCTCTGGGTCGTACTATATTACGTTGTGTTGTGGACAGCGTATTGAACCATGTTACCTGTGGTATTGGAGAAAATTTCGGTAATGTAACTTTTAGGTGTATGGGTATCATAGGTAGAAGGCTACTTTACAGAGCATGAATATGGATGACAATGATGGTTGCATGTTGTGTGTAGTGTAAGATATGTGTATATTGCAAAAAGTTTTGAACAAAGCTCTCTAAGCAGAAGAGGTGTGTCATGAAATGCAGTACAGATATTGACTAAAATGGGTGGTGTTTTCAAACTGTTACAATGGGAAATGTTATGAACTAATGAAATGCTTTTTTCTTATGGTTACATGGCAATCGTGCAGCCAGTGCGCAATGAGATCACACCCGATGTGATTTTGAGAATATATATTTATTATAATATAAGTTTATTAGAGTTAGAAATATATAACTGTTTAAAATATTTTTAATTATCGCTTGCTCTCATACACTTTAAAACTTTTTAGATATAGTTTTGAGACAAATAAAATGAGGGAATGGCGTATGTGGCACGACATCGTACGTCTATGATGTAAATCAGGGCGTGGCAGCGTGCACTCGTCGCGACCTCATATGTACATGTTGTTATGTGGGACGCGGTGCCACAAACCCATTGGATACAAAATGCGCATCATTTAAATGTGGTGGATAGGATTCGCGTGTTGATCGAGCTTGGAAGACTACCGTTACAAGACTGTAGTTTTCTCCCCCCCCAAAAAAAAGATATACATATTTTGTGGGGAAGATATAAAAGATTACATAATTTGTAAAGTTTAAAAAAAGGATGATAGAGTTGGAAAATATTAAAAAACAATATGAAAAATATAGGTTTTATAAATATTAAAATATGAAATTAACATTTAAAAAAACCTTCGCAATTCACTGAATAAACCATAGGTTTTACAGACGTTATAGCTAGGAATTAGCATTTAAAAAACCTCAGCCATTCACTGAAAAAACCATAGGTTTCAGGGACGTTATAGTTAGTTGGAAATTTGACTCATACAGGACCAGAGAAATTCGCCTGTTATAGTTAGTTGAGCTAACTATAACTTGCGCGCCTGCAATGCACTGCTGATGACGTCACATATTACATCACTCATGACATGTAGTGGCATCACTCATGACATCACTGATGACATCTCAAATGACATCACTGATGACATCATCCATGTGATAGTCTGACACACCTCTTCACACTGTAATATAACCTTTGATAGACGCACTCTATAATACAGACTACCGTTTTGAAAAGCAAAGACACACCAGTACCAGATACTAGATATCCATCTACTGATTCCTATCTATATATTGTGAGCCAGATATACACTGATACAGTCACTCATACATGATGTCATTCATCATTACATCAGTATAATATCCACTCATACACGTATATATACATTCACACAGTGCTTGCTACTGATCCATAGAGTTACTCACACATCTAATCAATCATACACCCATGTTCTCACCTATGCAGATATATTCACAAAACCTGCCTTATTTATACACACATCACTTTCCTTATTTATATAGATACTATCACATGCTTACTCTCTTATACAAGCACTAATACATGTACACATTAGTGTATTTAGACACTCTTGCAATCACTGTCCTTCACGTAGTCCATTATACACCCCAACACTCACATATAGGGGTCAATTCCGATCCTGGAAAAAGGCTGTACGAATCGTTGTATGGAGCGTTTTCTCAGTACGACTCGTACCCGGTAAACTTTTCTTACAAAGTACAAATACAATTCGTACAGAAAGCCTTTTTCCGTGCGAATCGTACAAAAGACCATACGGGTAAAAAAAAACAACGATTCTGATCCGGAACAGCTTGTACGCGACGTCCGGACGTATTTAAGCAGCGTTTTCTGGCCCAGCAAGTACGATTCGTCCCTACGTCACTCCATATGGCTCTTTTCTTACAGGAGCCAAACACAGCTGGAAAAGCTGAGTCCTACGCGAACCGCTACGCAACGGAGCCACGGTACGCATCGTACACGCCATGAACCCCATCGTACGTGTCATCCCGGTCCTCTTAGCCTACGACCTGGTGCACCGGACCTGATGCACACGCCGCAGAAGGTTAGAACAACACCCAGGGGACAGGGTGGGGGTGAGGGGCAGGAAACATACCCCATACCCTAATCCAAACCTATAATATGGAGCCCATACATTACCACCAGGGTCTGGTCACTTGGGGGGGGCGTGTCCAGCAAACCCTGCGTACCGCAACAACGGATATGGACGTGTACGGTATGCTGCACACGTACCCCTAGGGCACCAGTAGAATAGTGATACGGACCGTACACATGCAATGAATGTGTGGGTATGATGCGTTTCACACGTACCCCTATGCCACCAGTACAATAGTGATATGGACCGTACACACGCAATGAATGCGTGGGTACGGTGCATTTCACATGTACCCATACGGCACCAGTAGAACAGTGATACGGACCATGCACATGCAATGAATGCGGGGGTACGGTGCATTTCACACGTACCCCAACGGCACCAGTATAATAGTGATACGATACATACACACGCAATGAATGCAGGGGTATGGTGCGTTTCATACGTACCACAACGGCACCAGTAGAACAGTGATACGGACCATACATACGCAATGAATGCCTGGATACGGTGTGTTTCACACGTACCTGTACGGCACCAGCAGAACAGTGATACGGACCGTACAAACGCAATGAATGCGGGGGTACGGTGCGTTTCTGTCAGAGCCGTATCAAACACTTGCGTAAGGCCACACAGAAGCAGAATGATGCTAAGTACCTATGCCCCTCTCAGAACTTCCTGTTAGGTATTAGAACTCCTTTGCAGGTAAGTTCCAAGGGGGGAAAAGGGGTTGGGACAAGAAGGGACAGCTCCAAAACTCTGCCAAGTCTGCTTCGTCTTCCTTCGCTCTTCTTCTTCTGGCTAAAGCATTTATACAAAAAATTATAAACTGTACTTTCACCAAAACTTACTGTATTTAAGTCTATAGATAACTTATCTTACCAGTATGGCGTTTTGGGCTTGCTACCCTTCATACTTCTCTTGTGCATAATTCTACACTAAGTGAAGTCTTCACTCTGTTCTCTTTTTCTTTCTTTTACAGGCTGTCTCTCTGTTCTGATTCTGCACTGTAGAGAGGGGGTGAGAAAATCTAGGTGAGTATTTCTCTTTAAATGTATAGTGTATGTGGTTATATATGTCTTTCCCCCTTGCCACTCACGAGATGAGAACTGGTGAAGCCTGTTATGTAAGTCACTGGATAATTGATTCGTTTTCAGCCTTTTTTCTGCAGAGCCCGGGTGATGTGCTTCTCCGAAATTCAAACTATCTTTTATTTAATTAAAAATGAGGAAGTAGTTAAGCCTATCACCCTTTTACTGTTGTCGATTTAATCATATGGTTCCTAAACCTTTCAGGAATGAGCCTGCTTACTCTTTTTTTTGGTTTAAAAGTAACACGCGTTTATTGCCGAGGAACGCGTTTGAATTAACCTTTCCTCCACAAGTGAGCAGGAGGTGAGCACTGCCGTGAAGCCTAACATTCGGCTTCCCAAACTATTTAACTCGCGCTTGTCAGTATTTCACTCTGACAGCGCTAATGCTTTGTTTTCGTTAGCTCGCGGCTCACGCAATGCCAGCGTGGAGCCTAATTAGTTTCGCATGATTTCCTCTGAGGAACCCGTCAACGGAAGCCTCCGTCTGACAAGTTCTCGGATACTTGACTTCGCGCCCTTACTGTCGACTTGACAATGGGCTTTCACTTTAAGCTGGCATTCTTATTTTGACAGAGTTTCATACAAAGGCTCCTTCAGGAATTTCTCTGGTAAAATGCAGCGTTCGAAATAATGAAACGCTCACATTTGACTTAATGAGGACTAAAAGGAAATAAACGGTGCAAGCCAAATAATGACTTATGTATCCTTATTCTCAATTTATATTAGTACCTTAAACCTTGTTAGCAACTTCTAAAATGTCCAAAGAAAATCGGAATTCTTTCTATCAGAATTATTATTTAACCAGTAATATATTCATGCTAACCTGGTTCTTGAAGTGTATGTAGACCGGCGAATTCTAACCCCGAGATTTCGCTTCTACCCTGACTATCTTCCACGACGCCATGAAAATAGGTGTTCTTCTTGTGAGTTCCTCAGTGAAGTGCACCGAGGAATGTTGAAGAACATTCCTCAGGCAGTTGATACTACAAACACTAGACTGCTAAACAGCGATATGCTGTTGCAGTATCGGATTATTGGCAGCCATGTTGGAATTTCTGCGATGCCAGCAATTGCTCCAACTAAAGAGGTCACTTGCACTAGAATGGGTTTGTAACGAGAAAATAGTAGCCACAGTGGAGATAGAGGGAGGAAACCTCCCGTGATTCCTGACAGTACCCCCTCCCAACGGGGTTTAGTAGGGAATTTGGCATGGAATGCTTTAATCAGACGAGGAGCATGGACATCAGTACTCTTTTCCCAGGAACGTTCATCCGGACCATAACCCTTCCAGTCAATGAGATAGAAGAGTTCATCACTGATGAATTTTGAATCTAAAATCCGTTTGACTTCATACTCAGGCTCACCATGCAGGATTAAAGGATCAGGAGGTGAAGACCTACGCAGCCCCGGGTGAGTTGGTTTTAGTAGAGATACATGAAATACCGGATGAAATTTGGTGGAACCAGGGAGAGATAGTCGATAAGTGACAGGATTAATGACCTTCTTAATTGGGTAAGGACCCATGAAACGGGGCTGGAATTTACGTGGACCCTTGAGTTTAAGGTTTTTAGTGCACAACCAAACTAAATCACCCACGTGAAGCTCAGGTGCCTGTTTTCGTTTACGATCAGCAAAGTGTTTGTAACGAGTCTTAGCAGTTGTTAAATTTTGGGTTACAGTGCGGTGAATCCTAGTGAACTGTTGAGCAATGTCTCCAACAGCAGGAGTGTTAGCATTGTCAAAATTAACATATGAATTAGGGTGTCTGCCTGAATTGATAAAAAACAGTGAGTAACCTGTGGAGACATTGAGGGCGTTATTGTAGGCATACTCAGCAGTCCATAGATAATCTGACCAATCGCCCTCCTCATCTAACAGATATAATCTAAGGTGCTGTTCCAGTTCTTGGTTAACGCGTTCCGTCTGACCATCAGTTTCTGGGGTGAAAGCTTGTAGAGTAACGATGGTCAATATGAAGGCCCTTGATATAAGCCTTCCAAAAATGAGAGAGAAACTGGGAGCCCCTGTCCGAAATGAGTACTTTAGGAATGCCATGAAGGCGAATTATGTGTTGGTTGAAAAGTTGTGCCAGTTGTTTAGAGGTGGGTGTACCTTTGAAGTGCCATCTTACTGAAGGTGTCAACCACTACCAGGATGGTGTCAGAACCGTGAGATGAAGGTAGATCAACAATCAAATCTAGGGAAATCGTGTGCCAAGGATATGGAGGGGTGGGCATGGGTTGTAATAGACCTTTTGGAGCTTGCCTATCAGATTTACCCCGTGCACAGAGTTCATAACTGAGGACATATTGACGAGCATCGCGGCACATGAATGGCCACCAAAAACTTCGTTTGAGTAGATCTTCGGTTTTTAAAATGCCTTTGTGACCAGCCAGAGGGTTATCATGACATTCCTGCATTGCTTTTAGTCGGAGGTCTTTGGTGGGTAAATACAGAGTGGAACCGTGGTAAGGAAGGCCATGGCGGATGGAGCGAAGTGGATCTTCAGAGGCCCAGGTTTCCATATCCCAATCTGACAATGAATCACGAACAAGCTGCTCAAAAGGTTCCA
This sequence comes from Triturus cristatus, assembly GCF_964204655.1. Taxonomy (NCBI): domain Eukaryota; kingdom Metazoa; phylum Chordata; class Amphibia; order Caudata; family Salamandridae; genus Triturus; species Triturus cristatus. The sequence goes on along the minus strand of NC_140580.1, from coordinate 61,170,109 downwards.
CTGCAATTATACCGATGAATTTTTCTTCGGGTATGATTTGTTGATTTTCAATGACTGGTGTTTGATTTTCAGTATCCAATCTGGAAAGAACATCAGCCTTCCCATTTTTTGATCCCGGACGGAAGGTGATAACGAAGTCAAAATCCGCGAAGTACAGAGACCATCGCAACTGGCGTGGAGTGAGAGTGCGAGCAGAACCCAAAAACTTCAAATTGCGGTGGTCTGTAAACACCGTGACAGTGTGTTTAGCCCCCATTAAGTAATGCCTCCAATCTTTGAAAGCATCCTTAATAGCCAGGAGTTCCTTTTCTGTAATTGTATAGTTGCATTCCGCAGGGTTGAGTTTGCGGGAGCGAAAGGCCACTGGATGCAACTGCCCCGTGTCTTTGTGCCTCTGAGAAAGTATTCCTCCAATGGCTAGATCCAAAGCATCCGTTTCCAAATAGAAGGGTTCCGAAGGATCCGCATGGAGTAACACTGGTGCTGTGATAAAACTGTTCTTCATCGACTGGAATGCCTGTTCCGCCTCTTCAGACCACAGGAACGGAACGCCTTTCTTCAAGAGACGAGTCAGAGGCAAAATTTTGGAAGAGAACCCATGAATGAATCTTCTGTAAAAATTGGAGAATCCGATGAAACTTTGAACTTCTTTGATACAGGTAGGAGATTTCCAGTCAGTTATCGCCCGCACCTTCTGTTCGTCCATTTGAACTCCATTAGGGGACAACACAAAGCCTAAAAACTCCACGGTATCGGTGTTGAATAGGCATTTCTCTAATTTTACGTAGAGCGAGTTCTCACGTAGACGTTGTAACACGGCTCTAACCTGGTCATGATGTTCTGCAATGGAATGTGAATAAATCAGGATGTCATCGATGTAAACTATGACGCACCGATCGATGAATTCACTTAGTACATCATTGATGAAATACTGGAAGGCGGCAGGTGCATTACAGAGACCATACGGCATTACTAGATACTCGTAAAGCCCGAATTTGGTCCTAAATGCGGTCTTCCACTCGTCGCCTTCTCGAAGTCTAATGAGATGGTACGCTCCTAGTAGATCCAGGCGAGTGTAGATTTTAGCTTCCTTCACTTGATCAATCAGTACCGATATAAGAGGTAATGGGTATCGATTTTTTACTGTGATTCTATTTATGGCTCTAAAGTCAATGCAGGTCCTTAGATCTCCTCCCTTCTTCGGAACAAAAAAAAGGGGGGAAGAGACTGGGGACTGGGATGGTCTAATAAATCCGTTCTGCAAATTTTTTGTTAGATATTCTTTCAAATGGATGTTTTCCTTCTCAGTTAAGGCGTAAACTCTGATGCAGGGCAAGTTTGCACCAGGCTCCAAATCAATTTTGCAGTCATAGGGCCTATGGGGTGGTAGTGTTTCGGCCTTGATCTCGTCGAAAACGTCTGCAAAATCTTGGTATACTTCTGGTATCTCCATAGTTTGGATCACACAAACGGAACTGCCATTAGTGCATAACGGTGTTACTGCTCCGGTCTCAGTAGGGTTTGCCAATTCTTCAAAACAGTGTCTTGTACAATATTCAGAATTTAATTGAATTGTTCGGGCTCCCCAGTCTATCACGGGGTTATGTTCAGTTAACCATGGCAGTCCTAAAATTAATTGAAATTGGGGGGCGTCAATCAAGTTGAATTGCAATATCTCTTGATGTCCTTCGGTAGTGGTCATATGTACTAATTCTGTGTGACTAGTAATGGGTCCTGAAGTTAACTCCGTACCATCCACTGCGCGGACCTTCTGAATTTTCTCCTTTTTGACTGCTTGTAGACCAATTTGGCCAGCGAATTTGTGATCACAAAAGTTCCCTGTTGCTCCTGAATCCACCATGACGACTACTCCGTTCAAAATATTGCCTCTGAATTTTAGTGTCACTGTCATAATCAAATGGGGTGAAGAGACTTGTAGGGTGTTTGCCAATTGGTGAATTGTTGGAGTTGTACCTCCATTCGCATCCACAGGTCCAACTCCGCTTACCTGTGGTGCCTCTAGTTTCCCTTCTCCTTTGTCGGCAGCTTAGGTCTTTTTAGACAATTCTCGACGAAATGCTAACTTCCACCACAGTACAGGCATAATTTGTTTAATCTTCTCTTTTCTTTTTCTTCTTTAGAGAGTGGGCCTCTGACTAATCCAATTTGCATAGGCTCTGTTCCTGAAACATTTTCTGCTGACCGAGTAGACTCAGTTTTGGTTCGGTCGAAGGGAGGAATACTTGACTCTCTCCTTCATTCTCCCTTCCGTTCACTTAGCCTATAGTCGATTTCCAATGTTAAATCCACCAATGCTGAGATATCAGTTGGACGGTTTGGAACTTGCGATAAGGCGTCTTTCAATTCTTCTCGCAATCCCCTATAGAACACAGCTGCTCGTTTATCTTCGGGCCAGTTGGTTTCCACTACTAGCTTATTAAACTGAGCTAGATAAGCCACGAGTTCCCTGTTTCCCTGTCTTAACTCTAACAGTTCATTATCCGAAGCCTGAGACGCTGTTCTCCGGTGAAAAATTCAAAGGAATTCTTTTTTGAAATCATCCAAATTATATAGTATAGGGTCATCCTTAGTCACTAATGGCATTGACCATGAAGCTGCGTCTCCGCTAAGGTAGGATAAGATGAATGCCACTCTGGACTGAGCATCGGGGAAAATCATGGGGCAACACATAAAATGGAGCGAACATTGAGTTAAAAAAATTTGGGTCTTTTGGGGGTCTCCATTAAATCTCTCTGGAGGGGCTAAATGAATTACTGGGGACAAAGAGTGTATGACTTGAGTCGGGGCAAAGGACGAAGTACTAGGGTTGGGATTTTGGGTTCCAAAGGGTGTGGTACCTTGACTAATTCCTAGACCTGAAGCTCCTGTCTTAAAAGTTATGATCTCCTGTCTTAATGCCTTATTGTCCTCTCTGACTGCCTCCAAATCCCTTTGTATACTACTCAAAATATCGCTTAATCTTTTTAGATCTAAGCCTTCTGCCATTCTGCTCGGCTGCTTGTAGCAACGTGGGCACTTCACTCTGTCAGAGCCGTATCAAACACTTGCGTAAGGCCACACAGGAGCAGAATGATGCTAAGTACCTATGCCCCTCTCAGAACTTCCCGTTAGGTATTAGAACTCCTTTGCAGGTAAGTTCCAAGGGGGGAAAAGGGGTTGGGACAAGAAGAAACAGCTCCAAAACTCTGCCAAGTCTGCTTCGTCTTCCTTCGCTCTTCTTCTTCTTCTGGCTAAAGCATTTATACAAAAAATTATAAACTGTACTTTCACCAAAACTTACTGTATTTAAGTCTATAGATAACTTATCTTACCAGTATGGCGTTTTGGGCTTGCTACTCTTCATACTTCTCTTGTGCGTAATTCTACACTAAGTGAAGTCTTCACTCTGTTCTCTTTTTCTTTCTTTTACAGGCTGTCTCTCTGTTCTGATTCTGCACTGTAGAGAGGGGGTGAGAAAATCTAGGTGAGTATTTCTCTTTAAATGTATAGTGTATGTGGTTATATATGTCTTTCCCCCTTGCCACTCACGAGATGAGAACTGGTGAAGCCTGTTATGTAAGTCACTGGATAATTGATTCGTTTTCAGCCTTTTTTCTGCAGAGCCCGGGTGATGTGCTTCTCCGAAATTCAAACTATCTTTTATTTAATCAAAAATGAGGAAGGAGTTAAGCCTATCACCCTTTTACTGTTGTCGATTTAATCATATGGTTCCTAAACCTTTTAGGAATGAGCCTGCTTACTCTTTTTTTTGGTTTAAAAGTAACACGCGTTTATTGCCAAGGAACGCGTTTGAATTAACCTTTCCTCCACAAGTGAGCAGGAGGTGAGCACTGCCGTGAAGCCTAACATTCGGCTTCCCAAACTATTTAACTCGCGCTTGTCAGTATTTCACTCTGACAGCGCTAATGCTTTGTTTTCGTTAGCTCGCGGCTCACGCAATGCCAGCGTGGAGCCTAATTAGTTTCGGATGATTTCCTCTGAGGAACCCGTCAACGGAAGCCTCCGTCTGACAAGTTCTCGGATACTTGACTTCGCGCCCTTACTGTCGACTTGACAATGGGCTTTCACTTTAAGCTGGCATTCTTATTTTGACAGAGTTTCATACAAAGGCTCCTTCAGGAATTTCTCTGGTAAAATGCAGCGTTCGAAATAATGAAACGCTCGCATTTGACTTAATGAGGACTAAAAGGAAATAAATGGTGCAAGCCAAATAATGACTTATGTATCCTTATTCTCAATTTACATTAGTACCTTAAACCTTGTTAGCAACTTCTAAAATGAATTATTATTTAACCGGTAATGTATTCATGCTAACCTGGTTCTTGAAGTGTATGTGACCGGCGAATTCTAACCCCGAGATTTCGCTTCTACCCTGACTATCTTCCACGACACCATGAAAACAGGTGTTCTTCTTGTGAGTTCCTCAGTGAAGTGCACCGAGGAATGATGAAGAACATTCCTCAGGCAGTTGATACTACAAACACTAGACTGCTAAACAGCGATATGCTGTTGCAGTATCGGATTATTGGCAGCCATGTTGGAATTTCTGCGATGCCAGCAATTGCTCCAACTAAAGAGGTCACTTGCACTAGAATGGGTTTGTAACGAGAAAATAGTAGCCACAGTGGAGACAGAGGGAGGAAACCTCCCGTGATTCCTGACAGTTTCACACGTACCCCAATGGCACCAGTAGAATAGTGGTACGATGCGTACACACGCAATGATTGCGTGGGTACGGTGCGTTTCACACGTACCCGTACGGTGCATTTCACACGTACCCGTACGGCACCAGTACAATAGTGATACGGACCATACACACGCAATGAATGCGTGGGTATGGTGCGTTTCACACCTACCTGTACGGCACCAGTAGAACAGTGATACGGACCGTACACATGCAATGAATGCTAGGGTACGGTGCGTTTCACACGCACCCCTACGGCACCAGTAGAATAGTGATACGATGCATACACACGCAATCAATGCGGGGGTACGGTGCATTTCACACGAACCACAACAGCACCAGTAGAACAGTGATACGGACTGTACACACGCAATGAATGCGTGGGTACGGTGCGTTTCACACGTACCCCTACGGCACCAGTACAATAGTGATATGGACCGTACACACGCAATGAATGCGGGGGTACGGTGCGTTTCACACGTATCCCTACGGCACCAGTACAATAGTGATACGAGGCGTACACACGCCAGGGATGGAGGGCTACGAGTCGCACAAGGATGTCCATCAAGTACTTGTCATTGCATACATTCATGTGCAGGCCCTAGGTGTGTCAGCCAGTGATATTGCACAGGTCATCTCATCTAGTTGCACAATTGATGTGTGATGACCTGTGTTCACATGTCATGTGTGATGGGGCACTATGTGGCACACATCACCTTGACACTTGCCACATGTGTGTCTGTAGTCCAACTGTGTCATGCACAGCAGCAGTGGGATGGCACAGTCATCACCACCCACACCTGTCTCCTGAGGCCAGGGACAGGGAAACTCTATTAACTGACATGTCACGATCAGCGTGCCCCTATGTGACTATGTCAGGTGTGTGTCATGTGTTCCCATGAGCTTGCTGTTAGTTTTCCGTCAACTGCATCTGCTGTTGGTGCATCCAACATGGGTCTGTGTGGAGATGGGCATGGCACACATCTACGCACACCATGCCACAATTGGATTCTCACGGCTGTAGGGTCTGTGTGCATCGGACATCATATTTTCCCAGGCATACATGTCTGCGTCGTTTCAATGGCTGTGTTTTTTTGTTGTCATGTGTACCCCTTCATCGCAATGTGTTTCATATGTACATTTGACATTCCATGTGACCTGTGCGTGTGCCTTGCAGTCAACTGTCTGGATGAGATGACATCCTTCCAGTGCAGCTATGTGGATGTGTGTCACTCCGGTGATATCTCTGGCTGTTCACTCAGACTTGCCCCCAGCTCATTTCAGGGCATGTCATTTAGACTTGACAATCAACAGGTGTATCTGGCTTTTCGTAGGAGTGCCAGCAAGCTGGCATATGTGTCCTGGATGTATTGCACACACCAGACTCCATAGTTACCTGATGTTTAGTAGCAGTTTAGCATGTGCTATGTTCATTGACATTGATGTTGGCAGACTCTCAATCTTCATTATTCCTAACAATGTCCTGCAGGGCACCACCTGTCACAAGACCAATGCCAGACTTGGCTGCCATGAGGGAATGTGCCTGCATCCAACGTTACAGATTCACTCGACAGTTTGATTGAGGACTTGACCGACAAGCTGGCACCACACCTCCAACCGCGACACAGGTATCCTACTGCGCTGACCCCCAAGATGAAGGTGATTGCAGCCCTAATTTTTGTTGCCACAGGTACGTTTCAATTGACCATAGCTGATGTTAATAGGATGTCACAGACAATGTTCAGCCGTTTTGTACGTGATGTTTTGGCAGCCATGTTGGAGCACCTTGATGAATTCATCAAATTCCCTACTCCTGAGGAGTTGACATATGTCAAGGGTGATTTCTATGCCCTGGGAGGGATGCCCCGTGTCATTGGGTCCATTGATGGGACACATGTGGCTTTGGTACCACCACAGGCACAGGAGCAAGCCTATTGCAACCGTAAACATTACCACACAATAAATGTCCTTGTGGTGTGTCTTGCCAACATGCTGATTTCCCATGTCTGTGCACGTTTTCCAGGATCAGCACACGATGCCTACATCATGAGGCGTAGCAGGGTGCCACAAATGATGCTGCAGCTGCACAACGAATGAGCATGTCTTGTTGGTGGGTATACTCTGTTTGTCCTGTGTGTTGCGGTGTCTTTGGCTCTTACGGCATCTCCTGACCCACTTATTTACATGATGTTTCCATGTAGGGGACTCTGGGTATCCCAACATGCCATGGCTAATGACACCTCTCCGCAACCCAAGAACAGTTGCAGATCACCGGTATAACAATGCACACGGGCAGACCAGGCGAGTGATTGAGAGGACGTTTGGCCTCCTGAAGAGCCGATTCCGGTGCCTTGACAAGACAGGCGGGTCCCTCTCATATGCACCGGAGAAGGTCTGCAAAATCTTCATTGTGTGCTGCATGCTGCACAACATGGCCGTTGAGAAGGCAGTGCCACTCATTGATGCTGATGAGCAGCAACATCCACCCATGGAGGATCCAGGGCTTGGTCACGAGGCAAGTGATGAGGAGGAGGAGGATGATATCCGGAGTCAGCTCATATGCAACTTCTTCTCATAATGGTGAGTCACTGGTATGAGTGTGCAAGCTTGTAGCATTGAGTGGCATGTGTTGCAATGTGTATGTCCAGCTGACTGAATGCAAAGTGACTTTGATGTGTGTACTGATGTGTCACTCGAGTGATGATGTCATGCCACACAGTTTTGCGGAGAGACTTTCTTTGAAATTTGCATGTGTCCAACATTGTTCATGTTTCGTAACTGACCCTGTGTGCGGCGAGATTTGTTTTAGGTGACTTCTTGTGTGTCTGTCATTCCCAGGTTTTTGCGCCTGTTGTCTGCTCGTGTCATCTTTGTCCTCCTGCTATTCCTCATGAGGATTGCAATGTGTGCTGAATCAGCGTTCCATGCACGGACATGTGAAAATGTCAGTTTGGGTAAGGATTGCAGCAAGGCTTTTTGGTGGTGGTACGGGTTGGGAATGTGTGGGGACTGCTTCTGTGCATGTTGTGGTACCATGCATACATGTCTTCTCACCATGGAGCATATAACATGTAGCCTCACTCCCATGACATGATAGTCACCCTTCTTGACAGTCATCTGTAGTGGAGTGTGGAGTCTGATGAAGGCATCAATGTGCGTAAACCTTGCCTCTGAAACATTGCGGATGCTACGGGTGGACATAGTGTGGGACATCAGAACAACAGGCTCTATGGTGAATTGCAGCCTCTCTGTGTGCAGCAGGATGTGTTTGGCTCATCCCCTTAACTTGTGTGCCAGTTCATTGGGATTTACAACATCCGTGTTGTGAAGGGGGGGTCCAGCGTATGTCCCACATGTTCTGTCAACTGACCTGTGAGTCTGTTTGTATGGATGCATTTCCCTTTGTGTGAGTTTGTGTAATAAAGGTGTTCAGCACAATCCAAAGTGCCTCATCTCTGTCACTGCAGATCTCTTGCCAGTTTGCATGCGTCATCTATGGCATAATTGTCAAAGATTGAGCATATGAGTGTATGTGTACTTCGGCAACATGCATGCAGTTCTTCATGGCTAATAATCTCTATTGTGCATGAAGTGCCTGGTTGTGTATGTATTTGTGCAGGTTGCTCCTCACAACGGGATATCAACGCCTGCTGACGGTGTGTCTCCTGTGCGCAGCTCTGCATTTTGTTGCCTGATCCTGTGGCCGTCATTTTTGGTGATTGTTCATACATTTTCTCGGAGTGACCCATGAGTAACCTGACATTCCTTCCTTTACATAAACCTGTTGCACTGTGCCTTTCTGACCTCCTTGTCTTTGTGTGCTACTTTTTGCCTAGTTTCTCACCCTTTCCGCCTGCTGCTGCCTCACCTGCGGCACCGTCCCACCGAGTGCCCTGATTCTGCAACCCACACACCTCCAAAATGCTCCTCCCTTCCCCCTCCACCCATTCTTAATGCAGCCAGCAGCTTGTCTGTGCCACTGTTGCGCCAACGCCGTGCCAAAGGCAGGACCGTCTGCGCCTGCAACGTGCACAGTACACGACCCTCTGGTCCTTGCATGACTCACGTCACACAACAGGGTCATGCTGTAGCCATCCTCCAAGCAATGTCCACCAGACAAGCAACCACCTGCTATCAGGCAACCCCTAAGCGCACACACGACACCTTTGCATGCTGAGTGTGCAACTCCAACTGACTACACAGCGCTGCCCCGCCTACCAGACCCTATCAGAACAACCAGGTCATGTGCCTCCTACTCCACACCTGCTCCATCCACCAGCACGCCACTGGACTCTATTACCTCCTCAACACAACAGCACCACACATCACCTTCATGACAGTAACCTGGATAAAAGCATCTTCAGCACACAACTTCTTCATTGCCATCTCTGACGGATACAAGATCACCCACAGGGACGGCACCAACAATCCCGGAGGATGAATTGCAATTTATTCACAAATACACCCTCAGAGTCACAAATCCGGTTTTGCACCAACCCCCTGGCAACCCTCAGAGTAACACTCATCTACAGATCTCCAGGCCTACATCCACAATTTCGCAAAGCCATCAACACGTACATCTGCACGCACGCGCTCACCTCCACAGGCTACATGTGGCTGGGGGCCAGTAACTTCTTGCTGGAGGAGAACCACACCACCATCCATCATTGGTCCATCAACATTTGCATCCACGTCTCCGACAAGCAACACACTGCCCCACACCCCGCTACCGATCCCCCAAAGATGCTTGATGTAAGTCACCACAGACAAGCTGTGTGGGACACTCGAACCAACAGCCCCGCCACACCCTGCAACCTCACACACTGGATCAGCAACTGATCCAACAATCTTGCCACATTGACGTACTTTCCTGTGAAGCACAACAACAGTTAAGCCACCTGGAACAAGGCAGACCTACTGGACTTATACAGATCTAGCCGGACTATTGTGCAAACCTTGCAACACAAAGAACCATCAGTTACCTTACAGCCCTGGAGAACACCACACACAGCCATCACCATATCATCAGCAAGGACAAGTGGAAATCCTTCAGATAGGGCAGAGGCACCAAAACACACGACATAAAGGAGCTCATCAGCATTGTGAGTGAACTGACAGCAGCTCTCCATCCAAAAGACACCCCACCCTTGCAAGGCAGATCAAATCCTTTGCAACTTTCTACCACTGCAAGCTCATGGACATAGCCGACAGCCTTGGCACACAGACGCAGACAGCACTATTATCCGCGGGACAAACCCCCCTCAGGTTCTGGACTCCCGTCAGCAGAAAATACACCACCGGGCTCATGTGCACCATCTACTCTGGCTCTCCTTCAGGCCCCTTCCAGCACAACATCTCAACCACATCATTCCCCATCCTTGAAGCCCACGTCCAGCACGTCATGAATGTCTCCTTTGAGTTTGCCACATTCCATGGGAGCTGGAGGCATGCAGAGACCCAGGCCCTTCTTAAACAACGGACGGCAGTACCGCAGGATCTCCTGGAACATCACCCTGCTTCCCTACCCAGCAAATGTCATCAGGAAGACACTCAACGAGCAACTGACAAACTACCTCCACGCAAACTGCTCCAGGCAACCAGCACCAGACCATCTTCCACAGTAATCACACCACTGCAACCGTCATAATTGCCACCACTAACGACAACTTTGCCCTGCTCAACAATGGTGAGACCACCCCCTTGACCTCTCAACGGCATTGTACACCATGTGCTACCACACTGTCAGCTCACACATCTCCAACACTGGTATCCAGAGGAGGGCCCAGGATTAAATCACCAAGTAGCTCACCTGCAAGGCCCAGGAAGTCGGCCTCCACCTTTCAGCATGTGGTACACTGGGGTCATATGGCCCATGCCCCAGGGCTCATCTCTCAGCGTGACGATCTTCAATGTCTCCATGACCTCCACGCAAACTGCTCCAGGCAAACAGCACCAGACCATCTTCCACAGTAATCACACCACTGCAACCGTCATAATTGCCACCACCAACGACAACTTTGCCCTGCTCAACAATGGTGAGACCACCCCCTTGACCTCTCAACGGCATTGTACACCATGTGCTACCACACTGTCAGCTCACACATCTCCAACACTGGTATCCAGAGGAGGGCCCAGGATTAAATCACCAAGTAGCTCACCTGCAAGGCCCAGGGAGTCGGCCTCCACCTTTCAGCATGTGGTACACTGGGGCCATATGGCCCATGCCCCAGGGCTCATCTCTCAGCGTGACGATCTTCAATGTCTCCATGACCCCCCTCTCCACCATCACATGTGCACACGTCCTCATCATCATCTCGTATGCCATTGACACCCAGATGCTCCTCACCCTCACCAAAGACCCAGCCATTGCCAGATCCAACCTTCAAGAAGGCATGAGATCCGTTAACGAATGGCTGAACATCAGCCACCTGAGGCTGGACTTGGACAGGACTGAGGTCAACATCTGAGGATTGGCCCCTTACGGCTGGGTCAACTCCTTGGGTCCCACCGGCCTGGGCACCGCACCAACACCCAGTGGCCACGCAAACAAGCTGGTGTTCATCATGGACTCATCGCTCACAATTACCATGCAACTCATCTGTACATCATGCTGCAACACCCTCCGCATGCTGCAAATGATCCACAGATAGATCCACTCCAAGGCAAGACAGACCGTCCCCCAGGGCCACGACACCAGCCGGGTCAACTACAGCAACGCCCTCTACGGAGGAACAACAGCAAAACTGCAGGAGAACTTGTCCACATCCAGGGTGCATCCGCACACCTCATCTTCAACATCCCCCGCCCCAGCCACATCACCGTCCACCTGAGATAGCTACAATGGCTCACTGTCTGCTGCAGGATCACCTTCAGACTCCTCACCCACACTCAGGAGGCAGTCCACAACCCCAGACCCAAAACCGACCTTGGACGTCTGTCATCCAACACCCCGTTGGCCCAACTCCGTGCAGACAACCTTGCCCTGGCCACCATTCATCACATCCACAGAACAACTGCATGCAGGAGATAGTTCTCCCACCTCGCCAAACAGACCTGGGACTCCCTCCCCAGGCACCTCCACATGACCCATGACCTCTCCGCCTTCATGATACTCTTCCAAATTGGTCTGTCCGAACAGTATTGCAAGCCCCCCCTCAGCAGCTTGAGGCCATCACGGGTGAGTATTGGGCTCCATGTCTGTATTTGTTTCTACATTGTGACTAAGGGTGGGCGTAGTTCGCGAAGTAGCACTTCGCGAAGCTACGCAAAGTGAAGTTCGCACTACGCGAGCTACGCGTAGCACTTCGCGAACTGCGTAGTAACATGTTCGCACTGTGCAAGATGTTGTTTTCAATGATTGCACAGTGCGGACAAGCAACCGGCACTGTGCAATCATTGAAAATGGCATCTTGCACAGTGCGAACTGGTAGTTTCTCATCGCGAGCGGTCGCGAGCACACGCGACCCCTCGCAATGAGAAACCTGACCTCCTCGCGTTGGGAATCTCGCCGGGAGGTTTATTTTCCATGCTCGCGATCGCCAACTTGATGTTGCTGATCGCGAACAAGGAAAAAGTCTCGCCAGGATGTCATTTTGCTTGCTCGCGGTCGCCAACTTGACGTTGAGGACCGCGAGCAAGCAAAAAATGACTGCAGCACTACGCAACACTACGCTACACGTGTTCGCACTGTGCTACGTGCAGTGCGCGTAGTGCGAAGTAGCGCGAACTTCGCAAACTACGCGAGCGTAGCGTAGTGCTTCGCCCAGGCCTAATTGTGACCCATGTGTGTCCTCGACCAGACTCAGATCCCAGTGTATGAATGGCTGGAGTTAGTTCCACACTCAGGCATACTTTGACATATCCAGTCTATGATGCAAGCAGGACAATGCCGTTTGCCGGCCTGAGCACTTTAATGGGGGCTGTTCAATCAGCCATTAGCAAATTATTATCAAAATCGTTGAAAAAGTCTACTCGAAGAAACATCAATTTTAACCAATCGATTTATTGGTTTGAAGAACAATACTTGTATTCAGTATTTTCCAAATGAATGATACTCAAGACAGCTGGGAAAAACCATCCAGTATGTTTTAACGATGTACCCAATGCATTTCGGGTCAAAAAAGAACCCTTCTTCAGGGGTAATCTTTAACGGCCAGAATAACTAAAAAGAAAGAGAAGCAATCAATCGAGAGTCCTCATAATCATCTTATACAACGAGAGATCACAACAATCTATGTGTAAGTTAAAAAGCAAAGAGAACATGCAATGAATAACAAGGCTCGTTGAAACTGATCACAAAGCGAAAAATAATCGTAAGTATATGCAACAAACTATCAAAAAGTACCTGCGCTACACAATTTAAACCAGTGAGAATGAAATGTAAAAATGGTCCCTTCGTGAATGTTCGTAACAAAATAGTGCTCGTTGAAGTCAAGAAATCACCCGTGAGCGGCAAACATTTGAAAGTATAAGCTCGAAAAAAAGACCGTGAACGTACCCATTCAAAAGTTGAATTCGTATCAAACGGAAACACATCACTGTCAGAGATGCGTCAGGAGCAGGAAAGCATGGTAGCATAGAATTGAAGAGATATAAATAGTAAAAAGAGAAGACAGATCGTAACGTAGTGGAAAAGTGTCAACGACATAGAAATAGGCTCGTGCAACGACAGAATCCCTCGATAAAGTTGTGTGTTAACGTGGAAGTGAAGAGAAAAACTAATAGTGAATATAATTAGTAAAAAGAGAAAAGAGAAGACAGGTTGTAGATAAGTGTCAAAGACATAGAAATGCGCTCGTGTGTTAACAGAATCCCTCAATAAAGTTGCGTGTTAACTTAGAAGTGAAAAGTAATAATGAATTCAAAAAATGGGTTATGGAACAACAAAAATTACTCAAACAAGTTACATCATCATACAAGGGAACATAAAACATATCATAAGAAACAATTAAATTCAATTCGATCATTGAGGCCCAGGGGTTGGAGTGACTGCAGTTTTTTGGTCCAATAAAACTCAGCACGTGCAAGAGATTTTTGTGGATCAATGTCAGATCTTGGGTTTTGCGCTTCTAGTATGGTAAAGCGAAGTTGAGAAACATTGTGTTTGGCTTCTTTCCAGTGCATAGCGACAGTTGATTTCTCATTCACCAATCAAATATTGCTTTTATGTTCACCAACTCGTGTTTTGATTTTTCGTTCAGTTCTGCCAACATAGATTTTACCGCACGGACATTTGAGTGCATAAATGACATTAGAAGTGTCACAAGTACTTGAATGGCGTAAATCGATTTTATGACCTTTTGTTGGATAGATAAAACAGTTACCAATTATTACATTGTTACAGTGGACGCAATTTTGGCATTTTTGCATGCCTTTGAATGTTGTCCCGGAAGTCTCAGATTTTTGGTTTAACATTTCTTTCAAGTTTTTGGACCTTTGCATCGCAAAAATAGGTTTCTCTGGAAATAAGGTCAATAAATCAGGTTCAATGCGGATGATATTCCAATGTTTCATGATTATTGATTTAATGTTGCCAGCTTGAGTTGAATGTTTTAGAACACATACAAGAGGGTTGATTTGTTGTTTGCCTGTAGGTCTTAATAAACTCAAACGGTCTTTGTTGTCAAGTTTTTGTTGAGCTTCCTCTAGGATCCATGGTGGGTAACCTCGTTCAAGGAATCGATCCGAGAAATGATTTATAATAGAGATAGTCTCTTGTGGATCCGACGTGATTCTTTTCAAACGAATGAATTGTGAGAAAGGTAAATGTCTCTTGAGATTAGATTGATGAAAGTTTTCATAATGCAAAGAATTGTTTCTGTCTGTTGGTTTAATGTAAATATTTGTTTTGATGGAACTTTGATCAATTTGAATGCATACATCCAGGAAATTAATCTGGTGGTGCTCAATTTGGTGAGTAAACTTAATGCGATTATGGATATTGTTGAGATGAAGAATGTTAGTTTCAAGATTACTGCGATCGCCGTTCCAGATTATGAAAATATCATCAATGTAGCGTTTGTATACTACCAAATGTTTGGACCCTGCTTGGTTATTCAAGATGTGTTCATATTCCAATTTAGCCATAAAAATGTTGGCGTACGAAGGTGCTCCGGCAAAGCCCATCGATGTGCTGTTGTTTTGGGCGTAAAATGTGCTTTTCCATTCAAAGTAACTATGGTACAGTGCAAACTGAAGCAATTCAATGAGGAATACTTTCTCTGCATCCATGTTATTGTGATTTAATAAAGCCCATTCAATGGCTTCAATTCCTTCTGTGTGAGGGATCGAGGTGTACAAAGAAGTTACATCTATGGTACATAGTAACCAATGGCTTATGTCTTTTAGATCAAGATTTTTCAACAGGTTGAGTAAAGCAGTGGTATCTTTGAGGTAAGATTGCTGTTTTTGTACAATTGGTTGTAAAAAATGGTCAAGGTATTTACCTATCGGTTCACTTAATGATCCACATGCCGACACGATAGGGCGGAAGGGTGGTTTCTCCAAGTTTTTATGAATCTTAGGCAGCATGTATAATTTGGGTCTTCGTGGGTGAGTTATGTATAGGAACTTCTCTGTTTTTTGATTGATCCAACCCATTTCAACAGCACGTGTGAGTATCTGATTAAGAATGTTTTGATAGCTTTGTGTAGGATCTTGATCCAATTTCGTGTATGTATCTGCATCCATAATGTGGTTCATAACACTTTCTTCATAGAAAGCCGTGTCAAGAACGACAAGGGCTCCACCTTTATCAGCCTTGGTGAATGTAATGGAGGAATTATTGGCGAGTTGTTTCAAAGTGCTCCATTCTTTGGCTGTCAAATTCTCCTTGGTGCATTTTTGGAAATTGATATTGGCAATTTCTGCTTTAACCAATCTTTCAAAACAGTCAATAGATTTGTGTGAAATAGTAGAACAGAATGTACTTCTGGGTTTAAATCCTTTGGTAGAACCTACAGCTTCTAATGATGTAGATGGATCAAGTGTCTTATTGGATGGTTCGATGGTATTGAAAAAATATTTCAAGCGTAATATTCTAACAAACTTGAAAAAAGAAATTTCGGTTTCAGCAACATTGCTTTTATATATAGGTACAAAAGAGGTACCTTTGTTGAGAACTGCAATTTGTGCTTGTGAAAGATGATATTTAGAAATGTTCACAACTAAGTTGCTCTTGTTTTGCTGCGTAGAGATCTCTTGTCGGTTTCTGAGAGTTGTTCTTTTCCTTTTGCTTCGCCTTGTTTTTGTGTGGATTGTTCTGGTTGGTGATTTGAGGCAGGGCTGGTGGCCAAAAAAGATTTGCGCGCTTCGGTGCCAACAGCGGTGTTATCTACATTTTGTGACACTTTAGCTGGGTGCTTTATAGGAGGACGGGTTTGAGCGACTTCAGAATCAGAAACAACGCTCTCTTGAGAAGAATTAACATTGGTGGGTTTTTGCCACTTACGTTGACTGTAAACTTCTGCCCACGTATAGACCTCATCTAACTTATAATCGATGGTATCTCTGCGGAATTTCTTGATTTTCCGTTCATGTATTTCTTTTGCGTATCTATCAAGTTTTCCATTGAGATCTGTTAGAAGTTCATCCCAGTTATCTGGTTCTTTTTTTGATAATTCATCTTTGATGGTTGTTATTTCAGTTTCAAGAGATTTGAGGATATTGGAGAGTTCTTCGACAATTAAAAGAATGAGATCAAGTGAACATTTATTGAGAATTTGGTACCACCTTTCCATGAACAATTTATTGGTTTTGCACAACATTGGTTTAAGAGCAATCCGCAAGCCCCTGGGGATCCTTTGAGCTTTATGATAATGAATTAGAGTGGTTGCATGTAGTCTTTGATTAATTTCTTTGCGACTAATGTATTCAAGTTGTTTCAATAATTGAGCAGCTGTTGATACTTGAGGACTGAAGAGTCTTGCTTCTCGAATTAAATCATATATCTCGGAAGCTGCTTCTGTGGAAAATGCTAGTGTGTCTGCTTTATTAGCAGTCAGCGAGGCTATCTCTTCAAATGACATTTTTATGGTGGTGCGACGTTGGAGACAGAGGATACTGTTGTGCAATACAAAACAATGGCCAACGTGCACACTTTTCAAATGTTCAACCAAAAATAACACTGTTTTAGCAAAATGTGCTCAGAACGCCAATTCGCCTATCCAATGGCGACGTAGGTAATTTGCCAGTCTATGATGCAAGCAGGACAATGCCGTTTGCCGGCGTGAGCACTTTAATGGGGGCTGTTCAATCAGCCATTAGCAAATTATTATCAAAATCGTTGAAAAAGTCTACTCGAAGAAACATCAATTTTAACCAATCGATTTATTGGTTTGAAGAACAATACTTGTATTCAGTATTTTCCAAATGAATGATACTCAAGACAGCTGGGAAAAACCATCCAGTATGTTTTAACGATGTACCCAATGCATTTCGGGTCAAAAAAGAACCCTTCTTCAGGGGTAATCTTTAACGGTCAGAATAACTAAAAAGAAAGAGAAGCAATCAATCGAGAGTCCTCATAATCATCTTATACAACGAGAGATCACAACAATCTATGTGTAAGTTAAAAAGCAAAGAGAACATGCAATGAATCTCACTGGTCACAGGAGGGCCTTGTGCTGCCTACACCAGGGCCCAGTGTCAGCTATCTTGTCAGTACTTTCACAGTCCCTGTGCATTGAGCATGGTGCATGGGTATGTACCTGGGCCATATGGGATGAGGGCAATTGTGTCTGATTTGGAGTTCAATAATGCGTTTTGTGACACCCACCGTCCCAGCATACCGGACATCCATTCTTGGGTTAGTGCTTCGTGTAGCATAGGACATAGCATGGCCTTGCTTTCTCAATGGGGCACACACATGTTAGTGGCATTAGCGTTGTTTTTGACTGTGGTTCTGGCCAGTGAGTGTTTGGGGGTAGTTGCGTGCATTTTGGGTAGTTGGGGTGTGGATGCCATTACCCCCATGTTACATAAGTTGTTTGTGTACTCACCAGGCTCTGGAGCTCCTTGAAGTCCATGTACTCCCACCGGTGGAAGCAGGGCCATCACCTTCTCCTCCCAGGGATGGAAATGTACTGGTCTGCGGGGCCCACCACCTCCAGTGATGTTGCTCTGGGCATAGTCGTCATTCATTTTTCGCTTTACTGACCTCCGCAGATTGTGCCACCTGGCTTGGCATTCAGTCCTGGTCCTTCTGATGGCTACAACAGCATTCGCCCTATCGACGATCCTCTGCACAGCCGTGATTTTTCGGCTTTGGCTGTCTGTCTGACCAATGTTCCAAACAGCTGTGGCTCGACTCTGATGACTTCATTGACAAGGATCTGCAGCTCCTCCATTGTGAACTTTGGATTCTTCTCTGTGGGCATGGTGTGGGGTGAGGGTGTGGATGGTTGTGGGTGTGTGGGTCTGAATGTGAAGTTGTGGGTCTGAATGTGAAGAGGGGGTATATGTGAAGGAGGTTGTTTGAAGGTGTATATGTTAAGGTGGATGGGAGCAGTTGTTGGTGTGTGCTCTCTAGCTGCAGTGAGTCTGTTGCAAAGGCTCATGGTTTGTGTGTGTGGGCCCTTTTTATTGGTCCATTTGTGGGTGGGCCTCAGTTTGAATTTTTGTGTTATAAGGATTGGTTGTGAGTTTGCGAACTGTAGACGTGTTTTGTGGTGTTGTGCGACTCGAATAGACCCTCCTTGTGCTGTTTTACATTGCCTATGTACAGTGCGTACATACGCAATGTTATTGTGAGGTGTGTACATACGTGATGTTGTTATAAGGTGCGTACATACGCGATGTTGGCGTACGCACTGTACATACGCGATGTTGGGGTATGCACCGTACATATGCGATGTTGTTGTAAGGTGCGTACATACGCGATGTTGGCGTACGCACCGTACATGCACGATGTTGGGGTACGCACCGTACATGCGCGATGTTGTAAGGTGCGTACATACGCGATGTTGGCGTAGCACCGTACATGCGGGATGTTGTTGTCAGGTGCGTACATACGCGATGTTGTTGAAAGGTGCGTACATACGCGATGTTGGGTACACACTGTACATACGCAATGTTGTTGTAAGGTGCGTACATATGCATGGGGGGGCCTGTACGACTCGTACCCCTGTACGACTCGCACCCTGGGAACAACTTTTCCCAGGATACGAGTTGTACAAAGTTTGCTTCGTAGCAGGTAAAGTCATTCCCCGTGTACGGGACATTTTCCGTACGAATCCTAAATCGGAAAGCCGGTCCGGATCGTACTTGTATGGACGGACTGTATTTTTAGGATTTGCACAGAAAAGTGTCCGGGTCTGTCTCGTACAACTTTTCCCAATCCAATTTGTACAGATCGGACCGATCCATATGTATTTTTCCCGTACGAATCGTACTTCAATTGTCGGACGGGACTAGTACGATTTGTACGGGAAAAATTACGGATACGAGTCATACGGAAAAAAAAATACAGGATCGGAATAGACCCCATTGTGTGTAAAAACATATATAGTCACTCACATATATACAACTGAGACATCAATTCACTAATCAACACACCTGTTCACACAGTCAGCTATCTATACAGCCCTTCTGAGATGCACTTTTGAATCTATAGAACCAGTGAATCGGCCATTCAGACATGTATGCACAGAGTCAGACACCACCCACACACCCACATAGACAGTCAGACCCCATACAGATACTCATACAATCAATGAAAAACACATATACACACTGATGTAGCTACTCACCAAGCCATGCACCTGCTTACACACCAAGTGAGAAACTAAGAGAGACATTCACACAGTCTAGTCACTAATCCATGCATTCAGTAACATACATTCAATCAGTGACTTATAGAGTCAGTCATGCATCTACTAAATAATGTATTCAGGCAATTTTTATTTGACTTATTCTTGAAGAGACCTTGGCATAAATATATATGAAAAATATTTAAACTTTACAGAAGCACATATTCACTGGGTGATGTCATCAGTGATGTCATCAGTGATGTCATTTGAGATGTCATTAGTGATGTCATGAGTGATGTCACTGACCAAGTTATGAGTGATGTAATATGTGACGTCATCAGCAGTGCATTGCAGGCACGCGAGTTATAGTTAGCTCAACTAACTATAACAGGCGAATTGTTTCAGTTTTTTTTTTTATCAAATCTGTTTTTATTATTTTTTAAAAATGCACACTATGGTAACATACATCGCATACAGAGGTTCGTAGGCATGTTTAAATTGCTAATCAGTACCTGGGCCTGTGGCCACTTTAGTTCAACATGCATTCAAACTGTGCAGCAAATTACATGGTAGGTGCTCACTCAGGAGCTAGCTGTACTACCTTTGTTGATTCTGGTGCAGTCTCCAGGGATTGGCAGGAGAGACCTTGTGTCAACCTCTGAGACGTGCATGCAGTCTTATGCCAACCATTCAGCTCAAACAATGAAAACAGATGAATTACTTACAAATCAAAAAAAATAGAGAACCATAACAATGGCAGCGTAAACTAGTTATACATGCTTAACTCTCCCCCTCTACCTCTGTCTCCACCCCTCGCCCCCGGGGTCACTTGTATGCTCCTCAGGCGAATTTTTCTGGTTTTATATGAGTCAAATGTCCAACTAACAATAACGTCCCTGAAACCTATGGTTTTTCCTGTGAATTTCTAAGGTTTTTTAAATGCTAATTCCTAACTGTAACGTCTGCAAAACCTATGTTTTTTTCAGTGAATTTACACCATTTAAAGCAAATAGTGCACTCTGGACTAAGAGCTACTTCTCTGCCAAATTTGGTGTAATTCCGTTCAGCAGTTTGGGCCATAGCTGTGACAAAGATTTTCTATAGAAATTAACATGGAGAAAACATGTTTTGGGACCCCCCCTTGTTTCTCTGCCCCCGCTTGATGAATCACCCTGAAACTTTCAAGACATTCAATCAATCAATCAATCAATATATATATACAGTAGGTAGTTATAGTTAGGACCTAGTTTCCATAGGAAAAGTTTTTTTGTGATTTTCCAATATCTTAGGCGCCGTTTGGTGAATCTGTTCAAAACTAATGGGGCGCTCTGGTCAGCTCCTGTATTGAAAGTTTCAGGGTGATTCATCGAGCGGGGGCAGAGAAACAAGGGGGGTCCCAAAACACGTTTTCTCCATGTTAATTTCTATAGGAAAACTTTGTCACAGCTATGGCCCAAATTGCTAAACGGAATTACACCAAATTTGGCAGAGAAGTAGCTCTTAGTCCAGAGTGCACTATTTGCTTTAAATGGTATAAATCAGTTCAGCAGTTCCTGAGAAATGTAAAAATAAATAAAAAATTCTATCTGGTGACAGCGGTGGATCCGCGAACCCTCCCAATCCCGAGCTTCATTTTAATTGGATTTCAACACTTCAAACCAAGAAGTGTTGGCAGCCATCTACTGACTCGATAAAACAGAGTCATAAGAAAAAATGTTGTTGTAAGGTGCGTACATATGCATGGGGGGGCCTGTACGACTCGTACCCCTGTACGACTCGCACCCCGGGAACAACTTTTCCCAGGATACGAGTTGTACAAAGTTTGCTTCGTAGCGGGTAAAGTCATTCCCCGTGTACGGGACATTTTCCGTACGAACCCTAAATCGGAAAGCCGGTCCGGATCGTACTTGTATGGACGGACTGTATTTTTAGGATTTGCACAGAAAAGTGTCCGGGTCTGTCTCGTACAACTTTTCCCAATCCAATTTGTACAGATCGGGCCGATCCATATGTATTTTTCCCGTACGAATCGTACTTCAATTATCGGACGGGACTAGTACAATTTGTACGGGAAAAATTACGGATACGAGTCATACGGAAAAAAAAATACAGGATCGGAATCGACCCCATTGTGTGTAAAAACATATATAGTCACTCACATATATACAACTGAGACATCAATTTACTAATCAACACTCCTGTTCACACAGTCAGCTATCTATACAGCCCTTCTGAGATGCACTATTGAATCTATAGAACCAGTGAATCGGCCATTCAGACATGTATGCACAGAGTCAGACACCACCCACACACCCACATAGACAGTCAGACCCCATACAGATACTCATACAACCAATGAAAAACACATATACACACTGATGTAGCTACTCACCAAGCCATGCACCTGCTTACACACCAAGTGAGAAACTAAGAGAGACATTCACACAGTCTAGTCACTAATCCATGCATTAAGTAACATACATTCAATCAGTGACTTATAGAGTCAGTCATGCATCTACTAAATAATGTATTCAGGCAATTTTTATTTGACTTATTCTTGAAGAGACCTTGGCATAAATATATATGAAAAATATTTAAACTTTACAGAAGCACATATTCACTGGATGATGTCATCAGTGATGTCATCAGTGATGTCATTTGAGATGTCATTAGTGATGTCATGAGTGATGTCACTGACCAAGTTATGAGTGATGTAATATGTGACGTCATCAGCAGTGCATTGCAGGCGCGCGAGTTATAGTTAGCTCAACTAACTATAACAGGCGAATTGTTTCCGTTTTTTTTTTAATCAAATCTGTTTTTATTATTTTTTAAAAATACACACTATGGTAACATACATCGCATACAGAGGTTCGTAGGCATGTTTAAATTGCTAATCAGTACCTGGGCCTGTGGCCACTTTAGTTCAACATGCATTCAAACTGTGCAGCAAATTACATGGGAGGTGCTTACTCAGGAGCTAGCTGTACTACCTTTGTCAATTCTGGTGCAGTCTCCAGGGATTGGCAGGAGAGACCTTGTGTCAACCTCTTAGACGTGCATGCAGTCTTATGCCAACCATTCAGCTCAAACAATGAAAACAGATGAATTACTTACAAATCAAAAAAAATAGAGAACCATAACAATGGCAGCGTAAACTAGTTATACATGCTTAACTCTCCCCCTCTACCTCTGTCTCCACCCCTCGCCCCGGGGTCACTTGTATGCTCCTCAGGCGAATTTTTCTGGTTTTATATGAGTCAAATGTCCAACTAACAATAACGTCCCTGAAACCTATGGTTTTTCCTGTGAATTTCTAAGGTTTTTTAAATGCTAATTCCTAACTGTAACGTCTGCAAAACCTATGTTTTTTTCAGTGAATTTACACCATTTAAAGCAAATAGTGCACTCTGGACTAAGAGCTACTTCTCTGCCAAATTTGGTGTAATTCCGTTCAGCAGTTTGGGCCATAGCTGTGACAAAGATTTTCTATAGAAATTAACATGGAGAAAATGTGTTTTGGGACCCCCCCTTGTTTCTCTGCCCCCGCTTGATGAATCACCCTGAAACTTTCAAGACATTCAATCAATCAATCAATCAATCAATATATATATACAGTAGGTAGTTATAGTTAGGACCTAGTTTCCATAGGAAAAGTTTTTTTGTGATTTTCCAATATCTTAGGCGCCGTTTGGTGAATCCGTTCAAAACTAATGGGGCGCTCTGGTCAGCTCCTGTATTGAAAGTTTCAGGGTGATTCATCAAGCGGGGGCAGAGAAACAAGGGGGGTCCCAAAACACGTTTTCTCCATGTTAATTTCTATAGGAAAACTTTGTCACAGCTATGGCCCAAATTGCTAAACGGAATTACACCAAATTTGGCAGAGAAGTAGCTCTTAGTCCAGAGTGCACCATTTGCTTTAAATGGTATAAATCAGTTCAGCAGTTCCTGAGAAATGTAAAAATAAATAAAAAATGCTCTCTGGTGACAGCGGTGGATCCGCGAACCCTCCCAATCCCGAGCTTCATTTTAATTGGATTTCAACACTTCAAACCAAGAAGTGTTGGCAGCCATCTACTGACTCGATAAAACAGAGTCATAAGAAAAAAAGGGAAGAAAATGGTTAAACATTATAAAAGGGGGCAGGGTAGAAACACCCTGACCCCTAGGCCAAAAAAAGCATTTTATTAACCATATTTGGCAGGATTCGCTTACGGTATGCAAATCCAGCTGAAGTAAAAAAAAAAAATGAAGTGAGTTTTCCCACACTTCTTAAATCCCCCAGGTGCGCCAGGTTCCGGGATAATGTGTAATATTGGTGTGGGGGCCCGTGCAGCCCCAGGGACTGCCACCTCCGTGGGGCTTTATTTATAATATGCGGGGGGCACACAGCCCCCCCGCAGCCCCAGGGAGCACCACCTCCCCGGGCTGTCTTTCTTTGAAATGCAATGGGGGGCTCCTGCCCCCTATGCTGCCCAGAGACCGCCACCTCCCCGGGGGTTTTGACTTTAATTGCATGGGGCCTTGTGCCCCCCCCACAGCCATGGGGACCACCACCGTACCACCTTCCTGGGGCTTTGTAAAAAAATGAAATAAAGAAAGTGCATGCTGGGGCTCCTGCCCCCACACTGCCCCGGGAATCACCACCTCCCCGGGCCATACAGTAATTTAAATTTGGGGTGTCCATACCGGCCCCCCACCCCCGGGAAGCACCACCTCTCTGAGGCTTTAAAAATATGTTGGAGGGGGGCTGTGCGGCCTCCCCTCATGGAGCCTCCTTCGCCCTGGGGACCACTACCTCCCAGGGCCGGCTCCAGCAATTTCCCAGGGTGCCCACCCCCGGGACATTGCAGTCTGCTATGGCAGGGCGGGAGCCCGGCTCCTGCCCTCCCATAGCAGACACTGCTTTGCTTCATGGAAGCAAGTGCAACCTGCTCTTGCTTCCATGAAGCAAAGCAGAATTGCTTTTGGACAAGGGAGCTGTATGTTAGCAGCTCCCTTTGTCCAGAAGCAATGCCGGCTCCCGCAGGAGGCAGGGAGCCAGCTAGGACGCGGGGGCATTAAGGCTACCCCCAATGTGATGGCCGGCACAAGGGAATGGGGTGCCCGGGGCCAAAAGTAGCCCAGAGAAGGGTTGCCACGCGGCCCCCATCCCAGTAAATGAAAAAAAATTAAATAAAAAAGAGGCAAAGCCCCGGGGATGCGGTTCCCGGGTCTGAAATCAGCCATGGGAAGAGGGCCGCACAACACCCTTCCTGTTTTATTTTTTTATAAAAAAACAACCAAAAAATGACCCAGACCCTGGGGGCTGGGGATCCCAGGGCCCAAAAATAATGAGGGAAAGGGGCGTCACACAGCCCCTCTTCCAAAAAAAGAGGAAAAAAAGCCAGCACCTTGCCTTCCCGTCCTATGGTGCAGAACAGTTCTCCCACATACACAGTATCCCTCTTCCTATTCCGGTTGGGACCAATCGCCCCAGCTATTCCAGTAAGCATGGAGGATTGGTCTTGGGGTGAGAGGAAGGACTATCTCCGTTTCCACGGCTCCTGGCTTTCAGCGCTTTGGAACTTATGTGTGTTATTTTTGTGGACTTGTATTATGGAATCTCCATATTTAAATCACACGGATATTTTTGAAATTCATATTCTTTGCTGACCTTCACTTCTCATGTGACTTGCATTGCTAATATAGATTGTGTACTATCTACAGTTATAGATTTTTTTGAGAATTGTCTATTGGGATTAACTATATGTTAACTTCCGTTGATTGCTAGGATCATTTATTTCTTTGTCCTGAAGAAGTTCTTGTGTTAAGAACGAAACGCGTTGGCTGATCTCTCTTTTAAAAAAAATAATCTATAAGAATAAAAGAAACTTAAAGGACCTCCTGTCAAGTTAGGACTTCTTACTGGTGCACCTTCCTTTTTTCTGTTATAAAAAGTTTTCACCTTGCTGGAGGCCCTGCCCTCTCCCTGCACCACTCTGCGAACGCACCTCCTAGCGTGTTTTGGGTTGGGGGATTAAGTGCCCTAGAATGTTAATCCTTAGGGGCCAACTAGCCCACCAGGTACCTCCAGTATGCCCCACACAGTGGGATTGCAGAGAGGCAGTCTGAGGACGCGCCCCTTTTTATACCACTCTGCAAACCCGCCTCTTGGCGCACTGCTGGTGGGGCGATGAGGTCCTCTTGTGTCCTGAGGATGTCAGGACTAAAGTGGACTTCATCCACCGAGCATTAGTGCGCCAGGAGGTGTGTTTGCAGAGTGGTGTAAAAAGGGGCACGGCCCGGACCACTATCAACAATCCAGCTGTGTAGAGTTTACTAGAGATAAGAGGAGGGATAGTTGGTCCAAAGTGACCCTCAGGAGGCAAGGGGACTTCACCCTCCTACCAAGAGCACATCAGGAGGTACGTTTGCAGAGTGGTGGAGAAAGGGGGTCTGACCTGTGTCCACCTCTCAGCAATCCTACTATCTTGGGCTTACTGGAGGTATCAGGTAAGATAGTTGGCCCCTAAGGACCCCCAGCAGCGAAGGGGACTTCACTCCCCATTCAAGAGCAGCCGGGAGCGCGTTTGCAGACTGGTGGGCAGAAGGGGGCATGGCCTGCTTTGAGAACATACCAATGCTGCTGTTTGGGACTTTCTGAAGGTAATAGGAGGGGTAGTTGCCCCGCAAGGATGTCTTTGGGGGCCAACTACCCCTCCTGTTACCTCCAGGAAGTCCCCCACAGCGGTATTGCTAAGAGGTCTTTGGAGGCCACGCCCCCTTTCTCCACCACTCTGCAAACACGCCTCCTGGCACACAAGGGGTTGGAGGATGAAGTCCACTTTACTACTGAGGGACTTTGGGGGCCAAGAAGCCCTCCTGGTACCTCCTGTAAGTCCTACACAGACAAATTTCTGAGCGCTGGTCGGAGGCTCAGCCACCTCTTTGCACCACTCTACAAATGCTACTACTACAATATAGTTAGTAATTAGTATTTAAAAAACCTTAGAAATTCATTCACAAAAATCATAGGTTTCTGGGACATTATAGTTAGTAATTAGCATTTAAAAAACCTTAAAAATTGAATGAAAAAACCATAGGTTTCAGGGACGTTATAGTTAGTAATTTGCATTTAAAAAACCTTTGAAATTGACTGAAAAAACACAGGTTTCAGGAATGTTAGACATTACACTTATACAAAACTAGAGAAATTTGGCCGTTATAGTTAATTCAGCTAACTATAACTCACGCCCCCGCAATGCACTGCTGATGTCACATATTTCATCACTCATGACATGGTCAGGTACATAACTGATGATGTCACTGATGACATCTCAATTGATATCACTGATGACATCACTGATGACATCATCAACTAAATATCTGATGCTCTTTCTCACACCCTAATATAACCTTTCATATATCCACTCTAAAATATGGAAGAGCATTCTCAAAACTATAGACACACCAATACCAGTTAGCACATACTCACTCACTAATTCATAGGTCTACACACACAGTCACTCATACGCACAGTCACTCATCAATACAGACTCTGATATATGCACTCATAGTACACCCATACAGGCACTCATATACTGCCACTCATCCACAGAAATACTCACACACCTAGTCATTCACCCAAAGGCTCAATCACAGTGCTATTTACTCACCAATACAGTTATACACACAGCACCTCACATATTTATAGATACTAACACATAGTTACTCTCTTTAACAATCACGGACACAAGCATACATTCATCCATACAGCCAAACTCACAAACACTCACTCTCACATATACTCAGTTATATACTCCAACACTCACATATACTGCCTATCACATATGTAGTTACTCAGACATATACCACTGAGACATCCGTTCACTCACTGACACAGCCATACACACATTCACTCACCCATACAGCCCCTCACAGATGTACTTATGAACCCATACACCCAGCGAATCACCTACTCACATATCCATGCAGGGAGTTACACCTCCCACGCACCCACACAGATACTCAGGCACCCATACAGCTACTCAGACAACCAATCATTAACCCATATAGACACTCAGGTAGCTACTCACCAACCCATGCAGCCACTTACATACCAACTGACAGACTGATAAAGACATTCACACAGATTAGTCATTCACCCATGCATTAACTAAGACATGTTTAATCACTCACTTATACAGTCATGCACCCACTAAATCATCCATTCAGAAACCGATACACCCACTCATTCTTTAATACACCTTTGCTCCCTCTATATCACATTTTAAACTTTTTAGAAACACTCACACTCACTGGATGATGTCATCAGTGATGTCATTTGAGATGTAATACATGACGTCATCAGCAGTACATTGCCGGGGCACAAGTTATAGTTAGCTCAACTAACTATAACAGCCGAATTTCTCTGGTTTTGTATGAGTGAAATGTCCAACTAACTATAACGTCCCTGAAACCTGTGTTTTTATTGTATATATATATATATATATATATATATATATATATATATAAAAATATATATATATATATATATAAATTTATATATGAGCTAGTAGAGAGCCATTTGGAAAGCAACAAATCTGACACAGGCTTACAGAGATTACATGGCTCGTTTCCCTGTGGCAAGTGCAGAGCATGTGCCACGAGCAAACGAGTCACAACATACAAAATTTCGAACGAATTGAGACAGCGAAAGATAAATACATTTATGACATGTAGCACCCCATATGTGGTTTACTGCTTGGAATGCCCGTGCAGTTTAAGATATATCGGGAGCACCATAAATCCTGTGAAGATGAGAATTTTAGAACACCAAAGGGCGATAACTAGTAGAGACACTAACTATCCGGTTGCACGCCATTTTGCTAGTAAGCATAATAGTAATAGATCTCTGTTGCAATTTTTCTGTCTCGATCATGTCCCGAAGAACATCAGGGGAGGTGATAGAGAGAGGAGTCTGAGGAGACTGGAATCTCGCTATATTATAGACCTACAAACAAAACATCCGGGAAGTCTGAATAGCGGGGAGGAACTTGCTGTTCATTTGTGATGTGAATAGACATTGGTTGCCCACACTCTGTACAATTTTGCATGCGATGACTAAATTAAAATAGAGCTGGTCATACTGTATGAGGAATGATGCTGATAAGACCACTATAGAATGCCCATACAGGGCGACATGTTGACACCAGAAGACAAAGAATCATAAGCGGCAATATATGCTATGTGATAAATTGATCACGGTGATCATATGTATATAAACATGTTCCAAGAGGAAGCTCAAACTTTTAACGCAAGCCCATTCAGGGCGTTAATTTGTCATTTATAGAATGTGATTGAATCATACAACTTTATTGCGCCATTACCTAAAGTTTGAGATAGTTTCCTCCCATGAATTATGTGTTGGATCTATCATAATTGAAATGCATATGCTTATAAACTGGTGTTTTAATCAATAGCGCGAGCCCATATAGGGCGAAACTAAGTTCTAATCAACTTAATTGAAATTACGCGCTTAATCTGTTTATTAATTTGTGGTTCTGAATTAACTATGCTTTAATTATTGTATAATTTGACCAGAGTATCACATTACAAAGCAGGATATGTGATGAATAACATATTCCAAGATGGCGCTCGATATCGAGCAGAAGTCCTTTGTTAATTTCATGCATTCATTTTGAATTTAAGTTGCCATGACAACGGCGCTCGTCGACACTGACGAAGGCTGACGCCGAAACGCGTTTGTTGTTACTATCGAGTCTCGTTAATAAATCTTAAAGGTTTATACCTAACGCGAGTGCTGGTCCTAATTTACTGAAAAGTAAGGAGCTTGATATATATATATATATATATTCACTGAAAAAACCATAGGTTTCAGACATGTTATAGTTAGCGGAAATTTTACTGATAAAAAACCAATGAAATTCCCCCGTTATAGTTAGTGCAGGCAACTATAACTCACGCGACCGCAATCCTCTGCTGATGCTAATACTGTATTTAGACACTTATTTGCCCATGTCTTCTTCCATAAATTTTTAGCTATACATATATTAGAAATATTTTTTTTTCATAAAGACACATATGTCATCAGCAGAAGATTGCGGTCGCGTGAGTTATAGTTGCCTGCACTAACTATAACGGGGGAATTTCATTGGTTTTTTATCAGTAAAATTTCCGCTAACTATAACATGTCTGAAACCTATGGTTTTTTCAGTGAATTTGCAAGGTTTTTTAAATGCTAATTCCTAACTATAACGTGTGTGAAACCTATGGTTTTTTCAGTGAATTTGTACGTTTTTTTAAATGCTAAGTTACTTTACGCCATTCGTGGCGTGCACGCCCACTTAACGCAGTTCGTTCTGTGCGCGCACGGTGCGCTTCGCGCACCGTGCGCGCACGGTGAGCACGCGGTGCGCTTCGCGCACCACGCGCCCACTTTACGCAGTTAGTGCCGTACACGCAAGGTGGGCACGCAGTGCGCTACGCGCACCGCGTGCCCACGTTACGCACCGTGCGCACATGGAGGACATATTATGCGCTTCCTTGTGATAGGTAATCTGTTAAATTTAATTTGTAAGTGATGACAATAATATGCCATGCACAGAGAGTGTTTTTTTTTTTTATTAAAATTTTTAGCGTAAGCGCACCGTACGCGTACGGTAAGCGTAATCGGCGAAATTTTCAAAAAATAAAAATTTACCGTTTTTGGCCTTTGAGGACTCAACTAACATGGCTATGTGCATGGGCGCTGTCTAAACAGCCCCTTTATATGTTTTTTGCCTTTATTTACAGCCCCCCCCCTCAGAGTGCGAGAGAGAAAATGGCGGCCGCCGCTTCCTGGTTTCGACCAATTCGAATGTTTACTTAGATGTAACAGCCAATCAGAATCGCGCTCGCGCACGCCACCGTACGCGTACGGTAAGCTTACGGTAAGCGTACCGTAAGCTGGCTCAGATATATATATTGATTTAAAGGCTATTTTCTCAGAATCTACTGAACGGATTTACACCAAACCTACAAAAGGCACTTCCTTGACCTGAGGACTACCTCTCTGCCAAATTTCTAGTAATTCTGTTCAGCCGTTCGGGCTGTAGCCCTGTCTAAAGGTCCTATGGAAAAATGCATGGGAAAAACGCGTTTTGGGACCCCCCTTTTATCTCAGCCCCCGCTTGACGAATCCCCCCGAGACTTTCAGGGTAGGAGCGTAGCGTAGCGCCCCACCTATTTTGAGAAATTCGCGAGGATTCGTCGACCGGCGCCAAAGTTATTCAAAATAGAATGTTGCGGATTTCCTATGGAAAAGGGGTCCTAACTATAACTACCTACTGGCGACCGCCAGTAGGTAATATATATATATATATATATATATATATATATATATATTACCTACTGGCGATCGTCAGTAGGTAGCTATAGTTGGGACCTAGTTTACATAGGAAAAGCGTTTTTGTTTTGCCAATAACTCTGGTGCCGTTTGACAAATCTTCATGAAATATTCAACTTTTGCTATAGTAGGATCAGCTGGTGTGTTTTAGGGGGATCCGTCAAGCGGGGGGCCAAGAAAAAAGGGGGTTCCAAAACACATTTCCCCATGAATTTTCCCACAGGGATTTTGAACACGACTACAGCACAAACCACTGAACGCAATTACACCAAATTTGGCAGAAAGCTAGATGATGGTTCAGAACATGTGGTTTTTGTGATCTGGTGCAAATTTGTTCAGCAGTTGTAGAGATATTAAAGGGCAAAAAATATATAGATATATAAGGACACAGATCCTTATGGTGGACTTGCGTATCCATGCACTAAAAAAGGATTGTGATTGGCTGGCCGCAACCATACAGAAAAGTTTTGGCGGCCCTTTTGTTTGTTGCATGGGCTGTGGGATGGGAAAATGAGAGTGCAAAAACACATAAGGAGTCAGGATACAGGTATCTTGAACCAATAGGACACATAGAGGGGTCCTTTAGGAACCCCTCATGGGCAACAAATTGCCCAGCTTTTTTTTAGTCCCATCCGTGAATCCACGAATCAACCATCGAGACTCAGCGTAGTCCACTGAGTAAGTTCTTGGCTACAGAAAAAAGATCTGCGGATCCCAATTTTTTTATTTTTTTTTTAAAATAAAACACCCACTTGTGTTTGGGTGCATGTGGCAAAATCCCTGCTGTGCACGGCCAAAGACCAAGTGCAGTGCTGGTTATATTAATGTGCATACTAAAAAAACATAGAAAGTCACTGAAAAAAACAAAAGGTATAGGGACGTTATAGTTTGGTTCTGAATTTACTCAAAC
Organism: Triturus cristatus; assembly: GCF_964204655.1. Lineage (NCBI taxonomy): Eukaryota > Metazoa > Chordata > Amphibia > Caudata > Salamandridae > Triturus > Triturus cristatus. Next base: position 61,138,358 of record NC_140580.1, on the reverse strand, counting down.
AACACCATATAAATCCAGCAGTTATAGTTATATTTATAGTTAAACTTATCTGAAGAAACTATAACTTGTGCATTTAAGTAACTTAAGGCAACGAGTCATAGTTTCTTCACATAAGTTTAACTATACGTATAACTATAACTGCTGAATTTCTATGGTTTTGTGCGTTTTATCTACTATGAACAGAGTACACTCTATGCAATGCTTGTTAAAGAAGACACTATTTGCTCAATATAACCAAGGGCTGAAGGTGCTGCAGATCATACTACTTGTAGGTATTTATACTGTGGTGAAATCTTTAGAGATAACCTATCTTCTGAAGCAAAAGAAGCATGTGTACATAGATTAGTATCTGGACCGCACAGTTTTATGTTATGTAGAAATTGTCATGCTGAGGCAATTTTGTCTAATAACTCAAGGCTGCTTACAATTCTTAGTATCTAGTAAGTAGAATCTTTGCCCTGCTGGAAAAGTTTTTTGCAGAACCAAAAAACGTGTGTGAAACATACTGGACACAAGTCATCAACTGTCATCTGCACACAGAGCTTCTCTTCAATACAAAGATTTATAATGTGTTAAATACCTCTACATACCTTTGATGGCTATTTGGTGTAGGGCTCCATAATTATTTTCCACATAAGCTATCCACGCCAAAGTTTAGTGCTTTTTTCCCCCACATAAATGTGCCCAAGGTTTGTGGATTCCTCTGGAAGGGATCAAGAAAATAGGCAAAATATATATATACATTTTAAGTTTTTGGGAAAAAAAGAAAAAAGTGCTCTTGATAAAAGTGTGTTTTATTTCCTAAAAAGAGCATCAACAACAGCTCAGTCAGCACCTAGGGAACCTAGCAAACTTGCCCATTTTTGAAATCGCGACACCTGGGGAATGAAGTGTGGGGTGGCTTGTGTGACTCTTACCAGATTTTGTACTCAGAATCCCTTGCAAACCTCAAGCTTAGACTGTTGTTAAGCTCTTCATACTACAGTCATTCTGATACAAATGTAAACAATTATGTACAATAAAATATCATGTCGTCAAATATCAATTATTGTGTGTATGCACTGATTCTCTCTCTCATGGGTGCACACTTGAGCCTAAGTCAAGTTGGGTGCATTGAGAGCCAATTCTCCTTTTGTTCAAAACGGCAGTCTGAATAAAAAACAAACTACAAGACAATGAGGAGGTGTATAACAACTTTGATAGAAGTAAAGAAGAAAATGGTAGCAGACAACCAAGTACAAAAGTCTAGATAAAATAATGTTATTGAGTAACCTTGATGAGTTCTTCCTATCTACTGCCACATGTGACTTAATAAAATTAGGTGATGCTTTGATTATGAGGAGACAAATCAGTTTTGCCTAAAGGACTACCAAGAGAGACTAATCCTTTGCATGGGAAAGGCCGTGGCTCTGCTAAGTTAACTGTTGCGAAACTGTGCAGAGTGCTTCAAGAACATCAGGTGAAGGATACATAAAATGTGAACTGAAACACAAGACCAAGCTGGTAAGTTAGTACAGAGAATTGGTCTAACAATCATGAATGGGATCTGGATAAATCTATTGAGGAAATAGCCTGAAGGCAGGGCTAAACACCACAATGTGATTAACATGGATACACTTATGTAGGAAGACAAATTAGGATGTAGAAAACTAAGGATAACAATTTAATCCTATTTAATGAAGCTTGTAGATGTGGATTTCTTCTCACTCAAATGGTTGAAAATTTAAAAATAGTGGTGGTTTCTTAATTGTTGCTAAACTGTTGCTATCAAAATGTGCATTGCATGAGATATTAGCATTTGTTTCTACAGTTAATTGTTTCACTGTAAACATTATTTTTTAAGGAAAGCGACAGTTGACATTTTGCGGATAAAAGGGAAGATGAACAATTACACAGAAGTGATCTATTTACTGTTGTTGGGATTTCCCATTGGTGCTGAGCTTCGGATGCTTTTCTTTTTTGTATTCCTGTCCATCTTCATTCTCACGCTGACAGCCAACATTTCCATCATCACCCTTGTAAAGATAGATCAACATCTTCAGACACCAATGTACTTGCTTCTCTCCCACCTGTCCTTCCTGGAGATTTTTTACACCTCGACCATTGTACCAAAGTTGTTGTTTAATTTACTCCAATACAACAGCATCTCTTTACCTGGCTGCATAGCTCAGGCATGCTTCTACATTTATTTGGGTTCTACTGAGTTCTATCTTCTGGGGGTGATGTCTGTTGATCGCTACATTGCCATTTGTAACCCACTGCGCTACGCCACAATCATGAATGGGACAGTTTGTCTTCAGGCTGCTGCTACCTGTTGGTTTGTTGGTTTCTTGTCTACGTTTCCTGGAGCAATTATTGTATGTAAGACCCACTTTTGTGGTCCATTTGTAATAAATCATTTTTTCTGTGATTTATCCCCATTGTTGAAACTCTCATGCAGTAACAACCACATGTTGGAGAGAGTAGTCTTCATCTTGGCTTGCTTCATAGTTCTACCTTCCTTACTATTGACCATATTTTCCTATGTCTTTATTGTCCTCACTATCCTGAGGATCCCATCACAGAAAGAGAGGCAGAAAGCCTTCTCCACCTGTTCTTCTCACTTTACTGTAGTACTGATATTGTATGGTACAGTGATCTTCCTATACGTAAGGCCAACTCGTGCATACCCTGTAGAGATCAACAAGTTCATTGGTGTCTTCAATACTGTAGTCACTCCACTTCTAAATCCGTTAATTTATTGCCTACGGAATAAAGAAGTGAAATCAGTGATGAGGAATCAATTTAGAAAGAATGCGTTAAGAACCCAAATACCTCTTTGAATTCAATGCTTTCTAATGCTCCTATGGGTTGGGAAGCCCATCAATTGACAAGCAATCCTTCCCCTGCTCAAAAATCACACTATTGTCATAATTATTTTTCTAATGTGCTGAATTGAATTAGAAAGTGCTCAATAGTAGTCTTTCATTGGAGTTTCTTCTACGATTAAAACTCCAAAATCCAGTTTAAGGCTAGTGGCAGTTGTCTAGATAGACACAGGGTACTTTGTAACATGTTTGTTGATACTACAAAATCGCAATACGTGTTTATGATTCATGTATGATGGGTTGAACCAGAAAGCTAAAATTTCAAATGTTATTTTCAGTTGGTCTCTTTTCTACACCACATATTATAGTTGCTTAGTACTTGTACATGGATGGCATTAACATGTGAAATGTAATGAGATCCCTATACACTGTTGCTTGTAATAGCTTAGAGTGTAGGAGTTCAGTTAGATAGTCTGATATCAAAAGTTGTTGGTATACTTCCTGAGTGGGCAACAAAGGGTGACATTAAACTGAATTCTGCAAGCATTAGAGACTGTGAGTTAATCCCTGTGAGAGGCCAAGTTATTATGGAAAGTGGTGTATGCAGAACTGACCATACCATATCCTTGGATTTTAGGGAAGACTCTTCCTTTCAGGGCTACCCCTCCAACCTAATATAGAGATGGGGCATTGTGGCTGTAACTCCAGACCTGTCCTGACTGAAATACACCCCTAAATCCTGCTGTTGAAGTGGCAACCTGGTGGGTGGGAGTAGGCAAGCCATTACTCTTTAATCCAGAAGCAGGCAAAGCCACAACTCTTCCTTTGCTTGGACAGGGATTGCTTGGGCATTTGGTGAGTGGATGTAAAAATCTCCTATATTTCCTGAGTATAGGGAACTGCTCAGGAGTGTTGCTTCCGCAGCTACTCCCATGTGAGAACCCATGTCTTTATTCACCTCAAGGTGAACCAAGACGTTTGTGTAAAAGAGTGAACGCTTGACAGTAGCTCTTCCGTGGGGAAAACTGCATGCTCTAGGATGCACTTGCACCCTAGAATTTAAATCATACAATTATTTTGCCTCCTAACCTGGCTTTTATTGTGTGAGACAAAGACCATGTATCACACTGTTCATTCCAGTTTTTAAAACAGAGGTCTAAGAGCATATACTGTAAAGATGCATGCCACCACACACAGAAGTTTATTCATTGAAATGTTGTTGGATGCATAAACTTGAAGTAGCTTTATATGTACACATAAAAATGAACAGTTGCATTTTATGGATAGTCACCTGTAATTAAATGACTGTGGTATTCTTATGAAAGAAATCATCCCGGCGCAATATAAAAGGTGGGCTCGCCTACACCAGTTGCCCTCCTGTTTTACAGTTTACATATATATTTAACATAAAATAGAATTGTGTGATTATAATATCGGAAAATAAACAAAAGCACAATCTTGTCTCTTCTTTCTATTGTCATGTTTTGTAAAAAAATTTTTTACATATTTTTCATATAATATGACATACTAGATGCATTGTGTATTCTTTGACGTCAGGAGATGGGTTTAATGGAAAACCCTTTTTCATGGTTGAAAAAGTCACACTAATACAATTCCGTTACATTTGTACATAATATTGATTCATATAATACACTAACATCACATTTACTGAAAAAAAATCAAAAAAATATTGGCTTAATTTGCACCTCTCTCGGGTATTACATGCTGTTTCTTTACTTATTCCCATATAAGCATACAGAGGATCATAGAGTAACATTACCATAAATGGTGCTCGCCAAACCTTATTTCATAAATCTTATTGTTCCATAGTAACACCACATCCAAGTGCCTGGTCAATGACATGCTTTTTATTTTTTTTAATACATTTTATTGAAATTGTATATTTCATCAAAATTACATTGTTGCACATTTGTATCACATCGTAATATAATCGTTGAGGGTTGTATTACATGCGCATAAGTAGTGTACTTCTGTATCAGCAACACGAACAGGAACTAAAAAGAAACAACTACCACCTAACATTTACATTAATCACACTTTTACATACTTATTTGCACATTTACAAGTTCATATGTCTGTGATGTTTCTGGGGCTGCATGACTGCCTTCCTCAATAATTCACACCTCAGCACTATTTGTACAGTTTGATCCATTTGACCTATGAATGACTCAATCCACCCACCCACATGTGTATCCATGCAGCCCTGTGGCCTTGTCTGTCGTTACTAATCCCGCTATTCACTCCCCCTTGTGCCCAACCAGGTTGTAAATGGTTCCCATATATCCTTTGGACGGAACCTGCTGGGCATTAGCTCCCAATAGTGGGACAATTGGTCTTTGCAGTAGGTAGCGTTGGGCACCCTTTCCACAACGGTGGCGAGCGTCTGTTTTTTCCAATGTATCGCCACTTGCCTCTTAGCCAGGAGCAGCAAAATGGCTATTAGTTTTCTCTTTCCTTTAGGCGCATCGAGAACATAACCCAACGGTGCAATCAATGGAGAACCCACTATGGAATAATTCGTCATTTGCCCAATATGCTTAAAGACTGCTGCCCAAAAAGTCGCTATCGGTCTGCACTCCCATGCCAAGTGGATAAAGGTGGCTCTTTGAGAGCCGCATCTCCAACAGCATGTGTCTGGGTGCAGCCCCATTCGTTGTAACTGCATTGGTGTACGGTATAAATGATGTAAATAGTTAAAGTGAATCGACCAAAGTCTGTAATTTGGCGATAAATGTTTTAGTTGGGTACAACAGAAGGTCCTTTGCTTATCTGTTATGATAATGTCTTCATCCTCCTGCCATTCTGTTGTTGAGTGGGCTACAGTTATAGGGGACTCTCGTTGAGTAATGCTGTAAAGGCGCGTGATTAGTTTATGGGCTGATGGCACCGAGATAATATTTTACAGTGCCGGAAGCATAGGGGGGATTTGCGGAAAGTCATCTTATCTGGCCCTGCAAGCTGCTCTGATATGATAGTAGAACAGTGTGTCCAGTGGTGTGGGCGGTGTCTCCTTGCACATCTGTTGTATTGTAATAAATGTGCTCTCCGGGAATAGATCTTTGCCTGTCAGGAGCGCATGGGAATGCCGCCCTCTGTTTTGTGGCAGTGTCCAGCAGAGGTGCAATCAGTGGGTTTCCGCCTATCGGCATGGATGGCGCAAATAGAACTTTTTGGTGTGCTCTCTTTGCTAACCCTTACCATGCCCATCTGAATGTTTCAACAGTGTCTATCTCCATATGAGGGCTTATATTGGTGATAGAGTGCTGGATTTAGTGGGACGGGAGCCACTTTGTCCAGTTAAATAGCCACATGAGGCTGGTATGGTGTGGGATGCTGCCATTAATGGGGGAATTGCGCTTGTGCGCAGTATGCATACAGTTCGAAGTCTGGGGCCCCTAAGTCTCCTTGTGTAAAGGGCAAAGTTAGGATATTCCAGGGTATGCGGGGTTGTTTACCAGCCCATATCAGGTCCAATACGCTAGATCGTAATCTTTTAAAACAATGAGTGTTTAGGGGCATTGGTATATTTACGAAGAGGTACAACAACTTTGGAAGTATTATCATCTTTGTGACGGCTATACGACCCGCTAGGGACAATGGTAAACTCCTCCATCTTTGCACCTTGCCCTCCAACCAGTCTATGGCCCTCCCATAGATGGCCAACCACAATTCCTGTAGATCTCTGCTTATCCATATACCCAGATATCTGACCGGGCCATCATCCTAAGGTATTGGGAATTCTGTATCAAAGGGAGTCGTGCTTTATGTCAGGGGCAGTATCGTTGATTTGGTCCAATTTATCTGGATACCCGTTAGGCCTCCATAGCATACCAGTTCCCTCATCACTAGTGCGAAATGTTTTTCAGGATTTACTTGATATATTGTCATGTCATCTGCATACATAGATATAATTAGTCCTCTAGAGGTGAACCCAATACTACGCTGTGCATGATGTTGCCGAAGGCGGGCTGCCAGGGGTTCCATATCAATCGCAAAAAGAAGTGGCGAGAGCGGGCAGCCTTGTCTCGTTCCTCTCGTTATGCTAATGGGGTCTGAGATTTGGCCATTCACCCTACCTCTCGCTGTAGGAGCGGTGCATAATAGTTGGATTTGCTTCAGGAAAATGGGACTTAGTCCCATTCGCGCCAGTATTGTGAAAAGAAATTTCCACTCAAGGGAATCAAACACCTTTGTGGCGTCTAGAAGGGCTGCTATGGCCTGCACATGTGGAGCCAGGTGCAGAAGAGCAAATATGGTTCGCAGATTATGTGCCGTCGAGCGGCCTGGTATGAATCCCCACTGATCAGGGAGTGCTATGAGCAGAAGAAGGGGCTGTAATCTATTTGCCAATAGTTTTGCATAAATCTTGGCATCTAGATTTATCAAGGATAAAGGGCGGTACGAGTCTGGATGGGTTGGATCTTTATCTGGTTTAAGCAGAGTAATTATTGTGGCCTCTCGCATGGTCTGTGGTAACAGTCCAGTATCTTGGGACTCCTGATAAACCTGCAAGAGTCTTGGAGCAAGAATATCTACATACACTTTGTAAAAGGCTGCCGTCAGGCCATCTACAGCTGGGCTTTGTCTGCCGGCATGCTGTTAATTACAATCCTCTTGGCGTACGTAGGATGCCTGCTAATGTTTTCCCCGGACGATCTCCCTCCCCAAATCTACGTGCTTGTGTGTATTTATGCAAAAATTTAGCTTCCTTTTTTCCCTCTTCCGGAAATGCTGTTAGTTTGCTTCTAATGTGAGCTAATGTGGTAGAAGAAGGTGTGGTGTAATATTTACACTTTAATTCTTTAATCTCCCTTTCCAGTCCTGTAATAGTATTACGTATGTCGCGAAGTACTCCTGTTTTCAATGCTGTGCATTCACCACGGGTTACCACTTTAAAGGCCTCCCAGAGCGTCCCCAGTGAAGCTACCGTTCCTTCATTCATTTCAAAATTGTCCATAATTTTATGTCGGATTTCCTCTCTAAATACCTGGTCTAGTAAGGCACCTGATGGGAATCTCCAGCTAAAGGGCTGTATATAAGACTTAGGTATGTTTAGCGCGAGTTGCACGGGTGCATGATCCGAAAATGTACGTGGATGGTGTACTGTGCTGGCAACCTAAGCATGTAGATCTTTTGAGGTGAGCCAATAATCTAGTCTGGACCATGCGCTGCGATGGTGGGTTATGCAAGTCCCCTCCCTGCTATTCGTGTGTAACGCTCTCCAGGAATCTTTAGCATAGAGGTGGCATGTGGATGGTGCGTTCTAGAAGCACCTATTTTGTCAGCGTCTATGGATAGGACCACGTTGAAGTCTCCTCCCCATAATATTGCTGCGTCCCCCAGTGTTTGGATCTGCCTCCAGATTTGCTGAAAAATTCAGGGCAGTCAGAATTGGGACCATAGGTACTAACTATAACTATCAGGCTGTTGAATAGTTCTCCCTTTACCAGGATGTATCTCCCTTCCTTATCTGTTATTGTTTGATGTGTCTGCCAAAGTAAGCCTCTATGAATTAACACCGCCACCCCACGAGAGTAACTTGAGTATCCAGAGCTGAATATCTCCCCCATCTATTGTTTTTCAATGTTACGGCTGATGTGCTTGTCAGATGCGTTTCTTGTAGTAGACAAATATCCACTACATGCCTGGTCAGGTAGTTGTGTACTAATCTAGTTTTTCTATGGTCATTCAACCCTCGTATATTCCAGGTATGGCATTTAAGGGATGTCACAGCATTACTACATATTGTGGAGGACTTCAAATGAGGTTTTCAGCCATGCATCAGGTCTGTGAGGTGCGTATCTGTGGTGCATCCTGTATCCTGTACTGTGGGCCACTATTTGTCGATATTTGTAAGCATGTGTGTGAGTGCGATTTCCATCTCCGTATGCATCTTCCAAATGTAGGTGTCGGTGGAAACAAATGACAATTAACTCTCTTCCCCCTCCCTCCACCCACACCAACCCCCCAATCAGGTTGTGTTTCCCCCTGTTATCTTTCCAACAACTTTAACAGATCTCCCAAACAGCGGGAGTATTTGGGAATTATCCCTCGGGGATGCGTGGGGCTGTCGGCGAACACCCCAGCCTTTTTCCGCAGGGTGGCCGAGCTCTCAGTGTTCGACTTGGGGTCATTGACCACAGTTGGCTTCATAGGTCAACAATGATATAACAGCCTAACTTACTTCCCCTGCGTGCCAATCCACAGCCCAACTGTTGTCTCTACATTGACTGACCCCTATACAGTACGCTGGTGCAAGATATAAAAGTAAGCAGCTGCACACTGATCTGCGTGAGCATGAGCTCATGACGAATGTCCTGAAATCAGTCATTGTCACTGAGGTTGTTTCCTTTATGATCATCCGTTTCCGTGGTCCACTGTTTCTGGTCTTTCGCCATCTGTTTAGCATAGTTCAAAGCTGCTTTCGCGTCCGTGAAGAAGGTGGGATGACCACGACCCTGGATTTTTAGCTTGGCGGGATAGATCAGAGCATATTTGGTACCAAGCTGTTGGAGGATTTTTTTGGCCGGGAGGAATTCCCTTCGTGCAGCCTGCACTAGTATTGTAAAGTCTTATATTGTAAAGTCTGGATAGAGCGACACTCCATTGCCTTGATATTTAAGGGAGCCTCGTTCTCTGGCTAATCGTAAAAACGTGTCACAATCGCGATAATTTAGTACCCGGGCCAAGATAGGTCTTGCCGGTGCACCTGGTGGAGGCCTGGGGCCCAGGGTACGATGTGCATGTTCGATTAAAAACATTTGGTATAGCTCAGATCCAAACAACTCTTTCAGCATATTTCCTACATATTTCTCCATATTTGGTATGTCTGTTGATTCAGGAATTCCTTTGATGCGTACATTGTTCCTGCGCGATCTGGCTTCCAAATCTTTGTTCTTGATTTTTATGACGTTCAGTATAGCGTCCATTTGTAGCAATTTGTCACATGCCTCCGTTTGGCCATACTCTGCTTCCGAGACGCTCCTCTCAAGGGTGTCTAGATGGTTGTCCTGCTTGTCTACCTTCTGCGTTAGTCTGTCCATGCGATCAGCTTGAGTGTCTATTTTTGAACCAATCTCTTGGAGACTATTTTTAAGATCTTTAAACATGGCACGGATGTCTTCATCTGGTTCTGGGCCAGCAGCTACATCTTCTGCATTGTCCTGCGCGATGGTGTCCTCTTCGGTTTGTTTGCTCAGTTTTTTATCAAAATTAATCCGAGGTTGTCGAGCATCTGGTTTCCCCATCGTTTCTCTAGGGAGGAGCGGCTTTTCTTGGAGATCTTCCACTAGCCTCCCCACTCGCCGTCTGCTCCTTGCGCCAGTGGTATCCACGATAGGTGCTGATACTGGTCTGGCTCCTGTGCTTCCTGCAATTGCGACGTCCTGTTAAGTGGTACTTGACCTATCTCCTGTCCTTCATTTATGATGGGTCCATCACTACACCAGATGTTTCCAACGTTTCCTGCACCTGCTTGACTAGGTTGTAACCATTTTCTTGCCCTTCGTGCCCTTACACACCTTCCTTCCCTCTTCAGCTCCTGCTGTTCCCTTCTTCTGCTGTACGGCGCGCTTCAGTTTGTCTTTGGATGTTGGGTGCTGTAACGTAGGTCTTGTAAGCTCGGTGGCCACCAGTTATGTCGGCTCTCCGGTTCCAGCCACACTGCCTAACTCGGATTAACGCAATGCTGTTACCTGTGGGGGCCGATGCGTGGTTTCGCAGGTATGTTCACTGTCCTTTATCCAATATGCCACCGCCTCCTGCGCTACCCTTCGCTCCTGCAAAATGGCGGCACGTCTGCCACCGAGCCCCTCCCAGCCATTTACCGCCTCCCCGGGTTCTGGCGGTAGCCCAGCCACGATCAGTCCAATCCCTTCCTGCGCCTTGTTCCCTCACTTCCCTACTTGTACGTCGGAGGTTTTGTCTCCTGGAGTACTCCGCCTCTGGAGCGCAGCCCAGCTCTTTATCGTACAGTATGAATCTCCGCCCCTGCCGGCTTCAAAGGTTCCCTTGGGCCGGGGTTCTGATATGTATCCCAGCGGTTAGTGGATTTAGCGATGTTGGGCAGCCCCCTCCCAGATTTACATTCCTCCCGTTATGACAGTGAGTCGGTTTCTGCGGCCGCCCCTGTGCCCATAGGTAGTGCACTCACCACTGTTTTCTGGGAGAATGACAGGCAGTCCGTTACAGAGAATCAGGCAGGCCGGTCACATTGTTGCGTGAGGCCTCGCCGCCTCCGTGGGCTCGGCGTCTATGCGAGTTCCCGGCTTCTATTGCACAGCCTCGTGACTAGGCCGCATCCGGGCCTGGAGCGCGCCTTGGTCTGCAACGCCGCAGCAGAAGTGCACAGGGCATATTTACACCATCTTTCTTGTGCTGTGCGGTTCTGTACCGATTCTTCAGTGGTGTTGGCCAATTTCCCCCAACACTCGTGCGGATAAATTACGGATTTTAGACTCGGCCGGCAGAGCCGCTTCACAATGCGGCCATCTCGCTGCACAGCGTAGCCACGCCCCTCTGGTCAATAATATGCTTAATACAAAGTATCATAATTTAACAACTATTCATGATAGTGCTACATCATCACCGCTTAATATATTCTTTTAACTTTGAACAGATCTGCATAGTGCCAGATAGTGCATATTTGATAATCAAAAGTTTTCATTAAGAGATAATTCATATCGTCACATTTTTTATTATCACTGGACCCAATAAGAAATATCCACTGATCATAATGTAGCATCAGTCTACACTTTTATTATAGCCTGATAGCCCGCTGCTGCCGAGGGCTATACCTGTTATTAAAAATCCTGAACCTGAGTTATAGGCCCAGGCAAGGGCCTATAATGAGGGTGAGGGCCTATAACAATATGTGTAGCCCAAGGCAGAAGGGCTATAAGGCTATTAGAACATTCCACCCACTGAGGGTAGAATCTAAATTAACAAGCATTTGCATTGCAATAGAACTCGCATTTAGACGAGACCTATTGCATTGCAAACGGGAGTGTGGGGGGCAGGGGGCGCGAAGGCACAAACAACGGGAGTGCGGGTGAGAAGGCATGGACTGCATGAAGGAGGAGAAGGCATGGGAAGAAAATAGTGCTCACAATCTAAATAACACATACCGTGCAACACTTGAAGTAAAGGGGCCAGGGACCATGGAAGGATACAAATGACGACATGGCCATCATAAGGAAGGACTAACAAGCATATAAACCAATCAGAAGGCAGCATTTAGAAAGGACAAAGATAGAAGCCAATGAAAAAGATGGGCGGGGGAGTGGGCGGGAATTCAGATTATTTGCTGCTTTATCTTTTCTGCATCACACAAACATGCATAAACTATATTCCAGTGAATAGAGTTATATGCTCCCTCACTTTTTCAATCAAAATCCCAAAGGAAATACCCTATTAAATATATGACTCTCCCCTAGTACATTAATTCCGGACCCAAAAATATTTAAGGTCTGACACATCAATATTTATATACATTTTCTGAAGAAGCTCAATGCCTTTCTATCCCCTAGAAACTTGCCTCACTGCTCAGAGAGGGACGGAGAGTGCACCCCCATGTGAACACAAGCCCATAGATTGCAACTATTGTATCTCGGCTTGGACGCTGCATCTAACAAGATTGGGCCTGCCAAGCAGGCCTGCCATGCTTCCCCTTCCCACAGCTTGTGAAACCATCGCTGTGTTCCTGTGTCAGGAGAGATGCCGCTAAAAGTGCCAGCCAGTAGAACGCTCCCAGACTCTGGTTGAGCGCACAGGACCTCGCATGAAAGGCAGAGCTAGATGCATAGACTTTGCTCTACAGCAGGAACAGTGATTCATTCCTCAATGATCACTTTAAATTGGGCTTGAACTATTGAATTGAGCTACGTCGAGTGAGCAGAGACCTACCAGTTTTATTAACATTTTGTTCAACAGGACTTTGCATGAAAGACAGAGCTAGATGCATAGATTTTGCTTTACAGCGGGAATAGTAATTAATTCCTAAGCGATCACTTTAATTTGGGCACAAACTATTGAATTGAGCTACGTCGAGTGAATAGAGAGCTACCAGTTTTACTAACATTTTGCTCTGGGTTTGCATCACAAAGTAACACAAAACTGCACAAAATATTTTTTTATTAATTTACTTTCCAGTGCAAAGCATGTTTTGCGCTGGAAAGTATATTGAAAGTAAAAAGAACACACAGTGCAAAGCATTGCTTTGCGGTACTTAGTGGGAGTTCCATGGGTGGTACATGGGCGTTCCCATAGATTTAGATTTTGATGCAAAATCCTATCTATTAATAATAGTAGACAAGGTTTTGCATAAAAAATTAACAACACTTGAACCCTTCCAATACAAAACCTATGCTAGTCTCACGCACACACTCTTGCACTGTAGCACAAAGGTTTGCGCATGACACTGGGCAGCAAAGTTCTATGCTGGCACTAGGGAGAGGGAAGGAGAGTGCCATACCTCTGTAGATATGGTGCTCTCCTGCTATCTCTCAGTCACGCAAGACAGTGCAGCATTTTTTGCTGCAGCGCTGCGTTGGGTGACACTTTGGTAAATCTAGCCCCTAGAGGGCAGCACTTGTGCATATTCTGTGCCTATGACTACACTGGATTAGAATATCTATAGACACAATAACTTCTAGGACACAGGGCCATGGCCACGGGGGCCTAGCGGGGCTGGGTCCCCCTAAATTATGTTTGCCCCCCATTAAAAATTAGCCCAGTTCATTAGACTGCGAGTCCTCTTTCTCTCAGTCGCCTTCTTCATGAACAAGCCAGGACGTGTGATTATCGAGCCAGCCTCACGTCCTGTGCCTCTGACAGGGCCAGAATGGGGGAGCGGAATGGCAACACCCTTGTTCTCTGACCTGGAAATACATTGCGCAGGTCATACTGGCTGGTCCACGCCCATCCCCTCATGCTGCCACATGCTTGCCTGCACTGCCCATGTTACTGGTCCCCGGGCCATGTCATGGGGTGCCGTTGTCACCCTCAGGGGCATGATCTATTCCTCTTCTTTATTCTCTGCACCTTGTCTGGGCGATCACTAGAACACTTCTCCTCCTGGCACGTGGGATCGGGGAATTTCAGGCCAGCCTGCTGGGAGATGAGAAGGCATTTGCTGAAAGTCTGCGGCACTGCCCCACTACTTCAATATAGCCTGAGGACTTTGACTATGGTGAGGCAGGAGGAAATTGAACAATATTTTGAATACATCAATCTCCCGCAGCTATCAAATAGCCAGATAGAGGAGATTCAAGCTGATATTTCTCCAGCTGAAATTCAGCTAACCGTTGACTCTATGTCAGGATGAGAAGCGTGTGGCAATGATGGGCTACCAATAGAATTTCATAAGGTGTTTGCCAAAGAATTAACACCCTTCTTGGTAGAGCTTTTTAATTATGTAAAAATGGAGGGGCTGGTTCGGCAGCCTTTAAGGAGTTCATCATCGTCAGCTTTGTGAAGAAGGGTAAGAATCCCAGAGAGATTAACTCATATAAACCAATAAGCTTACTTAATTCAGATTACAAAATGTTAATGAATATCTGGGCACAGTGCTTTTTTCTTCTTGCACAAAAAGTGACCGATACAGATCAGACAGGGTTAATCGCATGAAGGGTGATGTCCACCAATACAGGGTTTTTAGTACATGCGTTCGATTTTTATAGCTGCAATCAAACTCCAGATCTCATTATGATGGTCGACACCGAAAAAGCGTTTGAACTAGGGAATAGGGATGCCCATTTTAAGGTCTGGGTAGGTGTGGGATTCCCTCCCAGGTTATAAAAATGCTTAATAATATCTATCAAGCGGCTCAGGCAATTATTAATTCCAATTTAGCTGGAATGGTTCATGTTAACAAGGGGACGCTGCAAGGGTGGGATCACTGACAGAATATCGAGTAGCAAAATATCGATCTGCCAAAATATCGACAAAAAAATATAGAATGACAGAATATCGACTTCCTATCTACAAACAGGTAAGTACAAAACTATAGAATCCAAAATATCGTTGAAAATAATATAGTTTGTTAAAATATCAAATTTTTAAATGTCTTAAAAGTAATGTAAAATAATGAAATAATAAATATAATTAAGTAAAACATACTTAAAAATACTTAAATAACCTTAAAATTAATAAATAATTAACGTAAATAAAAAATAAAAATATTTTATTTTATTTTTGAATACAGATATATGTTAACTTAATATTATTAAACAATATTCTATATTTTTAGTGTTGGATAGCGGGAGGGTAAAATTTACTATTTCCACTCCAGTGAGTGCAACAGTAGGGAAAGCGTTGGATAGCGGGAGGGTAAAAATCACTATTCCCACTCAAGTGAGTGCAAGAGTAAGGAAAGCGTTGGATAGCGGGAGGGTAAAAATTACTTTTCCCACTTCAGTGAGTGCAACAGTAGGGAAGGTGTTGGATAGCGGGTAGGTAAAAATTACTATTCCCACTCCAGTGAGTGCAACAGTAGGGAAAGTGTTGGATAGCATAGGAGTAAAAATTACTATTCCCACTCCAGTGAGTGCAACAGTAGGGAAAGCGTTTGATAGTGTAGGGGTAAAAATTACTATTCCCACTCCAGAAAGTATAACACTAGGAAAGCGTTGGATAGTGTAGGGGTAAAACTTACTATTCCCACTCCAGTGAGTGCAACAGTAGGGAAAGCGTTGGATAGCGTAGGGGTACAAATTACTATTCCCACTCCAGTGAGTGCAACAGTAGGGAAAGCATTGGATAGCGTAGGGGTAAAAATTACTATTCCCACTCCAGAGAGTGCAACAGTTGGGAAAGCGTTGGATAGCTTAGGGGTAACAATTACTATTCCCACTCCAGTGAGTGCAACAGTAGGGAAAGTGTTGGATAGCGTAGGGGTAAAAATTACTATTCCCACTCCAGAGAGTGCAACAGTAGGGAAAGTGTTGGATAGCGAGAGGGTAAAAATTACTATTCCCCCTCCAGTGAGTGAAACAGTAGGGAAAGTAATGATTTAATCATTAAATATATATAAATTAATTATCAATACGAATAAAAATTTATCAAAAATTCATTACCAATTACAAATTATGTAATAATTATTTAATTATAAATACCAACAAATAGTAATTATTAAAATGTATTACCCCACAAAGTATTTTTCAATAGCAAAAATATTCAGTAATACAAAATGTTTACCAATTGATAATTAATTAACAGTATAAATATTTTCAATAGTTACTTAATTACAATTAAATTACTTCCCTCCCTATTCCCCTATAATCCCACAACCTGCTCTGAATAATACATTAATACAATTCATATAATTCTCAATTAATAATAATTAATTACCAATTAATAAAAATTAATTACCAATTAATAATTAAGTAACAATACATTATTTATCAATAGCAATAAATAAAATGAAATAATCACTTAATTACAATTAAATTACTTCCCTCCCTATTCCCCTATAAACCCACAACTAGCTACAGAACTAAAACGCAAAATTAAATAATAATTAATAATTCCTAAAAATGTATATTTAATTTTCTATAATTAAATTGCATCCCACCCTATAAACCCACAAACCGCCACGGAATTAAATTACGCAAAAATTAAACAACATAAAATTTATTACTTTAAAAAAATAAAAACAGACATTACAAAAATAATACATACTTTTAACGCATATACTAACACTTAAAAAACTATGAAAAAATGTGATATTTTTAACAACTATATTATGACTGTCGATAGTATTAACTTCAATATTATGACAATCGATATGTCTTACCTGGATTTCGATATTCTGCACCACTATATTTTGGTAATTCGATATTCTGTCCACTCTATATAAAAAACTCGATATTCTGTCCAGTCGATATTTTTTTTTTTTTATATTGTGACTAGTTACCGCAATGGTGCCCACTTTCCCCTGAGCTTTTTACCTTTTTTATTGAAGGTTTAGCCACTAGAATTGGCAATAATAAGGAGATTAAAGCACCAATATCAGGTATGGCTAAATTGAAGCTGTTTGCTGACGATATCATTCTTTATCTTAGCCCGGATAGACAGAATATCGATTTTATTATTAGCCGAATTTACACCATTTGAATCAATTGGTGCTCCAACTTGACATTAGTCGGGGGGCTTGAACTTCCTCAAATCCGCACATATTATGAAGCAGTCTTATTAGATCTAACAGCCTGTTTACTTGACCGCAAGGGCTCTGTTAAGGATTTCTTTTTAGATAAGATGGTGCAAGAAGCAGGTTCACAGGTTCCGGTATTCCTGAAAACAGCTAAAGTCCCTAAAAAAATGAGGGATAAGACCCTGCAGTAGTACACCTACAGACTCCTGAATTTTGTTTTTGAAACAGGCATGCTCCATAGGATCTTATTTTTTAGAATTAACCGAATGCAAGAGCTTGGGTCTTCAAATACAAGTCAGCCATCTAAGGTCCTGGACCAATTGAGGAGTTAAAGAGTTAGGGCACTTTGTAGTGTCTGGCAGAGGCATTACCTGGCAAGAAGTCTCAGCGAGGGGTGGCACCCTGAGTAAGCCTCTCTTTTTTTAATATATGCAGATCTTCCAGCTATTAAAAAAGTACAGTCTTTTAACTGGCCTGGCCCAACTCCACTTGTGATTGCTTTATTAAGAGCAAAGCTGAGAGGGCTGGGCAACTGGTATTGCTGTATACTGTCTCAAGGGGAACCCATCATGGTTAATAACCATTTAGAAAAAGTGTCACTTGAGACCCAATGTAGGTTCTCAAATCAAGATTGGCAAGCCACCTCAGGACAAGGCAGCAAAGCCCTAAGAGCTGCTAATTTTAACAGATTGGCTTTTCTGTCACATTGGATGGCTCCCCACAACATTTGCCCAGAATTTGAGAACAAATGTTTTTGCTGCCAGTTGTCAGGTGAGGGAGATTGGCTCCATACTTTTTTTTACCTTCCCCAAGTTAGGACAGTTCTTAGAGAAGTTCTTCTTGGCGTTAAGCTGGGGAGTACAGAAAAGTTTGGATCCTGACGCTGAGATTGCACTTTTTGGCAAGCCAGAGACAAAACCTCGGAATGTCCAGAGTGGAGGAGACTTTTATAGCAATCGCCTCTCTCGTGGCACGTTTATTGATATTGCAGAATTGAAGCTCCCGAAAAATACCCACTTATTTGCAATGGATAAATAAATTAATGCGTTCTAGGAAGTTTGAAGAAGCATACGCTAAGAGAGCTGGTGCCAATAAAAGAGTTAACGCTGTATGGAGGTTTATGGAGAGGCTAGAAACCTTCAAAAAAAAGGGGGAGCGAAAAGAAAAAGGGGGAAAATGGCAGGAGTAAGAGGAGGAAAAAAGAAGAGAGAAAAACAAAAGGAAAAAAAGTCTGTAATATATAAAAAACATATTATGCATTTTAGCACTTCTGCCCTTAATCCACTGCACTTTTGTAGTTTTTTAGCATGTAAATATTGTCCTAAATTAAATACAAGGCATTTGGAAGATGAAGATGAATATTTTCTTTTTTTTCCTCTTTTTCTCTCTCTATTAAAGTATGATTAGACGGCAAATTACCATATTGCATTTTAGACGTGACTATCTCCGGAGGGAGAATTTACGATATTACATCTTGAGGGTAACCAGCGCATTGCACATTAGTTGAAAAATTTTCCTATTAGAATTTAATCCTAATTTTACAGGAATAATACATATTTGTCATATAACGCATCTTGCACTTTATACATGTTTACTAGTACTATATTGCACTTGGAGTAGTTTTTTAGTCAGCAAAGATGAAGCGTTAGTTTCATGTTTAAATGGAAGTTGGCATATTGTACCGCTATCAGAAAAGAGCTTCTAATGTTTATTCCATCAATAATTACATATTCTGGTTGCATATGGCACATTGCACTTTGTATTGTTATAGTTGGTAACTTATATGTATATCAAGATGCCTACTGTCTAAACCGATTTACAGCTTTGTTTTCTTCTTTTTCTGTATCCCCTGTGTTTATGCTAGAAAAAAGAGTCTTTAAGGCAGCAGCAGAACACATTTGAAAGTGATTTCTTCTGTTTTGCATGTTGAAAGTATGTACTGATAAGGGGAAAAATACTGGCTTTAGGTGATTTTCTTAAATTTGTATAGCCTTGGACATTAAAATGAGCCAGGTAGCAACCCAATAAGTGCCTCGCTTTAATTCCACTTTGACTCTCCGTCTTCCTGAGTTTCTGTCACTTTAGTGGGAGGGAAATTAATTCAAGCATGAGAAATCTTTCTATATGTTCCTGTCTCTGTGCTGACTTTCACACTTAGGCGATCAATCAAAACAACTTGCTTACTCCAGTACCAGAATTTGACAATGCTTGCATGACCTGTGATGGTGTCTCTGGTGAGAATACTCTTTAATATATATATATATATATATATATATATATATATATATATATATATATATATTAAAGAGTATATATATATATATACATACATTCTGGGTTTCCAAGTGTTTCCTGCTAATATGAGAACTTATGGAATGCATACTTAGGAGTTCCGGTATCCTGGCTCGGACTGTCCGTGACAGCCCCATAACATTACTGGAGATTGTGGATTGAATACATACATATATATATATATATATAGGGGCACATTGTTGGACAATATATATATATATATATATATTTATTATCTACTGGCTGTCGCCAGTAGATAGTTATAGTTAGGACCTATTTTCCATAGGAAATCCGCAACATTCTATTCCCAATAAGTCTGGCGCCGGTTGATGAATCCTCGCGAAATTTTCCAAACTTTTGGCCAGCTCCGCTCCGCTCCTACCCTGAAAGTGGTGTGATGATTCATCAAGCAGGGGCCGAGAAAAAAGGGGGGTCCCAAAACACGTTTTCCCCATGCAATTTCCCATAGGATCTGTTGTCGCAGCTACAGCCCGAACCGCTGAACGGAATGACACCAAATTTGGCAAAGAGGTAGTCCTCAGTTCAGAATTTGTTCAGTAGTTCCTGAGAAAATTTGAGTTAAAAGTACATAAATATCTATGGCCGGGGAGGATCCACTGACCCTACCCGCACCTTAAGCGCACCCTCCCCGAACCAAGCGCGCACCCTCCCGATCGCGCGCTGAATGCTAATTGGCTGTCGAGTGTCTGTCTACATTCGAAACCAGGAACTGTTGGTGGCCATTTTCTGCCTCGGTAGAAGCGAGGCTGAAGAAGCAAGGGGAATAAGTGTGTAAAACATATAAAGGGGGCAGAGTGGAAATACTCTGACCCTTTAGAGGTGCTTAGGGGGTCCCATAAGGACCAAAAACACAATGTACATAGGGGTCACAGGGGAATTGATTAAGGACTGACACACCTCCAATCCCCAATCTGTACTTAACAACTAACAGGAGATGCTCAGTCCGTTCATAGAGAACAGAAAGCCACTGAACGCTGTGAAAAAATGCTAAGAAACCTCTTCAGATAATTTGCTCATCACCTAGCAGGAGTTAAGAGTCCATCAGCTCACCCTTACTGGCGGAGCTTCGTCATCTGAGACTCTAGGAGGTCAGGATCTAGGGCCACAGTTTTGAGCCACCAGGCGCTGCTGGGTCCCTGACCCGATGCTCCTGAAAAGGGCTCCTGCCAAGGTGTGTGTTCAAACTATATGAACTCTAGTGACGTGCAGTGCTCTAGTGTAAGTGTGAGTTAAAAATGGCTACCTGGGCAAAAAATATGTTTATTGGGGATTGTCCAGGTGTCATACTTAAAAAAAACAATAGTCTTGAGAAAATTGACTATTTCCTGGCTAAGTCTAATGCGGTCGACATGTTTCAGCGGAATTGGTCAACTGACCCGGCTTTCTTCAGGACCTAGATGTAGTGGAAATGAAGGCTACTGCAGGATAAACACAATTCGTGCATAAAATCGTGTAAAACAATACTCATAAAGGAAATACAATAATCGGGTAAGTCTGTGGCAATTGCCACCCTACCGGACAAGCACACCTCGTGCTTGGAGGTAAGAGCTATCTCTTCTTTCCTAGGGAGAATTCAGAGAGTCAGACCATCAGAAAAACGTATCTTACATGAATCACAGCATCAGTGACTACTATTCAACAGTGCCCATTATGCACTGCTTAAATCACGGAAGAACCCAAACAATGGTTCCATGCAAAAAAGGTTTCGAAAAAACTGTACTTAACTTACCCAGCTTTCTGTGGGAGAAAAACCTCACCTCACCCGGCTGACTGCTCGGAGATGGAGGCACTGCTCTGTTTATATGAGAAGAAAAACAGAAAAGTTGCATATTCATACTAGTCTGTCTGAACACTTCACATGTGCATCAAACACTATAATTAAGCTATAAAATCAATAACCAAAAAACACTCAGTCCCTCATGGATACAATAATGCAGGTAGATGAAAAAGATGTTGTTTCTAAAACCTGGGTTTTTCAAAAGATACAAAAATCAAGCAATTTAAAATAATGAACACCTCAATCTGTATAGTCACTCCTGGCTCATTCAAAAATTAAATACAACAGAGTCCAGGGGGAGCAACACAATATATGAGGTTCAAGCAGAGAGGTATTGCCATCTCACTGTTAAATCTAATCCAAAATGGACATTAATAGACCTACCATGCACGGCCAAAAACAGGGGCTCTCCTCTCCTTACCTGTCCGTCGGTACTTCAGACCAGACTACGAGCTGTCTGGGAGGTGACGGCAGGGGGAGGGAGAGCTCCTTAAGTACCCGCCTTGATTGGACGAAATTGCTTTATTCACATCAGCTGCCGGTATTCCCTTTGCACAAAACGCATGCGCCTACGAAGAGAATGCGCGAGCTCCGAGACACTCACTCCGGCGCATGCGTACTGCGATAACACAACTGGCTGGGTGGCGCGGCATCATCTAATGCCATGCTTAAAGTGACAACACTTCGTTTGGCACATGCGCGGTGTCAGGAACCAGTGGTATGCCCTGGCTCCGCATCCGCGCATGCACATTAAAATCAGGACGGACTAGATTGAATAGTCTCTCGCAGTGGCAGAGTCAGCAAGAGCTGCATGCTCAGCCCGCCGCGATGGCAGAACGCCACCGCAGCAAACCCGCTCCATATCTCACTCATTAACATCCCACAGGGATTCGCTCTTGAGTCAAAGGACCCCATCTCGCAGTGCATGTGTGCACCTTCAAAATATACAGCGGCAGCCAAACCCTAATCTGGGCCGTTTTTTACATTGACAGCGGCACATATTAAAATGAAACACAGAAACAGGCCACAACCAAAAAACCTACTCCACACACAAGTCTCATAAACCCAAGTGTGACCCACACTAGTGACCAGCAGTAACGGCCACATTCCGCATTAGGGTAGATAGAAAAATAGATTTACCCAAAAACTATTAGACCAATGGTCCATAGAGGATGGCACGTGCCTGAATGTACATGTGTCTGTGTGGGATGAAATCTAGGCAATCTTCTGCACAATTACGCAGATACCTATTTGTATCAAATGTATTGACAATGACTCAGGTTGTTGTAATGTGATGGAATATTTGTACACTAGTCAATTTAGAAACGAAGATGGTCAGACGTGGTTTCAGATAGAGGCCCATGGTATACTGTCATTAAGGCCATGTATGTCTGTTTTCAATCTAAAAATCCACCTCTGCTCTTTTGAAAAAAGAAATCTTGAGATATCTGCTATGTGCTGGGGAATAGAGGGACGTTCCAGCAAAAGCCATTTCAAATCGTCGGCCTTGTGTTGTTTGGAAAGAAAATGGTCTGTCAGGCAGGTAGACTGTTTCATACACCGAATGGTGCTCTTATGCTCGCTTATACGGAGCTTCACTTTGCGTGTGGTGTAACCAATGTAATGCAGAGCACAAGGGCATGTGATCATATAGATCACACACTCAGAATTACAGTTTGTGTGATTCTGCAATATCCAAGGATGGCTGGTACCTATGTCCACTGATGTTGTTTTGGTTGTCTGGGGACATACACTGCACGAGCCACAAGGATAGTGGCCTCGTACAGGGGGTAATGACCACAAGGTGTTAACGTCACATGTGGACTGTGACAGTTGTCGCGTGTGAACCAGACTATTCCGTAAACTTGGGCCTTTCTTAAACGCAAAAAGAGGGGGCGGGATGTTTTCCGATGCCACGTTAAGGATATGCCAGTGCTTGCGTACTGTTTTTTGTAATCGATTAGAAAGAGTACAGAAGGTAGTTACAAAGGTCAACCTGTCATTGGGAATTTTCGGAGTTCTGTCATCCAACAACGCATCCCGATTGTTATTCGACGCTCTCTTCCAAGCCTGACGTACCAGTCGTTTGGGGTACTGACGTGACCGAAGTTGGAGTGCCAGTTCACTGGCATGTTTGTCAAAAAGATCCCTGGTGGAGCAGTTCCTCCACACGCGTAGGAACTGACCCACCAGAAGATTGTCCCTGAGAGCCCTTGGGTGATAGCTATCAAAGGAAAGAAGAGAGTTCCTCGACATGGGTTTTTTGAATAGTTCACATTGCAATGTGTCTTCATGGGAAAAAATGGAGATGTCAAGGAAGGATAACCGTTGCTGACTAAACTTGATGGTGAATTTCAAAAAGGCATTTTGTTGATTGAGCCAAGTATGAAAAGCCAAAATCTCTTGGCTAGTGCCCCGCCACACCACCAGTATGTAGTCTATGTACCTCTTCCACAGCACCAGATGTTGACGATAAGGGTTGCTGTGGTTCAGTACATGATTTTGCTCGAAAAGATGGACATAGAGGTTGGCGAGGCTGGGCGCAAAAACGCTGCCTATAGAGGTACCAGAGACCTGGCGAAAGATCTGATCTTCGAACCTGAAAAAGTTCTCCATCATTGCTATTCTGGCACACTCCATGATGAAGGTGACGGGGGTCATGCTGTTCAGCTCACGTGCCTCCAGAAGTCCCCTAATGGAGTCCAAAGTTTCTTGTTGGGGAATGCACGTACAGAGCGACTCCACGTCAAAACTGGCCAAAATATCGGTACTGGTGTTAAACTCGATCTCAGGCAAAATCCGTAATACATCAGAAGTATCATTGAGGTAGGTGGGCATCTCAGTGACCATAGGCCGTAAGAACAAATCCACAAATTTGGACAAAGGCTCAAGTAGTGAGCCAATCCCAGATATAATGGGTCGTCCAGGGGGTGGTCGTTGACTCTTGTGGATTTTGGGGAGGCAATAAAAATAGGGCATCACAGGGTTATTAGTTACCAAAAATTTAGCCTCATGTGGCGTGATCCACCTTTCTGCCTCACCTTCCTCGACTAGATGTTTTATCTCCAAAGTTAACCTGGGTGTAGGATCTGTATCCAAAATCTGGTAGGATTTGGTATCCTTAAGCTGTCTTAAGCATTCGGTCCGATAGATTACAGTATCTTGAAGGACCGTGGCACCCCCTTTGTCCGCTGGCTTAATAATAACGGACATATCTCTTGTCAAATTCTAGAGGGCCAATCTGTCCTTCTTAGTAAAATTACAATAGTTGGTCGACCGTGTGTTGCATAGTGCCATCACATCATGAGTTACTGCCTTCTCAAAGGCGGTGACCTGGGAAGGCACCTGATGTGACAAAGGTGTGAAATTAGATTTGGGACGTAGACCGGTGTTCATGTTGTTCATGTTGTTGCTGGGGGACACGCTGTTGTCCGACTCTCTGTTTTCAAAGAAAAAGTGGAGCCGAATTTTTCTGAAGAAGTTCTCCAGCTCACACCTCAAAGCAAAAGGATCACCTAAATGGGTGGGCACAAAACCTAGCCCTCTGTTCAGGACACTCTGTTCATCTTCTGTAAGGGTCCTTGAACTCAGGTTGACTATCAGATCGTTCATTCCCTGGTCGAGTTGGGGGTTTGCTGCTGGTTGCCCCTCCTGCTCCGAGTATTCGGGAATGTCAGGTCTGGTTGCCAATGGACAGTGGGAGTACCTCTCCGTTTGCCCCTGGCGCGACCTTGACCCGGGTCTAAAAAAGACTGGTTTGGGTAAAAGTGTTGTTGCGGTGGAAAAGATTGCATGTGTGGTGGAAAAGGGGGTGGTTGATAGCCCCAAGTAGCCGGTGGCCACCATTGGCCTTGATTTGGATAAAATCCTTGGGTACCACGCCTCTTGCTGTATCTGTGGAATTGTTCCCTCCCTCTACCTTGGGGAGCCCGGGTAATGGAGGAATCAGAGTCACTTGATCCTAGATCGGACCTCGACGATGAATAGCCGATGTGATGGTGGTTTTGATTTGTCCCTCAAGTGTTTGAATTTCGATGAGAATGGCATCGGCCTGGCGTTTCGCTGTGCTGATAATCAAAATTAACCAGTCACGGGTACACCGCCAGGCGATAAGTGCCCAGTCCCGCATGAATTGTTTGTCCGTAAGAAATAATCTAGGCGTGTTAGTCACAATGAAGCCAGTGGGGGCACATTTCCCTCATAGATATTCAGCCATGACTAAACCATGGACTGCTGTTCGTGACTGTGTCTTTCTGAGAGTAAGTAAAGTGGCCCAGTCATCCTTTGGGCTCCCTGTGATTTCTGGTAGGGAGTCCAGAATACTGGGGTTATCAGACAGTATTGTACTAAGAGTTTCATCATCAAAGGCTAAACCTGCAAAATCAGCCATCGTGGGGCGAGTGTTTAAGAGGTCAATGACCCTAGGGAGCATTTTTAAGACTTCTTAAGAGAAATCTGAAGTCTAGACGGGACCCGCAGCCGTAGCTGCTCTAATAACCAAAAACACAATGTACATAGGGGTCACAGGGGAATTGATTATGGACTGACACACCTCCAATCCCCAATCAGTACTTAACAACTAACAGGAGATGCTCAGTCCATTCATAGAGAACAGAAAGCCACTGAACGCTGTGAAAAAATGCTAAGAAACCTCTTCAGATAATTTGCTCATCACCTAGCAGGAGTTAAGAGTCCATCAGCCCACCCTTACTGGCGGAGCTTCGTCATTTGAGACTGTAGGAGGTTAGGATCTAGGGCCACAGTTTTGAGCCACCAGGCCCTGCTGGGTACCTGACCTGATGCTCCTGAAAAGGGCTCCTGCCAAGGTGTGTGTTCAAACTATATGAACTCTAGTGACGTGCAGTGCTCTAGTGTAAGTGTGAGTTAAAAATGGCTACCTGGGCAAAAAATATGTTTATTGGGGAATGTCCAGGTGTCATACTTAAAAAAACCAATAGTCTTGAGAAAATTGACTATTTCCTGGCTAAGTCTAATGCGGTCGACATGTTTCAGCCGAATTGGTCAACTGACCCGGCTTTCTTCAGGACCTAGATGTAGTGGAAATAAAGGGTACTAAAATCCGATTGGCCGCACTCTGCTAGTCCTACCAGCGTGTTGCCCCAAAGAATTGTGGTCCATGAAGTAGCGTCGGCGGGTACGCCTATGACAAAAGTTTAAAATGAAAATGAGTGTCGCGTTAGCAACACGCTGGTAGGACTAGCAGAGTGCGGCCAATCGGATTTTTGTTTATATTCAGGCTCCCTTGAGCCGGTGGGGCTGACGAGCCTATGGCTACGCACCTGCGCACCTTGAGTGGTACTTTACCTGAGAATATTTTTTGGCAGCCTATGCAGCAACCCCACACACATACCTACTCCCTGCTGATGAGAGGCAACTACCTCGAAACACGTGTCCAGGGATGGCTAACGCGACACTCATTTTCATTTTAAACTTTTGGCATAGGCGTACCCGCCAACGCTACTTCATGGACCACAATTCTTTGGGGCAACACGCTGGTAGGACTAGCAGAGTGCGGCCAATCAGAAATAAAGGCTACTGCAGGATAAACACAATTCGTGCATAAAATCGTGAAAAACGATACTCATAAAGGAAATACAATAAAGTCTGTGGCAATTGCCACCCTACCGGACAAGCAAACCTCGTGCTTGGAGGTAAGAGCTATCTCTTCTTTCCTAGGGAGAATTCAGAGAGTCAGACCATCAGAAAAACGTATCTTACATGAATCACAGCATCAGTGACTGCTATTCAACAGTGCCCATTATGCACTGCTTAAATCACGGAAGAACCCAAACAATGGTTCCATGCAAAAAAGGTTTCGAAAAAACTGTACTTAACTTACCCAGCTTTCTGTGGGAGAAAAACCTCACCTCACCCGGCTGACTGCTCGGAGATGGAGGCACCGCTCTGTTTATATGTGAAGAAAAACAGAAAAGTTGCATATTCATTCTAGTCTGTCTGAACACTTCACATGTGCATCAAACACTATAATTAACCTATAAAATCAATAACCAAAAAACACTCAGTCCCTCATGGATACAATAATGCAGGTAGATGAAAAAGATGTTCTTTCTAAAACCTGGGTTTTTCAAAAGATACAAAAATCAAGCAATTTAAAATAATGAACACCTCAATCTGTATAGTCACTCCTGACTCATTCAAAAATTAAATACAACAGAGTCCAGGGGGAGCAACACAATATATGAGGTTCAAGCAGAGAGGTATTGCCATCTCACTGTTAAATCTAATCCAAAATGGACATTAATAGACCTACCACCCACGGCCAAAAACGGGGGCTCTCCTCTCCTTACCTGTCCGTCGCTACTTCAGACCAGCCTACGAGCTGTCTGGGAGGTGACGGCAGGGGGAGGGATAGCTCCTTAAGTACCCGCCTTGATTGGACGAAATTGCTTTATTCACATCAGCTGCCGGTATTCCCTTTGCACAAAACGCATGTGCCTATGAAGAGAATGCGCGAGGTCCGAGACACTCACTCCGGCGCATGCGTACTGCGATAACACAACTGGCTGGGTGGCACGGCATCATCTAATGCCATGCTTAAAGTGACAACACTTCGTTTGGCACATGCGCGGTGTCAGGAACCAGTGGTATGCCCTGGCTCCGCATCCGCGCATGCGTATTAAAATCAGGACGGACTAGATTGAATAGTCTCTCGCAGTGGCAGAGTCAGCAAGAGCTGTATGCTCAGCCCGCCGTGATGGCAGAACGCCACCGCAGCAAACCCGCTCCATATCTCACTCGTTAACATCCCACAGGGATTCGCTCTTGAGTCAATGGACCCCATCTCGCAGTGCATGTGTGCACCTTCAAAATATACAGCGGCAGCCAAACCCTAATTTGGGCCGTTTTTTACGTTGACAGCGGCACATATTAAAACGAAACACAGAAACAGGCCACAACCAAAAAACCTACTCCACACACAAGTCTCATAACCCCAAGTGTGACCCACACTAGTGACCAGCAGTAACGGCCACCTTCCGCATTCGGGTAGATAGAAAAATAGATTTACCCAAAAACTATTAGACCAATGGTCCATAGAGGATGGCACGTGCCTGAATGTACATGTGTCTGTGTGGGATGAAATCTAGGCAATCTTATGCACAATTACGCAGATACCTATTTGTATCAAATGTATTGACAATGACTCAGGATGTCATAATGTGATGGAATATTTGTACACAAGTCAATATAGAAACTAAGATGGTCAGACGTGGTTTCAGATAGAGGCCCATGGTATACTGTCATTAAGGCCATGTATGTCTGTTTTCAATCTAAAAATCCACCTCTGCTCTTTTGAAAACAGAAATCTTGAGATATCTGCTACGTGCTGGGGAATAAAGGGACGTTCCAGCACAAGCCATTTCAAATCGTCGGCCTTGTGTTGTTTGGAAAGAAAATGGTCTGTCAGGCAGGTAGACTGTTTCATACACCGAATGGTGCTCTTATGCTCGCTTATACGGAGCTTCACTTTGCGTGTGGTGTAACCAATGTAATGCAGAGCACAAGGGCATGTGATCATATAGATCACACACTCAGAATTACAGTTTGTGTGATTCTGCAATATCCAAGGACGGCTGGTACCTATGTCCACTGATGTTGTTTTGGTTGTCTGGGGACATACACTGCACGAGCCACAAGGATAGTGGCCTCGTACAGGGGGTAATGACCACAAGGTGTTAATGTCACATGTGGACTGTGACAGTGTTCGCGTGTGAACCAGACTATTCCGTAAACTTGGGCCTTTCTTAAACGCAAAAAGAGGGGGCGGGATGTTTTCCGATGCCACATTAAGGATATGCCAGTGCTTGCGTACTGTTTTTTGTAATCGATTAGAAAGGGTACAAAAGGTAGTTACAAAGGTCAACCTGTCATTGGGAATTTTCGGAGTTCTGTCATCCAACAACGCATCCCGATTGTCATTCGACGCTCTCTTCCAAGCCTGACGTACCAGTCGCTTGGGGTACTTGTCGTAAATAAAGTATTACGCACTCATAATTTCTATATGTATCAATATGATCATGCATAAAGCAAGAGGCTGAGTCTGTGGTATCAGGTTCAAAAGGGCTTTATTCCAATAACTCGAGTTATAGGGAGAATAGTTCCATCACCACAAGGGATCAGGAAGGGTCTTCTGCTCAGAATTCTCACACTTTATTCACAGAGTACAGTATATATACATTCCATATTATACGTAAGCAGGAGCGCTTCAGGCAGAGCAAGAGAGAAAGAAATAAGAGCATGTGGGCGTGTAAGTAGGCGTGAAGGTGGGCGTCCATGTGGGCGTCCACTTGATGAGTCATAGGTGAGTGTCATAGGTGGGTGGGTACCTGGAGGGGGTTGCGTGATCAGCTGGAACTTTACTGGAACTTTGCCTTACTTGTACTCAACTCGAGCATGACGTTTAACTGACGTGGGGAAAGGCTGCTGTGCAATCGGGGAGTCTGGAAGTGAGACCTTCAGTGTCAGGACGACCAGTACATCTTGTATTATCTGATATCTAGAGTCCAGAGCAGGGACTGATCTGTGACATAGGTTGCCCATCACCAAGAGCCGATGTGGCATCTATTTCTTCATTCACTGCGTAGGCCTTACATGGGGGCTATGGGCTTTTCACTGACGTGAGCTTTGCAATCACACAAAAAGAGACAGAAAGGCTAGGCTCTCTCCTTTGCAGACGGGTTGTGTTTATTCCTCCTTCTCCAGGCAGGAATGTGGTTCAGTAGGAGTAAGCAGATAACCGTGCTCAATACTGTCTCGGCACCTCGGACAGGGCCCCTTTGGCTGAGGCCCAAGTGTGCAAGGCCAAAGATATGCAGCTGCAGCTCTTAGAGCGTCTGAGGCCTGAAACCTCTTTTCGGCTCTGGCTGAGCCACAAAAACGGGCTTTCATGAAAATGACACGAGTGCAGGAAAACATGATGCAAAACGTGTAGGCCTCAATGCAGATTTGTCGTTTCCCTCATGGGAGACTGGATGATGGCAGGCCACGTTATAGCATAAGCATCATGATAGACAGGCCATGGAGGGGAAATGCATGGGATACATGCATGTGTACATAAAGTGTTGGGGGGCACATAGGGGACACATAGGTCTCATAATTTTTATTTCCTCATTCCCTCCTTGTCCCCTAGTGGACCCTTCATGTCACATCTATTCTCATGAGACAGTCGATCTGTTCTTGCAGCATTATTTTTCCATTTTCAATGCTCTGTAAATGGGGATGTGGAACACATGCAGTAGCACACAGGCCGCAAACGGCCGGGCCACACTGCAGACATAGACAACAACTGAATATCATCAGTAGTATTAACCCACAGACGGTCAACACTTTCCATCCCCATGCCGATATTATTCCCCAGAGCCAACCGGACCAAGTCCACGTGCCTGGGTCTTGGTGTATGCTTTGGGCAATCTTGTGGAGCCTTGTTATTGCTTTGTATACAGACGGTGCGTTATTAGGGATGAAAACGCAACAGCTGGAGCCGATGATCCTACAAGCCCCGCCCCTATCCGCCAGGATGACGTCAAGAACAAGACGATTCTGAAGAACGACCATTCTCATAGCAGACTGTTCCTGGGTCAAGTTTCCCAGGGCTGATGCAGTCTCATTTGCAACTGTTTCTAGAATCCTTGTTAACCTGCGGATAAGTTTACTATTCTGGACGGGACCTATGAAGAAAAAGAATCCTTTGTTGAAATCTGTATATTGCTCCCAAGCTGTCTCAGTCTGGTCAATGCCGGAGGCATCGAGCCCTCGTCTGTGTCTGATAAGTGCTAGTTGGAGATCTTGATGATAGTTCGATGGGGCCAAGAAAACGGGTGGTAAAAGAAATGATATGTAGCACGTCCCACCCCAGTCTAAGGGCAGTTGCACATAGGCTGTCTGGCCACAAATAAAGTAGGTGTGTCGTGATGCTCTGAAATAGGATTTTCCTATGTCTTTAAACACTATTATAGTATTACACTCGCTGTGCCCCAAATGTACTGAGCCTTCTTTTCTGACACACAAGGTCCCTTTTACTGGCAGGACTGTAATTGAGGATGGACCTAAATTGTGTATGGGCTTGACATTCAACACTATAAAGTCGAGGGTCGCATTTCCTTGCAGATACCCTTCATTTTCTAGATCTGTACCTTTCCTTTGGGGAAGACCTTCTTCATCTGGGAAACATGCTTCATTCATGACTTTATTCAAGTTACCCCATACCCAGTCGCCCCTACACTCCTTGTCTTGACATTATTTGGCATCACCGTTGATGGATGTCATTAAGGCAAACCATGCTCCGCAAGAACCATTATGGGAGAACGGAAAAGGGAAAAGAGGCAACACTCCCTTCACCTTCTGATACGGGGGAAGTCGGCCACAGACCCAGCAGTCTGTAGCATTGCTAGTCTGATGTGAATGGTGCAGCATCTGAATAACGGTATTGTTGCGTAAGGCAAGTCGATATGATAGCTCATGGGATGGCAGATCACTAAATGTGTGCTTTATGGTATCATTAGTGGAGGAGTGTAAGAGTGAGGCAATAGGAGGAAAAATAGCATGTAGTATTAAGCTAATACATATTATCGTGATGCATAGAAGAGATAGAAAAATCAAGGTCACTATACATCTACCACGTAATATTTTACAGTATTTTCTTTTCATTTTGCTCTTTTTATCATTATCATTGTCCAAGATCTTATGCAAGCCAGAATACATGTTCAACCGCTTCACCACCTAGTGGACTTAATTGATCAAACGGGTTCTGACTTTTTAGATCTAAGTTTAGCTTTGTACTCCTGCTGGGGAGTCTCCTCTAGTAAAGGGGGCTCAAAGTCTGAAAAGTTTGTGTCCTTTTTAAAAGAATCGTTATTCCCGAAGTAGCGTTTACAATGATGAAGATTAACCCATCCTTTCCGTCCTTCGACTTTAACGGCTGTTCTCGTGGTTAATAACACTAACTTCGGCGCCTTCCACCTCGGCTCAAGAGGGCTCGATCTATCAAAGTTCCTTATTAGGACATAATCCCCAGGAGCGATGGAGTGTTCCTTGACCTGGGTGTTGTCAGGGAAGGCGGCAGCAACCTGCGAACGACAAGAGAGTAGTGCAGACATCAAGGAAGCCAGGTAATCTGTCAGCATGTTACTATCAACATCAGTAATCTTTTTAGGCATCGGAGTGCCCCACATATTCGGTGGTCTACCAAAGACCACTTCATAGGGAGATAAGCCTGTTCTAGAATGGGCTACCATTCGCATGTAAAAGAGGGCAACCGGCAGGGCTACCATCCAATCTACACCTTTGTCTGCGCAAATCTTTGCCAGTTTTATCTTTAAGGTCTGATTGTGTCTTTCTACAAGGCCTGCTGCCTCAGGATGTCGTACGCAGTGGAACTTCCAGGTATACCCTAACAGAAGGGACACCTGTTTCATGAGTTCAGAGGAGAAAGGCTGACCGTTGTCGGAATATACGACACGCGGTAATCCATAACGTGGGAAAAACTCTCGCACCAATTGTCTGGCGGTAGTTACAGCAGTATAATCTGGGACTGGAAAAGCTTCTGTCCATCTTGTGAGTGAACATACTACTACCAGGACATATTTGTAACCTCTACATCTGTTCATTTGGATATAATCCATTTGGAGGACTTCAAAAGGGTGGTCAGGTGGATGGAATCCACCTTGTTCCATCGGAATGCCTTTACCTGGATTGAATTGGCAACAGATCATACATGTTCTGACCTTTTGTTTCGCTGCTGCACGCAGGTGCTTGTTGAACCATATATTCTGTAAGCTGTCTAGCATTGCTTTCTCTCCTAAGTGTGCAGGACTATGTGCGGTATTTATGATCACTTGTACCATCGAATCAGGAAGAAACCACGTTGCTTTTCCCTTAGTCATCCAACCCTGATCAGTCAGTACCCCTCCTTGTTCCGACCATTTCTTTAATTCGTCTAGAGTAGCATGTGTCTGTATGTCTTGTACATCCCTGGAAGGATCCCTTACTGTCATGGCTTTGGTCATTGATGGTATCTGTGAGTTCGTCATGTCTAGTGGGGTCTGAGCTGTCTGTTTAGCAGTTCGGTCTGCCAGATCATTGCCTTGAGAAATGTGGCTTTAGTATGTGCTTTGCATTTCATGATAGCTATGGCTGTCGGTAAATGTATCGCTTCCAGAAGGGCTTGTATAAGGGGGCCATGCTGTATCTTGGCCCCGTGAGAGGTCAAGAAACCTCTTTCTCTCCATAGTACTCCAAAGCTGTGAACTACCCCGAATGCATATTGTGAATCGGTGTAAATGTTTACTCTCAAGTGCTTAGCTCTTATGCATGCTTGTGTCAGAGCGATGAGCTCTGCTGCTTGTGCTGACAGTATGTCTATTTTAGTCTCTATGATTTCAGTAGCAGTGGTCACTACATACGCTGCCACTAATTCTCCCGCCCCCGTCCTCATGCATGAGCCGTCAACATAGAGTGTTAGGTCAAGGTCTGGAAGTGCAACGTCTGTCAAGTCTTGTCTTGGCTTAGTCACGGTATGTATTACTTCAACACAGTCATGTGGGGAAACGTTTTATGTACTGGAGGGCAAAAGAGTAGCAGAATTCAGTATGTTGCATCGTCTGATCTCTATGTGTGGTTGAAATAACGTCAGCTCATAACCTGTCAGTCTCGCTACAGTCAGTGTTGTGTTTGTGTCCGGTTCAAGAGAACCTCCACTGCGTGCGGTACTTGTACTGTCAGGGGGTGGCCCAGCACTATTGAGTCACTTTGTCTTATGGCTAAGGCTGTTGCTGCAACAGATTTTAGGCACGCAGGCAAAGCCTGTGCTACTGGGTCCAATGTACTAGAAAAATAAGCACAGGGCTTGTGTTTTCCTGCATGATCTTGTGTTAGGACAGATAGTGCTGTTCCATCTCGCTCTGTCACAAAAAGCATAAAA
This sequence comes from Triturus cristatus, assembly GCF_964204655.1. Lineage (NCBI taxonomy): Eukaryota > Metazoa > Chordata > Amphibia > Caudata > Salamandridae > Triturus > Triturus cristatus. The sequence goes on along the minus strand of NC_140580.1, from coordinate 61,104,333 downwards.
GATTTGTTGTAATCAGGGATTGCTAAAACTGGTGCTTGACATAAAGCTCTTTTTAATTCTTCAAATGCTACAGTGTGTTCCTGTGTCCAAGGGAGGACATTAGTAGAAGCTGCCTCTTGTGTCGTTAACTGTATTAGGGGCTTGGCTATGTAAGCATACTGGGGAATCCACTGCCGGCAATATGAAGTGAGGCCAATGAATGCACGTACCTCCTTTTGTGTCTTGGGCTGTGAAAGGCCAGAAATCAATTGAATACGTTCTGGTGTCAGTCGCCTACCCTCCTTGGATAGCAAGTGCCCAAGGTATGCCACTTGCTGTTCACAGAATTGTAACTTCGAAGGGGACACTTTGTGCCCCTTGTCAGCCAGAAAATGTAAAACCGTGAGTGATGCATCTTCGCAGTCAGTTTCTGATCTTGCAGTGATGAGAATGTCATCTACGTACTGTATCAGTGCTGTAGTGGTAGGCATATGAATACTGTCTAGTTGTCGTTTAAGTGCCTGACTGTAAATGCTAGGACTCTCTGTGAAGCCCTGTGGTGCTTTTGTGAATCTGACGCTACGGCCTTTTAAACTGAAGCCAAAAAGATATTGGCTGTCTGGATGTATTGGGATACTGAAAAATGCGTTCTTCAGATCGATAACTGTAAAGAACGTAGCCTTCGCATCAATAGCAGTCAATAATGAAGAAATGTCCGGGACCACAGGGTACTGTGGCACCACACATTTGTTTAATTCTCGCAGGTCCACAACTAATCTATAGACAGGTGGTGTATTGGGATCAGTTCGTTTAAGAATAGGAAGAACAGGTGAGTTGCATATGTTTGAATCTGTCTCTACCACCACCCCTTGTGCAATGAGTTCATCGATTATTCTCAGTAACCCTACTTCAGCCTCAGGTGGGATTTTGTATTGTCTAATCCGTGGCAGCACTACTCCTTCTTTGAGGGTGACCTGGTGTGGTGTAATGTTCATGAAACCTACGTCAGTCGGGCCTTGTGCCCATAGGTGCTGTGGTACATTTTGGAGCCTGATGTCAAAATCTTTCATTACAAAATGTCCCTTGAAATCACGTAAATACAGTCGCACTCCTTCTGGCGAGCAACAGATAATTGCTCCCAGTTCCTTTAATGTCTTTATACCAAGTAAGTTTTCTGGACATGATTTAGTAAGCAGTAAGTCTGTTGTATGTATTAGTGGACCAACTCCTAAAGAGACTGGTTCTGAAACCTCATTAATAATAGGCTTTCCTGAAAAGCCCAGGGATATGTTCTTTGAGCCCGAGAGGGGTGCCCCTGGAACCTCGGAATGACTGATGGTAGTTCTACTCGCCCCAGTGTCAATCAAAAACTTTTTATCTTGTCCTAGTAAACGTGCATGTACATAGGGACCCTCTTGGTCCACAGGAACTGGAATAAGGGGCAGGTCGAATTCCCTCTCTAGGCTGCTTCATGAATATGCTTGGTATTCTGGATAGTTAGTTTGAGCGTGCTGATACATTTGTGTTGTGGCGTGGGCTGGTGCAGGTGCATGGACAGGCGGTGGCGGCGGTGGAAACGTGTCTGATGTCTGATGTATGTTATTTTCCTTGGGAGGATAAGGACGTGGATTTGTTTTACCTATAGCTATATTGTGTTTCAGGACTGCACATTCATCTACGAAGTGGCCTGGCTTCTTGCAATAATTACAGGTCCCACTAGTTTGTTTCGTGCTATTCTTGTTTGTGTTTGTGTTAGTGTTTGCCGGTGTCGATTGGGCCACCAGCATCTTCATTTTTGTATCTTTCATGCTTCTCTTTTCCTGGTCGTGTTCCTCTCTAATTCTGTTCTGGTGATATTGTAACATTTGTAACATCTGTGAAGGGCTGTTTGCTTGCCAAGTACTCTCAACCTTAAGTACCCTATACTTTACCTCTGGTAGGGAATTTTCTACTAGTTTGCTCACGAAAAGATGGGGATATGAATCGCTACCGGGCTTAAGGCCACTATTGATAGTAAAACATTTCTCAAACCTAGAGTAAAAATCGCTTGTGTCCTCGTCTGGTTTCTGTTTACAGGCTGAAATAGCATCCCAGTCTTCCTTTTTAGTAACTAATAATCTAGGCAAAACTTGTACAAGCAGTTCAGGTAAATCTTTAGCTCGGAGACCCAGACCAACACCCGGTCCTCTTGCTTCTTCCTCTGTTTCCAACAGATCCCAGCTAATCTTTTTCTCTCCCACCTCCCAGTCCTTTTCTTTCAGCTTCTCGTAAATACCAGCAGGCAATAGTACTTTCAATAACTTTAGAATGTCAGCATATGTATATTCTCCTAAGCGGAGAATGTCTTTTAGTTCTCGGTGAAAACCCCCCGGGTCTTTATCATGGGAGGGCAACATCTTTTTCATTTCCAGTATCTCTAATTTCGACAAGGGGGTGTAGACATACACCCGTTGCAGCACATTGTTTGCATCCTTTACAGGATGAACCTCTCGTAGGGGGTTCAGCTTGTCGTATAACTGTCCCTTATCCTGTGGTGGAGCGGGAAGCAGGGACCTAGTCACGTATACTATATATTTGTGTCGCTGATCTAGGATGACATTAATCAATTCAGTACCCATGTTCATCCACCTGTCTAGTATTATGTCGTCCAGCAACTTATACAATAGACCAGGACCAGAATATTGACTCTCATACAACGTAATCAAATGTTGGACCATGTAAACACCAGCTATGCGCTGTTCGTTTGGTGGGAGGCTCAAGAACGTTTGTGCTACGATATCATTATTATATGTATCATATTGGGATACCCACAGGGTGGCTGACCGTGCTAATTCATTTTCGGTCGGGGTGAGGGGCTGATCGTTACCTAACCATTTATTCACCGCTTTTTCGGTAATTTGGAATAAACTTTCAAGGGAATATCTTTCTTTTATAGCCGTTCCCTGTTTACGGTGATTGAGGCCCTTGGGCCTCTCGAACCGTCGGGCATGGCCCACGTATAGTACTCTGTCTTTGTCCCCTGCTTCGTCATCAGAGGATGACTCAGCCTTTTCATCCGGTCCTGCTTTGTGTGAGGCTATTATTGCCTTTCGGATTTTGGTCAACATGTTGTCTGTCTGTCCTGATTTATCATGCTGACCGGCATCTATGCGATCACTCCAACCAATATAACAACGGTCTACGTCCCCGTCACCTTCGTCTGTTTCCCTGATCAGACAGTTAATTAGGAAGCGAAGGATATAGTTCTTAATAATTACTTTTCTATTTTGTATGGCTTCTGCTATGCACTCAGGACCTTCCCCTGTTCTTATGAATGTGTACATTTTCTTTAGGTGTTTATCCATATCTGGTAATTTTTCCAAATCTGCGACTGCTCGTCTAAGCCTTAGTGAACACACGAGCATTCTGCCCTTTCCTGGATCTGGATCATATATACATTCGGAGATGTCTACTTTTACTGTCGGCCCCCCTCCTGATGCTGTCCCGGATCCCTCCCCGCCGTCCTCGAGCTCCTGGAGCTGGGCTTGTGTTGGGGGTGCAGGGAAAGATCCGTCCACGTATGCTGGTGGGGATTCCTCTAGGTAGGTGTTAATAAACGTTTCGGATGCTGTTGGTTTTATTTTTCGGGGTACTTGCGGTGGCACTCTAATGGGTCTTTCTACTGGGGCCACTCTTGCTAGTTCCTCTGAAAGGACGGGATAAATACCAGCAACGACAGTATTTCGTTCTCTTTCAGTCTGCTCTCTTTTTACCCGTTCCCCTTCCTCCTGTAACTTCTTTTCTTTGGCTTTTTCAGACTCCTGTCTATTTCTCTCTGCTTTGTGGAACTCTTTCTCTGTTCTTCTATGTGACTCCTTGCGCCATAATTCAATGGCATCCTTCTGAGCAGGTCTACATTTTCTCTTCCATAGCTCTTCCTCTACCTTCATGATGCATTCCGCATCCCACGTTCCCGTGATAGGCCATCTATACTTTGTCTCTAAATCCTTCGTGTAATCCACCCATAGTTCTAAAAACAACACGGCATCTAAACCATGCTTACAGTACATGAAATGTCCAGGTGTGTCTCTAGGCGGAATGTTAACTGGTTCCTCTAGTACACCTTTTCTGGTACATATCTTACGCAGTTTCGAAAACAACGGCATGTTGGAATGTAACCGAAAACAAAAATCACAATGACCCAAAAACAAAAATCACAATGAAACAAACTTACATAAAAACCTGACACATTCAAACCTAACTGAACCTGACTAAGACAATAACATTCATACAGTTAAATCGGTGCACCTGAATACTTGAATACTTGAATTCTTGAATACTTGAATACTTGAATACTTGAATACTTGATGCATGCTCTTGATTACTTGAATACTTGAAAACATACCGGTCTCACAAGTGAGACACGTCTTTACCGTGTTCATTAAATGAACCCGTCTTTATGCAACCCCCATGAAAAACTCACCGGGAAGCAGAACTTGAAGGCCTCGGACACTTGACGCTGCGCAGGGAATGGCGTATCTTTGGTGGATCTCTAGAAACCTCGGACACAGCTCTCTCGCAGGGTGGGCTCTGGGTCGGGACAATCCGCAATCCTCACCGCCTCGTATGGATGCCTGGTCGCAGTCCGTCTCCTTCGTTGGCCTGAGGGAGTTGGCGGGAAAACCCGCGACGTGTGCACTTGAAGTCCGTCACGGCTGTGGAAGGGGGCAAAATTGGACCTTCATCTCCGGCGCGTGGGGAAAGAGATTTGTCCCTATTCGGGCGCCATTAAATGTCGTAAATAAAGTATTACGCACTCATAATTTCTATATGTATCAATATGATCATGGATAAAGCAAGAGGCTGAGTCTGTGGTATCAGGTTCAAAAGGGCTTTATTCCAATAACTCGAGTTATAGAGGAATAGTTCCATCACCGCAAGGGATCAGGAAGGGTCTTCTGCTCAGAATTCTCAAACTTTATTCACAGAGTACAGTATATATACATTCCATATTATACGTAAGCAGGAGCGCTTCAGGCAGAGCAAGAGAGAAAGAGATAAGAGCATGTGGGCGTGTAAGTAGGCGTGAAGGTGGGCGTCCATGTGGGCGTCCACTTGATGAGTCATAGGTGAGTGTCATAGGTGGGTGGGTACCTGGAGGGGGTTGCGTGATCAGCTGGAACTTTACTGGAACTTTGCCTTACTTGTGCTCAACTCGAGCATGACGTGTAACTGACGTGGGGAAAGGCTGCTGTGCAATCGGGGAGTCTGGAAGTGAGACCTTCAGTGTCAGGACGACCAGTACATCTTGTATTATCTGATATCTAGAGTCCGGAGCAGGGACTGATCTGTGACATAGGTTGCCCATCACCAAGAGCCGATGTGGCATCTATTTCTTCATTCACTGCGTAGGCCTTACATGGGGGCTATAGGCTTTTCACTGACGTGAGCTTTGCAATCACACAAAAAGAGACAGAAAGGCTAGGCTCTCTCCTTTGCAGACGGGTTGTGTTTATTCCTCCTTCTCCAGGCAGGAATGTGGTTCAGTAGGAGTAAGCAGATAACCGTGCTCAATACTGTCTCGGCACCTCGGACAGGGCCCCTTTGGCTGAGGCCCAAGTGTGCAAGGCCAAAGATATGCAGCTGCAGCTCTCAGAGCGTCTGAGGCCTGAAACCTCTTTTCGGCTCTGGCTGAGCCACAAAAACGGGCTTTCATGAAAATGACACGAGTGCAGGAAAACATGATGCAAAACGTGTAGGCCTCAATGCAGATTTGTCGTTTCTCTCATGGGAGACTGGATGATGGCAGGCCACGTTATAGCATAAGCATCATGATAGACAGGCCATGGAGGGGAAATGCATGGGATACATGCATGTGTACATAAAGCGTTGGGGGCACATAGGGGACACATAGGTCTCATAATTTTTATTTCCTCATACTGACGTGACCGAAGTTGGAGTGCCAGTTCACTGGCATGTTTGTCAAAAAGATCCCTGGTGGAGCAGTTCCGCCGCACGTGTAGGAACTGACCCACCAGAAGATTCTCCCTGAGAGCCCTTGGGTGATAGCTATCAAAGGAAAGAAGAGAGTTCCTCGACATGGGTTTTTGAATAGTTCACATTGCAATGTGTCTTCATGGGAAAAAATGGAGATGTCAAGGAAGGATAACCGTTGCTGACTAAACTCGATGGTGAATTTCAAAAAGGCATTTTGTTGATTGAGCCAAGCATGAAAAGCCAAAATCTCTTGGCTAGTGCCCCGCCACACCACCAGTATGTCGTCTATGTACCTCTTCCACAGCACCAGATGTTGACGATAAGGGTTGCTGTGGTTCAGTACATGATTTTGCTTGAAAAGATGGACATAGAGGTTGGCGAAGCTGGGCGCAAAAACGCTGCCCATAGATGTGCCAGAGACCTGGAGAAAGATCTGATCTTCGAACCTGAAAAAGTTCTCCATCATTGCTATTCTGGCACACTCCATGATGAAGGTGACGGGGGTCATGCTGTTCAGCTCACGTGCCTCCAGAAGTCCCCTAATGGAGTCCAAAGTTTCTTGTTGGGGAATGCACGTATAGAGCGACTCCACGTCAAAACTGGCCAAAATATCGGTACCGGTGTTAAACTCGATCTCAGGCAAAATCCGTAATACATCAGAAGTATCTTTGAGGTAGGTGGGCATCTCAGTGACCATAGGCCGTAAGAAGAAATCCACGAATTTGGACAAAGGCTCAAGTAGTGAGCCAATCCCATATATAATGGGTTGTCCAGGGGGTGGTCGTTGACTCTTGTGGATTTTGGGGAGGCAATAAAAATAGGGCATCACAGGGTTATTAGTTACCAAAAATGTAGCCTCATGTGGCGTGATCCACCCTTCTGCCTCACCTTCCTCGACTAGATGTTTTATCTCCAAAGTTAACCTGGGTGTAGGATCTGTATCCAAAATCTGGTAGGATTTGGTATCCTTAAGCTGTTTTAAGCATTCGGTCCGATAGATTACAGTATCTTGAAGGACCGTGGCACCCCCTTTGTCCGCTGGCTTAATAATAACGGACATATCTCTTGTCAAATTCTAGAGGGCCAATCTGTCCTTCTTAGTAAAATTACAATAGTTGGTCGACCGTTTGTCGCATAGTGCCATCACATCATGAGTTACTGCCTTCTCAAAGGTGGTGACCTGGGAAGGCACCTGATGTGACAAAGGTGTGAAATTAGATTTGGGACGTAGACCGGTGTTCATGTTGTTCATGTTGTTGCTGGGGGACACGCTGTTGTCCGACTCTCTGTTTTCAAAGAAAAAGTGGAGCCGAATTTTTCTGAAGAAGTTCTCCAGCTCACACCTCAAAGCAAAAGGATCACCATAAATGGGTGGGCACAAAACCTAGCCCTCTGTTCAGGACACTCTGTTCATCTTCTGTAAGGGTCCTTGAACTCAGGTTGACTATCAGATCGTTCATTCCCTGGTCGAGTTGGGGGTTTGCTGCTGGTTGCCCCTCCTGCTCCGAGTATTCGGGAATGTCAGGTCTGGTTGCCAATGGACAGTGGGAGTACCTCTCCGTTTGCCCCTGGCGCGACCTTGACCCGGGTCTAAAAAAGACTGGTTTGGGTAAAATTGTTGTTGCGGTGGAAAAGATTGCATGTGTGGTGGAAAAGGGGGTGCTTGATAGCCCCAAGGAGCCGGTGGCCACCATTGGCCTTGATTTGGATAAAATCCTTGGGTACCACGCCTCTTGTTGTATCTGCGGAATTGTCCCCTCCCTCTACCTTAGGGTGCCCCGGTAATGGAGGAATCAGAGTCCCTTGATCCTAGATCGGACCCCGACGATGAATAGTTGGACCCGTAACGCCTGCCTTTGTTGTTAAATAGCAGGGCCACATAGGTGTCACTGGTATAGGGGTAGATTTTCTCCCAAGAAAAACGGGCTAGATCTTTCTTGAACTTATCTATTTTAGTAATCAAAATGTTGTCTCTATATTCTTTATTGGTCCTGGTTGTCTCATCCAATTGTTTCTTATATAGAGCCGATGTGATGGTGGTTTTGATTTGTCCCTCAAGTGTTTGAATTTCGATGAGAATGGCATCGGCCTGGAGTTTCGCTGTGCTGATAATCAAAATTAACTAGTCACGGGTACACCGCCAGGCGATAAGTGCCCAGTCCCGCATGAATTGTTTGTCCGTAAGAAATAATCTAGGCATGTTAGTCACAATGAAGCCAGTGGGGGCACATTTCCCTTGTAGATATTCAGCCATGACTAAACCATGGACTGCTGTTCATGACTGTGTCTTTCTGAGAGTAAGTAAAGTGGCCCAGTCATCCTTTGGGCTCCCTGTGATTTCTGGTAGGGAGTCCAGAATACTGGGGTTATCAGACAGTATTGTACTAAGAGTTTCATCATCAAAGGCTAAACCTAAAAATCAGCCATCGTGGGGCGAGTGTTTAAGAGGTCAATGACCCTAGGGAGCGTTTTTAAGACTTCTTAAGAGAAATCTGAAGTCTAGACGGGACCCGCAGCCGTAGCTGCTCTAATAACCAAAAACACAATGTACATAGGGGTCACAGGGGAATTGATTAAGGACTGACACACCTCCAATCCCCAATCAGTACTTAACAACTAACAGGAGATGCTCAGTCCGTTCATAGAGAACAGAAAGCCACTGAACGCTGTGAAAAAATGCTAAGAAACCTCTTCAGATAATTTGCTCATCACCTAGCAGGAGTTAATATTCCATCAGCCCACCCTTACTGGCGGAGCTTCGTCACCTGAGACTCTAGGAGGTCAGGATCTAGGGCCACAGTTTTGAGCCACCAGGCCCTGCTGGGTACCTGACCTGATGCTCCTGAAAAGGGCTCCTGCCAAGGTGTGTGTTCAAACTATATGAACTCTAGTGACGTGCAGTGCTCTAGTGTAAGTGTGAGTTAAAAATGGCTACCTGGGCAAAAAATATGTTTATTGGGGATTGTCCAGGTGTCAAACTTAAAAAAAACAATAGTCTTGAGAAAATTGACTATTTCCTGGCTAAGTCTAATGCGGTCGACATGTTTCAGCCGAATTGGTCAACTGACCCGGCTTTCTTCAGGACCTAGATGTAGTGGAAATAAAGGCTACTGCAGGATAAACACAATTCGTGCATAAAATCGTGAAAAACAATACTCATAAAGGAAATACAATAATCGGGTAAGTCTGTGGCAATTGCCACCCTACCGGACAAGCAAACCTCATGCTTGGAGGTAAGAGCTATCTCTTCTTTCCTAGGGAGAATTCAGAGAGTCAGACCATGAGAAAAACGTATCTTACATGAATCACAGCATCAGTGACTACTATTCAACAGTGCCCATTATGCACTGCTTAAATCACGGAAGAACCCAAACAATGGTTCCATGCAAAAAAGGTTTCGAAAAAACTGTACTTAACTTACCCAGCTTTCTGTGGGAGAAAAACCTCACCTCACCCGGCTGACTGCTCGGAGATGGAGGCACCGCTCTGTTTATATGTGAAGAAAAACAGAAAAGTTGCATATTCATACAAGTCTGAACACTTCACATGTGCATCAAACACTATAACTAACCTATAAAATCAATAACCAAAAAACACTCAGTCCCTCATGGATACAATAATGCAGGTAGATGAAAAAGATGTTCTTTCTAAAACCTGGGTTTTTCAAAAGATACAAAAATCAAGTAATTTAAAATAATGAACACCTCAATCTGTATAGTCACTCCTGGCTTATTCAAAAATTAAATACAACAGAGTCCAGGGGGAGCAACACAATATATGAGGTTCAAGCAGAGAGGTATTGCCATCTCACTGTTAAATCTAATCCAAAATGGACATTAATAGACCTACCACCCACAGCCAAAAACGGGGGCTCTCCTCTCCTTACCTGTCCGTCGGTACTTCAGACCAGACTACGAGCTGTCTGGGAGGTGACGGCAGGGGGAGGGAGAGCTCCTTAAGTACCCGCCTTGATTGGACGAAATTGCTTTATTCACATCAGCTGCCGGTATTCCCTTTGTACAAAACGCATGCGCCTACGAAGAGAATGCGCGAGCCCCGAGACACTCACTCTGACGCATGCGTACTGCGATAACACAACTGGCTGGGTGGCGCGGCATCATCTAATGCCATGCTTAAAGTGACAACACTTCGTTTGGCACATGCGCGGTGTCAGGAACCAGTGGCATGCCCTGGCTCCACATCCGCACATGCGCATTAAAATCAGGACGGACTAGATTGAATAGTCTCTTGCAGTGGCAGAGTCAGCAAGAGCTGCATGCTCAGCCCGCCGCGATGGCAGAACACCACCGCAGCAAACCCGCTCCATATCTCACTCGTTAACATCCCACAGGGATTCGCTCTTGAGTCAATGGACCCCATCTCGCAGTGCATGTGTGCACCTTCAAAATATACAGCGGCAGCCAAACACTAATCTGGGCCGTTTTTTACGTTGACAGCGGCACATATTAAAACGAAACACAGAAACAGGCCACAACCAAAAAACCTACTCCACACACAAGTCTCATAAACCCAAGTGTGACCCACACTAGTGACCAGCAGTAACGGCCACCTTCCGCATTCGGGTAGATAGAAAAATAGATTTACCCAAAAACTATTAGACCAATGGTCCATAGAGGATGGCACGTGCCTGAATGTACATGTGTCTGTGTGGGATGAAATCTAGGCAATCTTATGCACAATTACGCAGATACCTATTTGTATCAAATGTATTGACAATGACTCAGGATGTCGTAATGTGATGGAATATTTGTACACTAATCAATTTAGAAACTAAGATGGTCAGACGTGGTTTCAGATAGAGGCCCATGGTATACTGTCATTAAGGCCATGTATGTCTGTTTTCAATCTAAAAATCCACCTCTGCTCTTTTGAAAACAGAAATCTTGAGATATCTGCTACGTGCTGGGGAATAAAGGGACGTTCCAGCACAAGCCATTTCATATCGTCGGCCTTGTGTTGTTTGGAAAGAAAATGGTCTGTCAGGCAGGTAGACTGTTTCATACACCGAATGGTGCTCTTATGCTCGCTTATACGGAGCTTCACTTTGCGTGTGGTGTAATGTAATGCAGAGCACAAGGGCATGTGATCATATAGATCACACGGGAATGTCAGGTCCATTGGCAACCAGACTTGACATTCTTTATATAAACTGTGTTTGTACAGTAATGGAATAGTATAAATTTGAAAGTTATTCATATACATGTATTTGTGATTCTTTTTTACAGATACAGAACAAGAGTGTTTCTCATCTGTTTGCACTCTTCTCGTGCAAGATTGTTTGGATGAAGGGTCCTTCGGTGTTTCATCATACTTGCTGTGCCATACGAGTATTTCTTGTTAGGATCCCCTTGCAACAGAACTCTTTTGCAAATCTTGCACGTGATCAATGTGGCATTGGTCTTTGTTGGTACAAAATTTCCACACCACTGAAGGAAAACGTTGTGGGTGTGGTGCGTCCTCCAAAAATTCATCCTTAGATTCGGTGAATAATTTAAAGTGACAACATTTACAGTTTTTTAAGTTAAACTTATAAAATTTTGTTAGCTGTAAGCATTTTATATATCTGTGATTTGTATCTTGTGGTATTTTGTTGAGAATAGCATGTTGTTGTTTTTTTAACAATCTTTGTGATTGTTTTTTTTTTTGCCCGCTGTTAAGTGATGAGTACGATTGAAATCACCATTTTTAGTGAAATTTAATATATTCTGAGAACAGCAAAAAAGGCAAACAAATTACTTTGTGGAAATTATGCTGTGTTGTAAAAAATGTATTATTACATGTTATATTTTTTTTTCCTTTTCTTTCACAGATCCAAATTTTAAAATTAGCAATTTATATGAATTTAGATTGGAATGAAAATCTGAAAAAAATGTATACATTTTTTATTCCTATTACTGTGAAGGTAAGTTTAACTAAGTCTCAATATGCAGAATGAGGAGGTCTGCAAGAAGCTAAAAAGTTGAAACACGTTTCTAAAAACACTCTGTTTATACCTATGTAGTTTTGAAATCTGACCATAATCAGATATCAAGTGACCTGCAAAAAAAGAGATTTGAGGGGTTCATAATATTTCCCATTTTAGCTATTGAAGGACCGCAATCATTTCAATCATTCTTCTTTGAACATCTTTGCAGACAAAACTCTGTGCTTCCCTTCTATCATTTGCAAGGAATTTTAAAACCGGAAATATGTCACTTTTTGTAACATAGTTATTGTGCAAGACACTTTTATATTTACAAAGAGAGGAAAAGGCACTCTGTGTACTTTTTCTACTCCATGTAATACAACCTCATTATGCACACCACTTTGCGTTGAAAGGGTGTTCTATAAGTGTTGTTGTGCATGATTGCACTGAATACTCATAGAACAAGACACATGTCTAGATTTATCATAAATCATAGATCTCGATATGTCTGTGAATGCTGCACCATTCTAAAATTAGTGTAGGAAAGCACAACAAGGAGAATTGTTTTAATTTCTCCACATTTTTTTATCTTCAATGCATGCTGAAATGTTCAGCATACATTGAAGGAGAAAAATGCATTTTCTCATTGTTTTTGTGCAGGAAGGTGTGTCTTCCTGTAGAAAAACAAAGAGCACATGACAGAGATGTCCTTGCACTATGGTGCAAGGGTGACTGTGTCACCACATGGCTGCAGTTTAAGCAGCCGTGCAGAGAGAAGCATAGATTTGCAACATATTTATGTACATATGTTGCATCCCTGTGCTTCAGAAGTACTACAGCACACTGCAGTTAAAGAGGTTACTGTGTGATGCTGCAGCACATCCTCATAGTTCTGCACTTATACATTCACCATACGCTACTAATGCATTAATTCACTCAATTACGTACTACACATACATTCATCTAAACTTTCACACACTACAAAGAAATTTAGCTCTTTTTTAAACCAGGAAAGTTAGTTTTTTTTTTCCTTCTTTCTTCTTTCATATTTTTTTGGGGGGTTTTCTAACAATTTTGAGATTTTTTTGGTTTTTCGGGGAAAAAAATAAACAGGAGGAACCAAACAATGAACTTCAGAGAACAAAAAAACTAAAAAAAAGTAGCAAATGTGACTTTCTTGCCGGCGGCAGATCGGATCGATCGACTGCTCACCGTAGCACAAAGTCGCACTGCACTTAGTGCAGAGCACTTTTAAATATTGAATTAAATTGAGGACGGATGTCCAAATTTTGGGCTGATGGATGCACTCTTGAGGTGCTCGGCTGCAATGAGGTGGAAGGCGCAGGAGCAGGAGTGTTTCTCATCCATTTGCACTCTTGTCGTGCAAGATCGTTTGGATGAAGGCTCCACAGGTGCTTCATCATACTTGCCGTGCCACACGAGTATTTCTTGTTAGGATCCCCTCGCGACAGCACTCTTTTGCAAATCTTGCACATGACCAAGGTGGCATTGGTCTTATTCTGCCCCTCGGGAAAAGTAAAAAATGTCCACACCACTGAAGAAAAATGTCCTTTGGGTGGTGCCTCCACCAAAAATTCAACCTCAGATGAGTGAGGAGATGCAGGTGATGCCTGCTGCCCTGAAGCCATTTTTAGTTGAAAAAAGTTAGAGCTAAGTGTATACTTAGTCTAAAAAATCTTCTTCTCTGCAAAGAGGTGCTCCTCCAAAGAAGGTGCAAGAAGAATGATTGAATTGGGTGGAGTCTTTCAATACATAGAACAGGAAGTGTCCTAGACGCAGATGACGCATCGCGGAAGCGCGTAAACGTTGCGTTACGTACATCGAACGTGTCGCGCATAGGCTGGGAGTCGTGTACCGGTCGTATTGCGATCGTGCACTAAACACGTACCCGACGCATACCGTGCGCGGATGCTAACGCGTAGGGATCGAGAACGGTGCGCTTAGGGTGCGCGGATCCAAAAACATGGGAAAAAAATTTATAAAATAAAGTTTTGAACATATAGTTTAAAACATATTTTGAAAAATATAAAAAAATATGTTTGAATAACCCATTAAATTCAAAAAATATTTTTTTTAATTTTTAAAAGAATTAATTGAAAAAATAAGTTTAAAAAATGGTGATAAAAAAGTATTTAAAAAAAAATCATGAAATTGACACACTGAATTTGAAAAATATTGAAATCCAATCAAAATGATTAAACATGATATCTTCAGAGATAAGTTAATGATAGGAATTAGCATTTAAAAAACCTTTGAAATTCACTGAAAAAACCATAAGTTTCATGCACGTTATAGTTAAGAATTGGCATTTAAAAAACCTTTGAAATTCACTGAAAAAAACAAAGGTTTCAGGGGCGTTATAGTTAGGAATTGGCATTTAAAAAACCTTAGAAATTCACTGAAAAGACCACAGGTTTCAGGGGTGTTATAGTTAGCTGGACATTTCCCTCGTACAAAACCCTAGAAATTCCCCTGTTATAGTTAGTTCAGCTAACTATAACTTGCTCCCCTGCAATGCACTGCTGATGATGTCACATATTACATCACTCATGACATGGTCAGTGACATCACTGATGACATCACTGATGACATCTCAACTGACATCACTGATGACATCACTGATGACATCATCCATGTGATAAATTAGTGCATCTTCTCACACCCTAATTTAACCTTTGATACACCAACTCAAAATTTCAGACGGCCATTTTGAAAACCATAGATACTCCAATACCAATGACTACATACCCACTCATTAACTCTCAGGTCTGCATATACCTCCACTCACTCACCTGTACAGTCACTCATACTTACAGTCACTCCGTACAAGACTATCATATGCATTTATACATCTATATAGACACTCACACACCGCCAATCATCCATTGAGGTACCGACACACCTAGTCAGTCATGCAAGTAATTAAACACAGTCGAATTTACTCACCTATACAGTTAAACACACTCAAGTTCACTTACTCATAAAAATAGTACCACATTCTTATGTTCTTATACAATCATTGATACAAGCACACACTCATCCATACAGCCACTCTCACAATCACACACTCTCACTTATACCCACTTATATACTCATACACACATAAATACTGCCTTTCACATATGTAGTTAGTCACAGATGTACCACTGAGATATACATTCAATCCCTAACACACCCATACATACACTCACCCAACCATACAGTTCATCACAGATGCACTCTTAAAACCAGGCACCCATAGAATCACCCACTCACACATCTATGCATAGAGTCACACACACCCTACCCACACAAACACTCAGGCACTCATACAGATACTCAGACAACCAATCAATAACCCATAGAGACACTCATAAAGGTATTCACAAAACCATGCAGCCACTTATACACCTACACACACACATACAGACATTCACACAGTTTAGTCACTAGTCTGCAGTAAGATACATTTAATGACTCACTTATAGTCAGTTGCGCACCTAGAAAATCATCCATTTACACACTTGTACACCCACTCATTCTCCCACAGGTTCTTTCACTATAAATATATAAAACATATTTAAACTTTACAGAAACACACAGTCACTGGATGACGTCATCAGTGATGTCATTTGAGATGTCATCAGTGATGTAATCAGTGATGTCACTGACCATGTCATGAGTGATGTAATATGTGACGTCATCAGCAGTGCATTGCGGGGGCGCAAGTTATAGTTAGCTGAACTAACTATAATAGGGGAATTTCTAGGGTTTTGTACAAGGGAAATGTCCAGCTAACTATAACACCCCTGAAACCTATGTTTTTTTCAGTGAAAGTCGCCAGTAGGTAGTTATAGTTAAGACCTATTTTCCATAGGAAATCTGCAACATTCTATTTGGAATAACGTTGGCGCCGATTGACGAATCTTCGAGAAATGTTCCAAACTTTTGGCCAGCTCCGGTCCGCTCCTTTCCTAAAAATTTCACAGTGATTCGTCAAGCGGGGGCCGAGAAAAAAGGGGGGGCCCAAAACACATTTTCCCCATGCATTTTCCCATAGGACCTGTTGACGCAGCAACAGCCCGAACTGCCAAACTGAATTACACCAAATTTGGCAAAGAGGTAGTCCTCAGTTCAGACTCGTGCCTTTTGCTTAAATGGTGTAAATCCGTTCAGTAGTTCCTGAGAAAATTAGAGTTAAAAAGATAGATATATCTGGGCGGAGCCTAACCACACATCTCATCGTGAGATCTGATTGGTTGTCAGTACTTCATCCAAGAAGTGTTGGCAGCCATCTTGGGACCAATATACATGATAGCACCTCATTAAAAAGCATTGCAGTTAATAGAAGGTTTTAAGACTTTAGTTACATTATAAATCATTTGTTGATGGCACCATACTCATTTTAGGAATTGTGGTGTGTTCAAAGGTGATTTTACCATGTGAAAACGCCTTCTGCTGTGATATCATGAATCACGTTTGAGAGAAAACTATTTTCTCATGCTTTTCCCACAGAGGATTGGAAGGTGATCTATAAGCTAAACTGAGAGCATATTTTCTGTAAATTCACATTATCTTTCTCAGTCATGTGAGAATGAAGTCTGACATTCTCAGTAAAACATGTACATCCAACAAGGGCAGAGACTGTCAGTTGATTCCTTTGTCTTCTACTGCAGCTTCTCAGAGTGTTCTATAGAACAACTAGAGCGCTAACGGTCCTACTTAAGACAAACGTAGTGCACACCTGAAGCCATCTTGATTGGAATAAAGTGGTAACTCTTAAAACATTTAATTTAAAAAGGAACAAAATGAGGGGGTTCATTTTGCCATAGAAAGTATGATTAGTGCTGCAGAAAGAAAATTAGGGCACATTTTGAGTGACTTCTCAAATCCTCTTCTATTTCACTAAAAACTTCTGACATGCAGACTGAAACATGCAATTTCAATACCAGCAGCCGACTTCCGTGGTGAGCAGTAGCTTTACTACAGTGATCTAATGAGCAACTAGAGTGCCAACATTCAGAATTTATGGCAAATGTGTGACATATCTGAATACCTTCTTGATGGAATCAAAGTAAAAAACTGAAAGTATTTCCTACTGAGGAGACTGTAGTAAATGAGGAAATTAGGAAACTTCATAACAAATAAGTCTCCCAAAATTGACACCAGAGACAAAAGAGCCCAAATGTAGCACAAATATCACCCAGATGCAGCCCAAGTAGAGCCCAATGACAGAATGTCCCAGAGTGTGCTAAAGAACAACTAGAGCGCTAACAGTCTTACTTATGACAAAAGTATGTCACACCTGAAGCCATCTTGATTGGAATAAAGTGGTAACACTTAAAAAATTTAATTTACAAAGGAACAAAATGAGGGGGTTAATTTTGCCATAGAAATTATGGTTAGTGCTGAAGAAAGAAAAATTAGGGCACATTTTGACTTCTCAAATCCTCTTCTACTTCAGAAAAAAAGTCTGACATGCAGACTGAAACATGCACTTTGAATACCAGCAGCAGACTTCCCTGATGAGCAGTAGCTTTACTACAGTGATCTAATGAGCAACTAGAGTGCTAACATTCTGAATTTATGGCAAATGTGGGACACATCTGAATGTCTTCTTGATGGAACCAAAGTAAAAAACTGAAAGTATTTCCTACTGAGGAGACTGCAGTAAATGAGGAAATTATGAAACTTCATAACAAATAAATCTTCCAAGAGGGCCACCAGAGACAAAAGAGCCCAAATGTAGCCCAAATATCACCCAGATGTAGCCCAAGTATAGCCCAATGACAGAATGTCCCAGAGTGTTCTAACGAACAACTAGAGCGCTAACAGTCTTACTTGTAACAAAGGTATAGCACACCTGAAGCCATCTTGATTGGAATAAAGTGGTAACACTTAAAACATTTAATTTAGAAAGGAACAAAATGAGGGGGTTCATTTTGCCATAGAAATTATGATTAGTGCTGCAGAAAGAAAAATGAGGGCAAATTTTGACTTCTCAAATCCTCATCTATTTCATTAAAAAAATCTGACATGCAGACTGAAACATGCACTTTGAATACCAGCAGCAGACTTCCCTGGTGAGCAGTAGCTTTACTACAGTGATCTAATGAGCAACTAGAGTGCTAGCATTCAGAATTTATGGCAAATGTGTGACACATCTGAATGCCTTCTTGATGGAACCAAAGTAAAAAACTGAAAGTATTTCCTACTGAAGAGACTGCAGTAAATGAGGAAATTAGGAAACTTCATAACAAATAAATCTCCCAAGATGGCCACCAGAGACATAAGAGATCAAATGTAGCCCAAATATCACCCAGATGTAGCCCAAGTATAGCCCAATGACAGAATGTCCCAGAGTGTTCTTAAGAACAACTAGAGCGCTTACTGTCTTCCTCATGACAAAAGTATTGCACACCTAAAGCCATCTTGAGTGGAATAAACTGGTAACACTTAAAACATTTAATTTAAAAAGGAACACAATGAGGGGGTCATTTTGCCGTAGCAATTATGATTAGTGCTGCAGAAAGAAAATTAGGGCACATTTTGACTTCTCAAATCCTCTTCTATTTCATAAAAATATTCTGACATGCAGACTGAAACATGCACTTTTAATACCAGCAGCAGACTTCCGTGGTGAGCAGTAGCTTTACTACAGTGATCTAATGAGCAACTAGAGTGCCAACATTCAGAATGTATGGCAAATGTGTGACATATCTGAATACCTTCTTGATGGAATCAAAGTAAAAAACTGAAAGCATTTCCTACTGAGGAGACTGCAGTAAATGAGGAAATTTGGAAACTTCATAACAAATAAATCTCCCAAGATGGCCACGAGAGACAAAAGAGCCCAAATGCAGCACAAATATCACCCAGATGTAGCCCACATGTAGCCCAATGACAGAAGTGTGCAAACACTTATTTTTTGTGTATTTGCAGTTTTATATAGTGCAGACTTATCAGGTATTGGAGTGCTTTACATGAGCATTGGTTACATCACACAAGATCAAATTCATTTTGGTTGTAGACATGGGGAGATTAAGTGATTTGACCAGAATCACAGACTGTTGAGCTGAAGCAGAAACTCCAACCTGGTTCCCCAGTTGCAAAGTCTGCAGCTCTGGACGTAACACCACATCCTCTCCCCCAAGTTCAACATTTAATCAAGTGGTCAACTGGATAAAAAAACATAAAGATTACAAATAATTTAAAAGTTCTTTGTCACTATTTGAAAACTCAGAAAATATGTCCTCGTTTTAGTTTTTTAGAGCACTAACCATAATTTTGATGCAAATAGGACCCTCTCATATATGTAATTTCTAAAGGAAATGCTCTAGGTAATACAGTTTTGATTACATCAAGATGACGTCAGGTGTTCCACACTTTTGTAATAAATATAGAATGCTAGCAATGTAGTTGTTCATTGGGACACTGTTGAGAGGCAGAGGCCAGGGGCATGGACTCTGACAATTGAAGGCAGGTAGGAGAGTGCAGAGGCAACGATTTGACCACACTGGGCAGGCAGGGAGGGCAGTGGCAGCACAACAGACTATGGAGGGCAGTGGAAAGGGGGGCAGGGGCAACAAACCAACAATACAGGACTTGCAAGAGAGGCTGTGGCAATATAATAGACCATTGTGGACAGAAGGACGAGGCAGTGGTAGTAGAACCATACATGTCAACAGGCCCGTTTCAGCCAGGAAACGTCCAATGTTTTTAAGCTCAAATGGGCTTTATTTGATCTGTCTCCTGTCTACAATCTCCTCTTTTTCAATGTAACTCAAAGGAGAAAACCAGTTTTTTTTCAAAATCTCCCTCTTACCAAGTTCAAAATGTTCGCAAGTATGGTACATTGGATCATGGTAGGCAGGAGGAATTGGGATAGGGACATGGACTCGGATAACAGAGGACAGGAGGGACATGGAGAGGTGCACCAAACTAACCCTACAGGGCAGGCATCAGGATTTGCAGCAGCACAATTCACTACACAGGGCATGCGGGATGGGAGTGCAGCACAACAATCCATAGAAAGCAATAGGGAGGGGACAGGACCATGCACATGGACAACAGAGAACAGAGGGGAAAGAGGCATGGTAGCTAGCTGACCACAATGGACAGACAGGAGAGAAAGCTGCAGCATAACAGACCATAAAGGGCAGGAGGGACGGATCAGGGGCATTACAATGGAACAGACAAGCCAGGAGGGAGGGAATTTGGGTCTGCACATGGAAACAGGGGCCTGGGGGCAAGGGGGCAGGGCAGGAGCAGCAAGATGACCATGGAGGTCAGGCAGGACGGGCACTAGAAACAAGACACACCATGGAGAGCAACAGTGAGACTATGATGGCATACACACAGACCATGGAGGGAAGGTGGGAGGGGGTCAGGGGCAGCTAGCGGACCACACAGGGAAGGTGGGAGGGGCCATGGCAGCACAGAAGACCATACATGGCAAGCGGGAGGGTTAGTGGCAGCACAATGGCTATGATGGGCAAGAAGGAGGGTGCAGGGGCATGCCCAAAGGACCATGGAGGATAGAAGGGAGGGTCAGGACCTGGGCACAGACAAGAGAGTTCAGGGGAAGAGGCCTCACAACAGACCATGCGGATGAGGCAGGAAGAGCAGTTGCAGCACAACAGACCAGGGAGGGCAGAAGGGTGATGCAATAAAATGGACCATGGAGGACAGGTGGAAGGGGAGAGGGGCATGGCATGTGGACAGGCAGGGTGGAGGTGGCAGGGACAGGTTACAGTCATCTGACAATGCTGGGCAGGTGGGAGGGGAGTGGCAACTCAACAGAAAATTCAGAGTAGATAGGAGTGGCAGGTCCATGGAACATGGTGGGCAAAAAGGATGGAGCAGGGGCATGCACAAAGACATCGGAGAGCAGGGGGAAGTAGAATAGGGGCAGCAAGATAAGCACAGAGGCTAAGCAGGAGGTTAATGATGGGCCATAGAATTGGGCAATGGAGGGCAGGAGGAGTGGACTGGTACATCATTCTAAATGGAGGGCAGTGGCAGCACATCAGACCATGCATGGCAGGAGGGAGGAGGCTAGTCCATGGATTCAGACAACAGAGGATAGGGAGGAGGTGGATGGGGCAGCAAGCTAACTGTTCAGAGAAGGTGGGTATTAGGAACTTTATTGTTTTTAAAATGTGTGTCTGTGCGAACTACTTAAAATATGAACAAGTATGCAGCATAATCTCACTTTTATTCAGGAAGAAGAGGACGTTTGTGACTGTGACTCCGGGCTCACTTGGCAGAAACACCCCCTGACCCTCCACCCCCATCGCAAAATGTAATGCCCGTGAAAAGGGTAGGTGGACGCAGTGTTATATAGAACATTGTCCTGAGAGCACGATTGAAAATGAAAACTAGATATAGTATACTGTATAAAGTATGCACCAAAAAGTGTGATATAAGATGAACCAGGGCGTGAAATATAATATGCAACACATTGTGCGCAATGACAGATTCATTGGAGAGCGCGAGATAGCACAGGCACTAGCACGTGCAATGTTATATGCACCTTGGAGTGTAATATGCACAGGGCAGTGTTGTATAACCTAACTAGTCTCTAAAGTTGTAATATAAAATATGTGCTGGGGAGTGTAACGTTGCATATGCACTGTGACAAAGATATGGATCCCAGATTGTAATATGTATGGCATAACGCTGTGTGTTATAACATAGGCATCGAGGAAGGCACTTTAGATGGGGCAATATAACCCGTGCGAAGGCAAGTTTGGCATGACATATTCACGGGGTGGTGTTACAGTGCATATGGGCTAGAGAGTGTCATAGCATACGCACTAGCTGGTGGAATACAACACAGAGGTGTGTGGCACTCGGCGGGCACTGTTGGGTGTAACACAGCGTTGGGCTCAGCCAGGAGCATGCTGTGATTCTCAAGAGAGGTTCATCTCCTTTCCAGAGAGTAAAATAAAAAGTATTACACATCCGGCGGTGGATGTGTGTTTTATTACCCGTGAGGGGGGTTTGTTGCATAGTTTGGTCGAATTTTTGTGGAATCCCCTTTGAATGGCTTGGTGTGCGTGTGTTTTAAATGTGCCCGTCAATAGCTACACATGTTTGTAGAAACAAATGACAAGGGTGTCTACTTGGAGAGTACCCACCGGCGGGGGCGCCGAGATTAGGCACGGTAGAGCGTCAGACACGTCAGAGCTTCACTAGCGGTGTAAATACATTCCACGTGGATTCATTGTATGCATAGTCGCCTTTTAATGAATATCACGCAAATCGTCATGGTGATAGGTACATACGGTTTGTCCAGTATGTCCTAGGTGTTTCTATAAATATATATATTTTTAAAATAATAAAAAACAAAGGCCGGCCCCAGGGGATGGGGTTCCTGGGGCCATAAGTGGCCTGAGGAGGGGGGCAACGCAGCCCCCTCCTACAGAATAAAAAAAAAAAGGCCATGACCCGGGGTTGGGGTCCCCGGGGCCTTGGGATGGGGCCACGTGGCCCCCTTCCAAAAGTATTTTTTTCAACAACAAAAAATTAGGGTGCATGCCCTGGGGGATGGGGTCCCCAGGGCCAATAAATTAGAAAAAGAAGGGGGGCCACACAGCCCTCCTTCTTAAAAAATAAAAAAAATAAAAGACCAGCATTGCGCCAGAGGCCACGTCCCCTCCTTGCAGCACTCTGCAAACGCGCCCCATGGCCAGTTGTAAGTTGGGGAATTAATTCCTCTTCAATACTGAGGGTCTCTGAGGGCCAACTAGCCCAACAGGTATCTCCAGTATGCACCAGGGAGCTGCGTTGCAGACAGGTGTTCTGAGGCCACGGCCCTTTTTACACCTCTATGCAACGCAGCTCTGTGGCGCTTACTGGAGGTACCTAGTGGG
This sequence comes from Triturus cristatus, assembly GCF_964204655.1. Taxonomy (NCBI): domain Eukaryota; kingdom Metazoa; phylum Chordata; class Amphibia; order Caudata; family Salamandridae; genus Triturus; species Triturus cristatus. The sequence continues at coordinate 61,081,575 of NC_140580.1, read as the reverse complement.
CTAGTTTGAGCCTAGGGACCCTTGGGATTCAAGGGGACTTAATCTCTCAACTTAGAATGGCCACAGGGCGCGTTTACACAGCGGTGAAGGGAGGGGACGGGGCCTGAGGTGACATGTGCAAACACGCCCTGTGGCATGTTTTAAGTTGGAGAATTACTTTCCTTTCAATCCTGAGGGAACCTAGGGGCCAACTAGCCCACCAGGTGCTTCCAGTAAGCGCCACTGCTCTGCGTTGCAGAGAGGTGGTCTAGGCCGTGCCCCTTTTTACACCTCTCTGCAATGTTGCTTACTGGACGTACCTAGTGGGCTATTTTGCCCCTAGGGACCCTCAGGATTCAAGGGGACTTAATCTCCCAACTTAAAATAGCCACAGGGCCTGTTTACAGAGTGGTGAAGGGAGGGGACGGGGCCTGAGTTAACGTGTGTAAACACGCCCTGTGGCGCATTTTAAGTTGGGGAAATAATTCCCCTTCAATCCTGAGGGACCCTGGGGGCCAACTAGCACACCAGGTGCTTCCAATAAGCGCCACTGCGCTGCGTTGCAGAGAGGTGGTCTAGGCCGTGCCCCTTTTTACAGCTCTCTGCAACGCAGCTCTGTGGCGCTTACTGGAGGTACCTAGTGGTCTAGTTGGACCCTAGGGACCCTCAGGATTCAAGGGGACTTAATCTCCCAACTTAAAACGGACACAGGGCGTGTTTAAACACTGGGGAAGGGAGGGGACGGGGCCTGAGGTGACGTGTGCAAACACGCCCTGTGGCGCGTTTTAAGAGGTAGTTTTAATCCCCTGCCCTACCATATTCTAGGGGCTTACAGAGGAGGTCATGCTAATCACAGGGGGACCCCAACGCATAGTGTTCCCTAGTGTATGTAGGTGTTTTCACTGTATTCTGAGTTTCTTTTAACATAGCACTGGTTCTAGGACTGTTTAGTCAAACTCAGTTACCACCAGTATCCGTCTGAAAAAGTTGAGGGTGCAGGATGATTTAGTAACAAGGCTTCTTTCTGCTCTTCTGTTTGTTCTTTCTGCACGTTATCCTTATTCCTGCACTTTTCTTAGTCTTTGAGGACTTCTGTTGCTTCTTTCTGCATTTCTTTTTTTTCTTTCTGTGCGTTTTTTCTTCTTTCTTCACATGTCCTATCTCTGTAGGTATAGTTAGAAATTAGCATTTAAAAAACATTTGAAATTCACTGAAAAAACTATAGGTTTCAGGCATGTTATAGTTAGGAATTAGCATTTCAAAAACCTTAAAAATTAACTGAAAAAATCATAGGTTTCAGGGGCGTTATAGTTAGCTGGACTTTTCACTCATACAAAACCATTGAAATTCCCCCGTTATAGTTAGTTCAGCTAACTATAACTCGCGCGCCTGCAATGCACTGCTGATGATGTCACATATTACATCACTCATGACATGGTCAGTGACATCACTCATGACATCACTGATGACATCTCAAATGACATCACTGATGACATCACTGATGACATCATCCTTCTGATAGAGTGGCAGACCTCCTCTCACCCTAATATAACCTTTGATACACACATTCAAAAATAGAAACTAAAATGTTCAAAACAATGGACATACCAATACCAGTTACAACAACCTATTCAGTAATTCTAAGATCCACATACACATCCACCCATTCACCAACAATCCTATACAGTCACTCATACATGTACTCACTCATCATATGTACTCATACACCTATATATCCTGTTACACAACGCCACTCATCCATAGAGCTACTCACACACATAGTCACTCATGCTACTAAAGAATCAAACATCCATTTACTTGCATATACAGTTATACACACACCACCGCACTTACTTCTACAGAAACTTACACATACTTAGTCCTTTAAACAATCACTTATAGAAACACATACTTATTCATACAGGAACTCTTCCAATCTCTCATTCTCATATATACTCACTTATATACACCAAAAGTCACATATACTAGTTTAAAACATATGTAGTTACACATAAAGACACTATTGAGATCACTCACTAACACACCCATGCACACACTCATCCACCCATACAGTCCTGCACAAATGCTGTCTTCAACACATACAAACAGTGAGTCGCTCATTCATGCACCTATGCACTACGTAATACCCCCACCGAACCATACAGACACACAGACACTGATACTGATACTCAAAAAACCAACTAATAACCTATATAGACTCTCATGTAGCTACTCACCAACCCATGCAGCCACTTATACACAAAGTGAGAGACTGATACAGATATTTACATATTTAAACATTACTCACTAAGCCATGTATTCACTAAGATACACTTAATCAGTCAGTTATACAATCAATTTTTCAAAAACAAATCATCCATTTAGACACTTATATACCCATTTATTCTTCCATCGACTTTGAGATATACATATATAAAACATATGTAATTTTCAGAAAAACACACATTCACTGGATGATGTCATCAGTGATGTCATCAGTGATGTCATTTGAGATGTCATCAGTGATGTCATGAGTGATGTCACTGACCATGTCATGAGTGAAGTAATATGTGACGTCATCAGCAGTGCATTGCGGGCGCACGAGATATAGTTAGCTGAACTAACTATAACAGGGGAATTTCAATGGTTTTGTACGAGTGAAAAGTCCAGCTAACTATAACGCCCCTAAAACCTATGTTTTTTTCTGTGAATATATATATATATAAATATATAGTACCAGTAGGTAGTTATAGTTATAGTTACACCTCAGCTTCCATAGGAAAAGCGTTTTTTGATTTGTCAATAACTTTGGCGCCTTTTGATGAATCTTCATGAAATACTCAAAACTAATCGTTCACTGAGGTCAGCTCCTGTCGTGAACGTTTCGGGGTGATTCGTCAAGGGGGGGCGGAGACAAAAAGGGGGATGCCATAACGTGTTTTCTCTATGTTAATTTCTATAGGAAACTTTAGACACGGCTGTAGCCTGAACTGCTGAACGGAATAACACCAAATTTGGCAGAGAGATAGCTCTTGGTCTGGAAAGCATGCTTTGTTTAAAATGGTGAAATACCATTCAGTAGTTTTTGAGATATTTAAAGATTTATAGATATTTGAGACTTGTGAGATTTGATTTGCTAAGCCCTCCCGAGCACGCGCTTGCCTCTGATTGGCTACCAAAACTTGGCAGCCACATTGTGCTTCAGACTGAGGGAGAAGGAAAATGGTAAACAAAAAGATTTTAAAAAAGAAAAGGGGGCAGGGTAAAAACACCCTGACCCCCAGGCCTGCTCAGGGGGAGCCCCAGGCTCACAAAAAGCATTTTTTTGTTTGACATTTTTGGCCGGGTTGTGCTGGGGTCCCGAACCCTGTTGTAAATATGAAAAAAAATGAAGCGTGGGCTCCTGCGCTTCATTTTTTAAAGCCCCTGAGTGGGCCAGGTCCTGGGGGAATTTCTGAATTGTGTATCGGTGGCCTGTGGGGCCCCCTCTGACACAGGGACTGCCACCACCCCGGGGCTTTATAATTTATGCATGGGGGCATGTGACCCCACCTGCAGCACCCAGGAACCACCACCTCCTCTGGGCTTTCTTATAAAAGGGTGGGGGGCTTCATGGGCCCCCCAAGCCCCGGGGACCGCCACCTCCTTGGGGCTTGATTAAAATAGGATCAGGAGCCTCACAGGCCCCACCAAGCCCAAGGGACCGCCTCCTGCCTGGGGCTAAAAGAAATAATCTGTGTGGGAGGGCTCGAGACCCCCTCACTGCCCGGGGGACCACCACCTCCCCAGGGCACTGTTTATTCAAATGCGGGGCTCTGACCTGGCCCCCGAGCCCCGGGGAACCCCACCTCCCCGGGGCTTTAAATACTTGGGAGGGGGGAAGCGCAGCCCCCCTCCAAGAGCCCTTGATAACCCTGGGACCACCACCCCAAAGGGCTGGCTCCTGCAATGTCCTGGGGTGCCCACCCCTGGGACATTGCCATTTGCTATGACAGGGCAGGAGAACTGCTCCCGCCATGTCATAGCAAACTCTGCTTCGGTTTTGCTCTCGCTTCCAAAAACCGAAGCAGAATTGCTTTTGAACAAGGGGAGCTGCATGTCAGCTGCTCCCCTTGTGCAAAAGCAATGCCGGCTTCCGCAGGACATGGGGAGCCGGAGGGACCGTGGGGGCATTGGGGCTCCCCCCACAGTCCCCAATGGAGAGGCCAGGCCCCGGGGAATGGGGTCCCCGGGGCCAGAAGTGGCCCCCCTCCCCAATAATTATAAACATTTTATTTTTTAACGAAAATGCCAGCCCTGGGGGATGGGGTCTCTGGGGCTATAATTGGCCTGATGAGGGGGGCCATGCAGACCCCTCCAAATAATTTAAAAAATAAAGAAAATAAAAGTCTAGCCATGCCCTGGGGATAAAAAGGGGTCATGCCATGGGGAATGAGGTCTCCAGGGCCCAAAAAATGTTAAAGAAGGGGGGCCACACAGCCCCCCTTAAAAAAAGAAATATTTTTTTTAAAACGGCATATTACCAGAGGCTCCGCCCCCTCCCTGCACCACTCTGCAAACACACCCCCTGGCATGTTGTAAGTTGGGTAATTAATTACCCTTGAATACTGAGGGTCCATGGGGACCATCTAGCCCACCAGGTACCTCCAGTAAGCACCACACAGCTGGTTTGCACAGAGGTGGTCTGAGGCCACTCCCCTTTTTACACCACTCTGCAAACGCGAGTCTTGGCGCACTGCTGGTGGGGAAAAGAGGTCCTCTTGTGTCTTGAGGACCTCAGGACACAAGGGGACTTCATCCTCCAAGGTTGACGTTCGGGGTCTAACTACCCCTTCTGTTATCTCCAGTAGATCCCACACAGTGGGATTGCTAATAGGTGTTCAGGGACGTTATAGTTAGTTGGACATTTCACTCGTACAAAACCAGAGAAATTGGCTGTTATAGTTAGTAGAGGTAACTATAACTCTGCCCCCGCAATGCACTGCTGATGACATCACATATTACCTCACTCATGACATGCTCAGTGACATCACTGATGACATCAAAGATGACATCTCAAATGACATCACGGATGATATCACTGAAGACATCATCCATGTAATCATCTGATGCACCTCCTCACACACTAATAAAACCTTTTAGACACCCACTCTAAAATACAGACTCCCAATATGGAAACCATAGACACACCAATACCAGTTAGTACATAGTCGCTCAGTGATTCATACGTCTACATACACATCCAGAGAGCAAATGGAGGGACAAGAGAGGCCGTTTTCCACTCACAAAGGAATGGGAGGTCCAGTAGGAACAGGGGCCCCTGTTACAATAATATCAAAAGCTGTTCCTACAGTTCCTCAGAGAAAAAAGAGAAGGAGTAGTGTCAACGCTAAGGCTTTAGGCGGATAAAAAACACCGTAGAGTCAATGTGGAAAATCCTTGCGTCGGATTTAAATGCCCTCACACACCCTTGCAGGTGTCATGCTACATCATTTGGGCTGCTCCTCGTCGGGCCGGCGGTGCAATGCCCGACGGGCTCCCTAAAAAGGGGCTCTTTGGCGGAGATCTTCAATCCGACTGCCGTATAGATGAGGTGCGGTGTGGGGCCTAGTAAATGTAGATAAAGATCAGTGATATTAAAATAGGGTGAGGAGTGCCTTGTGGAAGTAAATTTTATTGAGATGGCCTCCTACCTTAGTTTAAAAACGTGTATACATAGCACTTATGTGAGTGTAATGTCTCCTATTAAAGTGGTATGTATATTGCAGTAGTGGGTCAACATGTCTCACGCTATGAGTAATTTATACTCGCGATTCTTCAGGACCTATGGGGGGGTTTTAACTATCTACATTACACAACCTGGTCGGTTGGGATTGTTGATCAATCTATGTCCGGGAGCTACCTGAAAAGAAAAGAAAGTATCATCAAACAGGTTTGATCAGACAATTTTGCAGGTGCTGATGGTAAAAGCAATTCGTGAAGCCTAGAAGGTGACGCACTCTCTATAACTTAGATGGTGCAGTGTCGCAACACTCGTCAACATTAGTGAATTAACGTCGACCATATTTAAAAAGCCGAGGTGGTAAGTCCCTAGGTGAGCTAGAGTGACTAATCACCGGTGTGTAACATCTATAAAAACTATAAAAACACATATCCGCGAATACACAACTCACCCTAGTCAGTCAATATCATGGTATCGACAGTACTCGGTGGGTTGTACACGAATATGACTTCCTCAAAATATTGGGACTGTGAGGAACAAAATAACAGGGAAAGCACGCATTCACAAGATTTTCCTGGAATTCAACTAGGGAACGTGATTTAAAGATGGAACTTATATCATAAATAAAAAATATAAAAGCATCCATTAGAGCAGTGTAAGCTGTTGATGTCACCTCATTGTGTGTTCGTTGGTATTGCGCTGTCTCTTGAGAGAATAGGTCATTGCTTACGTAACAAAGTGAGCTCATAGTGTCATGAAATGAGGAGCTCAAGAGCATGGTTGTGGAATATATGCAAAGTAGAACAGTAACATGGTTATAGTTAACCACCAAAGACCCTCGTGAAATCAAAGTCCAATCGTTTTAGTGTATACACGGAGTCAAGTGCACTAAATTATGCGTGTAGGGGAGAGAGAAGACTGGTCTAACCCGTCTCTACGTTGCCCACTGTGTAGTTAGCCATATTGTTCGTGGGGGTGAATGAAACCTATCCTTGACGGGGCTCGGGGCTCGTCAAGCTTCGTCGAAAGTGGCCATTGGAAATAAATAAACCAGGGCTAGGCAGGACTCCGATATATGTGGACCGCGGTTAAGGCATCAACGCGTTAATCACATGAGTGGGCGTACAGCGAGCATGAAACTGGCAGCATACGGAGTGGTACTTTATTATTAGTTTAGCAAAACATTCAAACAAGCGGTTGTTGATGCTAAGTTATTTTACTAAATTAAGCAAAGGTTGGGTAAAAACAAGGAATAGTCGGGGTCGATTTACTCACATGTCTTCTTTTCGAGTACCGTGTTACGACCTACCCTCTCCACCGAGTCCGGAAGGTAATGTTGTGGAGAGGGAGGTAGGACTTAAAGTGTTCCGAAAGTTCATGTGACTAGTGGACCGGTCATGTGATAACAAGATAGGGCTAACAAGAGGTTTAGCTTTGGTGGCCATGTTGGATTGGGGCTTAAATTAGTTTTGAAAAACACGATATGGAGAAAAGTCAACCAAGTAGTGTGTGCGCTTGTATTAAAATACTTGCATGTTGGTAAAACCGGGATTCGGGACACTAGCGCGTGGCTCGTTCACGTAGTATATTTTAGCACTGGGAGTTGACTCTGGGTGCCATGTTGGAAAAGAGTATCAGAGAACACATACAGTAGGATGTGGGCTTAAAAACAGTATTCGGGAGCGCGAAATGGAAGGATGTCAACCAAAGATGCGTGCACTTATATTAGATCAACTACATATGGGAAAAGCAGGGACACGGGCCACTAATGCGTGGCTTGGTCACGTGGTATATGGTAATGCTAAAAGTTGGATCTGGTGGCCATGTTGGATGGGGATTCAAACCATATAATGTGATATGGAAGAGTGTTATATCAAATCATTCTTTTTGATCGGAGTGCAGAGACTAGGTCAAATGAAGTCTATTGGTGAAAGGTATTGTAGAAACCAAAATGTATGTTGATGTCAAGCGTGACCATGCGTGATGAACCTGTGGTTAAAAACCAAGAGCACACTGGGAAAGATGTGTGTTGGGCTCATAAAGCAGGTCTCATTCCATGACAGGAAGGTGGAGGATATGCTAGTCAGGTCTCAAAGGATTATGTCAGGTAGGTGTGGAAGCATGTTTGAAAATTATTTGAAAATATTCACAGAATAACAGAAGAATATCTCTCAACCTTAAAGGGTTCTGCTATACAAGGAGTCAAGTGATGTTCATGAAATTATTAGATCTTAATTGTTCCCCAGGGGATATCATCATTGAGTCCATTGGTGCTGGTAGATAAGCGGTGTATCCATCGCTGTTCCTTTGCATAAAGGTTCTGTTTGGTGATATTGGGGAATGCTTCCAAAATCAGCCACCTCACGGTGTCTGGTGAGTGATTATTTTCAAGAAAATGAGTGCTTATTTTGGTATTGCTCTTCAAACAGCGAAAATTGCTGCGGTGTTCCGTGATGCGTAATTTGATAGGCCGGGTTGTCATCCCTATGTAGTTGAGATTACAAGGGCACGTGAGAAGATAAATACAATTAGCGGTATTGCAATTGGTATGTGTTCTCATTTCCCAAATAAAGGAATTATTAAGGGTTACCGTCTTATGTGTAGTTGTGAAAGCACAAGCACTGCATCCGCCACATGGATAGTGTCCTGTGACCCTTGGAAGGTTCCACAGTGTCTGTTGTGAGTTATTAGTTGTTTTTGCTTTGGGTCTGGTTCTAATGAGCATATCCTTGATGTTTCTTGATCGTCTAAAAGCAAATCTGGGCGGAGCAATGTTCATGGAGCCTGTATTAAGTATACCCCAATGTTTTTTCAATACCTTAGTCACCTGATTAGATATCGGTGTAAAGGTTGTGACGCACGTCAGAACCTCAGGTTTGTCTTTGATTTTGTGTTCCAGTAAGGCCTCGCGATGGTTGTTACGTGCACGTTTTTTTGACAATGTAATACTCCTGTGTGGGTATGATCTTTCAGTCAAGTTATCTTCTAGAATCTTTGCCTCACTCTTGTAGTCATCAAGTGTACTACAATTCCTCCTAATTCTCAGGAATTGACCAAAGGGTAGGTTTTCCTTGAGAGATTTGGGGTGGTGGCTACTGTAATGGAGAAGACTGTTACGGTCAGTGGGTTTTCTGAACATGGAGGTGCTAAGAATACCCTGTGTAATCTGGATGGTGAGGTCTAGAAATGCTATCCGTGACGAGGATGCTGTGATGGTGAAGGAAAGGTAGGGGTTGAGATTGTTGATCCAACCAAAGAAGTCACCATAACTGTCCTGATCTCCTGTCCAGAAGATCAGGATATCATCAATGAAACGCTTCCAAAGGAGAATGTGATTACAGTAGGGATTAGTTTCATTGTGGATGTGGGTGGCTTCAAACGCTGCCATATAGAGACATGCCACACTAGGAGCAAAGGTAGTCCCCATAGAGGTACCTTGCGTCTGATGGTACAGCTGGCCCTTGAATTCAAAATAATTCTCAGGTAATGCCAGGGTGGCACACTCCATAATGAATGATGGTGGTGTGGTTAGTCCCTCAGATGTTGAATTCAGAATGTCCTCAATCACTTCTAGGGTGGCCCTCTGGGGAATGTTGGTATAGAGGGCCACGACATCTAGAGTGATGAGGAAATTGATGTCTTTGGTGTCCTGAAATTGATCCAGTAAACGTAATACATCCGTGGTATCCTGGATGTAGGATGGTGTTAGTTTCACTAGGGGTTGAAGAAAATGATCACAGAATTGTGACAACGGTTCAAGAACCGAGTCTATTCCCAATACTATCGGGCGACCAGGTGTGGGTGTAGTGTCCTTGTGAATCTTGGGCAAGATATAGAAATATGGAGTCTTGGGTTCTCTCTTGATCAGGAAACTTGCCTCTTTTTTACTTATCCACCCCTGGCTTTCTGCTGAATCTACTAAGCCCATGATGGTTTTCTTCAGACGTTCATCAGGGTTTTCGGACAAAGGCGTATAGTATTTAATATCACCAAGTTGTCTTAGGCACTCTGTGTCATAATCTATTGTTGATATTATGACAGTAGCACCACCCTTGTCCGCCTGTTTGATGGTGATAGTCGTGTCATTGGCGAGTGTTTCAACCGCCCGTATCTCTTCTGTGGAGATGTTTTTGAATTTCTTGTTGCTAGTCAGAGCCCTGACATCTTTCAAAACAGCTTGTTCGTATGTCAATACCTCATTCGTTATCATCCCACTCTGGGGAGTAAAGGAGGAAGGGTTATGTAGACCTGAGTCTTCGTCAGAGATGTATTCCTTCCCCTCAAAGAAAAATTTAAAAATTTAAGGCGGATCTTACGGAAAAACTGGTGTAATTCGCAAGTCTGTGAAAATAGATCCACCCGAGGTGTTGGAACAAAGCCAAGTCCTTTTTGCAGGACATCGTCTTCTGACTTAGTTAGTAGTCTCGTTGACAAGTTTACTACTAAGTTTGTTTTTGGTTGCTCTGGCTCCTGGTTTCTACTCCTGGTTGAACAGGGTCCTCCCATTGTACTCTTTTTTCTTGTTGAGTACCTCTTTTGTGCCCTCGCCCTCTGCCCCAACCTCTGCCTAAAAAAGGCTGGCGTATACCTTAGGGTACGAATTGTGGTGGATATTGTGGGCCAAAGTGGGGAGGGCCCGGGGGATACATTGGATATTGCCAGAAAGGTTGAAGATTGTGGTGTGGGCCCTGAAAAGTCGGCAGTGGGTAGGTGTTGTAACCCCGCCTGCCTCTCCTGCCTCTGTATTGGTTAGGTCCTGAATTTTCTGTGCTAGAATCACTACCAATTGATGAACTTCTATTGGAGGAGTTGGAACTAGCATCAGAGGTGTAATTGGTATTAACCGGGACATAGTCAGCTTTGAGGTAGGGGTAGGCCTTTTCTTTATCAAATCTTTTGATATCCTTTTGTGACTTGGTCACTTTTTGTTTCAAGAGATACTCCTTATGTTCTGCGATCTCATTATTAAGTTCCATCAGTTTAACTTTAAAAGTAGGGCCTGTGTTGTTTTGTTTTAGAGCACTTTCGGCAGCTTGTATGCGGATTAGCAGTTCGTCAGCCAATCTTTTGGCCGTGTTCACAATAAGGATAAGGAGATCTCTGGTGCACTTCCAGGAAATTTGTGACCATTTGATTTTAAATTGGCCATCTTCCCAGAAAATCCTGGGGAAGTTCTTTACTAGAAGGCCATTGGGTGAAATATTTGCCCTGAAATATTCCGTCATGAGTGCTCCATGTAGGGTAATTCTTACCCATTCTCTCCTCATATCCGATAGCGATTGCCAATCGCCTGATTGGCTTCCGGTGGCGCTCTCATTGTCAAGGCCCAAAATCGAGGGAATCCGGAGGATCTCGGCTGCGTGATCATCACCATAACTAAGGCCCTTGCCTTCCATTTGGTATAAGTGGCTAGGGTTAAGTTGAAGGTGGTAAAAATAAGTCAAAGTGCTTGAGCCACCAAAATACAAGGGTCAATGTGAAAATAAAGAGGGTGTTGGGGGATAGAACCAGTCTCACCCACCAACAGTAAGTCCCACGGGTTGCAGCCGTGCAAGAACTGGAGAGCAAATGGAGGGACAAGAGAGGCCGTTTTCCACTCACAAAGTAATGGGAGGTCCAGTAGGAACAGGGGCCCCTGTTACAATAATATCAAAGATGCTCCTACAGTTCCTCAGAGAAAAAAGAGAAGGAGTAGTGTCAACGCTAAGGCTTTAGGCGGATAAAAAACACCGTAGAGTCAATGTGGAAAATCCTTGTGTCGGATTTAAATGCCCTCACACACCCTTGCAGGTGTCATGCTTCATCATTTGGGCTGCTCCTCGTCGGGCCGGCGGTGCAATGCCCGACGGGCTCCCTAAAAAGGGGCTCTTTGGCGGAGATCTTCAATCCGACTGCCGTATAGATGAGGTGCGGGTGTGGGGCCTAGTAAATGTAGATATAGATCAGTGATATTAAAATAGGGTGAGGAGTGCCTTGTGGAAGTAAATTTTATTCAGATGGCCTCCTACCTTAGTTTAAAAACGTGTATACATAGCACTTATGTGAGTGTAATGTCTCCTATTAAAGTGGTATGTATATTGCAGTAGTGGGTCAACATGTTTCACGCTATGAGTAATTTATACTCGCGATTCTTCAGGACCTATGGGGGGGGTTTAACTATCTACATTACACAACCCGGTCGGTTGGGATTGTTGATCAATCTATGTATTGAATACCTGCACCATCTAAGTTATAGAGAGTGCGTCACCTTCTAGGCTTCACGAATTGCTTTTACCATCAGCACCTGCAAAATTGTCTGATCAAACCTGTTTGATGATACTTTCTTTTCTTTTCAGGTAGCTCCCGGTACCAACAGGTATTCAATACATAGATTGGGAGATGTGGCAAGCAACCAACTATATATGAAGGAGGCAAGTCACCCTTCAACAATAAAGCACACAATGCCAAGTGTAACATTGATGTGCTGCACAGACCTAACTATGCAAAGCACAAACTTCTCCATGGGAGACATACTGTTGATACTTGTAGTGTAGTGCACAGTGGACGCAACCATGTTACCTCAGGCAGTGGGGAAGATCTCGGTCATGTAGCTGTGTTGTCCCCCCCCGGAAGGCGAAGCGGAGAGGGGGCTGCTTCAACGTACGCCACTCCAACGTAGCAGTATGAATAAATAGGCCAGGCCCTAGGCGTGGTTCACTTTAGGGAAGACCAACGAGTCTGTCACAGCGGCAGCCCTCACCCTGGCACGTGGCTGCCGCCATAACCGCGGGTCTCCTCGACACAGGCCCCCTGTGAACCCAGTGGCACAGCACCGAAGACTTATGTCTGTACCGACTACTGCCTTCGATCTACACTGCGGACAGCAGTGCTCACAATTCAGATGCAGTGGCGATTGCAGATGTCGCAGTCCAGTTCGCAAGACACTTAGCTTCCAGTGCAGCCCGCCCAGACCACGTATCATCGCACGGTGTGCACATGCTGTGTTCTTCAGTTGCTACTATCTCACTGCACCATAAATCATAGCCACATAGCTGTGCACCCATCCTGACCTCTGCCTCTGCCCTACACTGGGGTTACATGGTTCACAAGTCAAGATTTGTAGCAACACAAATTGTGTAAGACAGTGTAATGGGTTAAGAAGACCACATGCTCCCAATCTGTGCAGCTCAAGTCAATGTCACCTGCCTTATGGCCTTTGCTGACCGCTGCCTCTGGCCTACACTGTGGAAGACCGGTGACACGTGGTGCCAACTAACCCTGTTCAACACAAGCCGATCCCACATGTGCAACTGTGTCCTGAGTCCTCAATGGCAGCGACCACAGCACCACACTCCCTTTGATCACCGAGGGGTATTTCCACATGGAAGACCGGCGACACGTGGTGCCACTGAACCTGTACTACGCAAGGTTTGTTTGGGTCACCAACGTATGCACATGGCTGTGGACCCTAGCTCCCCGCTACCTCTGCTCTACACTGTGGGCGACCAGCGACAAATGGTACCACTAACCGTCTTCAACACAAGCCGATCCCACATGTGTATGTGTATCCTGAGTCCTGAATTGCAGCGACCACAGCACCAGACTCCCCTCGATCAGTGAGGGGTATTTCCATATGGAAGGCCGGCGACACGTGGTGGCACTGAACCTGCACTACGCAGGTCGGTGGGGCCACCAACGTATGCACATAGCTGTGGGCCCTTGCTCACCGCTACCTCTGGGCTACACTGTCGAAGACCGGCGACACATGGTGCCACTAACCGTCTTCAACACAAGCCAATCCCACATGTGGAACTGTCCTAAGTCCTAAATGGTAGTGACCCTAACTCCGTGAGACAACCACAGCACCAGACTCCCTACAATCAGTGAGGCATATTTCCATATGCAACGGCGGCAACACGTGGTGCCAATAACTCTGTTCAACACAAGCCGAACAATCCAACATGTGGAACTGTGTCCTGAGTCCTGAATGGCAGTGACCCCAAGTCCAAGGCAGCGCCACAGCAGCATACTCCCTCTGATTAGTTAGGCATATTTCCATATGCAACAGCGGCGACACGTGGTGCCAATAACTCTGTTCAACACAAGCCGATTCCACATGTGTAACTGTGTCCTGAATCCTGAATGGCAGTCACCCCAAGTCCGTGGCAGCGACCACAGCACCACACTCCCTTCGATCAGTGAGGCATATTTCGATATGCAAGGCCAGCAACACGTAGTCCCACTAACCCTCTTTAACACAAGCCGATCCCACATGTGTAACTGTGTCCTGAGTCCTGAAGAGCAGTCACCCCAACTCTGTGGCAGCGACCACAGCACCACACTCTCTTTGATCAATAAGGGGTATTTCCATATGCAACTACAGACTCCAGTAGGCAACTAACTATCACAGTCCTACACCCTACATATTATCCTTTTAGTATCCTCGCTTCAAGAATTTCTTTTTTTATATCAGTTAAAGCTTTACTACAATGACCAAATTAATCTTCAAATGCAAACTAACATGGAATAGAAGTCTAGACTACAGGCAGTACAGCTCGCAATTCCAATTTTAAATGCTTATTTCTAACAAGATTGTACTCAGAAAGTTCAACACTTCGTCAATGTATTCTATACTTATTTCATCTTTTCATCATATGCCTACACTGCACTCAGTAGGGCTCACAATGAAAATTATTTCTTCATTCATTAAATACAGAGTCCACTAGGCAAGTAACTATTACAGGCCTCAAATCTAGATATTATCCTTTTAGTATCCTTTCTGCTTGAACATTTTTTATATCAGGTATAGCTTTCTTACAATGACCACTCAGCAGTCTACACTGCGGGCAGCAGACCTCACAATTTGAATTTTGGACACGTGGTGCCAACTAACACTGTCCAACACAAGCCGATCCCACATGTGTAACTGTGTCCTGAGTCCTGAATGGCAGTGACCCCAAGTTAATGGCAGCGACCACAGCACCAGACTCCCTTCGATCAGTGATTCATATTTCAGTATGCAAGGCCGGTGACACGTAGTCCCATGAACCCTCTTTAACAGAAGCCGATCCCACATGTGTAACTGTGTCCTGAGTCCTGAATGGCAGTGACCCCAAGTCCGTGGCAGCGACCACAGCAGCATACTCTTTGATCAGTTAGACATATTTCGATATGCAAGGCCGGTGACACGTAGTCCCACTAGCCCTCTTTAACACAAGCCGATCCCACATATGTAACTGTGTCCTGAGTCCTGAATGGCAGTGACCCCAAGTCAATGGCAGCCACCACAGCAGCAAACTCTCTTTGATCAGTTACACATATTTCCACATGCAATGACCCAAAACTTCATGGCAGCGACCACACCACCACACTCCCTTCGATTAGTGAGGAGTATTTTCATATTGAAGGCTGGCGACAAGTGGTGCCACTGAACCTGCACTACGCAGGCCAGAGAGGCCACCAACGTATGCACGTGGCTGTGGGCCCTTGCTCACCGCTACCTCTAGCCTACACTACGATTAGCAGGCCTCACAATTCAGAGAGAGTCCTGATTCCACATGACGCAGTCCAGTAGCCAAGACACATTGCTCCTAGTGCGGCCCATCCACACCAAGCATCATCACAGGCTCATACAGTCTCAATACTTCTGCTGCCACTAATCCTCTTTAACACAAGCCGATCCCACATGTGTAACTGTGTCCTGAGTCCTGAATGGCAGTGACCCCAACTTTGTGGCAGCGACCACAGCACCAGACTCCCTTCAGTCTTATTTGTTGTTCTTTTCTTTAAAAAATTTCTTATATATGTAAATCTATACATGACTAAGATTCTTCTTTGTCCAACTGCACAGGGACACTTCCAGGCCCAAGAAGGTTGTTGGGGGTATGATGGTAATGTGGGAAGAGGGTGCGTTACCTACTGATGTGGGGAGAGGCAGCGTCAAAGGGGTATCTATCACAGAAAGAACTCCGATATGTTTTCACAAATGCCTCAGACAAATGCCAGCTGAGGGACTGAATCACAAAATGGTTTTTCAATGCTTGTGTAGTGTGAGTTATAAACAGTTCGCACCCAGGCTCGCAGAGGGCCAGATGTGGCCCGTCCGCTCGACTCACAGACGCAGTACTACGAGCCGTCCACGTTATTGTAGCTATCCCTGCCCTGTTCCATCGTACGCCACGCCACGCCACTGCGATTACGTTCCAACGTTGGCCCCACATAGCTACCTGTCGCAGGCGTACTCGCTGTTGGTGTGCAGGTCAGTGGTCTAGTTCTCAACATCTCACGGCCACTCCCTCAGGGCAGGTTTACACACACACCACACCCATCAGGCACATGCGTCACAGGCCATGTGATCACACAAATATAATAGATCGACAACGTCACATCCTTTATTGCGTTTGCTGACTAGATGCCGGATGCTCCACGTGTCTCAACCATAAAGAGTCTTTGAAAAGGTGCGCAGAAGGTTAGTCGTACCCTGATCTGTATAGCCATCAGGTACCTTGGCACAGACTTCAGATGCAAAGGGTTAGTGCTACCCGAAGCTCATATGGCCATCACGGGCCTACCACCATGCAGCATGAACTTAACTTCCACAGGCTTAGCGGCCCCAAAAGCTGATGTGGTCTCCGCCATTCATGACTCTGGACTCAGGACAGGTGGCACCAGGTAATTATTTGCTCATGGATGTGCAGAGGCGGCAGTGTCTGTCTCTCTCTCTCTCTCTCTCCCTTCTTTTCCTTCTATCTCTCTAACTCTCTCTCTTCCTTCTCCCTTTCTCAGTCCCTTTCTTTCTTTCCTTCTCTTTTTCTCTCTGGCTTTTTTTCCTTCTCTGTTTCTCTATGCCTCTCTCCTTTGATATGCCCATTACACACGTCCTTATTTTGTGCTTTATTTTCCAGGCTCTGTCATCGACATCCATGGTCCCCACAGGAGTGTTCCGCCTTCTTGTTTTCTATTATTTTTGCTACATTTTGTTTATTAGTTTAGCTTTTATATATATGTTAATAAAAAAATTAATTTTGCAAATAGTTTTTCGTTTATCGTTTACATATTTATTTATAAAAAAATAAAGTTTAAAAAAAAATTAATAACGTTTTTGGTTGTTCTCTGCTCTGTGACTCTTTCTTGTTCTTATTACTGTTATTTGATGGAGTCCACCATGGTGTTAAATTTTGGAGCACTTATCGTGGGAATACTGATGATGTCTGCAGTTTACACCAACTTCTGAATAGTGTGTTAGATTTATCTCAACTTTACTTCCATTAAAGTGCTGATAATGAAATGCAGACTAGCCGTTCCCATAAAAAAAGACACGAGGTGCACCTTTGCGATTTATTCTAAATACTAAAATCCTGTATTGAATTGCACTGAGGTAGTAGCTGCACTTACAGTGTACACACAAAATCAATTAAGAACTCTCAATGTATTTATATTGATTGAGAATAGTGTGTCAAGTGCTGGATCTTGACGAGATACACTGCTCAGTTCATATATTGTTCTGCACACGAAAAAAATCACATCAAAACTTTCACACCAACTGCAATGCGAAACAAATTCCGGCGATAAGCCACGTAGCAGCAAGTATTTTACACCTGCTTTCTGCTGGTGTTAAGCAGGATGACTACTTGCACCATGAAATGGAACATGGCCAAGAGCCACACCAGAACACCCACAGGTGCCATAGAATCAATGAGCATGATGCAGGGATTACCCATGAGGGCCACAAGACTCATCGCAACAACTCCAGGAACGCCAACGCCCCCCAAACCCGCATCTGAGCAAGTGTGTCCCTGTGGTCATTGTCTTAGCATGATAGGCACGAGCCCTGCAACATCCCAGTGTGCTGTCAGTCACCTCAGTGTTGGCAGTGAGCCTGGACATGTAGCTACGCACATATCCTCCTGCATGCACAACCGGCATGTGCTTGTCTGGAGTACACAAGTCAGCGCAGGGGTAAGCCAATCTGGCAAGGGGAACAGGGTGTCTCGGACATGTCCGTGTACAGGAAGTACGGTTAGTGTGTCTGTGTTCTGGTGTCCTGCCGCAAAGGGCGCAGCACTCGTTGTTGTAAAGTGCCATGCGCCACCTCCAAACGCCACTGTGATGGTGTAGTTTAAATGTAGCAGGACATGCGTGAATAGGCATTACAATAGTGTGCCGTACGAGTGCACAAGATACAACAGCGCACCATAGAAAAGTGTGGGGGCTCGCGGGAGGGTGAAGCAGCTGT
Source organism: Triturus cristatus (assembly GCF_964204655.1). Classification (NCBI taxonomy): domain Eukaryota; kingdom Metazoa; phylum Chordata; class Amphibia; order Caudata; family Salamandridae; genus Triturus; species Triturus cristatus. The sequence continues at coordinate 61,063,660 of NC_140580.1, read as the reverse complement.
TTGGCAATGTAACACAAAGTGAACTCACCCATGTGCCACGTGCTGGGCATCTCATCCATGATAACCACGGTCGCAGACATCCCACAACACCATTGCCTTTGTACACATCCTGTATGAATGCAGCGTGGTTTTCACTTCTATGCTCGTTCAGTGGTGTGATTTTGGTGGGTTGTGTGACTTGTGCTCCTTGTTGGTGTGTTTCATTTTGGCCATTGTTTGTCTATACTTGTGCTGCACTAAATTGTGCATGTGTGCCATTATGTCCATCTCCACCATCTCCCCACTCCCTGCTTCTTCCTCTTTCTGGTGCTGTTGTGTCTATAATTTTGTTGCTCCACACATAAACACATGTAAAAAACAAATTAGAATAGTTCCTCGATTCGTTTAGGTTTCAAAACTTCTCTCTCTTGGTTTCTTTTAAATTTTCCATATAAACAGTTTTTTGAATATTCAACAACACATAGAAGTCAGAAGTGCAACGTATTCTATCAACACACTTTCTAGAACATTCTACAACACGTGCAGGTTAAAAGTTCATAAATTATTTTAAACTTCACGAGATTTTTTTGCAACATTTTCTCAAACTTTTAACGGCACATGCAGGTTAAAAGTTCACGATTGATTTAAGTCCGAACAGTGCCTTCAAAATGCAAGTAGCAGCTGTGGTTCAGTTGAGCAAATGTTATCCTATTATATGTACTCCACGTTGAAACTGCTTTTTCTTAACCAATCACAAAGATGCTTCTCCACAAAACAAATGTGCACCCTACTTTTAAAAAAGAATGCTTTTCAACTCCCAATCACGTATCGTTTTGTATGGCAAAAAAACAGTACTTCCCATCTTTAAACATATGCAGGTATAACTACATGCTGACACTACTTGACAGATGTGGCACAGCGGCCAGAGCACATGACTTCACAGCATATGACACACAGTTTGTACTCACGCTTTCATCCCCGACTCCGGCAGCACCTCAGCTTAGCACCATGAGACTCTAGACAATACCTCACATATTTTCCATACCCCAGGACTTTCAAACCAGTAGGAGTCAGTAGTTCATCCTAGGAGGTATAAACACATGCTGACACTACTTCCACAGGTGTGCTGCAGCAGCCAGGGCACATGACTTCATGCCATAAGTCACACAGTTGAGGCTCACGCTTTCATCCCCGAGGTTACAGTGCTCCTACCCTCCTCTTTCCCACATTTTTTTCCCTTTTTCCCCCTTACTCGCTACAAGGGAATCACAAAATGGCGGCCAACACATCCTAGTTGCAAACGCTTGCAGCGCTCGCAGCCAATCAGCAGCAAGCTCGTGTTCGTAATGCCTCAGCCAATCAGATGGCAGAATTCCCAAATATCAATATCTGTAAATTTCGATATTTCTCCAAAACTACTGAATGGATTTACACCAAATAAACAAAAGTGTGCTTTCTAGACCAAGACCCTTCTCCCTGCCAAATTTGGGGTAAGTCAGTTCACCCGTTCGACCTGTAGCTTTGTCTAAAGTTTCCTATGGAAATTAACATTGAAAAAACACGTTTTGGGACCCCCCTTTTTTTTCAGCCCCTCTTGATGAATAACCCCCAAATTTTCAACATATTTCACGAAGATTCATCATTAGGCGCCAAAGTTATTGCGAATAGAATGTTGCCATTTTCTATAGTAACAAGGTCCTAACTATAACTACCTACTGGCGACCGCCAGTAGGTAAAATATATAATATAAATAATATATATATGTAAATGTAAATTGATACTTGTATAGCGCACTACTCACCCGGAAGGGTCTCAAGGCGCTTGTACGGATACCGCTGTGGAACCCATCCTGGCTTTCCCGGTGAGGCGTCCACTCCTGGGCACCCCCAAGGTGGAGGCCAGGCATCCTTAGCGTTGTGGGGGCCGTTGTGGAGATTAAGCAAGCTATTGCCCAGAGTTGCAGAGTGGGACTCCATGATTGGAATGGCACTGAGGCGAGAATTATCAGGTCCGTGGAATTTTTGAGCCCAAGACCCGCCGAGGCAGGGAATTGAACCCTGGTCCCGGGCTAGACCTCTGCATCAGGGTCTGCCCCTCTAATCATTGAGCCACACTTCTCCTATATATATATTTATATATATTATCTACTGGCGGTCGCCAGTAGATAGTTATAGTTAGGACCGTGTTTCCATAGGAAATCCGCAACATTCTATTTGGAATAACTTTGGCGCCGATTGACGAATCCTCGCGGAATTTTCAAAATAGGTAGGGCGCTCCGCTCCGCTCCTTCCCTGAAAGTCTTGAAGGGATTAGTCAAGCGGGGGCTGAGAAAAAGGGGGGGTCCCAAAACACGTTTTCCCCATGCATTTTTCCATAGGGACCTTTAGTCCAAGCTATAGCCCGAACGGCTGAACAGAATTACTTGAAATTTGGCAGAGAGGTAGTCCTCAGGTCAGGGATGTGCCTGTTGCAGATCTGGTGTAAATCTGTTCAGTATTTCCTGAGAAAATAGCATTTAAATGCATATATATATCTATAGGCGCGTACGGTAAAAGATACCATACGCGCATGCTGGCGTGCGCGAGCGCGCTTCTGATTGGTTGTTAGATCTTAGTAATAATTCGAATCGGTCGAAATCAGGAAGTGTCGGCCGCCATTTTGTCTCTCGCAGTCTGAGGGGGTGAAAAACAAAGGTGGAGAATGTGGAAAGGGGCCAGGGTGGACAGTTCCTGACCCCCTAGCCTTTGTCAGGGGGACCCAGAAGGACCCTCAAGGGCCAAAATTTGTTTTATTTTTTTTACGAAAAATTGCGGAGTGCGCGCAGCGTGCGCGCACGGTAGAAATGGAAAAATTCCGCGAACTGCGCAACGTGGGCACACGGTGCGCGCACGGTGAAAAACCTTAAAAAATAAATAAATAATAAATACATAACATAGCATTTAAAAAACCGTACAAATTCACTGAAAAAACCATAGGTTTCACACACGTTATAGTTAGGAATTAGCATTTAAAAAACCTTGCAAATTCACTTAAAAAACCATAGGTTTCACACATGTTATAGTTAGCTGGACATTTCACTCGTGAAAAACCATTGAAATTCCCCCGTTATAGTTAGTGCAGGCAACTATAACTCACGCGACCGCAATCCTCTGCTGATGACGTCAGATATTACATCACTGATGACATATGTGTCTTTCTGAAAAAAAAATATTTGTAATATATGTATAGCTAGAAATTAATGGAAGAAGACATGGGTAAATAAGTGTCTAAATACAGTGATGTAATATCTGACGTCATCAGCAGAGGATTGCGGTCACGTGAGTTATAATTGCCTGCACTAACTATAACGGGGGAATTTCAATGGTTTTTCACGAGTGAAATGTCAAGCTAACTATAACATGTGTGAAACCTATGGTTTTTTAAGTGAATATATATATATATAAAATGCTCTGTGAGTTGTCCCTCAGATAAGCAGCACTCGAGACACCAGATTGCTGCATTCAGCTTTTATTGGTATGGATGTTATAGCACTTCTTGATGCAGTCAAAAAGCTGAGTTATCGACAGCCTGACACATTTCGAATTTCATTTCTTCCCCAGAGGCTGGCGAAACAGAAGAGTGCATGTCGGTATCCATTTCCGTTTTATTGCATTTATAATTCCATGAATGGGCTAATTAATACACAGCATCATGGGAAATGGAGTCCGGAAATCAGTCCACAGATGGATGCACTCGCAATGTCTGTTAATTAAAGACCCTTGAATGGGCCTCGATAAGCGCAACCATCCTCAATCTATTTCTGATGCTCCACATATGCAATTTGCAGTTACCAAGTTCCGTGGCCCTCCTTACTCCCGGGGTGGTGCTCGCTTGGCGGCAGGACGGCCGCCTGTAGATTAAGCTTGGTGAGTTGTCCCTCAGATAAGCAGCACTCGAGACACCAGATTGCTGTATCCAGCTTTTATTGGTATGGATGGTATAGCGCTTCTCGATGCAGTCAAACAGCTGAGTTATTGACAGCCTGACGCGTTTCGAATTTCATCTCTTCCTCAGAGGCTGGCGAAACAGAAGAGTGCATATATATAAATATATATATAATTTCCAATAACATATAATATAACAATATTTATATCAACTTTTCCCAAGTTTCATAAACTTTTCTAGTTTCCCCTATACTTTACCATATTGAGAGAGATCTTTATTATAGATAACATAATTTAATTTAAAATTATTTCTTGCATGGTTTTATTTTATGTCCCTACAGCTATTATTTTCTATGGAAGAGTTTCGGAGTATCAGTGGTTGGCCATGTGTGATGCTGGACTTACCATGGTTACTTTTTTTACAGTAGAAACCTACGCTCATAAGTTTGACTCCACCTTCATATTCTGCAGGGATAGAGGTGTAAGCCTACACTTTTGAGTAGCTTTACACTTGGAGTTTGTGAATAGCTAAATGTAATAAAATTACTCAAAATGTAAGAGTAGATTAAATGTGTAAATTACTCACAATTGAGAGCTACCTTTGATAATAGCCCCGAAAGATTATTTTTAAAAAAAAATCATTGGAATTTTTCCAAAGTATGTCCACTAATTTTGTTTATGTATTTTTTGAAAACATTGGAGAATATTGCAAATGTTAGTGCTCTGGATGTTTTGCCACTGAAGGAAGAGTTCCAGCCCCAGCTGCCTTTTCCTATGCCCTCCCCACTACTTCTGCTGCAGGAACAAATATAAACTGTCCATTGCTCACCTTCAGTTCCCATTGGTCTTACCAATGAGGCAATCGTCTCTTGCGCTCCTTGGGCCATATTATCAAGGAACGGCGATAACATTATCGTCGCTTTAGCCGCTAAAGCGGCGATAATGGGCTTGATAATATGCCCTTGTGAATTCCCATAGAAGCCCAGGTTCTGGTGTGAACCTAGGCATCTATGAGAATTCACAAGGGCATATTATCAAGCCCATTATGGCCGCTTTAGCTGCAGTTTCCTGCCGCTAAAGCGGCGATAATGTTATCGCCGTTCCTTGATAATATGGCCCCACAATCTTTCTGCATCTGTTAGCAAAATTCTTCCCATCTGTATGCTTAAGAAAGTCATGCTTTCGATTTTGATCTTTCTCATCATAATGTTCCTATTTTCTGTATTTTTAAACGTCTGATTTTTTTAATCTTTTGCCCACTGTATCACTTTGGGTGTTTTCATATTCAAAATCATTCTCCCTCTTAGTTCAGTCAACATAACTAGCCTGAACAATTTTACTCAGTGTTGGTGTAGACAGTTAGGTATGTGCATTAATTGTATTTGATCATCGCCCAGCTGCTCTGGTGCGATTTACATGTGTTCTTCTCTTCTTCAGTCAGTTTGTCCAAAAGCTGCTTCCTTCCTGCCAGAAATATTTCCACTTTAACCTACAGTATAAAATAGCGTGCATATTTCATGAATTTCCCCATCTCCAACATAATATCGCTCTCTTTACATCTTTTCCCTGAAGCGGCTGACCCTTGTGTCCCCTATTATCCATTTATGTTATTCTCATGTCAGTTTTTTCTTTACCATTGTAATCAGCTTTGTCACCTGTTCTGGAGGATCTAAGACGAATCATCATGTTTTACTTTTTATCTCTGCTACTTCACAGGTGGATTTGCGAACGTGTTTCACACTGAAAATATGCCAATAAAAAAATATTCTTACATCCTCTCCTACGTCCATCTACCCATTCGGATATGTGCCAATTTTCACTGGCCAACAACCATGCACCTGCCGGTGTAACAGTCACCCGTATATGTAAGAATCAGTCCCGGCCACACATCATCCACCTCCCCTTCTAAAAGCAATCTGTATACGTATGTACCCATCACCTGAATCAGAATCTACAAATCAACACAAGAATTCTGAATACAAAACATTTACCAGCTGACCATCCTAGATAACTTCTTATAGACAAACGTGTTTATCCCGACGCCAAGCTCACTAATTAACCTACAGAATAATCATTCACCCATGCATAACATAACGTAAATAACAGAGAAGGCATAGTTGAGGGGTGCACGTCACCTCATGGGAGCGTAATTTCGGTACTGACACAGATATATTTTTTTACACAGCTTCATGATATTCACACTCACTGCACTGTTATCCATGTGATCCCATTTCTCGTTTAGTATCCTACCAAATAAGGCATTGTCTCACCTTCTGGCTTGTTTGCTATTAATTAACATGCATGCCTCAACATGTATGCATTTGCATAATCATCCATCCAGAAATTCAACATACTCACCATTTTGTTGCCAAATTATTCACTAAAACAGTCATTCACGTGAGGCCTCCAGGCCCTTTGTGCCGTATGGCTCCCCTGTGACCCGTGCCACTTTGAAAGCCTGGGATGCTACCACGCTCCGCAGCGGCCTAACAACCTTCCCCTCACCAATCATCCCTATTATGGAGAACCCAGACTTCTCCCCGGCCTTGACTGGGCGGCATTAAGCCGGTGGGACTTAGCTGGCTGTAGGTCAGTGAGGCATTTCTTCGACCTCAACGGCCCCCGATCCTTTGAGGACTTCAACTCAGATTCTAGCATGCCTGAAACGGAACGCTACCACTACTTACAGATCCGACACTGGGCCCTGCAACCCCAAATCCGCCCAGGGGCAGTGAGGTTTCTCACGCGGTAAGAGCGCTGGCTACTGTCGAAACTATCTACAAAGCGGCTAATCACAGAGCTTCACCACATCTTGCGTGCTCCGGAACCTGCGGTTAAGTCCGCAGGCCAAAAGAGCTAGGAGACTGAGCTAGGGCGGACCTTGACGCCTAAAAAATGGACTGATATCTATTATAGAGCCCGACTCTCAGCACGTAACACATCTAGCATTGAAACAGCTACCATGATCATGACCTATTGGTATCTTATGCCCTCTAGACTTCATAAGTGCGACCCTGACTGTTCCCCTACCTGCTGGAGAGGGTGCAACGCGGAAGGCACTCTTTTGCACCTGCTTTGGGAGTGCCCTATTCTCACGGCCTATTGGTCGCAAGTGCTGAACGAGATCGATAGCCATTTCGAAACCACACTTCTGCGCTTTCCTGCATATGTGGTCTTGGGGGTGTCCGATAGGCTTACGTTTCCCCTCAAATCCCGCAAGGGAAAACAAATAGGTATAGCAGTAGGGGCGGCGCTACAAAACATATTAGCACATTGGGGAACAGATACAACACCGACGATACAGGGCTGGTTGCTCCGCCATTGGTACATCCTTGGCATGGAGCGCATCTCCTTTTCATTGCAGGGCAATGGGGCTTTGTTGGCTGATATGTGGCGACCTTTTGTATCCCTGTTATGCACCGAGTTTTGCGAACTATCCTGCCCGAGATACTTAAGGATCCTCCGCCTGCCTGCGCTGAGTTACAGCGCAGACTAATGTCACTATCCAACCTGACTGGGGATGCACCTGCTTCTCACTTTCATGCTAAACATACTCACCGGGGGAGGAGACGGGAGGGGGGAGAAGAAGGTGGACAAAGAGAGGGGGGACGGGAGTTCTTTTTGTGTTTTTGTTACATTTCGATGCTCTGCGTAGAGATATATTTACCGGCCTATTTTGTGGGCCCCACTATCCATTGCATCTGTTTGTTGATAATTCAATGAAAAGATTTCAAACGAAAACAGTCATTCAACCACACATTCACCCACATCCTCTTTTTTGGCCATCGAACTAATAATACATTGATTCATCCATGTATTTACCAGTCATCAACTCATCCACCGTATATACATCAATTTTTTGTCTTTCCATCTACCATCCAGAACATATATACTGCTCACCAATACGTTTTAATATTAGTCACTCTCTATCCACAATAGATCAATCCAACCCAACCAAACAACCAATCATACACCCAACAATTCACCAATATACACATATATAAATCCAACCTCAATATCATATCAATACAAGATTCCATCATCATATACACCTGAATCGTCCCCTCATCTAAGGATGCATTCAGTCACCTACCAAAACATATACCTCAATCTCACCACACATCCAAAGCCCTCCGGTCATTCGTTCACCTGCCCATCTACTCATACATGCACCCACTCTTTCACCAACGGAGTCATTTACGTGTAGACATATTAATTTATTCTCCCAATTATTCTCCCATTTATTTAGGCCTTCAACACTATTTCCATACAACCATTCACATACTCAATCATGCATATGTATACCGACCCATCTGATATCACACTGGACAAATATCCAAGCCTGTAACATATCTCATTGACAGAAGTGCTGACATCTGGTGTGATGCAGGCTTTAGTTTGAATCCGGTTAAGGGCAACTTGGACATTGATAGTTCCAAAGTCGATAAATTGAATGCCATTAAATTGGGTGGAAGTAAGACCTATTATTTACAGTGTTTATAAATGGAAAAAAGTTGATATTAATCAATAGCACTATATCAAACTATTTAATGCTATACATGCAGTTACCCACTGCACCTACTCACCTGGCAACTCAATTAGCAATGATTGCATAGCATCCACTTCCCCGCAACTGATATACCCATGTATTTACTACTCACCCATCATTTCCATTACCTGCCAATTACCTATCTACCACCACTCCACACATTTACTTGCCAAGGTACACAGCCACCAAATGTATGGAGTTGCCCACCAGCCCATCCATCCTTAAACACTACCAAGCGAACAACCCAACAGAAAACCCTGTGATTGAAACATATGGTAGAAGTGTGTCATAGCTCAGGATTACATATACACAAAAGCAAACCTCTTACTCTCAAATCATTCTTGGACAGCACCTCTCTGTTTCCACAACTGGTTATACTTTATAAAATCCTAGATTTCAAGCTGTGGTTTGATTGGTTTCTATTATGAATGAAGAACCTGCTGGGTAAGAAGGAAATGTGTACTTGTGGCAGTGGTTCTATATGTAATGTATGGATCAAGAACATATGAACTTGTTACCTTAGTAGGGATTATCAAGGACCTCAAAGATGTTTATTACCTCTTGTGTACATTTCAGGTTTTATTGCCATGGCATATATAAATACTATTTACTAGTCACAAGGCTTACCAAAACTACCTCTAATAATATTAACCTTGGGTTTTCCATTAGGTACGGAGGTGAAAAGGGGGAGAGCTTGATATTTTGGGACTGCCTTCAATGGGTTATGGGTTAAAGAATGCTGCAGTATGTGCGATTATGCTGTTTTGAGGGTTCTTTGAGTTGGTATTGTAAGTGCAATCTGTGGGTTCATCTAAGTGGGTTGTGCCCTCAGTATGCACTACTTCCTGTAATGAAAGATGTTTAATAAATGCTATAGAGGAGTTATCCTAAATGTGTACTAACTCCGTAATAAGGGTTCATTTTCATTTATTCACTGGTCACGAGGTAAAGGGGCTATAGTGCTATTATAAATGCATAAAAACTGAAGTTAAATTATTTCAATAGGGTAGTAATGTGCGACTTCCATTAAACTACCAGTATCAGTAAAGATTCTATGTTAGAACACTGCGAACAAGAGTATTGTGACACAAGAATGCCATGTCAAATAAAAAAATGTCAAGTATACCTATATTGTATGTAAACTACCAAAATATCGAGTCAAAAATATTCTTGAACAAATATTGTCAAAAAGGTAAGTACAACTATATATCTATATATATAGTTACACTTACCTTTTTGACAATATTTATTCAAAAATATTTTTTACTCTATATATATATATATATATATATATATATATACATACCATTGCACTTAATTTATTTAGAATACTGAATTTTTTTATTTTTATTTAATTACAAATAAATAACTTTAATTAGCAATATAAGTAAGATATCCATATGTCTATAAGTATATATATATATTTAGCAGTTACGGTTACTTGAGCTAACTATAACATACGCCCGCACAATGCACTGCTTATGACCTCACATATTACATCACTCATGACATGCTCAGTGACATCACTGATGACATCTCAAATGACATCACTGATGACATCTACAGCAAGTGAAAGTGTTCCGTAAATGTGCCTTAAAGATGTATAGTAAGCTACAGCACAGTTAAATTAATATTCTTTCTGAACTAGTAATGAGTGATACTGTTTCTAACATGCCATCTGAGTTCGTGTGTGACTGTGTCAGTGTGGCAGTAGGTGTGTGGGTGCTGTATGTGTGTGAGTGGGTGTGTGAGTGGATGTACATGTGAATAAGGGTGTGTGTGAGTAGCTGTATGGGTGTGTGAGTGACTGTGTGAGTGGCTGTATTTGAGATTGAGTGTGATTGGCTGTATGGATGATTGAATGGTTGACTTAGTGGCTGCATGGGTGGTGGACTATGTTAGTGCCTGTTTTGGTGACTGAGCGGCTGTGTGAGTGGCTCTATGGGTGGGTGAGTGGGTGTGTTAGTAGATGTATGGGTGAGTGAGTGCGTGTGTGAGTGGCTGTATGGGTGAGTGAGTGTCCATGTCATGAGTGTGTAATATGTGAGGTCATAAACAGTGCAATGAGGGGGTATAAATTATAGTTACCTTTGGAATCTGTAACTGCTGAGTTTCACTGGTGTTGTATGAGTGAACTCTGAGGCTAACTGTAGCTTTCCTTGTATAACGTGATATTAGTTGGAGTGCCAAATAGGAATTATCAAGAGAAAAAAAGGAAAATGACTACTTCTTTCCCCAACAGAACAGAGTTATGGAGTTTCCATTCACTCTATTGAAAGTGCCCTTGCTTACTCAAAGTAATACTCATTAGGAATAGGTAGCCATATTCTCTAAATTTAGGTTTTCACCTAAAATGTAAAAATCAAGTTACTTTCATATTCTCACAAACCCTCCCGTTTCCTTCTAAACCCCCTCCTCTATTCAGTACACGGCCACACACCTGGCGTAGCCACGCTCCTCCTGAAGCGTGACATGACTGGAGGTTTTGTCGGCGTCCACACGGCATTTCAGTCTCTTCACTCTCTGAGCTCTCGTTCCTTTTCCATGGTGGTACCTTGGCAATAGAAGACGGGTCTGGAATATTCTCTTTCCGCTTCGCTACCGTGATGTGACCAGAGTGTATTCAGATTCCCAGTGAATCCCATCAATAATAGTTAGAAAATGAGTGGTGTCCCGTAAGTATGCTGGCAAGCCAGCCACAAAAGGTCGTAAATAATGGTCAATATAACGGGACGTATTTTCCAACAAGGAACCAATAGACAAAACTATAGGTCTACCAGGCGGGTTAGCTGGGTCCTTATGTAGTTTTGGAAGCAAGTACAACACAGGGATCCTGGGGTGAGGGCATTTCAGATAATTAAATTCCTCCCACTCCAGTAGCCCCTTCTCCCTCCATTCTACTAAAAGTTCCCCATATTTCAAATTGGATTGTGTTATTGCACTTCTGTCAGAAATCGAATAACAGGTTTGGTCAGCCAATTGTCTATATCCCTCACGTAGATAAACTGCTTTATCTTGAACAACAACATTTCCGCCCTTATCTGATTGGCGGATGAGAATAGTATTGTCTGCTTTTAAATTCTCTAATGCTTTTATCTGACCCCAGTTCAAGTTCTTCTTAGATGCTGGAATTTTACCATACCTCATTTTCTTTAAGTCATTTAAAACACCCCTTTCAAATACTTCAATAGGATCACACTCAATGTTCGGTAAGAAAACTGATTTGAGTTTAAAATGACTGCCTGGATTAATATTGGGATCAATAGAGAAATCTTCCAAATTCAAACATTGATTGTCATCACACATTTCTGAATCAGACATAGCATGTAAAATCTCAATATCATCAATATTAAGGGTGTTCAAAGGTATACCCACAGGTGTCAAATCTGTTTTGTTATGTTTCGTATCAAACCATTTTTTAAGTTTCAATTTACGTGAAAAATAAAACAAATCAATCTCTTAAGAACTTACGCTGTTTTTTGGGCGTAATCTCTTCCTCTAATTTGTCCATACGTTGTAATAGAGATTTCATGAAAGCTTTCAACACATCTCTAGCCACCAATTTTTCAAGCTCTGTAGATACCAGATCAATCTCAGCCAGTAATTTACTGCGATCTTTAAGAGCAAATTTAACCAGGATACGCATCATGGTGATAGAACAGGCAGCGGAATTATTGACCAATCCTCCAACATATCCGGGTCGGGGTTCTCATAGGTTGGGATAGTAAAAATACGCAGCCCTCGAGGTACTCGGGCTACATCAATATACCTCTGTAGGGACTCTGCTTCCCACCATTTGGAAAGATCTTTTTTATATAATTTCTCCAATTGGTTGTATAGTTGTTGTATTTTAATCTCCTCAGTAATAGTAGTTGCTGGACTGGTTAGATCCCCACTTGTATTGCTTTGTGCGAAAAAAAGTTTGTTGGCTGTTAGTTTGCGCTTTGCTTCTAAAGCTGCAGCCATATTGTCCCAAATTTCTACTACAAATCTCCAACGCTGAAAAAATGAGACTCGTCGGTCTCAAGATAAAATCGACGAGTCTCATTTTTTCAGCGTTGGAGATTTGTAGTAGAAATTTGGGACAATATGGCTGCAGCTTTAGAAGCAAAGCACAAACTAACAGCCAACAAACTTTTTTTTTTACGGCCAAAAAACAGCATAAGTTCTTAAGCGATTACAAGGACTATCAATCTGGCCGGACTCTTACCTTCCACAAAAAATACGATCATTTATTTGATAAAAATGGAAGTGTGTCCATGCCGCCTGTTACAGCACCAGCCAATGTGGATATCAGTGAGAGTGATGTGTCTGATGGCAGTTTATCGGATATACCTATGTCAGTAGCCGCTGGTATAGTGGGTCAAGCTCCTCAGAAGAAATCGAATTATTTTTTAGCCCAATTCCAAATGTTGAATCAGGGACGGACAGAACAATACCAGGATCAAACTGGTCAGAGAGGCAGAGGACGTGGCGGCAGAGGAAAAATAAGAGGAACAAACAGGCCAAACAGAGGAGCAAGAAAAGAAGCAGGAAGCCCGATGGGAATGATGACAAGGGGCAAAAAAGTTCAACTATGACTGTCGTCAATCTCTCCAAACGCACTTTATCTAAGGATGAGAGAGAACTCCTTGGCCTAGGTTTGTCCTTTTGCCCCACTTCTAATTTCAATTTTGTTCAAACAAGGATTAATTTGTTTTATTTTTATTTTTCACGTAAATTGAAACTTAAAAAATGGTTTGATACGAAACATAACAAAACAGATTTGACACCTGTGGGTATACCTTTGAACACCCTTAATATTGATGATATTGAGGTTTTACATGCTATGTCTGCTATGTGTGATTCAGAAATGTGTGATGACAATCAATGTTTGAATTTGGAAGATTTCTCTATTGATCCCAATATTAATCCAGGCAGTCATTTTAAACCCAAATCAGTTTTCTTACCGAACATTGAGTGTGATCCTATTGAAGTATTTGAAAGGGGTGTTTTAAATGACTTAAAGAAAATGAGGTATGGTAAAATTCCAGCATCTAAGAAGAACTTGAACTGGGGTCAGATAAAAGCATTAGAGAATTTAAAAGCAGACAATACTATTGTCATCCGCCAATCAGATAAGGGCGGAAATGTTGTTGTTCAAGATAAAGCAGTTTATCTACGTGAGGGATATAGATAATTGGCTGACCAAACCTGTTATTCGATTTCTGACAGAAGTGCAATAACACAATCCAATTTGAAATATGGGGAACTTTTAGTAGAATGGAGGGAGAAGGGGCTACTGGAGTGGGAGGAATTTAATTATCTGAAATGCCCTCACCCCAGGATCCCTGTGTTGTACTTGCTTCCAAAACTACATAAGGACCCAGCTAACCCGCCTGGTAGACCTATAGTTTTGTCTATTGGTTCCTTGTTGGAAAATACGTCCCGTTATATTGACCATTATTTACAACCTTTTGTGGCTGGCTTGCCAGCATACTTACGGGACACCACTCATTTTCTAACTATTATTGATGGGATTCACTGGGAATCTGAATACACTCTGGTCACTCTTGATGTTGGCAGCCTGTATACCAGCATACAACATCAGCTAGGTTTAAGGGCTGTGCAACATTTCCTCAAAACCCGTTCTATTTCTCTTCTCCATCATTCAGAGATGATCATTGATATGATCGAATTCTGTTTGACCAATAATTTCTTTTTATTGGATGATGTCGTCGATCGGCAGTCACAGGGCACAGCTATGGGTACCTCCTTCGCCCCCAGTTATGCTAATCTAGTCATGGGCTGGTGGGAGGAGCAGGTGGCCTCTCAGTTGGCGGAATTTGCCGGCTGTGTCCTGTGGCTCCGATACATAGACGACATCTTTCTAATTTGGAATGGTGACATGGACTCTGCTAGGCAATTTGTGAAGAAACTGAACGATAATTTGTTCAATTTGGTCTTCACGGAACATATCAGCAGGACCTCTGTTGAGTTTCTCGATATTACCGTGGAGATTAAAGATCACTCTATGCATACACACCTATTTCGTAAGAAGACTGCCGGCAATAGCATCTTGAGTGCTTCCAGTTCACATCCTCGGAAGCTGGTTTGTAGTATCCCTTATGGGTAATTACTACGCGCTAAACGCAATTGTAGCACTGAGAGTAGCTATTTAAGAGAAAAGGAAATCATGGTGCAACGCTTTAGAGATAGGGGTTATCATCAAAGTACTATCAATGAAGCATGCAAGAAAGTAGATGAGGTTGCACGCAATGAGCTACTGAATCCTGTGCAACGAGTATCTGAATCGGAGGGTCTGCGGTTCATTACCTTGTACTCAGGACAAGCGCATGATCTGCGCCACATTTTGGATAAATATTGGCATGTTTTGCTAACAGATAGTAATTTGCAAAATCATCTGACTAATCATCCGCAAATTACTTTTAAGAGAACCAACTCGTTAAGAGATGAGCTAAGTCCCAACGTGGTGACTAACTCTATAATATCCAAAGGTGGCGGTCGACCTGGTTTCCGGTGTTGCAAAAACTGCAAGGCCTGTAAAAATAGTGTTGATTGTACTGCGTTACATTTTACAAGCATGGGTAAGGAGTTTACCATCAAAAAAGCCCTTACCTGCAATACGATATACTGCATCTATGCACTGATATGTCTATGCAATAAGGCATACATTGGCAGCACAATCCATCGTGCCAAAAAAAGAGTGCTTGAACATGTTAGGGCTATATGCCATAACAATAGACAATATCCTGTCGCACAACACTTCTTTGAGCAGCACTCGCAGAATGAGAGGCTATTAAGGATGGTGGTTATTGATGCTGTCACTGATAATGCACGTGGAGGTAACAAACTACTCCACCTTAGACAATAGGAGTCGAGATATATTGTGGATTTTGAAACGATGTTCCCCAAAGGGCTGAATTCTAGTGAGGAACTATCTGTACACTTGCAAAATTAATTTAAGTCAATCTGTTATCGAAAGTGCATATTGTTGTTGTTGTGAATTTGACCTATATTGCACTAAAACATATTTTATTGTATTTTTCAGGGATTGGTATCGAAATTTGGAAGTGGCCATTGATGAACTTGAGCATTTGAGCTATGTGTAATTATATCATTTGGCTATTTAACCTAATGTAGCATTATACACTTTTCCATCATGCCCACTGTGGCTTTATTTTGTACTGGTTGCTCTTTGTGATTAACAGATTACATATACGTGCATATTAGTATATACATTTTGAGTAATTTCGTGTTGACTAATAATATCGAACTCAATGAATTACTATACTTCGCCCACTTGGGCGTGATTGTGGCATTTCTGGTGTATTCTATGACCAACAAAACGTTACATTAAATTCTGTATTGCTTATTATTATGAGTTTCTGTATTGAACTTTATGTTCCTGAAATTATGGAAGTGTAATTTTGATTTATTCTGTACCATATTTGGTGCTGAATATTTAAGCAACTTTTGACCGCGAATTGGAAGGGTGCTATTATGCTTTTATTTTCATGCTTCAAGCCACGCTCTGCCTACTAGCATGAGTTATTGTATTGAATTAAGCACAGTGTTAAGATGGCCGCCACTGTTTCCTTTCTCTTTCTTTCACTATTGGTGATCTGATGAGTCTGTTGTTTGTGTTGTTAATATTGTAGTATATTTAACTTTAACAAAAAAACTTTGCGTTAAGCGTGAACAAGGCGAAAGCTGAAATAAACCAACTTTAAACTGCAAATCTCATTGGTGTCCGTGATTGACCTTTGTATCGGAAAGTGTGGTGTTTCATATTTGGGGCTGCCGATTACCCTTGCACGGACCGTCCTGTCAGACAGCCTTCATCTTTAGCGGGACTGTGCTGTGATATATATGTACATATGTATATATATATATATATATATATATATATATATATATTCACTTTAAAAACCATAGGTTTCACACAAGTTATAGTTAGCTGTACATTTCACTCGTAAAAAAACAATGAAATTCCACGTTATAGTTAGATCAGGTAACTATAACTTGCGCGCCCACAATAAACTGCTGATGACATCACATATTACATCACTTATGACATGGTCAGTGACATCACTCATGACATCAATGATGACATCTGAAATGACACATTGTGCATTGCGGTCGCACAAGTTATAGTTACCTGATGGTAAATGCTATTTTCTCAGGACCTACTGAACAGATTTACACCAGACCTACAAAAGGCACATCCTTGACCTGAGGACTACCTCTCTGCCAAATTTCAAGTAATTCTGTTCAGCCGTTCGGGCTGTAGCTCGGACTACAGGTCCTATGGGAAAATGCATGGGGAAAACGCGTTTTGGGACCCCCCTTTTTTCTCAGCCCCCGCTTGACGAATCCCCCCGAGACTTTCAGGGTAGGAGCGGAGCGTAGCGCCCCATTAGTTTTGAAAATTTCGCGAGGATTCGTCGACCGGCGCCAAAGTTATTCCAAATAGAATGTTGCGGATTTCCTATGGAAACACGGTCCTAACTATAACTATCTACTGGCGACCGCCAGTAGATAATATATGTATATATATATATATATATCCAAAAACAAGGTAGCCCCTTGAGCTGCACTCGAACCAGAGAGAAGGTTACCAGCCTTTAATCACGGTATGGACGAGAAGGTTCGCCAGTATAATGAACAGCCTTTCCTTCGCCTGACGCGTTTCGATGGAATTTCACCATCTCTTCAGAGGCTTTAAGGAAAGGAACGCGCTTGGCGGGCAACTACTTCCGATAGTAATGTCACGCCCCTTATACGTGTTTCCAGTGTCTTATGGGAATCGTAGTGCCACAATTATCACCAACCTTAATAACGGTGCGCTAATTCCTGTAAAATGCAGCCCAAACGTGAGCCCCAGCTTGCCTGCTATGGAAACACGGTCCTAACTATAACTATCTACTGGCGACCGCCAGTAGATAATATATGTATATATATATATATATATATATATATACATATATATATATATATATATATATATATATATATATACATATATATATATATATTCACTGAAAAAACCAATAGGTTTCAGGGGCGTTATAGTTAGTTGGACAATAGAAATTCCCTCGTTATGGTTAGTTCAGCTAATTATAACTCGCGCGCCCGCAATGCATTGCTGATGACGTCACATATTACATCACTCATGACATGGTCAGTGACATTACTGATGACATCACTGACATCACTGATTACATCATCCAGTGAATGTGTGTTTTTCTGAAAATTAAATATGTTTTATATATGTATATCTCAAGGTCGATGGAAGAATAAATGGGTATATAAGTGTCTAAATGGATGATGTTTTTAAAAAAAAAAATGATTGTATAACTGACTGATTAAGTGTATCTTAATGAATACATGGGTTAGTGAGTAATGTTTATATATATAAATTTCTGTATCAGTCTCTCACTTTGTGTATAAGTGGCTGCATGGGTTGGTGAGTAGCTACATGAGTGTCTATATTGGTTATTAATTGGTTTTCTGAGTATCAGTATGAGTGTCTGAGTGACTGTTTGGCTCGGTGGGGCTATTACATAGTGCATAGATGCATGAATGAGTGACTCACTGTATGTGTTGAAGACAGCATGTGTGCAGGACTGTATGGGTAGATGAGTGTGTGTATGGGTGTGTTAGTGAGTGAATGACTGTCTCAATAGTGTCTTTATGAGTAACTACATATGTTTTAAACTAGTATATGTGAGTATTGGTGTACATAAATGAGTATATGTGAGAGTGAGAGTTTGGAAGAGTTCCTGTATTAATTAGTCTGTGTTTCTATAAGTGATTGCTTAAGAGAGTAAGTATGTGTAAGTTTCTGCAGCAGTAAGTGTGGTGGTGTGTGTGTATAACTGTATATGCAATTTAATGGATGTTTGATACTTTGTTTGCATGTGTGACTATGTGTGTGAGAGTAACTCTATGGATGAGTGTTATTGTGTAACAGGATATATAGGTGTATGAGTACGTATGATGTGTGAGTACATATATGAGTGAATGTATAGGACTGTTGGTGAATGAGTGGATGTGTGTAGATCTTGGAATTACTAAATAGGTGTGTTGTAAGTGGTATTGGTATGTTCATTGTTTTGAAAATGTTAGTTTCTATTTTTGAGTGTGTGTATCAAAGGTTATATTAGGGTGAGAGGAGGTCTGCCACTCTATCACAAGGAAGATGTCATCAGTGATGCCATTTGAGATGTCATCAGTAATGTCATGAGTGATGTCACTGACCATGTCATGAGTGATGCAAAATGTGACGTCATCAGCAGTGCATTGCGGGCGCGCGAGTTATAGTTAGCTAAACTAACTATAGCGAGGGAATTTCTATGGTTGTGTACGAGTGAAATGTCCAACTAACTATAACACCCCTGAAACCTATGAATTTTTCAGTGAATTTCTACATTTTTTAAAATGCTAATTCCTAACTATAACGTGCCTGAAACCTATGTTTTTTCAGTGAATATATATATATATTCGGGCTGTAGCTTGGACTAAAGGTCCTATGGAAAAATGCATGGGGAAAACGCGTTTTGGGACCCCCCCTTTTTCTCAGCCCCCGCTTGACGAATCCCCCCGAGACTTTCAGAGAAGGAGCGGAGCGGAGCGCCCCACCTATTTTGAAAATTTCGCGAGGATTCGTCAATCGACGCCAAAGTTATTCCAAATAGAATGTTGCGGATTTCCTATGGAAACACGGACCTAACTATAACTATCTACTGGCGACTGCCAGTAGATAATATATATATGTATATATATATATATATATATATATATATTAACACCCTGATCGTCTTTCCACAAACAGGCACCAACACCGTGAAGAATTATGGCACAGACGGCGATTTATTTCAAATTCAGGTCAGACGCGTTTCGGCGGTAAAACCGCCTTGCTCACTGCATGAAATGTTCTGTCAGTGTCAGCCAAACAAATACCTCCACCATTTACCTAAGGTTGCCTAGACAACCAAAAGATGTCATAGACATAGAAGTTTTTCACCGTGACTTTGCAAAATACATTTGTACGTGAACATATGTAATAACATACATTGATAATTAAACAATATGAGCTAGCATCATAAGGCAAATCATTTCCTAAAATAAAGATTGAGTTCGAAAGTCACTCTACCAATAAAAAACACATAAATGATTAGGAATACCGCTTGAAAAGAGACGGAACATCCAGTCTCAGTGTGTCCCATATAATGTGCTCTATACCAAGGTGGCTGTATTGGCGTGCAGAGGAGGGTATGTGGCATATGATTATCATATAACAATAATTGTAAACTTAAACTTAACCGGCCTGAACAGTCTTCGCTAGTATGTACAGTCTCAGAATATGGGAACAGCAAACACATCGTAATGCAAAGTAAAGAAAGTGGGGACTGCTGTGGTAAATATTTAAATTACCTGTACTATTTTTTATGCGGTAAAGTCTAGTAAGAATAACTCAGTCAAAATAAGAGGCAGAATCCGTGGTATTAGAGGTTCTGAAAAGGACTTTATTCCTTACAAAGGAATTAAGGTTCGAACCAGGCAATCTTATTCCATCACCACGAAGGTTCAGGAAGGGATAGGCAATACATTATTGACAAGTAACAATATATATATGAAAAGCATTGCATTAAGACAGATGCAGGAGGCGTAACAGCTGATAATACAGATAAGAATACACATACGTAATGAAAATAGGCGTAAATACAGGCGTATACTAGAAACGTCATTTAAAATGATGTCACAAGTGGGTGGATCCATAAGAGAATCCTGCAGTGTCAGCAGAAATATTTGGCAGAGATGCGCGCGCAGCCGCATGACGTGTGATTGACGTGCAACTAGAGGGTGAAGGGGAATTGACATTTAGCTCTACATGTGGAGACAGAAGTCTGGGGGGTCAGGTCAACCTAATCCCAAATTGTATCTAATATCTTTGTTTAAGGAACTGGTTTATCCAAAAGGAAAGGTCTCTCGGACGGAATCTATTCTATACTGACTGTTAGTGCATGTACAAGCGTCTATGTGTCTACATGAGATGCGAGGGGGCAGGAATCTTCCATGGTGACAGGGGCTATGAATTACTTGCATAAAGACAGCGAGGCCGAGCCCTTTGCTCGGTAGCTGGAAGGATGTTTACCTAAACTACTAGACAGGAATGCATTGGATGAGGAGCGGAGCAGATAACTTGAAGGCTGAATACAGTTTTTGGCAGGCAACAGGCCGCGTCAGGCACCGTTAGCCGCGCAGGGAGTAGGACAAAGTTCATGGATACGGATGCAGGTCCAAGCTGGAGCATTTCAGAGGCAGAAGCAGGAAAAGACTTGATGGCAGAATTCAGGGCCTACTCGCCTGAACTGTAAAACTAGAAAAGTGAACCATATAAAGTCGGTGGCCAATCATACTTAGGAATGGAATATTCGACCCATTCATGGCGGATCTGAAAGAGGGCATGTTGACGTTGGACGCACATGTATTTGCGTCTTCATAGCTGGAACTGGAGGGAACATACATGCACTTGTAGCATGTACATGGAGCCGTTGGGGTCTAAGATAGGGGACACAATTGACCATGAAAATTCATATTTCCTCACTGCCACTTGGAATATTTCCTTACATCCACATGAAGGGAACAGCATAGATGACAAGTGCCTCTATCTGTTAAAAATTAAAAGGAAAAAGGTGGGTTATATATCACCATAATGAGCCCCTAGTACTAATCCAGGGGGGAAGGGGTACATACAAAGCTAAGTGAATCTTCCGCCCAAGTGGGCAAAGAGAATAAATACGATCTATAATGGCAGGCCAGAAAAGAAAATGTATTACCTATTGCCCTCCTGCTATACTTGAACAAAGTATACACAGGAATAGAAAACACATGTATAGTGGGGCGGTATTACAGGTAAATGTGAAATGTCATAACAAAATGTCAAGGTTTAGAACAGTCATGCTCCGAGGAAAGGGTTCAAACGAAGAGGCCAATCTTCTCAAATAATGAATCAGAGATGGACATTAAGCGCTTCATCGGCATTCATCCCATGTGGGATTTTGGAATTAAGGAGAATGATATATTTTGATTCCAATCTCCTTAATGCCAATTGCCTGTTACCTCCCCTAGGATTTTTAGGGACACTATCAATCACAAAATAGGAGAGGTCCTGGGTCTTGCTACCGTGGCACAGATTAATATGGCGTGCCACTGGGTATGTTTGGTCATCATTCGCAATTGCTCTCAGGTGTTGCAAAATGCGAACGTGGACTTGGTGGATCGTACTGCCAACATACAGTTTCGGGCATGTGCATTGTAGCACGTACACGGCAAAGTCCGTTTTGCAATTGAAGCTGCCACGGATAACGTATGGTGAATGTCTGAAAGGCATTATAACAGACTTGGTGTTATTGCCGTGTTTGCAGGCTTTGCATCTACTACACCTAAAAAAGCCTCTAGGTGATTGTAGCCAAGTTTGACTTTTCGCTACAGAGGGTGAGCTGCGTACCAATTCCTGCTGCATAGATTTAGCTCTTCTGTAACTAATGGCCGGGGTTTTGGGGCATTTTGGTCCCAGAACCGGATCACTGCGGACTGTCTGCCAATGTTTGTGCAGGATTTTTCTCAGTGTAGTGTGGTATGCATTAAATCCTGTGATCAATCTCGGGATGCCAGCCTCTTTACTTGCACTCTGTTCTTGTTTCTTGAACAGAAGATCTTCCCGTGTCTTTAACTCACTTCTGATTCTGGCTTTCTCTAGGGTTTCTGTTTTGTACCCTCTGCTCTGTAGTCTACTAAACAATTTGTTAGTAGATTTCTTAAGACCCTCTGTTGTACTGCAGTTACGTCTCATCCTGAGACATTCTGCATAAGGAATGCCTTCCTTAACGCTGTTATGATGGAAACTATCTGCGTGAAGGATGGCATTCCCTGCGGTGTCTTTCCTATATGTTCTGGTCTGTAAACAGTTGTTTTCAATGTATACTTCAATGTCAAGAAATTGGATGCAGTTTTTACTGGTGTGACTAGTAAATGATAAGTTCAGACTGTTGGTATTCAATTCATTAGCAAAGACTTTTGCACTTTCCTCAGTTCCCTGCCACAGTATGAATATATCATCGATGTAACGTACATAGATGTTCACATTTTCAGTCATGGCAGTTTTGAGTCCCTTCATGAGTACTTGCTCCTCCCACCAGCCCATATGCAAATTAGCATAGCTGGGGGCGAAGCAAGTACCCATGGCCGTGCCCTGTAGTTGTTTGTAAAACAGTTTATCAAAAATAAACACATTATTTTCCAGCCACCATTCTGCCATACAAAGTAACATAAGGGAATGTTCTTGCATGTGTATTGGTCTTGTGTTTAGATAATGCTTCAAAGCATTAAGGCCATCCTTATGTCTGATGCTCGTGTATAACGAGTTGACATCAAGGGTCATCAAAACATAGTCCTCCTTCCAATTTACATCGAACATCTTGCTTAGGAAATCACCAGTGTCTTTGATGTGGGATGGTAATTCACAGACCAGTGGTTGTAAAAAGAAGTCGATAAACCGAGAAGTGTTTTCAAATAGGCTCCCAATTGCTGCAATGATTGGCCTGCCAGGTGGATTGATTGCGTTTTTATGAATCTTAGGAATTAGATACAGTTGCGGTGTTACTGGATAGTCTATTTTCAGATAGTCGAATTCTGATTTAGTGATTAAATTCGCACTTTTCCATTCATATAAGGTTTTGTGATATTTTTCCTTAATGCCTACTATAACCGTGGGCGCTATCCTGCAATAGCAATCCTTGTCATTAAGCTGTTTCATTGCCTCCAAGTTATAGTCCTCTAGGGGCCACAGGACGACATTACCCCCTTTGTCTGACCATCTGACTACTATATCTTGATGTTCCTTAATTTTACTCATAACTTTATTGTAGTTCGTTCTGTTTGTATTGCGTGTCTTGGCGAATTCTTTATCACTTTTAAGCGCCAATATTTTGAGATCTTTTATCACGTTCTCCGCAAAAATATCCAAACCATCCTTGGGCATCATCGGTGTGAATACGGATTTAGGTTTGAAAGGTGTGGGGATGGGGTTACGTATTTCTTGAAGGGCAATGATCGTGTCAACATCTGTTGTTTCATGATTTTCTTGTTGCATAAGTAGAAGATCCCTTAACAGAATTTCGTCTGTCATTGATTCTTGCGTGTGAGTTACATCGAAGACCATTTGTTGTGAGTCTTTGTTGCTACTATTCATAAAGTATTTTTGCAGCTTTAATTTTCTCACAAACTGAAAAAGGTCTATCCGTGTTTGTGAGTAGTCAAAATTAGATCTTTCGCAGTATGATAAGCCAAGTGCGAGAGTTTTTTGTTCAATTTCAGTGAGATCCATCATTGTTAGATTTATAACTGTATTTTCGCTCTCTCTGCTTACGTGATAATTATCTTTGTCCATTATCTGCGCTTGTTTCTTCTGTATTGTTGTTTGTTTGTTTTCTGTTGTGTTTGTGTGCCGCTTGCCCCAGCGCCTGTTTTTTCTCTTTCTGCTCTTTGTTGTTCCTGGAATGTGTCTTTTTGTTTGTCCTGGCGTGTGGGCCGCGGGCGCTGGCTTGTCAGTCTTTCTATGCGTAAAAAACCCAATTCCTGGATTACTGTCGGCGGTTTGCGTCTTAGAGCCGTATCACTTAGTTGTTCCGTTTCTGACTCCACTTCAGAGCTCAATTCTGACACACTAGGGTCTGTGTGTTGGTGTAGTATTTCGGCAGTATTAGATAATTGCTGTCTTCATTAGGCCTGGGTGGTAAATTCCGTTCCGCTCGCGGAATTTGCGGAATTTGCGTAATTTCGCGTTCCACGGAGAACGCAAAATTGCCCAAAAGTCTGCTTTCCGCGATTTCGCGAAATTGTTTGCTTGTTCGCGTTCTCAAAATGCGTGTTTGCGAGATATTTCTCCCCGAGCACGCAAACAGCGATTGTGAACAGGGAAAAAGCATCGCGAACAAGCAATTCCGCGTGTTCGCGGAATTTCTGCGTGTTCGCGGAGATTTTGTACCGTTTCGCGGAGATTTGCGTAACGCGATTACGCAAATTCCGCCCACCCCTAGTCTTCATATGTTTTCAATTTTTTTTGAGAAGGTATACACTCTACCTTGCATATAATCATTCCTGTCTCTTTGGAATTTTATTGCCTTTCTTTCTTTAATCGAATCTTCATGTTTTGTTAATCTGGTATTCATTTCCCCTAATTTCTTTTTGATTTCTTCTTGATTTTCAAAATTCTCAAGTTCTTTTAACAATGCCTCGATCTTAGCCACCATTACTTTACGATCACTCTCAGCATATTTAATCAAGATTTGAAGCATTCTCCGAGAGGACTCAGCACTGTTGTCAGCCCAATCCTTTAGCATTTCGGGGTCGGGGTTTTCATATGTTGGTGCTACCAGAATCCGGAGCCCTCTGGGGATTCTTCCCACATCCATGTATCTCTGTAGGGACTTACATTCCCACCATTTGGCTATCTCATTTTTGCGGAGTTTTTCTAACTCATTGAGCGTTTTCGCAATGTTATTTATTTCCACTGGTTCAGTTCCTTTGTACGCAGACCGCGCTTGTTCCATGCCGTCATCCTTATCATTGAAAATATCCACTGCTGCCTCCTCTCGCGCTTTCACCCATTCCTCAGCCATTATTTGAAATATACAATTACCCTCTGTGCCATTCACTGCCCGTTAACTTAGCTATACGGGACTACCTCTCCCAGCATGCAGCGCTACGATATCACTCAGCACACCGAAATGTACCGCTTAGAGGAGCTTACCCGATAGAGCGAATGCCCTCCGGCTCCCACATCCGTCAGTCACTCTCCACTTCGACGGCGTCTCGGGTGCGTTTCGTTCGTGAAATTAATCGTGTGCTTCTCGCTGCTGGGGGGCGCTGAGGATTCTTCCGTTAGGAACTGTGACAATAGGGTCCGTAAACTCAGTGCTCCAGATCGAGGAGGGTTGGTGTCCAGGTCCCGGCGAACCTCTTCAATATATTAACACCCTGATCGTCTTTCCACAAACAGGCACCAACACCGTGAAGAATTATGGCACAGACGGCGATTTATTTCAAATTCAGGTCAGACGCGTTTCGGCAGTAAAACCGCCTTGCTCACTGCATGAAATGTTCTGTCAGTGTCAGCCAAACAAATACCTCCACCATTTACCTAAGGTTGCCTAGACATATATATATATATTCTTCCAAAACTGTCCCACATTTGAAGGCGCAACCGATGGCAGGAAACTCAGCTAGTGCAGCAGGGTTATCATTTATTCAATTACCAGCTCCGTTCCCAAACATTTCATTCAGACCCTACGCGTTTCGGAGCTCCTGCTCCTTGTTCACGGGTCGGTTACTGCTGGCAGATACGTGGGAGAAAAGTCCCTCATTTCCATTATATCGCCCTCTTATGGGCACGTGATGTCATCGGGTTTCTGGGACTTGAAGTCCTCACGTTAAAATATTACCCTGTATGGGTTCCGCCTAACAGCGCTTTGTTCATGACTCTGCCTAGAGCCTCCGGTCACCTCGCCAGTAAAATCTTCAGCCCGCCATCCTGTTATACGAAGTCAGGAATCCGGCTTCAACAGTCCATTTCAATCTCGAGGTGGTGCTGCCTTCTCGACCTGGACGGGCCGATATAAATTCTTCCAAAACTGTCCCACATTTGAAGGCGCAACCGATGGCAGGAAACTCAGCTAGTGCAGCAGGGTTATCATTTATTCAATTACCAGCTCCGTTCCCAAACATTTCATTCAGACCCTACGCGTTTCGGAGCTCCTGCTCCTTGTTCACGGGTCGGTTACTGCTGGCAGATACGTGGGAGAAAAGTCCCTCATTTCCATTATATCGCCCTCTTATGGGCACGTGATGTCATCGGGTTTCTGGAACTTGAAGTCCTCACGTTAAAATATTACCCTGTATGGGTTCCGCCTAACAGTGCTTTGTTCATGACTCTGCCTAGAGCCTCCGGTCACCTCGCCAGTAAAATCTTCAGCCCGCCATCCTGTTATACGAAGTCAGGAATCCGGCTTCAACAGTCCATTTCAATCTCGAGGTGGTGCTGCCTTCTCGACCTGGACGGGCCGATTTAAATTCTTCCAAAACTGTCCCACATTTGAAGGCGCAACCGATGGCAGGAAACTCAGCTAGTGCAGCAGGGTTATCATTTATTCAATTACCAGCTCCGTTCCCAAACATTTCATTCAGACCCTACGCGTTTCGGGGCTCCTGCTCCTTGTTCACGGGTCGGTTACTGCTGGCAGATACGTGGGAGAAAGGTCCCTCATTTCCATTATATCGCCCTCTTATGGGCACGTGATGTCATCGGGTTTCTGGGACTTGAAGTCCTCACGTTAAAATATTACCCTGTATGGGTTCCGCCTAACAGCGCTTTGTTCATGACTCTGCCTAGAGCCTCTGGTCACCTCGCCAGTAAAATCTTCAGCCCGCCATCCTGTTATACGAAGTCAGGAATCCAGCTTCAACAGTCCATTTCAATCTCGAGGTGGTGCTGCCTTCTCGACCTGGACGGGCCGATATAAATTCTTCCAAAACTGTCCCACATTTGAAGGCGCAACCGATGGCAGGAAACTCAGTTAGTGCAGCAGGGTTATCATTTATTCAATTACCAGCTCCGTTCCCAAACATTTCATTCAGACCCTACGCGTTTCGGAGCTCCTGCTCCTTGTTCACGGGTCGGTTACTGCTGGCAGATACGTGGGAGATGAAGTACTGGGTATTTTAGACCCAGCGGTGCAGGGGCACACACCCTATGACTTCTGGGTTTCACCCTGTTCCGGACCTACAGAAACACAGAGTCTTCTGGGTGAAGTCAAAGAATCGTTTATTGGCTGCAGACCAATGACAGGTATCCTAGAAGTACAACAGCGTGTATGTTCTCAGGAGACTGCTGAAAATCATAGGAACGGACTTCATCTTAAATACAAAATATCATGCTTCAGGCACACATTCCTTGGTTTACGATATGGCCATATAAAGGTATACATTACAAACGAAAAAGCAGAGTCATGATGACCATCCCACATTCCAGTTCGGCCAGCCCACAATGATTTACACAGTAAGGTTCAGATCCCACGTCGGATATCAATAGACCCCCCAATAAACATGAGCATCTCCTGTTTTGGGAAACAAGTCATAAAGCAGGAACAAGCAGGTGTGGAAGAGATTAGCCGGAGGTTCGTGTAGAATGAAAGGGTTTTATGATGGGTCAAGCCCTGATGCTAATCACAGGTGGACGGAGGAAGGGGAGCTCGTGAGACCGGTTTGACCCGGGGCAGCAGAGCCAGCTGCCCAGGTCACAGAGAAGTCAGAGGGAAAGCCCATGTACCGTGAGGCCCGTATTTACTCCATTATAGCCTATGTGAGGGCAATGACAAGATGGCCACTGCTTCCAAAATGGAACCCGCGTAGTGAAGCTGAATAATGTGTAAACAGTGCATTCATAGCTAGAACCGTATATAAAGCACTCGTACATGCCGCATTTACCATTTGCGGTTCGCTAATACCAAGATAGACAGGGGTAGGGCCCTGTCCCCTACGCGGTCCCGAATATTAAAGTACGACAGACCCTCCTTTTGCCCTTACATAGGCAATCACTATACTCATCTTAATCCGAGTCTAGGTCAATGTTCACGAAGTCATGGAGATGTTGCTGTAGCATCATCCTATTACTTAGCTCGTCCCTCGATACAGGTTTCCTTACACATAAGGTAGCACAGAGGCCACATATCGCGGGAGCACACTGTATGCACAGACAGAACAGGAAAAGAATGGCTAAGATTATTCCAATGACCATCAGAACTTTCCAACCCCAGGCAGATATCAATTCCCAGAACCACCCCACCAGTGACCAATCTCCCTTATCCACGTGTATGGATTCAGATATTTTATGGAGTTTGGAGATGGCTTGATACACTGTTGGAGCATTATCTGGTATGAAAATGCAGCAACTGGATTGGATGACCTTGCATACCCCACCGCGGTCTGCAAGAATAACGTCTAGAACCATGCGGTTCTGCAGAGTCATAAGGCGATCCGCTTGGAGCTCAGCTGTCAGATTACTAAGGGCACCAGCCGTTACATTGACAGTGGATTCAACCACACGTGTCAGCTGTCTCAGGTTCCTACTATTGACCATAGGTCCCCAAAACGGCAGGAAACCCAAGAAGAAGTCTCCTGCTTCCTGACCGGCAGTATCCTCCTTACTAATCACACCTCTCACAACTCTGGTCTTGTGATAGTCAGAGGCGGCAGTGAATGTCGGCGGTAGCAAGTTCGCAATATAACATGTGCCCGAGAAATCAGGGGGCAGCCATGTATATGCTCGGTCATGACAGATGAAATATGTGCCCTTGGCAGCCAAAAACGCAGGGGAAAACTGTGACGGGAAGGTGTACGTTTCGGTACAGTCACTTCTTCCCAGTTGAGCTCTAGGATTCTGACCATTACCCTGTAAGCAGAACCGACCCATGTGGGGTACGACCCAGATTGGAGATGAGATTTTTCGCTGTCTTTCACCCAGACTAATACTATACCCCGTCGCGTTCCATCCTACATAAGGTCTCAGCTCTTCTTTGGGAATGGATGAGTATGCATCAATATCTCTACTCATATCGGCAACTCCTTTCATCAAAGCCTTATTATTGGTGATAGGTCTGATGGAACGCGGTTGGCGAGGGGAGTATGTATCTAGAGCATAGAGAAACATGGTTTGGAATGCCCATGACGATCCATTGTAACTGTACGGCAGCACCAGGTAGGGAATACCCTTGTTAATGGTATGTGGCATTAACCCACACACCCAGCAATTGGTCGTATTCATTACTAGTTGGTGCTGGTGCAAAAGCTGGATAAACGAGTTATTTACAAACTCGGATCGTCTGGTCTGTTCGTGCTCAGGCAAAGGGTGAAAAGAGTGAGAGGAGGCAGTAGAAAGAGATATAGGCTGTTGAGTGGGTGCAATGGGCTTTTGAGCGGAGAAAAACACAAATCCTACAATAAACATCATGATACTACACAGTGTAAAAAGGCACAAAAAGACAAAACATTTACTTTTTACAATTCTACACATCCTTGCGTTAAAGTTAATTTCCTCAATCGGTCTCTCCATCTTAAAAAACTCCATCCTCTACTCGGGCCGCTCGCGGCGGATGAGTTTCTTCTGCTAAGGGGTACGCCTGTCAGTCCAGGGAAACGCCCTAGACCAACCAGAACCGTCGACCTAGCGTCTTCGGCCTGTACCCCAAAGTCTTGGCACCGCGACCCTGCGGCAGAACCCGGATGGTGGTTCGAAAAACAAAAATCAAGAAAGTCCTTCAGATGGGAGAGCAAAAATGTCAAAAGGGAAAATAGTGAGGAAATCTTTATTTGTCCATGGGCCTAGGTCTCAAATTATAGCGGAGACGGCCAGGTGCTGTTTGGTCTTGAAACAAAAGTTCAGGCTCAGTGGTGTCCAGTCGACTTGATGGTGGCACAGCTTCCTGCAGAATAGTGTCACTCTCTTGGTCTGAAACTGTGCCTCTTATGCGTGCGTCACTGAATGGTACAAAACGAGGTACAATGTTTGTCTCTGAGTCGGCAATACCCTCCTTGACCCACTGGTCATATGGCAGAGGCAAGGGGACTACTTTTCAGTGGGTACCATGAATCCAGTGCTTCTTCCCTTTCACTCGCACTGCTGATCTTGTCGAAAGAAGAACAAGATGAGGGCCGATCCAGCGAGGCTCGTCGTTGCTCTTGCGCTGGAAATTCCGGACCAGGACCCACGAGCCAGGGTTGATAGGGTGTCCAGGAGGTTCAGAGGCTTGGGGAAGAGTATCATGTACCTGTTGGTGCAAAACACGCAGTTTAACAGTCAAATCATACAGGTAATCGAGCAGTACTGGATGTTCTATTTCACTAAATTTCGCCGGTCTTGGCACGCCCCATACATTAGCCGGGCGGCCAAAGACGACCTCATAGGGACTAAGTCCCACTCGTGAGTGTATGGTCATTCTGGTGGACAGGAGTGCTAGAGGTAGAGCGTCAGGCCATTTAAGACCGGTGCTCGCCTGGATTTTAGCCAGCTTGAGCTTTAAGGCTCCATTGTAGCGTTCTACTAATCCAGCTGATTGGGGGTGATTTGCAGCGTGGAACTTCTGCTTTATCCCTAGCCCTTCACATACATTCTTCATCACTTTACCCACAAACTCACTTCCGTTATCACACCACACCATTCTTGGCATCCCAAACCTAGGGAAGAATTCTTTCACAAGGGCTTTGGCTGTGGATAGGGCAGTGTTATCTTTCAGAGGATAAGCCTCTATCCATTTTGAGAAAGCACAAACAACCACCAGTACATATTTCAGGTTGTTGCATCTTTCCATGTGAATAAAGTCCAGCTGCAAAACTTCAAATGGACATGATGGGGGTGCAAAGTGACCAGCCGGAGTTGGGGTTCCCCTACCAGGGTTGTACTTCAAGCATACTATGCAATTCTTGACCACGTTCTCTGCACACTTGGGAATCCCAGCATTCTGCCATACTGGAGCCAACAACTTGCATATACCTTTCGTACTGATATGTGCCATTCCATGTGCCATAGTAACCACTGGAAGCACATATGCATCAGGCAACAACCATCGCCTATGTTCTGTCAGATCAATCCAACAACCATTCTCATCCAACTTACCCATACTTTCTCTCCACTTGCTTAACTCTTCTTCTGTGGCTTCAGCTTGAAGCGACTTCACACTCTCTATTGTGTTCTCACACATTTCAACATCATTAACCCATCTTGCGGGACCTGCAACATACATTCTAGTCTTCACATTCTGTGCTGTTTCTCTCGCGGTCTCATCAGCAAACGCATTCCCACGTCCAACATCATCTGTGACTTTCCTGTGCGCACTGCATTTCATGATCGCAACTTGCAACGGTAGGGTCAGTGACTCAAGGAGATCATTTACCAACTTGCCATTCTGAATTTTAGCTCCATGTGACGTCAGGAACCCACGCTCTTTCCACAAACGCCCAAAATTATGAGCCACGCCAAAGGCGTACTGGCTATCTGTGTATATATTCACTCTCATTCCTTCAGACAACACACATGCTCTCGTGAGGGCGATTAATTCTGCTGCTTGGGCCGAATTATGTGGCACTTGTGCAGTTTCCACGACCGTGTGCAAAGTCGTGATAGCATATGCAGCAGTCGTGTCACCATTAGGGAGCTTAAAACATGACCCATCCACCCATAAAGTGCCATCACACTCAGTCAGGGGAGTATCTTTCAGGTCTACTCTCCCTTTCGTCTCTTCTTCTGTCCTGAACAGACAGTCATGTTGCTCAATCTCATCTGAGTCTGCTGGAATTGGCAACAATGTGGCTGGATTCAGCGTATTGCATCTCTTTATGTGTATGTGATTAGCTAACAGTGTAAGTTCGTAGCCCGATAATCGTGCACTAGTCAAGTGTTGTGTCTTAGTCCTATTTAATAATGTGTCCACGGCATGTGGAACCATAACAATCAATGTGTTGTCCATTACCAAACCAGCAGATTGTCGGATAGACATCGCTGCAGCAGCTGTCGCTCTCAGACAGCTTGGCAATGCCCTCGCTACAGGGTCCAAGGTGGATGAAAAATATGCGCATGGGCGCGGTCTGTCACCGAAAGGCTGTGTTAACACTGACAACGCACATCCATCTTTCTCGTGAACATACAATGTAAAAGGCTTACTGTAGTCGGGGGTACCCAACACAGGTGCTGAACATAATGCATTACGCAATTCCACAAAACTTTTCTGGCACTCTTCAGACCATGGGATAGGATTCGGTGTGTCTTTGCATGTTAAGGCTAACAAAGGTTTTGCCAATAAAGAAAAACTAGGGATCCAATGCCTACAGTATGAAGTGATGCCCAAGAAAGCACGTACTTCTCGCTGTGTTTTTGGCACACTCAACTGTGCAATGGCTTGAATTCTTTCTGGGGTCAGTTTCCTTCCCTCCTTCGATAAGAGATGGCCTAAGTAGGTCACTTCTTGTCGACAATAGTGCAGCTTAGAGAGAGACACTTTGTGATGGAAAACGGATAAATGGCGCAACAGTGACAATGTGGCTTCTTTACAGATCTTCTCAGTATCCGCGGCGATCAGTAAATCGTCCACGTACTGAATCAGGATAGCGCCACTAGGTAAAACAAGTGCATCAAGCTGCGCTTTCAAAGCTTGACTGTATATGGATGGACTCTCACAGTAGCCCTGGGGAGCGCGTTTGAAGCGGAAGCTTCGGCCTCCCAGACTAAAACCAAAAATATCTCTGCTCTCTTCTGCAATTGGGATACTAAAGAATGCATTCTTTAAATCGATCACTGAAAACCATGCAGCAGAGGCTGGAATCATCGTTAACAAAGCAGTTATATCGGGGACAACCGGAAACTGTGGCACAACAATCTTATTAACCTCTCTAAGATCAATCACAAACCTGTAAACAGGTGGCTGTGAAGGATCCGTTAGTTTTAAGACAGGTAAGATCGGACTATTGCAAACGTTGCCTCTTGTCTCTTCAATCACACCCTTATGAATCAAGTCGCTGACAATGTCTAACAATGCTTTCTGCCCTTCATTAGAGATCTTGTACTGGGGGATACGTGGCAGTCTGACATTAGCCTTTAGAGTCACCACATATGGCGGTATCTCCAAGAGGCCCACATCATTGGGACCAGTAGCCCAAAGGGCATCCGGAAGGGATGACAATTCAGGTGGCATCGTGTTTTTAGACAAATACATTGGGGAAACCACTTTCTTGCCTAATGTAAGTTGTACTCCTGAAGGAGAACAATACAGTGTAGCGTGTAATCTTTTCAACAAATCTAATCCCAGCAAATTCTCACCACAACCTGTTGTCAGGATCAGGGGTGCTTTCAGCTCGCAAGGTCCAACAGAAAGTGACATGGGACAGGAAATCGGGTTCCTAACTGGGGCGCCAGAAAAACCTACTGAAACATTTATATCGCCAGACAAAGGTGCGCCAGGGAGTTTTGAATGCATGATTGAACTCTTTGCAGCACCAGTGTCTAGCAGAAAAGGCTCCGTTACATTTGCTGTAGTCACCTCAACATACGGTCCACTCTGATCCACTGGCACTGAAACAACTCCCTCTCTCTGTCTATGGCTGTCCTAGTAATCATTACTTTCTGCATCACCGTCCTCTGTATAATAATCATTATTATAATACTGGGCCGTATTACTAATCGCGTTAGCTTGCTGATCAAAGCTATTGATGGTACTTTGAGGCGGCAGAGGACGCGCGTTCTGGGGAACACTTCCACGCCCTCTGCCTCTAGGAGCTTGCTGACCACCCCTACCTCTTGCGCCATACATATTACCGTTCCGCTGCATTAATTTAGGGCAACTATATTTAAAATGACCTTCCTCTTTGCAGTATGAACATTGGTTGGGACCTACAGGGACACGTGGTTGATAATACCCGTTCATTTGCTGGTTGTTCTGAAACTGTTGGGGTTGGTGATAGACACCTTGGGGTTGCCTATAATTATTCTGACCTCCACGTGGCGGATAGGCCTGCTGTAAAAGGACCTTTGTCTTCAGTTCCTTCGTTTTCTTCTCTGTTCTATCTTTCTCGTCTTTATCTCTATTTTCATAATACTGTGCAGTAGCCAGTATTTGCGCTGAAGAAGAAACAGCCCAGGAACTCTCTGAATCTTTTAACTTTTTACACAGGTCAGGAAGTAAATTCTGCACAAACTTATCCACAAACAACCGTTGGCCACCCTCAGTACTCATATCCTGCCCACTGTGGTCAATAAACGTTTCTTCAAACCTAGTAAAGAAGTCTGACACTGTCTCATCTTTCTTCTGCTTGCATGCAGATAACTTGTCCCAATTTACGCGCATCGCAGGCATTATTGTCTTCATATACGTGATTATTCTACCAGGCAGTTCAGCTACCAAAGGTTCTGGTTTTGCACCACCAGTTTGTCTAGCATCAGCAGCAACAATATTAGCCCATGTATCCCCTAGTTCTGCATTGTGATCTACATTACGAATTGATCCCCATAGAGGCTGTGGAACAACATTACCAAACAACATGTCTATGTCGGCCAGATTCATAATGCATGACCCTGCCGTCTGTGACAACTCTTTATAATAACCTGCTGGGTTCTTACGGGGATCAGGTAAGGACTGCTTAAGCGCTAACACTTCAGAGCGCTTCCATGGAACATGCACCCAAACACGCTGGAAATGCGCTGCCACAGCGGGGTTACCACCGACAGCTGCAACCGCTTCCTTCCATACCGGGGGAACTTCTCTCATGGGGTATTGTCGTGCTTTTGCCTTTTTCCCCACAAGGACCTCTTGTTCAAACAATGACTGTTGGCAATCGTCATTCCTAAGTGACAATACAACCGCAACTGCTTTATCTACTTCGCGGTCCACAATTGTACCAGTTCCAAAATCGAACCTCACTCTACACAACTCCTGCAGGTTCGGATTTTTACCACTATCCTCCAATTCTTCACAGAGAATTTCGCACATTTTCTCAAACACATATCTCTGTTTTGGGGCATCCCATTGATGGAAAATGTTGACAACTGATTCCACATCATAAAGTGAAGGAAAAACGATCCATCTACGCACCATGTGATCTATTACCTTTTTCTCATCGGGGTTAGGCAATTGGCTGCGCAACTGCTTACGCTGTACACCAGGAGTTGCACCAGATGACCCAAAGAGAGGAGACATTAATGTAGTAACCACATTAGCTAAGCGCTGTCGCGCTGAAGGAGAAGCTGAGGCGAGAACAGGGGGAAAAACAGAGGGAAGAAAAGAGGATGTAGAGACAGGTACTGGAGTGGTGGAAGGAAGAGTGATAGGGGAGGCAGTTACTGGATTAGGCAAAGTCGCAGGAAGTGCGGGGGCAGTTGGAAGCACAACTGGCGGCGCTTGAGAGGGCTGCGCTACAGGAATAGGAACTGGCTGCAAAGCAACTGGCGGTTGCGGCAAGGCTTGCAGTATATGCACTGGAGGCGGCATATTTACAAGCTGGGGAGGCGCCGTGGCAGTTTGAGCATACGGGGGTGGCGAACTCAACAAATGTGACATCAGGGGATCTCTCTCCTTTTCTTCTGACTCATTCTGCTTAGAATGTGGCAAAGCTGGGTAACATTTGTCAATCCCTAACTTACGCTGCCTGTGCAATTGCTCATTCATTTGCTCCTCTTCATTGTCTTTAAATTGTACAGCTGCTTGCATTACTGACATACCTCTCTCTCTCTTATTCTTTTTCGCTAACTTAATTTCCTTTTGTTTGGCTTCCTTTCGCCATAAGCGGAAAGAGTCAAACATCGCCGGCCGGGCTTTCTTCTTAAACAATTTAATTTCCAGATTATCTAAAATATCGGTATCAAAACTACCATTTTGGGGCCATTTTAAAACACCATCTTTCCTGGTGTAGTGGATCCACACTTCGTTATATGCAATGGGGCCTACGCCATGTTTCACATAGAGCTCATAAGTTGGAGTTCCAACCGGAGGAACCGGACATGATTCCTCTAGCTGGAAATCTTTTCCACAACCCAAACAGAATAATCTACCAAATAGTCCAGAACCAGGCATCTTTGCTCACTAGTCTAGATCCAAACGTCAAAGGATTATCGAATACGATATTCTCGTGAATACACGAGTCCTCTGGTTTTGGCGTTTGCAAACTCCAAAGTACCAATTCAAATGATCCCGAAGGATACCAAAACAAATGGGAGACGCTCCACTTATACTTAACTGAATATTGCTGATCGATGGCGTCACCAGAAGACTCTCTCGATTGTTTCGCTCTCTCAAACTCGTCAAGGGTCCAAAACAGGTCGATTAATCAGGGCAGCAGTCCTTCGTAGCCGTCGGGACGCGGAGAACCTCGCTGAAAAGACTTTCGGACCACGTCGACATGCAGGGGTCGATGAAGTGGCGGCCTTCCTCCAGAATTTCCACACGAAGCTCCTCACGAACCTCTGGCTTGGACTGGTACCGCTGAAATCGTCCCGAGTTGGGCGCCAAACTGAAGTACTGGGTATTTTAGACCCAGCGGTGCAGGGGCACACACCCTATGACTTCTGGGTTTCACCCTGTTCCGGACCTACAGAAACACAGAGTCTTCTGGGTGAAGTCAAAGAATCGTTTATTGGCTGCAGACCAATGACAGGTATCCTAGAAGTACAACAGCGTGTATGTTCTCAGGAGACTGCTGAAAATCATAGGAACGGACTTCATCTTAAATACAAAATATCATGCTTCAGGCACACATTCCTTGGTTTACGATATGGCCATATAAAGGTATACATTACAAACAAAAATGCAGAGTCATGATGACCATCCCACATTCCAGTTCGGCCAGCCCACAATGATTTACACAGTAAGGTTCAGATCCCACGTCGGATATCAATAGACCCCCCAATAAACATGAGCATCTCCTGTTTTGGGAAACAAGTCATAAAGCAGGAACAAGCAGGTGTGGAAGAGATTAGCCGGAGGTTCGTGTAGAATGAAAGGGTTTTATGATGGGTCAAGCCCTGATGCTAATCACAGGTGGACGGAGGAAGGGGAGCTCGTGAGACCGGTTTGACCCGGGGCAGCAGAGCCAGCTGCCCAGGTCACAGAGAAGTCAGAGGGAAAGCCCATGTACCGTGAGGCCCGTATTTACTCCATTATAGCCTATGTGAGGGCAATGACAAGATGGCCACTGCTTCCAAAATGGAACCCGCGTAGTGAAGCTGAATAACGTGTAAACAGTGCATTCATAGCTAGAACGGTATATAAAGCACTCGTACATGCCGCATTTACCATTTGCGGTTCGCTAATACCAAGATAGACAGGGGTAGGGCCCTGTCCCCTACGCGGTCCCGAATATTAAAGTACGACAGAGAAAAGTCCCTCATTTCCATTATATCGCCCTCTTATGGGCACGTGATGTCATCGGGTTTCTGGGACTTGAAGTCCTCACGTTAAAATATTACCCTGTATGGGTTCCGCCTAACAGTGCTTTGTTCATGACTCTGCCTAGAGCCTCCGGTCACCTCGCCAGTAAAATCTTCAGCCCGCCATCCTGTTATACGAAGTCAGGAATCTGGCTTCAACAGTCCATTTCAATCTCGAGGTGGTGCTGCCTTCTCGACCTGGACGGGCCGATATAAATTCTTCCAAAACTGTCCCACATTTGAAGGCGCAACCGATGGCAGGAAACTCAGCTAGTGCAGCAGGGTTATCATTTATTCAATTACCAGCTCCGTTCCCAAACATTTCATTCAGACCCTACGCGTTTCGGAGCTCCTGCTCCTTGTTCACGGGTCGGTTACTGCTGGCAGATACGTGGGAGAAAAGTCCCTCATTTCCATTATATCGCCCTCTTATGGGCACGTGATGTCATCGGGTTTCTGGAACTTGAAGTCCTCACGTTAAAATATTACCCTGTATGGGTTCCGCCTAACAGTGCTTTGTTCATGACTCTGCCTAGAGCCTCCGGTCACCTCGCCAGTAAAATCTTCAGCCCGCCATCCTGTTATACGAAGTCAGGAATCCGGCTTCAACAGTCCATTTCAATCTCGAGGTGGTGCTGCCTTCTCGACCTGGACGGGCCGATATAAATTCTTCCAAAACTGTCCCACATTTGAAGGCGCAACCGATGGCAGGAAACTCAGCTAGTGCAGCAGGGTTATCATTTATTCAATTACCAGCTCCGTTCCCAAACATTTCATTCAGACCCTACGCGTTTCGGAGCTCCTGCTCCTTGTTCACGGGTCGGTTACTGCTGGCAGATACGTGGGAGAAAAGTCCCTCATTTCCATTATATCGCCCTCTTATGGGCACGTGATGTCATCGGGTTTCTGGGACTTGAAGTCCTCACGTTAAAATATTACCCTGTATGGGTTCCGCCTAACAGCGCTTTGTTCATGACTCTGCCTAGAGCCTCTGGTCACCTCGCCAGTAAAATCTTCAGCCCGCCATCCTGTTATACGAAGTCAGGAATCCGGCTTCAACAGTCCATTTCAATCTCGAGGTGGTGCTGCCTTCTCGACCTGGACGGGCCGATATAAATTCTTCCAAAACTGTCCCACATTTGAAGGCGCAACCGATGGCAGGAAACTCAGCTAGTGCAGCAGGGTTATCATTTATTCAATTACCAGCTCCGTTCCCAAACATTTCATTCAGACCCTACGCGTTTCGAAGCTCCTGCTCCTTGTTCACGGGTCGGTTACTGCTGGCAGATACGTGGGAGAAAAGTCCCTTATTTCCATTATATCGTCCTCTTATGGGAACGTGATGTCATCGGGTTTCTGGGACTTAAAGTCCTCACGTTAAAATATTACCCTGTATGGGTTCCGCCTAACAGCGCTTTGTTCATGACTCTGCCTAGAGCCTCCGGTCACCTCGCCAGTAAAATCTTCAGCCCGCCATCCTGTTATACGAAGTCAAGAATCCGGCTTCAACAGTCCATTTCAATCTCGAGGTGGTGCTGCCTTCTCGACCTGGACGGGCCGATATAAATTCTTCCAAAACTGTCCCACATTTGAAGGCGCAACCGATGGCAGGAAACTCAGCTAGTGCAACAGGGTTATCATTTATTCAATTACCAGCTCCGTTCCCAAACATTTCATTCAGACCCTACGCGTTTCGGAGCTCCTGCTCCTTGTTCACGGGTCGGTTACTGCTGGCAGATACGTGGGAGAAAAGTCCCTCATTTCCATTATATCGCCCTCTTATGGGCACGTGATGTCATCGGGTTTCTGGGACTTGAAGTCCTCACGTTAAAATATTACCCTGTATGGGTTCCGCCTAACAGTGCTTTGTTCATGACTCTGCCTAGAGACTCTGGTCACCTCGCCAGTAAAATCTTCAGCCCGCCATCCTGTTATACGAAGTCAGGAATCCGGCTTCAACAGTCCATTTCAATCTCGAGGTGGTGCTGCCTTCTCGACCTGGACGGGCCGATATAAATTCTTCCAAAACTGTCCCACATTTGAAGGCACAACCGATGGCAGGAAACTCAGCTAGTGCAGCAGGGTTATCATTTATTCAATTACCAGCTCCGTTCCCAAACATTTCATTCAGACCCTACGCGTTTCGGAGCTCCTGCTCCTTGTTCACGGGTCGTTTACTGCTGGCAGATACGTGGGAGAAAAGTCCTTCATTTCCATTATATCGCCCTCTTATGGGCACGTGATGTCATCGGGTTTCTGGGACTTAAAGTCCTCACGTTAAAATATTACCCTGTATGGGTTCCGCCTAACAGCGCTTTGTTCATGACTCTGCCTAGAGCCTCCGGTCACCTCGCCAGTAAAATCTTCAGCCCGCCATCCTGTTATACGAAGTCAGGAATCCGGCTTCAACAGTCCATTTCAATATTGAGGTGGTGCTGCCTTCTCGACCTGGACGGGCCGATATCAATTCTTCCAAAACTGTCCCACATTTGAAGGCGCAACCGATGGCAGGAAACTCAGCTAGTGCAGCAGGGTTATCATTTATTCAATTACCAGCTCCGTTCCCAAACATTTCATTCAGACCCTACGCGTTTCGGAGCTCCTGCTCCTTGTTCACGGGTCAATTACTGCTGGCAGATACGTGGGAGAAAAGTACCTCATTTCCATTATATCGCCCTCTTATGGGCACGTGATGTCATCGGGTTTCTGGGACTTGAAGTCCTCACGTTAAAATATTACCCTGTATGTGTTCCGCCTAACAGCGCTTTGTTCATGACTCTGCCTAGAGCCTCTGGTCACCTCGCCAGTAAAATCTTCAGCCCGCCATCCTGTTATACGAAGTCAGGAATCCGGCTTCAACAGTCCATTTCAATCTCGAGGTGGTGCTGCCTTCTCGACCTGGACGGGTCGATATAAATTCTTCCAAAACTGTCCCACATTTGAAGGCGCAACCAATGGCAGGAAACTCAGCTAGTGCAGCAGGGTTATCATTTATTCAATTACCAGCTCCGTTCCCAAACATTTCATTCAGACCCTACGCGTTTCGGAGCTCCTGCTCCTTGTTCACGGGTCGGTTACTGCTGGCAGATACGTGGGAGAAAAGTCCCTCATTTCCATTATATCGCCCTCTTATGGGCCCGTGATGTCATCGGGTTTCTGGGACTTGAAGTCCTCACGTTAAAATATTACCCTGTATGGGTTCCGTCTAACAGCGCTTTGTTCATGACTCTGCCTAGAGCCTCCGGTCACCTCGCCAGTAAAATCTTCAGCCCGCCATCCTGTTATACGAAGTCAGTAATCCGGCTTCAACAGTCCATTTCAATCTCGAGGTGGTGCTGCCTTCTCGACCTGGACGGGCCGATATAAATTCTTCCAAAACTGTCCCACATTTGAAGGCGCAACCGATGGCAGGAAACTCAGCTAGTGCAGCAGGGTTATCATTTATTCAATTACCAGCTCCGTTCCCAAACATTTCATTCAGACCCTACGCGTTTCGGAGCTCCTGCTCCTTGTTTACGGGTCGGTTACTGCTGGCAGACACGTGGGAGAAAAGTCCCTCATTTCCATTATATCGCCCTCTTATGGGCACGTGATGTCATCGGGTTTCTGGGACTTGAAGTCCTCACGTTAAAATACTACCCTGTATGGGTTCCGCCTAACAGCGCTTTGTTCATGACTCTGCCTAGAGCCTCCGGTCACCTCGCCAGTAAAATCTTCAGCCCGCCATCCTGTTATACGAAGTCAGGAATCCGGCTTCAACAGTCTATTTCAATCTCGAGGTGGTGCTGCCTTCTCGACCTGGACGGGCCAATATAAATTCTTCCAAAACTGGACGAATTTGCACGCATTGTACCGGCCGGTCCAGGTCGGAGAGACAGCACCACCACAAGGGAGTTGTGGACTGTGGACACAGACCTCTGTGTCCGATTGCAGGAAGGCTGGTTTGCATGAATTTTAGCCAGCACACACACTTTTGGACGAATTTGCACGCATATATATATATGTATATATATATATTATATATATATATATATATATATATATATATATTCACTGAAAAAACCACAGGTTTCCCACATGTTATAGTTAGCTGGCCATTTCACTCGTACCCAACCATTGAAATTCCACCGTTATAGTTAGTTCAGCTAACTATAACTCGCGCGCCCGAAATCCGCTGCTGATGACGTCACATATTACATCACTCATGACATGCTCAGTGACATCACTGATGACATCACTGATGACATCACTGATGACATCATCCATTAACTATGTGTTTCTGAACATTTTTTATATGTTTAATATATATAGGGAAAGGTATGTTGAAGAATGAGTGGATGTACAAGTTTGTGAATGGATGATTTTCTGGGTGCGTAACTGAGTCTATATGTGAGTCATTAAATGTATATTACTGCAGACTAGTGACTAAACTGTGTGAATGTCTGTATGTGTCTGTGTGTTGGTGTATAAGTGGCTCCATGGTTTTGTGAATAGCTATATGAGTATTTATATGGGTTATGTATTTGTTGTCTGAGTATCTGTATGGGTGCCTGAGTGTATGAGTGGGAGAGGTGTGTGTGACTCTGTGCATAGATACATGAGTGGGTGATTCTATGGGTGCATGGTTTTAAGAGTGCAACTGTGATGGACTGTATGGTTGAGTGAGTGTATGTATGGGTGTGTTAGGGATTGAATGTACATCTCAGTTGTAGATGTGACAGTAACTACATATATGAAACACAGTGTATATGTGTGTAAGAGTATATAACTATCTATATCTGAGAGTGTGTGATTGCGGAACTGGCTGTATGGATGAGTGTGTGCTTGTACTAGAAATTGAGTAAGAGTGTCAAAATGTTTTATTATTTTTACAAGTAAGTGATCTTGAGTGTGTTTAACTATATAGGTGAGTTAATTAGACTGTGTTTATTTATTTGCACAACTGACTAGGTGTATCAGTACCTCAATGGTTGATTGGTAGTGTGTGAGTGTCTATATATGTTTATAAATGCATATGATAGTCTTGTACGGAGTGACTGTAAGTATAAGTGACTGTACAGGTGAGTGAGTGGAGGTGCATGTAGATCTAAGAGTCAATGTGTGGGTATGTAGTTATTGGTTTTGGAGTATCTATGGTTTTCAAATTGGCCGTCTGAAAGTTTGAGTTGGTGTTTCTAAATTTATTTTAGGGTGGGAGAAGATGTACTATTTTATCACATATATGACAACATCAGTGATGTCATCAGTGATGTCATTTGAGATGTCATCAGTGATGTCATCAGTGATGTCACTGACCATGTCATGAGTGATGTAATATGTGACGTCATCAGCAGTGGATTTCGGGCGCGCGAGTTATAGTTAGCTGAACTAACTATAACGGTGGAATTTCAATGATTTTGTACGAGTGAAATGACCAGCTAACTATAACATGTGTGAAACCTATGGTTTTTTCAGTGAATTTCCAAGGTTTTTTTAATGCTAATTCCTAACTATAACGTGTGTGAAACCTATGGTTTTTTCAGTGAATTTCAAAGGTTTTTAAATGCTAATTTAAGAATTTTTTAATATATTTTTTATATATTTTTTTTACAAAAGTTACCTATGTATATATTTATAGATTATCTGTATCCTTTAATTTGGTGTGGCTCATTTTATTTTTTAATTTGAATATGGATAAAGTTGAACAGCATAGTTATTATCTTCTATTAACTTATGTATAGTTTAATTCATTCTTTTTTTTTTCAAAATTTTTTGAGGTGCGCGCTCAGAGCGAGCACCCCGTACGCATGCGTTCGTTTTTTATGTACACATGCGTACGTTATCTACGTACGCATACGTACGTTTTAGTGGGCGCTCGCAGCGCGCACCCAGTACGCATGCGTACATTCGTAGTGTGCGCATGCGTACATTCTCCACGTGGAGTACGCGCGCTGGAGTACGCGTGCTGACGTTCGCGCATGCGGGTGCGCTGTGTATGCGCGCTACGTACGCGCGTAATACTTATGCGCATGCGCGCGTACACGTTCGCACATGCGTAATTGCACCGTGCGCGCTCTGAGTGGGCAAAAGAACGATGGATTTAACCCAGATCTCTTGACTGGGGGAGAATGTGTGCATTGTCAGCATTCCGTCCATCAATTGTTTGTTGTAACGCTTTTCGCCCTAAGTGGGATGGGTATTCCCAGACATGGGACCCGTGCTCACTACGCCACTGGAGTCAAGCTATCCTGGCTGATGACGGCTGATAGCCAGAAACCGGTCCTAGGATGCTTGATTCCGGTCCAGGGAAGACATGGCTTGGCAGTTCGGGCTGGACTGTTCCCATGAGGCACAGGGTCAAGACTGATTTGCATATGGCCATGTCTAAACTGGGGTGGTGTAGTGGGCAAAAGAACGATGGATTTAACCCAGATCTCTTGACTGGGGGAGAATGTGTGCATTGTCAGCATTCTGTCCATCAATTGTTTGTTGTAACGCTTTTCGCCCTAAGTGGGATGGGTATTCCCAGACGTGGGACGCGTGCTCACTACGCCACTGGAGTCAAGCTATCCTGGCTGATGACGGCTGATAGCCAGAAACCGGTCCTAGGATGCTTGATTCCGGTCCAGGGAAGACATGGCTTGGCAGTTCGGGCTGGACTGTTCCCATGAGGCACAGGGTCAAGACTGATTTGCATATGGCCATGTCTAAACTGGGGTGGTGTAGTGGGCAAAAGAACGATGGATTTAACCCAGATCTCTTGACTGGGGGAGAATGTGTGCATTGTCAGCATTCCGTCCATCAAATGTTTGTTGTAACGCTTTTCGCCCTAAGTGGGATGGGTATTCCCAGACGTGGGACCCGTGCTCACTACGCCACTGGAGTCAAGCTATCCTGGCTGATGACGGCTGATAGCCAGAAACCGGTCCTAGGATGCTTGATTCCAGTCCAGGGAAGACATGGCTTGGCAGTTCGGGCTGGACTGTTCCCATGAGGCACAGGGTGAAGACTGATTTGCATATGGCCATGTCTAAACTGGGGTGGTGTAGTGGGCAAAAGAACGATGGATTTAACCCAGATCTCTTGACTGGGGGAGAATGTGTGCATTGTCAGAATTCCGTCCATCAATTGTTTGTTGTAACGCTTTTCGCCCTAAGTGGGATGGGTATTCCCAGACGTGGGACCCGTGCTCACTACGCCACTGGAGTCAAGCTATCCTGGCTGATGACGGCTGATAGCCAGAAACCGGTCCTAGGATGCTTGCTTCCGGTCCAGGGAAGACATGGCTTGGCAGTTCGGGCTGGACTGTTCCCATGAGGCACAGGGTCAAGACTGATTTGCATATGGCCATGTCTAAACTGGGGTGGTGTAGTGGGCAAAAGAACGATGGATTTAACCCAGATCTCTTGACTGGGGGAGAAT
Organism: Triturus cristatus; assembly: GCF_964204655.1. NCBI lineage: Eukaryota > Metazoa > Chordata > Amphibia > Caudata > Salamandridae > Triturus > Triturus cristatus. The sequence continues at coordinate 61,018,779 of NC_140580.1, read as the reverse complement.
GTGTGCATTGTCAGCATTCCGTCCTTCAATTGTTTGTTGTAACGCTTTTCGCCCTAAGTGGGATGGGTATTCCCAGACGTGGGACCCGTGCTCACTACGCCACTGGAGTCAAGCTATCCTGGCTGATGACGGCTGATAGCCAGAAACCGGTCCTAGGATGCTTGATTCCGGTCCAGGGAAGACATGGCTTGGCAGTTCGGGCTGGACTGTTCCCATGAGGCACAGGGTCAAGACTGATTTGCATATGGCCATGTCTAAACTGGGGTGGTGTAGTGGGCAAAAGAACGATGGATTTAACCCAGATCTCTTGACTGGGGGAGAATGTGTGCATTGTCAGCATTCCGTCCATCAATTGTTTGTTGTAACGCTTTTCGCCCTAAGTGGGATGGGTATTCCCAGACGTGGGACCCGTACTCACTACGCCACTGGAGTCAAGCTATCCTGGCTGATGACGGCTGATAGCCAGAAACCGGTCCTAGGATGCTTGATTCCGGTCCAGGGAAGACATGGCTTGGCAGTTCGGGCTGGACTGTTCCCATGAGGCACAGGGTCAAGACTGATTTGCATATGGCCATGTCTAAACTGGGGTGGTGTAGTGGGCAAAAGAACGATGGATTTAACCCAGATCTCTTGACTGGGGGAGAATGTGTGCATTGTCAGCATTCCGTCCATCAATTGTTTGTTGTAACGCTTTTCGCCCTAAGTGGGATGGGTATTCCCAGACGTGGGACCCGTGCTCACTACGCCACTGGAGTCAAGCTATCCTGGCTGATGACGGCTGATAGCCAGAAACCGGTCCTAGGATGCTTGATTCCGGTCCAGGGAAGACATGGCTTGGCAGTTCGGGCTGGACTGTTCCCATGAGGCACAGGGTCAAGACTGATTTGCATATGCCCATGTCTAAACTGGGGTGGTGTAGTGGGCAAAAGAACGATGGATTTAACCCAGATCTCTTGACTGGGGGAGAATGTGTGCATTGTCAGCATTCCGTCCATCAATTGTTTGTTGTAACGCTTTTCGCCCTAAGTGGGATGGGTATTCCCAGACGTGGGACGCGTGCTCACTACGCCATTGGAGTCAAGCTATCCTGGCTGATGACGGCTGACAGCCAGAAAAAACGGTCCTAGGATGCTTGATTCCGGTCCAGGGAAGACATGGCTTGGCAGTTCGGGCTGGACTGTTCCCATGAGGCACAGGGTCAAGACTGATTTGCATATGGCCATGTCTAAACTGGGGTGGTGTAGTGGGCAAAAGAACGATGGATTTAACCCAGATCTCTTGACTGGGGGAGAATGTGTGCATTGTCAGCATTCCGTCCATCAATTGTTTGTTGTAACGCTTTTCGACGTACGTGGGATGGGTATTCCCAGACGTGGGACCCGTGCTCACTACGCCACTGGAGTCAAGCTATCCTGGCTGATGACGGCTGATAGCCAGAAACCGGTCCTAGGATGCTTGATTCCGGTCCAGGGAAGACATGGCTTGGCAGTTCGGGCTGGACTGTTCCCAGGAGGCACAGGGTCAAGACTGATTTGCAAATGGCCATGTCTAAACTGGGGTGGTGTAGTGGGCAAAAGAACGATGGATTTAACCCAGATCTCTTGACTGGGGGAGAATGTGTGCATTGTCAGCATTCCGTCCATCAATTGTTTGTTGTAACGCTTTTCGCCCTAAGTGGGATGGGTATTCCCAGACGTGGGACCCGTGCTCACTACGCCACTGGAGTCAAGCTATCCTGGCTGATGACGGCTGATAGCCAGAAACCGGTCCTAGGATGCTTGATTCCGGTCCAGGGAAGACATGGCTTGGCAGTTCGGGCTGGACTGTTCCCATGAGGCACAGGGTCAAGACTGATTTGCATATGCCCATTTCTAAACTGGGGTGGTGTAGTGGGCAAAAGAACGATGGATTTAACCCAGATCTCTTGACTGGGGGAGAATGTGTGCATTGTCAGCATTCCGTCCATCAATTGTTTGTTGTAACGCTTTTCGCCCTAAGTGGGATGGGTATTCCCAGACGTGGGACCCGTGCTCACTACGCCACTGGAGTCAAGCTATCCTGGCTGATGACGGCTGATAGCCAGAAACCGGTCCTAGGATGCTTGATTCCGGTCCAGGGAAGACATGGCTTGGCAGTTCGGGCTGGACTGTTCCCATGAGGCACAGGGTCAAGACTGATTTGCATATGCCCATGTCTAAACTGGGGTGGTGTAGTGGGCAAAAGAACGATGGATTTAACCCAGATCTCTTGACTGGGGGAGAATGTGTGCATTGTCAGCATTCCGTCCATCAATTGTTTGTTGTAACGCTTTTCGCCCTAAGTGGGATGGGTATTCCCAGACGTGGGACCCGTGCTCACTACGCCACTGGAGTCAAGCTATCCTGGCTGATGACGGCTGACAGCCAGAAAAAACGGTCCTAGGATGCTTGATTCCGGTCCAGGGAAGACATGGCTTGGCAGTTCGGGCTGGACTGTTCCCATGAGGCAGAGGGTCAAGACTGATTTGCATATGGCCATGTCTAAACTGGGGTGGTGTAGTGGGCAAAAGAACGATGGATTTAACCCAGATCTCTTGACTGGGGGAGAATGTGTGCATTGTCAGCATTCCGTCCATCAATTGTTTGTTGTAACGCTTTTCGACGTACGTGGGATGGGTATTCCCAGACGTGGGACCCGTGCTCACTACGCCACTGGAGTCAAGCTATCCTGGCTGATGACGGCTGATAGCCAGAAACCGGTCCTAGGATGCTTGATTCCGGTCCAGGGAAGACATGGCTTGGGAGTTCGGCCTGGACTGTTCCCAGGAGGCGCAGGGTCAAGACTGATTTGCAAATGGCCATGTCTAAACTGGGGTGGTGTAGTGGGCAAAAGAACGATTAATTTAACCCAGATCTCTTGACTGGGGGAGAATGTGTGCATTGTCAGCATTCCGTCCATCAAATGTTTGTTGTAACGCTTTTCGCCCTAAGTGGGATGGGTATTCCCAGACGTGGGACCCGTGCTCACTACGCCACTGGAGTCAAGCTATCCTGGCTGATGACGGCTGATAGCCAGAAACCGGTCCTAGGATGCTTGATTCCGGTCCAGGGAAGACATGTCTTGGCAGTTCGGGCTGGACTGTTCCTATGAGGCACAGGGTCAAGACTGATTTGCATATGGCCATGTGTAAACTGGGGTGGTGTAGTGGGCAAAAGAACGATGGATTTAACCCAGATCTCTTGACTGGGGGAGAATGTGTGCATTGTCAGCATTCCGTCCATCAATTGTTTGTTGTAACGCTTTTCGCCCTAAGTGGGATGGGTATTCCCAGACGTGGGACCCGTGCTCACTACGCCACTGGAGTCAAGCTATCCTGGCTGATGACGGCTGATAGCCAGAAACCGGTCCTAGGATGCTTGATTCCGGTCCAGGGAAGACATGGCTTGGCAGTTCGGGCTGGACTGTTCCCATGAGGCACAGGGTCAAGACTGATTTGCATATGGCCATGTCTAAACTGGGGTGGTGTAGTGTGCAAAAGAACGATGGATTTAACCCAGATCTCTTGACTGGGGGAGAATGTGTGCATTGTCAGCATTCCGTCCATCAATTGTTTGTTGTAACGCTTTTCGCCCTAAGTGGGATGGGTATTCCCAGACGTGGGACCCGTGCTCACTACGCCACTGGAGTCAAGCTATCCTGGCTGATGACGGCTGATAGCCAGAAACCGGTCCTAGGATGCTTGATTCCGGTCCAGGTAAGACATGGCTTGGCAGTTCGGGCTGGACTGTTCCCATGAGGCACAGGGTCAAGACTGATTTGCATATGGCCATGTCTAAACTGGGGTGGTGTAGTGGGCAAAAGAACAATGGATTTAACCCAGATCTCTTGACTGGGGGAGAATGTGTGCATTGTCAGCATTCCGACCATCAATTGTTTGTTGTAACGCTTTTCGCCCTAAGTGGGATGGGTATTCCCAGACGTGGGACCCGTGCTCACTACGCCACTGGAGTCAAGCTATCCTGGCTGATGATGGCTGATAGCCAGAAACTGGTCCTAGGATGCTTGATTCCGGTCCAGGGAAGACATGGCTTGGCAGTTCGGGCTGGACTGTTCCCATGAGGCACAGGGTCAAGACTGATTTGCATATGGCCATGTCTAAACTGGGGTGGTGTAGTGGGCAAAAAAACGATGGATTTAACCCAGATCTCTTGACTGGGGGAGAATGTGTGCATTGTCAGCATTCCGTCCATCAATTGTTTGTTGTAACGCTGAGCTCGCTCCGTGCGCGCACCTCAAGTTATGTGATTAATAAAACAACACTTTTAATTGGTTCTTAGTACTTTCAGTTTCATATTCTTCCAACACCACACCCACTCCCCTCATTATTAGTTCTGATTCCCTGGGAGAAGGAGCTAATCTGTTTTTGTGAGACAATGGCAGAGCAGCAGCCATCTTCTGAGAGTGAACAGGACACTCTTGAGAGACAGAGGCAGAGGAAGCAGAAAGACTCCTTTATATGGCAGTTTTTTACTTTTCCTGAGGGGCAAAAGAAGGTGAATGCACCGAAAGTCACCTGCACACTTTGTCACCGGACCTTATCATGTGGGAATGCTAATAAGAAGTACTCTTTTAGTATTCACACAATGTTAAGGCACGTTGAAAAAGTGCATCCTGCGACTTTTCGTCGAGCTTCTGGAGCAAACCCTCCACCTGCTCAGCCGACGACATCTGCAGCAGCTCAGCCGAGCACATCTTCGGCAGCTCAGCCGAGCACTTCTTCTGCGATGGTGCCTTCACCTTCCTCCACACCTCCGGATATACGTCCTTGTTTTGCGAGGATGTGTACACGGTGCATGGATTGCGGTGCTCTTATTTCTATGGGTGAGGCCAGTATTGATCTCATTCAGAGAAGATTTGAGCAGCACTTTTACACTAGGCCATATTTTTTTTTCTTTTTTTCTTTGTTCTCTTCCTCTGTCCCTACATTAACACAAGGGCTCTTTTTAGAGCCACCTAAAATCTAAACACAAAAACTTGTTTTTTGAATCTATTTGTTAATTTTTTTTAGGGTGCGCGCACGCTGCGCGCACCCTATGATGTTTTTTAAAAAAATAATCATTTTTTTCAATTTTAGTGAACCTTCAGGGACTCCCTGACAAAGACTAGGGGGTCAGGAAGTCTCTACCCTGCCCCCTTTCCATGTTCTTCACCTTTGTTTTAAATGGAAACACATTTCTATTGCTTGCAAATTTCAACCCTTTCCAAATGATTTCTACTTCTAACATGACTTCTCCCTGTTAGCATAGCAACAGATCATGGAATACTGGTGTGAGCAAAGAGGTCAAAACTTCAGCACACAATGGGGCAGATTTACAAGCCCCTTGCACCACCTTTGCATCACTTTTAATATGGAAAAACAGACGCAAAAGTGGCTTAAGGGGCTTGTAAATCTGCCAAAATATTTATAATCCGAAGATCAAGAGTGCTTAACTTTTCAAACCTAACAGCACATCCAAAGTAATGTTCAGTGGGAACACATTTTTCTGAACCAATACAAAACATGCTTTTAAAAATGTAAACATACAGCCTAGTTTTTAGTGTAGAATGGTCTGCAACAGCCAATGAGTTCTTTTTTTTTACAAAAAAATATTTAAGCCACCATTTTACAACTATCTTTCATTTCATATTGACATTCTACTGAAAGACACCTTCTGAGTGGATCCAGATCTCCTTGGAAGATGTTCACAGTGTGGATTATAGCTCATAGCTATGTCTTCTGGAGTGAAAAGTATGCAGAAAAAAGAGGTATTGTGAAAGACCTTGCTTTGACAAATGTAGACATTAAATGGATTGGTCAGAGAGGGTTAAAGTGGCACCAATTAATGCCTTTGGTGAAATCCTTTCTACATCTCCCACAGCCTAACCTTATTATTGTGCACTGTGGTGGAAATGACCTAGGCACTTTAACAGGGGTAGGTCTGGAAATGCTTGTTAAGGACACCTTTGTGCAATTGATGTCACTTTCGCCACAAACTGCCTTTGCATATTCTAATAGAGGACTGACAGAATGAGTGAGAAAAGGAAAGTATGATCAGTCATGAAAGGGAAGTGAAAGACTGACTGCAACAGAAGGACTAAGGGTAGAGGATACAGGTAAGAAGAGTGAATGAGTAAGGGAATGGTAGTGAGTAATGGAGAGTGAGGGAGGGGGAGTGAGAAATGGGGAGTAAGGGACGGAGATAGGAAAAGGGAGTAACAAATGAAGCGGATGAAGTACAGCAGGGTAAAGGGATTGAAAGTTAGAGAAGTGGAGTGATGGTGTGATAACGGGTATAAGGATTAGAAAAGGGGGTAAGGGAAAGTGAGAGATGGGGAGTGAGGGGATGGAGGGATTTAGAAAACTGGAGTGAGAGAAAGGGAGTCAGGATTTCAATGAGCAAAGCAGAGTGAGGGAGAGTGAAGGAAAGAATGTGAAAAGGTGAAGGGGTGTGAGATACAGACAGGAGGAAGTGAAGTAGGAGAATAGGAGTGACTATGAGTAAAGAATAGTGACAGTTAGGGAAGGTGAGGGAAGGAGAATGACGGAGAAGGTTTAAAAATTAACATAGATGGAAAATGAGTGATGGAGAGAGGAGTGGTAGAAACAGAGGGGCAGATTTATAACAAACTTACGCAACATGGTGCAGCAAGTAATTTTGGTGCGCCGTGCTGCGTTACTTTCAAAGCACAGAGATGCAACATATTTAGAAGAATATGTCACATCTCTATGCTTCCCCTGCACTGGCACCCAAACAGCAGCCATACGCTGACGCAGGCTCCCTTGCACCATGGTGCAAAGATGCCTGCGTGGTGGGGAAACTGTTCTTGTGCAGGAAGAGACACCTTCCTCCAAAAAACAATCACAAGAGGCTTTTTCCTCTTTCAATACATGCTGTAGCATGCAGCATGCACTGAAAGAGGAAAAAATGAAGAGATATGAAAACATTTCTCCTTGTTGTGCTTCGCTATGCCACCTCTAGGGTGGCGTAGCATTCACACACAACTTCAGACTTATGATTTTTCGTAAATCAGGAGATTGGTGTAGTTCTATAAGTGTTGTGTGGGAACACAAACAACAACACCCATAGAATACCCCTTCAACACACAGTGCTGCGTTTGAATTGGCTGTATTTACAAGGAGAGGAAAAGACACACAGAGTGGCTTATCCTCTCCTTGTAAATATGAAGGAGCACCCTGCGCCACTAGTACGTCAAGAAAAGTGACGTAGTGGTGGCGCAGGGGGCTTGTAAATCTGCCCCAGAGATGTTAAGGAAATTAAGGGTAAAACAGACAAAGGGAGAGTGACAGATACAGAGACAGAGAGCATGCAACTGTGAAGGAGTAAGGCAGTTAAAAGGACTAAGACATATGGATACAGAGAAAGAAACATGGATGAAAAATTAGTGATGGAGGTAGTAAAGGTAGGGGAGTAATAGAGAAGGAGTGAGGGAGTTACGAAAGAGTAGTAAAGCAGGAAGAGAGAGAGGGAAAAGAAATGAGAAAAGCAGAGTGAGGAGAGGTGAAGAAAAGGAAGCATGTAACGGAAGGAGTGATAAATAACGATATTTTAAACATACCTGACCATCAAAATAACTTATTTAGAAATAAATGTTTTTTTTTAATTGCAAGTAAACTGAAATACATTTTCTAAATTTTCTTTGTAGTTCTGAAAAAAAGAAAAAATGTATTAATATTCAACAATACATTTTATTAAACAGTACATGTTTTTTCATATTTAACAAAGCAATTTTTTGCCCTTTTTTTGCTGTTTTCAGAATGTTTTGATTTTCACTGAAAATAGTGAAATCAATTGTATTCATCATTTAACAGCGGGCAAAAAAAAAACAATCTGAAAGATTGTTTAAAAAAGCCCCAAATGTATCCTCACTAAAACTTACCTTAATAGAAATGTCACATATATATTAAAAATACCTTTTAAGAACAATAACAATTTACAAGAAATAACATCTGTAAACCTTGTTGCAAAAGAACATATGCCAAAATAATATCTGTCAAAGAAGTCCACAATTGTTTCTTTTACCTTTCCTTGAGGCCAAATGGTAATTTTAAAACCCTTTTTCAGTGAAATATTCAATCTTAATCCTTTAAAATTTAAATAATGCTTTCTTCAGATGCTGAATTTAGTATTTAAAATTTGGGTTTCAGAAAAATTAAGTAACAATTGGGTAAATCATAAGGCAAACGTTGCTTGAAAATCAATTGAGAATCATTACACAGTGTCCATCCTTTTTCACATTTAAGATAAACTGTGTAATGACCAGACGTTATAGTAGAACCTTCATGAAAAATTATTGCAAGTGCTACAAAAGTTTTTCCAGATATTGATAATTGATTAGCAACAAACTTCTTTAGTAAAGTTTCCAATTTTGTTCCATCAGCTCTACAACGTTGGACCATTAAAATTACATACTGTCCATATTTCTTTAAAAATAACGTTGACAACATTTCTGATTTACATTCAGAACATTCCATGTTGTGATTAGCATCTTTAACTAATTTACTAAAGGTCACTGATTTACTTTCTGGTAATGGTAAATATATGTACCTTTCAGAATCAACATTACTACTGCATGTGTTCATACAGTTTTCACAACAATGTTCCCATTTATAAGAGACACCAAATACATTTTCTACTTCTACCCCTTCATCTTCCAGTACCATCAGCATATACATTAAGAATTCCTGTGCATCTTGCTGGACATTTTGTGTAAACTATGTACATCCAGAACATATATCTAAAAGATTTCTAACATCAGAAGCACTTTCTATTTTAGTTTTATCACTACTCAGCTTCTCATAAAGGAGACTCAGCAAAGAACAGAATCTTTTCCCCTGATTTACTATTATCTGCTCTTGCAAAAATTCAAGATAAAATACAACATTCAGCACTACATTTGCGTAGCAGTTGACACCAGAGCTATTTTCAAAATGACAACCAACAACCTCTTCAACACTGTCCTTTTTCTTTTTGCTTGCAGTCACATCACTGTCTTTTTGTTTTCTCTTCTGTACATCCTCATAACAGATATTCTCAAATCTCCTTTTCCGACAAACAACACGTTTTTCAAACACAGGATACTGACCTAAATGAGGAGCATAGCTTCTTCTTAATCTATTATATTCCTTTACACAGGTTGCATCAGCACTAACTTTTGAGTCAACAAAGTCTATCATGAATAAACCAGATAATTTTTTCACGCGTGACAAAGCAACATATGCCATACCTTCTTTAAACACACTAGATCCAATGTTTACAAAAGCACTATCTACAGTTAATCCTTGAGACTTGTGAATAGTTACAGCATATGCTAGAGAAAACGGAAACTGCTTTCTACGTACATATAAGGCTTTCATTAGCAAAAAACGAACTGAACAACGACTAATGTCTTTAACCTCTTCAATCTGATCAAATTTTATTTTTAAAAATTCAATTCCATCTTTTTTCTGGTACTTTACAAAACCCACAACTTTACCCATAGCTCCATTCACTAAACCTTTTTCTACATCCAAATTACGTTTTAAAATTACTCTACAGTTCATACATACATAAAGATTATTTTCCAAACCAGCTGTTTTTGAAATGTTTTTCTCTAGAGAATCCAATTTAGTTGCCAATTTGCCTGTCAATATAATAGTTATTCCTTCATGTTGAATTTTATCCACAGCTTCCAGTTTTATGATCTCTTCATTTTCCAATTTCAAAAGTTCTTGATTGAATATTGAGCATACATGTAGTGTTGGCATTAAGCAGATTACAGTATTTTTTTCAGCAATTTTCTTGTATATTTTCTCAGGAACTATTTGTTCTGTTGTAAACAAATTACTCAGCAATCGACTCTGTAATGCTTTTCTGCCATGTTCTGTGAGTAGTCCAATTCTTATATCTTTCAGAATACTTGCATAATCCTTATCATTGGCTTGCCTCATATTGGTAATGAGTTCTTTATACTCAAAGTATGTCCAAATATTTACATTGCCTATACTTCCTAACTACTTTTTCGTGTCTTCATGTGTAAGTGTATGGAATACCGGTTGTCCTTTAACTGGAGTAAGTTGCAAAAGATCCCCAAAAACGATGACGTGTTTTCCTCCAAATAACACGTCATAGTCTGTCTTTAGTATTTGCTGCATTCTTAAATGCACAAAGGCAAGCATTAAGTTTGATACCATGCTTACCTCATCAATAATGAGTACTTTCATTTTCTTCAATACTCTTGAAACTTCGAAGCATGCTTCTCCTGTTAGCTTGTGGTATTGTATTTTGTTCTCATGCTCTACTGGTAACATTAGCAAACGATGTAAGGTAACTCCTTTTATGCTATACGCTGCTAACCCAGTTGGAGCAGTAACAACACAAGACAAAGTTGAATCTGTTTTGTTCTGTAGGTTGCTTCTAATTACATTAATTAAAAAACTTTTTCCAGTTCCTGCTTGTCCACTCACATACATTCTCATTGGTTCAAAAGATGTGCATGAGCACTCTTTATTTTCATGTAGTAATCCGTGATCAATTTTTTTCCTGACTTCCTCATAAATTTGTTGTTGTTCATCATTCAGTTGTTGTTCCAAATTTGGTAAGTTTATTAAATCTTCCTGAGCTTGATTCATAGCTGTTTCCACTTCAGTCATGGCTATTGCTGCTTCATTTTCTACGATTGGTTGTCCTAGAGGATCTTGACTGAACGTCCCAGAACTTTGACTGTCTTGAGAACTGTCTCTAGCTACTTCAGCTGCAATTGTTGCTTCTTGTTCAATTTCTTCATTTAACATTTGAACATAAGTTGTGAAAGTACTGCATTCCATGCTGTCTTTGCTAGCATTAAAGGAATCTTCATAACTCTGGAATTCTCCAAGTAGTTCGTCCTCTGAACGCCATGGTTTAAACAGCTGCAAAAGTGCCAAGTAGTAAAATTCCTTTTTGTCAGTAGTGTCGCATCTCAGCTTCCGGTGATTTATCAAACTTCCCTTTGTTTGCTTCACCAAACATCCTTCCTCACCACTGACTTTATATTTTCCATTGTTGATGTCTTCTGTGGCATTCTGTTTAAAAATGTAGTTCTGCAGCACTTCATAGAGACACATGTTCTCAAGGTGATGACTTCTTTGTGGGTAATATGTGTCCAACATGTTTGTTCTTAAAATGTCTGTACTTTCTGGTTCGTACTCAGCGAAATACTCAATTTCTCGAATAGATTTCAGTACCCGATTTCGCATTCCTGCAAGGCCTAAACTTACCCAAATTATTCTTCTGGATTTGAAGTACAGACTTGCAGATGATAACCTATCTGAACATTCGTATGATCCAATTTCTCGATGCGATAATATCTTTAAACTGAAGCTGTATAGCTTTTTACTGACAGTCTTCTCGTGAGAAATCTGTTCCCACATTTCTTTCAATTCCGTTTTCTCAGATTTTGTGATGTAAGATGTGACATACCGAGCAACAGCAATAGAATTGTCAGCTACATATTGAATATCCATGTTAGCATTCCACATGGATAAAATGACTGGATTGTAGTCATTTATGTATTTCGACTCTTCTTTTCTTCTTAGGTTGTAGGTATTTTTCGGCGATTTTCTTGTAAGAGTATGTGGCACAGCTGACATAAAACTGTTTACTCTTCCTTTTGAAAGGACAGGTCGTGGAAATCCAAATCGACATTTTGTGTAGAACTTATCTTTACTCTTGTACTTTCGTCGACAGTATTTTCCACACCGATGACTTTGGAAACGTAAAACTTGCTCTTTTAAGTTTTTTTCTTCTGTGCTTTTAGGTATAGCACATGTTGCATATTCTTCAATGAAAGATAAAACTGCTTCATCAGCATCTGTTCCAAATTTTGGGGCATCCTTGATCCACAACAGCATATGAATATGAGGAGCACCTCTTGCTTGGTACTCTTTTCTCCAAAAGAAATCCACAACTTCTCCAAGAGGTGGATTTTTTTTATTGCAGACGAAGGACATCATAGCCTCAAATCTATGATTAAAATATCTGCAAACATTAACCGGATCCAATGAGCACAATTCTCCTGCTGTCTTGTATTGGATGATTTTAATGTTTGAATTTGCCTCTCGCAGAAAATCCAGTAAATCATCCCAAGCGTACTCAGCACAGCTTAGGGTAAGGAACCATGTAGGAGTTCCTAAATTCCGTAACATACACTTCAATTCTCCATGGCGTCGGTACCAATATTCATTAGTCCCACGCTAACAAGCCATCAGATTGATCAATTGAGATTCCAAATGATCATCTCGCTGTTGCACTTTGTTGATAAAGTCCTTTGCTGACACAATATGTAGATGTACTCCAGTTTTTAAAATGTGATTTACTGCATAAGATAGTGCAGACAAGTCACTTTCAAATAAAAGATGGAACATATATGGAATACTTTGACGAAATCTTGGATCTTCTGCATATAATCTTGTAGTCCGATACTCCGAAGCAGGAATCTGTACTGGACGTTCATCATATCGTCCACCTTCTCCTGTAGGAAACAGCTGGGGAAAACAACGAGCTTCCAAGCTCTCCTCCCATACACTCACGGGAGTTCCTTTTGCTTTCTTCATCTGAAACAGATCAATAGCGTTTCCCATAACTTCTTTAGAATGAAGTGGATGTATGCTGAAATGTTCATAAATTTCTTCTTCTTTTGACTTATCCACTTTTTCAATTTGCCCAGTTGGTATTCCTGTGTCTTCTAGTAAAACTTCTTCATCTTCATCCATATAAATTGCTTCATACCATTTATTATTTCTTTTCAGATACAAATTTGCTCTTTGTACTTTTCTTACATCTACCAGCTCCTGCCAAATTTTCTTATTCTTTGTAGGTACACCATTAACCGGAATAACTAATGGTTCAGTTTCCAAAGTATCTGCATCAATTGTTTCCATATTTTTTTTCAAATCCAATGGCAAATAGACAACTCTTCCTTTTAACCCTCTTTGTAAATCTGAAGGAGGTAATTTACCGGTTTTGGGCTCCATACGCACTACGATCTGAAACGGATGGACACATTGAATGAGTATAGACTCATACGTATTTAAATCAGAAAGTTCTGGAGGAATATCAACCAATTCTAAATTATTATGTACAGCTCTAGCCGGCATTCTATTTTCTTCTAACTTGTTATAACAGTATTTACAAATACGCTGATCTTCACCCAAATCAAAACAATTTTCCAGAAATATATATGTTGCAAAATCTTTCCACTTATAATTATCTTCATTTTCACTTTTTTTATACAGATCAACATTCCTTGTTTGAATTTTATAATGGGTTGTCCGGCAACAAATACAAGTAATATTTGGTCTTTCATTAGAGATGATAGTAAATTTTGTCATTTCATCTTCAAATTTTTTACTAACAGTGAGTTCTACATTCTCTTCCACATTTTCCTCAATAACTGTGTCATTTTCTGCACTTTCTTGTTCTGGACCAAAGTAACAAAACTGAATCTCATCAGTAACCTTCACTACATCTGATACAGATCCACGGAACAGAGCCCTATTCAACTCATTTAATTTTAGTGCTGGACTTTTAGCAGAATACAATCTTCTCACAAATTTTCTTATCTCAGTATGATGTACTGCCAGCATCCTAAAATGGTGAAAAACACTTTGGCAAACTTTCCTAGATAGACAAGCCAGAGAATGTCCTTGCAAACCAGTATTCTCTCTCACTCTGCATGGATCTAGTCTTTGAAGCACCTTAATCTTCTGTTTAACACTCTTTTTACTATATTCTCTTAGAAAGTTACCTAATTTATCAATAGATTCCTGACGCACAGTACAAATACTACTACAATTCCAAGTGTACACTGGGGCTTTAGGACGTCTCCCCATAACCTCAGCAGCCATCACTTCTTCCTCATTTCTTGGAACCATTTTCTCCTTTTCCATTACACAACCATCTTTAACTTTATATGCTCTACCATTGGTGTCAACTGCATGCAACAAACTATTACTTTGAAGATAACTCTCTTCATTAAAAAATGGTTCAGTACTTGAACTATGCTTCCATTCTCCTAAGAACACTTTACAAAAGTTATTTTTTTTCACTACTCGTTTCCTTTTGCTTTGTGACATCATTGCATTGACTAATTTATCTAAACTACGCATCCTGTTCAAAATGAAAATGAATAGTTTTCTTTTTATTTCAAATGCCTTTGTAACAATGGTTTCAATATATTTCTTTTTCTTATAAAATTTGTTTTTCTTCTTATATTTTTTCACATCCTTTAGCAAATTTAACATCACTCTTCTCTGAAACATTTTTCGACGAATGTTTTTAAAATCTATTTTTCGTGTTAAGTCACTCTTTCTTACTTCTGATTGTACATTAGCTTTTTGTTTTTGCTGTTGACTCTGTTGTTGTTTTGTACTTGAAACACTGTTTGAAGTGCATATATTTTTAACATTTTTTGTTTTTTTGAAGATATTTTTTAAAAATTGCTTAGTCTGCTTACCAGAAGACTTTTTCTTTTTTCCAACACGAGCTTCTCCTCCTATTTTTTTTATCAGTTGTCTTCCTTCAAATATAGTTGTAGTTGCTTTTCTTTTCTCTTTCTTGACTTTATAGGCACCTTTACATTTTTTCACCGTTGCTCAGCAATACCTGCAAGAAACAAAAAAAAATACCTTTATGTAATTTTAGTTCATTACAATTTTTTTTGAGCTTTTCAAATCCTATCATATGAGCTGACCCTTTCCTACGAGTGCAAGTCTTACAAAACAAGAGAAACATGAATTAAATCCCTGACAACAATTCCTGTGTGCAGACAGACTCATGGTGTGATTCTAGGCAGAAAACGATATTTTCTTTGGCAATTTCAAAGCACATTTACTACTGTGGTGGAGCAAGTGATAATTACTGTGACAGCCTGACACATTTTCCTTATATTTTAGAGAAGCAGAAAAGAGCATATATACTAACAGCTACTTGAGACCATGAGCATGTGTTACAGGGTGAGTGATTAGACTAGAGCAAACGAAATGAGCCTTGGTGACGTTGAATGTGTTTGCGTTACACACTGCTCTCTGAAACACCACACAGAGCTGAGTAGTACACATGGGAGTGTAGGAGAAGCTACTGCGTGTGCAAAAAGTGTTTTTCTGGAGACTGTGTATTGTCAGGTGCAAGAGAGATCTGCATGGAGACTTGCACAACTGCATGAAGACTGCAGAGATGTGTGTAAGAGTACATGTGTGGTAAGGGTTAATTGGAGTTTTGAACATGTAGGAACAACCTCACCCATTACAAGATTGGTTGGAAAATCTACCCTGTTGATTTCAAATGTGTTAGCATTTGCCTCTCATTTGTGAGATAGTGATGTCTGCTGAGTGCTAACCATCACAGTTGAAGAAAACAAGCTGCCCCTTTCCTGCAAGTGCAAGTTTTACAGAACAACAGCAACACAAATTAAATCTCTGACAACAATTCCTGTGTGCACACAGACTCATGGTGTGATTCTAGGCAGAAAGCGATATTTTCTTTGGCAATTTCAATGCACATTTAGTACTGTTGTAGAGCAAGTGATAATTACTGTGACAGCCTGACACAATTTCCTTATATTTTAGAGAAGCAGAAAAGAGCACATGTCCTAACAGCTACTTGAGACCATGAGCATATGGAACCTGGGTGAGTGATTACACTAGAGCAAAGGAAATGAGCCTTGGTGACGTTGAATATGTTTGCGTTACACACTGCTATCTGAAACACAACACAGAGCTGAGTAGTACGCATGGGAGTGTAGGAGAAGCTGCTGCGTGTGTGCAAAAAGTGTGTTTCTGGAGACTGTGTATTGTCAGGTGCAAGATTGATCTGCATGGAGACTTGCACAACTGCATGAAGACTGCAGAGATGTGTGTAAGAGTACATGTGTGGTAAGGGTTAATTGGAGTTTTGAACATGTAGGAACAACCACACCCATTGCAAGATTGGAAGGAAAATCTACCCTGTTGATTTCAAATGTGTTAGCATTTGCCTCTCATTTGTGAGATAGTGAGTTCTGCTGAGTGCTAACCATCACAGTTGAAGAAAACAAGCTGCCCCTTTCCTGCAAGTGCAAGTTTTACAGAACAACAGCAACACAAAATAAATCTCTGACAACAATTCCTGTGAGCACACAGACTCATGGTGTGATTCTAGGCGGAAAGCGATATTTTCTTTGGCAATTTCAATGCACATTTACTACTGTGGTGGAGCAAGTGATAATTACTGTGACAGCCTGACACATTTTCCTTATATTTTAGAGAAGCAGAAAAGAGCACATGTCCTAACAGCTACTTGAGACTATGAGCATGTGTTACAGGGTGAGTGATTAGACTAGAGCAAACAAAATGAGCCTTGGTGACATTGAATGTGTTTGCGTTACACACTGCTATCTGAAACACAACACAGAGCTGAGTAGTACACATGGGAGTGTAGGAGAAGCTGCTACGTGTGTTCAAAGAGTGTGTTTCTGGAGACTGTGTATTGTCTGGTGCAAGAGAGATCAGCATGGAGACTTACACAACTGCATGAAGACTGCAGAGATGTATGTACGAGTACATGTGTGGTAAGGGTTAATTGGAGGTTTGAACATGTAGGAATTACCTCACCCATTGCAGGAGTGGAAGGAAAATCTACCATGTTGATTTCAAATGTGTTAGCATTTGCCTCTCATTTGTGAGATAGTGATTTCTGCAGAGTGCTAACCATCACAGTTGAAGAAAACAAGCTGCCCCTTTCCTGCAAGTGCAAGTTTTACAGAACAACAGCAACACAAAATAAATCTCTGACAACAATTCCTGTGTGCACACAGACTCATGTTGTGATTCTAGGCAGAAAGCGATATTTTCTTTGGCAATTTCAATGCACATTTACTACTGTGGTGGAGCAAGTGATAATTACTGTGACAGCCTGACACATTTTCCTTATATTTTAGAGAAGCAGAAAAGAGCACATGTCCTAACAGCTACTTGAGACCATGAGCATGTGTTACAGGGTGAGTGATTAGACTAGAGCAAACGAAATGAGCCTTGGTGACGTTGAATGTGTTTGCGTTACACACTGCTCTCTGAAACACCACACAGAGCTGAGTAGTACGCATGGGAGTGTAGGAGAAGCTGCTGCGTGTGTGCAAAAAGTGTGTTTCTAGAGACTGTGTATTGTCAGGTGCAAGAGAGATCTGCATGGAGACTTGCACAACTGCATGAAGACTGCAGAGATGTGTGTAAGAGTACATGTGTGGTAAGTGTTAATTGGAGTTTTGAACATGTAGGAACAACCACATCCATTACAAGATTGGAAGGAAAATCTACCCTGTTGATTTCAAATGTGTTAGCATTTGCCTCTCATTTGTGAGATAGTGATTTCTGCTGAGTGCTAAGCATCACAGTTGAAGAAAACAAGCTGCCCCTTTCCTACAAGTGCAAGTTTTACAGAACACCAGCAACACAAATTAAATCTCTGACAACAATTCCTGTGTGCACACAGACTCATGGTGTGATTCTAGGCAGAAAGCGATATTTTCTTTGGCAATTTCAATGCACATTTAGTACTGTGGTGGAGCAAGTGATAATTACTGTGACAGCCTGACACATTTTCCTTATATTTTAGAGAAGCAGAAAAGAGCACATATCCTAACAGCTACTTGAGACCATGAGCATGTATTACAGGGTAAGTGATTAGACTAGAGCAAAGGAAATGAGCCTTGGTGACGTTGAATGTGTTTGAGTTACACACTGCTCTCTGAAACACCACACAGAGCTGAGTAGTACACATGGGAGTGTAGGAGAAGCTGCTGCGTGTGTGCAAAAAGTGTGTTTCTGGAGACTGTATTGTCAGGTGCAAGAGAGATCTGCATGGAGACTTGCACAACTGCATGAAGACTGCAGAGATGTGTGTAAGAGTACATGTGTGGTAAGGGTTAATTGGAGTTTTGAACATGTAGAAACAACCTCACCCATTACAAGGTTGGAAGGAAAATCTACCCTGTTGATTTCAAACGTGTTAGCATTTGCCTCTCATTTGTGAAATACTGATTTGTGCTGAGTGCTATCCATCACAGTTGAAGAAAACAAGCTGCCCCTTTCCTGGGAGTGCAAGTCTTACAGAACAACAACTTCACAAATAAAATCTCAGACAATTCCTGTGAACACACAGACTCATGGTGTGATTCTATGCACAAAACAGTGTTCCTGGGTAATACCAGTACACCTTAAATTATGGTGAATACATACTCCATAATATCTTACAAGTTCAAGGCAGATACATATCTTCCACAACATAAAATGTAATACACAACTTTTAAAGTAGAATGAAAATCTACCATGATAATTTCAAATGTGTTTGCATTTGCCTCTCATTTGTGTGATAGTGATTTCTGCTAAAAGCTAACCATCACAGTTCAAGAATGATTTCTACTGAATGCTAACCATCACAGATAAAAAGAAGCTGTCCTTTTCCTACAACTGCAAGTCTTACAGATCAACAGCAACCCAAATTAAATCTCTGACAACAATTTCTGTGTGTACACAGACTCATGGTTTGATTCTAGACACAAAACAGTATTCCTCAGTGATACCAGTACACCTTAACTTATAGTGAAGACATACTCCATAATATCTTACAAGTTCAAGACAGTTAAATATCTCCCAAAACACAAAATGTAAAACACAACTTTAAAAGAACAATCACAATTCTATTATTTATATCAAAATTCACCACATACATCCCCTCTCAAACTCATAACTCACCTTTAAAATTAGTTAGTTGAGAAACAAATGTGGCACTCAAACAGCAGATTATCAGAGCCAGAATCTCTGAGCTGCACACCTCTCTCCTCTCACCAGAACCAGTAAATGGCAATGTTTCCCTCTCTTTTTTCACACATATACATGTTAACTCCAAATCACAGTGCTTCCCTCATTTTTTCAAATGGAATCACACATTTCTATTGGTTGCAAATTTCAACCCTTTTCCAAATGATCCCTTCCCCCAACATGACTTCTGCCTCCTACCATAGCAACAGGCCATGGAACACTGGTGTGAGCAGAGAGGTCAGAAGTTCAGCACACAATGTTTTTAATCCAAAGAGCAAGAGTGCTTGACTTTTCAAACCTAACAGCAAATCCAAAGTAATGTTCAGTGGGAACACATTTTTCTGAACCAATACAAAACATGCTTTCAAAAATGTAAACATACAGCCTAGTTTTTAGTGTTGAGTGGTCTGAATTAGCCAATGAGTTCTTTTTATTTTAAAAACGTATGTTTGCCTCCATTTTACAACTATCTTTCATTTCATATCGCCATTCTACTGAAAGACACCTTCTGAGTGCATCCAGGTCTCCTTGGAAGATGTTCACAGTGTGGATTATAGGTCACAGCTATGTCTTCTGGAATGAAAAGTATGCAGAAAAAAGAGGTATTGTGAAAGACCTTGCTTTGCCAAATGTAGACATTAAATGGATTGGTCAGAGAGGGTTAAAGTGGCATCAATTAATGCCTTTGGTGAAATCCTTTCTACATCTCCCACAGCCTAACCTTATTATTGTGCACTGTGGTGGAAATGACCTAGGCACTTTAACTGGGGTAGGTCTGGAAATGCTTGTAAAGGACACCTTTGTGCAATTGATGTCACTTTTTCCACAAACTGCCTTTGTATATTCTAATATATGCCAAAGGCAAAAGTGGAACTGGTCCAACCAACATTGTCCACAGATTGACAAAGCAAGAAAGCACGTCAATAAGTCTGTTTCTGCTTTCCTCAGAGACTATGGTATGGGTTCTATATACCACAACAACTTGCGTTACAACATGCAAGACATTTATAGAGGAGACGGTGTACATTTCAATGATGAAGGGAACAGAGTCTTCCTCTTGAACTTTAGTCTCTGCATCGGTACTTACTTGTAGGTACCGAAAAACACACAATAAACACAAGCGCTCTTTTTAGAGCCACCTAATATCTAAACACTTAAACTTGATTTTTAATTCTATTTTTTTAAGGGTTTTTTTCGGGTGCGCGCACCCCGCGATGTTTTAAAAGAAAATTACAATCTTTTTTTTAGCCCTTCGTGGTCCTACTGTGACCCCCTGACAATGGCTAGGGGGTCAAGAACTCCCTACTCTGCCCCCCCCTATTCACGTTCTCCACCTTTCCTTTTCAGTGCGACAGAAAAAATGGCGGCCGACACTTCCTGATTTCGACCGATTCGAATGTTTACTGACATCTATCCACCAATCAGAATTGCGCTCGCGCACGGCAGGGTGCGCGCACAGGGCTTGCACTGTGCGCGCACGCTGCGCGCGTAAAGATATTGATATGCTTTTAAATGCTATTTTCTCAGGGAATACTGAACAAATTTACACCAGACCTGCAAAAGGCACTTCCTTGACCTTATGGCTACCTCTCTGCCAAATTTCACATAATTCTGTTCAGCCGTTCGGGCTGTAGCTGCGACTAAAGGTCCTATGGAAAAATGCATGGGGAAAACGTGTTTTGGGACCCCCCTTTTTCTCGGCCCCTGCTTGACGAATCACCCCGAGACTTTCAGGGTAGGAGCTGAACGGAGCGCCCCACTTGTTTTGAAAATTTCGCGAGGATTCGTCAACCGGCGCCAAAGTTATTCAAAATAGAATTTTGAGATTTCCTATGGAAACTCGGTCCTAACTATAACTATCTACTGGCGACCGCCAGTAGATAATATATATATATATATATTCACTGAAAAAAACATAGGTTTCACAAACGTTATAGTTAGGAATTAGCATTTAAAAAACCTTGCAAATTCACTGAAAAAACCATCGGTTTCACACACGTTATAGTTAGGAATTAGCATTTAAAAAACCTTGCAAATTCACTGAAAAAACCATAGGTTTCACACATGTTATAGTTAGCTGGACATTTCACTCGTACAAAACCATTGAAATTCCCCCGTTAGTTCAGCTAACTATAACTCGCGCGCCCACAATCCACTGCTGATGACGTCACATATTACATCACTCATGACATGGTCAGTGACATCACTGATGACATCACTGATGACATCTCAAATGACATCACTCATGACATCACTGATGACATCATCCAGTGAATATGTGTCTTTCTGAAAAATAAATATTTTTTATATATGTATATCTAGAGGTTAATGGAAGAATAAATGGGTAAATAAGTGTCTAAATGGATGTTTTTTTGTAAAATTAATTGTATAACTGACTTATTAACAGTCTCTTAGTGAATACAAATATTAGTGAGTAATGTTTAAATATTTAAATATCTGTATCAGTGTCTCACTTTGTGTATAAGTGGCTGCATGGGTTGGTGAGTAGCTACATGAGTGTGTATATGGGTTATTAGTTCGTTTTTAGAGTATCAGTATGAGTGTCTGTATGGTTCAGTGGGGATATTACTTAGCGTATAGATGCATGAATGAGTGACTCACTGTTTGTATGTGTTTTGAAGACAGTATCTGAGCTGGACAGTATGGGTGGATGAGTGTGTGTATGGGTGAGTAAGAGAGTGAATGACTGTCTCAATAGTGTCTTTATGAGTAAGTCCATATGTTTTAAACTAGTATATGTGAGTATTGATGTATATAAGTGAGGATATATGAGAGTGAGAGATTGGAAGAGTTCCTGTATAAATATGTGTTTCTATAAGTGATTGTTTAAGAGAGTAAGTATGTGTACGTTTCTTTAGAAGTAAGTGTAGTGGTGTGTGTGTATAGCTGTATATGCAAGTAAATGGATGTTTATTTGCATGTGTGAGTATGTGTACGAGTAACTCTATATGAGTGTAGGTGTGTAACTGGATGTATAGGTGTATGACTAGATATGATGACTGAGTACATTTATGAGTGACTATATATCAGTGTTGATGAATGAGTGGATGCGTATGTACATTTTGGAATTACTGAATAGGTTGTTCTAACTGGTATTGGTATCTCTATAGTTTTCAAAACTTTAGCTTGTATTTTTCAATGTGTGTATCAAAGTTTATATTAGGATAAGAGGAGGTCTGCCACTCTTACACAAGGATGATGTCATCAGTGATGTCATCAGTGATGTCATTTGAGATGTCATCAGTGATGTCATGAGTGATGTCACTGACCATGTCATGAGTGATGTAATATGTGACGTCATCAGCTGTGGATTGCGGGTGCGCGAGTTATAGTTAACTGAACTAACTATAACGGGGGAATTTCAATGGTTTTGTACGAGTGAAATGTCCAGCTAACTATAACATGTGTGAAACCTATGGTTTTTTCAGTGAATTTGCAAGGTTTTTTAAATGCTAATTCCTAACTATAACGTGTGTGAAACCTATGGTTTTTTCAGTGAATTTGCAAGGTTTTTTAAATGCTAATTCCTAACTATAACGTTTGTAAAACCTATGTTTTTTTCAGTGAATTTGCAAGGTTTTTTAAATGCTAATTTTTTTATTTATTACTTTTATTGAGTTAAAGAATATCCTACCTATGTATATAATCATAAATTTACTGTATCCTGCAATATGGAATGGTTCACCTTTCTTAAATAAATGTTTAGATATAGTTGAACAACATAGTTAATATCCTTTCAACTATTTTTTTTTAATGGATTTTTTGCCGTGCGCGTACGGTAAGCTTACGGTATGCGCTCCGTACGTTATAAGTATGGTATGTGCACGTGTGCTCCGTGTGCGCATGCGTACGTGATTTACGTACGCATGCGTACTTCGTCACCGATGCGTACGCGCTTGCGTCCTACGCGCATGCGCGCGCGCGCTCCTTACGCAAAACTGACGTATGCGGTTACGCGACTGCCTGTAATGCACATGCGCGCGTCCGTTGTACGTGCGTGCTCCGTACGCGCATGCGTACATCTTCTGTACGCGCATGCGTACTTTTTGCCGTGCGCGTACGGTAAGCTTAGCGAGCGCGTACGGTAGGTCATGTGATCCAGAAACAACACTTTTGATTAGTTTAAACTTGTTGCATATCCAGAAACTTCCAACACCACACCCATTCCCCTCATTACTGCTTGTGATTTCCTAGGAGAAGGAGCTGAATTGTCTTGTGATACAATGGCAGAGCAGCAGTCCTCTTCTGAGAGTGAGCAAGGCAGCAGCATCATCAGACAGAGAAGGAGGAAACAAAAGAATTCTTTTGTTTGGGAATATTTTACATTTCCAGAGGGGCAGAAAAAGGTAAATGCTCAATTAGTCACCTGCTCACTTTGTGAGCGTGTCTTATCTAGAGGGAATCCAAGGAAGAAGTATTCCTTTGGAAATTTCTCTATGGTCAGACACATTAGGGATGTACATCCCGCGACTTAGCTCGACATACTGAAGCAACTCTTCAGTAAGTCACCCGAGCACATCCGCAGAAGCTCAGCCGAGTACATCTTCGGCAGCTCAGCAGAGCCCTTCATCTGCGGTGGGAGCATCACCTTCTTCTGCTTCTCCGGACATTAACCCTCGATTTCAGAGGGTACAAATGAGGTGCAACAGATGTTATGGTCCAATTGTTTATGGGGAGTCTAGTATTTCCTTAATAAACAATAAGATAGACCAGCACGTCTGTGGTCCTTGTTAATATTCCCATTCTTTCTTTCCTCTGTCCCTGTATTAACACAACGGCTCTTTTCAGAGCCAACCTTACCTCACAACTTTTTTTAAAAAAATGTATTCATTTTTAAAAAACTTTTTTTTACCTATGCGCATATTTTTTTTTTTTTAATAATTTTTTTTTTTCACCCTTCAAGGTCCTTGAGGGACTACAACGGAAATGAGAAAAGCAGAGTGAGGAGAAGTGAAAAAAAGGGAGCATGAATGTAAATGTGTGATAAATACGGAAATTTCACACTTACCTGACCAACAAAATAACTTAATTATCAATAAATGGTTTATTTAAATTGCTAGAAAAAAGGTTTATTTTCTCCTAAATTTTATTTCTCAATCTGAAAAAAAGAAAAATAGTATTAATATTTAATAATACATTTTAGAATACAGTACACATATTTTCATATTTAAAAAAACAATATTTTGCCCTTTTTTTGCTGTTTTCAGAATATATTGCATTTCACTATAAAACGTGAAACCAATTACATTCATCTCTTAACAGCGGGCAAAAAAAAATAACAATCTAAAAGATTGTTTAAAAAAAGCCCAGAATCTCTTCTAAATAAAACATACCTTTATAAAAATATAACATATTTAATAAAAATATCATCTAAGAACAAAAACTATTTGCAATATATATCGTCTGTAAATCTTGTTGCATAAGTATTCATCTAAACAATATCTGTCAAAGAAGTCCACAATAGAAATTTCTACCTTTCCTTAAGGCCAAATGGTAATTTTTAAATTCTTTTTTGATGAAATATCCAATGGTAATCCAATACAATCGCAAAAATGATTTTTTCAGATGTTGTAATTTCTATCTAAAATTTTGGTTTCAGAAATATTAAGTAGGAATTTTGTAAGTCAAAAGGCAAACGTTGCTTAAAAACCAATTATAGTCCATTTTGTCTGTTATATGGGAGTTAGAAGCATGATAAGTGTGTGTGGATTTGTAGCCAAGAGGGTTTTTTTTTTGAGGATGACTCAGAATCATGAATAGCTTAGGCATTCTCTCCTGGAATGTTAATGGCCTGCGCACTAATTCAAGGAGGCATCGGATTTTCCAATATTTACGGGATAGCAGTGCACGGGTCATTATACTGCAGGAGACGCATTTAACTGAGTCAGAATTATCTACTTTAGTTAAGAGGTTGGGTTGGTTGGATTTTGTAGTTTGTACCACTCAATCTGTTAATACCAGGGGAGTAGCTATACTGGTTAAAAAATCAGCCCAAGCAACACTCCTTTCTAAAGTCGTGGATTCAGGGGGGAGATGGGCCATAGCAGAGTGTCAAGTAAAGGATGTAAGATTAACAATTGCTGGCTACTATGGTCCAAATCAGGACGACCCTCTTTCCTTCAATGGCATGGCATCTGCTTTAATAGCGTTTTCTAGCCCGGTTATTTTGGCAGGTGATTTTAACCTGATCTTGAACCCCCTGTTAGACAAGACCTCCCAGTACAGGCCACTTGCATCTCACAAAACTAGAACATGCGTAACCGACTTTATGAAACAATTGGGTTTCCTAGATATATGGAGGATAAAAGCAGGGTCTAAAAGAGAGTACTCTTTTTGCAACTACAAATACGGGCATAAGTCTAGGATTGACTTTATTTTAGTGAGTCAATCAATAAAAAGCTGGGTAGAGGATATTTTTTATCTTCCGTCTCACCTCTCTG
Source organism: Triturus cristatus (assembly GCF_964204655.1). Taxonomy (NCBI): domain Eukaryota; kingdom Metazoa; phylum Chordata; class Amphibia; order Caudata; family Salamandridae; genus Triturus; species Triturus cristatus. Next base: position 60,993,468 of record NC_140580.1, on the reverse strand, counting down.
ACCACTCTGCGATCAGCCTAGTCATCAATAAACCGGCGCCCCCAGTGGAGAGGACATGGTCAATGGACCGCACTCTACTTATGCAGGAAGAGGTATTAGTGGGCCTCCAGTCGGAAACTAAATTATTTTTAGCTAGAAATGCCCTAACTGCTTCAGCCACTATTGTATGGGAAGCTTTTAAGGCCTATTTGAGGGGGCATATAACAAGTATCTCCTCCTATAGGTCAAAAAGGTATAAGGCAGACATCGCGGATATCGAAAATAAAATCAAAGCAACCCAAGCAGTCATTGATCTGGGCAATCGAGAGAGTATAGAGGGTGCACAAGAGACTCTACGGACCCTGAAGGGGGACCTGGAGTCTGTCCTTAATTCCAGATTATTACAAAGATGGGAAGCTAGCAAGATCGCCCATTTTGAGTATGGGGAGGGTGCCGGGAAACTTCTTGCCTGGAAAATTAGATCAGACCGGGCAAGGAATCATATTAGTTCAGTGTCTAAATCTGGGATATTGTATACCTCTGATGAGGACATCAAAACACAATTCTATTCTTTTTTTTCAGACTTATATAAGGAAGAGGGTCACCATGACTCCGCTAAAGTTCTGTCCTTGTTAAACAATATAAACCTTCCTGGGTTAAATCCAGATCAACAAACGAAAATAGATGCACCTATTACATATGATGAGGTATATAGGGCTGTGATGAGCTCAAAGAAAGGGAAAGCAGTTGGGCCGGATGGTTTACCCTCGGAAATATATATATGCTTGGTAAAAGAGATCACCCCTTTCCTAACTACCTTGTTTAATGAAATCTTACAAGAAGGCACTCCTCTTCCTCCCTCGTGGAATAAAGCGACAATATCACTAATATTGAAGCCTGGGAAATCAGCTTCAAATTGCGAATCTTACAGGCCAATCTCAATTTTGAACACCGACTACAAGATCTTTGTTTCCATCATGGCCAATAGATTGGGAGGAGTCGTAGGTGCTCTATTACATCTAGACCAAAAGGGTTTTGTCAAGGGCCGTCACCTGTCTGATTTAACCTATGATTTCATTGGAGCCATTGATATGGCTTCAGCATGGTCCCTTCCTTTGGCGGGAATGACATTGGACGCGGAGAAGGCCTTCGACAGGGTCAATTGGCTGTTCATGTCGGAGGTCTTGGCCAAATTTAAGCTAGGTGATAAATTTAGACGAGTTATCTCTCTTATATACTGCAATCCATCGGCGAATATCATGGTTAACGGCTCCCTCACAAAATCCCTTGCGATAACAAGGGGTACGCGTCAGGGATGCCCTCTTTCCCCTTTATTATTTAATTTATATATTGAACCTTTTGCACAGATGTTGCGAGATGACATTAGGGTGTCTCCATTCAAATGCGGGGAGTGGGAAAGGAAAGTGGCATTATATGCCGATGACATCCTTATTCTGACAGACAACCTGAATATGGCATTCCCAGCTGTTATCGAACTAGCCCAGAAATTTGGATCTGTCTCAGGCTATAAGATAAACACCTCGAAGACGGAAATTATGGCCTGGAATATGTATGTAGACTTTCATCTTCCTTCCTTAAAAACCGATATAAGATATCTAGGTGTCCATATCCTACATGAAATTGATAAGATCCCCTCTCACAATTTATCATTAATTACAAAAGAAATCAGAAAACTATTGAAAAATTGGGCCAACTTACCTCTGTCAATGTTGGGTCGGGTTAATTTGATCAAAATGTCAATTTTACCAAGGTTTACTTTTCTTTTTGATTGTATCCCCTTATTTTTTGAGAGTGCTTCGCTAGCAAAAATACAGAGTGAGCTTAACACCTTCATTTGGGCTTCTAGAGGGTCCAGGATCGCTTGGAAGAAAATAAGAAGACGTAGAGAGAAGGGCGGCCTGGCAGCCCCAGACCTGCAAATATATGCTTGGGCCTTCCAATTCACCCATTCACGGATGCTATTAAAGGTTCCAACAAGTAGTGGTATGGGTTTGATGTTCCTGTCCATGCTAAGAGTGAGTGGCTTTTCCGAAGATGGCTTCCTATTTAAATATGGAGATCCCAAGTTTTTTAAAAAAGTTAGATTAAAGGTTTTATGGGGTTTGTTAAAAACTTGGGTTAAAATGCGAGCTGCAATGAAGATGGGGTATTTTTCTAACCTAGCCCCAATCTGGGACTCGCCTGGGACACCTGAGTTCCTAAAGGATAGTTTGTCCTTACCACTAAGGGTAGCCGGTATAGCGAGGTGGGGTGAACTTTTCGTGGAGGGCTCACTGATCCCTTGGGAGGCCCTCCGAGAAAATACTGGCTTTTCTATCTCCAGATTCAAATTTCTCCAGCTTTCTAGCTGGGCCACCACAAATTATGCTATTAGAAGCAATTACACTCTAGGTAGGGTTACACAGTTGGAGACACAGGCTACACAGAAACCTCCATTTAGAAAAGAGGTTGGTTTTTGGTATCGCACTATTCTTGAAGAGATCGATGGTGACTTTAAACTCCCAACTTCATTGTGGAATAGCTGCATTCCACAGGTTGATCTTGAGCTGTTGTGGCTTAATTCGTGTAAGACTCTATGGGATATTGTAAAGCCTGCCTGGTTAAGAAGGAATCATATCTTCACGATTCATAGAGCCTATTTTTCACCACAGAGGCTAACTAAATTTGCAAAAGATCTTCCTGTGTGCTGTGCTAGATGCGGTGAAGAAGCTGCGTCTGATGCTCACATGTTCCTGACTTGCCCTCTCCTATCGAGCTTTTGGTACCAAGTGGGTAAGGCTCTGTCTACCTCTTTGGGGATACCTATTACCCTTGACTTTTCTCTGATTTTCTTTGGATTAATACCCAATTTGACTGGTTCACCCAAGCATCTGCTATTTTATGCCATCTTAATAGCAAGAAGAGAGATTTGTATTAAATGGAAAGATCCCAAGCCTCCGGAATTTTTAGACTGGCAGACTTCTCTCTTAAGGATATCCAAGATGGACCTTATAAGACCAGGAAGTAAGAAGAAGCAGGAATTTTGGAAACTTATGAAGTGGTGACGGGGTTTTTTTTTTTTTTTTTTTTTTTTTCCCCCTGTCCAATGATTTCATTGCCCTTCCTGCCTTGCTACTGCCTTCCGGGCCTAGCAATTGGGTCCCTAGTGTATGTCGCCGCTGGCTAGTGTTTGAGAAGGAGATACACCGGTAAGCTTGTCTGTTGATAAAGTTTACAAATCCAGTGCACTGAGGCGGTGTCACTCTTTTCTTCTCGCTCCAATGCCTGGGTGGCTTCAAATGGGCTGAATATGAGGACAAAAAAAGGAGGGAAGGGGGAAAAACCAATTGAGAATCATTACACAGTGTCCGGCCTTTTTCACGTTTACTGTGTAATGACCAGAAGTTACAGAAGGTCCATCATGGAAAATTATTGTAACTGTAACAAAAGTTTTTCCAGAAATTGATATTTGCTGTCCTATATCCAATTTTGAACCATCAGCTCTACAACGTTGCATCATTAAAATGACATACTGTCCATATTTCTTTAAAAGTAACGTTGAAAACATGTCTGATTTACATACACAACATTCCATGTTGTGATTGGCATCTTTAACTAATTTACTAAAAGTCACTGATTTACTGTCTGGTAATGTTAAATAGATAAACCTTTCTGAATCAACATTAGAGCTGCATGTGTTGAAACAGTTTTCACAACTATGTTCCCATTTGTAGGAGAGACCAAACATATTCTCAACTTCTATGCCTTCATCTTCCAGTACCATAAGGATATACATCAAGAATTCCTGTGCATCTTGCTGGACATTTTGAGTAAACTGTTTACATCCTGAACATTCATCTAAAAGTTTTCTAATTTCAGTAGCACTTTCTATTTTAGTTTTATCAATACTCAGCTTCTCATAAAGGAGACTCAGCACAGAACAGAATCTTTTTTCATGATTTACTATTATCTGCTCTTGCAAACTTTCAAGATAAAAAACAACATTCAGCACTACATTACCGTAGCAGTTGACACCAGAGCTATTTTCAAAATGATAACCAACAACCTCTTCAACATTGTCCTTTTTCTTCTTGCTTGCAATCATATCACTCTTCTTCTGTTTTCTCTTCTGTAATTCTCATTACAGATATTCTCAATTCTCCTTTTCCGAGAAACAACACACTTTTCAAGCACAGGATACTGACCTAAATGAGGAGCATAGGTTCTTCTTAATCTATTATACTCCTTCACACAGTTTGCATCAGCACTAACTTTTGACTCATCAAAGTCTATCATGAATAAACCAGATAATGTTTTCACTCATGACAAAGCAACATATGCCATACCTTCTTTGAACACAGTAGAACCAATGTTTACAAAAGCACTATCTACAGTTAATCCTTGAGAATTGTGAATAGTTACAGCATATGCTAGAGAAAACGGAAACTGCTTCCTACGTACATATAAGTCTTTCACAAGCAAAAAACGGACTGAACAACGACTAATCTCTTTAACCTCTTCAATCTGATCAAATTTTATTTTTAAAAATTCAATTCCATCTTTTTTCTGGTACTTCACAAAACCCACAACTTTACCCATAGCTCCATTCACTAAACCTTTTTCAACATCCAAATTTCTCCTTAAGAATAGTCTACAGTTCATGCAAACATATAGATTTTTTTCTAATCCACCTGTTTTTGAAATGTTCTTCTCTAGAGAATCCAATTTATTTTTCAGTTTGCCTGTTAATGTAATAGTAATTCCTTCATGCTGAATTTTGTCCACTGCTTCCATTTTCTTAATCTCTTCCTTTTCCAATTTCAAAAGTTCCTCATTGAATATCGAGCATTCACGTAGTGTTGGCATTAAGCAGATCACAGTATTTTTTTCTGCAATGTTCTTATATATTTTCTCTGCAACTATTTCTTCATTTGGAAATAAATTATGTAGCAACCGACTTTTTAATGCTTTTCTGCCAACTTTTGTGAGTAGTCCAATTCTGATATCTTTCAGAATACTTGCATAATCTTCATCGTTTGCTTGCCTCATATTGGTAGTGAGTTCTTTGTACTCAAAGAACGAACAAATATTCGCATTACCAATACTTCCTAATGACTTCTTCGTGTCTTCATGTGTTACAGTATTGAACACTGGTTGTCCTTTAACTGGAGTGAGGTGCAGAAGATCCCCAAAAACTATAACATGTTTTCCACCAAATAACACGTCATAGTCTCTCTTTAGAATTTGCTGCATTCTTAAATGCACAAATGCAAGCATTAAGTTTGATACCATGCTTACCTCATCAATAATGAGAACTTGCATCTTCTTCAACACACTTGAAACTTCGAAGCATGCTTCTCCTGTTAATTTATGATATTCTATTTTGTTTTCATGCTCCACTGGTAACATTAACAAGCAATGTAAGGTAACTCCTTTTATGGTATATGCTGCTAACCCAGTTGGAGCAGTAACAACACAAGACAAAGTTGAATCTGTTTTTTGCTGTAGGTAGCTTCTGATGACTTTAATTAAGAAACTTTTTCCAGTTCCTGCTTGTCCACTCACATACATCCTGATTGGTTCAAATGATGTGCACGAGCACTCTTTATTGTCATGTAGTAATACATGATCAATTTTTTTTCTGACTTCTTCATAAATTTGTTGTTGTTCTTCATTCAGTTGTTGTTCCAAATTTGGTAAGTCTATTAAATCTTCCTGAGCTTGATTCATAGCCGTTTCCACTTCAGTCATGGCTATTGCAGCTTCATTTTCTACGATTGGTTGTCCTAAGGGATCTTGACTGAGTGTTCCAGAACTTTGGCTGTCTTGAGAACTGTCTCTAGCTACTTCAGCTGCAATTGTAGCTTCCTGTTCAATTTCTTCATTTAACATTTGTACATAATTTGTGAAAGTACTGCATTCAATCGTATCTTTACATGCATTAAAGGAATCTTCACAGCTTTGAAATTCTCCAAGTAGTTCATCCTCTAAACGCCATGGTTTAAACAGCTGTAAAAGTGCCAAGTAGTAAAATTCCTTTTTGTCAGTAGTGTCGCAACTCAGCTTTCTGTGATTAATCAAACTTCCTTTTGTTTGCTTCACCAAACCTCCTTCCTCACCAATGACTTTATATTTTCCATTGTTGATGTCTTCTGTGGCTTTCCGTGAAAAAATGTAGTTCTGCAGCACTTCATAGAGACACATGTTCTCAAGATGACGACTTCTTTTTGGATAATACGTGTCCAACATGTTTGATTTCAAAATATCTGTACTTTCCGGCTCGTTCTCTGCCAAATATTCAATTTCTCCAACAGATTTCAGAACCCGATTTCGCATTGCTGCTAGGCCTAAACTTACCCAAATTATTCTTCTTGATTTCGAGTACCGACTTGCAGAAGATAACCTATCTGAGCATTCGTAGGATACAATTTCTCGATGCGATAACATCTTTAAACTGAAACTGTATAGCTTCTTACTGACAGTCTTCTCGTGAGAAATCTCTTCCCACATTTCCTTCAATTCCGTTTTCTCAGATTTAGTGATGTACGATGTGACATACAGAGCAACAGCAATAGAATTGTCAGCCACATACTGAATATCCATGTTAGCATTCCACATGGATAAAATGACTGGGTTGTAGTCATTTATATATTTTGACTCTTCTTTTCTTCTTAGGTTGTACGTATTTTTTGGAGATTTTCTTGTAATAGTATGTCGCACAGCTGCCATAAAACTGTTTACTCTTCCTTTTGAAAGAACAGGTCTGGGAAATCCAAATCGACATTTTGTGTAGAATTTATCTTTGCTCTTGTACTTTCGACGATAGTATTTTCCGCACCGATGACTTTGGAAACGTAAAACTTGCTCTTTTAACTTTTTCTCTTCTGTGCTTTTAGTATAGCATATGATGCATATTCTTCAATGAAGGATAAAACTGCCTCATCAGAATCTGTTCCAAATTTTGGGGCATCCTTGATCCACAACAGTATACGAATATGAGGAGCACCTCTTGCTTGGTACTCTTTTCTCCAAAAGAAATCCACAACTTCTTCTCCAAGAGGTGGATTTTTCTTATTGCAGATGAAGGTCATCATAGCCTCAAATCTATGATTGAAATATCTGCAAACAATAACCGGATCCAATGAGCACAATTTTCCTGCTGTCTTGTATTCGATGTTTTTAATGTTTGAATTTGCCTCTCGTAGAAAATCCAGTAAATCATCCCAAGTGTACTCGGCACAGCTTAGGGTAAGGAACCATGTAGGAGTTCCTAAATTCCGTAACATACATTTCAATTCTCCATGGCGTCGGTACCAATATTCATTTGTCCCACGCTGACAAGCCATCAGATTGATCAATTGTGATTCCAAATGATCATCTCGCTGCTGCACTTTGTTCATAAAATCCTTAGCAGACACATTATGTAGATGTACTCCACTTTTTAAAATGTGATTTACTGCATAAGATAGTGCAGACAAGTCACTTTCAAATAACAGATGGAACAAATAAGGAATACTTTGACGAAATCTTGGATCTTCTGCATATAATCTTGTAGTCCGATACTCAGAAGCAGGAATCTGTACTGGGCGTTCATCGTATCGTCCACCTTCTCCTGTAGGAAATAGCTGGGGAAAACAACGAGCTTCCAAGCTCTCCTCCCATACACTCACGGGAGTTCCTTTCGCTTTTTTCATCTGAAACAGATCAATAGTGTTTGCCATAACTTCTTTTGAATTAAGAGGATGTATGCTGAAATGTTCATAAATTTCTTCTTCTTTTGACTTGTCCACTTTTTCAATTTGCCCAGTTGGTGTTTCTGTGTCTCCTAGTAAATCTTCTTCATCTTCATCTATATAAATTGATTCATACCATTTATTATTCCTTTTCAAATATAAATTTGCTCTTTGTACTTTCCGTACATCTACCAGCTCCTGCCAAATTTTCTTATTCTTTGTAGGTACACCATTAACCAGAATAACTAATGGTTCAGTTTCCAAAGTATCTGCATCAATAGTTTCCATATTTTTTTTCAAATCCAATGGCAAATACACAACTCTTCCTTTTAAACCTCTCTGTAAATCTGAAGGAGGTAATTTACCGGTTTTGGGCTCCATACGAACTATAGTCTGGAACGGATGAACACATTGAATAAGTATAGACTCATACGTATTTAAATCAGAAAGTTCAGCAGGAATATCAACCAATTCTAAATTATTATGTACAGCTCTAGCTGGCATTTTATTTTGTTCTAACTTGTTATAACAGTATTTACAAATACGCTGATCTTCACCCAAATCAAAACAATTTTCAAGAAATATATATGTTGCAAAATCCTTCCACTTATAATTATCGTCTTCTTCACTTTTTTTATAGAGATCAACATTCCTTGTTTGAATTTTATAATGGCTTCTCCGGCAACAAATACAAGTAATATTTGGTCTTTCATTAGAGATGATAGCAAATTTTGTCATTTGATCTTCAAATTTCTTACTTACGGAGGGTTCTACATTCTCTTTCACATTTTCCTCAATAACTGTGTCATTACCTGCATTTTCTTGTTCCGGACCAAAGTAACTAAACTGAATTTCATCAGTAACCTTCTCTACATCTGATACAGATCCACGGAACAGAGCCCTATTCAACTCATTTAATTTTAGTGCTGGACTTTTAGCAGAATACAATCTTCTCACAAATTTTCTTATCTCAGTATGATGTACTGCCAGCATCCTAAAATGGTGAAAAACACTTTGGCAAACTTTCCTAGCTAGACAAGCCAGAGAGTGTCCTTGCAAACCAGTATTCTCTCTCACTCTGCATGGATCTAGTTTTTGAAGCACCTTAATCTTCTGTTTAACACTTTTTTTTACTATATTCTCTTGGAAACTCACGTAATTTATCAATATATTCCTGTCGTACAGTACAAATACTACTACAATTCCAAGTATACACTGGGGCTTTAGGACGTATCCCCATAACCTCAGCCGCCATCACTTCTTCCTCATTTCTTGGAACCATTTTCTCCTTTTCCATTACACAACCATTTTTCACTTCATAAGCACGACCTCTGGTGTCAACTGCATGCAGCAAACTATTACTTTGAAGATAACTCTCTTCATTAAAAAATGGTTCAGAACTTGAACTATGCATCCATTCTCCTAAAAACACTTTACAAAATTTATTTCTTTTCACTACTCTTTTCGATTTGCTTTGTGACTTCATTACATTGACCATTTTATCTAATGTATGCATCCCGTTCAAAATTAAAATGAATAGTTTTCTTTTTAATTCTAAAGCCTTAGCTACAATGGCTTCAATGTCTTTTTTTCTCTTATAAAATTTTGCTTTTTTCTTATATTTTTTCACATCCTTTAGCAAATTGGACATCACTCTTCTCTGAAACATTTTTCTACGGATCTCTTTAAATGCTGTTTTTCTTCTTAAATCAATCTTTATTACTTCTGATTGTACATTAGCATTTAGTAATTTCTCACGTTTGTCCTGTTGTTTTCTACTTGAAATAGTATTTCCAGTGCGGATATTTTTTAAATTTTTCCTTTTTTTGAAGATATTTTTAAAGAACTCCTTTGTCTGCTTACCAGAAGACTTTTTCTTTTTTCCAACATGAGCATCTTCAACTAATTTGGGTCCTCCAGTTGTCTTCAAATATACATGTTTTTTCTGTTCTGTTCTTTTCTCTTTCTTGATTTTATAGGCATCTTAAATTTGCTTCACTGCTCTGCAGCAATACCTGAAAGAAACGAAAAAAAATACCTTTATGTAATTTAAATATATTACTATATTTTTTATGAGCTTTTCAAATCTTATAATACTATCTACCCCTTTCCTACGAGTGAAAATCACAATAAAACCAACACAAAATAAATCTCTAAGAACAATTCCTGTGTGCACACAGACTCTTGGTGTGATTCTAGGCAGAAAACAAAATTTGATCAGAAATTCAAACGGACACTTACTACTGTTTTTTTGCAAGTGATAATTACTTTAACAGTCTGACACATTTTCCTTATAGTTTTCAGAAGCAGAAAAAAGAACATGTCCTAACAGCTACTTGAGACTATGACCAGGTGTAACCTGGGTAAGTGACTACACTCCAGCAAAGGAAATGAGCCTTGGTGATGTTGAATGTATTAGCGTCACTCACTCCAAGCTGAAACACCACACAGTGCTGATTAGTAAGCATAACTGTGCAGGTGAAGCTGCTGGCTGTGTGCTAAGAGTGTACTTCTGGAGACTGTTTATTCTGAGGTGCAAGAGACGTCTGCATTGACGCTTGCACAACTGCCTGATCACTAGATAGATATATGTAAGACTACATGTGTGATAAGGGTTAATTTGAGTTTTGAACATGTGGAAACTGCATGACCAATTGCTCGAGCGGAAGGAAAATCTACCATGTTGATTTTGAATGTGTTACCATTGCCCTCTCATTTGTAACATATTAATTTGGGCTCAATGCTATACTCCAAAGTTCATAAAAAAAAACATCCCCTTTCCCACAAATGCAATTCTAAAAGAACCAGAGTGACAAGAATTAAATCTCTGACAACAATTCCTGTGTGCACACAGACTCATGGTGTGATTCTAGACAGAAAACGAAATTTGATTGGCGAATTAAAAGCACACTTACTACTGTGGTAGTGCAAGAGATAATTACTCTAACAGTCTGTCACATTTTCATTAAAGTTTTCAGAAGCAGAAAAGAGCATATGTCCAAACAGCTTTTTGAGACCATAAACATATGTAACCTAGGTGACTGACTACACTCCAACGAAGGAAATCAGCCTTGGTGATGTTGAATGTATTAGCGTTACTCACTCCTATCTAAAACACCACACAGTGCTGATTAGTAACCATGACTGTACAGGAGAAACAGCTAGCTCTCTGCTAAGACTGTGGTTCTGGAGACTGTCTACTGTCAGTTGCAAGAGACATCTGCATGGACCCTTACATAACTGCATACACACTGGAAACATGTATGTAAGACTACATGTGTGATAAAGGTTAATAGGAGTTTTTTACATGTAGCAACTACATGACCCATTGCACGAGTGGAAGGAAAATCTACCATGTTGATTTCAAATATGTTAGCATTTGCCTCTCATTTGAGAGATACTGATTTGGGCTGAATGCTAACCATCACAGTTCAAAAAAACAAGCTTCCCCTTTCCTACGAATGCAATTCTAAAAGAACCAGAGTGACACGAATTAAATCTCTGACAACAATTCCTGTGTGCACACAGACTCATGGTGTGATTCTAGGCAGAAAACGAAATTTGATTGCCAATTTGAAAGCACACTTACTACTATTTTTTTAGCAAGTGATAAGTACTCTAACAGTCTGACACATTTTCATTACAGTTTTCAGAAACAGAAAAGAGCACATGTCCAAACAGCTTTTTGAGACCATAAACATATGTAAGCTAGGTGACTGACTACACTCCAGCGAAGGAAATCAGCCTTAGTGATGTTGAATGTATTAGCGTTACTCACTCCTATCTAAAACCCCACACAGTGCTGATTAGTAAGCATGACTGTACAGGAGAAACAGCTGGGTGTGTGCTAAGAGTCTGCTTCTGCAGACTGTGTATTTTCAGTTACAAGAGACATATGCATGGATGCATCCATAACAGCATAAACATTGTAGTAATGTATGAAAAAGTACATGTGTGGCAAGGGTTAATTAGAGTTTTGTATATGTAGGACCAAGTTCACCCATTGCATGGTTAGAAACAAAATCTACTATATCAATTTCAAATGTGTTAGCATTTGCCTCCCATTTGTGTGATACTGATTTATGCTGAATGGAAACCATCACAGTTCCAAAAAAAAAGCTGACCCTTTCCTACAAATGCCATTCTTACAGAACCAGACCAACACAAAAAAAATCTCTGACAACAATTAAAACATCCCCTTTCCTACCAATGTAATTCCAAAAGAACCAGAGTAACACAAAATAAATCTCTGACAACAATTCCTGTGTGCACACAGACTCATGGTGTGATTCTAGGCAGAAAATGAAATTTGATTGCCAATTTGAAAGCACACTTACTACTATTTTTTTTGCAAGTGATAAGTACTCTAACAGTCTGACACATTTTCATTACAGTTTTCAGAAACAGAAAAGAGCACAGGTCCAAACAGCTTTTTGAGACCATAAACATATGCAACCTAGGTGACTGACTACACTCCAGCAAAGGAAATCAGCCTTAGTGATGTTGAATGTATTAGCGTTACTCACTCCTATCTAAAACACCACACAGTGCTGATTAGTAAGCATGACTGTACAGGAGAAACAGCTAGCTCTCTGCTAAGAGTGTGGTTCTGGAGACTGTCTACTGTCAGGTGCAAGAGAGATCTGCATGGACCCTTACATAACTGCATAAACACTGGAAACATGTATGTAACACGACATGTGTGGTAAGGGTTAATACGAGTTTTTAACATGTAGCAACTACATGACCCATTGCACGAGTGGAAGGAAAATCTACCATGTTGATTTCAAATATGTTAGCATTTGCCTCTCATTTGAGAGATACTGTTTTGAGCTAAATGCTAACCATCACAGTTCAAGAAAACAAGCTTCCCCTTTCCTACGAATGCAATTCTAAAAGAACCAGAGTGACACGAATTAAATCTCTGACAACAATTCCTGTGTGCACACAGACTCATGGTGTGATTCTAGGCAGAAAACGAAATTTGATTGCCAATTTGAAAGCACACTTACAACTGTTTTTTTGCAAATGATAAGTACTCTAACAGTCTGACACATTTTCATTACAGTTTTCAGAAACAGAAAAGAGCATATGTCCAAACTGCTTTTTGAGACCATGAACATGTGTAACCTGGGTAACTGACTACACTCCAGCAAAGGAAATCAGCCTTAGTGATGTTGAATGTATTAGCGTTACTCACTCCTATCTAAAACACCACACAGTGCTGATTAGTAAGCATGACTGTACAGGAGAAACAGCTGGGTGTGTGCTAAGAGTCTGCTTCTGCAGACTGTGTATTTTCAGTTACAAGAGACATATGCATGGATGCATCCATAACAGCATAAACATTGTAGTAATGTATGTAAAAGTACATGTGTGGCAAGGGTTAATTAGAGTTTTGTATATGTAGGACCAAGCTCACCCATTGCATGGTTAGAAACAAAATCTACTATATCAATTTCAAATGTGTTAGCATTTGCCTCCCATTTGTGTGATACTGATTTATGCTGAATGGAAACCATCACAGTTCCAAAAAAAAAGCTGACCCTTTCCTACAAATGCCATTCTTACAGAACCAGACCAACACAAATAAAATCTCTGACAACAATTAAAACATCCCCTTTCCTACCAATGCAATTCCAAAAAAACCAGAGTAACACAAAATAAATCTCTGACAACAATTCCTGTGTGCACACAGACTCATGGTGTGATTCTAGGCAGAAAACGAAATTTGATTGCCAATTTGAAAGCACACTTACAACAGTTTTTTTGCAAATGATAAGTACTCTAACAGTCTGACACATTTTCATTACAGTTTTCAGAAACAGAAAAGAGCTCATGTCCAAACTGCTTTTTGAGACCATGAACATGTGTAACCTGGGTAACTGACTACACTCCAGCAAAGGAAATCAGCCTTAGTGATGTTGAATGTATTAGCGTTACTCACTCCTATCTAAAACACCACACAGTGCTGATTAGTAAGCATGACTGTACAGGAGAAACAGCTGGGTGTGTGCTAAGAGTCTGCTTCTGCAGACTGTGTATTTTCAGTTACAAGAGACATATGCATGGATGCATCCATAACAGCATAAACATTGTAGTAATGTATGTAAAAGTACATGTGTGGCAAGGGTTAATTAGAGTTTTGTATATGTAGGACCAAGCTCACCCATTGCATGGTTAGAAACAAAATCTACTATATCAATTTCAAATGTGTTAGCATTTGCCTCCCATTTGTGTGATACTGATTTATGCTGAATGGAAACCATCACAGTTCCAAAAAAAAAGCTGACCCTTTCCTACAAATGCCATTCTTACAGAACCAGACCAACACAAATAAAATCTCTGACAACAATTAAAACATCCCCTTTCCTACCAATGCAATTCCAAAAGAACCAGAGTAACACAAAATAAATCTCTGACAACAATTCCTGTGTGCACACAGACTCATGGTGTGATTCTAGGCAGAAAACGAAATTTGATTGCCAATTTGAAAGCACACTTACTACTGGTTTTTTTGCAAGTGATAAGTACTCTAACAGTCTGAAACATTTTCATTACAGTTTTCAGAAACAGAAAAGAGCACATGTCCAAACAGCTTTTTGAGACCATAAACATATGCAACCTAGGTGACTGACTACACTCCAGCAAAGGAAATCAGCCCTAGTGATGTTGAATGTATTAGCGTTACTCACTCCTATCTAAAACACCACACAGTGCTGATTAGTAAGCATGACTGTACAGGAGAAACAGCTAGCTCTCTGCTAAGAGTGTGGTTCTGGAGACTGTCTACTGTCAGGTGCAAGAGAGATCTGCATGGACCCTTACATAACTGCATAAACACTGGAAACATGTATGTAACACTACATGTGTGGTAAGGGTTAATACGAGTTTTTAACATGTAGCAACTACATGACCCATTGCACGAGTGGAAGGAAAATCTACCATGTTGATTTCAAATATGTTAGCATTTGCCTCTCATTTGAGAGATACTGTTTTGAGCTAAATGCTAACCATCACAGTTCAAGAAAACAAGCTTCCCCTTTCCTACGAATGCAATTCTAAAAGAACCAGAGTGACACGAATTAAATCTCTGACAACAATTCCTGTGTGCACACAGACTCATGGTGTGATTCTAGGCAGAAAACGAAATTTGATTGCCAATTTGAAAGCACACTTACAACTGTTTTTTTGCAAATGATAAGTACTCTAACAGTCTGACACATTTTCATTACAGTTTTCAGAAACAGAAAAGAGCACATGTCCAAACTGCTTTTTGAGACCATGAACATGTGTAACCTGGGTAAGTGACTACACTCCAGCGAAGGAAATCAGCCTTAGTGATGTTGAATGTATTAGCGTTACTCACTCCTATCTAAAACACCACACAGTGCTGATTAGTAAGCATGACTGTACAGGAGAAACAGCTGGGTGTGTGCTAAGAGTCTGCTTCTGCAGACTGTGTATTTTCAGTTACAAGAGACATATGCATGGATGCATCCATAACAGCATAAACATTGTAGTAATGTATGTAAAAGTACATGTGTGGCAAGGGTTAATTAGAGTTTTGTATATGTAGGACCAAGCTCACCCATTGCATGGTTAGAAACAAAATCTACTATATCAATTTCAAATGTGTTAGCATTTGCCTCCCATTTGTGTGATACTGATTTATGCTGAATGGAAACCATCACAGTTCCAAAAAAAAAGCTGACCCTTTCCTACAAATGCCATTCTTACAGAACCAGACTAACACAAATAAAATCTCTGACAACAATTAAAACATCCCCTTTCCTACCAATGCAATTCCAAAAGAACCAGAGTAACACAAAATAAATCTCTGACAACAATTCCTGTGTGCACACAGACTCATGGTGTGATTCTAGGCAGAAAACGAAATTTGATTGCCAATTTGAAAGCACACTTACTACTGGTTTTTTTGCAAGTGATAAGTACTCTAACAGTCTGAAACATTTTCATTACAGTTTTCAGAAACAGAAAAGAGCACATGTCCAAACAGCTTTTTGAGACCATGAACATATGTAACCTGAGTGACTGACTACACTCCAGCAAAGTAAATGAGCCTTGGTGATGTTGAATGTATTACCGTTACTCACTGCTACCTGAAACACCACTCAGTTGTGAATACTAGGCATGATTCTACAGGATAAACAGCTGGGTGTGTGCTAAGAGTCTGCTTCTGCAGACTGTGTATTTTCAGTTACAAGAGACATATGCATGGATGCATCCATAACAGCATAAACATTCTAGTAATGTATGTAAAAGTACATGTGTGGCAACGGTTAGTTGGAGTTTTGTATATGTAGAACCAAGCTCACCCATTACATGATTAGAAGCAAAACCTACTATATCAATTGCAAATGTGTTAGCATTTGCCTCCCATTTGTGTGATACTGATTTATGCTGAATGGAAACCATCACAGTTCCAAAAAAAAGCTGACCCTTTCCTACAAAAGCCATTGTTACAGAACCAGACCAACAAAAATAAAATCTCTGACAACAATTAAAACATCCCCTTTCCTACCAATGCAATTCCAAAAGAACCAGAGTAACACAAAATAAATCTCTGACAACAATTCCTGTGTGCACACAGACTCATGGTGTGATTCTAGGCAGAAAACGAAATTTGATTGCCAATTTGAAAGCACACTTACTACTGTTTTTTTTGCAAGTGATAAGTACTCTAACAGTCTGAAACATTTTCATTACAGTTTTCAGAAACAGAAAAGAGCACATGTCCAAACAGCTTTTTGAGACCATGAACATATGTAACCTGAGTGACTGACTACACTCCAGCAAAGGAAATGAGCCTTGGTGATGTTGAATGTATTACCGTTACTCACTGCTACCTGAAACACCACTCAGTTGTGAATACTAGGCATGATTCTACAGGATAAACAGCTGGGTGTGTGCTAAGAGTCTGCTTCTGCAGACTGTGTATTTTCAGTTACAAGAGACATATGCATGGATGCATCCATAACAGCATAAACATTCTAGTAATGTATGTAAAAGTACATGTGTGGCAACGGTTAGTTGGAGTTTTGTATATGTAGAACTAAGCTCACCCATTACATGATTAGAAGCAAAACCTACTATATCAATTGCAAATGTGTTAGCATTTGCCTCCCATTTGTGTGATACTGATTTATGCTGAATGGAAACCATCACAGTTCCAAAAAAAAGCTGACCCTTTCCTACAAAAGCCATTGTTACAGAACCAGACCAACAATAATAAAATCTCTGACAACAATTAAAACATCCCCTTTCCTACCAATGAAATTCCAAAAGAACCAGAGTAACACGAAATAAATCTCTGACAACAATTCCTGTGTGCACACAGACTCATGGTGTGATTCTAGGCAGAAAACGAAATTTGATTGCCAATTTCAAAGCACACTTACTACTGTTTTTTTGCAAGTGATAAGTACTCTAACAGTCTGACACATTTTCATTACAGTTTTCAGAAACAGAAAAGAGCACATGTCCAAACAGCTTTTTGAGACCATGAACATGTGTAACCTGGGTGTCTGACTACACTCCAGCAAAGGAAAGAGCCTTGGTGAAGTTGAATGTATTAGCGTTACTCACTGCTACCTGAAACACCACTCAGTTGTGAATACTAAGCATGATTCTACAGGATAAACAGCTGGGTGTGTGCTAAGAGTCTGCTTCTTCAGACTGTGTATTTTCAGTTACAAGAGACATATGCATGGATGTATCCATAACAGCATAAACATTGTAGTAATGTATGTAAAAGTACATGTGTGGCAAGGATTAATTGGAGTTTTCTATATGTAGGACCAAGCTCACCCATTGCATGGTTAGAAACAAAATCTACTATATCAATTTCAAATGTGTTAGCATTTGCCTCCCATTTGTGTGATACTGATTTATGCTGAATGGAAACCATCACAGTTCCAAAAAAAAAGCTGACCCTTTCCTACAAATGCCATTCTTACAGAACCAGACCAACACAAATAAAATCTCTGACAACAATTAAAACATCCCCTTTCCTACCAATGCAATTCCGAAAAGAACCAGAGTAACACAAAATAAATCTCTGACAACAATTCCTGTGTGCACACAGACTCATGGTGTGATTCTAGGCAGAAAATGAAATTTGATTGCCAATTTGAAAGCACACTTACTACTATTTTTTTTGCAAGTGATAAGTACTCTAACAGTCTGACACATTTTCATTACAGTTTTCAGAAACAGAAAAGAGCACATGTCCAAACAGCTTTTTGAGACCATAAACAT
Organism: Triturus cristatus; assembly: GCF_964204655.1. NCBI lineage: Eukaryota > Metazoa > Chordata > Amphibia > Caudata > Salamandridae > Triturus > Triturus cristatus. Next base: position 60,975,475 of record NC_140580.1, on the reverse strand, counting down.
ATGCAACCTAGGTGACTGACTACACTCCAGCAAAGGAAATCAGCCTTAGTGATGTTGAATGTATTAGCGTTACTCACTCCTATCTAAAACACCACACAGTGCTGATTAGTAAGCATGACTGTACAGGAGAAACAGCTAGCTCTCTGCTAAGAGTGTGGTTCTGGAGACTGTCTACTGTCAGGTGCAAGAGAGATCTGCATGGACCCTTACATAACTGCATAAACACTGGAAACATGTATGTAACACTACATGTGTGGTAAGGGTTAATACGAGTTTTTAACATGTAGCAACTACATGACCCATTGCACGAGTGGAAGGAAAATCTACCATGTTGATTTCAAATATGTTAGCATTTGCCTCTCATTTGAGAGATACTGTTTTGAGCTAAATGCTAACCATCACAGTTCAAGAAAACAAGCTTCCCCTTTCCTACGAATGCAATTCTAAAAGAACCAGAGTGACACGAATTAAATCTCTGACAACAATTCCTGTGTGCACACAGACTCATGGTGTGATTCTAGGCAGAAAACGAAATTTGATTGCCAATTTGAAAGCACACTTACAACTGTTTTTTTGCAAATGATAAGTACTCTAACAGTCTGACACATTTTCATTACAGTTTTCAGAAACAGAAAAGAGCACATGTCCAAACTGCTTTTTGAGACCATGAACATGTGTAACCTTGGTAACTGACTACACTCCAGCAAAGGAAATCAGCCTTAGTGATGTTGAATGTATTAGCGTTACTCACTCCTATCTAAAACACCACACAGTGCTGATTAGTAAGCATGACTGTACAGGAGAAACAGCTGGGTGTGTGCTAAGAGTCTGCTTCTGCAGACTGTGTATTTTCAGTTACAAGAGACATATGCATGGATGCATCCATAACAGCATAAACATTGTAGTAATGTATGTAAAAGTACATGTGTGGCAAGGGTTAATTAGAGTTTTGTATATGTAGGACCAAGCTCACCCATTGCATGGTTAGAAACAAAATCTACTATATCAATTTCAAATGTGTTAGCATTTGCCTCCCATTTGTGTGATACTGATTTATGCTGAATGGAAACCATCACAGTTCCAAAAAAAAAGCTGACCCTTTCCTACAAATGCCATTCTTACAGAACCAGACCAACACAAATAAAATCTCTGACAACAATTAAAACATCCCCTTTCCTACCAATGCAATTCCAAAAGAACCAGAGTAACACAAAATAAATCTCTGACAACAATTCCTGTGTGCACACAGACTCATGGTGTCATTCTAGGCAGAAAACGAAATTTGATTGCCAATTTGAAAGCACACTTACTACTGTTTTTTTTGCAAGTGATAAGTACTCTAACAGTCTGAAACATTTTCATTACAGTTTTCAGAAACAGAAAAGAGCACATGTCCAAACAGCTTTTTGAGACCATAAACATATGCAACCTAGGTGACTGACTACACTCCAGCAAAGGAAATCAGCCTTAGTGATGTTGAATGTATTAGCGTTACTCACTCCTATCTAAAACACCACACAGTGCTGATTAGTAAGCATGACTGTACAGGAGAAACAGCTAGCTCTCTGCTAAGAGTGTGGTTCTGGAGACTGTCTACTGTCAGGTGCAAGAGAGATCTGTATGGACCCTTACATAACTGCATAAACACTGGAAACATGTATGTAACACTACATGTGTGGTAAGGGTTAATACGAGTTTTTAACATGTAGCAACTACATGACCCATTGCACGAGTGGAAGGAAAATCTACCATGTTGATTTCAAATATGTTAGCATTTGCCTCTCATTTGAGAGATACTGTTTTGAGCTAAATGCTAACCATCACAGTTCAAGAAAACAAGCTTCCCCTTTCCTACGAATGCAATTCTAAAAGAACCAGAGTGACACGAATTAAATCTCTGACAACAATTCCTGTGTGCACACAGACTCATGGTGTGATTCTAGGCAGAAAACGAAATTTTATTGCCAATTTGAAAGCACACTTACAACTGTTTTTTTGCAAATGATAAGTACTCTAACAGTCTGACACATTTTCATTACAGTTTTCAGAAACAGAAAAGAGCACATGTCCAAACTGCTTTTTGAGACCATGAACATGTGTAACCTGGGTAACTGACTACACTCCAGCGAAGGAAATCAGCCTTAGTGATGTTGAATGTATTAGCGTTACTCACTCCTATCTAAAACACCACACAGTGCTGATTAGTAAGCATGACTGTACAGGAGAAACAGCTGGGTGTGTGCTAAGAGTCTGCTTCTGCAGACTGTGTATTTTCAGTTACAAGAGACATATGCATGGATGCATCCATAACAGCATAAACATTGTAGTAATGTATGTAAAAGTACATGTGTGGCAAGGGTTAATTAGAGTTTTGTATATGTAGGACCAAGCTCACCCATTGCATGGTTAGAAACAAAATCTACTATATCAATTTCAAATGTGTTAGCATTTGCCTCCCATTTGTGTGATACTGATTTATGCTGAATGGAAACCATCACAGTTCCAAAAAAAAAGCTGACCCTTTCCTACAAATGCCATTCTTACAGAACCAGACCAACACAAATAAAATCTCTGACAACAATTAAAACATCCCCTTTCCTACCAATGCAATTCCAAAAGAACCAGAGTAACACAAAATAAATATCTGACAACAATTCCTGTGTGCACACAGACTCATGGTGTGATTCTAGGCAGAAAACGAAATTTGATTGCCAATTTGAAAGCACACTTACTACTGTTTTTTTTGCAAGTGATAAGTACTCTATCAGTCTGAAACATTTTCATTACAGTTTTCAGAAACAGAAAAGAGCACATGTCCAAACAGCTTTTTGAGACCATGAACATATGTAACCTGAGTGACTGACTACACTCCAGCAAAGGAAATGAGCCTTGGTGATGTTGAATGTATTACTGTTACTCACGGCTACCTGAAACACCACTCAGTTGTGAATACTAAGCATGATTCTACAGGATAAACAGCTGGGTGTGTGCTAAGAGTCTGCTTCTGCAGACTGTGTATTTTCAGTTACAAGAGACATATGCATGGATGCATCCATAACAGCATAAACATTCTAGTAATGTATGTAAAAGTACATGTGTGGCAACGGTTAGTTGGAGTTTTGTATATGTAGAACCAAGCTCACCCATTGCATGATTAGAAGCAAAACCTACTATATCAATTGCAAATGTGTTAGCATTTGCCTCCCATTTGTGTGATACTGATTTATGCTGAATGGAAACCATCACAGTTCCAAAAAAAAAGCTGACCCTTTCCTACAAATGCCATTGTTACAGAACCAGACCAACACAAATAAAATCTCTGACAACAATTAAAACATCCCCTTTCCTACCAATGAAATTCCAAAAGAACCAGAGTAACACGAAATAAATCTCTGACAACAATTCCTGTGTGCACACAGACTCATGGTGTGATTCTAGGCAGAAAACGAAATTTGATTGCCAATTTCAAAGCACACTTACTACTGTTTTTTTGCAAGTGATAAGTACTCTAACAGTCTGACACATTTTCATTACAGTTTTCAGAAACAGAAAAGAGCACATGTCCAAACAGCTTTTTGAGACCATGAACATGTGTAACCTGGGTGTCTGACTACACTCCAGCAAAGGAAAGAGCCTTGGTGAAGTTGAATGTATTAGCGTTACTCACTGCTACCTGAAACACCACTCAGTTGTGAATACTAAGCATGATTCTACAGGATAAACAGCTGGGTGTGTGCTAAGAGTCTGCTTCTTCAGACTGTGTATTTTCAGGTACAAGAGACATATGCATGGATGTATCCATAACAGCATAAACATTGTAGTAATGTATGTAAAAGTACATGTGTGGCAAGGATTAATTGGAGTTTTCTATATGTAGGACCAAGCTCACCCATTGCATGATTAGAAGCAAAACCTACTATATCAATTGCAAATGTGTTAGCATTTGCCTCCCATTTGTGTGATACTGATTGATACTGAATGGAAACCATCACAGTTCCAAAAAAATAGATGACCCTTTCCTACAAATGCCATTGTTACAGAACCAGACCAACACAAATAAAATCTCTGACAACAATTAAAACATCCCCTTTCCTACCAATGCAATTCCAAAAGAACCAAAGTAACACAAATAAAATCTCTGACAACAATTCCTGTGTGCACACAGACTCACGGTTTGATTCTAGGCACAAAACAGTATTCCTCAGTGATACCAGTACACCTTAACTTATGGTGAAGACATACTCCATAATATTTTACAAGTTCAAGACAATTAAATATCTCCCAAAACACAAAATGTAAAACACAACTTTAAAAGATGAATCACAATTCTATTATTTATATCAAAATTCACCACATACATCCCCTCTCAAACTCATAACTCACCTTTAAAATTAGTTAGTTGAGAAAGAAATGTGGCACTCAAACATCAGATTATCAGAGTCAGAATCTCAGAGCTGTACACCTCTCTCCTCTCACCAGAACCAGTAAATGGCAATGTTTCCCTCTCTTTTTTCACACATATACATGTTAACTTCAAATCACAGTGCTTCCCACATTTTTTCAAATAAAATCACACATTTCTATTGGTTGCAAAATTCAAATGATCCCTTCCCCCAACATGACTTCTACCTGCTAGCATAGCAACAGGTCATGGAACACTGGTGTGAGCAGAGAGGTCAGAAGTTCAGCACACAATGTTTCTAATCCAAAGAGCAAGAGTGCTTGACCTGTCAAACCTAACATTAAATCCAAATGAATCTTCTGTGGGAACACAATTTTCTGAACCAATACAAAACATGCTTCTAAAAATGTAAACATACAGCCTAGTTTTAACTGTAAAATGGTTTGAATCAGCCAATGAGTTATTTGTATTAAAAAAAAGTATGCATGCCTCCATTTTACAACTGTCTTTCATTTCATATTGCCATTCTACTGAAAGACACCTCCTGAGTGCATCCAGATCTCCTTGAAAGATGTTCACAATGTGGATTGTAGGTCACAGCTATGTCTTCTGGAGTGAAAAGTATGCAGAAAAAAGAGGTATGGTGAGAGACCTTGCTTTGCCAAATGTAGACATTAAATGGATTGGTCAGAGAGGGTTAAAGTGGCATCAATTAATGCTTTTGGTGAATTCTTTTCTACATCTCCAACAGCCTAACCTTATTATTGTGCACTGTGGTGGAAATGACCTAGGCACTTTAACTGGGGTAGGTTTGGAAATGCTTGTCAAGGACACCTTTGTGCAATTGATGTCACTTTTTCCACAAACTGCCTTTGTATATTCTAATATATGCCAAAGGCAAAAGTGGAACTGGTCCAACCAATTTTGTCCGCAGATTGACAAAGCAAGGAAGCACGTCAACAAATCTGTTTCTGCTTTCCTCAGAGACTATGGTATGGGTTCTATATACCACAACAACTTGCGTTACAACATGCAAGGCATTTATAGAGGAGATGGTGTACATTTCACTGATGAAGGCAACAGAGTCTTCCTCTTGAACTTTAGACTCTGCAGCGGTACTTACTTGTAGGTACCACAAAAAAACACTTCATAAACACAACGGCTCTTTTTAGAGCCCCCTAATATCTAAACACTTAAATGTGATTTTTAATTCTATTTTTTTAATGGTTTTTTTTCCGCCGTGCGCGTACGGAAAGCTTACCGTACGCGCACGTAGCGATTTAAAAAAAATAAATATATAAAACGTATTTTTCACACTTTTGGGTCCTTCTTGGACCCCCTGACAAATGCTAGGGGTCTGCAACTCTCTTCGTTGCCCCCTTTTCACGTTCTCCACCTTTGTTTATCAGTGTGAGACACACAAAATGGCGGCCGACACTTCCTGATTTCGACTGATTCGAATGTTTACAGTCATGTAACCACCAATCAGAATTAAGCTCGCGCACGGCAGCGTGCGCGTACGGTAAGTTTTACCGTACGCGCACGGAGCGCGCTTATAGATATATATATGCTTTTAACTGTAATTTGCTCAGGAACTACTGAACAGATTAACTCCAGACCTGCAAAAGGCACATCCCTGACCTGAGGACTACCTCTCTGCCAAATATCAAGTAATTCTGTTCAGCCGTTTGGGCTGTAGCTTGGACTAAAGGTCCTATGGAAAAATGCATGGGGAAAATGCGTTTTGGGACCCCCACTTTTTCTCAGTCCCTGCTTTACGAATCCCCCCCGAGACTTTCAGGGAAGGAGCGGAGCGGAGCGCCCCACCTATTTTGAAAATTTCGCGAGGATTCGTCAATCGGCGCCAAAGTTATTCCAAATAGAATGTTGCGGATTTCCTATGGAAACACGGTCCTAACTATAACTATCTACTGGTGACCGCCAGTAGGTAATATATATATATCTATATATATCTATACATATATATATATATATATATATATATATTCACTGAAAATACCATAGGTTTCACACACATTATAGTTACGAATTAGCATTTAAAAAACCTTGCAAATTCACTTAAAAAACCATAGGTTTCACACATGTTATAGTTAGCTGGACATTTCACTCGTAAAAAACCAATGAAATTCCCCCTTTATAGTTAGTGCTGGCAACTATAACTCATGCGACCGCAATCCTCTGCTGATGACGTCAGATATTACATCACTGTATTTAGACACTTATTTACCCATGTCTTCTTCCATTAATCTTTAGCTATACATATATTACAAAATATTTATTTTTCAAAAAGACACATATGTCATCAGTGATGTAATATCTGACGTCATCAGCAGAGGATTGCGGTCGCATGAGTTATAGTTAAAGTTTGGGGCCCTTGGGGGTCCTTCTGGGACCCCCTGACAAAGGCTAGGGGGTCAGGAACTGTCCACCCTGCCCCCTTTTTACGTTCTCCACCTTTGTATTTCACCCCCTCAGACTGCGAGAGACAAAATGGTGGCCGACACTTCCTGGTTTCGACCGATTCGAATGTTTACCGACATCTAACAACCAATCAGAATTGCGCTCGCGCACGGCAGGGTGCGCGCACAGTGCGTGCAAGCTGCGGGTGTATAGATATTGATATGGTTTTAAATGCTATTTTCTCAGGAAATACTAAACAGATTTACACCAGACCTGCAAAAGACACTTCCTTGACCTTATGGGTACCTCTCTGCCAAATTTCACGTAACTCTATTCAGCCGTTCGGTCTGTAGCTGCGACTAAAGGTCCTATGGAAAAATGCATGGGGAAAACGCGTTTTGGGACCCCCTTTTTCTCGGCCCCCGCTTGATGAATCACCCCGAGACTTTCAGGGTACGAGCGGAGCGGAGCGCCCCACCTATTTTGAAAATTTCGCGAGGATTCGTCAATCGGCGCCAAAGTTATTCCAAACAGAATTTTCAGATTTCCTATGGAAAATAGGTTGTAACTATAACTATCTACTGGCGACCGCCAGTAGATAATATATATATATATATATATATTATATATATATATATATATATATATATATATATATATATATATATATATCAAGACCAGGCTCCCTTTGCACAAAGAAGCTCGAGCACACACGGGTCACCAAGAAAGAATGCTCCTTTATTTTGGCACACGGCATGACGCGTTTCGTCATGAAACTGACTTCCTCAGATGCCGCCAAACTAGTCAGTACTTTCCAAGCCCACATTTAAAGCACCATGCCCCGCTGCGATTGGTTGGGACATGATGACAGGCTAGCGAGGGGAGTGTCCCGAACTCGGAACTCCGAGTCCGTGTGGAGCAGAGGCATCGGCGTCAGTGCTTCCCCAGTGGGCGGTCTCTGCTCCTTCTCCACGTTTTGCCTGGATCTCTTTGCGGGTGGCGAACAGCTCCCCGGGACCCTCACCCCACCGCTTGCACCCCACTTCTGGCTCAGGGATCCCGCCTCAGTAAGTGGATTCCCCTTGTAAAATAACAGTGCTGGTTTGCGGGATACAGTGGTGGTTCGGCGTTTCCAAAAAGTTTTTAGATTTCCAAAGTTTGCCACTAATACGCCGAACAGCTTCTGGGGTGGGCGCTCAATGGTGCTCGTGGCTGCACCAAAATACCAAGACCAGGCTCCCTTTGCACAAAGAAGCTCGAGCACACACGGGTCACCAAGAAAGAATGCTCCTTTATTTTGGCACACGGCATGACGCGTTTCGTCATGAAACTGACTTCCTCAGATGCCGCCAAACTAGGAAGTACTTTCCAAGCCCACATTTAAAGCACCATGCCCCGCTGCGATTGGTTGGGACATGATGACAGGCTAGCGAGGGGAGTGTCCCGAACTCGGAACTCCGAGTCCGTGTGGAGCAGAGGCATCGGCGTCAGTGCTTCCCCAGTGGGCGGTCTCTGCTCCTTCTCCACGTTTTGCCTGGATCTCTTTGCGGGTGGCGAACAGCTCCCCGGGACCCTCACCCCACCGCTTGCACCCCACTTCTGGCTCAGGGATCCCGCCTCAGTAAGTGGATTCCCCTTGTAAAATAACAGTGCTGGTTTGCGGGATACAGTGGTGGTTCGGCGTTTCCAAAAAGTTTTTAGATTTCCAAAGTTTGCCACTAATACGCCGAACAGCTTCTGGGGTGGGCGCTCAATGGTGCTCGTGGCTGCACCAAAATACCAAGACCAGGCTCCCTTTGCACAAAGAAGCTCGAGCACACACGGGTCACCAAGAAAGAATGCTCCTTTATTTTGGCACACGGCATGACGCGTTTCGTCATGAAACTGACTTCCTCAGATGCCGCCAAACTAGTCAGTACTTTCCAAGCCCACATTTAAAGCACCATGCCCCGCTGCGATTGGTTGGGACATGATGACAGGCTAGCGAGGGGAGTGTCCCGAAATATATATATATATATATATATATATATATATATAAATAGTTATAGTTAGGACCGTGTTTCCATAGGAAATCCGCAACATTCTATTTGGAATAACTTTGGCGCCGATTGACGAATCCTCCCGAAATTTTCAAAATAGGTGGGGCGCTCTGCTCTGCTCGTACCCTGAAAGTCTCGGGGGGATTCGTCAAGCGGGGGCTGAGAAAAAAGGGGGGGTCCCAAAACGCATTTTTCCCATGCAATTTTCCATAGGGACATTTAGTCCAAGGTACAGCCCAAACGGCTGAACAGAATTACTTTAAATTTGGCAAAGAGGTAGTCCTCAGGTCAGGGATGTGCCTTTTGCATATCTGGAGTCAATCTGTTCAGTAGTTCCTGAGAAAATCAAAAGTAAAATCATATACATATCTGGGCGGAGCCCAACCACACATCTCATCGTGAGATCTGATTGGCTGTCAGCACTTCATCCAAGAAGTGTTGGCAGCCATCTTGGGACCAATATACATGATAGCACCTCATTAAAAAGCCTTGCAGTTAATAGAAGGTTTTAAGACTTTAGCTACATTATAAATCATTTGTTGATGGTACCATACTCATTTTAGGAATTGTGGTGTGTTCTAAGGTGATTTTACCATGTGAAAAAGCCTTCTGCTGTGATATCATGAATCATGTTTGAGAGAAAACTATTTTATCATGCTTTTCCCACAGAGGTTTGGAAGGTGATCTATAAGCTAAACTGAGAGCATATTTTCTGTAAATTCACATTATCTTTCTCAGTCATGGGAGAATGAAGTCTGACAGTCTCAGTAAAACATGTACATCCAACAAGGGCAGAGACTGTCAGTTGATTCCTTTGTGTTCTACTGCAGCTTCCCAGAGTGTTCTAAAGAACAACTAGAGTGCTAACAGTCCTACTTATCACAAAAGTATGGCACACCTGAAGCCATCTTGCTTGGAATAAAGTGGTAACTCTTAAAACATTTAATTTAAAAAGGAACAAAATGAGGGGGTTCATTTTGCCATAGAAAGTATGATTAGTGCTGCAGAAAGAAAAATTAGGGCATATTTTGAGTGACTTCTCAAATCCTCTTCTATTTCATTAAAAAATTCTGACATGCAGACTGAAACATGCACTTTCAATACCAGCAGCAGACTTCCCTGGTGAGCAGTAGCTTTACTACAGTGATCTAATAAGCAACTAGAGTGCTAACATTCTGAATTTATGGCAAATGTGTGACCCATCTGAATGCCTTCTTGATGGAATCAAAGTAAAAAACTGAAAGTTTTTCCTACTGAGGAGACTGTAGTAAATGAGGAAATTAGGAAACATCATAACAAATAAGTCTCCCAAAATGGCCACCAGAGGCAAAAGAGCCCAAATGTAGCACAAATATCACCCAGATGTAGCCCAAGTATAGCCCAATGACAGAATGTCCCAGAGTGTTCTAACAAACAACTAGAGCGCTAACAGTCTTACTTATGACAAAAGTATGGCACACCTGAAGCCATCTTGATTGGAATAAAGTGGTAACACTTAAAACATTTAATTTACAAAGGAACAAACTGAGGGGGTCATTTTGCCATTGCAATTATGATTAGTGCTGCAGAAAGAAAATTAGGGCACATTTTGACTTCTCAAATCCTCTTCTATTTCATAAAAATATTCTGACATGCAGACTGAAACATGCACTTTGAATACCAGCAGCAGACTTCCCTGGTGAGCAGTAGCTTAACTACAGTGATCTAATGAGCAACTAGAGTGCTAACATTCAGAATTTATGGCAAATGTGTGACACATCTGAATGCCTTCTTGATGGAACCAAACTAAAAAACTGAAAGTATTTCCTACTGAGGAGACTGCAGTAAATGAGGAAATTTGTAAACTTCATAACAAATAAATCTCCCAAGATGGCCACCAGAGACAAAAGAGCCCAAATGTAGCCCAAATATCACCCAGATGTAGCCCAAGTATAGCCCAATGATAGAATGTCCCAGAGTGTTCTAACGAACAACTAGAGCGCTAACAATCTTACTTATGACAAAAGTATGGCACACCTGAAGCCATCTTGATTGGAATAAAGTGGTAACACTTAAAACATTTAATTTACAAAGGAACAAACTGAGGGGGTCATTTTGCCGTAGCAATTATGATTAGTGCTGCAGAAAGAAAATTAGGGCACATTTTGACTTCTCAAATCCTCTTCTATTTCATAAAAATATTCTGACATGCAGACTGAAACATGCACTTTTAATACCAGCAGCAGACTTCCGTGGTGGGCAGTAGCTTTACTACAGTGATCTAATGAGCAACTGGAGTGCTAACATTCAGAATTTATGGCAAATGTGTGACATATCTGAATACCTTCTTGATGGAATCAAAGTAAAAAACTGAAAGCATTTCCTACTGAGGAGACTGCAGTAAATGAGGAAATTAGGAAACTTCATAACAAATACATCTCCCAAGATGGCCACCAGAGACAAAAGAGCCCAAATGCAGCACAGATATCACCCAGATGTAGCCCACATGTAGCTTAATGACAGAAGTGTGCAAAACACTTATTTTTTGTGTATTTGCAGTTTTATATAGTGCAGACTTGTCAGGTATTGGAGTGCTTTACATGAGCATTGGTTACATCACACAAGATCAAATTAATTTTGTTTGTAGACGTGGGGAGATTAAGTGATTTGACCAGAATCACAGAATGTTGAGCTGAAGCAGAAACTTCAACCTGGGGGGCGCTAGGTGGCGCGCGCACGGGATGGCCGCACCGATGTGAGGCTCCCATGGCCCGATGACTTTATCTTTCCATGATCCTGCTCGGCTACGGTTGCGGCTGTAACAGACTGGCTTCCCAGGTGTGGGAAACTTAGATGCAGACTCGCTGGCGATTTGGGGCGATTTGCGCCGAGGACTGAGCCGCTGGACCGAAGCGAAGTGGACCCGAGGAGCTGTGGGGAAGTGCCCTGGAGCCTGCTGGCGGCTGGTGGCGTTGCCTGAGACCGCGGCTGCCCATGCGGCGGTAGGCCGCGAGGAGGAGGTCCGGAGAGTGTGCGTGCCGGCAGAGAAGACCCGCGATTGCAGAGGTGGTGAGCGGCGCGACCTTGCGTCCTGCTGGTGGCTCTGAGCTGGGGCTCTGGCCGAGGTCCCATTAGAAATTGGTAGAGGAGTGAGCGGGACAGCGGAGGTGCCGTAACGGGGCCGGGAGGAGGTGGCGGCGACATACGGGAGAGCAGAGAGTGCGAGGGACGGAGCGAGGCCTCCCCCCCTCTCCCTGGCCGCGGACCTTAGCTTGGTGCTGGAGAGGCGGCGGGACCCTGCGGCGGTACGGAGCTGAGAGCTGCACTGAGCGCCAGAACTGATCGTGCCTGGCAGGTTGGAGCTGGCACCCGGCTGGGACAGTCTGCAGCACCCGGTGAGTCGGGAGTGCTGTGGGGGACGGGGGCACAGCCGGAGCTGCGGAGGTGAAACACACTGGCGGTGATCACGGAATGACTCTGCCTATTGCTGGCCATATCCTTCGCGGCCGGGATATTGACGCTGGTGGCTGTCGCTATTAGCGGGCGGAGGCTGCCGTGAGGTGGAGGTGGGGCGGCGCAGGAGTGCCCACGCGATCTGGGGCCTTAAGGAGAGGAGCAGAAGTGGCGCATTCACTGCGAAGGTGTGCTGAAGCGGCATATCCCGGGGCATAGCGCACTGTGGTGTGGCTGGGATCGGTGGCGGCGGTACGTGACTGGCATTGGAGAGTTTCCGCTGCGACAAGGAGCGACTGCTGGTAGGAGGGTGACAGCACCGCCTCGTGTAAGGACAGACAGGGATTGCTGGCCCCCCGGACTGGTAACACGCCACTGCGACAGAATGGGCAAGACGGATACAAGGCAGCCGAAAATGCAGTTCGAACCGGTGAGGTGCGGTGCCCAGGCCCCGCCGGCGGGTTCGGAGCGTGAAGGTCGCACTGGGACCCAGGGTGATGTGGCGGCACCGGAGACTGACGTCCAACGCATACTACAGGAGATGCGGCAGGGCTTTGCCACGGTGATGGAGAAGGTGGACAGTATGTCTACGAGAATGGACGCAATCGTTCATAAACTCGAGGGACATGAGAAGAGGCTCGTGGAGGCGGAACGACGCATTTCGGAGGCGGAGGATGCGACCTCCGGCCACGCCACGCGGCTAGCCCGGATGGATAACCTGCTGAGGGTCATTTCTGCGAAGAATGAGGACCTGGAAGCGCGCAGTTGGCGCAATAACATACGCGTTTTGGGAATACCGGAATCCACCAATGTGGGGAAGATGGAGGACTACATAGAAAAGTTGCTGCTGTCCTCTGTTGGCAGGGACGCATTCTCCAGCCAGTTTATAGTGGAGCATGCCCACAGGGCTCTGGGCCCGCGGCCGCCGCCGGGGAGCAATCCTCGCCCGATCATCGTGCGACTGTTGAATTACAGGGACCTGGATGTGGCATTGCGCGCTGCCAGGGGGAAGCAAACCCTGACGTACGATGGAAACAACTTCTCCATTTATCCTGACTTCACGCCTATGGTCCAAGAGGAAAGACGTAAATTTCTGGAGGTCAAAGCGAAATTGCGAAAGGCGCAGATTGACTATGCATTGCTATATCCAGCGCGCCTCAGAGTGACATACCAGGGGAAGCAGCATTTTTTCACCACACCAAATCAAGTGGAAGACTTTATCAAGCAGCAGAAAAGAGCAAATCGGAATGGCAGGAGTGGGTCTGCGGCACGACGGCTGGAATCGGAAGGAGAGACGGAGGACTCCATGGGGGCTGCTGCAGGTGGCACCCGAGAGGACGTGCACGAGACTTGAGGAGACCGCTTTTGTTTCTCCTTTATTCATACTTTTCCCCTCTTTCTCTTTTTCTTATTTTAATGGGAGGTGACAGGAGGCGAGTCTGGCTTGGTGTTATTGCTGCCAGCTGCGCTAGTCGAGCGACTGATTTTGCACACTGGGCTCCCTCTAGCCCCTGAGGCCTGAATGTCTCCCCAGGGGGGGCCATCGATTGGTATTCGGGGGCGGGAGATGAATGCGCGGCTACCTAGTTGAAGCCCCCAGCTGTGCGTCCACATTGGACGGTGTTATTTATACAGTTGACATGTTGGGGCTGGGGAGGGCGGGGGGGAACACATAGCTGGCAAGTTGGGGCTGCTTCAGTGGGTGGGGGTGGGACTTACGGGGGACACTCCTGGCCACAGCATGCCTGCCTCCTGGGGGCGTGATAACGGAACTGGGCTAGGGAGATGCTGGGGTAAGTTAAAAGTTGTGCATCTTGGATTGATTAGCGACTTCTTTACAGTGGGGGACGGCTGGATACACTATAATGCTGATATGATGTTTGGAGGCATGTCTGATGGCTGGGAGTATGGCTAATGGGGACACTGGCAGTCTGAACGTCATTACGTGGAATGTTCGGGGACTGGGGGACGCAAGGAAGAAGCGGCAACTGCTTGCTTATTTAGACAGGCATCACATACACATTTTCCTGTTGCAGGAGACACACTTCACTCCCCAAAACGCTGGCGGATTTGCGCGCAAATGGGCAGAACATAGAGTTTTTTTGTCCTACTCTTCCTATGCTCGTGGGACGGCTATTCTTATAAAAAAGCAGGTGCCTTTTCACCTAGCGGGGTCGATTACAGATACGCAGGGCAGATATTGTATAATGTGGGGGCGGCTGGGCACAGCCTCGATTACATTGGCCTGTTGTTACGGTCCTAATGTGGATGATCCAGTGCTTTTTAATACACTATGGGCCAAGATCTTTGAACTGGGTTCCCAACATGTTATATGGGGTGGGGACTTTAACGTCACATATAACCCAGGGCGTGATAGATCACACCCAGCCCCGCATCATTACACTAAAGCAGCTAGAGTCATTGGGGACACAATAGATGCGTATCACTTACTTGACGCTTGGAGGCATATACATCCCACCTTGCGAGAGGGCACGCATTACACAGGGCACGCTGCTTCATGGGCGAGACTAGATTATTGGTTAGTGTCCAGGGGGTTGGGACCCGCGATCACCCACATGCAGCATATGGCCAGAACATACTCCGATCATGCCCCGGTCCGGCTAACACTGTCATCGACGGACCTTAGCGTGCCGCGGGGGGGCTGGAGATTACAACCCACCATGCTTTTAGAGGAGGTTTTCCGAGAGGAACTGCTGGAGGAGGTGCATGGATTCTTCGCTCGCAATAAGGGCTCAGTGGACAGCGTTGAGATCATATGGGAGGCATTTAAGGTAACAATGAGAGGGTTCTGTATGTCCAAGGGGTTCGGAGTACTGAAGACTCTAAATGGCACATTCAATACACTGGAAAGGGACTTGAAACAGATGGAGGGAGAGATGGCTCAGACCCCGTCTGCGGCGGTCCAGGCTCGCTTCAGGGACACGCTCTCGGAATACATGACAGCGGCGGAGCGGGAAACACGATTTAAGGGGAAATATTGAAGAGCCCGTTGCTATGGTGAGGGCGAGAGACCGGGGAGAGTGCTGGCAGCCTCGGTACGGAAGCCTCGGTTTTCAAACTACGTCCTGGAGACTGAGGATCTGGAGGGGGAGGTGTACCGGGACACAGCTAATATTCTCAATGCTTTTACGAGACATTATGGACGGCTGTATACCACCACCAGAACGGATGAGCTTGATCTGGAGGGGTTTCTGGGGGATGTAGCGTTGGGGTGTGAAGGACTGGGTTATTCTAAGACCCAGCGGTGCCAGGGAACAACACCTGAAACCTTCGTGGGTTACCTGTTCTGGCGTACAAAACACAGAGACACGGGACACTTCCAGCGACGTCAGAGATCAGCGTTTATTTACTGCAGGGATACAGAGGTCACAAGAAGTACACAACGTGTAGGTTCTCGGAGACTGCTTCGATTTGCAAAAGTGGATCGCTCCTTTTATACACGTTTTTGCCCTTGCACAGTATGGCGAACAAAGGTTACAACTCAGTTCCCACAATAAACTTCAACAGAGTCGTGTTCATGTTTCAGGAGGCCGGAACATAATTACAACAGCATTGCCGGTTCCCAACTGTAAAAACATATCTTTTCTGCAATAAAACACATTCCATCCTGACCGTAAACACATTAGGAAAAGGGACGAAAACAGATGCAAAGAAAGGACAAGGATGCACAACAGATTACGAAAGAGTGTTGGGAGTAATAAAGGAAACTTGATAACGGGATCAAAGACCTCGTGTCCAATGTATGCATGACTGAAACAATAGACCGGCACGGCAAGATGAGCCTCGAGCGGGGCCATCTGCCTTCGCCGTGTCATTTCCCTCATCGTAAAAAGTCACCCTCAAAGAAACACGTGTCCCTCGTGTAAGCTTGGGAATCCCAGGGTCACGAAGCGGACAAAGTCCGTTCGCTGGCTACTTGAGGGCAAGAAACAAAATGGATGCTGTATCTAAAATGGAACCCGAGGGTTTGGATGAACAAACCCAAAAATAAGACGAACCATACGTGGTTGCATAGCGAAACTGAGTACACCCACTATACTCGTCATTTGCTGTTCGTAGACACCAAACTCATCCATATTCGTCACCACTCAAAAGTGTCATTCCGTCCCACACGGAACCTCAGACGCTCCTTTTGCCCTCATGTAGGCAAGCACTAGTCAAGATCGGAATCTATTTCAATATTCATCAGATCGTTCAGCTGCTGCTGAAACATCATTCTATTCATCAACGTCTCCTTGGTAACAGATGGCCGTCTTATACACGTTGTAGCACAGAGGCCACATAAGGCAGGACCACACTGTACACAAAGACAACACGTGAACAGAAACGTTACAACAACCCCTACGATCATCAGAATCTTCCAACCCCAAGTTGACCTCAGGCCCCAAAACCATCCTAGAAGCGTCCAATTACCTTCGTCCACGTGTATGGACTCGGAAATCTTGTGCAACTTCGAGATGGCTTGGTAGACAGTTGGAGCATTGTCAGGAATAAAAATGCAACAACTCGAATGGATAACTTTACACACACCACCTCTATCTGCAAGAACAACATCTAGAACCATACGGTTCTGCAACGTCATGAGTCTATCCGCCTGAAGTTCAGCTGTTAAATTACCAAGGGCACTTGCAGTAATATTAGCAGTCGACTCAACTACACGGGTCAACTGTCTTAGGTTCCTACTATTAACCATAGGCCCCCAAAACGGCAAGAAACCCTTAAAGAAGTCTCCTGCTTCTTGACCGGCAGTATCCTCTTTGCTAATAACGCCTCTCACAACTCTAGTTTTGTGATAGTCTGAGGCAACTGTGAAAGTCGGTGGTAAAAGATTCGCAATATAACAGGTACCCTAAAAATCACGGGGTAACCATGTATATGCGCGTTCATAACATACAAAATAAGTTCCCCTAGCGGTCAGAAAAACAGGGGAAGAGAGCATCGGTAGGACATACGTGTCAGTGCAAGCACTGTTCCCAAGTTGTGCTCTCGGATTTCGACCCAAACCTTTCAAGCAGAAATTACCGAGGTGTGGTACAATCCATATTGGGGACGAGCTCTTAAGCTGTCTATCACCCACTGACGTACTATACTCAGCCTCGCTCAGATCCTTATAGGCCTGCACTTCTTCATCTGGGATAAGCGATACATCAAAAACATCTCTATCTGAATCCGCTATCGCTATCGCCAAAGGCTTGTGATACGGCCCAGGACCAAAATTGACAGAACGTGGCTCTCGACTGGGGTAGGAATCTAGTGCACTACGGAACATAGTTTGGAATGCTCGAGCTGAGCCCTGGGAGCTGTAAGGAAGGACCAAATACGGAATACCCCTATCCATGGTATGTGGCATTAACCCACACACCCAACAATTGGTAGTATTCATCACCAACTGATGCTGATGTAGAAGTTGAACGAAGGAGTTATTCATAAATTCCGAATCTAACCTGTTCATGTAGAGGCAAAGGATGAAAAGAATGTGGGGAAACAGTGGTGAGGGAGCTTAGTTTGGGAGAAAGAGTAGGTGGAACAGAAGGTAATAACAACGGTACTCCAAAATACACTCCACCCACCAATAGCATAGATACGGTCAGAAACAGTAGGAACACCTGAAATAGAAACCATTTTGTTCGTACGACCCTCCGTAACTCTAATCTCTGCGCCGACATCCTTTCTACTTCCAACAGCTTAGAGAATGCCATCCTCTACAAACCGTCCGTGACGTACTTGACGCACTTCGTTCTGAGTAGCGATTATCAATCCCCAGGAGTTCCCAGGAATCAACAAAAGTAACCGACCTAGCGTCAGAAACCTGCTAAACAGAAAGGAGTACCCGCACGGCCCTACGGTAACCCGGATGGTAGGGTTTCCTCAAAACATTCAGTTTTATTACAAATCTCTTAGCAGTGAAAAGCACATAAGAACTCAAAAAGAAAGGATATAATTGTTCATAATACTCATAGCATCAAAAAGCAAATATACAACTAATTTTCATTAGTCCTTGAACGAAGCAAGTATCGACTTCTTCCAGGTCGAGTTTGCTCTACAAACAATTGTTCAGCTGGCGCAACAGTGTTCGATGAAGTGAACGACGAGTCAGACCTTGGGTTCTCTGCTACCGATGACTCCACATATGGGTTTGGCAGTGACAAATCATCCCCTAGAGGTTGAGCGTCACTAAACGGCACAAAGTGTAAAGGAGTCTCAGTTTCCGTTGCCGAAATCCCAGTTCTCACCCAACCGTCTGTTGGTAAGGGGATCGGTACCTTTTTCGTATGGCTAGCGTGGACCCAGTTTTTCCGGCCCTCCAGTCAAACCGCAGTCCTCGTTGTCAACAAGACTTGAAAGGGTCCTACGAATCTCGGCTCCAAGTTACGTTTCCGACCAAAATTTCGGGTAACGACCCAGTCGCCTGGCCGGAGCTGATGTCCAGGACCCTCTGTCTGCGCCGGTAGAGCTTCAAAGACCTGTTGATGGATTAACCGTAGTTTAGTGGTCAAATCATGAAGGTAATCAATTAGCATTGGATACTCAAGACTATCAAAAGCCTTAGGTCTCGGGACTCCCCAAATGTTCGCAGGGCGGCCGAACACAATCTCATATGGGCTAAGCCCTACTCGAGAGTGTACAGTCGCTCTGGTTGATAGGAGAGCCAGAGGCAAGGCATCTGGCCATGATAGACCAGTCGTAGCTTGTATCTTTGCGAGTTTGAGTTTCAGGGTACCATTGTACCCTTCAACCAAACCCGCTGCCTGAGGATGATTAGCGCTATGGAATTTTTGACGAATTCCAAGGCCCTTACACACACTCTGCATTACACTTCCCACAAACTCGCTTCCATTATCCGACCACACGATCCGTGGCATTCCATACCGAGGAAAGTATTCCTTCAGCAGGATTTTCGCTGTGGACAGGGCAGTATTATCCTTAAGAGGATAGGCCTCAATCCATCTGGAGAACGCACAAACCACAACCAAAACATACTTCAAGTTATTGCATCTCTCCATATGGATAAAGTCCAGTTGGATAACCTCAAAGGGACAGACAGGAGGAGCAAAATGACCAGGTGGAGTGGGGGTGCCCTTGCCAGGAACTGGACAATTAAACTTCAAATGGCCCTCCCCTCGACAATACGCACACTGATTATATCCCAACACAAAACAAGGTGCGGGAGAGTCATTTCGCGTCTGCGACCTGGAAAACTGTGATTGTGATCGATTTGGCTGTTGCGAGTCACTGAAATTTGAGCGCGGAGGATACGCTTGCTGCAATAAGACCTTAGTTTTAAGATCCTTCGTTTTCTTATCTGCACGTTCACTTTCTTCCTTTTCTCTATTTTCGTAATATTGGGCCGTAGCCAATATTTGAGCAGTGGTAGAAACAGCCCACGAACTCTCAGAATTTTTCAACTTGTTGCTAAGTTCGGGCAACAAGTTCGATACAAACTTATCAACGAACAACCGCTGACCACCCTCCGAACTCATGTCCTGACCACTATGATCAACAAATGCTTCCTCGAATCTCGTAAAGAAATCGGAGACGCTTTCATCCCTCTTTTGCTTGCACGTGGACAACTTGTCCCAATTGACGCGCATCGCTGGCATAAGCGTTTTCATAAGGGTAATTATCCTCTGGGGCAGCTCCACAATAAGCTGTTCAGGTTTAGCCCCACCAACTTGCTGAGCGTCTGCCGCCGTAAGGGCAGCCCAGTCACCGCCTAACTCGGCCGCGTGATTCTCGTGACGAATTTTCGCCCAAATCGGCTGAGGCACTACATTGCCAAACAACATGTCAATATCAGCAAGGTTCATAACAGTAGCATCCACTAATTGGGACAGCTCCTTATAATAACCTGCAGGATTTTTACGAGGATCAGGCAAAGTTTGCTTCACCTGTAAAACTTCCGATCGTTTCCAAGGGAGGTGTATCCACACTCTCTGAAAACGGCCTGGGACAGCAGGGTTAGCATTAGGATCACCTGGCATCCACACTGGAGGAACTTCCCGCATAGGATATTGACCAGGTTTCGCCATCCACTCTGCGGTCTCTTCTTTAAACAATGCTCGAGGTTGCACTGTACACCGAAAGGATAACAGGCGTTCTAGAGCATCTCGAACCTTATCCCCTACAATCACGCCAGTCGTGAATTGATGCTGGAGCTCAGAAACCTCAGACGGTACATTATCGACCACATCATGATCCCACTCCTCCCTCAACGATTTACACATTTCCTCAAACACGAGTCGTTGCGTGGGCGCATTAAACTGAGAAAATGTTTCAAACACTACACGCGAAGTGTATTTAACAGGATTACGAATCCATTTACGTGCCATTTTTACCAACGATTCACGTTCCCTACCATCAGGAAGCTGGCTGCGCCTCTGGGCAACATCTGAAAGAGTCGAGCCGAGTATTGTCCCAAAAAGTGGAGAATAAAGAGTAGCAACAGCAGTCAGGAGATGCCTACGAACAGAAGGAGAAGAGGAAGAAGGTGCAGGCGCAGCGACAGTAGGAGTGGAGGCAGTAGAAGTAGACGCGGCACCAGGAGTAGCGGGAACGGCAGACTGAGGAGGGACTTGGAGAGGCGCAGTAGGAAGAAAAGCCGGTAAAGGAGGATGAACGATCTGCGGTACAAGAGGATTCGGGAGAGCGGGAGGAACGGCGGGCTGACCAGCAGCCGCCAAAACAGCAGGTTGAGGAAGAGGTAGAATCACAGGACCCACAGTATCGGGAGCATAGGGAGGTGGCGATTTCAACAAATAAGATAGTAGCGAATCCTCTATCGCTTCTTCTCCCGTCTTATCAGCATTAGACGGTAACACCGGATAACATTTATCCACCGCCATATGATGAAGTCGAGCACTAATTTCTTGCTCTTTCTCATCTTTGTCTCGCTGATACTGTTCTGCATTTCGCATCACCGTAATGACACCTTCTTTTTTATTTTTCTTACTCTGTTTGATTTCTTTCTGCTTAGCCTCTTTCCGCCATAACCGGAAGGAATCAAACATGGCCGGCCTAGCCTTCTTTTTAAACAGTTTAGCTTCCAAATTATCTAAGACGGCAGTTTCGAAACTACCATGTGATGGCCAACTAAGAACGCCATCATTTTTAGTGTAGCGGACCCAATATTCATTATATACGATAGGACCCACGCCATGGCGACTATAGAGCTCGTAAATTGGAGTTCCAACCGGAGGTATCGGACACGAATCCTCCAGCCGGGAATCCATTCTGCAACATTTGAAAAACCCAAACAAAGTACTACGGCCAGGCATCGTGCACACTAACCGAGTATACAAACTTCAAGGGCTATCGAATTATGATGTCCTCGCACAAAAAATGCAAGACCCTCGGTTTTTGGCAATTGCAATCGTCAAATAAAATCCAACAACTAAGAACCACAAATGCTATGGAACCATGCAAACAACAAAGGAACACTGGGAGCGACCCACAAATACTTAACTGAGAGAACAATGGCGTCACCAGGAAGGCCCGTCTATCGTCTCGCCGTACAAAGGACTACGCCAGGCGCCAAAACAGGTCGACAGTCAGGGCATCAGTCCGTCGCAGCCGTCAGGAGGCGGGGATCTTCGCGGGAAAAGTCTTCGGGCCACTTATTTCGACAACTGGATCGATGAAGCGGGGTGCACCTTCCCTCGGAGATTTCACACGAAGTTCCTCACGATCGTCGGGCTTTGGACCGGTACCGTTGATGTCGCCCAACGTTGGGCGCCAACTGAAGGACTGGGTTATTCTAAGACCCAGCGGTGCCAGGGAACAACACCTGAAACCTTCGTGGGTTACCTGTTCTGGCGTACAAAACACAGAGACACGGGACACTTCCAGCGACGTCAGAGATCAGCGTTTATTTACTGCAGGGATACAGAGGTCACAAGAAGTACACAACGTGTAGGTTCTCGGAGACTGCTTCGATTTGCAAAAGTGGATCGCTCCTTTTATACACGTTTTTGCCCTTGCACAGTATGGCGAACAAAGGTTACAACTCAGTTCCCACAATAAACTTCAACAGAGTCGTGTTCATGTTTCAGGAGGCCGGAACATAATTACAACAGCATTGCCGGTTCCCAACTGTAAAAACATATCTTTTCTGCAATAAAACACATTCCATCCTGACCGTAAACACATTAGGAAAAGGGACGAAAACAGATGCAAAGAAAGGACAAGGATGCACAACAGATTAGGAAAGAGTGTTGGGAGTAATAAAGGAAACTTGATAACGGGATCAAAGACCTCGTGTCCAATGTATGCATGACTGAAACAATAGACCGGCACGGCAAGATGAGCCTCGAGCGGGGCCATCTGCCTTCGCTGTGTCATTTCCCTCATCGTAAAAAGTCACCCTCAAAGAAACACGTGTCCCTCGTGTAAGCTTGGGAATCCCAGGGTCACGAAGCGGACAAAGTCCGTTCGCTGGCTACTTGAGGGCAAGAAACAAAATGGATGCTGTATCTAAAATGGAACCCGAGGGTTCGGATGAACAAACCCAAAAATAAGACGAACCATACGTGGTTGCATAGCGAAACTGAGTACACCCACTATACTCGTCATTTGCGGTTCGTAGACACCAAACTCATCCATATTCGTCACCACTCAAAAGTGTCGTTCCATCCCACACGGAACCTCAGGTGGCTTAGTGACCGGCAGAGGGAATTTCTATGTGCTCCGTTTGAGCTGGATGAGGTTAGGGAGGCTATTATGAGCATGCAATCTGGGAAGGCCACTGGAACGGATGGTATCCCGATAGAATTTTATAAGACCTATATAGATATTATGGCCCCCGTCCTGCGAGAAGTGTACGAGGAATCGCTGGAGGTGGGCTGTCTCCCTGCGTCCATGAGGGAGGCACTAATACTTTCGCTGCTGAAGCCGGGTAAGTCGCCTCGACAGTGTGACTCCTATAGGCCTCTATCCCTTCTAAATTGTGATGCCAAGATACTAGCCAAGTTAATCGCCACGCGCCTGAATTTGTTACTTGAAAACTTGATACTCCCTGACCAGTCAGGCTTTGTACCGGGAAGGGCTCCGTCCCACAACTTGCGGACACTGTTTGCGATTCTTAATAATGTGTCGCCTGATCTGCCGCTTGCAGCTGTTTTTTTGGATGCCACTAAGGCGTTCGATTCCGTAGAATGGGATTATATTTTTGGAGTGATGCTGCGTATGGGCTTTCCACCACTTTTTTTATCGTGGATCAGACTCCTGTACAATGTACCGGTGGCCAAGGTTCTCATCAATGGGCACACGTCTTCGTCGCTGTTCATCACGAGGGGTACCCGGCAGGGATGCCCGCTCTCTCCGCTGCTTTTTGCCATTGCGGTCGAGCCCTTGGCAGCGAAACTGCGACAGCATCATAATGACAAGGCATTGTGTTGTAATCTGAGACAGATCCTTATTTCTCTATATGCGGATGATATTACGTGGTAAACTACCTTTACAACGCAACTTTTACAACGCAATGCTATTACAACGCATTTTTTACAACTCAAAAGCTTTTACAACGCATGCATTTACAACGCATGCTTTTATATGGTAAGTACTTTTACAACGCATAGACCTTTACAACGCAAGCTTATTAATTAAAATAAAAAAATTACAGAATTTTTTATAAAAATAATGATTAATATTTGAGTATTTAGTAAAAATATTAATAATTTAAAAATATGTTTGAGTAATTTTTGTTTTTTAAAAAAAAATAATAAAGAAAATGAAAAATACATGAGTATTATAAATAATGATTAATACTTGAGTATTTATAGATTTTTAATTTAAAATGTAAGTAATAATATTAATAATTTAAAAATATGATTGAGTAATTTTTGAGTATTAAAAAGTAAATAATAAAGATATTGTAAAATACTTGAGTATTATAAAAAAAAGATGAATACTTGAGTATTTATAGATTTTTAAATTAAAAACAAAGTAATAAAATTAATAATTTAAAAATATGATTGCGTAATTTTTGAGTATTAATAAATAAATAATAAAGATATTGTAAAATACTTGAGTTTAAAAAAAATGATTAATATTTGAGTATTTTTAGAGTATTTAATTAAAATGTAAATAATAATATTAATAATGTAAACAATTTGAAAGAGTATTTTTTGATTACTAAAAAATAGAATATAAAGATAATGTAAAATACTTGAGTATTAGCTTAAAAGAAAAATGTAAATAAATGTATTAAAAAAAACATTTTTATTAAATACATATTTATTATATGTATTATTTTTAAATATTACTGTACTAAAAATAAATATAATTATAATATATATATGTAGGATAAATAAATAAATAAAAAAAAAAAAAAAGTTGTATTGATACAATATAATAATATTTTAAAAATTATGTTAAAAAATAAATATATTTAAATAATAATAAAAAAAAAAGATTTTAAAAAAATGATTAAAAATAAGAAATAATTTTATATTATTATTTGAGTTTTTTAAAAATAATATTACTTTTAATATTAAAAAAATAATAAAGATCAAGGAAATTAGAACAAACTTTGAAAAAATTCCCACGCTTTTGTATTGAAGTCTATGAGAAAATTTGTCCTTCATTTATTCTGGCAGCTTAAGAAGATACAATCCGCGGAACAAGAAAGGAAGGAGTGAAAAAAGACGACAACTAAAGTTTGAAAGAAAAAAGAAAGTAGAGTCGAGGTAAGGAACAAATTTAGTAAATTTAGAAATTATAATATATATTTAACATGTTAAAAAACCAATTAATAATAAATAACCGTAAACAAATAAGGTGTAAAAAATAAATCTTTAATGAAAAAAGCATAGGATAAACATTTTGGTTTTATTTTTTTTTATAACATAATGTACATATTTTTTCAAAATTATACATTATTTATTAATAATTTAAAACATATATTTAATGAAACAATAAATAAAATAGTCCTTTTTTAACATTGCTGCACGCGATGACGTCATGACGTGAACGTAAACGTAAGGCGCCATTTTGGAGAGCATCGGAGGAGGAAGCAGCAGGAAGCTGATCTGCGTCCAGGTAGGAACATTTTTAACATTTATTTATAGATATAAAGTTAAAAATGGATACATATATAGTAAAAAAAGAATAAGGAGAGGTTGCGGAATAACTAATTGATGTTTTAAATGTAAAAAAGCATGTCCACGTTCATGTCATTAGTGTATGCCTATGTCGGGTCGAGGAAAGTTAATTGTAACAAAAAAAAATCTTGTTTTAGTGTAACATTAATTAAAGTTTGTAAAAAAATGTTGATTAAATCACTTCGGTTGAAATTTAAATAATTTAAAACTTTGTTTAGAAAAAAAAAACGTTTTGCCTTTTTGGAATTTGTGAAAAAATGATTGTATTTTTACTGTTGTTTATGCAGCAATGTGCATTTCGTTTCATGGATTGACATAGCGATATTTAAAGAGGTAGAGACATTTTGGTTTTTTGGTTGTTAGTAATTAAGGATGTTTACCAGTAATTAATATCTTGATTTTGATAATTGGAAAATGGGAAACATATTCTAGGGAATTAGTTTTTGATACTTTGGTTGTTTTGAAAAAAAGTAGATTGAAAAAGAAAAAGTGAAAAATAAGTAGACCCGACTCGTAATTTGGAAAAAATGTTTGTGTAAGATTTGTATGCCAATTGTAATTAATGGTTATTTAAATTTTATGCAAAGCAGGAAAGTAAGTAGAAATCTATATTTAAAAAGAAAGACTGTTAGCAAGATTTTCGAGGTAGTCTAGAGCCACACACAACGTAAATTGTTGTAAAATACCTAATAGTCTCTCAGACATTTCCTTTGTTTTTAGAGTTACTCGTGGGTTTAGACTACCAGCAAGTGTTTGGGAAAGTCTAATTTCTTGAAAACTTTGCTCCTTCTTCAAAGTTTCCAAGAAAGAGTAGAAATTAGGATGAGGTTTGCCAATTGTATGGTTGAAGGAGTTATGCCATCCCTCAATGGCATTATTTGTTTTCGCTTCTCCCTCTAAACAACTCGTGTAACAGTTCCACCACTCCACATGGAATCGTGGCTTCCTCCTGCGACCCGATCTGCTTAGGTGCCCAATCCATGTGTCTTCGAAATAATTTAGGATGGGTGCCAATTTTTCTTCATTACTTGTAAAATATTCAGATTCTGTAATAGCAGTGTAGTACTCGTCTACACTATCGGGAGGAACAAAACAAAGTGCTGTTAATTTTTTTAATTCAAACTGTAGTTTGCTATCTCGACAGTATTCTGCAACTAGGGATGTTTTCTGTAATTTACGCCAGAATGCCTGGGAGAAATGGAAAAAACATCCCTGAATTTGGGTATCCATGTACGTTTTAGTGATCACATTGATCATGCTCAATTCAAAATCTACTATTATTTTCCTAGGACTTTTGGAAGTTTTATTTTTAATAACTGATAAAAGTTCAGAGTATGTTGCAGAAGTCTTATCAGGTAGCAAACTATATACTAAGGGTATTACATTATTGTTAATTTTTGCATGTATAGTGTAAATTTGAGTGAAAGGATGGGGTGTACTTTTAAACGTCCCATCCATCATCCAAATTTCACTATTTTCTAACTTAGCAAGGTTACGTGGGGTACTAAAAATAAGAATTCGTTTTTGAGGGTTTTCGTTATCATGCAGAAGGAAAGGTTCATCAGCAAAAGAAATAGAAAGATCATGTGGAATTCTAATATCAGAAAATGTATGTGGTGTAGATAATTGGATGTTGCTTGCCTGCTTTTGTCTTTGAATAATTCGTCTCAAATTAGGAATTATAGGCATATTACTAGCAACATGACTGGGGACATGCTGTGCAACCTCTCTTGAAAAGGATCCTGTAGAATCATTGGAGGTGCTTGCAATGGCTTTCATTTCATTTACTGTTTCTCTTATTTCTACCTCCATTGCAGAGGCAGAGTGGTTATGCTCTGTTGTTTTTACAACTAAATTATCAAGTGTAACCGCTCTGCCACTGCAATGGGAAGAGTAGTATTGCACACACCTCCAATGATTTCTAGGAAAACTTATTCTTTCTTTACTATATATGTATCCTGCATGGTTCAGTAAATTTTTCCCTTTCCTAGATTTAATATATTTAGCAGCTTCAAGAGTAGACATTATCTGTGAAGAGAAGAGAAGAAAAATAAATTAGTCTTTAAAAGTAAATACACTGTCTCTAATGCTGCACCTTCCAGGAGTTAGAATAGTAATTGTTACCCATACACCATCCCACCCTTTCCCTACTGCTGCACCTACCTGGAGTTAGAATAGTAATTTTTACCCCTACACCATCCCACACTTTCCCTACTGCTGCACCTTCCTGGAGTTAGAATAGTAATTGTTACCCCTACACCATCCCTCACTTTCACTACTGCTGCACCTTCCTGGAGTTAGAATAGTAATTTTTACCCCTACACCATCCCTCACTTTCCCTACTGCTGCATCTTCCTGGAGTTAGAATAGTAATTTTTACCCCTACACCATCCCACACTTTCCCTACTGCTGCACCAACCTGAAGTTAGAATAGTAATTGTTACCCCTACACCATCCCACACTTTCCCTACTGCTGCACCTTCCTGGAGTAAGAATAGTAATTGTTACCCCTACACCATCCCACACTTTCCCTACTGCTGCACCTACCTGGAGTTAGAATAGTAATTGTTACCCCTACACCATCCCACACTTTCCCTACTGCTGCACCTTCCTGGAGTAAGAATAGTAATTGTTACCCATACACCATCCCACACTTTCCCTACTGCTGCACCTACCTGGAGTTAGAATAGTAATTTTTACCCCTACACCATCCCACACTTTCCCTACTGCTGCACCTTCCTGGAGTTAGAATAGTAATTGGTACCCCTACACCATCCCTCACTTTCACTACTGCTGCACCTTCCTGGAGTTAGAATAGTAATTTTTACCCCTACACCATCCCTCACGTTGCCTACTGCTGCATCTTCCTGGAGTTAGAATAGTAATTTTTACCCCTACACCATCCCACACTTTCCCTACTGCTGCACCAACCTGAAGTTAGATTAGTAATTGTTACCCCAACACCTTCCCACACTTTCCCTACTGCTGCACCTTCCTGGAGTTAGAATAGTAATTGTTACCCCTACACCATCCAACACTTTCCCTACTGCTGCACCAACCTGTAGAAAGAATAGTAATTTTTACCCATACACCATCCCTCACTTTCCCTACTGCTGCAACTTCCTGGAGTTAGAATAGTAATTGATACCGCTACACAATCCCACACTTTTCCTACTGCTGCACCTTCCTGGAGTTAGAATAGTAATTGTTACCCCTACACCATCCCACACTTTCCCTACTGTTGCACCTTCCTGGAGTTAGAATAGTAATTTTTACCCCTACAGCATCCCACAGTTTCCCTACTGCTGTACCTACTTGGAGTTAGAATAGTAATTGATATTCCTACTACAACCTATAGATTATGTATTGTGGCAGCTTCTTTTAATTATTAAAAAAAAAGGTTAGTCCATAAGATTGTTGGATTTATAAGAGTGTTTATTTTAAATACCTTTTGCTTTTTGAGTTTTTTTCTTGGTTTTGCTTCTGGTATGGTTTTTGCCTGCTGGCTGGAGTGTTTGGGTGTCTGGTCTTCTTTTTTTCAACTTTTCATATAAAGTAGCAAAGATTTATCTGAGAAACAGAAAGAAAAAACAATTCTGAAATGGGAAACATTGTCAATGTTTGGAAAAATTGCAAAAAGTAAAAACATCTGTGTATATTTGACATTTTATTTAAGTCTAACTACATCAGATATCACATATACCCTGATGCTGCACCTATCTTTAGTTACATTAATATTTGTTAACCCCACCACATTCAAACACTTTCTCTGCTGCTGCACATAACTGGAGTTAGAATAGTAATTGGTGCCCCTACACCATCCCACACTTTCCCTACTGATGCACCTACCTGGAGTTAGAATAGTAATTCTTACCCCTAGAGCATTCCACACTTTCCCTAATGCTGCAACTACCTGGTGAATGAATAGTAATTGTTACCCTACACCATCCCACACTTTCCCTACTGCTGTACCTTCCTGGAGTTAGAATAGTAATTTTTACCCCTACACAATCTTTCACTTTCCCTACTGCTGCACCTTCCTTGAGTTAGAATAGTAATAGTTATTCCAACTACAACCCATATTTTCTGTATTGTGGGATTTTATTTTAATTATTAAATAAAAGGTTTGACTATTATATTGTTGGATTTATAACAGTGTTTATTTAAAATACCTTTTGTTTTTGGTGTTTCTTTCTTGGTTTTGCTTCTGCTATGGTTTTGGCCTGCTGGCTGGAGTTTTTGGTTGGTTGTTTTTCTGTTTTTTGACTTTTTCGACAAAGTTGCAAATAATTATCTGAGAAAAAGAAAGAAAGAACAATTAAGAAATGAACAATTTTGACAACGTTGGTGAAAATTGCAAAATTTGAAAACTTCTTTGTAAAGGTGACATTTTATTTAAGTCTAACTACATTACATATCACACATTCCCTGGTGCTGCACCTATCTTGAGTTAGATAAATACTTTGTACCTCTAAACATCCTACACTTTCCATAATGCAGCACATTACTGGAGTTAGAATAGTAATGGATACCCCTACACCATCCCTCACTTTCCCTACAGCTCCACCTTCCTGGAGTTAGAATAGTAATTGTTACCCCTACACCATCCCATACTTTCCCTAATGCTGCACCTACCTGGAGTTAGAATAGTAATTGTTACCCCTACACCATCCTACAATTTCCCTACTGCTGCACTTACCGGTAGTAAGAATACTAATTGTTAAACATACACCATCCCACACTTTCCCTACTGCTGCACCTTAATGGAGTTATATCAGTAATTGTTACCCCTGCACCATCCCACACTTTCCTTAATGATGCACCTTCAAGGATTAAAAAAAGTAATTGTTACCCCTACACCATCCAACACTTTTACTAATGGTAAAGTTAATGTTTTTATTTACAAAATTAAAATTTATAAGAAGTATTAATTAATTTACCTTCACATTAAGAAAGGTGAGTCGTGTAGGTTGTGTTGAAATTTTTTTTTGCAGAAGATATGTTGGTTTTGTAAGAAAAACAAATTCCCGTTTTAGTAAAAAAAAAATAGATAATATAAGTTCGTATATATTAAAGTTACTTCACAGAAAAAAAATGGTTAGAGTACATTTTAAAAAATATTAAAAATAATATTGGCTGCACTGTTTGGATGGAAATGAAACATGATTTATGAGAAAACATTGTGTTAAAATATAATAGTAACTTACTTGTAGTAGGAAAGAAAGAATGCTTCTCCAATGGATTGCAGTGTTCTCTCAGTGTAGGAGTCAGAGGGTCAGAGGGTCAGGTTTTTGCGTCTGGTCTCTCTGGTAGTTGATAATCAACTGATTGTAAAATAGTGTCTTGCTGGTATTTATAAGTTTTAGTCAGTGTCATTATTAATTTTTTTTAAAACAGCGTTCGTTGTGTTTTTTAGTATACTTTTATTTGCTGTGGAAAATGATAATTTACAAAAGCATTAAAAGATGTGTTGTTTTCAATTATTTGCTCCGTTTTGGCATCCATTTTGTAACATGTATTTTGCTATTGTTTTCATAGAAAGTGTTGTAGGACAAGTTTTACAAGTGGGATGGTTAAAATGGCGACTATGGTGCCGATCACGATCCGGCAAAAACTGGGTACGAACCGTCGGACGGAGCACAATCTCCGCCCAACGCGTACCCGGTCGTCAATTTTTACAAACAAGGAATTACGATTCGCACGGGTACACCATTACCGTACGAATCGTAAAAAAGCCCGACCGAACAAAAAAACACCTACCAATGCGATCCGGGAAAGCGCCGACCTGACGTCGGGACGCTCGCAGCCAGCCATTCACGACCCAGGAATCACGATTCGCACCGACGTCACCCCGCACGGTGAATATTTTGCGGCAGCCAAAAACTGCCGGGAAATCAGGACGACGCGAACAAGGACCACCAGTACGCGACGGACAGACGACGACGCGAACAAGGAGGACCAGTACGTGACGGACACACAGGACGACGCCACCAAGGAGGACCCGTACGCGACAGGACGACGCGATCAAGGAGGACCCGTACGCGACAGGACGACGCGAGCAAGGAGTACCAGTACGCGACGGACAGACATGGACCCGAACCTACGAGTCATCCCTGCCCTCATAGCAGTCCACCTCCTCTACAGGTTACGACGCAGACGCCGCAGAAGGTCAGAATAACTAAGGGAGGGGGGAAAGTGGGGTGGGGTGGGGGTGGCAGGACCAGGGCAGGCCACAAAACAACCACATAAGTCACACACCACACATGGCCTGGACATACCTGACTCCCATGCCCTGGTCACCACGAGGGGGTGGGGGCGTGTCCTGATAAGCCAGCGACCGCCACAACGGAAGTCCGTCACCACGCGAACCGGCAACACAACCAGACAGGTACGTCCCGTACCCACGCCTGAAGAGCGTGGGTACGAGTCGGACCACGCCCACACACGTCACCCCAACAATGGCGGGACGGATCGCACCCACGTGGCAAAGGCCTGGGTACGGGCCGCACAAACATCACATAGCGTGGGGACGGATATGTACGGACCCTACCCCCACCCCGTATGCAAGGAGCGTACCCCCCACCCCAACAGTGAAAGTACGACCCATACCCCCACCCGCGTATGCATGGAGCGTACCCCCCAGCCCAACAGTGTAAGTACGACCCGTACCCCCACCCGCGTATGCATGGAGCGTACCCCCCATGCCAACAGTGTAAGTACGACCCGTACCCTCACCCGCGTATGCAAGGAGCGTACCCCCCAGCCCAACAGTGTAAGTACGACCCGTACCCCCACCCGCGTATGCATGGAGCGTACCCCCCACCCCAACAGTGTAAGTACGACCCGTACCCCGACCCGCGTATGCATGGAGCGTACCCCCCATGCCAACAGTGTAAGTACGACCCGTACCCCCACCCGCGTATGCATGGAGCGTACCCCCCAGCCCAACAGTGTAAGTACGACCCGTACCCCCACCCGCGTATGCATGGAGCGTACCCCCCATGCCAACAGTGTAAGTACGACTCGAACCCTCACCCGCGTATGCAAGGAGCGTACCCCCCAGCCCAACAGTGTAAGTACGACCCGTACCCCCACCCGCGTATGCATGGAGCGTACCCCCCACCCCAACAGTGTAAGTACGACCCGTACCCCCACCCGCGTATGCATGGAGCGTACCCCCCATGCCAACAGTGTAAGTACGACCCGTACCCCCACCCGCGTATGCATGGAGCGTACCCCCCAGCCCAACAGTGTAAGTACGACCCGTACCCCCACCCGCGGACGTACGGAGCGTACCCCCACCCCCACCAGTGTAAGTACGACTCCTACCCCCACCCGCGGACTCACGGACTGTACCCCCACCCCAACAGTGTAAGTACGACCCGTACCCCCACCCGCGTATGCAAGGAGCGTACCCCCCAGCCCAACAGTGTAAGTACGACCCGTACCCCCACCCGCGTATGCAAGGAGCGTACCCCCCAGCCCAACAGTGTAAGTACGACCCGTACCCCCACCCGCGTATGCAAGGAGCGTACCCCCACCCCCACCAGTGTAAGTACGACCCGTACCCCCACCCGCGTATGCAAGGAGCATACCCCCCAGCCCAACAGTGTAAGTACGACCCGTACCCCCACCCGCGTATGCAAGGAGCGTACCCCCCAGCCCAACAGTGTAAGTACGACCCGTACCCCCACCCGCGTATGCAAGGAGCGTACCTCCCAGCCCAACAGTGTAAGTACGACCCGTACCCCCACCCGCGTATGCAAGGAGCGTACCCCCCACCCCAACAGTGTAAGTACGACCCGTACCCCCACCCGCGTATGCAAGGAGCGTACCCCCCAGCCCAACAGTGTAAGTACGACCTGTACCCCCACCCGCGGACGTACGGAGCGTACCCCCACCCCAACAGTGTAAGTACGACCCGTACCCCCACCCGCGTATGCAAGGAGCGTACCCCCCGGCCCAACAGTGTAAGTTCGACCCGTACCCTCACCCGCGTATGCATGGAGCGTACCCCCACCACACCAGTGTAAGTAGACTCGTACCCTCACCTCGAATGCATTGAGCGTACCCCCACCGTGTATGTTCCAAGCGTACATATCCTGAAATCGAAGGTGTGTGTGCAGAGTCCACCCAGCAGTGCCCTGAGACAGGAGGGGTGGGTGCCTATCACTCCCAGCAGTGCCCTGAGACAGGAGGGGTGTGTGCAGAGTCCTCCCAGCAGTGCCCTGAGACAGGAGGGGTGGGTGCCTATCACTCCCAGCAGTGCCCTGAGACAGGAGGGGTGTGTGCAGAGTCCTCCCAGCAGTGCCCTGAGACAGGAGGGGTGGGTGTGGAGTCCTCCCAGCTGTGCCCTGAGACAGGAGGGGTGTGTGCAGAGTCCTCCCAGCAGTGCCCTGAGACAGGAGGGGTGGGTGCCTATCACTAACAGCAGTGCCCTGAGACAGGAGGGGTGTAACACATGTGTGTGAGGCCAGAATTATCCACATGCATACTGGCTACAAGGGAACATGTCCCCATGAACTCATGTCAACAGACTCCACACACAAGTACAGTGATCACCAAGGATGCCACGATTGTTGCAGGTGGAGACATGGCCCTGCATGCATGGCCAAAGTAGAAGGGCTCCGTCACACACACAGCTCATGTAGACACAGCTCTGCGCTAAACATTGGGAACACCCTGCAGGGAAGAAAGCTGGGTACACAGAGGAAGGAATACACCCTGGGACAAGTGCACTATGCAGTAACTGCTTACATGAACAAAGAAAGTTAGCCAACACCTTGTGATGGCACACAGATCACAGGGTCCCACCAATGAGCAGTACACTACTACATATCCCACACACCCAAACCCTTACACACCACCCAAAACCATGTAGCAGCCCCACCAACACCAATACCAGCATAGCAGTAGTGTGATAATGAAAACAAAATTAAGCTTTATTCAGCATGAGCACAATGTCCGTGGATCGCAGGCAGTTCAATCTTCACAAAGCCCATAGGGCAGTCAATGATTCTCAGCTGGATGGGGGACTCAGTGGGATGCGTGTCCCCTACCTTGCCTGCACAGTCAAATGGCATCGTCTTCCACACTGGTGAGGGCATCAGGGGGGGGGGAAGCAACAGGCACCGCAGGGACATCAGGGCAAAGGGGCGGCGTTGTGGGTGCAGGGATGGAGGACTCCACCACAGGGGGTGGGTCAGTGCCAAAGGCGGAGGCCAGGATGGCACTACACACCTTTGCAAGGTCCTCCAGGGAGTCCCCTGCACCCGAAGGGACCTCAGGCCCCAAGGAGGGGGGGGGGTCAGAGGGATGGGTCGCAGCGCCACCGGGGGAGGGTGGAGACAGGGGGGGAGACTCAACCACCCTGACCGGGGACCTCCTTGACCGCTTGCGTGGTGGTGTAACTGTGGGGCTCAGGGACAGAGCGGCCATGAAGGAGTCCTTGGGGGAGATGTGGCCAGGAGAGCTGAGGGGAGGGGATTTGGAGGGAGTGGACTGGGTGGAATGCGGACTCCCACTATGGCTGCGTGTCACACGTTTGCCCCCCGACCCAGTGGGTGTGCCTACCTCACCCTGTGTGTGCGTGTCAGGAGGAGTGCGGTGGACCTTCCCTGCTGGTGTGGTGCCCGTGTCCGTTGATGTGGGTGCATGCCGACGTCTGGGTGTACGTGGGACAGGCATGGGAGTGGGACGTGTGGATGGGGCAGGGGTAGGTGGGGGGAGGTCGCGCTGCAGGAGACCCACTGCTGCAGTCAGTGTGGAGTCTATGGACCTCAGCAAGTTGCGTTGGTCAGCCTGCGATGAATGAATGCCCTCCAAGAAAGCCTCGATGTTGGTGAGGGTTTTGCCGTGGGCATGGAGGACATTAAGGATCGCAGCCTGACCAACCTGCAGTTGCCGCTGGATGTCCACAGACTCTGCATTGGCGGCAGCAGTGGAGACAGGGGCAGGGGGTGCGGTGCCTGGCAGGAAGGAGACATGCTGTGACCGGGCACGCTGGGAAGGGACACGAGCAAGTGGGAGGCGGCTGGTGGAAACTGAGGGGGCGGTGCAAGGTGTTGTTCCGCTGTCAGCTGCTGGTGCAGCCTCCGCCCACTCGGAGACATCCTCCTCGGACCTGTCAGCTTCGTAGTCTGATGTGCCAGTCGACAGGTCCTCGGCCACACTCTCCTCCGCCTCTGTCCCACTCGATGTGCCAGACCCGATGTCACGGCTGGCACTGGTGCTCGGTCCCTCCGCCTGGTCTGTGTCCATGTCTCCCTCTGTGTCCCCCGACGATGCTGTGGGCAGGGTGGAGAGACAGAAATTAATCAGACACCTGTACACATCTGTCACATGAGTCCAATCTACATAGGTAACATTGCATGGCCTGAAAAGGAAGATCCCTAACATCTACTGAACAGGGTACCGATGTAGGGCATGAAACACACAGTTGGTTGAGCCACCATGCCACTGAAATACCATGGAGAGCATGAGACAATAGCTAAACACAGGAAACGGAGTCTGACATAGCACCCAGGCCCTGGGGACAATCCAGCACTGCATCTGCACCACACAGCGTTGGCGAAAATACCGATGACCAGGGACCATATCCATGAACTTGAGACACATGCTGCATAGGTAATGCTGAAAACATGCACAACATGACTCGGTCACTGCACATTGCGTGTGTGTCCAGACACATCACACACTGCCCAGACCCAGCAAGTGGAAATCAGGAGTTAACACATAGGCATTGCCCACCCCAACAAGACCCTACACGAGGCAAATTGTTGAGACACAGGTGGCACCAACATCTCATAGTCTGGGTGATACACACAGGGGCAGGCAAAAAGCAAGATTGGACGCCAAACAGCCAAGGTGCGCCTGTACAAATAATGAGGTACCAGTGCCCATCCTCAGATGAGTATAACAAGACACACAGGCACTGGCAACTGTGAGTATGAAGAAGGACAATCAGGTCAGGCTGCACAGTGGACACCTGTACAAAATAGCACGTCTATATACATGGTGACAGGGGACAATGGCACAGAGCACAACCTACGCTGTAGACACTGAGATTGGCCACGTTTATGATGACACATACACCACTGAGGAAAAGGTGCCCCAGGGGACAGTAGTGGGCACGCAACTACATGCTACTGAATGGTAATGACTGCAACACACGTCACCATCCCTGCACTATGTGTATCGCACACTCATGCACATCATGTCACAGGCCACTACATAGGACATGCGCACTGTAAGGCATGACACATGAGAGACCAACTCCCATGTCTGGAGTCAGCATCAGTGCCAACTGACATGGAACCCACATGCAGTGAACTTGACAGTGCACAGGCAAGGTCCCACAACCTGTTACACACCACCCCCACACATGATGCTACAGTCATTGTTCTCGTGGACAAAGCGCCAGCCTACATTACCTTGTGAAGGAGTGACTACACACAGACCAGGGAACACATTGCAAGGAGGGGAAGGGTGGCAGGGGCACAGCGCTATACTGGGGCAAACAGGATCTGCACAGCACCTTTAAACCCTGCCAGTGAATTCATGCTACTGTGCCCTTACAAATGCCGGTGACACACAACAAACACACATGTACCTACCCCCTTCCGGCTGCTGCATCGCCTGTAAGCGCCTCTCCAGGTCTGGAAAGACCATCGGCAGCACACGCCTGTGGAGGTGGCTCAGACGGCGGCGGCCGCGGTTCTTGTGGCTCTCAGGTGAGTCCCCCAGCAGGAGCCGTGCAATCCTCCGCGTCCAGCACCGGATATCCTGCCAGCGTTTCCTCACCTGGGGCAGGCTCCGCCTCCGACCATCCACACCCCTCACGGCACTGACGGCGGTCAGCCAGATCTGCTCCTTGGCAGTGGCGCCTACCTGTGAGGAGGAACAAGTGACACCACATCAATACACCAGCCACATGTCACAGAGAGACATATGGGTACAAATTAGCTGGTTACAACAAGGCATGTCATGCAGCCAACGCATTGCACCTTTGTCATAGGGACATCATCCCCTGGTGAGGGAAAAAGCAGTACGTGCCACAGTGGGTACACAGGTGGAATGATGGCAATGTCACAATCAATGATCAAGGCTCACACTGTGCATCACACCCACGCCTCCTGTCTCAGGGCACTGCTGTGAGTGATAGGCCCCCACCCCTCCTGTCTCAGGGCACTGCTGTGAGTGATAGGCCCCCACCCCTCCTGTCTCAGGGCACTGCTGGGAGACATCAGGCACCCCCCCCCTGGGACCCCCCCGACAGTACATGGCATGTGTGTTACACCTGGACGCAATGGCAGAAGTCACAGTCACAACATAGGGACAGTCTGTGGCAGTGGCCTATGCACTCACCTGATACCCTGGTCGCCCATACAGCATGGAGTACTGTGGGAGGATCACATCCAGCAGAGCCATGTTCTCCTCCAGGGTGAATGGCTGTGTCCTCTCCACAGCCCTTGACATGGTTCCAGGGAATCAGTAGCAGCAGCTGGGTCGACGAATGCAAAGATGTGCAGGCAAGTGCTCCCTCATGGGACCTGGCTGCCTTATATGTGCCCTTCTGCCCAGTCTCATGCACAGGAGTACAGAGTGATTGGTCACTCACATTTGCATCCTATGTTTCCACCAATCCCTTCAAACCTAGCAGTCTGTGGGTTCTCTATCGGTTTCATTCTCCTGCATGATGTCAGCCCCACAAACACATTGCAACAAAGTAGAAGAATTCCAACTGACTTCTGCTGTGCACCTTCCAGAACAATTTCGAAATTTGAACTTGGTCTCCATGACAACCAGCATGCATGTAGGCCTTAATACTTGTCCCCTATGTAATTTGGAGCATCACACACAGGTACGGTGCGTTTCGGGGCCCTAGGGCACCCCAAATGCATGGCAACGGCCCGTACATGCATGCCTACGCTCACTATCACTATGGGTCTGCACGCGTATGCGTACTCGTAGTGGTACGGGCCGTACACTCGCATGTACGCTCACTATCACTACGAGTACGCATACGCGTGCAGACCCATAGTGATAGTGAGCGTAGATGCGTGTGTACGGTCCGTACCACTACGGGTACGCATACGCGTGCAGACCCATAGTGATATTGAGCGTAGATGCGTGTGTACGGCCCTATCACTATGGGTCTGCACGCGTATGCGTACCCGTAGTGGTACGGACCGTACACTCGCATGTACGCTCACTATCACTACGAGTACGCATACGCGTGCAGACCCATAGTGATAGTGAGCGTAGATGCGTGTGTACGGTCCGTACCACTACGAGTACGCATACGCGTGCAGACCCATAGTGATAGTGAGCGTACATGCGAGTGTACGGTCCGTACCACTACGGGTACGCATACGCGTGCAGACCCATAGTGATAGGGCCGTACACACGCATCTACGCTCACTATCACTATGGGTCTGCACGCGTATGCGTACCCGTAGTGGTACGGACCGTACACTCGCATGTACGCTCACTATCACTATGGGTCTGCACGCGTATGCGTACCCGTAGTGGTACGGACCGTACACTCGCATCTACGCTCACTATCACTACGAGTACGCATACGCGTGCAGACCCATAGTGATAGTGAGCGTAGATGCGTGTGTACGGTCCGTATCACTACGAGTACGCATACGCGTGCAGACCCATAGTGATAGTGAGCGTACATGCGTGTGTACGGCCCTATCACTATGGGTCTGCACGCGTATGCGTACTCGTAGTGCTACGGACCGTACAAATGCCTGTACGCTCGCCATCACGATGGGTACACATACGGCAGCACTCCCACAGTGATTTGGGAACATGCACAGGCCCTCTCAGCAGCAGTACGGCGGTTTTTACACATCACTGTGGTGATAGGCGACACACAGGTAGGAATAGGGCGGACATACTTGTCCATGGATGGACATACTTGTCCAGGAATGGACATCAAGGCATCGTCTGTGCATTACTACATGTGTGGGGCACAGGTGTCACAGGCTGTGATGTGGAACATGCCTCCTGAGTGGAGAAGGCACCAGATGTATGATGAGATGTGTACAGGTGTACTGTGTGAGGGTGCAATGTGTGCCAGGCATGCCCTTGACTCCTTTGACATGTGTGCATGTGGGACTGCGCACTTGGGGTGAGCGTCACTGGCATGGCACGGACACCAACACACGGAAGTGTCCCATGATGCCCGGTACAGGGGTCATGACACATGACTTGTCACTACCCACAGTGCACAATGTGACTATGTCATATATGTGTCCGGGATTTACATCAGGTTGATGTTGTAGCACCCTCAAAAGCTGCAGCCGTTGCAGCAACCAACATGTGGCTGTGTGTAGATTGTCATTGCACACTGTTCCGCACACCATGCCACATGTGTTATCGGATGTGAGGTGCACATGTATGCATGGGACACGGAGTAGCGTGACTCCCTATGTAGCATGTGTGTATTGCCAGATTTACATGTGCTCAGTAGACATGAGTTGTTCTCGTAGTGCACTCACTCTTCCTTGTCACTTCCAAATTACTGCAGAGCGCCGCCTCTTGCCCGAAGAATTCCAGACTTGGCTACCATGCAGGAGAATGACAGGATCCGGCTCTACTGCTTCACCCAACCGTTGATTCTGGAGCTGACGGCGAGACTCGCACCACACCTGCAACCGCAGCACAGGTATCCTACGGCACTGACACCCCAGCTGAAGGTAATGGCTGCCCTACATTTTCTTGCCATGGGTACCTTCCAAAATACCATAGCTCATGTTGGTGGCATGTCCCAGAGCATGGTCAGCGGTGTGCTGCATGATTTCTTGGAGGCCATGTTGATTCACCTGGATGACTTCATCAAGTTCCCAACCCCTGAACAGATGACTGAGGTCAAGCGTGGATTCTATG
Organism: Triturus cristatus; assembly: GCF_964204655.1. Lineage (NCBI taxonomy): Eukaryota > Metazoa > Chordata > Amphibia > Caudata > Salamandridae > Triturus > Triturus cristatus. The sequence goes on along the minus strand of NC_140580.1, from coordinate 60,935,162 downwards.
CCCTGGGAGGGATGCCCCATGTCATTGGGTCCATAGATGGGACACATGTAGGTTTGGTACCACCACACGCACGGGAGGTGGCGTACCGCAATCGGAAGCACTACCACTCCATCAATGCCCTTGTGGTGTGTCTGTCCAATATGGTGATTTCACATGTCTGTGCTCGTTTCCCAGGGTCAGCACACGATGCCTACATCATGAGGCGTAGCGGGATGCCTGATATGATGATGCAGCTGCGCAACGAACGGGCATGTGTTGTTGGTGGGTACAGTCTGTCTGTCCTGTATTCTGTATAGCCGACCAGCACGACCGTTTCACCAGTTCTAACGATGTCCATGTGCTTCCCATGTAGGGGACGCTGGCTATCCCAACATGCCTTGGCTGCTGACACCTCTCGGCAACCCCATCACGCCGGCCCAACTCCGCTATAACACCGCCCATGGCCGGACAAGGCGAGTGATAGAGAGGACGTTTGGCACGCTGAAGAGCCGATTCCGGTGCCTCCACAAGACCGGCGGTGCACTCCCTTATGCCCCGGCGAAGGTCTGCAAGATCTTCATGGTCTGCTGCATGCTGCACAACATGGCAGTTGAAAGAGCTGTGCCACTCATCCTGAATCAACATGACGAGGACCATCCACCCGTGGAGGACGAAGGGCTTGGCAATGGGGCTAGTGATGTGGAGGATGTGGAGCCGCAAGAGGACATCCGGACTCGGCTCATACGCGACTTCTTTGCTTAGTGGTGAGTACCGGTGTCTGAGTGTGCACGCATTGGTCCCCGTGTGGCATGCGTTGTGATGTGTGTCTCCACCTGCATGTATGGCACGTGGGTCAGAGGTGTGTGTGGGTGTGTCACTGGAGTGATGGTGGCAGTGATGGTAGTATTTCCCCAGTCATAATTGTGACCTAGCATGTTGTCATCCATACATGTGTCGAGTAAATGCACATGCAAGTGGCTGTGCTTTTTGTGGCTGACTTCTTGTGTGTCTCTCTTCCCCAGGTACCTGCGCATGCCGTTTGATGGTTGCATTGTTGTGGCACTGCTATTCCTCATGGACATGACATCGTGGGCTGACTCAGCGTTACAGGCACGGACACGTTTGGAAGTCTCCATGGGGTAAGGGATGCATCTGGGGTGTATTGGGTGTGGCAGTTGTTCACGATGTGTGCACACTGCCCCGGTCGGGGTTTGGTTCCTCTGCAGACATGTGGCATCCCCATGGGACACGACATGCAGCTGGGTACACCTGAATAGATGGGCTGCCTGGTTGTCAGTCATCAGTGATGGGATAGTGGATTGTGATGATGGCATCAATGTGTGTGACACTGCCCTCGGACACATACGGTTAACATTGTCTTGACATGGCGTGGGACTTCCACATCAGCGGATCTATGGTGTATGTCAGGCTCTCCGTGTGCAGCTGTGGGTTTTAGCTGTTAGCCGACACTTGTGTGCCAGTTCCATGGCTATCACGCATTTGTGCTGCAGAAGGGGGGTGCCAGTGTTGGACCCACATGTTACTCCACATGATGTGTTCATGTGTACTTCAAGTTGCCTCTGCAATCCCAAAAACATGACTAATAAAGGTGTCCCTATGCCTCCAAGGTGCCTCTTCTCAGTCAATGCTGGTGTGTTGGCACGGTGCTATGTGTCAATGTCTCGAGTGGCAAGATGCAAGCTGTGTGTGTGTGCTGAGACTGTGTATTGGGCATGATGTCCATGACTGTGTGGGTATTGTGACATGTGCCATCCCCATGCATCCAACGTTGTCCATGACCCCATTCTCTGCATCCACCGGACTCAAGCTTGCAGGACATGGTTCTGCCACCTGTCTACACATACCTGGGTGCCCCCCAGGGCACTGGCCAGGATCCCTGACCTCTGCGTATGACTGTTGCTGTACTCAATGTGTCTGTCAGCACGGTTGTTCAGCCACCCCCTCAGCTGGTTCTGCCCATCACGGGTGTGTATGGTGCTCCATGTCTGTCTTGCCTAATAAACTGTGACCCATGTGTCCTGTGCCAGACTCAGGCCCCAGGGTGTGGATGGTTGAAGTGAACAGATGACTCAGGCATGTTTAGACTGTACACGACACATGTTAGGTAATAATGCTACCAGCAGGCATCTACTCTTAATAGTGTGATTTATTATTGGGGGGGGGGGGGGACAAAGTGAGGGGCTTTCCGGGATTAGGGAATCCAAAGTTCAGTAGGGGAGTTGGTGTCCTTGCCATTGGAAATCCTCAGAGTCCATGCCACAGTCTTTGTCAACATTGGTCAGCCAGTGACCAGCAGGGCCATGTGGCAGAGAATGTCTCTTGATGCTGTGATGCTGTTGCTCCAGTGGGCCAGGTGCCAGGCCAGGTGTCCTGGGAGATGGTGATGTAGCAGCCACCCTCACGGTCCTTTCCGTGGACGACCCGGCTTCCTGCGGGGAACCTCAGCAGCAGGCCGTGACGACGTCTGGGATGCTCCGTCGGATGTTTCCTCCTCCTCCTCCTGATCCCTCCCTGTGGGTGGTGATGTTCTCCGCCTTCTGGCACAGGGAGGGTCGGCCATGGTGTCGGCCATCCGACGGAGTGTAGCGTGAATCCCCTGGAACGCCGTCACTTGCTCAGCCTGTCTGTCCTCCATCCTCCATTGGTGTACCTGTAGACAGGCTATTAGCTCCGCATGTTGCTGGGCCTGCTGGACCTTGATCCCCTCGAGGACGGACACAACCTGGGCCATGCCCGTGGTGTCCTGCCGGTATGAGTCCAGGATGTTACGGACATGGGAAAATACCGGATCCCCAGCCAACTGGTCAGGCTCGCGCCTCCGCCGTCCTCCACTCCCACCACCCCTGCCCACTTGCGTCTGGCCTGCACTTGTGGGCACATCGGGTCTCCGGGACCCCTGAGGGGTGGCATTGGCGTTGTCGCCTGCCTCCTCCTGGGTGCCCGGGACACCGTGTCCCTCCTGGCGAGCCTGGCTGCATTGTGGTGTTGGGGCAGGGATCCTGGGTGTCTCCTGGGATGTGGCAGGAGTGGGGGTGGTGGTTGGCACGGTTGTACCTGACGCAGGTGCTGCAGGTGGTTGGACACCAGAGGGGCCAGGTCGGTCGGGGTCGTCCGCAGAGTGGTGAGAGTGGTCGCTGCCGGTGGGATCGGTCTCCTGCAGATCCGGGTCCTGTGAGTGTTCCCCCCCAGTGTTGGGGGGTGCAGCACGACGTTGACCTGTGTGTGAGAGAGAAAATGTTAATTTTGGTCCATGCAACATCCATGTTTCATCCGTTTCAAAGTTGGTACATTTCCTCTTGGAATTAGGATCTGCCTTGCATTCCACTCACAGTGCACTTGTGCATGGGTGTGTCCCTTGGGCACCAATTTGGCCCCTTTAACTATGTGTGGCACAGTCTTACTTGCTGCGTCAAGTGTGACTGCAGTCAGCAGTGGAGTGTGCAGGTGTGGCGAGCCATGCATTTGCGCCTTCCTTGTAGCACTGTACATGTGCACATGGAGTGGATCCACACACTTATATGATGCAGGTGGCTGTCCTTGTGCTCGTGTACAGGTTGTGACATGGCCCTGCGTTTTGCCATGATGAAGAGGGGGGGTTCTGGCACTGGCCACCCTTGTCTACATGCACGCAGTCCACCTGCTGACGAGCAGACATTCCCACACACCAAAGGACTGATTTGCTATCCCTGTGTCTCCCTCCTTCTCTGTCCCCCTCTCCCTCCCTCTCTGTCCCCCTCTCCCTCCCTCTCTGTCCCCCTCTCCCTCCCTCTCTGTCCCCCTCTCCCTCCCTCTGTGTGTCAGCCTCCTCCCTCTGTCCGTCTTCCTGTGTCTCCCTCCCTCTCTGTGTCAGCCTCCTCCCTCCCTCTCAGTCCCCCTCTCCCTCCCTCTGTGTCCCCCTCTCCCTCCCTCCGTGTGTCACCCTCTGTCACCTTGGCCCAGCTTCCTGGGCACACACTGTTAGCAGATCTTTGAGTGGCCCTTGGCCTGTTGATGTGAGTTTGTTTCTGATCTCCAGGCACCCATTTTGTCTGCTGTGTGTCTGTGCGCTGCTGCTGTGGTGGTGTGTGCTGCCACTCTTTCACAATGTTGGCTGTTCATTAGCTGCTGTCATGTGCAAAACAGTGCCTTCACCCCCATGTGTTGATGCAAGGCGTCCGCCATTTGCTGGCAAGTCATTCCTGTGTTGGGACACAGTGTTTGTCTGGCTGTGACCTAGGCCATATGGGCAGAGGGCATTGTTGTCTGCTTTGGAGTCGCACTACGTGATTTTTGGTGCCCAGCCTCCCGCCATCCGGGTTACCGTGTCATGTGTTGTTGTCTTCTGTGGCCTGTGACTTGACATTGTCCAGCTGGGTGCATGGGGCATGGTGGCAGCATTGGCATGTGCCTGCTCATGGAGTGTGGTTGAGTCATGCGATGGCTTGTGGTGGTTGCGTGCCTGTTAGTAATTTTGGTTGTGGTTGCAGTTCCCCCCATGTGAGGTGCGTTGTTTGTGTACTCACCCGGGTCTCGGAGTCCTTCTACTCCTTCAACTGCCTCCACCGGCAGTATGGCCATCACCCTCTCCTCCCAGGGATGGTACTGTACGGCTCTGCGGGAGGGCCCTCCTCCGGTGGCGTTGGCCTGGTCGTGTTCCTCCTGCCTCTTGGCTCTGACCCTCCTCCGCAGATCGTACCACCTGTTCTGGCAATCCTGCTTGGTCCTCCTGGTGTCCGCAACGGCATTCACAGCATCGACGATGGTCTGCCACATGGCTGTTTTGGCTGCCTGGCTGGTGCTTCTGACCAATGTTCCAAATATCTGTGGCTCGACTCTGAGGATTTGATCAACAAGGACCTCCAACTCTCGGTGACTGAACTTTGGATTCTTGGTAGTGGGCATGGTGAGGGGTGTGGGTGGGGATGGTGTGGGTGTGGGGGGTGTGTGGATGTTGGGGGGGGTGTGGATGGTTGTGTGTGTGTGTGAATGTGATGAGAGGGTGTTTGTGAGGGTGGTCGTGTGAAGGTGTGCAAGTGTAAGGTGTGGTGTAGCTTGTAGTCTGGTTCTGTGGTGTCTGGCAGCAGTGAGTCTGTTGCAAAGGCTCATGGTTTGTGTGTGTGGGCCCTTTTTATTGGTCCATGGGTGGGTGTGGCAGTGTTTGAATTTTGGGTGGGTGTGTTATAAGGAGTGGTGGTGTATTGGGCCTCTGTTTGTTTTTGGCAGGTGCAGGTCAGTGATTGTGTTATTTTAGTGGTTGTTGGCCATGTTTAGTGGCTGTGTGCCTTTCGAATGGTGTATTCTTGTGTTGTTTTGTTTTGTCCTGGTTGTGTACGTGCGTTTTGAGCGTGTGTACGGTGTGTACATGGGCCATTTGGTTGTACGATTATGTCCTTGTGTGTGGCTTTGTACGACTCGTACATGCGGTTGTGATGTTGGGGCATGGGGTGCGCTCCGTACTTAGGAGGTTGTGTTGGGGGTGCGCCAGGAACTACTGGGGTGTACATCGACGGTGGTACGACACGTACAGGGGTGGGGGGGTGTACATTGACGGTGGTACGACACGTACAGGGGTGGGGGGGTGTACATTGACGGTGGTACGACACGTACAGGGGTGGGGGGGTGTACATTGACGGTGGTACGACACGTACTGGGGTGGGGGTACGACTGGAACGTACTGGGGTGTAGGTTCACGGTGGTACGACACGTACTGGGGTGGGGGTACGACTGGAACGTACTGGGGTGTACATAGACGGTGGTACGACACGTACAGGGGTGGGGGGGTGTACATTGACGGTGGTACGACACGTACTGGGGTGGGGGGTGTACATTGACGTTGGTACGACACGTACTGGGGTGGGGGTACGACTGGAACGTACTGGGGTGTAGGTACACGGGGGGTATGACACATACTGGGGTGGGGGTGGGGCTCGAACGTACTGGGGTGTACATAGACGGTGGTACGACACGTACAGGGGTGGGGGGGTGTACATTGACGGTGGTACGACACATACAGGGGTGGGGGGGTGTACATTGACGGTGGTACGACACGTACTGGGGTGGGGGGGTGTACATTGACGTTGGTACGACACGTACTGGGGTGGGGGTACGACTGGAACATACTGGGGTGTAGGTACACGGGGGGTATGACACGTACTGGGGTGGGGGTGGGGCTCGAACGTACTGGGGTGTACATAGACGGTGGTACGACACGTACAGGGGTGGGGGGGTGTACATTGACGGTGGTACGACACGTACAGGGGTGGGGGGGTGTACATTGACGGTGGTACGACACGTACTGGGGTGGGGGTACGACTGGAACGTACTGGGGTGTAGGTACACGGGGGGTATGACACGTACTGGGGTGGGGGTGTGGCTCGAACGTACTGGGGTGTAGGTACACGGGGGGTACGACACGTACTGGGGTGGGGGTACGACTGGAACGTACTGGGGTGTAGGTACACGGGGGGTATGACACGTACTGGGGTGGGGGTGGGGCTCGAACGTACTGGGGTGTAGGTACACGGGGGGTACAACACGTACTGGGGTGGGGGTACGACTGGAACGTACTGGGGTGTAGGTACACGGGGGGTATGACACGTACTGGGGTGGGGGTGTGGCTCGAACGTACTGGGGTGTAGGTACACAGGGGGTACGACACGTACAGGGGTGGGGGGGTGTACATTGACGGTGGTACGACACGTACAGGGGTGGGGGGGTGTACATTGACGGTGGTACGACACGTACAGGGGTGGGGGGGTGTACATTGACGGTGGTACAACACGTACTGGGGTGGGGGTACGACTGGAACGTACTGGGGTGTAGGTACACGGGGGGTATGACACGTACTGGGGTGGGGGTATGGCTCGAACATACTGGGGTGTAGGTACACGGGGGGTACGACACGTACTGGGGTGGGGGTACGACTGGAACGTACTGGGGTGTAGGTACACGGGGGGTATGACACGTACTGGGGTGGGGGTGGGGCTCGAATGTACTGGGGTGTAGGTACACGGGGGTACGACACGTACTGGGGTGGGGGTACGACTGGAACGTACTGGGGTGTAGGTACACGGGGGGTATGACACGTACTGGGGTGGGGGTAGGACTCGAACGTACTGGGGTGTAGGTTCACGGTGGTACGACACGTCCAGGGGTGGGGGTACGACTGGAACGTACTGGGGTGTAGGTACACGGGGGTATGACACGTACTGGGGTGGGGGTGGGGCTCGAACGTACTGGGGTGTAGGTTCACGGTGGTACGACACGTACTGGGGTGGGGGTACGACTGGAACGTACTGGGGTGTACATAGACGGTGGTACGACACGTACAGGGGTGGGGGGGTGTACATTGACGGTGGTACGACACGTACTGGGGTGGGGGGGTGTACATTGACGGTGGTACGACACGTACTGGGGTGGGGGTACGATTGGAACGTACTGGGGTGTACCTAGACGGGTGGGGGTATACATATACGGGGGGTACGGGTCGGACGTACGGGGGCTGGGGGGAGTGTTGGGCGCGTATGCGGGCACATGTCTCCATGGTTGCTATAGGTGTTCGGTGCGGACGGTGTTTTTTCCATACGGTTGTACGCTCGGACGCACGGAATGGATCGTGATTCCTCGGTCGGACTTGGATTTTTACGTTTGTAAGGTAAATCGTCCGAGGACGTGTCGGACACATTTTCCGACCCGAGGACGTGTGGGGAATGATTCCCAGTGCGGTTCGTATGGACTTTTTACCATGCGAATCGTGATTGCCAGTTCGTACGGCACTTGTACGATTCGTACGGTAAAAAGACCCGATACGAGTCGTACGGGGACATTTTTTACCGGATCGTGATCGGCACCTATGTGTATGTGTTTTGTGTTTTAATCCGTTTACTTATTTTCTGATATAATCATGATTTGCATGTATATGAACTGTTGTTTAATTATTAGTTATTTGTGTAAAACTTTTAAATTTGTTCAAACGGATTTTTTGGGGAAAAAGGAGTATTCATTTTAATACTTGTTTATTTATTTTAATACTCGAGTATTAATTTTAATACTCGAGTATTCATTTTGTAATGCATTTCAGTTAATTTACGATCAGTTTTGCTCCACATTTTAATACACTTCCCCACCCAAAAACCCCTAATTTCCCTGCATCCCGTGCCAGATTTTATTCTACTTTTAAAAAATATATATATATTTTGGCGTTGTAATGATATGCGTTGTAATTGTTTTCGTTGTAAATGCACTTTTAAGTAATTTACTCACTTTAGCGTTGTAACAGTATTCGTTGTAAAATAATGCGTTGTAACAGTGTTTGCGTTGTAAAAAATGCGTTGTCATGGTCTGCGTTGTAATAGTATGCGTTGTAACGTCATACATCCATATTACGTTATATATCCGAAATCCCCAAGAGAACCTGAATCCGATACTGCAGGAGTTTATAGTGTTTGGAAAATTGTCGGGAATTCATAGAAATTTGAGTAAATCTAGTATATTCCCGCTGACGCAGGCTACGACTCGGTTTGCACTGGACTACCCCCTAGAGTGGTGCGAGGAGGAGCTGCGCTATCTTGGTATCCGTGTGACGAGAGATAGAGAGGAGCTTATGAGATCGAACTATGGCACAGCGAAAACGCGGATTGCAGGCTATGTGACCAGGTGGATTACGCTCCCCCTGTCCATGGCTGGACGGGTGTCACTGATCAAGATGGTGATCCTGCCTCAATTACTCTATTTATTTCTTAACATCCAGTTCTATCCGGGACGGTATTTCTTTGCGATGCTCCGGACTGAGTTGACGCGATGGGGAGGGCGGCAGCCGCGGCTGAAGTGGGAGGTACTTACTAGACCATACGTACAGGGAGGGTTTGGGGTCCCATATTTTGAGCTATACTATCTCAGTGCGCAGGCCCACTATGCTTGGTTCTGGGTGATGCAACCCAGGTATCTGCCTCAAGTGGCGGCGGAGCACTGGCTCACGCATCCGATACCGCTAGATGGTGTGCTGTATGAACCGGTTGCACCTCGGGATCAGGCGCCGACCACGGTTACCTGTACGGTTGATGCTTGGCGTCGAATTGGACACCTCTTGCAGACCCCTCTGCTGTATGCTGCTTCATTGCCGCTCACATATCACCCAAGCCTGCCCTTGCTGCAGGAGGTGCTGTTCCATAAGTTTAGGACTCGAATGAAGATACAGACATGGGGGGATCTGTATCATGAGGGAACGTTCCGATCTGCAGAGCGGATGTTACAGGGTCCGCAGCAAACCCCGCTTTATCTCTTTTTATATGTCCGGTTACGGCAGGGGATTCGAGCTATAACTCCGGATTTTCCGCAAGAACCAACGGAGTGTGCCCGACTGCAGGCTATGTTGACATGTAAGACTGCCACACAATTGGTCTCGCTGATCTATAGCATGGTTCATACCCAACGGGAACTGCCTGACCCACTTGCCCTTGCGCGATGGGACGCTGAGCTCCGTGTGACGCTATCGGACGAACAATGGAGGTATTGCTGTCTGCAGATTGAAGGAGTGTCGGCCAGCAGTAGACTCCGCATGATACACTATAGGTACCTGCACAGATTATATTATATGCCAGTGAAAATGTTTAAATATCACTTGAGGGATACGGATTGCTGTGATAGGTGTAGGGCCCCGGCAGCGGATTTTTTACATCTCCCGTGGGAATGTCCAGGGGTGACTGAGTATTGGCGACAGGTTTTTGCTGCACTGACTAATATGGTTCACACGCACATAGACCCCACACCTCTACTGGCACTACTTGGATATGTCAAACCGATACACGCAGCCCATAGGAAATTTGTGGCGCTGGGGCTTCTGATGGCAAAGCGAAGGGTGGCCTGCCGCTGGGGACGGGGACGGGCCCCAAAATTCAAGGATTGGATTAATGACCTGATAACTTGCCAGGAGCAGCTTGCCACATGCACTGAGTTGCTGCCTAGCGCCTCTAGGCCGCGGGACATATGGGCCCCCTTGACCTGCTATCTGCTTGAATATCCGCAGGAGGCAGCGGGACAGGGACGCAGGGAGATACCTCACTAGAAGCCTGGGGTCGAGGTTGCAGGAGTGGAGGTTGGGAGGGGAGCTGCCAGGTGGGAGGGTGTAACATTGGATGTCAGGCATTCGCACGTGGTGGGAGGGTGACTGGAATGTTTGCCGAGTGGGAGACTGGGAAACTGAAGTGCGGGAGTCGTATTGTGGCTGGCGGTGGTACTGTTGTCCGCTCCAGCGGGGAGTGCTGAGACTGGCCCCTGAGAATGTGATGCATTTCTGCCTAGTGTTGATGCTCTACAGCTTTTGGATGACTATGCTTTTAAGGATAATGTGGAAGGCTAGTCCATCTGTTATACACGACTGTGATTTCTCTGATGATGCACTAGTTTGTTATTAATTGTCTTGAAAACTACTAAAAAGATTTAAAAAAAAAAAAAAAGAAACTTCAACCTGGTTCCCCATTTGCAGAGTCTGCAGCTCTGGAAGTAACACCACATCCTCTCCCCTAGGTGCAACATTTAATCAAGTGGTCAACTGGATAAAAAAACATAAAGATTACAAATAATTTAAAAGTTCTTTGTCGCTATTTGAAAACTCAGAAAATATGTCCTCATTTTAGTTTTTTAGAACACTAACCATAATTTTGATGCAAATAAGACCCTCTCATATATGTAATTTCTAAAGGAAATACTCTAGGTATTACAGTTTTGATTACATCAAGATGACGTCAGGCGTTCCACACTTTTGTAATAAATATAGAATGTTAGCAATCTAGTTGTTTATTGGGATACTGTTGAGAGGCAGAGGCCAGGGGCACGGACTCTGAAAATTGAAGGCAGGTAGGAGAGTGCAGAGGCAACAGTTTGACCACACTGGGCAGGCAGGAAGGGCAGTGGCAGCACAACAGACTATGGTGGGCAGTGGAAAGGGGGGCAGGGGCAACAAACCAACAATACAGGACTGGCAAGAGAGGCTGTGGCAATATAATAGACCATTGTGGGCAGAAGGAAGAGGCAGTGGTAGTACAACCATACGTGCCAACAGACCCGTTTCAGCCAGGAAACGTCCAATGTTTTTAAGCTCAAATGGGCTTTACTTGATCTGTCTCCTGTCTACAATCTCCTCTTTTTTAATGTAACTCAAAGGGGAAAATCAACACCCCATTTTTTTTTCAAAATCTCCCTCTTACCAAGTTCAAAATGTTTGCAAGTATGGTACATTGGATCATGGTAGGCAGGAGGAATTGGGGTAGGGACATGGACTCAGATAACAGACGACAGGAGGGACATGGAGAGGTGCACCAAACTGACCCTACAGGGCAGGCATCAGGGAGTGCAGCACAACAATCCATGGAAAGCAATAGGGAGGGGACAGGACCATGCACATGGACAACAGAGAACAGAGGGGAAAGAGGCAATGGTAGCTAGCTGACCATAATGGACAGACAGGAGAGAAAGCTGCAGCATAACAGACCATAAAGGGCAGGAGGGACGGATCAGAGGCATTACAATGGAACAGGCAAGCCAGGAAGAGGGAATAGGGGTCTGCACATGGAAACAGAGGGCTGGGGGCAAGGGGGCAGGGCAGGCGCAGCAAGATGACCATGGAGGTCAGGCAGGATGGGCATTAGAAACAAGACACACCATGGAGAGCAACAATGAGACTATGATGTCGTGCACACAGACCATGGAGGGAAGGTGGGAGGGGGTCAGGGGCAGCTAGCTGACCACACAGGGAAGGTGGGAGGGGCCATGGCAGCACAGAAGACCATGCATGGCAAGCAGGAGGGTTAGTGGCAGCACAATGGCTATGATGGGCAAGAAGGAGGGTGCAGGGGCATGCACAAAGGACCATGGAGGATAGAAGGGAGGGTCAGGACCCAGGCACAGACAAGAGAGTGCAGGGGAAGGGGCCTCACAACAGACCGCATGGGGCAGGCAGGAGGAGCAGTTGCAGCACCACAGACCAGGGAGGGCAGAAGGGTGTGGCAGTAAAATGGACCATGGAGGACAGGAGGAAGGGGATGGGGCATGGCATGTGGACAGGCAGGGTGGAGGTGGCAGGGACAGGTTACAGTCATCTGACAATGCTAGGCAGGTGGGAGGGAAGTGGCAGCTCAACAGAACACTCAGAGTAGATAGGAGTGGCAGGTCCATGAAACATGGTGGGCAAAAAGGATGGAGCAGGGGCATGCACAAAGACATCGGAGGGCAGGGGGAAGGAGAATAGGGGCAGCAAGCTAAGCACAGAGACTAAGCAGGAGGTCAATGATGGCCATAGAATTGGGCAATGGAGGGCAGGAGGAGTGGACTGGTACATCATGCTAAATGGAGGGCAGTGGTAGCACATCAGACCATGCATGGCAGGAGGGAGGAGGCTAGTCCATGGATTCAGACAACAGAGGATAGGGAGGAGGTGGATGGGGCAGCAAGCTAACTGTTCAGAGAAGGTGGGTATTAGGAACTTTATTGTTTTTAAAATGTGTGTCTGTGCGAACTACTTAAAATATGAACAAGTATGCAGCATAATCTCACTTTTATTAAGGAAGAAGAGGACGTTTGTGACTGTGACTCCGGGCTCACTTGGCAGAAACACCCCCTGACCCTCCACCCCCATCGCAAAATGTAATGTCCGTGAAAAGGGTAGGTGGACGCAGTGTTATATAGAACATAGTCCTGAGAGCACGATTGAAAATGAAAACTAGATATAGTATATGGTATAAACTATGCACCAAAAAGTGTGATATAAGATGAACCGGGGCATGAAATATAATATGCAATACATTGTGCGCAATGATAGATTCGTTGGAGAGCGTGAGATAGCACAGGCACTAGCTCGTGCTATGCGATATGCGCCTTGGAGTGTAATATGCACAGGGCAGTGTTGTGTAACCTAACTAGTCTCTAAAGCTGTAATATAAAATATGTACTGGGGAGTGTAACGTTGCATTTGCACTGTGACAACGATATGGATCCCAGATTGTAATATGTATGGCATAACGCTGTGCGTTATAACATAGGCATCGAGAAAGGCACGTTAGATGGGGCAATATAACCTGTGCGAAGGCAAGTGTGGCACGACATATTCACGGGGTGGTGTTACAGTGCACATGGGCTAGAGAGTGTCATAGCATACGCACTAGCTGGTGGAATACAACACAGAGGTGTGAGGCACTCGGCGGGCACTGGTGGGTGTAACACAGCATTGGGCTCAGCCAGGAGCACGCTGTGACTCTCAAGTGAGGTTCGTCTCCTTTCCAGAGAGTAAAATAAAAAGTATTACACATCCGGCGGTGGATGTGTGTTTTATTAACCGTGAGGGGGGTTTCTTGCATAGTTTGTTTGAATTTTTGTTGAATCCCCTTTGAATGGCTTGGTGTGCGTGTATATTAAATGTGCCCGTCAATAGCTACCCATGTTTGTATAAATAAACGACAAGGGTGTCTACTTGGAGAGTACCCACCGGCGGGGGCGCCGGGATTAGGCACGGTAGGGCGTCAGATACGTCAGAGCTTCACTAGCGGTGTAAATACATTCCACGTGGATTCATTGTATGCATAGTCGCCTTTTAATGAATATCACGCAAATCGTCATGGTGATAGGTACATACGGTTTGTCCAGCATGTCCTAAGTGTTTCTATAAATATATATATTTTTAAAATATTAAAAAACAAAGGCAGGCCCCGGGGGATGAGGTCCCCGGGGCCATAAGTGGCCTGAGGAGGGGGACAACGCAGCCCCCTCCTAAAGAATTTTAAAAAAAAAGGCCATGACCCGGGGGTTGGGTTCCCCTGGGCCGATTAAGGCCTTGGGAGGGCCAAATTTTTTTTTAAACAAAACAATTAGGGTGCAGGCCCTGGGGGATGGGGTCCCCAGGGCCAGTAAATTAGAAAAAGAAGGGGGGGAACACAGCCCTCCTTCTTAAAAAAATAAAATAAATAAAAGACTGGCATCGCGCCGGAGGCCACGCCGCCTCCTAGCAGCACTCTGCAAACACACCCCCTGGCCAGTTGTAAGTTGGGGAATTAATTCCCCTTCAACACTGAGGGTCCCTGAGGGCAAACTAGCCCAACAGGTATCTCCAGTATGTGCCAGGGAGCTGCGTTGCAGACAGGTGTTCTGAGGCCACGCCCCTTTTTATACCTCTATGCAACGCAGCTCTGTGGCGCTTACTGGAGGTACCTAGTGGGCTAGTTTGACCCTAGGGACCCTTAGGATTCAAGGGGACTTAATCTCTCAACTTAGAGCGGCCACAGGGCGTGTTTACACAGTGGTGAAGGGAGGGGACGGGGCCTGAGGCACGCTCTGTGGCGCTTACTGGAGGTACCTAGTGGGCTAGTTGGACCCTAGGGACACTCAGGATTCAAATGAACTTAATCTCTCAACTAAAAACGACCACAGGGCGTGTTTACACAGTGGTGAAGGGAGGGGACGGGGCCTGAGTTAACGTGTGCAAACAATCCCTGTGGCACGTTTTAAGTTGGGGAAATAATTCCTCTTCAATCCTTAGGGACCCTGGGGGCCAACTAGCCCACCAGGGTCTTCCAGTAAGCGCCACTGCGCTGCGTTACTGAGAGGTGGTCTAGGCCGTGCCCCTTTTTACATCTCTCTGCAACGCAGCACTGTGGCGCTTACTGGAGTTACCTAGTGGTCTAGTTGGACCCTAGGGACCCTCAGGATTCAAGGGGACTTAATCTCCCAACTTAAAACGGCCACAGGACGTGTTTACACAGTGGGGAAGTGAGGGGACGGGGCCTGAGGTGACATGTGCAAACACGCCCTGTGGTGCGTTTTAAGAGGTAGTTTTAATCACCTGCCCTATTATATACTAGGGGCTTACAGAGGAGGTCATGCTGATCACAGGGGGACCCCAACGCATAGTGTTCCCTAGTGTATGTAGGTGTTTTCACTGTATTCTGAGTGTCTTTTAACATAGCACTGGCTCTAGGACTGGTTAGTCAGACTCAGTTAACACCAGTATTTGTCTGAAAAAGTTGAGGGTACAGGATGATTTTGCAACAAGGCTTCTTTCTGTTCTTCTGTTTGTTCTTTCTGCACGTTGTCCTTCTTCCTGCACTTTTCTTCGTCTTTGAGGACTTCTGTTGCTTCTTTCTGCATTTCTTTTTTTTCTTTCTGTGCGTTTTCCTTCTTTCTTCACATGTCCTATCTCTGTAGCCATAGTTAGAAATTAGCATTTATAAAACCTTTGAAATTCACTGAAAAAACCATAGGTTTCCGGCACGTTATAGTTAGGAATTAGCATTTAAAAAACCTTAGAAATTCACTGAAAAAACCATAGGTTTCAGGGGCGTTATAGTTAGCTGGACTTTTCACTCGTACAAAACCATTGAAATTCCCCCGTTATAGTTCAGCTAACTATAACTCGCGCGCCCGCAATGTACTGCTGATGACGTCACATATTACATCACTAATGACATGGTCAGTGACATCACTCATGACATCACTGATGACATCTCAAATGAAATCACTGATGACATCACTGATGACATCATCCAGTGAATGTGTGTTTTTCTGAAAATTACATATGTTTTATATATGTATATCTCAAGGTCGATGTAAGAATAAATGGGTATATAAGTGTCTTAATGGATGATTTGTTTTTGAAAAATAGATTGAATAACTGACTGATTAAGTGTATCTTAGTGAATACATGGCTTAGTGAGTAATGTTTAAATATGTAAATATCTGTATCAGTCTCTCACTTTGTGTATAAGTGGCTGCATGGGTTGGTGAGTAGCTACATGAGTGTCTATATAGGTTATTAGTTGGTTTTTTGAGTATCAGTATGAGTGTCTGAGTGTCTGTATGGTTCGGTGGGGGGTATTACGTAGTGCATAAGTGCATGAATGAGTGACTCACTGTTTGTATGTGTTGAAGACAGCATGTGTGCAGGACTTTGTGGGTGGATGAGTGTGTGCATGGGTGTGTTAGTGAGTGAATGACTGTCTCAATAGTGTCTTTATGAGTAACTACATATGTGTTAAACTAGTATATGTGACTATTGGTGTATATAAGTGAGTATATGTGAGAGTGAGAGATTGAAAGAGTTCCTGTATGAATAAGTATGTGTTTCTATAAGTGATTGTTTAAAAGACTGAGTATGTGTAAGTTTCTGTAGAAGTAAGTGTGGTGGTGTGTGTATAACTGTATATGCAAGTAAATGGATGTTTGATTCTTTATTAGCATGAGTGACTATGTGTGTGAGTAACTCTATGGATGAATGGTGTTGTGTAACAGGATGTATAGGTGTATGAGTACATATGATGAGTGAGTACATATATGAGTGACTGTATAAGACTGTTGGTGAATGAGTGGATGTGTATGTGGATCTTAAAATTACTGAATAGGTTGTTGTAACTGATATTGGTATGTCCATTGTTTTGAAAATTTTAGTTTCTATTTTTGAATGTGTGTATCAAAGGTTATATTAGGGGGAGAGGAGGTCTGCCTCTCTATCACAAAGATGATGTCATCAGTGATGTCATTTGAGATGTCATCAGTGATGTCATGAGTGATGTCACTGACCATGTCATGAGTGATGTAATATGTGACGTCATCAGCAGTGCATTGCGGGCGTGCGAGTTATAGTTAGCTGAACTAACTATAACGGGGGAATTTTAATGGTTTTGTACGAGTGAAAAGTCCAGCTAACTATAACGCCCCTAAAACCTATGGTTTTTTCAGTGAATAGATATATATATACCGGGAGTACTGTAAGAAAGGAATCACTATTCCAAGGATGCGACAAACAGCAATCAAATCCAATCATAACACACACTGAGTGTTATCACAGGAATACGTATCTTCCCGATTAATTAAATTATTTCTACAAACATTGTACGTAAATAATCACAATATACGGATACGGTAACCTGCCTTGTTGTAATAATGGAGATATATCCAGAACGAAAGAACTTAACATGCTGAAAAACGGTATAAGGAGTATACACGACATCTCCCATAATTCCTCTTAAACGGTCAATATGGGTAGAACTATAAATAAAGAACACTGAAAATGGACTCACACACCGTGAGCAAGACCAATTGTGGTTGAAACGCGTTGGTGGTGGATGTTGGTGATTAATTGCACGAAAAATAAAATCCCTGAAATTTTCAAAACGTACAACTTCCTTTGTGTGCAGTGCTTCCTTCTTGAGGGAAATTGGTGTAAAAAAAAAAATATATATATAATATATTCACTGAAAAAACCATAGGTTTCACACACGTTATAGTTAGGATTTAGCATTTAAAAAACCTTGCAAATTCACTGAAAAAACCATAGGTTTCACACAAGTTATAGTTAGCTGTACATTTCACTCGTAAAAAACCAATGAAATTCCACGGTATAGTTAGTGCAGGCAACTATAACTCACGCGACCGCAATCCTCTGCTAATGACATATGTGTCTTTATGAAAAAAAAATATTTGTAATATATGTAGCTAAAATTTAATGGAAGAAGACATGGGCAAATAAGTGTCTAAATACAGTATTAGCATCAGCAGAGGATTGCGGTCGCGTGAGTTATAGTTGCCTGCACTAACTATAACGTGGAATTTCATTGGTTTTTTACGAGTGAAATGTACAGCTAACTATAACTTGTGTGAAACCTATGGTTTTTTCAGTGAATTTGCAAGGTTTTTTAAATGTAAATTCCTAACTATAACGTGTGTGAAACCTATGGTTTTTTCAGTGAATTTGTACGTTTTTTTAAATGCTAAGTTACTTTACGCCGTTCGTGCCCTGCGCGCCCACTTCACGCAGTTCGTTCCGTGCGCTTACGGTGCGCTTCGCGCACCATGCGCGCACAGTGAGCACGCGGTGCCCACTTAACGCAGTTAGTACCGTGCACGCACGGTGGGCACGCGGTGCGCTACGCGCGCCGCATGCCCACGTTACGCTGGATGGGCCATGTACGCACGATGCCCTTCACGCACCGTCCGCACACGGAGGACATATTATGCGCTTCGTTGTGAAAGATTTTCTATTACATGTTCCTATAAATATATGCCGTGCACAAAAGGTGCCCTGCGTGCACCTTTTGCACACGGGGGGGGGGGGGGGAAATATGGATTTTGTTTTTTTTAAATTTTTTTTTTACCGTACGCGTACGGTAAGCATATTCGGCGTTTTTAAAAAAAAAAATAATAATAATTTTTTGCCCTTGGATGGCCTTCTGGCACACCATAACCAAGGCTAGGTGGTTAGGAGGTGTCTAGCCTGCCCCCTTTTTATGATATCCAACTTTGTTTTTCCTCCACCCCTCAGAGTGCGAGAGAGAAAATGGCGGCCGACACTTCCTGGTTTCGACCGATTCGAATGTTTACTAAGATCTAACAGCCAATCAGAATCGCGCTCGCGCACGGCACCGTACGCGTACGGTAAGCTTACGGTGCGCGCACGGAGCGCGCTTACAGATATATATATTGATTTAAATGCTATTTTCTCAGGAACTACTGAACAGATTTATACCAGAGGCACTTCCTTGACGTGAGGACTACCTCTCTGCCAAATTACAAGTAATTCTGTTCAGCCGTTCGGGCTGTAGCTGTGTCTAAAGGTCCTATGGAAAAATGCATGGGGAAAACGCGTTTTGGGACCCCCCTTTTTTCTCAGCCCCCGCTTGACGAATCCCCCCGAGACTTTCAGGGTAGGAGCGGAGCGGAGCGCCCCATTCGTTTTGAAAGTATCGCGAGGATTCGTCGACCGGCGCCAAAGTTATTCCAAATAGAATGTTGCGGATTTCCTATGGAAAGAGGGTCCTAACTATAACTACCTACTGGCGACCGCCAGTAGGTAATATATATATATATGAACAACTTCGCTTGTTTGTAACCGTCGCCTCATGAACAAAGGGCGCGTCGTCGAAACGGGTTATACAAGCTCGATCCATATTCAATTGTAGAAATTACCAGTACCAAAGTAAAGGATGACGATGCCGTGTCATGCTGAAAATATAAATTTATTTGTCAACTGCTGGACGAGTTCATCTGTCCCGCAGGCTTGTTCACCAAGCCTGCGGGACAGGAAAAAACACGTCCAGCAGCTGACTATTAAATTTATATTTTCAGCATGAAACGGCGTCGTCATCCTTTACTTTGGTACTGGTAATTTCCACATATGTATATTCACTTAAAAAACCATAGGTTTCACACATGTTATAGTTAGCTGGACATTTCACTCGTAAAAAACCAATGAAATTCCCCCGGTATAGTTGGTGCAGGCAACTATAACTCACGCGACCGCAATCCTCTGCTGATGACGTCAGATATTACATCACTGATGACATATGTGTCTTTCTGAAAAATAAATCTTTGTAATATATGTATAGCTAAAGATTAATGGAAGAAGACATGGGTAAATAAGTGTCTAAATACAGTGATGTAATATCTGACGTCCTCAGCAGAGGATTGCGGTCGCGTGAGTTATAGTTGCCTGCACTAACTATAACGGGGGAATTTCATAGGTTTCACACATGTTATAGTTAGCTGGACATTTCACTCGTAAAAAACCAATGTTTTTTTAAGTGAATATATATATATATATATATATATATATATATATATATATATATATTTTTTTTTTTTTTCTGATGTGAATGCAGCTTTCATATAGGAGGCTAACACAATGGAATACAAAACACCCATAGACTGCTTTTGCAAATATACATAATGTATGTATAAAAAACACATGAGGGCAAGATGTACTTTAACTGTGTTTCTTTTTTAATGAGTAAAACTCATGAGTAAACTGCAAAAGAAAAACAGGCATTGTTAGCCTACAGGCTGCATTGTAAAACATAGAAAATGAAAGCAATCTTTCATAATAAACTGAGACTGTGCCTTTAAGGCAGCCATGACCCCTAGCTTCCCATCATGCCCCAGGGGCGACAGTTTGGTCAGTTCTTTATGGCTCCTTCTGTCAGGACCCTGGATTCACAGCTCTCTACTTTTTGGGCTTTTCTTTCAAAAATACCTCATTTTCCTGTGGTTTTCTTTGCTTCACTCCACGTCTTTTGTCGATTTTAGTGAGGTTTAAACCATTTTTTGTGTGGCAGAAAGGGCTTTTTTCTGTCAAATATGCATTCTTAGTTTGATCCTTGCCCTTCCTGTAGCAAAAAGGCCTAGTCAGACACTCATGAAGTGTGCATTCTCTGCCTCCCTGAGTCATAGTTTCCTGTCCTCACTGCAGGAAGTTATCCAAGAGAACCTTAAAAGAAAGGCAATGGATACGTCTTTATGGCCTGTCAGAAAGAGGTAGGTCTCCTTTTAAAACTAAGAGGACGCGTTCGACGTCAAGGAGCAAGGTCCCGATGTGTCCCCCTTTGGCGTCGGGCTCGTCGTCGAAGGTTATGGCGACGGATCAGTCGTCGAGGACCTTGGCGCAGGAGCGCCATTCGTCACCTTCAAAGAACAAGTCTCCTTTGGCATTGGGGAAGCGTCCGGCGCCACGACAAGCTCCTCCGCCGTCGACTTCGATCGACGTCAAGACGTAAGTCTACATCGAGACCGAAGTCCCCGTCGACTCAGCAGAGATCAGCGTCTAAGGACATCATTCGTCGGCGTCTAAGCAGAAGTTTCCGTCTATGTCAACCAGGCACTCGCCGTCGAGACCGCTGTCTCCGTCGTCACAGCCGACGTCGAGACAAGATCCTCTGTTGCAGGGAAAGTGTTCGATGTCGAGCCAGGTGCCTCTGTCGAAGCAAAGGCGATCGACGTCGAGGCAGCAGTCTCCGTCAGCGCAAAGGTCAACGTCAAGGCAGAGTCCTCCGTCGAAGAGAAGGTCGCTGTCGAGATGTAGGTCTCCGTCGACAGTATGCATCGAGGCGCATGCTTTTGCCGAGATCCAGAAGATAGACGTCGAGCAAGATCTCCCTCAAGTACCACGTTGAGACGGAGGTCTCTGTCCGTGTCAGTCCCTGTAAGTCTCTCTCCGTCTCCTTCATCGACGTCTAGAGCAGGCTCCCGCCGTGCCATTGCCAGGTCCGGTTCTCCACAGGTGATTATCTCCACGTTGTTCTCCGGTTAGGGAGCAGAGGTCTCCTTCCAGTCATCTCTCTCCCAGATGGATGCAACCATTACATGTCTGGGCTCACAAGACACAGACGACTGGTGTTCGAGCTCCGAGTCCGGCTCTCAAGTCTCTTCTAGCTCGGTATGCAGATTTTTCTTCACGAAGAGGAAGAGCTCGTACACTCTCTCCTGCTCCACCCTCCAGGAGGAGATCAAGATCATGCCCCAGTAGGAGATGCAGGTCTCCAACGCCATCCTCCTCTTCTACATATTCTTCAAAAAGACTACTCGCCAATCCCTTAGTGACAGTCCACCATTGAGGATCTCTCCTGTGGATGATGTAAGCCCATTCCAGGACGTGCTTTCTAGGGGGGCGGCCAAACTGAACATTTCTATGCTGGTTCAGCAGAGTTTGTCTTCAGTTATTTTCGAGACTTTGAACCAGAGAACATCTTCTTGCCCGTTACCCCCATTAGTACCGGGTCTTCTTAATCCTATGATGGACATTTTCCTCACGCCGGCCACTCATGACTGCCCTGGCAAGAATTTTAAGAAAGAGGGATCCCCCTCCGGTGGACTATACTTTTTTTTTAGAAGTCAGACCCACCACGGGGCTCTGTGATTGTGGCTGCCTGAAAAACCCATTCAGTAGCCTCTTAGTCTACAATACCACCAGACCAGGAGAGCAAGACACAAGACTCATGGGGGAGTTAAGTATGTGTTAGTTTGGCTTACATGATTAAGGTATCCAGTGCTTCAGCTCTCTTGGGACGATACGATGGAGCTTTATGGAATTCTCTGCAGAGGTTTACAGAGAAACTGCCCAAGGAAGACCGTAAGGACTTTGAGGAGGTTTACAGGAGGGCAGCTTGGTGGAGAAACCAAATAATTAGTGCTGCGGCGGACGGAGCTACTCTTTCAGCATACTCCTACGCACACTGAATATGTGCCAGAAGATCTTCATGGCTTCATCTACAGCACTGAAGCCAGAGGCGCAGTCCCGGATTCTCAACCTGCCATTTTACGGTTCATTGTTCGGCACACACACAGATGAAGAAATGGCACGGATGAAGTCTGCGCTAGATACCCTCAAGGCGGTGGGGATAGAAAAGAAAAGTTTTGTCGCCGTTACCGCAATATAGATCGCCGTTCCTTCCAACAGAGGGTTCAAACCCCTCATTGGTAAAATAACCAAAACCAACAGGGTCAGCAGAAATTGCAATATCAAAACCGGCAATCCAAAAGGGGAAGAGGAGGGAACAGTCAGTCCTCTACCTCAACAAAAACTCCAACCAAGCAATGAGTGCCCGCTTCCTCCTTTTACCGTTCACCACTCCAGTAGGAGGAAGTGTTCAAAATCATCTGCAAGACTGGCGAGCCATCACAAAAGACCAATGGTTGTTGGCTACGCTGCAGAATGGGTACTCTACGTTCCCTCGATCCCTCCGGTGACTTAATCATGCTACCAGATCAACAAGCTGCAGAGGGAAGTGGGCATCCTTCTCAAAAAGTCAGCCATAGAGAAGGGCCCACGATATCAAAGAGGTCGGAGTTTATTCCAGATACTTCCTGGTAAAGAAAAAAGGGCAAAAGTCAGAATACAGCCCTATTCTGGATCTACGAGCACTCAAGTCCATCAAACAAGAACAATTTCGCATGCTGGCTCTCCACCAAATATATCCTCACCTCCGCAAAGGGGATTGGATGTGTTCGCTGGATCTGCAAGATGCATATTTTCATGTGCCCATAAACCAGCATCAACGGCAATACCTACTCTTCATAGTCGGAACGTCCCATTATCAATTCAAAGTTCTGCCCTTCGGGCTGAAGTCGGCTCCTCGGGTGTTCACAAAGTGTGCGGCAGCTGCTCTGCGATGCAGAGGCATCTTCATCTACCCCTACCTGGACGATTGGTTGCTGAAAGGCCCTTCTCCCCAAAGTGTAATGAGCCATTT
Source organism: Triturus cristatus (assembly GCF_964204655.1). Taxonomy (NCBI): domain Eukaryota; kingdom Metazoa; phylum Chordata; class Amphibia; order Caudata; family Salamandridae; genus Triturus; species Triturus cristatus. The sequence goes on along the minus strand of NC_140580.1, from coordinate 60,912,183 downwards.
CCAACAGTGCTTAACGCTTTGTCAGACACTGGGCCTTCACGTGAACTTCAAGAAGTCGACGCAGCAGCCCACGCAAACGATCCACTACCTGGGGGCGCTGATAGACTCCGAAAGAGGAAAAGTGTTTCCTTCGGAGGAAAGACAATTATCCATCATTCACAAAGGCAGGCAGATTTTTAAAGAGCAAACTGTCGTCGGTGCGTCAGATCGCCTCTCTGATGGGGTCGATGGCATCCTGCATTTTTGTGGTGCCAAATGCCAGATTGAAAATGCGTCCTTTGCAGCAAGATCTGGACGACAAATGGGATCAGCTGTCTTCTCACTGGGAAGACGAGATCTGTCTATCGCATGCAGCCAGAGCATCCATTCCGTGGTTGATGAAAAGGGGCAACCTGAGAGTAGGAATACAGTTCTATCAATCTCCTCCATCTCAGACTCTGCTCAGATGCATCCCTGCAAGGATGGGGAGCTCACATGGGTTCTCTCCAAACGCAAGGCTTATGGTCCTCAAAAGAGCAGTTGTACCACATAAACATGCACGAGCTGGGGGTGTTTTCATCTGGCTCTCAAGGCTTTCCTCCCTTCGATTCAGACGAGTTCCATCCTAGTACAGATGGACAATACCACCACCATGTACTACCTGAACAAGCGGGGAGGAACTCGCTCGGACTCTGGAGGTGCAGACCCTCTGGCTTCTGGCGAGCGATCTATCCATCACAGCAGGTCATCTGCCGGGAGAGCAGAATATTCAAGCGGATGACCTCAGCGACCATTTCGAGGAACAGCAGGATTGGGTCCTCAACGACGAGGTGGTCGAAGATATCTTCCAGGCTTGAGGCCGTCCAAGCATAGATCTGTTTGCAGACGACGAAAACACAAAATGCAGAGACTTCACCTCAAGATACTACCGACCAGGGTCGAAGGGGAATGCCCTTTTGATCGACTGGTCAGGGGCATTTGCGTACGCCTTTCCACCTCAGCTTGGTCACCACCTTCGGGATGAGAGGCAATCACACTCTGACACCATAATGATTCTGATTTCTCCGGATTGGCCGAGACAGTGGTGGTACCCGGACCTTCTGCATCTGTCAATCTGCTCACACAAGAGGCTGCCTTGCAGACCGGACCTGCTGTCCAAGATGAGCGGGAGGATTCATCACCCCAACCTTCCCTCACTGAACTTGGCGGCATGGCTCCTGAGGTCCTTCAGTATGGGCATCTAGGCCTTCCACAGGACTGCATGTCCATATTAAAGGCAGCAAGGAGACCATCTACAAGACACTCTTATGTTTGCAAATGGAAGCGTTTTTATATCTGGTGTGTACAAAATAATTGCAGTTCCACCAAGGGGCAGGAAGAGGTATATTTGTCCTACTTGCTTTACCTGGCCCAAGCAGGTTTTAAATTTTCATCCATCAAGGTACACCTGGTGGCCATTATGGTGTACAGGCGTTCTCCTTCTCAACCGTCATTTTTTCAGCTACAGGTGGTGAAGGATTTCCTGCAGTGTCTTAAAAAGGTCTACCCTCCGGTCCGCCTCCTTCGCCTCCTTGGGAGCTGAATTTGGTACTGATGGGGCCACCCTTTGAGCCTATCCACAAAGCAACCTTGCAACACCTTACAAGGAAGGTAGGTTTCTTGGTAGCCATCACCTCAGCTCGTAGGGTGAGCGAGATTCAGGCTGTTCAAAAGAGCCCTATTTGGTTTTTCATCTCAATAGGGTAATCCTCAGAACACCTCTTTCTTTTCTTCCGAAGGTGGTGTCTGATTTTCATGTAAATCAGACCATTTCTCTTCCGACCTTTTTCCCATCCCTACACCAACTGAGAGGGCTCTGAATTAGTTAGTCCTTAAAAGGGTGTTGAAGTTTTATCTAGACAGGTCGAAGCCCTTGAGAAAGTTGGATCGACTATTTGTTAATTATGGTGCAGTCAGAACAGGTTTCCCAGCATCAAAACAGTCCATCGCCAGATGGATAGTCTCATGCATAAAATTGGCTTACCAGTTAGCACGGAAGCCTCTCTTGTCCGCTCCAAAAGCGCATTCCACGAGAGGTAAAGCAGCTACGACTGCTTTTCTCAATGTACCGCTCCGAGATCTGCAAAGCAGCCACTTTGAGTCAAGACAGTAAAGTCTTGTAAATGTATGCACTGATCGCCGATACTAGAGCGGAACTCAAGTAGGCCAAGCCTCCTTGAGGAATCTGTTCAACAGCCGATTTTTCCCCAGTTGTTTGTTTTTCTCATTTGCCTACAGGTGGTTGTTGGGCTTGCTATTCTATTCAGTGCTTATGACTATTGATGAGGATTCCCTGGAAGAGAAGGATAAGTTACTTACCTGTAATCCTAGTTCTCTTCCAGGGGTATCCTCATAAGTCATAAGCAACCCACCCACCTCCCCAGGCAAATGAGATTATGCCACTGTTAAATTTAATATTGGTGCCCTGATCTTCAGGGTTGAGCAAAGAACTCACCTAACGGTCACCCCTGGAGCATGATGGGAAGCTAGGGGTCATGGCTGCCTTAAAGGCACGGTATCAGTTTGTTATGAAAGATTGGTTTCATTTTCTATGTTTTACAATGCAGCCTGTAGGCTAACAATGCCTGTTTTTTCTTTTGCAGTTTACTCATGAGTTTTACTCATTAAAAAAACGAGTTCAAGTACATCTTGCCCTCGTGTGTTTTTTATACATATATTATGTATATTTGCAAAAGCAGTTTATGGGTGTTTTGTATTGCATTGTGTCAGCCTCCTATATGAAAGCTGCATTGATATGAGAGTATGTGTGTGTGTGTGTGTGTGTGTGTATATATGTATGTGTGTGTATATATATATATTCACTGAAAAAACCATAGGTTTCACACACGTTATAGTTAGGAATTAGCATTTAAAAAACCTTGCAAATTCACTGAAAAAACCATAGGTTTCACACATGTTATAGTTAGCTGGACATTTTACTGATAAAAAAACCATTGAAATTCCCCCGTTATAGTTAGTGCAGGCAACTATAACTCACGCGACCGCAATCCTCTGCTGATGCTAATACTGTATTTAGACACTTATTTGCCCATGTCTTCTTCCATTAAATTTTAGCTATACATATATTAAAAATATTTTTTTTTCATAAAGACACATATGTCATCAGCAGAGGATTGCGGTGGCGTGAGTTATAGTTGCCTGCACTAACTATAACGGGGGAATTTCAATGGTTTTTTATCAGTAAAATGTCCAGCTAACTATAACATGTGTGAAACCTATGGTTTTTTCAGTGAATTTGCAAGGTTTTTTAAATGCTAATTCCTAACTATAACGTGTGTGAAACCTATGGTTTTTTCAGTGAATTTGTACGTTTTTTTAAATGCTAAGTTACTTTACGCCATTCGTGGCGTGCGCGCCCACTTAACGCAGTTCGTTCCGTGCGTGCACAGTGAGCACGCGGTGCGCTTTGCGCACCGCGCGCCCACGTTACGCTAGATGGGCCATGTACGCACGATGCGCTTCGTGCACCGTGCACACATGGAGTACATATTATGCGCTTCGTTGTGAAAGGTAATCTTTTAAATTTTCTTTGGGCACCATTTGCACACGGGGTGGGGAGAGTATGGCTAATTTTATTTTTTTTCAAATTTTTACCGTACCGGCAAATTTTTCAAAAAAAATAAAATTGACTTTTTGGCCTTGGGGGATCTTTGGGGACACCTTCATCAAGGCTAGGTGGTTAGGAGCTGTCTAAACAGCCCCTTTACATGTTTTTTGCCTTTGTTTTTCCACCCCCCCCTCAGAGTGCAAGAGAGAAAATGGCAGCCGCCGCTTCCTGGTTTCGACCGATTCGAATGTTTACTAAGATCTAACAGCCAATCAGATTCGCGCTCGCGCACGGCACCGTACGCGTACGGTAAGCTTACCGTAAGCGCACGGTAAGCGCACCGTAAGCTGCCACAGATATATATATTGATTTAAATGCTATTTTCTCAGGAACTACTGAACAGATTTACACCAGACCTACAAAAGGCACTTCCTTGACCTGAGGACTACCTCTGCCAAATTTCAAGTAACTCTGTTCAGCCGTTCGGGCTGTAGCTGTGTCTAAAGGTCCTATGGAAAAATGCATGGGAAAAACGCGTTTTGGGACCCCCTTTTTTCTCAGCCCCCGCTTGACGAATCCCCCCGAGACTTTCAGGGTAGGTGCGGAGCGTAGCACCCCACCTATTTTGAAAATTTCGCGAGGATTCGTCGACCGGCGCCAAAGTTATTCCAAATAGAATGTTGCGGTTTTCCTATGGAAACAGGGTCCTAACTACAACTACCTACTGGCGACCGCCAGTAGGTAATATATATATATATATATATATATATATATATATATATATATATATATATATATATATATATATATATATATATATATATATATATATATATATATATATATATATATATATATATATATGTATATGTTATTTCCGGTGTCCCCGCACATGGGTGGGAATATTCAGTGCTTAGGACTTTGAGGATACCCCTGGAAGAGAACTAGGATTACAGGTAAGAAACTTATCTTTATTTCCTAACTAACTTTAACATGGAGTGTGAGTGCATCAGTGTCTCAGTGGGTGTATGAGTGTCTGAGTTGGTTTTTAAGTGGCTGTGAGTATGAGTGGGGCTGTAAGTGGGTATATGAGTGTCTGAGTGGGTATGTGAGTCTGATAGGGGTGGGGGTAGATTTCCCTCCGGCAGAGTTTGTAGAGTTTTCCTCTACACGATCCACTTAGAACGTGGGGTTCATCAAAAACTCCGCTGGCCAAGGAGAGTTTACTGGCGTGATCACCCCTAGACTTCATCCCCTGAGAGTAGTGTGCCAGGAGGCATGTTTGCAAAGGGGTTGAGAATAGGGCAGGCCCTTGTGGGTGCGATTTAGCCCTGGGGAGGTGCTGGTCCCTGGGGCTTATAGAGCCCATAAAGAGAGGCCCTGTGTGACCCCCCTCCTTTTTTATCAAAGTCTCGGGGAGGTGGTGGTGCTCAATGAGCTTTGGGGGGGGGTGAGGTCCTGTCAGTAGGTAATATATCACAGTTCTAGTCAGGTGCCGTCCTTTGCATAGGAATTGGTTGAGATCTGTCTGAATGTAGATACATTTTTAGTTCTGCAACTAGTTGGATTACCTATTTTACACTCTGCATCAGGTAATAGCTTTAAACCCCAGTAAGATAGGTCATAGAGTGGGTAGAGTGGAGGCCTAGCAGTAGTAGAATAACTGAAATTTGAGCAAAGTGGAGAGGAATGGCAGAAAAGTGTAGAATGCAGAAAGAATATGGAGATGCAGGGTTTTATAAAGTGACAGATGGAAAGACTGGAGGTAGGATAAAGTTGGGGCAGTAAAGAGACCGTACCGTGTAGGTTAGAGCAGTGGCTTGGTTCTCAACCTGTGCTCCGTGGACCCCTGGGGATCTGTGACACCTACTCAGGGGCTACGCAATGGTTTGTAAAATGAATTCTTAGCAGATTAGTAAAGTACATATACGTAAGAAAGCAAAATTAAAAATGTTACTTTATAAAACGCTCTGTATATGCGAAAGAATTCGAATTTGGAAGCTAAACATGAATTTGGTGCTTATGTTAATTTGTTGTATCAGTGCTAGTACAGCAAATATAATTTAGTATGGATGATGGGAGGTGATTGAAGCAGCACTTGTATGTGCAGACAAAAAAGAGCATGCTTTTGGAGCAAAAAAGACCACGTGATGGGCTAGACTCTCGCATAAAATTACTTTCTGTAACAAAGCTATACCTTGAAAAACTCCAACTTTCCTAGTGAAACATCGATTTTCACTTTTTTTTTGTTTCTTGTAAGTGAAATAAAATATCCCATACTCTGTGTATTTGTTTACAGTATATTTGTTTTCTGTGTTTTCGTGTATTCTTTGGAAGTTTGAATCGAAGAAAGGTGCTCTGCAAAAACCTACATTAAAGGACAGACTCTGTATGTATGCTCCGAGAAATATTTCATGATTTCTGGGAGAGGAGTATATAGGTCATGTTCGACTTTAGATTGTCTTAGACTTTGGAGTTTAAAAAAAAATAGATTCTTCAGGAAAGGTTTCACAAGCCCAAATTATATGATGTTAAGGCAATTTAAGTGGGAGAACCCCCCCCCCACACGCACAATCTTAATACCAGCAAAAATGGGCTCAATAAAAAGGCAGAAACTCAGGGAAGACATCAAAGAAACGAACAGACTTCCTACAGTTTGGATCCTCGAACAGATTTCAATATATGCCACAGTTGGAGCTTGAAATACAAATTGAATTGGGAAATGTTCTTCCCTACGTTTGGGTTTCAGTGACTGTAAAAAACACGTAACCTGAAACTTTAGAAATCCAGAAGCTGCACTTCATACATGTGCAAACGAGGCGTTTCATTTACTGTTCACGGAGCACGGCACCCTCAAATGTACATTCGTTCTATCTTAACGTTTTCAGTCGACGCTCTAGGATATTAAATTGCTTTTATAAGAATATCTTAAGGTAGGCACTTTTTGCACTCCTTTTTCGTACAATTTAAAAATAATTATCAAGATTAACTCCTCTGCCATTGGGACGTCCTGTAATTTCCAACATACTTGTACTGAACATTTGGCTAAAACTCCGTAAGCTTCCTTAGTGAACCGAAGATGGGCACATTAGTGTCACCATCTGTGCATCCTGTCAGTAGATCTAGTTAAGCTTCCACATCTGACCAGAAGCCCCTGAGTGAAGGGAAGGAACGCTCCAAGATTTAGTTATTGATCACAACTAATCTAAATGTAATTGAAACTCCGGTTTTATGTTATTCTATTTTTACATGTCTGTCCATATTTTGATCCATATATGTATGTGTGTATGTATATATATATATATATATATATATATATATATATATATATATATATATATATATATATATATATATATATATATATATTCAGTGAAAAAACCATAGGTCTCACACATGTTATAGTTAGCTGGACGTTTCACTCATAAAAAACCAATGAAATTCCCCCGTTATAGTTAGTTAAGCTAACTATAACTCGCGCACCCGCAATCCACTGCTGATGACGTAACATATTACATCACTCATGACATGGTCAGAGACATCACTCATGACATCACTGATGACATCTCAAATGACATCACTGATGACATCATCCAGTGAATGTGTGTTTTTCTGAAAATTAAATATGTTTTATATATGTATATCTAAAGGTCGATGGAAGAATAAATGGGTATATAAGTGTCTAAAAGGATGATTTGTTTTTGAAAAATTGATTGTGTAACTGACTGATTAAGTGTATCTTAGTGAATACATGGCTAAGTGAGTAATGTTTAAATATGTAATTATCTGTATCAGTCTCTCACTTTGTGTATAAGTGTCTGCATGGGTTGGTGAGTAGCTACATGGGTGTTTATATAGGATATTAGGTTGTTTTTTGAGTATCAGTCTGAGTGTCTGCATGGTTCGGTGGGGGGTATTACGTAGTGCATAGGTGCATGAATGATTGACTCTCTGGTTGTATGTGTTTAAGACAGCATGTGTGCATGACTGTATGGTTGGATGAGTGTGTGTATGGGTGTGTTAGTGAGTGAATGACTGTCTCAATAGTGTCTTTATGAGTAACTACATATGTTTTAAACTAGTATATGTGACTATTGGTGTATATAAGTGAGTATATGTGAGAGTGAGAGATTGAAAGAGTTCCTGTATGAATAAGTATGTGTTTTTATATGTGATTATTTAAAAGAGTAAGTATGTGTAAGTTTCCGTAGAAGTAAGTGTGGTGGTGTGTGTATAACTCTATGGATGAGTGGCATTGTGTAACAGGATGTATAGGTGTATGAGTACATATGATGAGTGAGTACATGTATGAGTGACTGTATAGGACTGTTGGTGAATGAGTGGATGTGTATGTGGATCTTAGAATTACTGGTAAGATATATTAGTATAACATACTGATTTTTTTTTTCATTTTTTTTTTTTTTTTTTTTTACGTACGCGTACGGTAAGCTTACGGTAAGCGTGCGTTTTGCGTAATGTTCGTAATATTTCTACTCTCTTTGCGTATGGTTACGCAATTTACGTAGCCGTGCGTACTGCGTACGCGGCGCGTAAGCGTGTACGCTACACGCGCACGTTACGCGGAAGTGTTTGGGCGTGCCTGTTATGCGCATGCGCGCGAGCGCGTGTCTTTTTTACGCGCATGCGTACTTTTACCGTACGCGCTCCGTAAGCGCTCCGTAAGCGCACCGTAAGCGTAACGTACGTGCACGGTGGGTCATGTGATCAAGAAACAAAACTTTTGATTGGTTCAAAGTAGTTTCAGTTCTAGAACTCTCCTACACCACACCCATTCCCCTCATTTCTGCTTGTGATCCCTTAGGAGAAGGAGCTGAGTTGTCTTTGGGATACGATGGCAGACCAGCAGTCCTCTGCTGAGAGTGAGGCTAGCAGCACCACCATCAGGCAGAGAAAGAGGAAACAGAAGAGCTCTTTTATATGGGAGTATTTTACTTTTCCTGAGGGCGAGAAAAAAGTCAATGCTGCTTTGGTGACTTGTAAGCTGTGCCAGCGTGTACTTTCAAGAGGTAATCCTAACAAGAAGTATTCCTTCGGGAATCACACTATGTTACGACACCTTGAGGATGTACACCCTAGGACACATGCTCGACATACTGGAGGAAACCCTTCAGTAAGTCGACCAAGCACATCCACAGCAGCTCAACCGAGTCCTTCTTCGGAAACTCAGCAGAGCCCTTCATCTGTGGGGGCAGATTCACCTTTTTCTGATCCTGTGGAAACTAACCCTCGGTTTGCGAGGGTTACAATGCGGTGTTCATTTTGCCATGGTCTAATTGTTCATAGGTAGACCAGTCTTCCCCTCATTAACAACAAAATAGACCAGCACATTTGTCCTACCAGCTAATGTTCCCATTCTTCCTTTCCTCTGTCCCTGCATGAACACAACGGCTCTTTTAAGAGCCAACCTTACCTCTCAATTTTTTTAAATTTTTTCTTCAAAACTTTTTTTTTTTTTTTTTTTACCGTACGCGTACGGTAAGCGTATTTTTTTTTAAAAAAAAAACACTAAAAAACAATACCACATTACAAGGTCCTTGAGGGATTAATAACTATATACTGAAAATCTGTTTGAGGAGAAGTGGAAGAAAGGAAGTAATTTCTGACTTACCTGACCCACCCAACAATTTAATTTTTAATTAAAATTTAATTGAAATTACTTGTAAAAATGGATTTTTTTTCCCAAAATTTTCTTTCACAATCTGAAAAAAAAGAAAAATGTATTAATATTTAATAAATTATTATATAATACAGTACACGTATTTACATATTTTCCAAAAACATTTTTTTGCCATTTTTTTGCTGTTTTCAGAATATATTGCATCTCACTATAAATCGAGAAAGCAATTGCATTCATCACTTAACAGCGGGCAAAAAAAAAATAACAATCTCAAAGATTGTTTTAAAAAAGCCCAGAATCTCTTTTCACTTAAACATAACATTATAGAAATGCAAAATATTCAAAAAAAATATCATCTAATAACAATAACTATTTCTTTAAAATACCGTCAGACAATTTTGTAACAGAAGCATAATTACAAAAATAATATATCTCAAATAACTCCACAATACATCTGGTTACATTTCCTTTAGGCGAAATGGTAATTTTAAAATTCTTTTTTGATTAAATTTCCAATGGTAATCTAATAAAATTCCAAAATTTAAATTGTACAGATGTTACCGATTCTCTCTAAAATTTTGGTTTCCGAAAGATTAATTAGTATTTAAATAAGTCCACAATGCAATTGGTTACCTTTCCATATGGCCAAATGGTAATTTTAAAAATCTTTTTTGATTAAATTTCCAATGGTAATCCAATAAAATTCCAAAATTTAAATTGTACAGATGTTACCGATTCTCCCCAAATTTTTGGTTTCCGAAAGATTAATTAGGAATTAAATAAGTCCACAATACAATTGGTTACCTTTCCTTTAGGCCAAATGGTAATTTAAAAAATCTTTTTATTTGAAAATTCCAATGGTAATCCAATAAAATGCTAAAATTGTTTTGTACAGATCTTGCCAATTCTCTCTAAAATTTAGGTTTCAGGAAGATTAGATAGGAATTTGTTAAATCAAAAGGCAAACGTTGCTTGAAAATCAATTGGGAATCATTACACAGTGTCCAGCCTTTTTCACATTTAAGATAAACTGTGTAATGTCCTGAAGTTACAGTAGGTCCTTCATGGAAAATTATTGCAACTGTTACAAAAGTTTTTCCTGAAATTGATAATTGCTGTCCTATAAACTTCTTTATTAAAGTATCCAATTTTGTACCATCAGCTCTACATTGTTGCATCATTAAAATTACATACTGTCCGTATTCCTTTAAAATTAATGTTGAAAACATGTCTGATTTACACTCACTGCATTCCATGCTATGATTAGCATCTTTAACTAATTTAGCAAAAGTGACTGTTTTACACTCTGGCAATGTTAAATAAATAAACCTTTCAGAATCAACATTAGAGCCACATGTATGGAAACAGTTTTCACAACTATGTTCCCATTTATAAGAGAGACCAAACATATTTTCAATGTGTACCCCTTCTTCTTCCAGTACCTGAAGAAAATACATCAAGAATTCCTGTGCGTCTTGCTGTTCATTTTGAGAAAACTGTGTTCGTCCTGAACATACATCTAAAAGTTTTCTAATTTCAGTAGCACTTTCTATTTTAGTTTTATCATTGCTCAGCTTTTCAAAAAGGAGACTCAACTCAGAACAGAATCTTTTTCTCTGATTTACTATTATCTGTTCTTTCAAACTTTCTAGATAAAATACAACATTCAGCACTACATTAGCGTAGCAGTTGACACCAGAGCTATTTTCAAAATGACAACCTACAACCTCTTCAACATTTTCCTTTTTCTTTTTGCTTGCAATTACATCACTCCTCTTTTTTTTTCTCTTCTCTACATCCTCATTATAGATATTCTCAATTCTCCTTTTTCGAGAAACAACACGTTTTTCCAGCACAGGATACTGACCTAAATGTGGAGCATAGGTTCTTCTTAATCTATTATACTCCTTTACACAATTTGCATCAGCACTAACTTTTGAGTCATCAAAGTCTATCATAAATAAACCAGATAATGTTTTCACTCGTGACAAAGCAACATAAGCCATACCTTCTTTGAACACAGTTGAACCAATGTTTACAAAAGCACAATCTACAGTCAATCCTTGAGACTTGTGAATAGTTACAGCATATGCTAGAGAAAACGGAAACTGTTTCCTACGTACATATAAGTCTTTCACAAGCATGAAATGAACTGTACAACGACAAATGTCTATAACTTCTTCTATCTGATCAAATTTTATTTTTAAACATTCAATTCCATCTTTTTTCTGGTAATTAATAAAACCCACAACTCTTCCCATAGCTCCATTCACTAAACCTTTTTCAACATCCAAATTTCTCCTTAAAAATACTCTACAGTTCATGCAAACATATAGATTTTTTTCTAATCCAGCTGTTTTGGAAATGTTCTTCTCTAGTGAATCCAATTTATTTTTCAGTTTGCCTGTTAATGTAATAGTAATTCTTTCATGCTGAATTTTGTCCACTGCTTCCAATTTCCTAATCTCTTCCTTTTCCAATTTCAAAAGTTCCTCATTGAATATTGAGCATTCACGTAGAGTTGGCATTAAGCAGATGACACTTTTCTTTTCTGCAATGTTCTTGTATATTTTTGCTGCAACTATTTCTTCCTTTGGGAATAAATTATGTAGCAACCGACTCTGTAATGCTTTCGTGCCAGCTTCAGTGAGTAGTCCAATTCTGATATCTTTCAGAATACTTCCATATTCTTCATCATTTGCTTGCCTCATATTAGTAGTAAGTTCCTTGTACTCAAAGAAGGACCAAATATTTGCATTACCAATGCTTCCCAATGACTTCTTTGTGTCTTCATGTGTCACAGTATTAAACACTGGTTGTCCTCTAACTGGAGTAAGCTGTAGAAGATCCCCAAAAACTATGACATGTTTTCCACCAAATAACACGTCATAGTCTGTCCTTAGAATTTGCTGCATTCTTAAATGCACAAAGGCAAGCATTAAGTTTGATACCATGCTCACCTCATCAATAATGAGAACTTGCATCTTCTTCAATACTCTTGAAACTTCCAAGCATGCTTCTCCAGTTAGCTTGTGGTATTGTATTTTGTTTTCATGCTCCACTGGTAACATTAGCAAACGATGTAAGGTGATTTCTTTTATGTTATAGGCTGCTAACCCAGTTGGAGCAGTAACCACACAAGACAAAGTTGAATCTGTTTTTTGCTGTAGGTAGCTTCTGATGACTTTGATTAAGAAACTTTTTCCAGTTCCAGCTTGTCCGCTTACATACATCCTGATTGGTTGAAATGATGTGCATGAGCACTCTTTTTTTTCATGTTGTAATCCGTGATCAATTTTGTTTCTGATCTCTTCATAAATTTGTTGCTGCTCTTCATTCAGTTGTCTTTCCAAATTTGGTAAGTCTATAAATTCTTCTTGAGCTTGATTCATAGCCGTTTCCACTTCAGTCATTGCTATTGCAGCTTCATTTTCAACGATTGGTTGTCCTAGGGGATCTTGACTGAGTGTTCCAGAACTTTGGCTGTCTTGAGAACTGTCTCTAGCTACTTCAGCTGCAATTGAAGTTTCCTGTTCAATTTCTTCATTTAACATTTGCACATAATTTCTGAAAGTACTGCATTCTATGCTGTCTTTGCAAGCATTAAAGGAATCTTCATAGCTTTGAAATTCTCCCAGTAGTTCGTCCTCTGAACACCATGGTTTAAACAGCTGTAAAAGAGCCAAGTAGTAAAATTCCTTTTTGTCAGTAGTGTCGCAACTCAGCTTCCGGTGATTTATCAAACTTCCTTTTGTTTGCTTCACCAAACATCCTTCCTCACCAATGACTTTGCATTTTCCATTGTTGATGTCTTCTGCAGCTTTCCGTGAATAAATGTAGTTCTGCAGCACTTCATTGAGACACATGTTCTCTAGATGAACACTTCTCTTTGGGTAATATGTGTCCAACATGTTTGATTTCAAAATATCTGTACTTTCTGGGTCATTCTCGGCCAAATATTCAATTTCTCCAACAGATTTCAGTACCCGATTTCTCATTGCTGCAAGGCCTAAACTTGCCCAAATTATTCTTCTTGATTTTGAGTAGAGACTTGCAGAACATAACCTATCTGAACATTCGTAGGATCCAATTTCTCGATGTGATAACATCTTTAAACTGAAACTGTACAGCTTCTTACTGACAGTCTTCTCGTGAGAAATCTCTACCCACATTTCTTTCAATTCAGTTTTTTCTGATTTCGTAATGTAAGACGTAACATATCGAGCAACAGCAATGGAATTGTCAGCTACATACTGTATATCCATGTTAGCATTCCACATGGATAAAATGACTGGGTTGTAGTCATTTATATTTTTTGATTCTTCTTTTCTTTTTAGGTTGTAGGTATTCTTAGGTGATTTTCTTGTAATAGTATGTCTCACAGCTGACATAAAACTGTTTACTCTTCCTTTTGAAAGAACAGGTCTAGGAAATCCAAATCGACATTTAGTGTAGAATTTATCTTTTGTCTTGTACTTCCTTCGACAGTATTTTCCACACCGATGACTTTGGAAACGTAAAACTTGCTCTTTTAACTTTTTCTCTTCTGTGCTTTTTGGTATAGCACATGTTGCATATTCTTCAATAAAAGATAACACTGCTTCATCAGTATCTGTTCCAAACTTTGGGGCATCCTTGATCCACAACAGCATATGAATATGAGGAGCACCTCTTGCCTGGTACTCTTTTCTCCAAAAGAAATCCACAACTTCTCCAAGAGGTGGATTTTTTTTATTGCAGATGAAGGACATCATAGCCTCAAATCTATGATTGAAATATCTGCAAACATTAACCGGATCCAATGAGCACAGTTCTCCTGCTGTCTTGTATTCGATGTTTTTAATGTTTGAATTTGCCTCTCGTAGAAAATCCAGTAAATCATCCCAAGCGTACTCAGCACAGCTTAGGGTAAGGAACCATGTTGGTGTTCCTAAATTCCGTAACATGCATTTTAATTCACCATGGCGTCGGTACCAATATTCATTTGTTCCACGCTGACAAGCCATCAGATTGATCAGTTGTGTTTCCAAATGATCATCTCGGTGCTGCACTTTCTCCATAAAATCCTTAGCAGACACATTTTGTAAATGTACTCCACTTTTTAAAATGTGATTTACTGCATAAGACAATGCAGACAAGTCGCTTTCAAATAAAAGATGGAACAAATAAGGAATACTTTGTCGAAATCTTGGATCTTCTGCATATAGACTTGTAGTCCGATACTCAGATGCTGGAATCTGTTCTGGACGTTCATCGTATCGTCCTCCTTTTCCTGTAGGAAACAGCTGGGGAAAACATCGAGCTTCCAAGCTCTCCTCCCATACACTCACGGGAGTTCCTTTTGCTTTCTTCATCTGAAACAGATCAATAGTGTCTCCCATAACTTCTTTTGAATGTAGAGGATGTATTTCTTCTTCCTTTGACTTGTCCACTTTTTCAATTTGACCAGTTGGTGTTTGTGTGTCTTCTTGTAAATCTTCTTCTTCTTCTTCTATATAAATTGATTCATACCATTTGTTATTCCTTTTCAAATACAAATTTGCTCTTTGTACTTTCCGTACATCTACCAGCTCCTGCCAAATCTTCTTATTCTTTGTAGGTACACCATTAACCAGAATAACTAATGGTTCAGTTTCCAAAGTATCTGCATCAATAGTTTCCATATTTTTTTTCAAATCCAAGGGCAAATACACCACTCTTCCTTTTAAACCTCTCAGTAAATCTGAAGGAGGTAATTTACCAGTTTTGGGCTCCATACGTACTATGGTCTGGAAGGGATGAACACATTGAATAAGTATAGACTCATATGTATTTAATTCAGAAAGTTCGGCAGGAATAGCATCCAATTCTAAATTATTATGTACAGCTCTGGTCGGCATTCTATTTTCTTCTAACTTGTTGTAACAGTATTTACAAATACGCTGATCTTCACCCAATTCAAAACAATTTTCAAGAAATATATATGTGGCAAAATCCTTCCACTTATAATTATCTTCATTTTCACTTTTTCTGTAGAGATCAACATTCCTGGTTTGTTTTTTATAATGACTTCTGCGGCAACAAATACAAGTAATATTTGGTCTTTCTTTAGAGATTATTGCAAATTTTGTCATTTGATCATCAAATTTCTAACTTACAGAGGGTTCTACATTCTCTTCCACATCTTCCTCGATAACTGTGTCATTACCTGCACTCTCTTGTTCTGGACCAAAGTAACAAAACTGAATTTCATCAGTAACCTTCTCTACATCTGATACCGATCCACGGAACAGAGCCCTATTCAATTCATCTAACTTTATTGCTGGACTTTTAGCAAAATACAATCGTCTCACAAACTTTCTCATTTCAGTATGATGAACAGCCAGCATCCTAAAATGATGAAAAACACTTTTACACACTTTTCTAGATAGACAAGCCAGAGAATGTCCCTGCAAACCAGTATTCTCTCTCACTCTGCATGGATCTAGACTTTGAAGCACCTTAATCTTCTGTTTAACACTTTTTTTACTATATTCTCTTAGAAACTCACGAAATTTATCAATAGATTCCTGACGCACAGTGCAAATACTACTACAATTCCAAGTGTACACTGGGGCTTTAGGACGTCTCCCCATAGCCTCATCCGCCATCACTTGTTCCTCATCTCTTGGAACCATTTTCTCCTTCTCCATTATACAACCATTTTTCACTTCATAAGCACGACCTCTGGTGTCAACTGCATGCAGCAAACTATTACTTTGAAAATAACTCTCTTCATTAAAAAAAGGTTCACTACTTGAACTATGCATCCATTCTCCTAAAAACACTTTACAAAAGTTTGTTCTTTTCACTAGTCTTTTCCTTTTGCTTTGTGATTTCAGTACATTGACCATTTTATCTAATGTACGCATCCTGATCAAAATTAAAATGAATAGTTTCCTTTTTCATTCTAAAGCCTTTGCTGCAATGGCTTCAATTTCTTTTTTTCTCTTAAAAAATTTAGATTTTTTCTTATATTTCTTCACATCCTTTATCAAATTGGACATAACTCTTCTCTGAAACATTTTTCTACGAATCTCTTTAAACGCTGTTTTTCTTTTTAAATTAATCTTTATTGTTTCTGAAGGTATATTTGCATTAACTAAATGCTCAATTTTTTCCTGTTGTTTTCTATTTAAAACATTCTTTCCAGTACAGACATTTTGTACATTTTTCCTTTTTTTGAAGATATTGTTTAAAAAATCTTTTGTCTGCTTACCAGAAGACTTTCTCTTTTTCCCAACATGAGCATCTCCAACTAACTTAGGTCCTCCAGTTGTCTTCAAATATAGATTTTTTTTGTGGTTTTTCCTTTGTCTGGATTTTGTAGGCATCTTAAATTTTGTTCACTGCTCTTCAGCAATACCTGAAAGAAACTAAAAAAAAAATTCATTTATTTTATTTAAATATATTACTATATTTTTTATGATCTTTTCAAATCTTAAAATACTATGTACCCCTTTCCTACAAGTGAAAATCACAATAAAACCATCACAAATTAAATATCTAAAAACAATTCCTGTGTGCACACAGAGTCATGGTTTGAAATTAGGCAGAAAACGAAATATCTTTGCCAATTTGAAAGCTCACCTACTACTCTTTTTTTGGCAAGTGATAAGTACTTTTACAGTCTGACACATTTTCAATCCACTTTTCAGATTCTGAAAACAACACATGTCCAAACTGCTTTTTCAGACCAGGAACATGTGTAACCTGGGTGAATGACTACACTCCAGCAAGGGCAACCAGCCTTAGTGATGCTGAATGTATTTGCATTACTGACCGCAACCTCAAACCCCACTCGGTTGTGAATACTATGCATGATTCTACAGGGTAAGCAGCTGGGTGTGTGCTAAGAGTCTGCTTCTGCAGAAAAATAGGTGCCCCTTTCCTACTAATGCAAATGTAAAATTACCAGAGTAATACGCAATAAATCTCTGTCTATAATTCCTCTTTGCACACAGAGTCATGGTTTGAAATTAGGCAGAAAACGAAATTTCTTTGCCAATTTGAAAGCTCACTTACTACTCTTTTTTTGGCAAGTGATAAGTACTTTTACAGTCTGACACATTTTCAATCCACTTTTCAGATTCTGAAAACAACACATGTCCAAACTGCTTTTTCAGACCAGGAACATGTGTAACCTGGGTGAATGACTACACTCCAGCAAGGGCAACCAGCCTTAGTGATGCTGAATGTATTTGCATTACTGACTGCAACCTCAAACCCCACTCGGTTGTGAATACTATGCATGATTCTACAGGATAAGCAGCTGGGTGTGTGCAAAGAGTCTGCTTCTGCAGGAAGATAGGTGCCTCTTTCCTACTAATGCAAATGTAAAATTACCAGAGTAATACGCAATAAATCTCTGTCTATAATTCCTCTTTGCACACAGAGTCATGGTTTGAAATTAGGCAGAAAACGAAATTTCTTTGCCAATTTGAAAGCTCACTTACTACTCTTTTTTTGGCAAGTGATAAGTACTTTTACAGTCTGACACATTTTCAATCCACTTTTCAGATTCTGAAAACAACACATGTCCAAACTGCTTTTTCAGACCAGGAACATGTGTAACCTGGGTGAATGACTACACTCCAGCAAGGGCAACCAGCCTTAGTGATGCTGAATGTATTTGCATTACAGACTGCAACCTCAAACCCCACTCGGTTGTGAATACTATGCATGATTCTACAGGGTAAGCAGCTGGGTGTGTGCTAAGAGTCTGCTTCTGCAGAAAAATAGGTGCCCCTTTCCTACTAATGCAAATGTAAAATTACCAGAGTAATACGCAATAAATCTCTGTCTATAATTCCTCTTTGCACACAGAGTCATGGTTTGAAATTAGGCAGAAAACGAAATTTCTTTGCCAATTTGAAAGCTCACTTACTACTCTTTTTTTGGCAAGTGATAAGTACTTTTACAGTCTGACACATTTTCAATCCACTTTTCAGATTCTGAAAACAACACATGTCCAAACTGCTTTTTCAGACCAGGAACATGTGTAACCTGGGTGAATGACTACACTCCAGCAAGGGCAACCAGCCTTAGTGATGCTGAATGTATTTGCATTACTGACTGCAACCTCAAACCCCACTCGGTTGTGAATACTATGCATGATTCTACAGGGTAAGCAGCTGGGTGTGTGCTAAGAGTCTGCTTCTTCAGAAAATAGGTGCCCCTTTCCTACTAATGGAAATGTAAAATTACCAGAGTAATACGCAATAAATCTCTGTCTATAATTCCTCTTTGCACACAGAGTCATGGTTTGATATTAGTCAGAAAACGAAGGGGCATATCAACAACAACCGGCGATAATTATCTCTAAGCGCACTTAGCGCTAGGATAATTATCGCCGGCTAGCGTGAATTTTTATCGCTGAGATAGCGTGCTATTAGCAACGCTTATCTCAATAGCGATAAAAATCCTCACGCTAACAGGCTAACGTGAGATTATCGCTGGAAACCCAGCGATAGTCTCACGTTACCTTCTTGATAGGGAAAGGCAAACTTAGCCATGATATCCTCCTTCCATAGGATATCATGACTAAGTCAAAAAAATACCAGACGTAAAAAAGCAGCGTTAACCGCGGTTAGCGCTGCTTTTTTTGTCTCTAACAGGGTTAGCGACATTCTTGATAATAGGAGAAATGTCGCTTAGCGACATTTCTCCTATTATTTTACTCTGGAACGCCCCCTTTGCATCTCATTAGAGATGCAAGGGGAAGCGTAGAGTAAAAGGGTGCTAACATGCAAATTTGCATGTTAGCACCCTGTTGTTGATAGGGCGCTAGTTTTATCTCTCCTTTTTTGGCTTTTAAAGCCAAAAAAGCAGAGATAAAGCCCTTGTTGATATGCCCCCAAATTTCTTTGCCAATTTGAAAGCACACTTACTACTCTTTTTTTGGCAAGTGATAAGTACTTTTACAGTCTGACACATTTTCAATCCACTTTTCAGATTCTGAAAACAACACATGTCCAAACTGCTTTTTCAGACCAGGAACATGTGTAACCTGGGTGAATGACTACACTCCAGCAAGGGCAACCAGCCTTAGTGATGCTGAATGTATTTGCATTACTGACTGCAACCTCAAACCCCACTCGGTTGTGAATACTATGCATGATTCTACAGGGTAAGCAGCTGGGTGTGTGCTAAGAGTCTGCTTCTTCAGAAAAATAGGTGCCCCTTTCCTACTAATGCAAATGTAAAATTACCAGAGTAATACGCAATAAATCTCTGTCTATAATTCCTCTTTGCACACAGAGTCATGGTTTGAAATTAGGCAGAAAACGAAATTTCTTTGCCAATTTGAAAGCTCACTTACTACTCTTTTTTCGGCAAGTGATAAGTACTTTTACAGTCTGACACATTTTCAATCCACTTTTCAGATTCTGAAAACAACACATGTCCAAACTGCTTTTTCAGACCAGGAACATGTGTAACCTGGGTGAATGACTACACTCCAGCAAGGGCAACCAGCCTTAGTGATGCTGAATGTATTTGCATTACTGATTGCAACCTCAAACCCCACTCGGTTGTGAATACTATGCATGATTCTACAGGATAAGCAGCTGGGTGTGTGCTAAGAGTCTGCTTCTGCAGAAAAATAGGTGCCCTTTTCCTACTAATGGAAATGTAAAATTACCAGAGTAATACGCAATAAATCTCTGTCTATAATTCCTCTTTGCACACAGAGTCATGGTTTGATATTAGTCAGAAAACGAAATTTCTTTGCCAATTTGAAAGCACACTTACTACTCTTTTTTTGACAAGTGATAAGTACTTTTACAGTCTGACACATTTTCAATCCACTTTTCAGATTCTCAAAACAACACATGTCCAAACAGCTTTTTCAGACCAGGAACATGTGTAACCTGGGTGAATGACTACACTCCAGCAAGGGCAACCAGCCTTAGTGATGCTGAATGTATGTGTATTACTGACTGCAACTTCAAACCCCACTCGGTTGTGAATACTATGCATGATTCTACAGGGTAAGCAGCTGGGTGTGTGCTAAGAGTCTGCTTCTGCAGAAAAATAGGTGCGCCTTTCCTACTAATGCAAATGTAAAATTACCAGAGTAATACGCAATAAATCTCTGTCTATAATTCCTCTTTGCACACAGAGTCATGGTTTGAAATTAGGCAGAAAATGAAACTTCTTTGCCAATTTGAAAGCTCACTTACTACTCTTTTTTTGGCAAGTGATAAGTACTTTTACAGTCTGACACATTTTCAATCCACTTTTCAGATTCTGAAAACAACACATGTCCAAACTGCTTTTTCAGACCAGGAACATGTGTAACCTGGGTGAATGACTACACTCCAGCAAGGGCAACCAGCCTTAGTGATGCTGAATGTATTTGCATTACTGACTGCAACCTCAAACTAGGGGTGGGCGGAATTTGCGGAATTAACCTCCGCAAATTATCGCGAGATTGCAGAAAATCTCCGCAAACACGCCGGAAATATCGCGAAGATGCGGAAGTTTTTTGCCGCCTGTTCGCCGTATTTTTTGCGTGTTCGCGGGTCGCCAACTTACCCATGCGGTCGCTCATGGGCGCGGCCATCTTGTTTTCACTTGTCCCGCCCTCTGGCGTTGTTTACTTCCTGTTCCGGGTCGCGCAATGCATGTTCGCGGTCGATATTTCCTGTTCGCGATCGCTTTTACTTGATCGCGTTGCTTTTTGCTTGCTCAGGGAGAAAATATCGCGCGAACTTGCCCACGTGGTCGCAACGGGCGCGGCCATCTTGTTTTCCACTCTATTGCATGGTTCTGGGGCCTGATTTTCAATCCTCCCTAAATCTTTTCAATCCTTTGTTTATAGCCACTTTTTTCGGATCTTTATTACTTATTATTTCTCTAACTATTTTCCTGCCTCTATATTTTTGGTTTTTGTGTACCTTTTTTTTTGTTTTTTAGCTACTTTTTCTCTTTGTATTGCCTGCTATTTATTTCCTTTACTCCTTTATTTATTTTACCTTTTCTTTCCCGCCCCGTCCCCAGAACCATGTCCAAGGGCAGGGCTGTTCGCCGGCGCAGCCAGAGCCGCGACCGCCTTCCTTGCGGAAGGCGGCGCCCACAAGGGGTGCATGCACGGGCCTTATTTGGGGAGGCGGAGTTGGCTGCACTAATTTTCTTTGTGCAGCGCCACCTCCCCTCAACCCTGGCAGCAGGTGGCAGGCCTGGGTCCGGGTACGGCCTCCGGGAGCGTCGGCAGCGGTGGGGGAAGGTGCGCCGGGCAGTGTCTCGCATCTCTGGGGTCCGGCGCACCCAGGCACAGCTGACGCACCGGTGGTCCGACATCCTGGACCGTGAGCAGGACCTGCTGGACCTGCTAGGAGTGGAGGTCCCGGGGCTTGGTGAGTACCTATTTAATTATTACAACTTTGTGTCTGTTCTTCTGCTCTATGTTATATATTGCGAATATCTTTTTTTCCTTCCAACCAGATAGAATGTTGCTGCTTGCAATACATTCCAGGTTAATAATGTTTAAAAGTCTTCTGTGATTATGACACAGGTGCTCTTCTGCGCTACTACTAATCTTACTTGTTTGCAGCTTTGCGTTTGCGCTTGCTTAGCGTGATTCTTTACGAGTTTATTTTAGAGAAATTAAGTTACGTAATGCTACAGTGACTCATGTCCACTCCTTACTTTGTCCTGTCACTAATAGATAGGGGCGGATTGATACATAGGTTTAGGTACTTTGTATGAGCTTCTAATTGGTTAGTGGTATGCGTGATGCCCCCTCACTCAGTTACGTGACGTGCTGCTAGTACGCCAGTCTTTAGAACCTTTCTAGTTTGTTCAATGAGTGGAGGTAGGCTTTGCAGTTACTTAGCAGTAGCAGATGAGCATCAATCAAACCAAAATTGTGTATATACAAAAAATGTAGTCATGTTAATGTGTCCTCCATGATTGGATCATACACATTGTTGAGGAATACAGTCGAAATGCATACTTAATGTACAATTGGCATGCCTGGAATAGGTGGGCTAGGTTGGGTGGTAGGTTGTACTAATACTTAGGCTTACTTGTAACTTAGTTTTCTGGAATCAGAATGGAAGAATGGATTACTGTTGATAAATAGTAACTTAAGTAGTCGAACTGCGAATCCCCCGATATTACATGTTGACCAGATGAGATCGGTCAATGTAGTTATTGCAATTGTTTAGATAAGTGTTTTTTGACCGTTGTTGAAAAAAATTGTATTTGCTTAAGTTGACACCATCCATCAATGTTTGTCTTTCTTATATCTTTCCTGTTCATCAGCACCCAGGGGCAGACGGGCAGGGACTGGGCAGTCGGCGGGACAGGAACACCACGAGGAGGACACCGCTGAGGGCTCCTCTGCTGGCCCCAGTAAGTCTTCTTGTTTTTAATAATATTTCTTATTCCATAACTTTTACTGCCCCATTTCTCCCGAACTATAGTGTGTTTCCAAATGCTATTTTTTTTACCACCAATTATCCTTCGATCTGTACGGTTTCAAAAAGCTTATCCCTGCCTCCGCTACGATGACTGAGTACTACTACATACTATCAGTCTGTCTGTCTGTACTGTAGTAGCTAGTCTTGCCCAGTGGCACTCTTTGTGAAAGGTTGTAATATAAAACTCATATTCACCAGTAGCTCGTACAATCCGTTGGGTCGTTGTCTTGTACTACTTTTTACTCTTGTTGATGTTTAGGCTTTGAAAATTCACAGCAACAGCCCTACCAGATTTCTTAATATTTTGATATGATACCCTATAGGACATACAACTGTTGTAGGGATCTTGCACATACATTTGCACCAGAAAATAGGATGTTGGTGATGGTAGGTTGGACCTTCCTTGCACACCTCAATCAGAAATTCCGCACCCACCACAATTCCACTGCTTGACTATAGTACTGTCTTGTCATACCTATTAGGTCTCGGAACCCTCCCCCCAAGACAACCAACAAGTAGACAACCCAGAACATTAACACACCCAACCTCTGTCGTGGAAGCAATTCACATGCACACCCTTACTTTAATTTGCTCAATCGTGTAAGTTAGTCCACTCCACACCAAATACCACGAAGTCTATGTAAGTTTAAAATTTTTATTTCAATTTGAGAAGGTCTGTACACTGTTATCTTAGCAGCACCAACCGGCAAATCAATAACATTAAAACAAAATACATTGTTACACTAATACAGTTGGGAATTAAATCATGATAACTGAAGTGGTGGAAGGCAGCACCACCATCCCATAGCAATTTAGTTTATATACATTTATAAATGAAGATGTGAGTGAAGGGACCCCTCACCTCAGAAGAACCTAGTACTGGTAGTTGGTGCATCGTTCAGAAGCTCTGGTTCGTAGAAGCGAATCTTGCGTCTGTAATGCGAAAAAAGAAATGGTGTGCGTTAGTATATTGCAACTTGCAAGCATTTCTCAGCCGTGCCAAAAAGTGTAGCATCTATGGATAAGCAATATGGACTAACAGTAACAGTAGTACACCAGTTCTTCCTAAAAAAGTGGCTGGTTAATGTTTGTTGACCGCCTGTACGCAGCGCGTAGACTAGACAGTAGCAGTGTGAGGCAGGTCATGTGGGCTCAAAGGTGTCTTAAGAAGCTGCAAGGTAAAGGTAACGTCACATGTGCATGGCTAGGGCTAATCAAGCAAATGCTACAATGATCATATAACTTAGTGTCTACTCTACTACTACCTGATTTGTACTAGTGATTTATGTTAGTATTAACTCATTTTTCAACCTTGCTACTGATCAATAGGGGGGAGGTGTATATGTTGCCTAATAAATGTGTAATGTTTTCTAGGCGCACTACCGACCACCATTGCTGGGGCCAGCGAAGGCGACGCCGAGGGCGAGGATGCGGCAGTTGCAGATAGCAACGGAGGGGGAGTGGCAGCACCAGTGGCAGGCGGTGGTAAGTTAGATTCATAATCTTTAACTATTGTTGAACTTGACAGCACACTCACTGCAAAGGTGTACTGTATGTCTATGTATACTGTAAAGTTGTGAATTAGGGCCCCATTAGGATGGTGGGCGTATTGCCCCCGCCGGGCTGGCTGGAATTCACTGCCGTCACAGCAGGGGCAAACCTCCCGCCATCCCTGTAGAAAATATTCAGACATGTCTAGGCGGAAAAGGGTTCAATATGGCGGTGGTGTCTCTCTCACCACACCGGCAGCCATATAATCTGCATTTTGGAATGCCTTTGCGTGGCGGCATTACCGTCCGCCACGGAAAGGCATGCACACATTGCAGAGTATGCTTGGGGGCCCCCATGGAGGGTACCTACCGATGCTATGGTACCCCCCGACTTTCAAAGCAAAACGTGACAGGCTCCGTGCGAGGCCCGTCATGTTGTGCTTGGAAAAGCAGCACAACATTTTAGCATTGCTTTCAGCAAAGCCAACCAGAATTTAAAATTAAAATAACAGGGTGCGCCCGCCACTGTGCCGGGCGCATCATCCTAATTAATTGTCCCCACGGGACCCCCACCCTTTTTAGCAGTCGGATGGCGGGCGGACAAAGTCCGCCCGCTATCCGATGTCGTAAGTAAGTATGAGTTCTTGGGGACGTTTGAAGAGTGAACTAGAAGACTAGAATTCCCTTTAATTGGTATAGGACTAGGAGCCAGAGTATTGAGTAACCAATGGCCTCATCTATCTGATTTCAACTCCGCTTTGAAAGTTTTATGGAGAAGAGCACCTGGTGCACTGTTCAACTAAAAAGTGTAAGACAGGTGGAAGGAAGAAGGACGGGCGACATTTAAAATGTTATGTACTACTGTGCTTTATTTTATAGTGCTACTCTACCATGCCACTATGTGTATAAATAATTACCTTGTCCTACTGTTTTATTAAGACTATATTTTACAATTGTCGTGTTTTTTTCTTTTTGATACACAGCTACTCCGAAAATCAACCGCAAGGAGTTGGCCGCCAAGGCACGGCGCCGGAAGCTGGAGGCAATCCAGCAGGAATACCGGCGGCTGGTGGTCCTAGCCGAGGAGGAGGAGGAGAGTGCAGCAGCAATTGAAGCCTCCTCCAGTGCCCCGGGCCCCAGCCACCGCCCTCCAGCGGTACGGCGCCACCGTCTGGCGGCTGCCCGCCGCCACCGTGCCATCTCCGGTGCCCCCCCCCACTGTGGTTGCAACTGCCGCGGCCTTAGACGCCGCGTCGCCCATTTAGAGGACCAGATTCGTGTCCTCCTCCAGTCCCGCCCCACCAGTTAGTCCCTGTCACTGCCCCTTTTTTAATTCCTGTTTGTTTCCTCACTCGTTTGGGCGTTCTCTATTTCTATGGACAGTCGTTGGGGTTAGGGAGGGGGGTGGGTCAGCTTTTGTGGGTTTAGTTTATTTGTTAGGGTCAATTAAATATATTTTTCTATGTTACATGCAATGTTGTTAATGTTTTGTAGGTGGGGTAACTGTTTTACATCACACTGTTTCTTTGCTGGTGCATGGCCGCCCATAGCGTGTGTTTGATTTCAATAATTTGCTGACTGTATAAGACACAAACAGATAGATGCGACACACCTCACTCATTGACTGGTCCTACTATGCATTCTTTGGAGTGGTGTTTGAAACTGACATCATTGACATGTCCATTATTGATTCTGCCTCCCCCAAACTTCTCTCTTACCGGTGCTTGATGTTTATGTCCAACTGTGGCACAGCACTGGCTGCATGGTGAAGATGGTTTCCTTTTTCATACATGCCATGATTGGGGTGGTGGTGGTAGTATAGTAGTAGTATACACTGGCAGGGTAGCAGCATTTCCAAAAAAAGAAAAGGAGATAGTCAATCGCCTTTGAGAGACTGTTAGAGGAGTAGTTGAATGAAGTACATCACAGAATTTACCGAGCAACAATTATATGTTCAAATATTTGACAAAAAAAATGAATGCTGGATATTATGAGGATAGCCTACTAGACAGAGTTACAAACTATAGTTTTGTCGACTTGGCTATGCCTACAGTCTAACAGTTAGTGCTGTATATGAGGAATGACAACAAACAAATCAAATCAATGCCGGCAATTCATGCTGAGGTATATGTTCCTTTGTTAAATAAAATAACCTGTGAAATATCCTACTCATGGGTGGGCAAGCAGAAGAAGATCATCGCTCTGCATTGAAATTGAAGTAGTGTTGCTTTCACCACATCCGCCCCAGCAAGTGTGTGATTAAGTATTGGTGTACTTTTAATTTAGTTACACCTCGACAATAAGTCACACAGCCCGGGGGAAGAGGGTTAGGGTCCGTTGATTGGATGGGAAGGGGGATTTTGGGAAAGGTTTGACATAGAAAAACAGTATGCATACATAGACAAACAAACGACAATCATTGAAGACTACCATACCATATCCATTCCATATGTTAAGGTATAAAAAAGGAAATGCATGCATGATGAGACCCGGATTACATACACTTCTATTTCTTGTTCTGTTCCGGCCTTAAAACTTTAACAGATAGCAAATAGAAATTTTAAATATTGGTAGTGAAGAATCGTAAACACAGAGAAAACGTAATGATGATTGATAATAACAACTCCAAGAACACACTGTTGTAAAGAATGTATACAAGATATTAATCAAATTTTTTAAAAGAAGTGAAAAGTGGATACTGTTACTGTCTTATCCTGGTCAAAAATGTGGACTGGTTTTTTGCATCTCGGCATTCCTCTTGCTCCTCTCGTCCATCAATCTAGGGTGTGTCGCCTCACCACTCGCCACTGCCCGGCTGGAATAAAAAGGTGATTGATTGGTAAGGTAATTAATATGCATTGTAATGTTTTACAAAGTTTTGGACAAGGCCCGGCCTGTAATTTTAGATTGAAAACCAAAGGGGATATTCAGAAAGAAAGTGAAAACAAATGCACAAGTGATGGTGTAGTGCAACAAGAACACTTTCCGAGGTGGCATGTATGCATATGCATCATCTCTACTGTAGTCTGTTTCCAGCATAGACCTTCAACAGTAACAGGAGAGATCAGGCCCACAGTGCTTACCATTAGCACATCCTACGTTACCACTTTACAGTCCTTTTTTTTTTCTCTCAAAGAGTTGGACAAACGCAAAGCACATTATCCATTCCAGACATAGCATTTTACAGTTAAAGTTAGTAAAATCAATGCACTGCAGTCATCCCACCGCTACACTCTATTCAACTTCTACACAGACATTTGGGTGTGCTGTGGTTGTGGTTCACGTGTTTACCTTTAGGCTTTTCCGTTTTATGCCACTCATGAAACATCCTCCTGACTTCATCATCAGCTCTGATACTTCTACTGACTGAAGATCGGCCTGCAGTACAAGTGTAATTTTTAGAACACAACAAGAGTAGAAATATAAATATTACTGACTTGAGTCATTCTTTATTGTGTACAGAAAGATAGATTAACACTAGTACACTTTGACATCATTCACTTTGTGCACAACAAACAACGCCAACACAAAGATCAATAGCTCAGAGTCAGGTGTCCAATGCATGCCATTAATTATCATCATTTATTACCTGTTACTTCTCATCTTAAGTTAACGGGCCGTCTCTTTCGCCATCATCATGACGGACGGTGCTGTTTAAGTCACAGTCATTTGCATTGCGCAGCAGATTGAGTGAGTGCCCTTCCTGTATTGAATTAAAAGCAATGTATCACCAAGATGCAGGAGAGAAGTACACATTTCTTGTTTGCCAGAAGAGGAAAATTAGTAATTACTAGTGTGTTCTGTAGAAAGTTGATTAGTGGCAGTGCACAATTACATCAATTCATGCGAAACACACCACAAAATCTACATCATTCAGTCTGCTATTCTGCGGCCAATGCATGGCATCAATCATTACCTGTTGCATCTCATCTCGTTAACGCTGCAGGCCGTCTCTTTCGCCATCATCATGATGGACGGTGCTGTTAAGTCACAGTCATTTGCATTGCGCAGCAGATTGAGTGAGTGCCCTTCCTGTATTGAATTAAAAGCAATGTATCACCAAGATGCAGGAGAGAAGTACACATTTCTTGTTTGCCAGAAGAGGAAAATTAGTAATTACTAGTGTGTTCTGTAGAAAGTTGATTAGTGGCAGTGCACAATTACATCAATTCATGCGAAACACACCACAAAATCTACATCATTCAGTCTGCTATTCTGCGGCCAATGCATGGCATCAATCATTACCTGTTGCATCTCATCTCGTTAACGCTGCAGGCCGTCTCTTTCGCCATCATCATGATGGACGGTGCTGTTAAGTCACAGTCATTTGCATTGCGCAGCAGATTGAGTGAGTGCCCTTCCTGTATTGAATTAAAAGCAATGTATCACCAAGATGCAGGAGAGAAGTACACATTTCTTGTTTGCCAGAAGAGGAAAATTAGTAATTACTAGTGTGTTCTGTAGAAAGTTGATTAGTGGCAGTGCACAATTACATCAATTCATGCGAAACACACCACAAAATCTACATCATTCAGTCTGCTATTCTGCGGCCAATGCATGGCATCAATCATTACCTGTTGCATCTCATCTCGTTAACGCTGCAGGCCGTCTCTTTCGCCATCATCATGATGGACGGTGCTGTTAAGTCACAGTCATTTGCATTGCGCAGCAGATTGAGTGAGTGCCCTTCCTGTATTGAATTAAAAGCAATGTATCACCAAGATGCAGGAGAGAAGTACACATTTCTTGTTTGCCAGAAGAGGAAAATTAGTAATTACTAGTGTGTTCTGTAGAAAGTTGATTAGTGGCAGTGCACAATTACATCAATTCATTCATGCGCAACACACACAACAAAATCTACATCACTCAGTCTGCTTTTCTGCGGACAATGCATGGCATCAATCATTACCTGTTGCATCTTATTTTCAGTTAATGGCCAGTCTCTCTCGGCTCTGAAGGAGGATAGCTATAGAAGTCATCAGATTCATGGTCCACTTGTTTTGGAAGGACGAGGAAAGTTTGAATTTGTTGTTACCATCATCCAATCATCATTCATGAGGGAAATGGAATTGACCAGGAGATGCAGTATGATCGAGCGGAGGAGCTGGATTCTGAGGACTGTAGTGTCAAATGGCAGACACCTGAAACTTGTATCTTAAATTAGAAGATTAGAAGACGGTGATAATGCATTGGTTGCGATTCACAAGTTTATAACCGGAACAACAGACACAAACAAAGGGGGAAAAAAGGGAGGAAGACAGTAAGTGCGAGCCTAATTGTCAGGGAAGTATAGCTCGTCCTCAAACTCTGGGGGATCTTCCAGTAGTAGGTAATCATCTGACACAATACTACCGTCACCTGAGCCGCTGTCCTCATCTTCCTCTGTTGATTCATGCATTGTGTAATTCGGTGGTATGAAGTGCTGATTCATTTTGATCATTGTTAACCTCTCCACGTTTTTGGGAGATAGACTGGTCCTTCTCAAGGTTACAATGGAACCAGCAGCACTGAAAACACGTTCGGAAGAGACACTTGCGACAGGGCAAGCCAGATAGCTTATCGCCAGCCTGCTGAGCTGTGGCCATTCAGACCTTTTCCTATACCAATACTGCACTGGGTTTTGATCAACGTACACCTCTGTTGGATCGTCCAGATAGGCCTGGACCATCCGCTCAATGTTCAGGGTTGCTGCTGGTAAGCTTTTGTGCTGTTTTTTCTGTGCATCAGCACTGTGCTTACGGCCCATCTTTACATACCAATCTGATAATGATTGTACTCGGCCGAATGATCCAGTTATTGTTTTTGTAGTCGATGGTGATGGTGAGTGTTGCGATTGTGAGCCAACCGCACTGCCCTCAGCCGACGAAGTTGCACTTGATTCTGCATGGCCTGCTTCAGTATCAGTACTTGTTGTGGGTTGATGTGGCGGGCTTTTAATTAGCAGCCCTTCGTTTTCAAACTTGATGGCTGCTTCAGCTATACAACTTTTGTAGCGGGCAACATCAGTGTCGGAAAAAGAACGGAATAGTCCTAATTTTGCACGTGGATCCAGAATTGTGGCACAAATGTAATGGTCTTGTGACAAAATTTTATTTTGTATCCTTACATTTTCTGATAAGCGCCTGGATAAGCTCTCCACCAAGTCATAGGCTTGCCTTCTGTCCTCTACACCTTTGTAGGATTCAGACACATTATTCAGCTCATGCTCTAGCATTTGCAACAATGGGATCGCTTGGCCCATTGTACAGTCCTCCTTGCTGACTTCACGTGTGAAGACCTCAAAAGGAGACAGCATCTCAGTCAGGCATTGAATTAGGGTCCATTGCTCCCTCTGAAGGGTCATGCCTTTAACACTAGCATCACTGCCTTTGTACCAGACATAATCATTGAGTGACCTGTGCTGTTCGTACAGACGATCAAGCATGTAATACGTTGAGTTCCAACGTGTTGCCACCTCCTGGATGAGTGCCTTGACTGGCACCCTACGCTCACGTTGGAAGATCCTCAGCTGCTTCCGAGCTTTAAAAGAATGGCTGAAATGAGTGCATATTCTTCGGCAGATGGACAGTAAATTGCTTACTATGGGTTCTTTTTTCAGAAAGTCTTGCACTATAATGTTTATGCAGTGTGCCAAACACGGAACCCTGAAATAGGAACCAAGTTCCATGGCCTTAAGTACATTACTGCCATTGTCTGTGGCAACAAAACCAATACCAAGCCCTCTGGGCTGCAGCCATTCCAAAACCTTGGTGCGAAACTCTTCTAAAATGTTTTCAGCCGTATGAGATTTCTCCATGGCGAACATGGCTACAGTTGCATGTTTCCGAGTACCTTCAAAAATCGCAGCTGTGTCAACAACACCTCGTGCAGATAGTAGATCTTTAACCCCCACAAAAGAGATCCAGTGTGCAGTGATACACATGTAATCTGTGGCTTGGCAACTGGTCCACATGTCTGTTGTCAGGTGGATATTGTGCACAGCACTCTTCTGCAAAGCTTGTCCAACCAATTCCAGCACATCATGATGTAGTGCCGGAACAGCAATTCTTGCGAAATAGGACCGGCTTGGAACTTTCCATTTCGGGCAGATGGCAGACACAAATTCAAGGAAACCCACCCCTTCCACAAATGAAAAAGGAAGAAGGTCCAGCGCTAACATTTTAGCCAGCTTCGCATTGTACAATCGTGCCGTTGGGTGGTTGCGTTGGAACTGCCCCTCCAACCTAAACATGCTGTCAATGGTAGGCTGGCTTACTTTCCTTAGTGGTGCCATTAACCCACTAAGGCTCAACGACACAGATTGTCTCATTGAGGTACTCGCCGCCGGTCGCCTTGGTGTCTCACCCACACTCTGAGTATGGCTCTTACTGCGGTGCCACTCTGATGTTACTGAGGAGGATGTGGGCGTTACCACTGCAGTGACTGCACTACTGGAGACAGGGCTAGAAATGCCTCCCTGTTCTTCACCTGCCACCACAATAATATCGCTCCCTGATTCCTGACCAACTTCAAAGGGTTTAGTTTTCCTACTTTCTTTTAACTTAAGTAGGTGATCCTCCCACACAATAGTGTGGTGTGTTCTGAGATGACTTGCTTGTCCTCCGGTACCATAGTTTGTACCAAGCTTACCACGCCGAACACCTTGCCGACAAATTGCGCATATAGCAACGTTCTCCTCCTTGGCGCTAACAGAAAAGAAGTCCCAAACTGGGGAGGAGAACTTTCTGGCACTGCTGGATGTGCCACTTTCAACACCAGATGAACTTGAGGGGGTCCTTGAAAATATGTGACCCTGTCCACCTACACTGTGACTTTTACTACCACTTCCTACTGAGGTGGTTGAGCTGGATGTAGGTCCCTGCCGGGCCTTGGAAAATATGGCAGCTGGAGGTAGTGGTGGTGTAACCTGTGTTGGTGAGATCCGTGCTGCATCCCGCTCAGTAGCAGCCTTTCTGGATAGGGTTAGAATGTCGGTCTCCAATCCCTTTGGGGCGGGAGTAATGTGCGTGATGACTGGCTCGTCTTCATCAACATCATCACCCCCCTCTTCTACATCTACCTCCATAACTCTAAGTTTTTCTGGGACCTTCCTTTTCAGAAGCAATGTCTTGTGGCGTACTTCACTCTCAGACCGAGCTGGTGGGACCCAAGTGTCATCACGATCATCAGAAGCGGGGCTTGAAGAAGAAGATGATGGACTAAGCCTCCTTTTCCTTGCTGGTGGTCTGGAAGACAATAGATGTTCTGGAACAGTGGTTTGACTTCGCTCCGCTTTGTCTGCAGGAAGCTCGATTTCCTGAAATGCCCCTACGTCAGGAGCAACAACTACTATGGTGGGCTGTTGTGGCGGCTGCTGCTGTTCTGGTTGCGGCGGCTGCTGCTGCTGGTCTGGTTGCGGCGGCTGCTGCTGCTGGTCTGGTTGCGGCGGCTGCTGCTGCTGGTCTGGTTGCGGCGGCTGCTGCTGCTGTTCTGGTTGCGCCGGCTGCTGCTGCTGTTCTGGTTGCGCCGGCTGCTGCTGCTGTTCTGGTTGCGCCGGCTGCTGCTGCTGTTCTGGTTGCGCCGGCTGCTGCTGCTGTTCTGGTTGCGCCGGCTGCTGCTGCTGTTCTGGTTGCGCCGGCTGCTGCTGCTGTTCTGGTTGCGCCGGCTGCTGCTGCTGTTCTGGTTGCGCCGGCTGCACACTGATCTGCTGAGTTTGCGCCTGCGTTGAACTTGATTGTGTACTACTTTGCGGTAATGACATTTCTTCAACACCGCTGCCCGTTAGTAGACTGGCTACCTCTGCGACAGTAAAGCCCTTGGGCCTAGGTTGGTGGGGTTGCTGGACCGCTGTGCTGCTCCCAGCTTGGTTCCCGGACAACGCTTTGGTGCCAAAAAAAACCTTGGCCGGCACACCACCAGTCGTGGTTAATGGCACTTCCTTTTTCTGTTCCTTCTTCTCACCAGCAACTTTCTTGGTACTGGACCTGGTACCTTTCTTTGGGGCCATCTTATTCCGACGTCAGGCAGGAGGCAGATGCACAACAAGTTCTGGTCACACGTGGGCGTGATGCGCAGCAGGACTTCTGTCTGGCTGGCAGTACAACGGGTAGCCAGGTGATGCCGATGACACCTCCTACTCTGTCTTTTGTGCACCTAAAAGCAAAGAAGACAGGAGAAGAACATCAGTGAAATGTTGCATTTGTTTTTGTGGTTCAGTTACTTAGTACTGTACTAGTGCAAACAAAAGATAGTCTAGCCATTTATGAATTTTTTTTAACTAGAGCTATGTTATACTACTAGTACTGTGTACAGCCACACTACACTCTCAGGAAGGTGATGTCTAAAAATTCAACAGATCACATAGAAAACACTTGATCAATAAAGCTGTGGCTACCTGCTCTGGTAGCAGTGGATGAAAGCAGGCCTGCTGGCAGACAAGGCCAGGCAAGCTTGCAGGCCTAGGCCTCAAAATGGCCACCAGCCACATGTCCAGGCCCAACAACATCAGCAAGGCCACCCCAAAAAACACACTTCCCCAACTCAATCCAATGCCATCCATGCCCAAAATGATGTCTAAAATCAACAGAACACACAGAAAACAGTAGATTACTAAAGCTGTGGCTACCTGCTCTGGTAGCAGTGGATGAAAGCAGGCCTGTTGGCAGACAAGGCCAGGCAAGCTTGCAGGCCTAGGCCTCAAAATGGCCACCAGCCACATGGCGAGCCCCAACAGCATCAGCAAGGCCACCCCAAAAAACACACTTCCCCAACTCAATCCAATGCCATCCATGCCCAAAATGATGTCTAAAATCAACAGAACACACAGAAAACAGTAGATTACTAAAGCTGTGGCTACCTGCTCTGGTAGCAGTGGATGAAAGCAGGCCTGTTGGCAGACAAGGCCAGGCAAGCTTGCAGGCCTAGGCCTCAAAATGGCCACCAGCCACATGGAGAGCCCCAACAGCATCAGCAAGGCCACCCCAAAATACACACTTCCCCAACTCAATCCAATGCCATCCATGCCCAAAATGATGTCTAAAATCAACAGAACACACAGAAAACAGTAGATTACTAAAGCTGTGGCTACCTGCTCTGGTAGTAGTGGATGAAAGCAGGCCTGCTGGCAGACAAGGCCAGGCAAGCTTGCAGGCCTAGGCCTCAAAATGGCCACCAGCCACATGGCGAGCCCCAACAGCATCAGCAAGGCCACCCCAAAATACACACTTCCCCAACTCAATCCAATGGCATCCATGCCCAAAATGATGTCTAAAATCAACAGAACACACAGAAAACAGTAGATTACTAAAGCTGTGGCTACCTGCTCTGGTAGCAGTGGATGAAAGCAGGCCTGCTGGCAGACAAGGGCAGGCAAGCTTGCAGGCCTAGGCCTCAAAATGGCCACCAGCCACATGGAGAGCCCCAACAACATCAGCAAGGCCACCCCAAAATACACACTTCCCCAACTCAATCCAATGGCATCCATGCCCAAAATGATGTCTAAAATCAACAGAACACACAGAAAACAGTAGATTACTAAAGCTGTGGCTACCTGCTCTGGTAGCAGTGGATGAAAGCAGGCCTGCTGGCAGACAAGGCCAGGCAAGCTTGCAGGCCTAGGCCTCAAAATGGCCACCAGCCACATGGCGAGCCCCAACAACATCAGCAAGGCCACCCCAAAATACACACTTCCCCAACTCAATCCAATGCCATCCATGCCCAAAATGATGTCTAAAATCAACAGAACACACAGAAAACAGTAGATTACTAAAGCTGTGGCTACCTGCTCTGGTAGCAGTGGATGAAAGCAGGCCTGCTGGCAGACAAGGCCAGGCAAGCTTGCAGGCCTAGGCCTCAAAATGGCCACCAGCCACATGGCGAGCCCCAACAACATCAGCAAGGCCACCCCAAAATACACACTTCCCCAACTCAATCCAATGGCATCCATGCCCAAAATGATGTCTAAAATCAACAGAACACACAGAAAACAGTAGATTACTAAAGCTGTGGCTACCTGCTCTGGTAGCAGTGGATGAAAGCAGGCCTGCTGGCAGACAAGGCCAGGCAAGCTTGCAGGCCTAGGCCTCAAAATGGCCACCAGCCACATGGCGAGCCCCAACAACATCAGCAAGGCCACCCCAAAATACACACTTCCCCAACTCAATCCAATGCCATCCATGCCCAAAATGATGTCTAAAATCAACAGAACACACAGAAAACAGTAGATTACTAAAGCTGTGGCTACCTGCTCTGGTAGCAGTGGATGAAAGCAGGCCTGCTGGCAGACAAGGCCAGGCAAGCTTGCAGGCCTAGGCCTCAAAATGGCCACCAGCCACATGGAGAGCCCCAACAACATCAGCAAGGCCACCCCAAAATACACACTTCCCCAACTCAATCCAATGCCATCCATGCCCTAAATGTGATTGAAAATGAAATATATTCAAAAAACAAAAGGAACAGTTGCTTCATCATGCACACACACACCCATGAGGCCATGCCCATGGCTAGCTCGGGCCTACTACTACAACCCACAAAATTAAAATAAATAAAAAAAAAAAAAAAGGAATGATGATAATTAATTATCAAAAATAAATTGTAGTTACACAACAACTGCAATGCCCACAATCAAACACAACAACCACTTACTTGTAAAATATCCTATTCCAAAAATCCTGAAATCCAATTGCAATGATGCAGCAGACAAAAAGAGAGATCTTTCCAGCTCCAAATCCAAAGGCAGAATGAGCAGGAGATGGACAAAGCACTGGGAGGAGCCTGCTGGACAGGAACAGGAAGTTGGAGAATCTGTGTCACTTCCTCCCTCTCTCCACTTTGTAAAAAAAAAATGAATCCTGGAGTCCTTGCACAAAAAAGGAAAGCCAAATGTGAATGTAAGGAGTTCTTTTCATCCAAAATCAGTATTTGCAGATGGTTTCATGCTGCTAGAGCCGATATTCCTCTCCAAATTGTAAATTTTACATTGTTGAGTTCTCCAGCTTCACATTACTTCCGCCGGCGTGTCGAAAACGATATGATCGCGTTCTCTTCTTTGTCCCTGTCGCGTTGGATATGACGTGTTCGCGGTCTCTTTCTCCTGTTCGCGTTCGATTTCATGTGCCCGCGTCCTCATTCTCTGGCTCGCGATGTAGAATGACATGTTCGAGATCTCAATCTTCTCATACTCGCGCGGTGCATGATCGCGAGAAGAAATACCTGATCGCGCGACAAATGACGTGATCGCGTGAAAAATTACTTGAATGCGGCCGCGAACTCTCGCGAGACAGCGCAAAATGGCTACCAAAATCCAACATCTCGTGGAGAACGCGACCGGGTCAAGAAAACTTGTCGGAGAACGCAGGGATTCAGGTAAGGCGATCGCGCGCGCGCGAGAATGTATTGTTTTACAGCGCGAGCAAGAAAAAAATTATCGCTAAGCTGCGGAATGCGGAAATTTTGACATTTTCGCGCTTTCCGCGGAACGCGAGAATGCCAAAATATCGCAACTTCCGCGAACGGAACGGAATTTTGGCCCAGGCCTACCTCAAACCCCACTCGGTTGTGAATACTGTGCATGATTCTACTGGATAAGCAGCTGGGTGTGTGCAAAGAGTCTGCTTCTGCAGAAAAATAGGTGCCCCTTTCCTACTAATGCAAATGTAAAATTACCAGAGTAATACGCAATAAATCTCTGTCAACAATTCCTCTTTGCACACAGAGTCATGGTTTGAAATTAGGCAGAAAACGAAATTTCTTTGCCAATTTGAAAGCACACTTACTACTCTTTTTTTGGCAAGTGATAAGTACTTTTACAGTCTGACACATTTTCAATCCACTTTTCAGATTCTGAAAACAACACATGTCCAAACTGCTTTTTCAGACCAGGAACATGTGTAACCTGGGTGAATGACTACACTCCAGCAAGGGCAACCAGCCTTAGTGATGCTGAATGTATTTGCATTACTGACTGCAACCTCAAACCCCACTCGGTTGTGAATACTATGCATGATTCTACAGGATAAGCAGCTGGGTGTGTGCTAAGAGTCTGCTTCTGCAGAAAAATAGGTGCCCCTTTCCTACTAATGCAAATGTAAAATTACCAGAGTAATACGCAATAAATCTCTGTCTATAATTCCTCTTTGCACACAGAGTCATGGTTTGAAATTAGGCAGAAAACGAAATTTCTTTGCCAATTTGAAAGCTCACTTACTACTCTTTTTTTGGCAAGTGATAAGTACTTTTACAGTCTGACACATTTTCAATCCACTTTTCAGATTCTGAAAACAACACATGTCCAAACTGCTTTTTCAGACCAGGAACATGTGTAACCTGGGTGAATAACTACACTCCAGCAAGGGCAACCAGCCTTAGTGATGCTGAATGTATTTGCATTACTGACTGCAACCTCAAACCCTAAAAGTATTCCTCATTTATACCAGTACACCTTAATTTATGGTAAAAACATAGTCCATAATATTTTACATGTTCCTTACATTTAAATTTCTCCCAAAACACAAAATGATAAACACAACTTCAACAAAAGGAATCCCAATTCTATTATTCATTTCTTAATGTACCACATACATCCCCTCTCAAACTCATAACTCACCTTTAAAATTAGTTAGTTGTGAAAGAAATGTGGTACTCAAACAGCAGATTATCAGAGCCAGGATCTCTGTTCTGTACACCTCTCTCCTCTCAGCAGAACCAGATAATGGCAATGTTTCCCTCTCTTTTTCCACACATATACATGTTAATTTTAAATCTCAGTGCTTCCACCTTTTTTTCAAATGTAATCACACATTTCTATTGGTTGAAAACCAACCCTTTTCCAAAAGTACCCTTCCCCCAACTTGACTTCTGCCTAGCACCCTTCCCCCAACTTGACTTCTGCCTGCTACCATAGCAACAGCTCATGGAACACTGCTCTGTGAAGTCAGGTCAGAAGTTCACCACACAATGTTTCATTTTCAAAGAGCAAGAGTGCTTGACTTTTCAAACCTAACAGCAAATCCATAGTAATGTTCTTTGGTAACACATTTTTCTGTACCAATACAAAACATGCTTCTATAAATTGACACGTACAGCCTAGTTTTTAGTGTAGAATGGTATGAAACAGCCAATGAGTTCTTTTTATTTTAAAAAAATATGTATGCCTCCATTTCCAAATTGTCTTTCATTTCTTTTTCCCATTCTACTGAAATACACCTCCTGAGTGCATCCAGATCTCCTTTGAAGATGTTCACAGTGTGGATTGTAGGGCACAGCTATGTCTTCTGGAGTGAAAAGTATGCAGAGAAAACAGGTATGGTGAGAGACCTTGCTTTGCCAAATGTAGACATTAAATGGATTGGTCAGAGAGGGTTAAAGTGGCACCAATTGATGCCATTGGTGAAATCCTTCATGCAAATCCAACACCCTGACCTCATAATAGTGCACTGTGGTGGCAATGACCTAGGCACTTTGGCTGGGGTAGGTCTGGAAATGCTTATGAAGGAAACCTTTGCACAACTGTTTTCACTTTTCCCTAAAACTGCCTTTGTGTATTCTAACATATGCCAAAGGTAAAAATGGAACTGGTCCAATCATTTTTGTCCGCAGATTGACAAAGCAAGAAAGCTCGTCAAGAAATCTGTTTCTGCTTTCCTCCGAGACTATGGTATGGGTTCCATTTACCACAACAACTTGCGTTACGACATGCAAGACATTTATAGAGGAGATGGTGTACACTTCAATGATGAAGGGAACAGAGTCTTCCTCTTGAACCTTAGACTCTGCGTCGGTACTTACTTGTAGGTACAACTAAAAAATCACTTCAAAAACACAACGGCTCTTTTTAGAGCCCCCTAATATCTAAACACTTAAATCTGAATTTTATTTATTTTTTTATTTTTTTTTCTACCGTACGCGTACGGTAAGCTTACAGTAAGCTTACCGTACGCGTACCCCGCGATTTTTTTTTTAAATTATTAAATGTATTTTTTATACTTTTGTGTCCTTCTTTGACCCCCTTTCAAATGTTAGGGGGTCTATAACTCTCTTCCTTTCCCCCTTTTCACGTTATCTCCCTTTTTTTCTCTGTGTGAAACACACGAAATGGCGGCCGACACTTCCTGATTTCGTCCGATTCGAATGTTTACAGTCATGTGACAACCAATCAGATTTGAGCTTGCGCACGGCACCGTACGCGTACGGTAAGCTTACCGTAAGCTTACCGTACGCGTACCCTGCGATTTTTTTTTTAAATTAATAAATGTATTTTTTGTACTTTTGTGTCCTTCTTTGACCCCCTTTCAAATGTTAGGGGGTCTGTAACTCTCTTCCTTGCCCCCTTTTCTCGTTATCTCCCTTTTTTTCTCTGTGTGAAACACACGAAATGGCGGCCGACACTTCCTGATTTCGTCCGATTCGAATGTTTACAGTCATGTGACAACCAATCAGATTTGAGCTTGCGCACGGCACCGTACGCGTACGGTAAGCTTACCGTAAGCTTACCGTACGCGTACCCTGCGATTTTTTTTTTTAATTAATAAATGTATTTTTTGTACTTTTGTGTCCTTCTTTGACCCCCTTTCAAATGTTAGGGGGTCTGTAACTCTCTTCCTTGCCCCCTTTTCTCGTTATCTCCCTTTTTTTCTCTGTGTGAAACACACGAAATGGCGGCCGACACTTCCTGATTTCGTCCGATTCGAATGTTTACAGTCATGTGACAACCAATCAGATTTGAGCTCGCGCACGGCACCGTACGCGTACCGTAAGCTTACGGTAAGCTTACGGTGCGCGCACGGAGCGCGCTTACAGATATATATATTGATTTAAATGCTATTTTCTCAGGAACTACTGAACAGATTTACACCAGACCTACAAAAGGCACTTCCTTGACCTGCGGACTACCTCTCTGCCAAATTTCAAGTAATTCTGTTCAGCCGTTCGGGCTGTAGCTGTGTCTAAAGGTCCTATGGAAAAATGCATGGGGAAAACGAGTTTTGGGACCCCCTTTTTTCTCAGCCCCCGCTTGACGAATCACCCCGAGACTTTCAGGGTAGGAGCGGAGCGTAGCGCCCCATTAGTTTTGAAAATGTTGCGAGGATTCGTCGACCGGCGCCAAAGTTATTCCAAATAGAATGTTGCGGATTTCCTATGGAAACAGGGTCCTAACTATAACTACCTACTGGCGACCGCCAGTAGGTAATATATATATGTGTGTGTTTGTGTGTATATATATGTATGTATGTGTATACCTATATATATATATATATATATATATATATATATATATATTTTCACTGAAACAAACATAGGTTTCAGGGACGTTATAGTTAGAAATTAGCATTTAAAACACCTTAGAAAATTACTGAAAAAAAAAACGTTTCAGGGACGTTATAGTTAGTTGGACATTTCACTCATACAAAACCAGAGATATTTGGTTGTTATAGTTAGTTGAGATGACTATAACTCACGCCCCCACAATGCACTGCGGATGACGTCACATATTGCATCATTCATGACATGGTCAGTGATGTCACTAATGACATCACTGATGACATCTCAAATGACATCACTTATGACATCATCCAGTGACTGTGTGTTTCTGTCACGTTTAAATATGTTATATATATATATATATATATATTCCAATGTGTATTGAAGAATGAGTGGGTTTGTATGTGTCTGAATGGATGATTTAGTAGGTGTGTGACTGACTGTAGAAGTGAGTGATTAAACGTGTCTTACTGAATGCAGCTCACTCAGTTGATGTGTAAGCAGCTGCATGGGTTGGTGAGTAGCTACATGAGTGTCTATATGGGTAATTGATTGGTTGTCAGAGTATCTGTATGGGTGCCTGAGTGTCTGTGTGGGTGGGTGCGGGGAGTGTGACTCTGTGCATACATGTGTGAGTAATTCACTGGGTGTATGTGTGAGAAGGTGGCCTGAAATATGTTGTCTACTAGTTCTAGTGGGCACCCTGTATCAGTCCAAACAACCCCTTATGGTGATAGGTTAAAGACAACCTTTATTGAAAGCTATCCTAGTGGTAGCTATGGAGAGCAGCCTTCAGGCTAAGTATTGAAGGAATGTAAAGCAGCTTGTTTTACCAGTCTATAATCTCTTGAATGATCAAATGAAAGGACACCCACACCAGGTATATATTTAAAATATATGTATTTAAGATAACACACACCCCTTTAGTCTCTTTATGAGACTGGAGTTCGAAGTACTTTAGTTACATATGTTTAAGCATCAGTAAAAGCACAAATACACGTTTGGGCCCTAGGGGCGTACCAAACCATATACCAAAAAAGTGGTATTAGAACCACGACTGGAATAGGCACTAGGCCTATTGCTTCTAGAATCGCTGAGACCCCAAGGAACCACCGAAGGTAGTGACACAGGGGACCCACGGGAGCCGTATGCAGTGTGAAAACACAACCGCGGGTTCCCATTATCTTCTACGGGGAATGTCGCGGTTGGAAATTTAAAGATTAGGGACACTTCTAATCGAGTCAGGACCAAACCCTTTTGGACTTAGGCAGTTCTGGGGCTAGCACCCACGAGAGCACCAGAGTACTCGAGTTACCTCACCCAGGGAAGCCGGGTGCATAGGTGCCTTTTGGTGTCGGGTCGCGTCGTCGATTTCAATGGAAGCCTGCAAAGAACTGCTGCTGCCGTGAAGAGGAGAAGTGT
The DNA here is from genome assembly GCF_964204655.1 of Triturus cristatus. Lineage (NCBI taxonomy): Eukaryota > Metazoa > Chordata > Amphibia > Caudata > Salamandridae > Triturus > Triturus cristatus. The sequence goes on along the minus strand of NC_140580.1, from coordinate 60,870,366 downwards.
CCGGAGAGATCCAAGCCTGGATCTGGGATGTAAGGAACCTGAAAGCAGAGGTAACAGAGTCTGGGTCACTAGCCAGTGACCTACGGCAGGATGGACCAATGCCCACAGTTGTTGGGTGCTTCAGGTGAGTTGATGGGTGTCTTGACTCTTCAGCCACGAGGTCCAGGAGGTGTCAACAAAGTCTATGCATCAGATTCGAGCTGTCCCACAAAGTCTGTCGAGTGCTGCTGTGTTGGCGACCAGATTGGACCCAACAAGCCTTGGCAGTGGCAAGTCATTGGAAATCAGAGAAAGGACTGTGGTGCAGACCAGCAAGGTCTGATGGAATCACCCAGTGAGGGTAAGTAAGGGCACATCTGGACCAACCAGCAAAGCACAAGCAGAAGAGGAGTTGCCTTTGTGGGGACCTGCTAGCCAACGGGCTAGTGATCACAAAGGAGCCTTGAGCGGTCGCACTTGAAGCTGGCCCATGGGTCACTTGTGGAGTGGAGGACAACAATCTTCGGTGCAGGAGGTGCTCAAGGCTGGGGCTACTCGGAGCCCAAAGCACAACTTTGAGGAAGACCAGGAAGATAGTGTTGCTGCAAAAGTTCACGGTGTCCAGGGGTCATGGTTCCACGTCACCCACGATAGCCACGGGCCTCCGCTTTCCTGTGGACTCAGGGTAGCCTTGGGGAAGTCTGAAAATCTACCTCTGGGGATGCAGAGACTTCAGCGTCCGGCAGGAGCTTCAGAATTGCAGACCAGTCAGTTGCTTCTTTGGTGCCTGCCAAGCAGGGGAGTCACTCCTTGACCCCAAGGGAGATATCTTCAGTCTTCTAGTCAGGATAGAATGTCGAAGGTCCAGGATGTACATTGCAGAGTTTCGTCCAGGGTAATCTAAAGTCCTAGGGACTGGTTTCCTATACTTCTACTAAGTTTAGGGGATGGACTAACTCTAAGGCCCCACCTATGGGTGGGCCAGGAAAGAGGGGTGGTTACACCCATTTCCTTTGTCCAGTTTCACACCAGAGCAGGGGCAGGTAGCCCCTGCAACCGGTTTGAACTGGAGTATGCACAAGGACACCAAGTGTGCACCCAGTGCAGGACTTCAAAGCACCAAAGAGTGCTCCCGCCCAGCCCCAATACACATCAGCCTGTCTGGGGAGGTGGTTACACCTCCCCTCGACAGGAAACCTATTGTCCAGGCCTCCCCTGCCAGAGTTTTGGTCAGCAGCAGGAGGCCAGACCCGTGTCTGTGGCAGAGGCATCCATTTTGTGATGCCAGGGCTCAGGAAAGTCCTACCGGGTTTAGCCAGTGTGAACATGTCTCTCCCTCTAGAAGGGCGGAATGCTACCCCCGCCGCCAGAACTGGCTGGGGGGTAGTATTCCAAAGCGTGTTTTGATGCAGCCATCCCAAAGTTAGCATTTACCGCGAGGTTATAATGCACTTAAGAGTATATGGTATGGCTGTATCCCAGAACAGCCATGAGGAAGTATTTCCGAAAGCTGCAGAGAGGCTCAGCTCATGCTCGGGCACCTTCTCACATAAAACCAAGCACTCTGCCTTCAGGATTGTCAATTCCTGCCATAGGAGTGGCTTATAGGTTTATATGTATCTGTATAGGGTAGTGATATAGGTAGCCTATACCACAGTAAGGGGTGCAAGCACACCCTTACCCAGGTTGCAGTAGCAGACCTGTGGTGTCATTTTGGAGTGCTTCCCAGGGGTGGCATAATATATGCTGAAGCCCCTGGTAGGCCTCTGAGATACCTATACCCTAGGTACATAGTATACCATATACTAGGGGCTTATAAGGCACTCAAGAATGCAATTAGATATGTATCTAATGTACATGGAAACCATTTTACAGAGAAAGCAGATAGACTGGGGCCCTGAATAGCAAGATCCCAGTCCAACTAAGTCATAAACTAGGAAAACACCAGGCAAAAAGTGGGGGCAACCATATAGTCAGATTCCACCTTCCTACAGTATGGGTTCAAGAGTGCATCTAAGAAGGGCTGTATGGGTGGGTGAGTGTGCGTATGGGTATGTTGGTGAGTGAATGGATGTCTCAGTGGTACATGTGTGAGTAACTACATATGTGAAAGGCAGTTTATGTGAGTGTTGGAGTATATAAATCACTATATGGGAGAGTGAGTGATTGTGAGAGTGGCTGTATAAATGAGTGTGTGCTTGTATCAGTGAGTGTCTTTTAGTATCTGTATGAATAAGTGAGGCGTTGTGCATATAACTGTATAGTTGAGTAAATGGGACTGTTAATGATTCTTTGCATGACTCAATCAATCAATCAATCAGGGAATTGTAAGTGCTCTACTCACCCGTGAGGGGCTCAAAATGCTGAGGGGGGGGTCCGCAGATCTGTTTAGCCGAAGAGCCAGGTCTTGAGGGTCTTCCTGAAGGTGTTCAGGGGGTGGCGCGTCTGTATGTCTGCCGGTAGCTTGTTCCAGGTCTTGGCTGCAATGTGAGAGAAGGATCTTCTGCCTGCTCTGTGGATGCAGGGGGTTTCGGCCAGTGCAAGGTTGGAAGATCAGAGGTTTCTTTTGGGTACGTGGAAGTTAATTCTGTCGTTGAGGTATTTGGGTCCGTTGTTGTGTAGGCATTTGTAGGCATGAGTGAGGATTTTGAAAGTGACTCTATTCTCCACGGGGAGCAATTGGAGACTTTGTAGGTGTTGGCTGATGTGTTTGTGTCGGGGGATGCCGAGGACGAGTCTGGCGGTGGTGTTCTGTATTGTCTGGAGATTGTGGAGTAGGGACTTGTTGATGCCGGTGTAGAGTGCATTTCCATACTCCAGTCTGCTGGTGATGAGCACGTGGGTGATGGTCTTCCTTGACTCAGGGGGGATCCACTTGAAGGTTTTGCAGTGGATGCAGAGGGTGTTGAAGCAGCTGGAGGCGATGGCGTTGACCTGTCGGTTGATGGTGAGTGATGAGTTGTGTACGTTGCCGAGATTCCTGGCGTGGTCTGAGGGGGTAGGTGTGCTTCCAAGGGTGGTCAGCCACCAGGTGCTGTCCCATGCAGAAGGGTTAGTACCGAGGACAAGGACTTCTGTCTTCTCGGCGTTGAACTTCAGGCAGCTGTTTGTCATCCAGACTGCGATGTCTTGCATTCCTTTATGGAAGTTGAGTTTGGCAGTGGCGGGTTCTTTGGTGAAGGAGAGGATGAGCGTAGGGTACGATCTTGAGGCCGTGTTGTCGGACGATGGCTGGGAGGGGGGCCATGTAGATGTTGAAGAGGGTGGGGCTCAGTGCTGTACCCTGTGGGACTCCGCAAGTGATTTTCGTGGGGTCGGAGAGGAAGGGTGGGAGTCTGATCCTTTGGCTTCTTCCGGTGAGGAATGATAGGATCCAGTCCAGGGCTATTCCTTGTCTGCCAGCGTCGTGTAGTCTGGCGACTAGTGTGCGGTGGGAAACGGTGTTGAAGGCCGCTGATTGGTCGAGTAGGATGAGGGCTGCAGAGTGGCCTTGGTCCAAGAGGGTGCGGATGTCGTCTGTGGCAGCGAATAGGGCGGTCTCTGTGCTGTGGTTGCTTCGGAATCCAGATTGGGACGGGTCAAGGGTGACGTTCTCTTCAATGAAACATGTCAGTTTCCTGTTGACTGTTTTCTCTGCAACTTTGGCTGCAAAGGGGAGGAGCGAGATGGGACGATAGTTCTTGAGGTTGGTGGGGTCAGATGTGGGCTTCTTGAGCAGGGGTCTGACTTCTACGCGCTTCCAGTCTTCAGGGAAGGTGCCTGTTTTGAAGGTGGTGTTGATGGTGCATTGTAGTTCAGGTGCGATGGTGGCTGTGGCTCTGTGGTAGATGTGAGGGGGCAGGGGTTGGTGGGGGCCCCTTTATGGATGCTTTTCAAGGTTGAGGCAGTTTCCTTGGCCATGATCAGTGTCCAGTTGAAGATGGTGGGCTGGCTGGTGTTTTTGGGGGGCGGGGGCCGTCTTTGGCTCCTGGTGGTTGGTCGATGAAGTTGTTGTAGAGGTTTTTGATCATGAGGTGGAAATAGGTTCCAAGCTTGTCGCAGAGGTCTTGGGATGGGGTGATGTCTGTAGCTTCACTGCATGGGTTGGTGGATTCTTGAATTGCACTGAAAAGTTTCTAGGAGTTAGTGGAGTTGGCCAGGATTTTGTTGTGGATGAAGGTTCTCTTGGTGGCTCTGATCTGGTTGTGGTAGTCTGTCATGGTGTCCTTGTAGGTGGTGTGGTTTTAGGTTGTCTTGGTGTTTCTCCAGTTCTTCTCCAGGCATCTGCAGGTGCGTCTGGCTTCTTGGAGAGCGGTGGTGAACCAGGCGACTTTCCTGGGGTGTTGTCTGTCGGGGTTGCACAGCGTGCGAGCTCATCTGCGCAGTTGGAGATCCAAGTGTGGAGTTCTCTGGCTGCGTTGTTTGCATCGGGTGCCCAGGTGTGGTGTCCCGGGTGAGGGTGGAGTTAAGTTGCTCATTGGTAACTTTGCTCCAGTTCCTTTGAGGTGGGTGTGGGGCTGGTTTGGGTTTGTTGATGGCGAAGTGTATGCAGTGGTGGTCAGTCCATGGCGGCTGCATTGTGTAGCTGAATTGTACGCTATTTCCTGCCGCGAATATGGGGTCGAGGGTTTGTTCTGCCCTGTGGTTTGGTGTGTTGATGAGTTGTTTAAGTCCAATGCTGGTGAGGTTGTCACGAAGGATAGTGGAATTGGGGTCGCTGGGGTTGTCGAGGTGGAAGTTCAGGTCTCCAATGAGTATGTAGTTTGTTGAGGCATTGGCGTGGGGTGCATTGAAGTCGGTGATGGTGGTAGCAAAGGGGGGTCTGTAGATGAGGGTTCCTCGGAGTGTGGCTTTGGGGGTGCTCTGGATTTGGAAGTGCAGGTGTTCATTGGAGGGGAAGGTTTCGCTGGAGGTGGTGAGGCGGAGGGTGCTTTGTGGGCGATGGTGAGGCCCCCCTACTGGGTGGTTGGGGCGGTCTTTCCTCTGGATCTTATATCCGTCTGGGATGGCAGTGCTGATGTCGGGGGCGGAGGATGCGTTGGTCCAGGTCTCTGTGAAGAAGGCGATGTCGGGTGAGAGAGAGTCAAGTAGGTTCTAGATTTCCATGGCGTGTTTGTGTACAGAGCGTATGTTGAGGAGGATGCATTTTAGGGTGTCACCAGTGCTGGCGTCGACGGTGTTGGAGGCCTGGGTGGCGGTGAGGGTCTGTCGGCAGTGGAGGCAGGAGAACTGGCTGTGGGTCGTGTTCGGCGAGGCTTGTTGGCATTCTCTAAGTCTTCCAGGGTTGAGTGCGAGGAGGGTGATGGTTTTGTAGCGATGGGTAGTGGGACATTCAGGGTTCCTGGTGCTGGATGCAGTCAGGTCACAGATGGGAGCAGACCGGCTTGCCTGTTGCATGCCGGTGGCGCGCCGGTGCCGCGCCTTTTGCGTGCGTCCGCTGCGCGACTGCCCGCTGCGGCTGCCATTAAGTAGATGAGGTGGGAGGGAGGAGAGGCTGGGAGGTGGGAAAGGGGGAATTCTGGGGAGAAATTCCAGGGGGGAGAGGCCACAGGGGCAGCAGCAGTGAAAGGTGAAAGGAACAGGCAGGCACGAAAAAATTAAAACAGTGGTGGAATTAGAGCAAGACACAGATGGGCACAACAGGGAAAATTTAAGAAAAAAAACGGCTGAGAAAGGTTATGGAGGTTGCAGGCAGTCTGGTCCCAGTTGGAGCGGGCAGCAGGCGCAGGAGCAGGCCGCAGCCTCAAACCTCCCAAGAAGGAGGTTGGGGTCTGGAGGCAAGAGACGGCACAGCGGAGATGTGGGGAGAGAGTGGACCTAGACTGAGGGTCAGAGGTCTTACTCTGGCTCCCCCGCAGAGGCTGCCATTAAGTAGGGGAGGTGAGAGGGAGGAGAGGCTGGGAAGCGGGAGCTCCCAGCCTCTCCTTCATGACTGACTAGGTGTGTGAGTAACACTATGGATGAATAGGTGTGTGAGTAACACTATGGATGAGTGTCGATGTGTGAGTGTCTGTATAGGTGTATGAGTGCATATGACAGTGCTGTATTGATGAGTGATTGCATGTATGAGTGACTGTATGGGTGAAAGAGTAGATGTGTGTGTAGACCTAGGGATCGGTAAGTGGGTATGTAGTTACTGGTATTGATGTGTCTATGGTTTCGAAAATGGTAGTGGGTGTATCAAAGGTTATATTAGGGTGTAAGGAGGTGTAAGGAGGTGCATCAGATTATCACGTGGATGATGTCATCAGTGATGTCATTGGAGATGTCATCAGTGATGTCATATATGCAAGGAAAGTGACCCAAGAAGTGGTACAAGGCACCTCGTGAAGAACGCCCGTAACCAGCCACACGCTAGATATTACTAGGGCTGGGCATCTACGCCGTGATGGCTAATGGCAACCATAGTTTAAGGCAACTCAGACCCATATAATAGAAACCGTCAGTAACAGAAGTCCCAGAGAATCAGGGCATAGCAAGTCATCCCTACACTTGCATGGGGTAAAGTCCATACCTTGATAAGATATTGAAGCGTAGACACCATCCGGTAATGGTATAAAAAAACAAAACCCGCGCTGCGCCGCATCCGCATTATAAAGCGCATGCAGCGAGACAAAGTAAAATGTCATGACATCATTGTCCAAGGAACGTCTCTGATATTGGTATTTCAGCCGTGCAGGTGGCTGCCATCTTAAAAGGTGCAAATATGTGGCATAAATGTGATAAATCCAAAGGAGCCCCAATGCATGGTCAGAGGCATTGAAACTGCCTTACTTGGGGTAGTCAAAGTAAATACAATGTCAAACGTTGCTGGGCCACATCAAATAAGAGCACAGGACAAGAGCATAGAGAATAAATACACCCATCCACTAATGTAGTAGATCACAAAGTTATACATATCATCTGTAATGAATCCAATAATTGCAGCCGTACGGGCACCTGTCCCAGTCATGTATTATACCAGCCAGAAATCGAACCCTGGCCATGATAGTAAGCCTAACACAGTACCACTACAAATGAGAGATAATTTGGTGTATAAATGGACACCATATTGCGCGATAAGTTGTTCAAGAGATAACAAGCTGTGTATCATAAATTTCACCACACGGAAAACCGTTGCGGGCGTATATTGAAACTACCAAACACCCATTGCTCTAATGTTCAACCTAGTAAGATACCACCAGAGGAAAGGCGGGTATTGCATTGTCACAACAAGGAAAGTCATAACAATGACAAGATGGCATTCTTATACTCAAACTAAACATGAGGTCAATGCATAGATTGTCTGTGGTTTGGGCATCAACCTATACAAATGTGAAACATGAATTTCACCATAGATAATAAATGGTGGTGGTCCCCTGGGCGTGGGGAGGTCCGTGAGGCCCTTGCACAATTTTTTTTAAATCTTTATGTAGCCTTGGGAGGATGTGGCCCCTGTGGCAGCGGGGGGCCGAGTGACCCTTGTGCCTATGTAAATAAAGCCCCAGAGAGGTGGTGGTCCCTGTGGTATGGGGGGCCTGAGAGGCCCCTGCCTTTTATTAAAACAAGCCCCATGGAGGTGGCGGTCCCCGGTGCTGCATGGGGCCGTGTCCCCTGCATATAAGTAGAATAGCCCCAGGGAGGAGGTGGTCCTTGTGGCTGCGGGGCCCCCGTGGGCCCCCACTATATAATTTGTCATTGCCCCCGAGACCTGTCCACCTGGGGGCTTACAGATAACGAAGTGCGGCAGGCCGCGCTTCATTTGTTTAAATTTTCTCAGCAGGATTCGCACACTGAGCGTGAATTCTGCTGTTTTTTTTTTAAAAAAGGGACCCCCTGAGCAGGCCTAGGGGGTCAGGGTGTTTCTACCCTGCCCCTTTTCTTCTTTTTCAACCTTTGTTCACTATTTTTTACCGTGTCACAAGATGGCTAGCAACTCTTCCTGGTTTGGAGTGTTGGCAGCAAATCAGAGTGAAGCTCGTGCCCGGGAGGAGTCACAACTCCTCCTCTGTGCTCGGATAACGAAAGTTTTCTTTTTATAATTTCTCAGGAACTACTGAATGTATATTCACAATTTTAAAAAAAAGTCGCTCTCTGAAACAAGGGCTACCTTTTTGCCCAATTTGGTGTAATTCCATTCAGCAGTTCGGGCTGTAGCCTGTTACAATATTTCCTATGGAAATTAACATGGCGAAAATGTGTTTGGACCCCCCTTTTTTCTCATCCCCCGCTTGACGAATCACCCCAAAACTTTCAAGACAGGAGCTGACCGGAGCGCCCCATTACTTTAAAAAATTTCGCAACCATTCGGCAAACGACATCAAAGTTATTGGCAAAACAAAAAACGCTTTTTGAATAGAAACAAGGTCCTAACTACAATATATATATTCACTGAAAAAAAACATAGGTTTCAGGGACATTATAGTTAGCTGGATATTTCACTCGTACAAAACCAGAGAAATTTGTCCATTATAGTTAGTTGAGCTAACTATAACTCACACCACCACAATGCACTTCTGATAACGTCACATATTACATCATTCATGACATGGTCAGTGACATTACTGATGACATCTCAAATGACATAACTGATGACATCATCCAGTGAATGTGTGTTTTAGTAAACTTTAAATACATTTTATATACATATATGCCAAGGTGTATTGAAGAATGAGTGGGTGTATAAGTGTCTGAATGGATGATTTAGTAGGTGCGTGACTGACTGTAAAAGTGAGTGATTAATCATGTCTTACTGAATGCATGGGTTAGTGAATAAACTGTTAGTGCATCTGTGAAGAGCTGTAGGGGTGGGTGAGTGTGTGTATGGGTGTGTTGGTGAGTGAATGGTTGTCTCAGTAGTACATTTGTGAGTAACTATATATGTGAAAGGCAGTATATGTGAGTGTTGGGGATACAAATCACTATATGTAAGAGTGAGTGATTGTGAGAGTGGATTTATGGGTGAGTGTGTGCTCGTATCAGTGATTGTATAAGAGAGTAAGTATGTGTTAGTATCTGTATGAATAACTGAGGTGGTGTGTCTATAACTGTATAGGTGAGTAAATGGGAGCGTGAATGATTCTTTGCATGATTGACTAAGTGTGTGAGTAACTCTATGGATGAGTGGCGATATGTGAGTGTCTGTATAGGTGTATGAGTGCAAATGATAGTGCTGTATTGATAAGTGACTGCATGTATGAGTCACTGTATGAGGAAATGAGTGGACGTGTGTATAGACCTAGGAATCAGTGATTCATGGGTATGTAGTAACTGGTATTGGTGTGTCTATGGTTTTGAAAATGGTAGTCGGTATTTTACAGTGGGTGTGTCAAAGGGTATATTAGGGTGTGAGGAGGTGCCTCAGATTATCACATGGATGATGTCATCAGTGATCAGTGATGTCATCAGTGATGTCATTTGAGATGTCATCAGTGATGTCACTGACCATGTCATGAATGATGTAATATGTGTGGTCATCAGCAGTCTATTGTGGGGCGGAGTTATAGTTAGGTCAATTAACTATAACGGCCAAATTTCTCTGGTTTTGTGTGAGTGAAATGTCCAACTAACTATAACGTCCCTGAAACCTATTATTTTTCAGTGAATTTCTAAGGTTTGTAAATGCTAATTTCTAACTATAACATCCCTGAAACCTATGTTTTTTCAGTGAATTTCATAGGTTTTTTAAATGCTAATTTCTAACTATAACGTCCCTAAACCTACGTTTTTTCAGTGAACTTCTAAGGTTTTTTAAATGCTAATTTAAAACTATAAAGTCCCAATTAAGTCCCATTGAATCCTGAGGGTCCCTGGGGGCCAACTAGCCCACCAGGTACTCCCAGTAAGTGCCACAGAACTGCGTTGCAGAGAGGTGTTCCGAGGCCATGCCTCTTTTTACACCATGCTGCAAACGCGGCTTCTGGCGCACTGCTGCTCGGAGGATAAAGTCCACTTGTGTCCTGAGATCCTCAGGACACAAGAGGACCACATAGCCCCAACAGCAGTACACCAGAAGCTTTTAATAGCTTCCCATGTCATGAATTCCTAGTCACAGTCCTTGCACCTACCTCCGCCTTACATCTTCAATGTAGCCCAGAAGCCTGTTAGACCATTTCATGATCTTCTGGCGAGTTGTTTTCTGTCAAAGAATCACTCTGAACCTTCTGTCCATGGCTTTCTGCGACCTGAGATACAAATTGGCACATTTAGTCTTCTCCATCAATTTGAAGTATCATTCTTTGAAAAAGGGCAATGCGTGCACATGTGCATCAGACCTCGGATCTTTCAATCACAAGTGGTTGCTTTCACACACATCACCACGCTATGCTCGCATATTTTGTTATATATCCTGAATACCTGCACCCTTTACTCCTTTTTCACTCCTACCTCTGCTCCTTAAAGAGATACAACTGAGGTAGCAAGGCTGTTAAGTGTCATTATGCAAGAAAGTAAAAGTGGCTCTCAGTGCCTCTAGGTTGTGTGATAAAGACATTCATAGTGAGGATGTGATTCCCTCAGAACACTGGATCCTGGAGCCATTACCCATGCTGCACTAATGATAGCTACTCCCCTGAGGAAGTACAACAACTGTCCCAGACGGGGGATTTTTATATACTCCTCAAAAACAGGGCAAACCTAGAAATAAAAACAGCAAGTATAGCCAGGGGACAGTTCTTAGGAACTGTGGGAAAACCATGGTAAGACAAGAGATAAATAAGTGGAATAAGCAAGACAGGAGATCCACCTTTGTAGATAACAAAATGTAAATTATTTAGAGAGTGTAATTCTTGATACTCAGTAATATTAATCATAATTGCTTATTGTACTCATATGACATTTCTTTGTACCTTACCAACTGGTAGCAGGTTTAGTACTTATTGCATTGACTCTCGAATAGCTCTGAAAATTAGCTGGACCTCTGGGTTATGAACCGGTGACTATCAAGTTCCCTGCAGCAAATGCATAAACCCTCTGAGTAATCCTTGTCTTTTTTTTCCTTCACAGTTTCTGTAAACAGTGTTTTGAACCAGTAGTTTGCTGTCAGTGTTCCTTGCATAGTGAGCAAAGTGCTCTGCAGATCTGCATTTCTATTACCTACTGGTACATAATCTCAGTCTTCTCAATAACTTCTACTTGACTGGCCAAAACCAATACCTTAAAATGACAAAAAATTAAACATCCACTTTCTGTGTTTCCAGAATCCATCTAACATTGACCACACACTGCAGTTGCAGAATGAACTTCTATCCTGGACCAAATTAACCAGTATGTAAAAATTGCATAAAATATAATGTGCCGTACAGAAAGAAGGCTTGCTGTGTATTTAAAAAGACTAATCTAGCGTGAGTACAGTTTTGTAATAGCAAACAGAATAAGATGATGGAGGGATGTTGAAACATTTCAGACACTCACCCCCAGTCACAGATACATTTTAATTCCTCATCATTCTTCTGCTCACGAAGCCATCCCAGTTTGCACCCAGCTATATTCAAATAAACGGTGGCAAACTCCACTCCGCTAGCATAATTTGTAGAGTTTTTCCAACTCCGTGCTCCACTGGGAACGCAGAGTTCGGCAAAAAAACAGTGTCAATCCCCGTCTAGGAAGGTAATGGCCATCTTTACCTAGAAATACACTTAGACTTTCTCTTGGGTTTGTCAAGAAAAATAAAAACTTAATTGATTTCTTCTCTTTCCTTGATTGTTCTTTTGGTCCCTTCTTTTCCTTTATGTAAAGTTCCCTCAGGCAGGAGGTTCTCGTAGAACCTAAGACAAAGGCAAACAAGAATGAAGGAAGCCAAAGAAAACAAAATAAGTCCCTCAGTCTTTCTTCTTTCCTTTTTAGGTCGTGGAGTATGCTCGGCCGGTCTGCGTCATGTCCTTGGCCTTCTTTAGGATGTCTGCCGTCCCGGGATGAAGTTCTGCAACTGGCAGCTTAATTACCCATCACATGTGCAAGCACCCGGTGTGAATGGAATGGGGTGAGGTGAGAAAAGTGCCCTTTTAGGACAGCTTTGGTGTGCACCACTTTTTCCCAGATCCCCACCAGTTGTTTATCAAAGAAAAAATAGACACTTGCCTGGAGCTACGGCCCTCCTGGACTGTAGCGAGGGGTATCACCGTGCCCTCCCTCTCCTGGAGATAGCAGGATACTTGAGCATTGCCAGTGGGCGGTTTCCCTGGGATCTCCTCGACCCTGCTTTCTTTTGGTTTGCCTTTGACAGCTGTGTCCTCCGTTGTTAGCGGTAAGGCTTCCTTCTCCTCCAGAGTTTCATATCTCTCTTCCTACTTCTCACACACTCCACACACCTCGGATTCCCCCTTTGTAAGATCTGTCGTCGCATCCGGTGCACTGCCTTTCTCTTCCAACAGTGAGTTGGTGGGCGCCATCTTGCAATCCTCGGCCACCTGAGACACGTATCACATTGCCTTTTTCCTAGGTATGGATGATTGGGCCATACAGATATTGGAAAGCGGGATAGGTAGTCCACATTACCCTGTGCTCTTCCTGGTACATGTAAAGTAAGAAATGAAAAAGTCTGCGATGCTAAGAACCACCTAAGTATCTTAGGATCTGTGTTTTTGTGGGTGGCTAACAAAGTTAACGGGGTGTGGTCAGTTAAAAGAAAGAAAGAACAACCCACTAGATAATATTGTAGTGCTTCCATTGCCCATCTTATGGCTAGACATTCTTTTCCATGAAGGCATAATGTACCTCTCTGGGAAATAACTTTCTACTTAGATACAATACAGGGCATCGTAGGCCTTGTGAATTGAGCTGCGACAGTACAGCACCTAATTTTTGCAGTGTGTTACATCTGTGATACACACACACATTTAAAAAAAACTTATATTCACTCCTAAATTTGAGAACTTTAGGATTGTTTCTCTTCTGTGCAAAACAAGGGATCATCTTCTCACTCTCCGCTCTCTTGCAGAAGCAGTGATTTTTTTTTGCTCTCTTCTTTCTTCTTTTCTTGTTCTCATTTTTTTTTTCTTCTTCTTAACCATTTTTATTCCACAGGTATTCTACTAACATGCAGAGTGTTACTACACCAGCGCCTTTTTTACAAGAGCCTGGAAAACCACCATTAGAATTGAAGTTAAGGTTTCGATCCTTCAAAACGTACTTAGGTGCTATTGATGGTCAAAGATACAGACCTGAAAGGAAAAAGAATCTCATGAATTACCATCTAGGGGTCGAAGGACAAAATATTTTTGACCCTCTACCTCTGTATGATCGGCCCAAAGGTGAAGACCCTGGCGAGTTTGAAACAGCTGTAGCACAATTGGATAAGAACTTGTTGCAGGGATTCTGCTTATACACAGAACTATGCGTAGAACCCCAGGACCTCAGTGAGTTGTGGTGTACCAGAAACTCACCTCAGAACCCAGAACCCAGTATCCGGCTAGCATAAGTGTCCCATTCGTTATCCGAGATTTAGCTCGGCGGTCCCAATGAAAAGACAACCCAGAACAAGCGACTCAGTACATACTCAGGAATGGTGGGAATCGGAAATACCTGTTCGTATATTATTCTCGCATCAGTCCACAACAAGAATCAACAGAGACACGGTGAAAATAAAAAGAGTTTATTTTTATAGACCACGTGTCCTAATATGCAGTACTTTGGCTAATACAAGCAGACAAATGATTAAAATCAAAACCATCAGCATAGTTACAATTCCATAGAATATAAAAGGGGTGATCATGTTATAATGACAGTGGATACTACCACCTTCCCTTTATTAAGAAGCTAATATTATTATTAGACTAACAGAAGGTCTCTTAGGCTTGAATAGGGGACCCCATACCTCAAAGATCAGCTTAGTGAAATCACATCAAAGGAGCATCAGGAGTCTTCTCGCAGGAAGGCTCGTCTTCGGTCTGAATAATAAACATGATGTCTGTGATATTAAAAGCACCAACTTTCAGGTATGTGCAGCTGCTCGTGTGTTATGACTAAATAGTGGGTCCATCAACCTAGAGTGGAAAACATGCATTGTCTAGCAACTCAGACTGTTTGTCACATCGTGTGCAGACCAAGGTCGCTGCGCAGAGCTCAGGATGGTAACAACAGATTGCTCTCGTGTGAGGCAAAACTCGAGTCAGCAGTTTGTTTAAGCAATAACATGTGAACGCAGTGTCGTGTGCAAAAGCAGCAAGATTGCTTTCTAACTTCTAACGTGGTTATGCTAACTTAACAATGTATGTACGTATTAAGGGAGTCCTAATACATGCCCCCTTGATCGAAGCACTACTTAGTATGCAAGAAAAGAGAGAACGCAGAGTTCAAACGCGACAGAGCAGAACAAGGCGTATCCAATTTAAAAAACACTGATCAGTTCAGGCAAAGTCCGAATAGGAAAAAACCAAAAAGTGGAAAGAAAAAACAAAAACCTCAAACATGCCTTGGGGGGTGAAAAAATGAAAAAACGCCTCACCGGGCAGAAGTGCAGACGTACAGGGACAGTTCAAGACACGTGAGGAAAACACAGTGGACGATAGTTCACTCAATCCATGAAAGTATATGCAGCATATGTGGCCACTGCCTCCAGCAGAAAATCATTGGCACGGCCACTGAAGGTTTCAGCCATCCAGTTAAGCAAAGAAAAGGAACATACGTGTTCTTCTATTAGCGGAGCCTCTAGCACCATCAGAGGGCAACCAGCGTGTACTCATATCCAAGAAGTCATATGCCGCTCTCACGACGTCCCAATTACCCAGGATACCATGCGCCGCACCGCAGGCCATAATCCGAACACCAGAACAGGCAGACTCGTGAGACACTAAGGGCCTCATCAGTCGATCATAATCCGGGTCCGGAGACACCATGTTGGACAAGCACAAATCCATAGGCCATTCAAAGGGACAATCTAGGCAGTGGAAGACAGGTTGCACGCAGGTGAAGTAGGAATACCGGAAGGATAATCCATATGCCAGGCTCAAAGTCGCCAACGGCAGGACACCATAGTAATCAAGCATCCTGTCACGAAGAAGCTGCAGGCGGGACAGGCTGCCGTGTGGAACAGAAAGAGCAGCCATTCCGCAAGATGAAAAGTAAAAGTAGCACACCTGCCACTAGAGCCAGAATTAACGGGACACCTCCAAAGACGCTGGAGAAAATAGAATGAAAAAATGCCGGAATCACACCAAAAATAGTTTGGAAAGAGGTCACGAGGCCCGAGCCCACAAGTTTAAAAAAATGAGCCAGGCCAGTCGTGGACGAGGCATTGAAAATTGTTTGGATCAAAGCTCCAAAATGCAGGGGGAGGTCAGTATTCAAAAGCGCCTGTACCTCAGTGCGCGTATTTGCTACGTGAAGGACAAATGTTTCCCGGGAGGAAGTCAATGGCACCTCCTTTTGGGACAATAGCGCTCTTATTCTGCTCATCTTGTTGAACTCTGCTTTCAAGGTTGGAATCGAAGGCCAGATGGAAGCATCCAGCCTCCCATGCGGGGGTGGAAACAGGACGTTATTGCAGCAGACAACCCTCTGTGATACAGTTACTATATACGGGATCCCTACTAACATCCCGCAGCAAGCTTCATTGTTTAAAATTAAATAACTACCGTTTGCAAGCAGCGTGAAAGATGGCGTAATCACTGGTACCGGGATACCTTTGAGGATGCAGGCCAAATTCGGAGCGTGCACATTACAAGCTCTGTGCAATTGAATGTGCCTACATACAACAGAATGATCAGGTGACGTTGTACATTCTTCACCCTTCAGATAAACCTCAGTACCGTCCCTTGTACATCTATACGTAAAGGGGAGGGACCAGACTTCATGTATGAAAGCGGTACCCAGCTGTTCATATCTACCCAGAGCATAGTGTTTCATACAAGAGGTAAACTTAAAAAGTGCAAACGGTAGAGTTATCAATCCGTGTAAGAGCCACACAGCGGAGTCGACCTCCGCTACAGAGAAAGGTAACGGCTCCAATTTTTCAATATGGAGCAAGGAATATGTAGCATCCTTCATGGACATGAACTGCTGTTTGTCAGTAAGGTTAAAGGGAAGAAATAACGATGTTGTATTCAGATAGTCCCAAGGGACCTTCCCTGCCTTCAATGTTTGTAATGTCCATGCAAACTGCATAACAGAACGCAACTGGTTTTGACCATGATACAACACAGACATATCATCCTGCACAATATCCACAATTGAAGAAACAATATTATCTAATGTATAAATGCGAGAAGAAAGAGTGTTAATGCTGTTATCAATAACTGCTAATACTTTTTCCATATTAGCTTGATCAATAGCTCTCAATCTTGAAGCTGCCTCAATCTGCGACAGTTTCCATACTTCGTTGTAAATAGCATACGCCCATCTCTTGGATCTGCCACCCACAGGACCTTTAACAAAATCATTCAAATCTATTTTGTCATGTAACTTTGATAAATGAACTTTGACAGATGCCAAGGTGGAATGTCGCAGCCAGGACTGACATAATTTCCCTACAGAGTATGTAGTTACTGTATGTGACGACTCAAACCGGGGGTCCACGCGATCTTGAGTATACCCCGGTTTCAGTCCTAGAAAACGACGTTGACAGGTATCAGAACTGCTTTGCCAAATTAACCATCCCTCACTATTAAATTTCGAAATATTGAAAGATGAATTAGAAACTAATAACTGCAAAGCAGGAAGGGACAGATCTGTGTGATTATTCCAATTTGGGTAAGCACCCAGATCCGGCACAGAAGGCGAATTTAGTTTTTTAGAAGTGGCCAATCCGAAACAGGTGGTTTGGAAGATGGTTGCATTTAAAAACAACATATGATTTGGTACTAGACAGGCACGGTGTAAAGCTTCAGTTCCCTGAACCTGCCATGGTTTGGAACCCCAAACCGACTTAAGATCAATAGTAGCCTTCCATAGATCATAACCTTTGATTGACAACTCATCCATAAAGGACTTAGAATATAGCAATTTAGTGTGTGTCAGTCTAACCTTGGTGGCAGACTCAGGCTTAACTTTAAAATAAAAGGACGCCGGGGCTGAAACACCGAAATCAGTAAAATAAGTAAACTTATCAACTAATGTATGTGAACTGCCAAACGAGGGGGTGGGACAATGTTCCCACTGGGTAAAATTCACAAAATTTCTAAACGAATTCGATTTATGCAGGAAATGATTGCCATAATGTTGAAAACAATACTGTTCCGCATAATTAGCCACATTTTCATACAAATCCTCAGCATCAAAGGCGGCATAATATTTTAAATCTGAAAAGAGTGCTTCAATGGCGTGTACATCCCAATCATCAGAACGTATGTTCTGTTTAACTACATCACCCATAGAAACACAAAATACATTAGGCACATTAATGACCTCTGTAGGCCCATGAATTTGAAATTTAACTGCATCCCATGCGATTCCATCCATTACGGGCCAGGCAGTAATATTCACAAAAGTCTGGTCCCTTTTCATGATGTGGGATGAGGAGTGGGGGGCCAAAGTTCCATTGATAAGTCTAATTGTCGATCTCTCTTTGAGATAATGGCCATCCACCAAACGGAAGAAAACTACAACAAATCCAATGGACATGAACAAAAAAATACCAAAAAGCATCAACCAGATGTATGTCCAAGGGGCCATCAAAAAATGTTTCTTAAACCAACTTACAAAAACAGCAATGTTTGATGGGGGAGTTAAGGGCAAAGAGTTAGTGTCAAAGGAAAAACGGGACTGGCCAAGCGCTGTAGATTGTAAGACAGGCGAGGGTCCACGTGTAGGATAAGCATACTCAGTCTCTTCGGGCAAACCACCAGTCGGTGGTATCAGCAAGGGATCAGTAACTGAATGCATCTCGATGGCAACATCAGACAAGGTGGTAGAAGCAGGAACCAACATTGAATGTCTTTGCATCGTCTGGCATGAAACTGCCGGAGTCATACTAAGAAGTATCGGCCACTCGCTGAAGTCTGACATTGTCAATAGAGATGTACCTGTTTTCTTTGCGACCAGGAAGTGGAGGTAAAATGACTGTTCTTGTACCCTGCACTCCAAGCACTGGAACTGGTGCACGATAAGAGGGGCCGAACTCCTTCTTGTTCTCCACCTTCTCACGGACCAGATCTCCAACTCGGGGTAGCCAGCCGACTACCGGAATCTGAACCTCAGCTTCAGATGTGGAGGGCAAATGTTCTTTCGAAAGAGAGTCTCTGGCTTCTTGTAGAGTCTGCAAAACAGCACAGTGATCATCTACGTCAAAGGGTGCGGTCGACGCCGCAATGTCTAGACCATCAAGGTCTGGAACAAACATTCTGATTCCGAAGAGCATCATGTACGGGGTCCGCCCACCCAGAGACCTTCTAGGGAGATTATTAAGTGCACGTTGGACGTTATACAAATGGGCTAGCCAGTTCCGGCCTGTGCCTAAAACACGTGCTGTCAATGATTGCTTTAAGTCACGGTTCATTCGCTCCACCACACTATTACCCTCAGGTCGGTAGGGAGACGAAAATTTGACAAGGACCCCCAAATTTTTCATAGCCTCCTTGTAAGCCTTAGAGGTGAACGCAGGGCCCTGATCAGAATGGAAGGTACCACACGCAAAAGTTCCCACAAAGACACGCAAATCCCTGATGACAGTCCGCGAGTCAGCACTCCTTTGTGGCCATACCCATAGAAAACGTGTGCACGAATCCACTGCAACCAAGATGTACTTGTACGCAGTATCAGAAGAAAAAGGACCGCAGTGATCTAAATAAACACAACCAAATGGCTTATTAGAGATGTACAGCTGTGTCTGTGGTGGGCGCGCAACAGTAGAAGGTTTAATCTGTTGGCAAATGTCACAATCAAGAACATAAGCGCGCGCTTGTTTATATAAACCAAACCACCAGTAACGTTGTTGTAGCAGAGATATTGTAGCTGACACACCGGCGTGGGCTGACGCCAACCCCTCGTGCGCAGCTAGGATCAGTGCTGGTCTGCAGTCTGCGTTGGGAATAATTCTGTCACCAACGTCGTTAATCCTCACTAATGGGACGTTATCAGGACTTAAATGATAAATATAACGAGAGGGAAAACCCTTCGGGTAATCACCTCCCTTCTCTGTAGCAGCAATAGCTGCCAAGATGTCATCATCAATCTTACTTTTGGATCTTGTAACTGCTGCCACTAAGTATGTAGCCACTGCTGTTTTCGCTGCCTCGTCAGCTAAGCTGTTGCCGACAGCATGGACACCAAGCCGCTGGTGACCAAGAGTGTGAATAACACTCACGAGAGGGAGACGTTCTTTAAAGTCTGCCACTCGAACCCAAAGCGTTTTATGCTTAATCGTGCTACCTTTAGTGTCTCGATTATCATTCTGAGACCAGAAGTGTAAATTGTCATTATAGGACTGGACACAGTAGAAGGAGTCACTAACTATAGGAGTAGTGACTCGGGGATCAGCAAACTCCAGTGCAAGCACCAGAGCCCGGAGCTCCGCTAATTGCGCGGTACAATCACCCAACGACTGCGTATGCACTGCATCAGATTGGAATTCACCATTTCCGAATGTACCTACGACAATTGCGCAAGCCGCTGAATAAGCGTGCTTCGATCCAATAGCGGGTTGCGCAGACCCGTCAGTGTATATGACACAATGGTATTCTTCGAGCGGGCGCAAAGACAGAGGTGCCGATGAACGAATTCATACTGCAAGTACTCTTGAGTCTGTAATGAGGCATCAAAGATGTAAGTGACATCTGGCGACGTCAGTGTTGTGGCCCATTGTATCCACCGTGGATGCAAAGCTTTAGAATTTGGTACACTTGCTTTAGTCACTGCCTCTAAAGCAGGATATGGTGTTACAACCAGAATCTGTTTCCCATGCGACAGTGCGCGTTCCTTGAGGATCGCCATCTGCACAGCAGTCAGAACTTTTTCGACCGTGGAAAAACGTAATTCAGCAGAGGTGTACAAGTGGGATTTGTACGCAATGGGGACTGTGTCGCCCTCATTAAACGTCAAATACGTGAACCCCACGGTGCCTGGTACTATTCTTATTACCAGGTTAGTGCGGTTATCACGTGTCAGCAAGTATTGTGAAGCAAGAAGGTCAGCCTGTAAAGACTGTAAAATCGCAGAGTGTTCTAGCTGCCAGCTAGACTTCGAAAACGAAGGTTGTACCAAGGCGTAAAGCGGCTTGATACGCTGGGCATAATCAGGAATGTACGTACGGCCGAAATTCAGAAAACCCAGCAGAGATTGTAATTTCTTCAGTGTCGTAGGAGCACTTAAGCGTGCACACTTTTCCAGAAAGTGGGGGGCTAACCCCTTACCTTCATTGTTGAGCTCGTAGCCCAAAAACAACACCGTATATTCTGCGATGTGTGACTTCGCAAAATTGAATTTGTAGCCATAGTCAGCAAAACTCACGATAATATTGTCGACTCGAGACAGATGTGGCATCAGCTCATCATCCGTAAGATAGATATCGTCAACATAGGAGTATGCGTCGGGGTCTATTCTTTCTAAGAGAGAAACCACGCGAGCAGAAAAGACGCCAGGGCTATTTTTGTAACCCATGGCCAATCTTGTAAACTGTTTTTGTTTGCCGCCCGAAGTAAACGCTGTCCACTGGCTACTCAGTGTGGACAGGTTGTGGCTAAAAAAGCCATTGGAAATGTCAAGTGTCGTTTTAAATCTTTTACGCACGAGACTGTCGACCAAAGCCGAGCTATGTGTATTTTGTACCGCGCAGGTCCGGCAATGGGAGTTTAGGTGCCGGTAATCCAAAACTAAACGGTACGAGCCGTCAGGCTTCGTTACAGTGAATAAAGGGTTATTCATAGGGGACACACATGTTTCAATAACACCCTGATATTCCAATTGTTCAAGGATTGCCGCGACGTGGGGTCTCGCTTCACGACGCATAGGATATTGAGTTTGAGGCTGGGGCATAGACCGCAATGGAATCTCATGGCAGGGGGACAATCTGTCCCATCCCACCTGAGTACGATACACCGCCGGCGCAAGCGCAAGCGCCCACTCCCCAGCATACACTTCAGCTTGGTCCTTAGGCACTGTGTGCGCAAAGGACGGGAGGATTACTTCCTCCCCTCTAGGAGCCTCTAAAATGAAAGCTGGGGGCCAATCTGCCTCCGCTAGGAGGATATCATAGGTGGTGGTCAGATTATCCCAAAAAATCCCTTTTATTGTACGTTGTATGTCACCCTCAATTAATAAGACTATTTCATAAAGTCTGTCAGGGGGAGCCACTCTGGTGTCAGCTGTTTCAACAGTAACCGAGATATCAGTTGCTCTCACCGCCAGAAATGGACGCAGAGCTTGAGGGACTATGGTAATTTCCGCTGCGCTGTCCAGGAGCGTCAGCGCCCATGTCCGGTTCCGAAGCTGTGTCCGCACTATCTGAGGCATACCTTGCCGTCAGAGCCTCCACTTTCTTCTTTTGAAACGGGGGTCTTTGTCGTGCAAATTCGTCCTGCTTGCCTTTACCCTCAGTCTGTCGGGGCTGGTCACGCTGTTGTGGAGCACCCCGACTTTTGCCACCGCCTCCGCCACCGGACTGTGTAGCCGATGTTTCCTGTGAAGAACGAGGAGAGCGCTGTTCAGAAACCTGAAATCTATCAGGAGACTTAATAGCAGCACGATCGCGCAGATCATAAGTGCGTTCACTACTTGACTGTACGGGAGAGGCAGGCCGAGAGCCCTGTTTCTGTTGCTGCTGCTTTCCCTGTTGTTTAAACTGCCATTTTTGTTTTGGAAAAATGGGTCTTTCGTCCTTACCAGACGTTTCTGCCTTACCCTGCTGTTTTAGATCGGGATTTTTTATGACAGGCTTAACTCCTAAAGAGCTACGACCCAAATCCCGATATGCCTCTGCGATTATTTTCGCAAATTCCTGCGGTTTGTCCTCCTCAGCAACTCGCTTCAGTTCATTACGAACCTGGAAATGCAAAGCATCACCCTTTAGGTTTCCAATTATCATGGTAGCCACCAGGTCGAATTGACCGAGGAGCCGCATCCCTAACTCTATCGCAGACTTCGCACCATGGTTCTCTTGAACTCTTTTGATAACGGAGGGCAGCTGTAACATAGACGGAGTGCCAAAGCACTGCGCGTACGTCGCTGCAAAGACCTTGCCCCAATTTACACAATCATCTATGTGGGGGACCAAGTCTTTAGGCAAACTAATGGTGAGGATCCTGTGTTTCTCCACAGGAGTTGTATTCGGGTAAACCGCTTCTATTTGGTCAAATTTTTCAGCAAGCCAAAAGGGGAAATCATCCCAATTTTGGGGGCGCTTGCCCATAACAGAATTAACCATAACAGGACTAATGACCACCGCGTGATGATCAGTAGGTTGTCCCGCAACAGCAGGTGCCCCCGCCTGCATATTGCGCGACACGTACTGCACCAACGCCCTATATACCGTAATTAGGGCAGTGTGTAGTACACGCAACTCAGCTACCGTCACCGTGAGGTAACGGGGATGAGGCGTAAATCCGGCTAGTACCGGCCAAGTGGCCCCTGCAATTGATAAAGGGCCCATTCTCGGCGGTATAACCACATGGGGAAGGGCGCCATTAAACCAAATAAGATGCTGCCAAGCAGATATTGGTATTTCCTGTGTCCTATACGGCGTATAGTTTGCTGGCACGGCAGCGGCAGTGTAAGAATGAAAGGTGTCATCATCCCCCACCGCCGGAATCGTCACCCAAGAGTAGAACAACTCATAGGGATGAGCCGCATCGGCTCCCACTACAAAGATGACGTTCATACCAGTGTCCGGCACCCCATACTGCGTCAAATGACGTTTCAGAGCTGCACGGCTATGCGCCGCAATATCCACCGACATTAGGACAACACACACTTGAAACTATCAGTAGCACAAGGGTTCAATAACCTTTTTAATTATCAAGCTTGAAAGAACCTATATCAATAGACCTAGGTAGGTTTAAATCCGTCACACTTGTTATCCGGAAACAAGAATGAGGGTGTTGTGGACAAACGCGAGCACTACTAAGGCGTTTCAACTCATAGACCAAACGTTAGGTGCGCCATGTTGCAGGGATTCTGCTTATACACAGAACTATGCGTAGAACCCCAGGACCTCAGTGAGTTGTGGTGTACCAGAAACTCACCTCAGAACCCAGAACCCAGTATCCGGCTAGCATAAGTGTCCCATTCGTTATCCGAGATTTAGCTCGGCGGTCCCAATGAAAAGACAACCCAGAACAAGCGACTCAGTACATACTCAGGAATGGTGGGAATCGGAAATACCTGTTCGTATATTATTCTCACATCAGTCCACAACAAGAATCAACAGAGACACGGTGAAAATAAAAAGAGTTTATTTTTATAGACCACGTGTCCTAATATGCAGTACTTTGGCTAATACAAGCAGACAAATGATTAAAATCAAAACCATCAGCATAGTTACAATTCCATAGAATATAAAAGGGGTGATCATGTTATAATGACAGTGGATACTACCACCTTCCCTTTATTAAGAAGCTAATATTATTATTAGACTAACAGAAGGTCTCTTAGGCTTGAATAGGGGACCCCATACCTCAAAGATCAGCTTAGTGAAATCACATCACAGGAGCATCAGGAGTCTTCTCGCAGGAAGGCTCGTCTTCGGTCTGAATAATAAACATGATGTCTGTGATATTAAAAGCACCAACTTTCAGGTATGTGCAGCTGCTCGTGTGTTATGACTAAATAGTGGGTCGATCAACCTAGAGTGGAAAACATGCATTGTCTAGCAACTCAGACTGTTTGTCACATCGTGTGCAGACCAAGGTCGCTGCGCAGAGCTCAGGATGGTAACAACAGATTGCTCTCGTGTGAGGCAAAACTCGAGTCAGCAGTTTGTTTAAGCAATAACATGTGAACGCAGTGTCGTGTGCAAAAGCAGCAAGATGGCTTTCTAACTTCTAACGTGGTTATGCTAACTTAACAATGTATGTACGTATTAAGGGAGTCCTTACTACAAACTTTACTAAAACAAAGAACATTGTAGCGCATAGATACAAGTTTTTTACAAGAATGCAGAAACCCGACGAAAGCATAGACACTTTTATCACAGCTTTAAAAGTTTTAGCTTCAAAATGTAAATGTGATAATTTTACTTCTCAACTGGTGAAAGATCAACTGGGCGCATGTTGTTATTGTAAAAAAATGCAAGAGAGACTACTTAACTGCAAGGCTCCTACCCTAGACAAAGCTGTTGACATTGCCAAAAGCATCGAAAGTTCAATGGAGGATGCAAAACAGCTTGAAACTGCTCTATCTAACTCTACCATTGCAGGTGCTGCCTCCACCAAGTATCCAGATACTACCTTTACCAAATCTCCCACTCCCATACGTGACAATGCCTTTCGTGACAATACTATTCGTGATAATATTAGAAGACCAAGCATTCCTAGGGGTGGAAGAAATTTCATGCAAAATAGACAATTAAATTCCAGAATTTATAGCTATAGGTGTGGATCATCTATACATGCATTATCTTTCAGAAATTGTCCAGCCATCAATCAACAGTGTGGGCCATTTTACCAAAGTGTGCATGAGTGGCAGAAGAATAAATGTAAGATGTGTAATTAATGAGAGTGACAATTTTTACGATGAGGATGTAACAAATCAGGAATATGTTGTGGTGGTCAAAAACTTCATTGAGAAACAACTACTGAATATTCCTGATCCGGAACTTAATGTTACTATGAAAACAAATCAGATCCAACTTCTGGTAGATACTGGAGCTCGCATTACGATTGTATCGCAAGAAAAGTATCTTAGGTTTTGGACTCAAAAAAGTTTATTACCACCCGATGTTCTTACAGTAGCCTTTGAAGGTAGTAGAATCGAGTTGTTGGGGTATTTCTGGGCTACCATTATTGTTCTAAAGCTCCAGATTTACAGGCCTTCGTGGAAAGTAGGCAAACTGTTGTCACAGTTGATGCCTGCGAGTATGGTCTGGGTGCTCTCCCGTCGCAATATGCTGAAGGAAGAGAGTACAAGGTGGGATTTGCCTCTAGGACACTTCGTCCTGTTAAACGGAAGTGCTCCGTCATTGAAAAAGAGCTACTGGCTTATGTCTGGAGAGTTGAGAAATTCAAGTCATACTTGTGGGGCAGGTCTTTTGTTCTCAAAACCGATCATCGACCTGTGGTCGATATCCTGTCTGGGAGAAATGTCAAGTGCACTACTGCTCGGTTGGCCAGGTTGTCAACAAAATTACTGGAGTACACATTCAATTCAGAATACATTCCAGGAAGAAAGAATAGCAGGGCAGACTGCTTATCTAGGCTCCCTATTCCTGACACAGATGAACAAGATTGGGAAACTGAAGTAGAGGAATGTTTTGTGGCTTGTATCAATTAGGACATTCCCTCCTTTGCAGAAGAAGATTGGGTGACTGAAATTGATAAAGATGTTGTGCTCAGGGAAGTTGCTTTGCTGATCAAAAAAGGTTGGCATAAAGAGAAAAGTCTTTCTCCAGATCTTAAAATGTTCTAGAAAGTCAACAATGAACTTTCGCTTGAAGGTGGAAAAGTTGTCAGAGGTGACAAACTTGTGCCTCTCATGTGTTACCGGGAGAAAAATATTTTAGCTGCTCATTTGGGTCATCTGGGTGCAACCATTACCAAGAGAAAGGTCAGAACTGATTTTTGGTGGCCTAGGATGGACATCCAGGTTGATGAGTTGGTTAAACAATGTGTACGGTGTAATACCAGTGACAAAGTTTTTGTATTAGAGGGTGTTGTTGAATCTCCTGTACCTCCTCCTGGGAAAGCCTGGCAGAAGTTAGGTATGGATTTTTTTGTTCTTCCTACCAATTCAAGATATTTTTTGGTTCTTGTTGACCATCTGTCCAGATGGGTTGAAGTTGAACCTATTAGCATCCCTAATTCCAAAAGTGTCATCAACTGCTTAAATAAGATTTTTGTCAGGGAAGGTTATCCTAAGGAAATTCTTACAGACAATGGTGTCCAATTTGTGTCGCAAGAGATTAATTACTTTTGCGTTCTTGTGGCATCAAACACACCAGAATACCCCTTTATCATCCACAAAGCAATGGCAAAACTGAGAGATTCAATAGAGTCGTTGGAGAGTGTGTCCAAGCAGCTTTCAGATCCAAGTCTTGTATTTTTCAAGCCGTGAGAGATCTGGTTTGGTCAAATCGCACATTGCCTCATGTTGCCACCAATTTCGGTCCGTTCGACCTTATGAGAGGGAGAAAAGCTTCTTCACAGGTTTATCCTTTTTGGATGGTGAAGTCTTTTCACCATGGTGGTGACATGAAGAGTATGTGGGAATCTGACAACAAAAAATCTTCAGAAATATGTTTGAATTTTTTTTAACATACTGTCAAGAAAGAAGTTCACAGGATTCGTGTTGGAGACTGGGTCAGAGTAAAAAATCCTGTCTCAGTGAGGAAGGGTCTCTCTAAATTTTTAGATTCTCAGGAGGTTATTGATGTTCGCAAGAATGCTGCGAAGTTGGCCAATGGAAATTGGTGGAGTACCTCAAGTGTGGCTAAGGACCCTTGTTTTGCGAAGATTGACAAAAATGTTTCGGGTGGGGGGATGGTGTTAGGAAGAGTTCCAGGGTCCATGCCAGACCAAGCAGATTACGAGATTACGTGTACATTTAAAATGTTTATCATTTACATTGATCTTCTGTTTTTTCTTCCCATTTTCTTTCTGCACCCTTTTTTCCCCTTCTGTTGTTTCAGTTTTTCTTGTTGAAAGGGGACGGGTGTGGTGATGTGTTGCTGGCAGAGATCAGCATGAATACTGTGATGTCATTTGGAGTGTTTACTAGCATCCTACACTGAGTGTTCTGTGAGTGGCAGTTACGACTTGTGCCTGGGCTGTGCCAGCTGGGACAGCTCTCTGTACCTCTTGAGTAAATCCTACTTCAACATTTACCCCTGCGTCCTCTTCACTTCACATCACATTGCCTCTATTTACTGTTCTACGGCCATTCGTCGGGCTTCAGGTATTTTATATGGTTTGAGATTCACAACCCTCCCTGGCTCGGTGACAATGTCATGAGTGAATAAAGTAGTATGTCCTGGTTTGATAGAACTGAGTCCCGAAAAGCGATTCAACAGTTTAAACAGTTGCTATCTTTGATTTCGAGAGAGGTTCTCTCCTGTGTAAGGTTTTTCATTTGGTATTACACCAAAAGAATAGTGATATCTCTAAGAGAGCTTAGTGACAGTTCTGTTTTGTACTGCCATCGTTGGGTCCCATACTGCTGGGGTGCTGTCCTTCCATTGTTTTAGCATGTTTATATGCTATGATTGTTCTGAATCCCTTGTTTTCGGTATTGCTATTCTGTATGTAACCAGTGTTAGTTTCTGTGTAACAATGTTAGGACCCTGCCATGTTGCCAATAGTTTCTTTCCAGACGATGGTATGAGTACGAACAATTTATCTCCTACTGTTAGTTCTATTATTTTACTACTTCGATCATAATACTCCTTCTGTTTTGTTTGTGCTCTTTCCATGTTTCTGTGGACCTCTGCCCGTAGTGTGGTTAGTTTATTTTAGTGTTTGTGTATATCCTAACAAGGGCTTTCCCTCATCCTCCTCGTCTGTCCACTGTTCTACTGTACTTTCCAACAAGGTACGGGGTTTTCTGCCAAACAGAAGTTCAAACGGGCTAAAGATGGTGGACTTCTGTTCGTGAGTCCGGATAGCAAAGAGAACAAAGGGTATTTTCCGGTACCAGTCTCTCCCTGTGTCACTAATGACCTTCTGGAGTATTGTCTTTATCTTCCTGTTGTGCCTCTGCACCAGTCCGTCTGTTTGAGGATGATAAACAGCTGTACATATCTGGTGGACCGTTAGAATGTTACATCTTTCCTTCATTAGTCGGGCCATAAACAGAGGCCCCTGATCCATCAGAATCTCCTGAGGAAATCCCACCCGGGTAAAAAACAAAATGATCACTTACGGGTGAAGTGGTCATACTTGTAAGGGGAATTGCTTTTGGATATCAGGTGGCATAGTCCACCAATACTGATATGTAATGGTGTCCTCTAGCTGAGGGTATTAAGGGACCAACCAAGTCCATCCCTAAACATTGAAATGGGGTACCAATAATGAGTAGGGGACATAAAGGGGCCGTCTTTTCTCTCAGGGGATTCACTCATTGGCACCTAGGGTAAGTAGTGCCAAAACCTTGCCGTTTCCTTATAGATACTAGGCCAATAGAAGCATTCTAACAGGTATTTCAGGGTATGTCCCTTCCCATAGTGCCCACCTCCAGCTTGACTGTGGGCTAAGTGAAGTGCTTGTTCACGGAATGCGAGTGGAACCAACAACAGTTCTACCCTGTGTCCGGAAACCACACTAATCCTATAGAGAAGTCCTTTCTTAATATAAAAATAAGGGCCTACCTTATCGGGGTCTTCCTTTTGTGCTTGGGCTGCTAGAAAGCTCCGTGTAGAGTGTTTCCGCTTTCTGGGGAGAAAAGTAAAAAGGCAAAATAGGGTTGGCAACCAGTTTTATATTTTTCCTTTTCTTTCTGTTTTTCTGTTTTGGTTTTCTTTTCTTTTCCTCCAGAACTTTGTATTTGTTCCTCAGAAAAAGGCGCTCCCTTCAACCGTTCAGTGAAAAGAGCTGGCTTGGTTACAGCCACCAGATACTCATGAAAGTGAGGTAAATCTGAACCTAAGAGGATATTTTCCAAGATTCCCGGAAATACACCTACTCTTACTTGTGGGCATTCGTCTCCTTCTAATAAAACTTCAGCTAGGGGATATGACCAGATGTCCCCATGAACATACAAAAGTTGCACCTTTTCCCCCTCACAGTTCGCCGTTGGTATCAATTCTTTAGAGACCACTGTATTGTGACATTCTATGTCTAACAGTGCATTCATTGGTTGACTGTTTAAATGGGCTGTCTTTTTATATCTTTCCCTACATTTTCCTGTAACTAATATTCTGCCCCAGATAGACCGACTGCAATGGGTTCCGGACTATCGATCTGTAGGGGACTGTTCCGGGCTATGTGGCCCCATTCGGGACATCAGAAGCACTGTGGCCCTGTTGGTACCTGGGAGGGTTTTGGAGAAGGGTTACCTATGTTTTGTTAGGCCCTATCACCCTGGTATCACCACTGGTTGTCGTGTTTCTGGGGATTACACTAGGGACACTCATGGGGGTCTTCGCTAGGTGTACCTTGAATTCTGGTGACCTATGGTATGCACATGCTAATTCTACAACAGACTGCAGTCAGGTGGGGGTGTTGCTTGACCCAGGCCCTTGTATTCATGGGTAAGGACTCTAAATACTGCTCCAAATAGATATTCTCGGTTACTTCGTCTAAGGAGGAGGTGGTAGGCTGTAGCCAACGATTTCCTAAATCCTTGATCCTATAAAAAAGAGCTTGGGGATTATCACCTGCCATGCATTTCTCTTTACGGAATTGTGCCCTATAGTACTCTCGTCGCACCCCAATCTTTCAAGTATGGCCTTTTGCATGTCTGGGTAAGGGGTCACTTCAGCAGAATTGGCTGCCTGGTAGGCTGCCTGAAGTTCCCTGGACAGCAAAGGGGCGATATACTGCCCCCCCTCTGTTCTGGAGGCCAGGTAGGAGTCGGCACTACCATTTCAAAATTGGTAAAAAATAGTCGTGCTCGTCTCTGTCCTGAAATGTTTGTAAGACGCACCCTGGCACATTCGGATGGACCCTGGCACTTGATATAGCTTCTAAAAGCTGTTATATAGCTGTGTCCTGAACCTGCTGATTGGCTGCCATGACGGTTGCTTGTTCTTTAAGAGGAATTTGGAAGGCCTCTATCTCTTTTTGTGCGTTTTGATTCTGTTGCTCCAAAACTAGTTATAAGTGTCTTTCTTCCTCATCAAGTTGTGTAATCATTGCTTCCATAGTTTTTTTTTTTTAGTAATGGGTTGTGTCCTCTTTACCCGGACGACAATCCCACTTCTGACACAACTGTCATTCAAAGGAGACCGCCTAGGAAGGTAATGGCTATCTTTATTTAAAAATACACTTAGACTGTCTCTTGGGTTTGTCAAGAAAAATAAAAAACTTTATTTATTTCTTCTCTATCCTTGATTGTTCTTTTGGTCCCTTTTTTTCTTTTATGTAAAGTTACCTCAGGCAGGATGTTCCCATACAAAGGCAAACAAAAATGAAGGAAGACAGAACAAAATGAGTCTTTCTTCTTTCTGTTTTTGGTCGTGGAGTATGCTTGGCCAGTCCGTGTCATGTCTTTGGCCCTCTTTTGGATGTCCGCCATCCCAGGAGGATAAAAATGCTCAAAAAAACAAGCAAAAGAAAAGTAAATCAGTCTTGGAGGAACTCTGGGGCATATTATCAAGAAATGGCGTTAAAATTATCGCCGCTTTAGTGGCAGAAAACTGCCGCTAAAGCGGCGATAATAGGCTTGATAATATGCCTTTGAGAATTCCAATAGAAGCCTATGTTCTGGTGTCAACATTGGCTTCTATTGGAATTTTCACGGGCATATTATCAATCCCATTATCGCTGCTTTAGCGGCAGTTTTCTGCCGCTAAAGCGGCGATCATTTTAAAGCCGTGCTTGATAATATGCCCCTCGGTAACTTGCAGCTTAACTACCCGTCATCTGTGCGAGCACCCGGCGTGAATGGAAAGGGGGTGTGAGAAAAGTGCCCTTTTAGGACAGCTTTGGTGTGCACCACTTCTTCCTAGGTCCCCGCCATTTTTTTATGAAAGAAAAACAGGCACTTGTCTGGAGCTACGGCCCTCCTGGACCGTAGCAAAGGATATCGCCGCGTCCTCCCTCTCTCAGAGACAGCAGAATACTTGAGCGATCTCCGTGACCCTGCCTTGTGGTGTAGCGGTCTAGTTGTTCACGCACACTACGTGTGACGTGAACGGAAGTCCGGCGGCGGCCATGTTCGGCCATTGGTGCGCGGATTTCGGGGAGAGCAAAGCACTGCTCCGGCGCTCCCGGCTGTATTAATAAATAAAAGATATTTGGGCACACTCACTGAGCGCAAGGGGTTTATTTGAAGCACAACACCCACAACAGAAATGACCAACATTATAATGGCGACGAGGTGGTGAAGAGGCAACCTGCACCCCACCCAGAACCCCCTTGAGAGGCCACGACACCAGGAGTGCCCATCCAAAGAGCAAGTCACCGGGAGCGCGGCAGAGCAGCGGTGAGTGCACCACAGCACCGGCGTCGCGCCACACCTGCGCAGGCTAGGGACACCTCTGTCCAACTCTCCAGGAGCCAGCAACCTTGCAGGCAGAGGTCCCCGGCCGACATCTGCGCGCCGCCCACGGGGAAGTGAGGGCTCATCAGCCATTCATTCCCGGCAGGGGCGTCCTGTACCCTGGCGCAGCTAAGCGACAAGGGTTGCCCCGCATTCGGTGCCAAATGCTCATACTGTGGACTATTAGGACACCACGAGAAAGTGTGCAGGAGGAAGACCCCTAGAAGTGAAGTAAAGCATGTGGCACAAGATTGGCACAAGGAGAACGAAGAAGAGGATGAGGAAGATGAAGATGGAATCCTAAAAGTGGAAGAGCAGGTCCTAGGCATTGAAGGCACCACCGACAAGAAGCCAAAATGTGAGATGACGATCGGAGGAGTACAAGTGACCATGGTAGCTGATTCGGGGTCACCCTACACGATTATCCAGAGAAAAATATGGGAGAATGAGTTCGTAACAAGAACAAGTTATCATCTAAGGCCCACAGACATCCACCCAGTGACATTCACTGGAGAGCCTATCCCCATGGTGGGATTTTGCCCTTTGTCATTCTAGTTCAAAGGCAGAACGTGCGAAGGAAAATTATATGTGGCTGAAAAGGGACCGTCGGTACTAGGCTGGAAAGATCAAGGAGCCCTGGGAATGAAGTTAAACCCTGGAGGACACACGCAAGTCCTTTTGAAAGAAGAGGGACCAGAATATGCATCACAACGATGGAAGGAAGAGTTTCCGGAAGTCTACAGAGACTCCATAGGACGCATGGCAAAGTTCACGCATATAATTCATCTGAGAGAGGGGGCACAACCGGTGTCCCACAAAGCACGTAACATCCCATTCCGGACCAGGACAGCAGTACAGGAAGAGTTGCAGAGACTAGAAGATAATGGAGTGATAGAGGCAATCGACAATGCGGAATGGCTGGCGCCCTTGGTGGTAGCGCAGGAACCAAATGAGAAGGTGAGGTTGTGTGTCGACCTAAGAGAACTTAACAAAAACATCGTGGTGGACAAGTTCCCTTTTCCCAGGATCAACGAAATGCTAGCCAAAACCCAGGGAGCAAAATGGTTCTCCACCATTGACCTGACATCAGCTTACCACCAGATTGCCTTGCATCGATCCTGCAACCACCTTACATCATTTATCACACAATTCGGATGCTACAAATTCTTAAGGATGCCCTTCGGATTAGTCTCCGCGGCTGCTGTTTTTCAAAAACTGATGCACAGGTTGTTCCACAAGAAAGAAGGCATCCAATATTTCCAGGATGACATATTGGTGATGGGGACATCTAGAGCGGACCACAACATGAAGTTGAAAGAGGTACTAACCATATTGATGCAAAACTGACTCACCGCCCAATGGGACAAATGCAAGTTTGGAGTGAACAAAGTCATGTATTTGGGGCACGAGATAAGTCAACATGGCATCGAACCGAAAGCATCCAATGTCACAGCAATCAGGAATGCTCCTACACCCAAGAACAGAGAAGACATCAGGACTTTCCTGGGGATGGCAGAGTGTTATAGTAAATTTGTTCCACACTTTGCATCTAAGACCCATAACATGCGATTACTACTGAAAGACAAATCTACATTCCAATGGACGGAAAGGGAACAACAGGAGTTCGAGGACATGAAACGCAACATCAGTGAGGCAGTGCCTATACACGGGTTCAACCCAGAGGCGCAGACCATACTAACCACTGACGCTAGTGATCGAGGATTAGGGGCAGTGCTCATGCAACCATCCACAGAAGGAGTAATCACCACGATCAGCTTCGCTTCCAGAGCATTGGCCCCAAATGAACAAAAATTTTGTGTCATCGAGAAGGAGATGCTAGCGGCAGTGTGGGCAATGGAGAGATTCCGGCAGTTCCTGTGGGGAGGAAAGTTCCTTCTGCGCACAGACCACAAACCCTTGGTGAAAGTCCTCACATCAAGCGGGCACAAGCATGCTACTCCACGGATTGCCAAAATGACACTGAGGCTACTAGATTATGTGTATGACGTGGAGTACCTACCAGGACACAAGAACAAGGTAGCAGATTTTTTGAGTAGGGCTACATCCAAAGAATGTGCGGAGGACCAAGAAGAAGGAGGATGGGAGGAGTACACAGTTGCTCTCACAGGGGACCCAGAAAAAGCCATAAGCGCCCAGGAATGGGAAAACGAATACGACAAGGACGTGAAACTAAGTGCGGTAAATGCATATGTGACGAACGGATGGCCGGAAAAGAGGTTGTTGGAGGAAGAATTGAAACAGTATTGGGAAATCAGAGAAGAACTGTCAATAGGGGACAAACCCTGGTTCTTGTTAAGGGGCACCAAAGTCATCCCTCCTTACTCCCTGAGAAATCACATTGTATCCATCACATACGAAGGACACTTGGGGATCGTGAAAACAAAATGTAGAGCAAAAGAAGACTACTGGTGGCCTGGGATGGACGTGATGATAGAGAGATATGTAAGGGCGTGCGAACAGTGCAGCAATGCGGACAAGACTCAGAAATTATTACGCCCGCCCCTAGGAAGATATGACTGTCCGGAAAACCCATGGGAAGAGATTTCCATAGACATCCTGGTACCCATACAAGACACACAAGGCACTCAGAAATATATCACGGTGGTCATAGATCGATACTCCAAGTGGCCGGAGATCGACATGGCTGAAAACACCGAAACCGAGACAGTACTGGCCTTCTTAACAGACATCTTTATAAGAGAAGGAATCCCCAAAGGGATTTTGAGTGACAATGGCCCGCAATTTACGTCAACTAAATGGGAAACCTTCATGGAAAGGAATGGCATTGCGGTGCGACATACACCAATATACCACCCGGCAGGTAATGGATTAGCAGAGAGATTAAACCGGGTGATCATGGGATCGGTCCAGGCGGCGATCAGCCAAGGCAAGAACTGGGAGAAAGAACTGAAACGACTGATGTGGGCATATCGGATAACACCTACCACCACTGGGTACAGTCCATTCAGAATCCTGAGAGGAAGAGAACCATTCACGAAGGACAATGTGGCATGGAAACGCCTCACGGTGCAAAGCCACTGGTCTCCAGCAGTGGTGCTCAGAAACTTAGAGAGAGCCCAGACAGTGTACACAGAGCACTACGATGCTAAACACAACACCAAAGAGGTCACACTAGAGAAGGGCGAATGGGTGAGAATCAAGCTGCCTACACAGAAGAAGAAAGGAGATAGTAAATTCACACCCCTTCTTCAAGTGATGGAACCATATTCCTGGTCAGCGCTCATCAGCGACGGGAAAATATGGTCTCAAGATAGAATGGCAAGATGTAATTCAGCAGGTTTGAGTAACACCATAGAAGAGACAGCTAACACCTTACCGAGGAAAGGAGGAAACCCGGAATGTCCCAAGGAGGAGGGGAGTAGTCCACCACCGAGAACATCGCAAAGGGACAGAGAGGAGATGAGAGAACAGGCGTTCAGCACCCAAGAGAGAATAGATCTGGAAAGTGGTATGGAAGCAGGAGGTATGGACGGTGGGGAAGCACCCAAGCTGGGACATAATGATTCCACTCCGAGTACTGGTGGTCTCAGTAGTCGGACGCGGTGTGGCAGAAGAGTCAATCTGCCCAGGAGGTTTGGAGATTTCGTTATGGACAGCAAGTAAGACTGTACAGTTTCTTTGGGGTTGTTGTTAAAAGGGGGAGATGTGGTGTAGCGGTCTAGTTGTTCACGCACACTACATGTGACGTGAACGGAAGTCCGGCGGCGGCCATGTTAGGCCATTGGCGTGCGGATTTCGGGGAGAGCAAAGCACCGTTCCGGCGCTCCCGGCTGTATTAATAAATAAAAGATATTTGGGCACACTCACTGAGCGCAAGGGGTTTATTTGAAGCACAACACCCACAACAGAAATGACCAACATTATATGCTTCCTTTTGGTACACAGTCGACAGCTGTGACCTCCGTTTTTAGCCGTAGGGCTTCCTTCTCCTATGGACTTTCCTCTCTCATGTCCTGCTCCTCGCGCACTGCACAAACTTCCAATTGCAGCCATGCATCCTTAGTAGGATCAGTCGTCGCATCCGGTGTGCTGCATTTCTCTTCCAATGGTGATTTGGTAGGTGCCATCTTGCAATCCTCAGCCACCTGAGATGCCGTATCACACTCAGATTCCGGAGCGTGGCCGAGTTTGCCCTGCCGCCCAATCCCTAATTTACAGTCTTCCCCATTCAAAGACATAAATGCTCCATGCCCTGTGGTGGAAAAGGCTTGCTGTTCTGTTGTCTGAGTGACTGCCCGCTGCACTAAAATTATTTCCAGCGTACAATGTAGGCAGGGTAATTTAAAACACCTCTTAGTTCAAGCAGCAATCTTGCTGTGAATTAATCGAAGGATATGATTTAAGCTTTGCATTCCTTGCGGTATCGCGCAGAGGGATAATTTAATAAACACATAACTTGTTTACGTACATGCAAAGTGCTTGGGGGCATATTATCAAGAAACGGCGTTAAAATTATCGCTAAAGTGGCGATAATGGGCTTGATAATATGCCCTTGTGAATTCCCATAGAAGCCCATGTTCCGGTGTGAACATGGGCTTCTATTGGAATTCTCTGCGGCATATTATCAAGCCCATTATCGACGCTTTAGCTGCAGTTTTCTGCCGCTAAACCGGCGATAATTTTAATGCCGTGCTTGATAATATGCCGCCAAGTTTGTAGCATTCTTGGGAGCAATGCCCTTCATTACAAATGAGCTAATGTTATTGATTGTATGTCAAAAGGTTAAATGTGCTGGAAAGGCATCCTTGAATTTGTGACATATTTAGGAGAAAGCTCCCCAAATTAAGCATGCAAAGCGATCTCCATACCACGATTTATTCACCTCAGATAAATGCAAAATCACTCCCGTTTACGTTCTCATTTTACTACCAAACAGCATCAAACTGTATTAACTGGCCAAGGATGGAGGTAGCTACAAGAGAAAATAAGGAGATTTACGAGGATCTGGCGTTCTCTGTGCCCGGGCTGTCCTTCTCCTCGGCCGTGCAAAACCCCTATGCTGCAGGACTCATGGGACTGCTCATGTGAGTGCGCGCATACTGCATACACAGTCCTCCCAAGTCCTGCAGGGAAGTAGTTTCACTTCTATTACGGCCCACGAAGGACTGCAGTGGAGAAACACCGCCGATCATGGGCACGGCAGACTGAGGTAAGCCGTAAAGAAGGTGGCAGTCTGGGGGTCAGGAACCCTCCAGGTCTGTTGCATGCATAGTTAGGGTCAAGAGGAATTCCACTGAGTTTTTCGGCAACTCCGTGGAATTCCGCGTAGTGAGACTCCACAAACTCCCCCCACCTCTATGGGCGTGAAAGTAAATGTGCCTCTCAAATGGAGTCATCACAAAGACAGCCATCTCCTGACTGGTAATTATTAAAAAACACAACAGAACCTGGGCACAAGTTGGGGGTAAATGCAGGTACAAGGTGTCCACCCATTATTTTCAAAGGGTGGATGCCGTCCGCCCCCTGCCAAGAAGTTGGGCCCCACAGAAATATGCTGAACTTGTCCTGGTGTCATTTTCAAACACCAGGACACGTTCAGCAGCGCTTGTAGGTTGTCTGCTTTCCATTCCCAGCTGCAATGTTCAGGCACAAGGGGGGCTTTTATTTCACCTCTAGCTGGACCAAAGATAAAGGCTGAAGTAAAGGTCTCATCAGGCCTCCTTTTGAGTATCCTGATGGAGGCAACCTAGAACCTCACACTCAAATGTAAAAGCAATGGAAGGGAAACAAAAGCACACAGCTTGTTATCACTTCACAGGTACTTAAAAGATGCATGCTTTTGACTTTGTTCAGACCCTGTCAGATGTGTTGGTCTGTCCCATTATTTGCACATATAGCAATTTCATTAGCACTATTCTGGTGCCGATTCCGATCCAGGAAAAAACGTGTACGAACCGTCGGTTGGAGCGTTTTCTCCGTCCGACTCGTACCCAGGAAAAAAACCCTACAAACTTGCAAGTACGAATCGTACGGAAACACCATTTCCGTACGAGTCGCAAAAAAGACCGACCGACAGTAAAATACATACGAATGTGATCCGGGACACCGCGGACGTGACGTCCGGACGGAGTTAGGCATGTTTTTACGTACCAGCAAGTACGATTCGTACCAACAGCAGTCCGGACGGCACTATTTTTATGGCACCCAAAAAGTGCTGGAAAAGCTAAGTACGCCGCGAAGCGAGTGGAATAGTGGGCCCGGTACGCGCCGTACCCCCACCCCAGCCCCCTTATGTACGCGCCGTCCCCCCCAGCCCCCGTATGTACGCGCCGTACCCCCAGCCCCCCCGCGGTTGTACGGAGCGTACCCCCACCCGTGTATGTACGGAGCGTATCCCCACCCGTGTAAGTACGGAGCGTACCCCCACCCGTGTATGTACGGAGCGTACCCCACCCGTGTATGTACGGAGCGTACCCCCACCCGTGTAAGTATGGAGCGTACCCCCACCCGTGTATGTACGGAGCGTACCCCCACCCATGTAAGTACGGAGCGTACCCCCACCCGTGTAAGTACAGAGCGTACCCCCACCCGTGTAAGTACGGAGCATACCCCCACCCATTTAAGTACGGAGCGTACCCCCACCCGTGTATGTACGGAGCATACCCACACCTGTGTAAGTACGGAGCATACCCCCACCCGTGTATGTACAGAGCGTACCTCCACTACGCGCTGGGGGTCTGCACCATACTTACACGGGTGGGGGTACGCTCCGTACTTACACGGGTGGGGGTACGCTCCGTACTTACACGGGTGGGGGTACGCTCCATACTTACACAGGTGGGGGTATGCTCCGTACTTACACGGGTGGGGTGGGGGTACGGCGCGTCCATCTGTGGGGGGGCTGGGGGTACGGTGCGTACATAGGGGGACTGGGGGGGACGGCGCGTATGCGGGCACATGTCTCCATGGTTGCTATAGGAGTTCGCTCCGTACGGTGTTTTTTCCATACGGTTGTGCAATCGGACGCACGGGACGGATCGTACTTGCGCGCTCGGACTTCAGTTTTCCGAATCGTACGTAAAATCGTCCGGGGACGTGTCGGACACTTTTCCCGACCCGAGGACGTGCCGGGGAATTTTCCCAATGCGATTCGTATGTATTTTTTCCCATACGAATCGTACTTGCCAGTTTGTACGGTACTTGTACGATTCGTACGGAAAAAAATCAGGATACGATTCGTACAGGGAAATTTTTTCCAGGATCGGAATCGGCACCTCTATTTCTTCCATTAGGTCACACATCACAATGCATGGTGTCAGAGTGCTTTAAGTAACAGAGAATGATACATTGACAATAAATCATGTACCTGGGTAAATCAATGTAGAAGATGCGTTACATGAGACAGTGAGGGTTACACAAGGTCTAGGAGCAAAATACCCTTCATAAATTGTAATCCTTCTAATATTGCACAGTGTACTATGAGCTGCACGTAACAAAAGGATCTCTGTGTTCAAAGCAGTAACCCATTGTCATCTGCATGTTACATGTTGTGCTTTGAAGGAGACACATCAACCTTCTATACTACTTTGATTCAAATCTGGGACTAGACAAAACACACATCAATCCAGCAAAAGTGTTAACCTCCAGAGTTCTTACCATTATTACTATTCTCTAAGATTTACTGGGCACCTCTGCAGTAGATGCCTTAACCCCCAAAAATTTTTTAAATGCAGACCTTGCAACCAATTAAGCAATTTCTTTGTGGCAGGGTTTTAAAAAACGTATTAGCTGAGGCTCAGATTTTGCGTTGGGATTGCGCCACTTTTTTTGCACAACCCCGATGCCAAATCTCATTTGTTAAATCTCATAATGCGCCTAAATGTACTCATGATATACCTGATGAACACTTCCTGTGAGGTCACTTCCTGTGATGCCAGTGCAATGTCACACATCGTGACGTCATGCGCTGTGATTGCACGTGGTGTCATGATGTCACTTTCATACTGCCTAACTTGGTTGTCCCCCCTCTTCTTTTTGTAGGACTTGTGCCCTGGAAAGAACAGATATTTCCTCAAATAATACCCAACAACCCATAGGTATCAAGAACACAGCAAACAATACCGATTTCGGAAATGTGCTACAATTTAGGTCATCTGACACAGAAATGGCTAGTACCACAGTATAAAAAACTACATTGTGATTGAAAACAGTCTCCTAGCAGTGCTTAATTTGTGCTTGAGTTTGCAGAGGCTCAACGCCGATTCTTACCTCTTAATATCAGCTCATTTTTATGACATTCCAATTCATGGTGGCACTGTATACCTAATTTTAAACAGAGCACCTAAACAGCGTCTTTTTCAATTCAATATAAATTTTGTTTTAGACTAAAAGCCCAGCGCACCCAGGCCATTCATTGGGGGTCACCTGGAATAGTCCAAACTGTCACATTGGTAGGAGTTTGATTGCAGGTAACGTTGGTACTAGCATTTTTCAATGCTTTCAGGGATAGTGGATGGTGCAAACTGTATTAGCCTTCTGACAAATATCTTCAGCCCTGGCACTTACGTTTGTTTTTTTTTTACAAAGTGAGCACTGTCCCCTAGGGAACGAGATGTAATGCAATGAAGAAACTCAGTCTCTCAAATACCGAGCAATAATGTTCAAAGGGTTATTGAGGACGGATTCCTTATTGCAAGTGTTCCCAAAAAGGAAAAGCTGGTATCACAGTAGCCCAGAGGTTTTCAAACTGGGGGCGGACACCTGGGGGGGCCTTAAGTGATGTCAGGGAAGGCCCCAGTCTCAGACCAAGAGAAGCATCATGCTTTGTTTTATGTGTTAAAATCATTAGCAGCAGTAAACCGTCTTGTAATGGGCCATAAATAACAACTTTTGTCATTTATGTCCTGACTTGAAGCATGTGTAACAAGCATTTGCAATGCAATAGGTCTCGCATTTATAGGAGTTTGAGCAATTGGCATTGTAAATGAAAATGCCTTTTATTTATGTTGTTTTAAAAACGGAAAAATAAAAGGCATTGTCATTTATAATGCCAATATCTTAAACTTTGGCAAATGTGTGCAAAAAAAAAATATTTGGAGATAGCCTGCTCATAGGGAAAATGTTAGCCTGCCTCCCGTATGCTGCTATCTGGTTCTTTGAGCTCCAGTGAGCAGACATTTTAGGGCAGGAGGTAGTCGCAGCCTGCACTCATCCCCTTATCAGCAGACGGGAGGGGCTAAGCGTGTTACCAATACCCGTGCGGGGCAGGGGATTGAGAATCCAGGTGAAGCATGGTGGCCAGGTCTGCTGTGGCTCACGCTGCCTTGCTGGGAGGGGAGGCGTTGTTGTGCTGAGAGGCAGAGGAAGGGGTGAACTGCTAGAGACAGCTGCCAAGTGGAGCCAGTCACGTCCTCCAATGAGTGGCCTGTGGCAGCAGCAGTAACATTTCCTGCAAAAGATGCCTTTTTAAAAATTTCATTTGTATTTAAGTTAATTAAATTCGCGCTGTTACAAATTTTAACCAGCAGTATGCAGATATTCATGAACCTACATTAACCAACTTAATGTTGAAGTAGGCCATTTCAAATAAAAATGTATGTTAAAATGTTTTCACGATACACAAATACAGAAGGACGTGGTGGTGGGAGGATAGCATGGTGAGATTAAAAGAACTGGACAGGCGAGAAATGGTGGTGGTGGGGGGAGGGTGGAGGGCTGGGAGCGGAAGCTGAACAGCCAGCAACTGTGCATACACCACCGTAGAGTGCAGTGTTGCACACTACGGTGGCATGGAG
This sequence comes from Triturus cristatus, assembly GCF_964204655.1. NCBI lineage: Eukaryota > Metazoa > Chordata > Amphibia > Caudata > Salamandridae > Triturus > Triturus cristatus. The sequence goes on along the minus strand of NC_140580.1, from coordinate 60,829,438 downwards.
TGGTGTAGAGTGCTGTGGTGCATAGTAGTGTGGGGTAGAGTGCATTGGCTTAGAGTGGTGTAGAGAAGAGTGCAGTGACGCAGTGTGGAGTGGAGTAATGCGGAGAGGTTTTATGCAAATGTTTATTAAGTGGATCTATAACCCACTGAGCTATCTTCCCAGGATAGGAAACTGGGACACGCAGGTCACTGACAGCTATCACACATAACATAACCTGTATTTCTAAAGCGCATGTTCACCCAAGGGTGTCTTGGCGCTAAGTAACAGATGTTTATTGTTATGTTTATTGTTATCGACAGCAGGTGTTCAACCCACAAAGCTACCTAGCTGGGATTGGTACCTTTGCCTTGAGTATACACAGATCTGAGCATCATGCGCACCAACTAGCGAAGTTATTTCAACGTAATAGAGGGCGCCCCTGCAGCACTGGTTCAACCCCCTGAGCTCTCCGAGTGGCTTCCACCGTCCTAAGCCCCAGAGTGCCAGCCATTCTCGGACAGGCGGGACACCCCAATCCTGACATTCCTAGCGCGCACGTGAGGACACGTAGTGTGGAACGATTTCATTTAATGAGCATTCGGCTGAATGGCGGAAGCAGTGCCTCTACTTCGAGACATTACTGGCGCGAGATCAGGAGTCGTCGCAGTTTCGGTTCTCCGGGTGAAATTTGAAAGTTTGTTTGGATTCAGTGCTTAGAAGCGGAGAAGGGTGCGCCAGTGTATAAGAACTTGCTCTTTTAGTAGATTGCAGAACTGAGGCACGGGGAAGTAAGGCACTTGGCCAGGAGCACACGTTTTTGGTGATGCAGGGAGGCCGGGACTCGTGCTGTGGCCAACCTGTTTGAGTCATCTGCTTAACCATCTGGGGAGAGCGCGGGCATCCCTCCTGCTCCCGCCCCCACTGGAGGAAGGAGGGCTGGTGCTGACTCGTGCCAGTGGTGTGCTGTGGCTGGCTTTGGAGAATGGTGAGGGTAATATAACACCTACTTTTCAGAAGTGCATACAGTACGCTCGGAGTCACTAGACATGGGGCAGGTTGCGCCCCATGCACTTGGCTGCCTCTGGGTCCTCCACATGGAGGGAGGGCTGGACCGGAGGGCAGGGCGCCACGCCTTTCTCTGCCAATGGGTGGGCGGAGGTGTGGGAGGAGGGAAGGCGAGATGTGGGTGTAGGAATACGACATACAACCCCCCGACTCATCCAGCGGCGCTCCTGGGACAGGAAATGTGGTCACCCGGCTCCAGTCTGGAGGTCTCCCACCCAGGGATCTCCAACGGTTTCTGGGGAGGGCGGTGAGCGCGGACCCCGAGTGAGGACTCCCCTGTACGAGGCTGCGCTTGAACCCACTGGACACTGGCGGTGGGTGAAGCACCTGTGACACCAGGGTTAGGGGATGCAGTGGGTTGGGCTTTTTTCAACAGACCAGTGCATTCTGGGTCATGTAGTCCTGTTGCATGACAGGGAGCACAGTTGGCGCATGGTAACGGAGAGCCCCAGATTTCAGCATATGTACATAGTGAGGCGTTTGTCCTTTTTTTTGCCACCCTCCGCAGTTTGTGGGATGTACATGCCCCAACTGACATCAAAAATAGCCAGTACAGTGTATTGGTCTCTCTAACCTCACACGCTGTGCAAGTTGCATCAGCGCCACTATGACGTCTCAAACTGTGCAATGCAACATTTTGTCTGGGTAATAAGCCACTGTCGGTAAAATACACTATGCCCCTCCTCTGACATCTCCAACAGCAATGGAGTGCATCGTTTTAAGGTTATGACATAGCAAACAAGAGACGTGCGCACCACAGAGAAGCTAGGGGGTGAGGGTGCCTCTCTGTGCCACGCGCTAATGCACGTCATAGACACGAACAGGAAGAGGCGTAGGGAGAAAGGCAACAAGGCTGGTCACCGTCCGGAATGAGTGTTCCAAAGGTGGGACATTGTCCCGCCTTTGCCCAATCGCGTGCCGTTTAAAAAATAAAAAAAAGCACACGCAAACCAATGCCAGACGGGGAAAGCAAAACCACATGCATGAGCGTGTGGGTAGCTTTCTAAACCCCGTACAAGAGGTCTCGGCTGCGCGAGCAGTGCTACGCACTACAACGCTAGGCGCCAGACCTAAAAAGGGGTGACAGAGCACAACTGCAATGTTTAAATGGGTTCAGACTTATTTAAACATTGCCAATTTAGCAGAATAATTGTGAAACAATTGAGGGGTGGCCCGAGGATTCTTTTTTTTTACACAGCATTAAGAAGTTTGAAGACCACTGCAGTATCCTAAAGGAATAAACTGTAAGCTTGGTTAGTAGAGAAAACAATCTAGTAAAAGTGTGGGCACAAGAGCTGGAAAATCTTTGGAACTGGACCATTCTTGAGTGGGATCCTAGGCAGTGACTGGATTATTATTGTTTGCAGCAGAAGGATGAGCAAAGAGCAATTGAAGAAGAGCTATAATCTTACAAATGTTTTGCACTTTCCCGCTGCCTCAATCTATCCCCCCAGATCTAGAAACAGAACATATGAACATATCCAAAGGCCATAAGTGAGTGCACAGCCAGCTTTACTTTGCTGAACACAAGAAGCAGGGCGGGCCCTCTTTGGAGTTTCGAGAGCATTACTTTTCCCCATGGCTGCCATCGGATAAGTCTAAGACAAAGTCAAATTATGAGATGCCGCAAGCACAAGAAGGCCAAACAGGATTCAACACCATTCTGCCATCTTCTCTTCAGGGAGAAGTCAAGCAAGGGGAAAACCTGACTCAGCAGTGTTTTCTGACCAGATTTTGAGATCGGAGCAGATGCTTCCGCAATTTGCCAGGCCATTATCAACTCTGCAGCAGATTGAGGCCTTCAGGAGGCAATTCTGCAAATATTCCAGCTGGCTCTAGGTCTCTGTGGTGTACCATGTGATCCCTTGGATCCTTCAAAGCTTCCAGCTGGGCTCCAGAAGGCGATTTCCCTCGGCGCCAAATGACCCCATTGGGCTTCCGTCTGGCCCTCTGGCGGCGAAAGGACGGGCCTCAAAACCTTTGACTCAGGAACTTGTGGGGAGTGGCCAGCTTGGTGCCAGTCTCAAATGTAGAAGTGGCGCTACCAGTGTAAACACCAATTACGGTGTATGATCCAAAGCGGACTAAAGCCAGATCTTCAGCCAGATTTTGCCTTACAAGATAACACTAGCGCAGTCTTTCTTTTGCTTGTTTGGATTCCTTTGGCAAGGAATAATTCCCCTAACATGCTGTGGTTTGGGAGGATTACACCACTGTTCCTCTTGCCTCCTCATTTGTACTATAGGAGGCCATTTTTAGTAGACAATCCGATGCGGTTCAGGAGCTCGAACAGGTTCCCCACCACAATGTTGACAACAGAGAGGCAGGCAGTTTGCCTCCACTCTCCACTCGATCCCAAACACTCCGCAATTAGACAGGTGCTGGCTTTTTTTAATTGCCCTCCGAAATGCCAGTGGTTTGGACACTTCAGCTGAGAAACTACTGGATTCAATTTTGCACACCTCTACTGAAGTAATTATTTGCAGTGGTTGTACACTGGGTCACAGAGGCTATTGATTTGCACTTGCCCACAATGAAGATCAACACATACGTTCTGTCTCAAATCTTGCAACTTGGGCCATTGACTACTGACCCTTTCAGCAAATTAATGAAGCCTTGATTGAGGTTTTATGGGAATCTAGTCCTAACCTAGTTATGCTGCCTGATTTTATAAGCACCACTTGCCAGTTACAGTGGACCCATCCTTCCTGGTGCCTCAGCAGACTCTGGAGAATCTTGCCATAAAGGCTTCCGCAAGCTATTTGAACTGTAAAAGTTTCCCTACTTCTCCTTAGGATAGGGAGTCGAAAAAGGACTGTCCCTTTATACAAAAAAGTTCTTTCTTCAACCTGTTTGGCCTTGCATTCTTTCAACATTGTTTTCCTTTTAGGCCATTCTACACATGCACTCTGGTACATGACGAGTGAGAGCAAGCACAGTCTAGATGATGATATTCGGAATGCCTATGTTCAAATTACATGTGACAGACAGGATGCAGCCAAGTACATCCGTACAGTTGTTCTGGATACTACAGACTTTGTCAGCCTTGCCATGGGCACCAGCTTGGATGTGTGCTACAGGGTTCTCAGGAGACATCCAGGCATAATTGATGGTTATGCCATTTGACAGACCCAGGCTGTTAGGAGTGAAGGTGGATTCTGTGCTTTAAGAACTGCTCAGCTTCAGACCAGTCCCTGGGGCAACTTTCCCCAGCTCCCCAATTCCACAAGCAGCACTGGAAGTTTGGAGAGTACTCAATGGACCCTGTCTACCAATAGTGACAGTCTGTCCAGCTTTTTGTGGCTCTAGAAGGGAGAGGGGGTGGCAGATGCAATAGGCAGTAGCAGTCATCATTGTGTTCCTTACCAGCAACAGCCACTGACAAGCCGCTTTAGATTCCTCTACCATGGTTCTATTAGTCTGGTAGGGGACAGAATCCAATTTTGCCTACCCTGCTGAAGTGCACTTACTTCAAACCAGTGGCTACTTCAGGATGCTCAGTTTGGCTACACCTGCCCTTATGGTCCACCGCTCCACTCTTTCCACCAGTATCTGGTCAGACAATGGTGGAGAATGCTGCCATCCTAATCAGAAAAGTCTAAACACTACTTGCTATTGCAGACATCAAAGTGGTAACAGAGATGATGGGCAAAGGATTTTACTCCAAATACGTCTTAGTTCCTATAACGAATAGGCTTATGATGTCAGGGACTGTCCAGGACTGTCTGGGACACAGTCAGGGACCTGTGCAAGGACTGGTGACTGGGTGCAAAACATAAGCAGAAAGAAGAGCACAGCACTGGCCAGGATCACACAGGAAGTCAGAGAGGAGAAAAGGGATCCAAAGGGGAAGCCTGCACAAAGGAATATTGTAGAGAACTCAGAAAGGATAGGCACTCAGGAGGGCATTTAGCATTCAGAATAACTACACCCAGGATGAATGTGCAAGACATATATATATATATATATAAAACAACATTAACAATAAAGTAAATGTGGGGTAAAACACTCGGGAGCTCCACACGGTAAGACTGAAGCTCAGTAAGTTCCTCAACCTGAATTGCTGTTAAAGACTGACTGCAAATACTCACATATAGGATATTCATGCAAAGGCAGGGTATGTGGAGCTAATACCTAAGGTGATGTTATAAATGTAACTCAAAGACAATACTCACAGTAAACAAGAAACACCACCTAAGTTGTCAGCTGTGCCAACAGACCCTGGTGATCAAACAGGAACACGCAAGGCAGTAACAGCAAGGTTGTAGAAATAAACACAAGCCCAATAGACAAGGAGCTAGCAAGGAGGAGTGTGTAACAGGAAAGGAAAGGGAGTACACACTTGGCAGAAAACAAGTAACAAATATACAAGTTAATAGAAGCAAGACAACAGAAATAAAAAAAGACCCAGTAAACTAGGAATTGGAACCAAGGAAATGGGAAGAAAGGCAAGGACTAGAAAAGGATATACAGAAAGGGAGGCTACAAGGGTATACTAGAATAGTGCTGGATCAGGAGTCAATAAAACAAAGTAGCACTGAAGACTGTGCTGGAGCAGGAACAAGAAAGTAGCAAAAGCTCAGTAGCCAACATAGCGCTGCAGTCAGTCCTAGTTCAGGAACAGGGAATTACTAAAGGCCAGGAGTCAAGGTAGCACTGCATGCAATGCTAGTTCAGGAACAGGAAATTACTAAAAATCAGGGGTCAAGGTAGCACTGCAGGCAGTGCTAATTAAGGAACAGGGAATTACTACAGCAGCTCAAGAACAAGGAATAGCTAAAGCTCAGGAAACACTGGAAACAAGGATATCAAAAGCTCAGGAACCAAGGGTCGGTCTCACTGTTACACAGCTACAATGACTAACCCTAGACTGAATGGAGCTGGGGCTTAAAAGAGATCACAGTAATCACATGCACCAGGTGTGAGCAGGCTGGCAGCATCCAGCCACAGATGAGCTGGATTCCTCCACCCATCCTTGGCCTGCAGTGGTGGAGATGAAGCAGGTAGCATGGAAATCTAGGTAATAGAGTTTCAGGAATGAGCAGGCTGGCTTCAAGCATGAGCAGGCTGGCTTCCACAAAACCCGGCATGGATTGAGAATGGATGGCCATTTCCAAGTAGAGTCCAAATGGATTGAAGTCAGAATGTGCATGAAGGGGAGGGTACAGAAGCTTATTATAACAGTGGAAAGTCCCACAATGTGGCCCCCTGGTGGTGGGCTCGAGAGCACAGGCAGTGAATTTTTACATATTAGGCTAATCACAGAATCCTTCCACTTGTAGGAAACATAATTTAATTTGCTAATTCTGCAGTCCTGCAGATGTTTCCTTTATTTCGTCATGGGGTCAAAACACTTCCAGTTCATCCTTCTACCCTTTGGCCTTATACCAGTCTCCCATCCCCGGGGTGATCTTGAAATTGATGTCTGGGATCACAACTCATATTTGAAGGTTGGGAATGGATGTATTTATATATCAACCTCTGGCAGCTTAAAGTAGGTTTGCCTCAGTAGATCCCAGAGCAACCGAAAACAATGGTTTAGTTGCAGTTCACCCTGGGATTCTCCTTCAGCAAGTGAAAGTCCCATCGTCAGTCTGTATAGAGGATTCTCTTGAAAGAGGCCATATTGGAAACTGTGGCTTTGAAGGCCTTTTTACCTCCACAACAAGCCTAACAGGAGCTGTGCTGTTTGCTTCCCTTTCTTTGCTATGTAAAACTCTACCTGGAGTATATTATTCCTAGGTGTTCTGGTCCCTCTTGTGGATATATGACAGTTTATCACTTGCTCACATCTAGGTTCTTGTAGCTACTATCTTCCTCCATCAATCTGGGCTGGTCCGCCTTTCTTAGGATGTTCATGGCATATTCAATGTCTGTCTCACTGTTCTAGATGTGGATGGACATGTAGTGTTGCTTCATCATTTCTTCTATCTCCTTCTGAATGTAGCTCCTGCACTGTTCCCCCTCTTTAGGACCAATATTTCACACTTTTTAGTATCAATCATTGGCTGGTAATCTCTCTTATTAGCCCCATTCCTTGTGTTTGGATGCAGGTGTGTAGTATACCCACTGCACGAATTGCTTCATTGTATAGCACTCCTTATATCTTATATCAGTTGGTTGTCTACTTTCTACGCTGTTCTTGACATCTGCTCTCCATTATGTTATCATCTTCCAGTATAACTTGTGTTTTTACTAGATCTTTCTACTCTGTAGGTAGTAGACTTAAAAATCTTGCACACTACGACATCCCAATCTATGCCCAAATCTTCCACTGTACCGTGCGCAAAAACTGGTAATTTCTACTAAAATCTTTCCTTTATCTAAAGGGTGCCTTCAGTTTCCCTAGTGGAATCATAGGTCTAGTGTTCGTTGCATTTTAAACGTCTATGGGAGTGTGAAAGTGTCCCCACTCAAAATGTTCTCTCCAAAAACATGGTCTTCTCTACTTAATCTAGCCTTTGGTGGGTGGCATGCACTGCCAAGTGCACAAAATAGTCCATGTCCGAATTCTGCCACAGTCACTATAGCTCTAGAGTGCAAATCCCTAAGTAGTGATTTAACAGTCTGAGCATTCTCAGTTGCACCTAGGTTCTTTAATGGTCCCCTAAAGCCATGCATCTAGTATTGAATTGAAATCACCTGCACGCCATAAGTGCAATACATCAGGCGCCATGTATCATTTAATCTCTGCTAATGCAAACATTTGTCGTTGTCCACATTATGTGCCTTTATGTTAATTTTACAAACCTTTTTGCCATTCAGTAGTCCCCCTGTCTATCAGTTACCGGTCGTATTGGTCTCAAAATTTCTCTGTAGCATCGATCTCCATTGCTTCGTCAATTTGTCGAGCTGCTTGCTGTTTAGGTGGGATTCTTGTAACCACATAATCTGCATGCCTTGGGACTTAAGATGGGGGCCAAAAACAACAGACATTCCAGGTAATCATTGTATATTTTGCAGTAATTTTAGATTAATGCCAGTGTCCTCATGCCAGTGTAATGAATGTATATATAATTCACACATTAGGCACATGTCTTACATAAAGGACTCTGATTCTTCCTGAGCCATGATTTCACTTCCTTAAATACTGACCCTGGAATCCCATCAAGGCTATCCCAACCCTACACTGCCTTTTACCTTGCGTTAGTTCTTTCTTGGTGCATCAACTTCTTGTAAATTTGTATGACTTCTTTGCAGATACATTTTATGTCCTAACACTGTGCAACATAAACTTGAAAAGTTTTTTGTTCTCAGTTAAGCTGTCCCTCAGTGCACAAATATTTTCATAGTAGCTGCATGGAGCACATCGGTGTGCTTCCTTTCCACAGTTCCTCCTAATATTTACAGCATGCAAATGTTTCCTCTAAGTCTAACACCACTCTTTGCCCATAGCTTTAAACACAATCTATTCTAAGACAATCAAGAATGTAACTAGATCTAGATTTTGATGTCTGGGAACCTAAACAGAGGGGGAATTCAAAATCCTTGTGTGCTACAGGCAAAATATGAGTGAGATACAAGCAGGGGGTGATGCACCTAATGCAGAGTAGTGTGTGCAATCTATCACCCTCCGACTGTAACTCTAGTGAAATAGTTAATTGGTTAATATACTGCCTGAAGCCATAAATGTGTAGGCTGCAGGCCACTGGTCCTCGAGCCAGCTCCTCCTGCGACCTGTTCTAGCTTTACTGTATGTATAAACATACCACTTACTACAACATTTCAGTTATAAAGTATATTGTTGTGTTAGTCAAAGGAGGCCCAACACGACATCTGCCCCTGTATATTTTTGTTGGGTGTCTCTTACTCAATGTTGTTATGTTTCCAGTCTTTGCATGTTGTGATGTTTGTATGAGATTGTAGTGCATTTTTTGCAGCCTGCAGCATCTTCCTTGCAGTCTGTGCTAATAGATGTGTGTCTGGATGGTGCTGCAGTTGTATTTTATCTTTCTGCATGTTGCTTTCCTGTGCTTGTGTGTGTGTATTTCATCTATGCCCACTTTTAATTGATGCTGGTGTTACCGGCGCTTGTGCCCTACTGCCCCTTTGCTTATGCATGATGCATGTGAATATGCAAAGAAAGAAAGAAACAAAATGTCACTCTCCCCAATACACTACTCTTTCTCACCCTATACCTCTCTCAATATATCCTCTACCTCCACTCTCACTCATCCCGAATCTCACTCTACTACTATCATATCCAAAATAACCCTCTCTAGACTCGTCCCTCCTCTATCCCTTCTCAGCTCACCTCAAACCTCATTTTAGTACTATTATGTCCCAAACTACCCATTCTAAATTCTTTCTTCATGTATCGCTCCATTGACTCATCCCAAACCTCTTTTTACTACTATGATCTCCCGATTCCATTTCTAGAGACTCTTCCCTCCTCCATGTCTGCTTTTTCTTTGTCCCAAACCTCATCTTACTGCTACAAATTCCCAAATAACATTCTCTAGACTCTTCCCTCTTCAATCCCTTCATTATCCTATTCAAACCAACTAGCAGACTCACATGTCCACTGCTCACATTAACTCATATTTCTCTATTCTAATCCACCAGTACCGTGCTACCCACCGAAAAGCACTTTGACGCCTCTTCAGGGGTAGAAATCGCTATATAAATACAATTACAAATTACAAAATTATCTACCGCTTGTTCCTGCCCCTCTGCTTGTGACCAGCGGCACCAACAGTCCGAAGAGTGCACCTATGTAGAGAGAAGATGTCGTAAGTCATTTTGCATATTTGCCAGGTGTGTTTACATTTGAATCATTCCATTAAAATCTGACTTTTTTCCCAATCTCACTTGTTTGTCTAGTAATTGTATTAACGTTTACTTGTACAAATGTATGAATGTCCTTATTGTGTCTATTCTGCTTACATCACAGGGTATCAAATGAAGAATGCTAACAAAAATTAAAGGGACACTTACTAGCCATGTACGGGTAAACAAGAGAATAAACAGAATATCATCTGCTGCTGAACTATATTTAGAAAAATATTTATAATTCACCATTTTGTTTGATTTCATTGCCCAGGTACGCCAGAAGTTTTTGTGGTTCCTGTGTCAAAAAAGTGACGTAGGGTCCACTTGTCACAAGCCATTGTTTCTCAGTTAAAAATATGTCCCAAGAGAAAGCGAAAAAAAGCAGCTTTAGCCATGTTTGCTGCAATGAATAAACGTGACAATCATATATATATATATATATATTCACTGAAAAAACCATAGGTTTCAGGGGTGTTATAGTTAGCTGGACTTTACACTTGTACAAAACCATTGAAATTCCCCCATTATAGTTAGTTCAGCTAACTATAACTCGCGCGCCCGCAATGCACTGCTGATGACATCACATATTACATCACTCATGACATGGTCAGTGACATCACTCATGACATCACTGATGGCTTAGTGAGTAATGTTTAAATATGTAAATATCTGTATCAGTCTCTCACTTTGTGTATAAGTGGCTGCATGGGTTGGTGAGTAGCTACATGGGTGTCTATATAGGTTATTAGTTGTTTTTTTGAGTATCAGTCTGAGTGTCTGCATGGTTCGGTGGGGGGTATTACGTAGTGCATAGGTGCATGAATGAGTGACTCACTGTTTGTATGTGTTGAAGACAGCATGTGTGCAGGACTGTATGGGTGGATGAGTGTGTGTATGGGTGTGTTAGTGAGTGAATGACTGTCTCAATAGTGTCTGTATGAGTAACTACATATGTTTTAAACTAGTATATGTGACTATTGGTGTATATAAGTGAGTATATGTGAGAGTGAGAGATTGAAAGAGTTCCTGTATGAATAAGTATGTGTTTCTATAAGTGATTGTTTAAAAGACTAAGTATGTGTAAGTTTCCGTAGAAGTAAGTGTGGTGGTGTGTGTATAACTGTATATGCAAGTAAATGTATGTTTGATTCTTTATTAGCATGAGTGACTATGTGTGTGAGTAACTCTATGGATGAGTGGCATTGTGTAACAGGATGTATAGGTGTATGAGTACATATGATGAGTGAGTACATGTATGAGTGACTGTATAGGACTGTTGGTGAATGAGTGGATGTGTATGTGGATCTTAGAATTACTGAAGAGGTTGTTGTAACTGGTATTGGTATGTCCATTGTTTTGAAAATGTTAGTCTCTATTTTTGAATGTGTGTATCAAAGGTTATATTAGGGTGAGAGGAGGTCTGCCACTCTATCACAAGGATGATGTCATCAGTAATGTCATCAGTGATGTCATTTGAGATGTCATCAGTGATGTCATGAGTGATGTCACTGACCATGTCATGAGTGATGTAATATGTGACGTCATCAGCAGTGCATTGCGGGCGCACGGGTTATAGTTAGCTGAACTAACTATAACGGGGGAATTTCAATGGTTTTGTACAAGTGAAAAGTCCAGCTAACTATAACACCCCTGAAACCTATGGTTTTTTCAGTGAATTTCTGAGGTTTTTTAAATGCTAATTCCTAACTATAACGTGCCTGAAACCTATGGTTTTTTCTGTGAATTTCAAAGGTTTTTTAAATGCTAATTTCTAACTATGCCTACAGAGATAGGACATGTGAAGAAAGAAGAAAAAATACACAGAAAGAAAAAAAAGAAGTGCAGAAAGAAGCAACAGAAGTCCTCAAAGACGAAGAAAAGTGCAGGAAGAAGGATAACGTGCAGAAAGAACAAAAAGAAGAGCAGAAAGAAGCCTTGTTGCAAACTCATCCTGTACCCTCAACTTTTTCAGACGGATACTGGTGGTAACTGAGTCTGACTAACCAGTCCTAGAGCCAGTGTTATGTTAAAAAAAACTTAGAATACAGTGAAAACACCTACATACACTAGGGAACATTATGCGTTGGGGTCCCCCTGTGCTTAGCATGACCTCCTTTGTAAGCCCCTAGTATATAATAGGGCAGGGGGATTAAAACTACCTCTTAAAACAGGCCACAGGGCATTTTTGCACACATTAACTCAGGCCCCGTCCCCTCCCTTCACCACTGTGTAAACACGCCATGTGTCCATTTTTAGTTGGGAGATTAAGTTCATTTGAATCCTGAGGGTCCCTAGGGTCCAACTAGCCCACTAGGTACCTCCAGTAAGTGCCACAGAGCTACGTTGCAGAGAGGTGTAAAAAGTGGCATGGCCTGGACCACCTCTCTGCAATGTAGCTCAGTGGCGCTTACTGGAAGCACTTGGTGGGCTAGTTAGCCCCCAGGGGCCCTCAGTATTGAAGGGAAATTATATCCCCAATTTAAAACGTGCCATAGTGCGTGTTTGCACACGTCACCTCAGGCCCCGTCCCCTCCCTTCACCACTGTGTAAATGCGCCCTGTGGCTGTTCTAAGTTGAGAGATTAAGTCCCCTTGAATCCTAAGGGTCCCTAGGGTCAAACTAGACCACTAGGTACCTCCAGTAAGCGCCACAGAGCTGCGTTGCAGAGAGGTGTAAAAAGGGGTTTGGCCTCAGAACACCTGTCTGCAGCGCAGCTCCCTGGTGCATACTGGAGATGCCTGTTGGGCTAGTTGGCCCTCAGGGACCCTCAGTATTGAAGAGGAATTAATTCCCCAACTTACAATTCGCCAGGGGGCGCGTTTGCAGAGTTCTGCAAGGAGGGGGCGTGGCCTCCAGTACGATGCCAGTCTTTTATTTATTTTAATTTTTTAAGAAGGGGGGTTGTGTGGTTCCCCTTCTTATTCTAATTTATTGGCCCTGATGACCCCATCCCCCAGGGCCTGTCTCCTAATTATATTTTTTTGACCCCAATCCCCAGGGCCGGCCACTGTTTTTTATTATTTTTAAAAAATATATATTTATAGACACACCTAGGACATGCTGGACAAACCGTACGTACCTATCACCATGACGATTTGCGTGATATTCATTAAAAGGCGACTATGCATACAATGAATCCACGTGGAATGTATTTACACCACTAGTGAAGCTCTGACATGTCTGATGCCCTACCGTGCCTAATCCCGGTAGACACCCTTGTCGTTTATTTATACAAACATGGGTAGCTATTGACGGGCACATTTAATACACATGCACACCAAGCCATTCAAAGGGGATTCGACAAAAATTCGACCAAAACTATGCAAGAAACCCCCCTCACGGTTAATAAAACACACATCCACTGCCGGATGTGTAATACTTTTTATTTTACTCTCAGGAAAGGGGACGAACATCACTTGAGAGTCACAGCGCGCTCCTGGCAGAGCCCAATGCTGTGTTACACCCACCATTGCCTGCTGAGTGCCACACACCTCTGTGTTGTATTCCACTAGCTAGTGCATATGCTATGACACTCTCTAGCCTATATGCACTGTAACACCACCCCGTGAATATGTCATGCCACACTTGTCTTCGCACGGGTTATATTGCCCCATCTTACGTGCCTTCCTCGATGCCTATGTTATAACGCACAGTGCTATTCCATACATATTACAATCTGGGATCCATATCTTTGTCACAGTGCATATGCAACGTTACACTCCCCAGCACATATTTTATATTACAACTTTAGAGACTAGTTAGGTTACACAAAACTGCCCTGTGCATATTACACTCCAAGGCGCATATCGCATAGCACGCGCTAGTGCCTGTGCTATCTCGTGCTCTCCAATGAATCTGTAATTGCGCACAATGTATTGCATATTATATTTCACGCCCGGTTCATCTTATATCACACTTTTTGGTGCATAGTTTATACCATACACTATATCTAGTTTTCATTTTCAATCGTGCTCTCAGGACTATGTTCTATATAACACTGTGTTCACCTACCCTTTTCACTGGCATTACATTTTGCGATAGGGGGTGGAGGATCAGGGGGTGTTTCTTCCAAGTGAGCCCGGAGTCACAGTCACAAACGTCCTCTTCTTCCTGAATAAAAGTGAGATTATGCTGCATACTTGTTCATATTTTAAGTAGTTCGCACAGACACACATTTTAAAAACAATAAAGTTCCTAATACCCGCCTTCTCTGAACAGTTAGCTTGCTGCCCCATCCCCCTCCTCCCTATCCTCTGTTGTGTGAATCCATGGACTAGCCTCCTCCCTCCTGCCATGCATGGTCTGATGTGCTGCCACTGCCCTCAATTTAGTATGATGTACCAGTCCACTCCTCCTGCCCTCCATTGCCCAATTCTATGCCCCATCATTGACCTCCTGCTTAAACTCTGTGCTTAGCTTGCTGCCCCTATTCTCCTTCCCCCTGCCCTCCGATGTCTTTGTGCATGCCCCTGCTCCATTATTTTTGCCCACCATGTTCCATGGACCTGCCACTCCTATTAACTCTGAGTGTTCTGTTGAGCTGCCACTCCCCTCCCACCTGCCTAGCATTGTCAGATGGCTGTAACCTGTCCCTGCCACCTCCACCCTGCCTGTCCACATGCCATGCCCCTATCCTCTTCCTCCTGTCCTACATGGTCCATTGTACTGCCACACCCTTCTGCCCTCCCTGGTCTGTTGTGCTGCAACTGCTCCTCCTGCCTGCCCCGTGCGGTCTGTTCTGAGGCCCCTTCCCCTGATCTTTCTTGTCTGTGCACAGGTCCTGACCCTCCCTTCTATCCTCCATCGTCCTTTGTGCATGCCCATGCACCCTCCTTCTTGCCCATCATAGCCATTGTGCTGCCACTAACCCTCCCACTTGCCATGCATGGTCTTCTGTGCTGCCATGGCCCCTCCCACCTTCCCTGTGTGGTCAGTTAGCTGCCCCTGAACCCCTCCCACCTTCCCTCCATGGTCTGTGTGTATGCCATCACAGTCTCAGTGTTGCTCTTCATGGTGTGTCTTGCTTCTAGTGCCCATCCTGCCTGACCTTCATGGCTATCTTGCTGCTCCTGCCCTGCCCCCTTGCCCCCAGCCCTCTGTTTACATGTGCAGACCCCTACTCCCTCCCTCCTGGCTTGTCTGTTTCATTGTAATGCCCCTGATCCGTCCCTCCTGCCCTCTATGGTCTGTTATGCTGCAGCTTTCTCTCCTGTCTGTCCATTATGGTCAGCTAGCTACCATTGCCTCTTGCCCCTCTGTTCTCTGTTGTCCATGTGCATGGTCCTGTCCCCTCCCTCTTGCTTTCTAT
The DNA here is from genome assembly GCF_964204655.1 of Triturus cristatus. NCBI lineage: Eukaryota > Metazoa > Chordata > Amphibia > Caudata > Salamandridae > Triturus > Triturus cristatus. The sequence continues at coordinate 60,814,314 of NC_140580.1, read as the reverse complement.
GGATTGTTGTGCTGCACTCCCGTCCCGCATGCCCTGTGTGGTGTATTGTGCTGCTGCAAACCCTGATGCCTGCCCTGCAGGGTCAGTTTGGTGCACCTCTCCATGTCCCTCCTGTCCTCTGTTATCCAAGTCCATGTCCATGTCCCTACCCCATTTCCTCCCATGATCCAATGTACCATACTTGCGAACATTTTGAACTTGGTAAGAGGGAGATTTTGAAAAAAAACTGGGGTATTGATTTTCCCCTTTGAGTTACATTGAAAAAGAGGAGATTGTAGACAGAAGACAGATCAAATTAAGCCCATTTGATCTTAAAAACATTGGACGTTTCCTGCTGAATCGGGTCTGTTGGCATGTATGGTTGTACTACCATTGCCTCTTCCTTCTACCCACAATGGTCTATTACATTGCCACAGCCTCTCTTGCAAGTCCTGTATTGTTGGTTTGTTGCCCCTGCCCCCCTTTCCACTGCCCTCCATAGTCTGTTGTGCTGCCACGACCCTTCCTGCCTGCTCAGTGTGGTTAAATTGTTGCCTTTGCACCCTCCTACCTGCCTTCAATTTTCAGAGTCCGTGCCCCTGGCCTCTGCCTCTCAACAGTATCCTAATGAACAACTAGATTGCTAACATTCTATATTCATTACAAAAGTGTGGAACGCCTGACGTCATCTTGATGTAATCAAAACTGTAATACCTAGAGCATTTCCTTTAGAAATTACATATATGAGAGGGTCTTATTGGCATCAAAATTATGGTTAGTGCTCTAAAAGACTAAAATAAGGACATATTTTCTGAGTTTTCAAATAGCGACAAAGCACTTTAAAATTATTTGTTATCCTTATGTTTTTTTTATCCAGTTGACCACTTGATTAAATGTTGCACTTAGGGGAGAGGATGTGGTATTACTTCCAGAACTGCAGACTTTGCAACTGGGGAACCAGGTTGGAGTTTCTGCTTCAGCTCGACATTCTGTGATTCTGGTCAAATCACTTAGTCTCCCCATGTCTACAACCAAAATGAATTTGTTCTTGTGTGATGTAACCCATGCTCATGTAAAGCACTCCAATACCTGACAAGTCTGCACTATATAATACTGCAAAAACACAACATAAAAAGTGTTTTGCACACTTCTGTCATTGGGCTATATTTGGGCTACATCTGGGTGATTTTGGGCTACATTTGGGCTCTTTTGTCTCCGGTGGCCATCTTGGGAGATTTATTTGTTATGAAGTTTCCTAATTTCCTCATGTACTGCAGTCTCCTCAGTAGGAAATGCTTTCAGTTTTTTACTTTGATTCCATCATGAAGGTATTCAGATATGTCACACATTTGCCATAAATTCTGAATGTTAGCACTCTAGTTGCCCATTAGATCACTGTAGTAAAACTACTGTTCACCATGGAAGTCTGCTCCTGGTATTAAAAGTGCATGTTTCAGTCTGCATGTCAGAATTTTTTAATGAAATAGAAGAGGATTTGAGAAGTCACTCAAAATGTGCCCTCATTTTCTTTCTTCAGCATTAATCATAATTTCTATGGCAAAATGAACCCCCTCATTGTGTTCCTTTTTAAATTAAATGTTTTAAGTGTTACCAGTTTATTCCAATCAAGATGGCTTCAGGTGTGCCATACTTTTGTCATAATGAAGATAGTAAGCGCTCTAGTTGTTTTTAAGAACACTCTGCGACATTCTGTCATTGGGCTATACTTGGGCTACATCTGGGTGATATTTGGGCTACATTTGGGCTCTTTTGTCTCTGGTGGCCATCTTGGGAGACTTATTTGTTATGAAGTTTCCTAATTTCCTCATTTACTGCAGTCTCCTCAGTAGGAAATACTTTCAGTTTTTTACTTTGATTCCATCAAGAAGGCATTCAGATGTGTCACACATTTGCCATAAATTCAGAATGTTAGCACTCTTTTTGCTCATTAGATCACTGTAGTAAAGCTACTGCTCACCAGGGAAAACTGCTGCTGGTATTGAAAGTGCATGTTTCAGTCTGCATGTCAGAATTTTTTTATGAAATAGAAGAGGATTTGAGAAGTCACTCAAAATGTGCCCTAATTTTTCTTTCTGCAGCACTAATCATACTTTTTATGGAAAAATGAACCCCCTCATTTTGTTCCTTTTTAAATTAAATGTTTTAAGAGTTACCACTTTAATCCAAGCAAGATGGCTTCAGGTGTGCCATATGTTTATCATAAGTAGGACTGTTAGCGCTCTAGTTGTTCTTTGGAACACTCTGGGGAGCTGCAGTAGAACACAAAGGAATCAACTGACAGTCTCTGCCCTTGTTGGATGTACATGTTTTACTGAGAATGTCAGACTTCATTCTCACATGACTGAGAAAGATAATGTGAATTTACAGAAAATAAGCACTCAGTTTAGCTTATAGATCACCTTCCAAACCTCTGTGGGCAAAGCATGAGAAAACATTTTTCTCTCAATCATGATATCCCAGCAGAAGGCTTTTTCACATGGTGAAATCACCTTAGAACATACCACAATTCCTAAAATGAGTATGGTACCATCAACAAATGATTTATAATGTAACTAAAGTCTTTAAAACCTTCTATTAACTGCAATGCTTTTTAATGAGGTGCTATCATGTATATTTGTCCCAAGATGGCTGCCAACACTTCTTGGATGAAGTGCTGACAGCCAATCAGATCTCAGGATGAGATGTGTGGTTAGGCTCCGCCCACATATGTATATGATTTTACTTTTGATTTTCTCAGGAACTACTGAACAGATTGACACCAGACCTGCAAAAGGCACTTCCCTGACCTGAGGACCTCCTCTCTTCCAAATTTCAAGTAATTCTGTTCAGCCGTTCGGGCTGTACCTTGGACTAAAGGTCCCTATGGAAAATTGCATGGGGAAAACGCGTTTTGGGACCCCATTTTTTCTCAGCCCCTGCTTGACGAATCCCCCCGAGACTTTCAGGGTAGGAGCGGAGCGGAGCGCCCCACCTATTTTGAAAATTTCGCGAGGATTCGTCAACCGGCGCCAAAGTTATTCCAAATAGAATGTTGCAGATTTCCTATGGAAACACGGTCCTAACTATAACTATCTACTGGCGACCGCCAGTAGATAATATGTATATGTATATGTATATATATATACATATACGCACACACACACACACAAATATATATATATATATATATATTTACTGAAAAAACCATAGGTTTCAGGGGCGTTATAGTTAGCTGGACATTTCCCTCATATAAAACCCTAGAAATTCCCCTGTTATAGTTAGTTCAGCTAACTATAACTCACGCCCCCGCAATGCACTGTTGATGACATCACATATTACATCACTCATGACATGGTCAGTGACATCACTGATGACATCACTGGTGACATCTGAAATGACATCACTGATGACATCACTGATGACGTCATCCTGTGAGTGTGTGTTTCTGTAAATTTTAAATATGTTTAATATATATATAGAGAAAAACCTATGGAAGAATGAGTGGGTGTATAAGTGTGTGAATGGATGATTTAGTAGGTGCGTGACTGACTCTATATGTGAGTCATTAAACGTATCTTACTGCAGACTAGTGACTAAACTGTGTGAATGTCTGTATCTGTCTGTCTGTTGGTGTATAAGTGGCTGCATGGTTTTGTGAATAGCTATATAAGTGTCTCTATGGGTTATTGATTGGTTGTCTGAGTATCTGTATGGGTGCCTGAGTATTTGTGTGGGTGGGGTGTGTGTGACTCTGTGCATATATGTGCGAGTGGGTGATTCTATGGGTGCATGGTTTTAAGAGTGCATCTGTGATGGGCTTTATGGTTGGGTGAGTATATGTATGGGTGTGTTAGGGATTGAATGTATATCTCAGTGGTACATGTGTGACTAACTACATATGTGAAAGGCAGTATATATGTGTGTAAGAGTATATAAGTGGGTATATGTGAGAGTGTGTGATTGTGAGAGTGGCTGTATGGATGAGTGTGTGCTTGTATCAATGATTGTATAAGAGCGTAAGAATGTGGTACTATTTTTATGAGTAAGTGAACTTGTGTGTGTATAACTGCATGACTGACTAGGTGTGAGAGTACCTCTATGGATGATTGGTGGTGTGTGAGTGTCTATGTAGGTGTATAAATGCATATGATAGTCCTGTACTGAGTGACTGTAAGTATGAGTGACTGTACAGGTGAGTGAGTGGATGTGTGTGTAGATCTAAGAGTCAATGAGTGGGTATGTAGTTATTGGTATTGGAGTATCTATGGTTTTGAGAATGGACGTCTGAAATTTTGATTGAGCATATCAAAAGGTGTGAGAAGATGCACTAATTTATCACATGGATGACGTCATCAGTGATGTCATTTCAGATGTCATCAGTGATGTCATGAGTGATGTCACTGACCATGTCATGAGGGATGTAATATGTGACGTCATCAGCAGTGCATTGCGGGGGCGCGAGTTATAGTTAGCTGAACTAACTATAACGGGGGAATTTCTAGGGTTTTGTGCGAGGGTAATGTCCATCTAACTATAACGCCCCTGAAACCTATGTTTTTTTCAGTGAATTTCTACGCTTTTTTAAATGCCAATTCCTAACTATAACGCCCCTGAAACCTTTGGTTTTTTGAGTGAATTTCAAAGGTTTTTTAAATGCCAATTCCTAACTATAGCGTGCATGAAACCTGTGGTTTTTTCAGTGAATTTCAAAGGTTTTTTTAAATGCTAATTCCTATCTATAACTTATCTCTAAAGATATCATGTTTAATGATTTTCTTTGGATTTCTATATTTTTCAATTTCAGTGTGTCAATTTCATTAATTATGTTTTTTTGAAATTCTTTTTGAACACTATTTTTTTAACCTATTTTTTCATTTAAATCATTTCAAAATTATAAATTATTAATGGTTTTATTGGGTTTTTCAAACATATTTATATATATTTTTAAAAAAATATATATTCAAAACTTTATTTTATATTTTTCATTTTCCATGTTTTTTGGATCCGGCCACCCTATGCGCACCGTTCTCGATCCCTACGCGAAAGCATCCGCGCACGGTATGCGTTGGGTACGTGTTTGATGCACGATTCTAATGCGACCGGTACGCGACTCCAAGCCTATACGCGACACGTACGATGTACGTTTACGCGCTCCGCGATGCGTCATGTGCGTCTATGACGCGGTAGGTGCGCGGATCCCGCGAAATATTTAACATTGAAACAAACATATATATGTATTTCATGTGCATATTAATTGAAGACAAACTCTAAAGTAGTCTTAAAAGTAATATATTTTTACATCTAATCCTATATTTCTTTTTAATTCAATTTCACGTATGCGCGCTGGGTGCGTGCTGCCTATGCGCAGGGTGCGCGGATCCCATGTGACCTGCAAAAAAGAGATTTGATTGGTTCATTACACTTCCTGCTCTAACTATTGAAAGACCCCACCCAATTCAATCATTCTTCTTTGACCTTCTTTGGAGGAGCATCTCTTTGCAGAGAAGTTGACCTTGGAATTCCTCCTGGTTAAACAAGACTCCAAACTCGAGGAATTCATGGACCAAATAGAACCCCCACTTGCCCGCAAACTGTACATCCAGCTAAGGTATGGTACCTTACCGGTTAGGTCTCTTACTTCCAAGTGGCAGGCACAAAATTTGGAAAGCTGTCCCGCTTGTAACCATAAATCTGAGTCTGTTTTACACGCTCTGTTCTTTTGCCCCGCGTATCACTTAATCAGGAAAAGTTGGCTGATCCCCATTTGTAGGAATCTGGGTCTTCGCCATTTTAAGCAGGCCTACAGGATTCTAGTTTATGACACCGACCCAAAAATTGTCTTCGCTGTATCCCGCTATCTCTACAGCATGTGGCGAAGGAGACTAACGTTCTTAATTTAACTACTTTCATATTGATGACTTCAAGTTTAATCTCTTTTTAAAAAAACAGGATTTTTAACTTTGAAATGTTATTTATTGTCTTATCGTGTATATGTAATTGAGGATGTATGTTTGTACGCTTTTATGGTCTTCTGACCGAAATAAAGTTATCAAATGAAATGATTTTTTAGACTAAGTTTACACTTAGCTCTAACTTTTTTCAACTAAAAATGGCTTCAGGGCAGCAGGCATCACCTGCATCTGCTCATACATCTGAGGATGGATTTTTGGAGGAGACACCACGCACACCACGTTTTTCTTCAGTGGTTCGGACATTTTTTACTTTTCCCGAGGGGCAAACGAATACCAATGCCAACTTGGTCACATGCAAGATTTGCAAAAGAGCCCTGTCTCGAGGCGATCCTAACAAGAAATACTCGTGCGGGACGGCTAGTATGATGAAGCACCTAAGGACCCTTCATCCTAACAATCTTGCACGAGAAGAATGCCGACAGATGAGAGACACTCCTGGTCCTGCCCCTTCCACCTCATCGCAGCCGAGCACTTCAAGAGTGCATCCGTCAGCCCAAAACTTGGACATCCGTCCTCAATTTCAATTTTTAAAAGTGCTCTGCACTTAGTGCAATGCAACTTTGTGCTACGGTGAGCAGTCGGTTGATATGATCTGCCGCCGGCAAGAAAGTCACAATTGCTAGTTATTTTTTTTTTTGTTCCCTGAAGTTCATTGTTTGGTTCCTCCTGTTTTTGTTGTTGTTTTTTTTCAAGAAAAACCAAAAAAATCACAAAATTGTTGGAAAAACCAAAAGAAAAATATAAAAGAAGAAAGAAGAAGAAAAAAAGTTCTTCTAATAACTAACTTTCCTGGTTTAAAAAAGAGCTAAATTTCTTTGTTAGTGTGTAAAAGTTTAGATGAATGTATGTGTAGTACGTAATTGACTGAATGAATGCATCAGTAGCGTATGGTGAATGTATAAGTGCAGAACTATGAGGAAGTGCTGCATCATCACACAGTAACCTCTTTAACTGCAGTGTGCTTTAGTACTTCCAAAGCACAGGGATGCAACATATGTACATAAATATGTTGCAAATCTATGCTTCTCTCTGCACGGCTGCTTAAACTGCAGCCTTGTGGTGACACAGGCACCTTTGCACCATAGTGCAAGGATATCTGTGTCATGTGCTGTTTGTTTTTCTGCAGGAAGACACACCTTCCTGAACAAAAACAATGAGAAAATGCATTTTTCTCGTTCAATGTATGCTGAACATTTTAGCATGCATTGAAGATGTAAAAATGTGGAAAAATGAAAATAATTCTTCTTGTTGTGCTTTCCTATACCAATTTTAGAATGGTGCAGCATTCACACACATATTGAGATTTATGATTTCTGTTAAATCTGGAGATGTGTCTTGTTCAACACTTATAGAACACCCTTTCAACGCAAAGTGGTGTGTATGATGACGTTGTATTTACATGGAGTAGAAAAAGTGCACAGAGTGCCTTTTCCTTTCTTTGTAAATATGAAAGACTGTCTTGCGCAATAACTATGTTACAAAAAGTGATATATTTCTGTTTTTAAAATTGCTTGCGAATGATAGAAGGTAAGCACAGAGTTTTGTCTGCAAATATGTTCAAAGAAGAATGATTCAAATGATTGCAGTCCTTCAATAGGTACAATGGGAAATATTATGAACCCCTCAAATCTCTTTTTTTGCAGGTCACATGATATCTGATTATGGTCAGATTTTAAAACTACATAGGTATAAACAAAGTGTTTTTAGAAACGTTTTTCAACTTTCTAGCTTCTTGCAGACCTCCTCAGTCTGCATATTGAGACTTAGTTAAACTTACCTTCACAGTAATAGGAATAAAAAATGGTATACATTTTTTTCCAGATTTTCATTGCAATCTAAATTGATATAAATTGCTTATTTTAAAATTTGGATCTGTGAAAGAAAAGAAAAAAAATGATAATATGTAATAATACATTTTTTACAAAACAGCATAATTTCTACAAAGTAATATGTTTGCCTTTTATGCTGTTCTCAGAATATATTGAATTTCACTAGAAATTGTGATTTCAATCGTTCTCATCACTTAACAGCGGACAAAAAAAAAACAATCAGAAAGATTGTTAAAAAAAAAACAACATGCTATTCTCAGTAAAATACCAGAAAATACAAATCACACATATATGAAATGCTTACGGCTTACAACATTTTATAACTTCAATTTATAAAAACTGTAAATGTTGCCGCTTTAAAATATTCACCGAATCAATGACCACCAAAAAGTCCATAATTCAAAAATATACCTTTCCTTGAGGCCAAATGGTATTTTTGCACTCCTTCTTTATGTAAATTGTCCAATGGTAGTCCTATTAAATTATAATAATAAATTCCTCAGAGAATGAATTATCTTCCTAAAACTTTGACTTTAAAAATATTAGGTAGGAATTTTGTAATTCCCTAAGCAAACATTGTTTAAAAACCAACTGAGAATCATTACAAAGAGTCCAGCCTTTGTCACATTTTAGATAGGCAGTGTAATGTCCAGATGTGGTGGAAGGACAATCAGGGAAAATTATAGCAATTGCTACAAAAGTCCTTCCTGATATTGATAGTTGTGCTGCTACAAATTGCTTTATTAAAGTATCCAATTTTCTTCCGTCAGCTGTACAACGTTGCATCATTAAAATTATGTATTTTCCATATTTTGTTAAGAATAATGTGGATAACATTTCTGATTTACATTGGCTACACTCCATGTTTTGATTTGCACCTTCAACTAATTTATTGAAAGACACTGATTTACAGTCCGGTAATGTTAAATACAGAAATCTCTCAGTGTCTACATTGGTGCTACATGTATACATGCAATTTTCACAATCATGTTCCCATTTGTAAGAAAGGCCAAAAATATTTTCCATTTCTACACCTTCATTTTCAAAAATGGTAAGCATATACATTAAAAATTCCTGAGCATCTTGTTGGATATTTTGCGTAAATTGTGTAGAACCAGAACATACATCCAAAAGATTACAAACATCTGAAACAGATTGGATTTTACTTGTATCTGTTGTCAATTTTTCATAAACAGAATGCAACAAACAAAATCTTTTTTGCAGATTCTGCATAATTTGTTCTCGCAAACCTTCCAGATAAAAAACAACATTGACCACTACATTAGCATGGCAGGTGACACCTGAACTATTTTCAAACTGATAACCAACAATCTCTTCAACAGTGTCCAATTTCTTTTTACCTGAAATCACAACATTATCTTGTTATTTTCCCTTCTTGACATCTTCAGTACAGATATTCTCAAACCTTCTTTTTCGACCAACCACACGCTTTTCAAATACAGGATATTGACCTAAATTGGGATCATACACCCTTCTTAACCTATTATACTCTTTTACACAGTTTGCATCTGCAGTAACCTTCGTCTCATCAAAATCAATCAAAAACAAACCAGAAAATGTTCTGACTCGCGACAAAGCAACATATGCCATACCCTCTTTAAACAAGGTAGATCCAATGTTCACCAATGCACTGTCTACACTTAATCCTTGAGATTTATGAATAGTCACTGCGTATGCCAGAGGAAATGGAAATTGTTTCCTACGGACATATAAATCTTTAACAAGCAAAAAATGAACTGAACAACAACCAATTTCTTTAACTTCTTCAATCTGATCAAATTTAATTTTTAAAAATTCAATTCCTTCTTTTTTCTGATAATTCACAAAATCCACCACTTTACCCATTGCACCATTAACTAAACCTTTCTCTACATTCAAATTACGCCTTAAAATTACCCGACAGTTTACACATGCATATAGTGTCTTTTCTAAACCAGCAGTTTTAGATATTTTTTTTTCTAAACAATCCAATTTTGATCTCAACTTTCCCGTCAAAATAATAGTGATTCCTTCATGCTGTATTTTATCGATGGCTTCCATTTTTACAATTTCTTCATTTTCCAGTTTCAATAGTTCTTCGTTGAATATGGAACACTCGCGCAGTGTTGGCATTAAGCAAATCACTGATTTATTTTTAGCAATTTCCACGTACATCTTTGCAGGAACTGCATTTTCATTTGGAAAAGACATTGCAAAGTAATCGACTCTTCAAAGCTTGTTTGCCTTGTTTTGAAAGAATTCCAATTCTTATATCTTGAAGAATACTTCCATATTCAGCATCATTTGCCTGTCGCATATTTGTTGTCAGTTCTTTGTATTCAAAATGAGTCCAAATGTTCACATTACCAACACTGCCAAGCGACTTTCTGCTATTTTCATGGGCTAGTGTTTTAATTACCGCTTGTCCTTTTACAGGTGTCAGTTGCAGTAGATCTCCAAAAACTATGACGTGTTTTCCTCCAAATAACACGTCATACTCTGTTTTAAGAATTTGCTGCATTCTTAAATGCACAAAGGCTAGCATCAAGTTTGAGACCATGCTCACCTCATCAATAATGAGAAGTTTCATTTTCTTCAGGAATTCTTGAAACTTCACAACAAGCTTCTCCAGATAGCTTGTGGTATTCCAATTTGTTCTCATGCTCTACTGGCAGCATTAGTAAACGATGTAATTCCTTTAATGTTATGTGCTGCCAACCCAGTTGGAGCAGTGACAACACAAGACAAATGCGAATCAGTTGTTTTCTGCAGATAACTTATAATTACTTTAATTAAGAAACTTTTTCCTGTTCCAGCTTCACCAATCACATACATTTGGATAGGTTGAAATGATGTACATGAGCACCCTCTCTTTTCATGAAGTAATCCATGGTCAATCTGCTCTTTCACTTGCTGATATATTTGTTTCTGTTCAACATTTAGTTGTTCTTCCAAGTTTCCTATCTGTATTGCATCTTCTTGAGATTGATACATTGCTGTTTCCACCTCATTCATTGCAATCGCTGCTTAATTTTCAACAATTGGTTGTCCTAGTGGATCTTGACTCAGTGCAGCAGAACTTTGACTGTCTTAAGAACTGTCTCTAGCAATCTCAGCTGCAATTGTAGCTTCTTGATCAATTTCATCATTCAACATTTTGACATAATTTGTGAAAACACTGCATTGTATGCTATCTATCTTTAGAAGCATTAAATGAATCTTCATAGCTGGGAAAATCTCCAAGTAATTCCAGTTCGGAACCCCATGGGTTGAACATTTGCAAAAGGGCTAAATAGTAAAATTCCCTTTTGTCAGCAGTGTCGCAACTCAGTTTCCTGTGATTAATGAAATTTCCTTTCCTTTGTTTCACCAGACATCCTTCGGAACCAATCACGGCATATTTTCCATCGTTGATGTTCTCTGTAGTATTCCTTTTAAAAGTGTAGTTTTGCAGCACTTCATAAAGACACATGTTCTCAAGAGGATGACTTCTATTTGGGTAGTATGTGTCCAACATATTCGTTTTCAAAATATCTGTATTTTCTGGTTCATTTTCTGCTAAGTATCAATTTCTTGAACAGATTTCAGTACCCGATTTCGCATTCCTGGAAGACCTAGACTCACCCAAATGATTCTTCTACTTTTGGAATATAGACTTGCAGGTGATAACCGATCTGAACATTCATATGCTCCAATTTCACGATGCGATAACATCTTCAAACTGAAACTGTATAATTTCTTACTTAGAGTCTTCTCGTGAGAAATCTCTTCCCACGTTTCTTTCAATTCAGTCTATTCTGATTTAGTAATGTAAGATGTTACATATCGAGCAACAGCAATGGAATTGTTCGCAACATACTGAATATCCATGTTAGCGTTCCACATGGATAAAATAACTGGTTTGTAGTCATTTATGTATTTCGATTCTTCGCTTCTTCTTAAGTTGTAGGTGTTTTTCGGAGACTTTCTTGTGATAGTATGTCGCATAGCTGACATAAAACTGTTCACTCTTCCTTTGGATAATACAGGACGTGGAAATCCAAAACGACATTTGGTATAGAACTTATCCTTTGACTTGTACTTTCGTCGACAGTATTTTTCACACCTGTGGCTTTGAGATCGTAAGACTTTTTGTTTTAAGTTTTTATCTTCTCTGCTATTGGAAAGAGCACATGTAGCATAATCTTCAATGAAATACAAAACAGTTTCATCTGAATCTGTTCCAAATTTGGGGGCGTCCTTGATCCATAACAACATATGTATGTGAGGAGCATCTCTTGCTTGATACTCCTTTCTCCAAAAGATATCCACAACTTCTCCAAGAGCAGGATTCTTTTTATTGCAGATGAAAGACATCATAGCTTCAAATCTATGATTGAAATATCTGCATACATTGACAGGATCCAAAGAGCACAATTCTCCAGGTGTCTTATATTCAATATTTTTTATATTGGAATTTGCCTCTAGAAGAAATTCAAGTAAATCATCCCAAGCATACTCAGCACAGCTTAGTGTAACAAACCACGTAGGAGTTCCCAAGTTCCGTAGCATACATTTCAGTTCTCCATGTCGACTGTACCAATATTCATTAGTCCCACGCTGACATGCCATCAGATTAATCAACTGAGATTCTAAACGATCATCTCTCTGATGCACTTTATCCATAAAATCCTTTGCAGTTACATTTTGAAGATGCATTCCAGTTTTTAAAATGTGATTTACTGCATATGAAAGTCCAGACAAGTCACTTTCAAACAGAAGATGAAACATATAAGGGATACATTGTCGAAATCTTGGATCTTCTGCATAAAATCTTGTTTTCCGATATTCAGATGCAGGAATCTGCACAGGACGTTCATCATATCGTCCACCTTTTCCTGTGTCGTACTTCAATCTCTGCGACCGCGTAGGGGACAGGGCCCCACCCCTGTCTATCCTGGTATTAGCAAACCGCAAATGGTTAATGCGGTATGTACGAGTGCTTTATATATCGTTCTAGCTATGAATGCACTGTGTACACGTTATTCTACTTCACTACGCGGGTTCCATTTTGGAGGCAGTGGCCATCTTGTGATTGCCCTCACATAGGCTATAATGAAGCAACTACGGGCCTTGCAATGCATGTGCCTTTCCATGACTCTTCTGTGACCTGGGCGGCTCGGTTCTACTGCCCCAGGTCAAACTGGTCTCACGAGCTCCCCTTCCTCCGGCCACCTGTGATTAGCATCAGGGCTCAACGCACCATAAAGTCCTTTCATCACACACAAGCCTCCGGCTAATCACTTTCGCACCTGCTTGTTCCTGCTTTATGGCTTGTTTCCCAAAACAGGAGATGCTCATGTTTATTGGGGCCTATCAATATCTAATGTGGGATCTGAACCTTGCTGTGTAAATAATTGTGGGCTGGCTTAACTGGAATGTGGGATGGTCATCATGACTCTGCTCTTTCGTTTGAACTGTACACTTGTTTATTGCCGTATCATAAAACCTAGGAATGTATGCTTGAGGCAGGAAAAAGTGTATTTAAGATGAAGTCCGTTTCTATGATTTTCAGCAGTCTCCTGAGAACATACACGCTGTTGTACTTCTAGGATACCTGTAATTGGTCTGCAGCCAATAAATGAATCTTTGACTTCACCTAGAAGACTCTGTGTTTCTGTAGGTCTGGAACAGGGTGAACCCAGAAGTCATAGGGTGTGTGCCCCTGCACCGCTGGGTCTAAAATACCCAGTACTTCAGTTTGGCGCCCAACTCGGGACGATTTCAGCGGTACCAGTCCAAGCCAGAGGTTCGTGAGGAGCTTTGTGTGGAAATTCTGGAGGAAGGCCGCCACTTCATCGACCCCTGCATGTCGACGTGGTCCGAAAGTCTTTTCTACGAGGTTCTCCGCGTCCCGACGGCTACGAAGGACTGCTGCCCTGATTAATCGATCTGTTTTGGACCCTTGACGAGTTTTGAGAGAGCGAAACAATCGAGAGAGTCTTCTGGTGACGCCATCGATCAGCAATATTCAGTTAAGTATAAGTGGAGCGTCTCCCATTTGTTTGGTATCCCTCGGGATCGTTTTGATTTGGAAATTTGGAGTTTGCAAACGCCAAAGCCAGAGGACTCGTGTATTCACGAGACTATCGTAATCGATAATCCTTTGACGTTTAGATCTAGACTAGTGAGCGAAGATGCCTGGTTCTAGAATATTTGGTAGACTGTTCTGTTTGGGTTGTGGAAGAGATTTCCAGCTGGAGGAATCATGTCCGGTTCCTCCGGTTGGAACTCCAACTTATGAGCTCTATGTAAAACATGGCGTAGGCCCTATTGCATATAACGAAGTGTGGATCCACTACACCAGAAAAGACGGTGTTTTAAAATGGCCCCAAAATGGTAGTTTTGATACCGATATTTTAGATAATTTGGAAATTAAATTGTTTAAAAAGAAAGCCCGGCCGGCGATGTTTGATTCTTTCCGCTTGTGGCGAAAGGAAGCCAAACAGAAGGAAATTAAGCTAGCGAAAAAGAATAAAAGGGAGAGAGGTATGACAGTAATGCAAGCAGCTGTACAATTCAAAGACAATGAGGAGGAGCAGATGAATGAGCAATTGTACAGGCAGCGTAAGTTAGGGATCGACAAATGTTACCCAGCTTTACCGCACTCTAAACAGAATGAGTTAGAAGAAAAGGAGAAAGATCCCCTGATGTCGAATTTGTTGAGTTCGCCACCCCCGTATGCTCAAAATGCCACGGCGCCTCCCCAGCTTGTGAATATGCCACCTCCAGTCAATATACTGCAAGCCTTGCCGCTACCGCCAGCTGCTTTGCAGCCGGCTCCTATCCCTATAGCGCAGCCTTCTCAAGGGCCGCCAGTTGTGTTTCCAACTGCCCCTGCGCTTCCTGCGACTTTGCCTAGCATATTGACTGCCTCCCCTGATACTCTTCCTTGCACCACTCCAGTACCTGTTTCTGCATCCTCTTTTCTCCCCTCTGTTTATCCCCCTGTTTTCGCCTCAGCTTCTCCTTCAGCGCGACAGCGCTTAGCTAATGTGGTTACTACATTAATGTCTCCTCTCTTTGAGTCATCTGGTGCGACTCCTGGTTTACAGCGTAAGCAATTGCGCAGTCAGTTGCCTAATCCCGATGAGAAAAAGGTAATAGATCGCATGGCGCGTAGATGGATTGTTTTCCCTTCACTGTATGATGTGGAATCAGTTGTCAACGTTTTCCATCAATGGGATGCCCCAAAACAGAGATATGTGTTTGAGAAAATGTGCGAAATTCTCTGTGAAGAATTGGAGGATAGTGGTAAAGACCCGAGCCCGCAGGAGTTGTGTAGAGTGAGGTTTGATTTTGGAACTGGTACAATTGTGGATCGCGAGGTAGATAAAGCAGTTGCGGTTGTATTGTCCTTCAGGAATGATGATTGTCAACAGTCATTGTTTGAACAAGATGTCCTTGTGGGGAAAAAGGTAAAAGCGCGACAATACCCCATGAGAGAAGTTCCCCCGGTATGGAAGGAAGCAGTTGCAGCTGATGCCGGTGCCGGTATCGCTGCTGTGCCAGCGCATTTCCAGCGTGTTTGGGTGCATGTTCCATGGAAGCGTTCTGAGGTGTTAGCGCTTAAGCAGACATTGCCTGATCCCCGTAAAAACCCTGCAGGATATTATAAAGAGTTGTCACAGACGGCAGGGTCATGCGTTATGAATCTGGCCGACATAGACATGTTGTTTGGTAATGTTGTTCCACAGCCCCTATGGGGATCAATTCATAATGCAGATCACGATGCAGAACTAGGTGCTACATGGGCTGACATTATTGCCGCTGACGCTAGACAAACTGGTGGCGCGAAACCTGAGCCATTAATAGCAGAACTCCCTGGTAGAATCATCACGTATATGAAGACAATAATGCCCGCAATGCGCGTAAATTGGGACAAGCTATCTGCATGCAAGCAGAAGAAAGATGAAACAGTGTCAGACTTCTTTACCAGGTTTGAAGAAACGTTTATTGATCACAGTGGGCAAGATATGAGTACTGAGGGTGGCCAACGGTTATTTGTGGATAAATTTGTGCAGAATTTACTTCCTGACCTGTGTAAAAAGTTAAAAGATTCAGAAAGTTCTTGGGCTGTTTCCTCTTCAGCGCAAATACTGGCTACTGCACAGTATTACGAGAACAGAGATAAAGATGAAAAAGATAGAACAGATAAGAAAACGAAGGAACTAAAGACAAAGGTCCTTTTGCAGCAGGCCTATCCGCCACGTGGAGGTCAGAATAATTATAGGCAACCCCAAGGTGTCTATCACCAACCCCAACAATTTCAGAACAATCAGCAAATGAATGGGTATTATCAACCACGTGTCCCTGTAGGTCCCAACCAATGTTCATACTGCAAAGAGGAAGGTCATTTTAAATATAGTTGCCCTAAATTAATGCAGCGGAATGGTAATGTGTATGGCGCAAGAGGTAGGGGTGGTCAGCAAGCTCCTAGAGGCAGAGGGCGTGGAAATGCTCCCCAGAACGCGCGTCCTCTGCCGCCTCAAAATACCATCAATAGTTTTGACCAGCAAGCTAACACAACTAGTAATACAGCTCAGTATTACAATAATGATTATTATGCAGAGGACGGCGATGCAGAAAATAATGATTACTAGGACAGCCGTAGACAGAGAGAGGGAGTTGTTTCAGTGCCAGTGGATCAGAGCGGACCGTATGTTGAGGTGACTACAGCAAATGTAACGGAGCCCTTTCTGCTAGACACTGGTGCTGCAAAGAGTTCAATCATGCATTCAAAACTCCCTGGCGCACCTTTGTCTGGCGATATAAATGTTTCAGTAGGTTTTTCTGGCGCCCCAGTTAGAGACCCGATTTCTAGTCCCATGTCACTTTCTATTGGGCCTTGCGAGCTGAAAGCACCCCTGATTCTAACAACAGGTTGTGGTGAGAATTTGCTAGGGTTAGATTTGTTGAAAAGATTACATGCTACACTGTATTGTTCACCGTCAGGGGTACAACTTACATTAGGCAGGAAAGTGATTTCCCCGATGTACTTGTCTAAAAATACAATGCCGCCTGAATTGTCATCCCTTCCGGATGTCCTTTGGGCTACTGGTCCCAATGATGTGGGCCTCTTGGAGATACCGCCATACGTGGTAACTTTAAAGGCTATTGTCAGACTGCCACGTATTCCCCAGTACAAGATCTCTAATGAAGGCCAGAAAGCATTGTTAGACATTGTCAGCGATTTGATTAATAAGGGTGTAATTGAAGAGACAAGAGGCAACGTTTGCAACAGCCCGATTTTACCTGTTTTAAAACGAACGGACCCTTCACAGCCACCTGTTTACAGATTTGTGATTGATATTAGAGAGGTTAATAAGATTGTTGTGCCACAGTTTCCAGTTGTCCCTGATATAACTGCCTTCTTAACGATGATTCCAGCCTCTGCTGCATGGTTTTCAGTGATCGATTTAAAGAATGCTTTCTTTAGCATCCCAATTGCAGAAGAGAGCAGAGACATTTTTGGCTTTAGTCTGGGAGGCCGAAGCTTCCGCTTCAAACGCGCTCCCCAGGGCTACTGTGAGAGTCCATCCATATACAGTCAAGCTTTGAAAGCGCAGCTTGATGCACTTGTTTTACCTAGTGGCGCTATTCTGATTCAGTACGTGGACGATTTACTAATCGCCGCGGATACTGAAAAGATCTGCAAAGAAGCCACATTGTCATTGTTGCGCCATTTATCTGCTTTCCATCATAAAGTGTCTCTCTCCAAGCTGCAATATTGTCGACAAGAAGTGACCTACTTAGGTCATCTCTTATCGAAGGAGGGAAGGAAACTGACCCCAGAAAGAATTCAAGCCATTGTGCAGTTGAGCGTGCCAAGAACACAGAGAGAAGTGCGTGCTTTCTTGGGCATTACCTCATACTGTAGGCACTGGATCCCAAATTTTTCCTTGTTGGCAAAACCTTTGTTAGCCTTAACATGCAAAGACACACCGAATCCTATCCCATGGTCTGAAGAGTGCCAGAAAAGTTTTGTGGAATTGCGCAATGCATTGTGTTCAGCACCTGTGTTGGGTACTCCTGACTACAGCAAGCCTTTTACATTGTATGTTCACGAGAAAGATGGTTGCGCATTATCAGTGTTAACACAGCCTTTTGGTGACAGACCGCGCCCATGCGCATATTTTTCATCAACCTTGGACCCTGTAGCGAGGGCATTGCCAAGCTGTCTGAGAGCGACAGCTGCTGCAGCTATGTCTATCCGACAATCTGCTGGTTTGGTAATGGACAACACATTGATCGTCATGGTTCCACATGCTGTAGACACATTATTAAACAGAACCAAGACACAACACTTGACTAGTGCGCGATTATCAGGCTATGAGCTCACTCTGTTAGCAAATCACATACACATAAAGAGATGCAACACGCTGAATCCAGATACGTTATTGCCAAATCCAGCAGACCTAGATGAGAATGAGCAACATGACTGTCTGTTCAGAACAGAAGAAGAGACGAAAGGGAGAGTAGATCTAAAAGATACTCCCCTGGCTGAGTGTGATGGTACTTTATGGGTGGATGGTTCGTGTTTCAAGCTCCCTAATGGTGATACGACTGCTGCATATGCTATCACGACGTTACACACGGTCGTGGAAACTGCACGAGTGCCACATAATTCGGCCCAAGCAGCAGAATTAATCGCCCTCACGAGAGCGTGCGTGTTATCTGAAGGAATGAGAGTGAATATATACACCGATAGCCAGTACGCCTTTGGCGTGGCTCACAATTTTGGACGACTGTGGAAAGAACGTGGGTTCCTGACGTCGCATGGAGCTAAAATTCAGAATGGCAAGTTGGTGAATGATCTCCTTGAATCACTGACCCTACCATTACAAGTTGCGATTATGAAATGCAGTGCGCACAGGAAAATCACAGATGATGTTGGACGTGGAAATGCGTTTGCTGATGAGATCGCGAAAGAAACAGCACAGAATGTAAAGACTAGAATGTATATTGCATGCCCCGCAAGATGGGTTGATGATGTTGGGATGTGTGAAAACACAATAGAGAGTGTGAAGTCGCTTCAAGCTGAAGCTACAGAGAAAGAATTAAGCAAGTGGAGAGAAAGTGTGGGTAAGTTAGATGAGAATGGTTGTTGGATTGATCTGACAGAACATAGGCGATGGTTGTTGCCCGATGCATATGTGCTTCCAGTAGTTACAATGGCACATGGGATGGCACATATCAGTACGAAAGGAATTTGTAAGTTGTTGGCTCCAGTATGGCAGAATGCTGGGATTCCCAAGTGTGCAGAGAATGTGGTCAAGAATTGCATGGTATGCTTGAAATACAACCCTGGTAGGGGAACCCCAACTCCAGCTGGTCATTTTGCACCCCCATCATACCCATTTGAAGTTTTGCAGCTGGACTTTATCCACATGGAAAGGTGCAACAACCTGAAATATGTACTGGTGGTTGTTTGTGCTTTCTCGAAGTGGATAGAGGCTTATCCTCTGAAAGATAACACTGCCCTGTCCACAGCCAAAGCTCTTGTGAAGGAGTTTTTTCCCAGGTTTGGAATGCCAAGAATGGTGTGGTGTGATAATGGAAGTGAGTTTGTGGGTAAAGTAATGAAGAATGTGTGTGAGGGTTTAGGCATCAAGCAAAAGTTCCACGCTGCAAATCACCCCCAATCAGCTGGATTAGTAGAGCGCTACAACGGTGCTCTAAAACTTAAGCTGGCCAAAATCCAGGCGAGCACCGGTCTTAAATGGCCTGATGCTCTGCCTTTAGCACTCCTGTCCACCAGAATGACCATACACTCACGAGTGGGACTTAGTCCCTATGAGGTCGTCTTTGGCCGCCCGGCTAATGTATGGGGCGTGCCAAGACCGGCGAAATTCAGTGAGATCGAGCATCCAGTACTACTCGATTACTTGTATGATTTGATCGTTAAACTGCGTGTTTTACTTCAACAGGTGCATGATACTCTTCCTCAAGCTTCTGAAACTTCTGGACACCCTATCGACCCTGGCACATGGGTGCTGATTAGAAACTTCCAGCGCAAGAGCAACGACGAGCCTCGCTGGATCGGCCCTCACCTTGTACTTTTATCAACAAGATCAGCGGTGCGAGTGAAGGGGAAGAAACACTGGATCCACGGCACCCACTGCAAGGTAGTTCCCTTGCCCCTGCCATATGACCGGTGGGTCCAGGAGGGTATCGCCGACTCTGAGACAGACACTGTACCTCGTTTTGTATCATTCAGTGATGCACGCATAAAAGGCACAGTTTCAGACCAAGAGAGTGACAATATTCTGCAAGAGGCTGTGCCACTGTCAAATCGATTGGACACCACAGAGCCTGAACTTTTGTTCCAAGACCAAACAGCACCTGGCCGTCTCCGCTATAATTTGAGACCAAGGCCTATGGACAAATAAAGATTTCCTTACTATTTCCTTTTTGACATTTTAGCTCTCCCATCTGAAGGACTTTCTTGATTTTTGTTTTTCGAACCACCATCTGGGTTCAGCCGCAGGGTCGCGGTGCCAAGACTCTGGGGTACAGGCCGAAGACGTTAGGTCAACGGTTCTGGTTGGTCTAGGGCGTTTCCCTGGACTGACAGGCGTACTCCTTAGCAGAAGAAACTCATCCGCCGCGAGCGGCCCGATTAGAGGATGGAGTTTTTTAAGATGGAGAGACCCGTTGAGGAAATGAACTTTAAAGCAAAGATATGTAAAATTATGAGAAGTAAATGTTTTGTATTTCTGTGCCTATTTATACTGTGTAGTATGATAATGTTTACTGTGGGATTTGTGTTTTTCTCCTCCCAGGAGCCCATTGCACCCACTGTACAGCCTATACCTCTTTCTACTGCCTCCTCACACTCTTTTCTGCCTGAACATGAACAAACCAGACGATCAGAATTTGTAAATAACTCGTTTATTCAGCTCTTGCACCAACACCAACTAGTAATGAATACAACCAATTGCTGGGTCTGTGGGTTAATGCCACATACCATTAACAAGGGTATTCCCTATTTGGTGCTGCCCTTTAGTTACAATGGATCGTCATGGGCATTCCAGACCATGTTCCTCTACGCTCTAGATGCCTACTCCCCGCGACAACCGCGTTCCATCAGACCTAGTACAAATAATAAAGCCTTAGTGAGAGGAATTGCCAATATGAGTAGGGATATTGATGCATACTCATCCATTCCCAAAGAAGAGCTGAGAGCTTATGTAGGGTGGAACGCGACGGGGTATAGTATTAGTCTGGGTGAAAGACAGCGAAAAATCTCATCTCCAATCTGGGTCGTACCCCACATAGGTCGGTTCTGCTTACAGGGTAATGGTCAGAATCCTAGAGCCCAACTGGGAAGAAGTGACTGTACTGAAACGTACACTTTCCCGTCACAGTTTTCCCCTGCGTTTTTGGCTGCCAAGGGTACATATTTCATCTGCAATGACCGAGCATACACATGGTTGCCCCCTGATTTCTCGGGCACATGTTATATTGCAAACTTGCTACCGCCAACATTTACTGCTGCCGCTGACTATCACAAGACCAGAGTTGTGAGGGGCGTGATTAGTAAGGAGGATACTGCCGGTCAGGAAGCGGGAGATTTCTTTTTGGGTTTCCTGCCGTTTTGGGGACCTATGGTAAATAGTAGGAACCTGAGACAACCGACTCGTGTGGTTGAATCCACTGTCAATGTAACGGCTGGTGCCCTTGGTAATCTGACCGCTGAGCTCCAAGCGGATCGCCTTATGACTTTGCAGAACCGCATGGTTCTAGACGTTATTCTTGCAGACCGCGGTGGGGTATGTAAGGTTATCCAATCCAGTTGTTGCATTTTCATACCAGATAACGCTCCAACAGTCTATCAAGCCATCTCCAAACTCCATAAAATATCTGAATCCATACACGTGGATAAGGGAGACTGGTCACTGGTGGGGTGGTTCTGGGAACTGATATCTGCCTGGGGTTGGAAAGTTCTAATGGTCATTGGAATGATCTTAGCCATTCTTTTCCTGTACTGTCTATGCATACAGTGTGCTCCTGCGATGTGTGGCCTCTGTGCTACCTTATGTGTAAGAAAACCTGTATCGAGGGACGAGCTAAGTAATAGGATGATGCTACAGCAACATCTCCATGACTTTGTGAACATTGACCTAGACTCGGATTAAGATGAGTATAGTGATTGCCTATGTAAGGGCAAAAGGAGGGTCTGTCGTACTTCAATCTCTGCGACCGCGTAGGGGACAGGGCCCCACCCCTGTCTATCCTGGTATTAGCAAACCGCAAATGGTTAATGCGGTATGTACGAGTGCTTTATATATCGTTCTAGCTATGAATGCACTGTGTACATGTTATTCTACTTCACTACGCGGGTTCCATTTTGGAGGCAGTGGCCATCTTGTGATTGCCCTCACATAGGCTATAATGAAGCAACTACGGGCCTTGCAATGCATGTGCCTTTCCATGACTCTTCTGTGACCTGGGCGGCTCGGTTCTACTGCCCCAGGTCAAACTGGTCTCACGAGCTCCCCTTCCTCCGGCCACCTGTGATTAGCATTAGGGCTCAACGCACCATAAAGTCCTTTCATCACACACAAGCCTCCGGCTAATCACTTTCGCACCTGCTTGTTCCTGCTTTATGGCTTGTTTCCCAAAACAGGAGATGCTCATGTTTATTGGGGCCTATCAATATCTAATGAGGGATCTGAACCTTGCTGTGTAAATAATTGTGGGCTGGCTTAACTGGAATGTGGGATGGTCATCATGACTCTGCTCTTTCGTTTGAACTGTACACTTGTTTATTGCCGTATCATAAAACCTAGGAATGTATGCTTGAGGCAGGAAAAAGTGTATTTAAGATGAAGTCCGTTTCTATGATTTTCAGCAGTCTCCTGAGAACATACAGGCTGTTGTACTTCTAGGATACCTGTAATTGGTCTGCAGCCAATAAATGAATCTTTGACTTCACCTAGAAGACTCTGTGTTTCTGTAGGTCTGGAACAGGGTGAACCCAGAAGTCACCGCTGGGTCTAAAATACCCAGTACTTCACCTGTTGGAAACAACTGCGGGAAACAACAATCTTCCAAGCTCTCTTCCCATACACTCATGGGACTTCCTGTTGCTTTTTTCATTTGAAACAACTCAATTGTATTCCCAATCACCTCTTTGGAATGAAGTGGATGTACACTGTAATGTTCATATTAATAACTTTCAAATGTATACGATTCTATTACTGTAGACACACATTTTATATAAAAACTGACTAAGAAACTATAGCCCTGAAGCACAAGTGTGACAATGGTTAAAACACTACATGCATAGTGCATACTACTTTGAAGCAGTTCATGCCCTAAAGCCTACCTCACTAAAAGACTACATGCTAACTGACTGAATGATTACAGTACTATAAGGAGACACACTGGGTGAGTGACAGGGTGTTTGCTAGAAGTGTATGAATGCTGATTGGGGAATTGAGGGTGTGAAACACAAGTGTGTAGGTGGTTAGAGGACTGCATGCATAGTGGATAGGCGTTTGAAGAAGTCCATGTGCTAAGGCCTGGCTCACTGCATGAGTACTTGGATACTGACTGAATGATTAGAGTACAGCAAGGAGAGTGCCTGGGTGAATTTATAAGCGGTTGGCTTTTGGCGCAGTGAATGGATTAGCACTTGGTACTCAATGGGTCACTAGAGGAGTGGAAAGGGAGTGACAGGATGTTTGCTGGACTGTATATATACTGACTGGGGAATTGAAGGTGTGAAAGACAATCGTGTTGGTAGTTAGAGGCCGCCACGCATAGTGGAAACACGTTTGAATCAATCTATGTGCAAAGGCCTGTCTCACTCCATTAATACTTGGGTACTGACTGAATGATTATACTATTGCAAGAAGAGTGCCTGCGTAAATTTATAAGTATTTCAGTTTTGGCGCACTGAATGCATTACTACATGGTGCTGAATGGGTCACTGGAACAGTGCAAGGGGAGTGACAGAATGTTTGCTGGAACTACATGGATACTGACTGGGGAATTGAAGCTGTTAAAGACAAGTGTATAGTATGTTACAAGACTGCATGCATACTGCACAGACATTTGAAGCAGTCTATGTGGTAATGCTTGACTTTTCAACATATCAGCTTATCATATATAATGTTAGTTTCATGCACTTTTTGTTAACCAATAAGATTCATGCATTTAAAAAACAGAAACATACACCCTACCTTTCAGTGTAGAAGGTTGTCAAACAACCAATGATTTCTTTTTTCAAAACTGCATCTTAGCCACCATTTTAGAAAAATCTTACTTTCCAAACTGCCATTTCTTTTACAGAGACCATCTGAGTGCATCCAGACCTCCTTTCAAGATGCTTAGAGTGTGGATTGTGGGACACAGCTATATTTTCTGGAGCCAAAGGTATGCAGAAAACAAAGGCATTCACAAAGATCTAGGTTTGCCAAATGTAGACATTAAATGGATTGGACAGAGAGGGTTAAAGTGGCACCAATTGATGCCATTGGTGAAATCCTTCATGCATATCCAACACCCTGACCTCATAATAGTGCACTGTGGTGGCAATGACCTATGCACTTTGACTGGGGTTGGTCTGGAAATGCTCATGAAGAACACCTTTGCAGAACTGATTTCACTTTTCCCCAAAACTGCCTTTGTGTATTCTAACATATGCCAAAGGCAGAAATGGACCTGGTCCATTCATTTTTGTCCACAGATTGAGAAAGCTAGGAAACATGTGAATAAATCTGTTTCTGCTTTTCTCCGAGACTATAGAATGGGGTCCATTTTCAATAATAATCTGCGCTTTCATATGCAAGAGATGTATAGGAGATATGGAGTACACTATACTGAGGAAGGAAACAGAGTCTTCCTCAACAACTTTAGACTCTGTGTAGTACCAAAAACTCTCAATGAACACAACGGCTCATTTTAGAGCCACTCAAGAACAAAACACTTAAACTTGATGTTTATCTCCCAAAAATGTCATTTTTTTCCCCTTGGATCGCACACCCAACACGTTAGGAACCGCTCACCCAACGCGAGAGAATCCGTGCACCCAACGCGTTAGGATGCGCGCAGCCTGCGCGCATTTCGCGTTTTTTTTTTTTTTTTAAAAAGGGGGCCCCAGGGGGTCCTTCTGGGACCCCCTAAGCAGATCTAGAGGGTCAGAGTATTTCCACTCTGCCCCCTTTATATGTTTTAAACACTTATTCCCCTTGCTTCTTCAGCCTCGCTTCTACCGAGGCAGAAAATGGCCACCAACAGTTCCTGGCTTCGAATGTAGACAGCCAATTAGCATTCAGCGCGTGATCGTCAGGGTGCGCGCTCGGTTCGGGGAGGGTTCGCTTATGGTGCGGGTAGGGTGCGCGGATCCTCCCCGGCCATAGATATCACTAACTTTTTTACCCTAATTTTCTCAGGAACTACTGAACAGATTCAAACCATTTATGCAAAAGGCACAAGTCTGAACTGAGGACTACCTCTTTGCCAAATTTGGTGTAATTCCGTTCAGCAGTTCGGGTTGTAGCTGCGACAACAGATCCTATGGGAAATTGCATGGGGAAAACGCGTTTTGGGACCCCCTTCTTTCTCGGCCCCCGCTTGACGAATCACCACAAAACTTTCAGAGTAGGAGCGGAGCGGAGCTGGCCAGTACCTGTCTCCGCCCTACACTCTGAAGATGCATTGATGCATGATTGAATTATATGATTTAGTGTATCTAATATGTTTATGTATGAAGAGGTCTCTCAATACTGGTCTCCATTACCAGTTGTTTGTTAAAACATTTGGATTGTTTTGCCTTAAATAATTGTGATCCTCAGTTTCTCCAACCCCACACGAGCACATCCCAACCCCTTCTCCTTTTTTGTAACCTATTAACTTATTGTATTAAATTAAGATTTGAGTCTAACTTTAAGAATAAATTCATGAAAGATGAATCATGCTTCTCTGTCGCTCTAGTGTTGTTGCTTGTTCTTCTTATATTCAGATTTCATAAACATAATGTTATCCACGTGGGATTAAATACCCGTGTTGTAGTCTTTACACAACACAGATCATATAGGTTTGAATTCGCTTCTCTTTGAAAGAGTCATGGACCATTCTTTTCATTCCTGATTCTATCTGTGCTACACAATTCAGAGCTCATAGAAACAGCAAAAACTAGGAGAAATAAATCATTTCTCCTCGTTTCGCCTGTTTAAGACCAGGGTTTCCCTGGTCTTAATTTTGGTGCTGCCTCATATTTACACCACCCTTGTAAATATGGGACAGCGTCAAAATCAATGGGTGGTGCGGCAGAACGCCCACCGCACCACCCATTGCCCACCCCTTTCACACCCCTTTCACTTTAAGTATAGCATGAAAGGGTGCTTTATTCACAAGGCGGTATTATGCCACATTTAATGGCTTAACTCCACCTTGTGAATAAGGAACGTGGATAAAAGTGATGTTCCTGTGGCGATAGGGGCTTGTAAATATGCCCCTCAGTGTTGTGAGTGTGGGCTCCTATGATGCACTGCATTGCAATGTTCTGGCTTAGTGGCAGTGCAGCTTGAAAGTGTTCCCAGAGTGCAGTGCAGTTTCGTTCATATCTTTTTTATGCAGTGTGGTGGCTTTGTCTTTAAGACACAGTGTAATTTTGTGGGTCATTGTCCTTAGGTACCAGTGGAGTGTGGTAAGATAGAGGCTGTGGAATGCAGTATGCTGGTCATATGTCTTTATGGGGACTGCATGTTGGTGTGTTAACAATCCCTGGTGTGGGATGAAGTGGGTTAATCAGTATTCAAAGAATGTAAAGTGCTGTAGGATATTGTACTATAGAATCTGTTCATTCTGTTGAGTAAGTGTCCCTGTAATATAGAGCAGTGAGGTATTAACCACACCATAAAGTTCAGGGTGGTGACCTATTTTCAGTAATATGTGGGGTTTTGGATTATACCCCCATGATACACTGCGGTAGGTAGGCATCCCCGGAATTCAGTCCAAGTGAGTTTTAGCATCTACAAGATGCACCATAGTGTGGTGGTGTTCCTTGAATAAAGTATGTGTGGTTAGTGCCCCTCAGATTGAGTACGGTGCAGTGTATTAGTGTCTCTACAGTGCAATCCAGAGACCTCAGTAGCATCCCTGGTATGTAGTGCAGTGGGAGAGAGTTAGGATGTGGCACAGTATCCTCCATTCGTACACCTAGGATGCAGTGATGTGTGAGGGAATGGAGCACTCCATTGTCTAGAGTCCCTATGGGATATGGCAAAGTGGTTAGTTAGTGTTCATAACATGCAGTGTCCTGGGTTAGAAACCCTAGCATGCAGTGCAGAATGGGTGCCGTTTATTGTGATGGCTTAATGTGATGACACCGGAGTGCCTTGTGATGTGTTGATTGTCCCTAGGATAAATATAGTGAGTTAGTGCCACTTGAATATGGTGCGGTGGATTAAAGTCTACGCGATGCAGTGCAGTATTGCAAGGCAGGACCTGATTTAGAGTTGGGGGGTAATGATATATCACTACCTTTCTGGGGGAGGAGAATCTAAGGGTGACAGATATCTGGGATATCTGCCAAAACCTGGTTATGTCGAGGCTCTGCGCCACTGCCTTCTCCCTCCTCATTTAGAGTGTGGAGTAAAGCGGTGTTGTTGATAGTGGAGGAGCTACCACCAGTTCCACCAGTGGCGCACCCTATCGGCAGTTCAGATGCGGGCTTGCACCTGAAGTAGGAACATTCTTCACAAGGAGTCTTGGTGGGCTGGTGATATGGTTGAGTGCAGGATGTTTATTAAGTTTGTACAAGACAGGAATCTGAAGTAGAGCCACGTGGATAGCTTCCCTTGGCCAGGACATTGAATTGGGAGTCGAAGAGTTGCTGGAAGGAGGACAGAATCTGATATCTGCCTTTTGGAAGTAGTATTGTAATCTTACTCTAAGAAAGGTGATTGTAGGGTGCCTTGCTCTGGATTTGTCTTTCCCAAATCTCCGCGTTGAATTAAGGGATCTACGACGATGTTAGGAAAAGCATGGGAGTGAGGGATCTTTGGTATCATACTGTCGCAGGCTTCAACTGCCCAGGAAAGAGTTATTCCACTTCTGTACTTTGGTTAGGTATTGACATGGCAGTGATATAGGAGTAGAGTACAGTCAGATTCACTTTATTACCCTTCTGTAATTTCTGGAGGTCACTGTTGCTATTATTGTTCAAATGGGGGTAGCTGATAACAAAGGGTGGTATGATGGTCACTCCAAATGGTTGGAAGGATTCTGTGACACGTCCTTAGGGAGAGACTATTGTGTTGATGGTGAGTTCGAATGCATGCTGAATTCACTTCCTGGGGCCATGCCTCTAACTGGCACAATCCCCAAAATGTAAAACAAAATCCATGGGCAGTGTGAAAATAGAAAATTGATTGAACCACTCCTGCAATATTTCTTTAGTGCCCTTGTGATCTCGACATCTAGAGTATCATTTCTCACCCATAAGCAGGACACCTGCTCCTGCAAAAATCCTGATTTTATTGGCAGTGTGGTTATAATTTCAAACCCTGCACAAACTGGTGTGTGCGAAGGGCTCACAATCTTCCGGGCCACTCCTATGAGGGCCTTACAGAGGCAAAGAAAA
Organism: Triturus cristatus; assembly: GCF_964204655.1. Classification (NCBI taxonomy): domain Eukaryota; kingdom Metazoa; phylum Chordata; class Amphibia; order Caudata; family Salamandridae; genus Triturus; species Triturus cristatus. The sequence continues at coordinate 60,785,896 of NC_140580.1, read as the reverse complement.
GTCTGAATTCTGTTCTCAGATTCCCCACTTGACTGCATGGTGTGCCCAAGGGGCAATCCCTTCCTCCCTCTCTGCCCAGGTTCCTTGGCCTAATTTATTACTTGATATTCATGCTGCACACCAGTACTTAGCTCTGAAACACTGGTATATTTTACATTTCAGTAGTGGTAGAAGCAGGGCCAAGGCTGTCACTGTCAGATGCATTTGTGGGGTCCAGGTCAATATTATTTTTGTACTCATCAACTCTTGGGATCAGTTCGAAGAAAGAACATGCGTTACAAATGCAATAGGTTTTGCATTTTTTTTTTACCTAGCCATGTTGCAGGGTGCAGTACCATATGTGGCCAAAAGAGGTCCCATATGAACTCTTTTGGTCACATATGGTACTGCACCCTGCAACATGGCTGGGTAAAAAGCATTTGCATTTATAATGCCAATAACTCCACCAAATGTGAGACCTTTTTGCATTTACAATGCTTTTTGATTATGTGCTTGTCCAGTGCAAACACAGACAGTGGGTGTCTGTATGTACTTATTTATTTTTTATGTAGTGTGGGCCTTGATCCAGCATAACATGTCTCATTTACAGAAAGAAAATATTGTTTAATAAATTCGGTATTTAGAATGAGCTGTTCATTGTACGGGTACCATTGCCTGTTAGCTCTGTTTCTTATTTTCATTCCTTCCACTCTTACCACCAAAAGTCAGAATGTTAAATCTGAGGAAAATCCTGGGAGTTGCCAGAGAGCTACAGCTTCTCCTAGACCAAGGAGCAAAATGGATATATCAATTGGCTTATGTGACATGGCCATAGCACAGGTTCAGTTGAAATACTTTCTGCACATTTGCCAAATTACCATTTTTAAGCAATTATGTTTGAAAAATAAAGTATGTTCATGAGTATGATAATCTTGCCTCCAACCATCCTTATGCCAAATGCTCGTGGAAACAGTGCCTGGGCAGTATCAGCCCTGATAGTCAACAGCAGTGAGAGATCCCATGGTTTTTGGCCTAAAGCTTGTGTATGTTCTGCCTTCTAGAATGCACGTGAATTTGGATTGGGCCTTTATTAGCAGCTACACCGAGTAGTTAAACATAGCAGTTAGATGCTGTGAGGGCAAGAAAAGATTTGTCTAGTTTATTTTGTCTCTTGTGTGTCACAGAGAGCAGAAGGTCCAGAGACCACCCCTGTTGTTGCCACACTAGGGCTATTGGAGTCCTCTTCATTATTAATCTTGGTCTGACATTTTTCTTTGGCAGAAGATGGATAGATGGGAGCAAATAGATCTCCAGACGAACCAGACCATGTCACCAGCCATCCCTTTACAGAGGGCTTGTAACTGGGAGCAGAGTTGAACACAAGGTCCACCAGAATGTAACCAGTACCAGAAACATACAACCTTAACATCAACTTTCCCCTTATAGCAAGTCATATCTCATTACTTCTGTTTTGAATAGTGTCCTGAATTATGAGAGCGCTTCTGTGTATGGCACATGAAACCCCTACAGATTGATTTGAAGATCTGTGGAACCAGAAGTCAGGAAGTTGAGAGGCTGAGCTGGAGCTCACTGTCACATATCTGTGTCTCTGCTATGTAGGTACCAGGCAAAAAAACTGATAGAGAGGATACAAATCGACAATTGACATCCTCTTTAACTCCTTCGCCGCGGCAGGAATTCCGCCGCGGCGCTGGGGGGGTTTGGGGGCAGGTGCGGTGGCGCTGTGCTCGTGACGGAACCACTCCGTCACGAGCCACGGGTGAGCTGTGCTCATGACGGAGTGGTTCTGTCACGTCTCCGCCCACTGCGCTAATCGCCCGCACAGGCGGGGAATTAGCGCCGCGTGGGCGGTGCGGCCGCCAACGGCTGCAGCATGACGGAACCACTCCGTCATGAGCACACGGCACTCGTGGCTCATGACGGAGTGGTTCCGTCATGAGCAGGGAAGGGGTTAACAGCCACTGATGCTTCCAAGATTCAGTTTGGCACACAAATAGTTCATGTGAAATTCAAGGAGTCTGGTAAAATTCCTTACAGCATCGACATGCTTAGACCAATAATTTGTCCCTCTAACCCTGAAATCTATTTTACACTCAATAACATTATAAATAGTGATGCTTCAAACAGCCAGCACAACTGCTGTGTACTGTTTCAGCAAACAGGGAGAAATAATGTCCAAGAAACTCTTGATAAAAGCTCAGCAGTCGGGCCCTATGTATTGGTACATGGACAGCGGTTTACTGCGGTTCAACCATTCTTATCTTCCCTTTGGACTGTATTTTTCTGCCAGAGAAGCCGCCTAAGGGGAGTTACCTGAAGAGTATCTTTCCTGTCCAGGATGGGAGGCGCAATCCTGCATCATTGCACTGGTCTCTGCTGTGTACCACATGCCAGAGACTCAAGACCCTCGATCTTTCAGTTCCATCTTTAGTAACGCTCCAGACTTTCGCAAAGACTGCCCCTGGCAGACATATGTCAAAAGCTTCATGGATAGGATAGGATGTCTGAAGAGGAAAAATAAGTGCTGGTCTCTAAAAATGAGTGTTGGTAGCCCCCATCGGCAACTGCCAGCTTACATTAAGCACTAGGTACCACTGTTGGGATGGCTCTGTAGTTCTAGACCTTATCCTGGCTTGCAGGTCACAGAGAGACAGTCTCTTGCACATATTCTGTTTCTCCTTCAGTGAAAGAGAGGTCTTTTAAGGCAAAGGGGAAGATTAGTACTGGCTTAAGGGTGCTGTCATATATTCAACGCTGTGTGTACCTTGGAAAAACAGAGCTGTCCCCTTTCCGATTCAGGTAGCTATCCAGTCGATTCAAATTGAAACAGGGAGGGGGAAAGAAAAGTGCTGTCTTGGGATGTGCTTTGGGTCCACCCATCCCATATGGCTCATTTTCCAAGCTCCTGTTGCTGCCTAGGTAATCCTGGCTCTGCTCATGGGGAGAGGATGTGGTCCGTCGGCTATACTGCCGACTTTGGTGCTGGAAACCAGGGTTCGAGCCTGGGGTCGCGTCCACTTCCTGTGATTCTGGGCAAATCACTTAATCTCCCCGTGCCTGAATGTGTAATGTAAATACGGTGCTCATGTAAAGCGCTCCAATACCTCCGGGTCGAGTTTGAGCTATATAAATATGCAACAAATAAAACCAATTATTGGCATAGCCAATAGGTCTCGCTTTTGGGGCCTTATGAGTATTTAGTTATGCAGCACCATATCCTTGGTGCAACAACATTAACTGTTGCATGGCTAAACACTTATAAGGTCCCAAAGGCGAGACCTATTGGCTATGCCAATGCTTGTTTAAACTGGTGTTTAGCCCATTGAGAGTAAACGACCACAGTCCCTAAAACAAACAAAACATACCGCGATAAATGAATTGTCATTCAGATATCATTTGTTTTTCAAAATGTGCTAGACTCAGATATTGAAAAAATCTAAATGTGTATATCTATTTATTTGTATTTAAGTATTAGGTCTAAACAAGTTTATTTCTGTGAGATAGTAAAGTCTAGGCTATATGTCCCCGTATTTTAACGTCCTAGAGCTATGTACTAAGATGGCCTCTGCGGTTCGAGTTTCTATTTTTGCAGTTGTTCCTTCTGCCAGTAGTTTGGACCTGGCGGTATTACGGAGAGCCGGGTGTTCGTGTAGTAATGTGGAATAAAACAACCAGCCACTTCTTTACAAGAAAGAATAATTTGAGTACAGTCTTATCACTGAAAAATAGCTGGAATGGTTTGAAAATATGTAGATGTGTGCTTCTGTGGTGTACGTATAATGAGTTTTAATTTACTTTCTTTATCTGGAATCTACTTTATAACAGTCATGATGACGCTATGGTGTTCTGACTCTTTGCGTCGTAGTACCAAACTACATCCGCTCCTGTATACTGCTCTCTTCCAAGATGGCTGCAGCGGTCTCCGCCTTTTGGTCGTGTCACTGATGGCGGTTTATGTAGTGAGGCTGTTACCGGGAGACAGCCGGCGAGTGCTGCGGGCAGGGGGAACGGGCTGCAAGGATGAGCCAGCAGGGGGCGGGGCTGCAGACCTACAACAACGAGCTGGTGAAATGTGAGAGGGGCGAAAAGAGGGCTGTCTGGTGGGGCACTTGAGAGGGGCATGCGGGAGGGTGCCTGTGGGGGACCTGTCAGATGCGCTGAGCTGCGAAAGGGGTGCTCTGGTGAACACTGTGGAAGGCAATAGAAAAGCTGTAGGGGAGGTGGGAGAATGGTGTTTGTAGGCTGGTAGTTTGAATGCCAACAGTTCTGGTTTTCCTTCTTGGATAGTCCAAAATCCTGTTAATATGTTCTTGGTAAGGTAATTAGAAGTGACAGACTGTGTATGGCCATATGCTAGTTTACTCTTAGGCAACATTGTTATAATTGTGCTTTGCGGCTATATGCACACGCACTCACAATCCTGTTGCCCCTATTCATTCAATTCAGAGGAAATGTATTCCCAGTAGGAAAAAAGCTACTTTCAAAGATGTACATTTCTGGTAATGATTCTTGATACAAGAAAAAGTACTAGAAATATGAAAAGAAAATGCAGTGGGGCTGTGAATTTCTAGAAAGAGTGAACTGCGAGGCAGCGAAGCATGTTCGGAGTGGGTTGGTTGAAATTGACTACTGTTAAGATGCCGCTTCACTCATTGGGATAATAAAAACAGCACGCAAAAAGAAGAAAAAACAAGCATTGGCCACGAAAGTCATCGCGATCACGATGAGTGCTGCTGGCTGGCCTAGCGCATGGCGGCTGCGCGTGTGCCCGCTCACGTACATGCAAGCGCTAGGCCAGCCAGCAGCACTTTGAAAACTCACATACAAAATGTCTCTCCGAGCAGCGCATGCGCGCTGACTCAGCGAGACCTAAAAAATAGGTATGGACAGGACTGAAGGGGACCCTGCCTATTCAGGGTTTAAGGTGTGCTGATTCTAGGTAGGCTTTGAGCAATGTACATTACGAGCCCAATACCATACTATGAAGAACAAGCTGTGGTGGGAAAGCAGAGTTTCTTAGGGTGAAAACATGTGAGGCACCAAGGCTGGAATGCACTGTAAGGGAAAATAAACAAGAATGGTTACTTTTCTTATCTCAATGCTCCCCCACCAAATAGTGTTTTCTAAAAACAGTGTTACCATTTCTGATTTTAAAAAAACATACGCATATATACAGCTGCCATGTGTCCCAGGTCCATGTGTAATGTGCTGCTCCAGTACAGTTTCCTTTACCTGAAGTCCGGGACTGGTAGTTAAGTTTTATAATTGGAATAAACAAGACTGAAAGTCCCAAATTCCAAGGAAAACCTGGACAGGGGCAACACATCAGTCATGGCCATGAGAAACGTGGAAGCTTGCACACAAACCTCAGAAGTAAGAGAACAACCCTCGATTTGAAAGACTGATCGAATTTTCTCGCTATGCCCTACAGGCTTCTCTCTCCTGCCATATGTCACCAGCTGCGTCCAACCACCAGTCACTCCACAGACAGGTCACAGGGCAGTGGGAACCCTTAGATAGGGGTGGTGGTACACTTTGGATGCCTCCCACCCCCAACCTCTGCATCTCAGAATAACAGTATGAAGAACTATTTTACGGAATCACAGAACGCATAGAACACCACCTGTGAACCAATGACTCAGGTTCACTTTGGAGGAAAGATACCAGGTCAGACAGAACACACAATATGAGCACAGGGCGGACCAGTTCACGATGCCAAGAGGGATTTTTGACCCAACAAGCCACGCAGCTCCCAGAATTGTAGCCTAAATATAGAATTTAAGATACTTCTGTGGTGTATTAAAACATAATGGGCTTATTAAACTAGAGCAAGCTTTAAGAAGAAACACAAATCGGCGATATTTTACTAAATAACAATCTTTCGAATTAAATGAATGATATTTAGAGCTTCGACTTTGGAAGGTGTCATTGAAAAAGGTAGTTATGCAAGCCATGTTAATAAGGGTTCATTTCTTTTGTAATTTTTTTTGCAAAGGGCACCAAGTAAATTTGCAGCCCTCTGTCTTCGTGCTGAGATCGGATGAGGCAGCCGCCTGCCTGGTGAAGGACTTCTACCGTAAACAAGCCCGGGTTTTCATGAATTCCACCAGCTGCAGAAGCACCGCGCTCGAGCCTGCAGCCCCCATCCTAACCAGCAGTGGCAACTACAGCGCTGTTTACGTAGATGAATTCCCAGTCACAGAGCACGTACGCATGTATGCTGTACCGTGCGTCACAAGGAGGCCGTGGTGGTGGATAAAGAAGCGATGGCAATACAAAAAGGTAGAGTACTTTATTCAGTGTCTGTAGCCTCCACCTTCTAATAGCATTAATACCAGAATGAATATATTGTGTTATATCTATCGGCTAATAAACACTGAAGCCAATACAATTGCCTTCGGATAGCTCCCGCTTAACACTAATAGAACCCTATAGAATCTTTAGGACCATTACACAGGCCCTGATCACCAGTAAGCTGGAGGGTGGGAAGGCACTCTACGTCAGCATATTCGCACATCTCACCTCAAAGACTTCCACTGGCTCCCAGTCCACAAGCGCACAATCTTCAGGCTCCCCACACATTTGTACAATCGAGGTCCTGCATACCTGAACTGCTGTATCAGTCTCCACACCTCTACTCGAATTCTCAGCTCTGCCAGACACTTGCTCGCCCACATCCCTTGCTGTCGAAGAGACAGTGAGCAAACACTCTCGTACCCGACCCCAAAGCCTGGAGCGACCTTCCCCTACACACCACAGCTGCCAGCCCAGTCCGTGATTTCTGCAAAAAACTGAAAAACTGGCTCTTACTATAGACCCCAGCCAGAATATCACACCGTCCTTCTTCAGGGGACAAGGATATGATCCTGAGTGGTATTAACACTGTACAACTAAACATAACGTAACATAACATAACATTCATGACTACACAATTATGCTATAATTACTACTGTGATATAAGAGTATTATTATGTAAGTGCTATGACACAGGCGACATTTCTGTCTCAAAATGGCGACACAAATTGGACTGGCTTATAGGGCGATCTGGAAGACCCAGAAAGGTTGGTCTGGGTCAGTGGGGAGGCCTGTTTTTTGGCTGTTTGAGTCCCTTTTTATGGTCTGGTGGATCAGCTTTTACTGTTGATTTCCTTGATAATTCCACAAACATTGCCTGCAATGAGCACAAATTGAAGAGGACTCCTATATCTTGCAAAACGCCTATATTGCATGCCTTTATAAGTTCAATACTGTCCTGATTTGTAAAAGTGGGCAACTATTGTAGCTGTCTGATTTGCTAATGTAGGCCACTTTTGTTTTGGTGCTCAAGCTCACCCTTGTTTGACGAGAAGAAATACTTCTCACATGTCACATCTGCAGTATATATTCTGGTAATGATACTTGTGCAAAAACATAGATTGCATCAATGCCAAATGCATTACACACAACAGAGACCTGAAAGGGAAAGTTAGCACAAGTGTTTCATTTTAAAGGCAATTTGGGGAAAATATAGTAACAGTTTTTTTAAAGACATTGCACTCTAATGCCATTGACTGTCAAGAGTTAGTCCTAGAGGTAGTGTAAACCTGTTGAAAATTATGTGAACATTTGTAGAATTGTTTTCCCAATTAATGTGAGAAAAAACGGTGAACTCCAGTCAGAAAACTTGTATGTCTACAGATGAAACATCAAAATACACATTGCTATTTCTAAAATAGTGCTACAAGTAACAAATGTAGTTGCATAAAACTGCGCTCATGGGGTCAGATTTAAAAAAAACCTTGCACTGGTGCAAAGTCACAAGGAAGTAAAGTAACCCATCACAAAGTGCTGATGTGTTATCTAAGTTGTTTAATAGTAACAAAAATGAGCACTTTGAACTGCTTGACAATACTCTGAATTAAGGGGGCATCAATAGGTAGTGAATGGGTCGTTTCCATGCTTCCATCAAGACTTGTGAAGACTTTGCCTTGCCTCACAAAATTGTGCCTCCTCGAGGTAGGGACTGAGAAGGAGAAATGTATTCTTTTCTCCAAACGTTTTCCACTTTGAATGTGTGCTATATTGTACAGCACAACTAAAATGGTAAAAGGTTTAACGTTTTGGAGTAGTATTTTGCACTGTATGGACGTCCTTCCAGTACAAAACCTATGCTAGACTCACACACATTCCTTTGTACCTTGGTGCAGAGGTATGTGTGTGGTGCTAAGTAGTCAGAAAGTGTTCCAGCACTTAAGAGAGCAGCAGCACCATATTTTTGTAGATATGGTCTCTGTCCTGCCATCTTCCTTTCACACATCGCATCACAGCATCACAGCAATTTTGCATGCAAAACTAGTTAATTTGCAAGTTTTATGTAACCAGTGGTGTAGCACGAAGGGGTGAGGGGCGGTGCGTCTCGGGCGGTACAAGTTTGGGGGCGGCAGCCATGCTGTAATGAGTTTCCTTCTCATTTCCATTACCTTCAGATGGCCATATTATTAGTCTAAGATGGGCTCATAAGGTGTATTGAATATGGGGTTGCCATGTTGTCTTAATGACTACCCATCTACCAAGAGAATTTCAGTCAGGACCTGGGTGAGAGCGTGGGAACATCCTCTCGGGCAACAGCGCAACTCACAAATGGCAGGGGCAGAAAGCCCAATGTGAGCGAGTTGTCATGAAAATACAGGGTTGCAGTGCTGGCAGTTGTGTGAGGTGCCAACAGGCCGTTGTTTCAACATTTTACAGCATAGCATTGAACACTTGTGAGGAAAAGCGTTTACCCCCCACACTCTTGCTTGTGGCCGTGTGGGGCAGCAGACGCTGGATTTGTTCGCTAGAAAACCCCCCTCCTTTACCATCGCCACAGGGCAGCAAAGGCTGGAACTGCCATGGGTTGCAGAAGGCCTAGCTATGCCATTGTATATAACAGCATCCCTAAGGGTTTAGAGACCAAACTATTTTTTTCCACATGCACAGGCTCACGGGCCTACTTATACGCATCACTCCTGAGAGTCCCTGTCTACTGATTCAAGAGTCTTTGGCTCTGGCCATTGTCGTGTCTTTCCTTATGCAAGGATCACGACACGAAGGTAAGGTTGGGGTATTCTTTTATTTCGTTCGTTGTACAGATCTCATGCGACCGTTGGTCCGCTCGCCTTGCCCACTTCCTGTGTTGTGTCCGCCCCACACCCTGACCGGATCACATGTCCGGTGACCTTCTCGGCCATCGCCCGTCCCCAGGTCCTAGTGTCCACTTCCAGAACACTACATCTCCCCCCTTTGTCACAAAGATGTGACGACAAGAATACTAGCCAAAGATCAGACATGCAACAGTTTGGTGAGGTATAGTTATTTGTAAGATATGGTGATCTAGACACGTGTGAAACATTGAATGATACTCGGAGAGGTGTATCCCATTTCTTCTATTACTCTCTTTGGTCTTGTTGTGTCTCTTCTCGGCCTTGTCTCCAGTTTTTGGTCTTCTTTTGGCCCTGTACTGCCTGCTGCACCTGTTCCACATCGCTCCAGTTTCGTGGTCTCTTCGGTGCCTGATGCTTGCTCTTCGTCCATTTCTTCTTTTAGACCTTTGTTTTTTTTTTTTTTTTTTGCCAGTACAAAACAAAGGAAAGTTACAATAAACGTAACAAAAAGAAAATGGAGCCCCTCCCCCCGCCCCAAAAGGAAGAACTTGCGTGTGGTTAACAAAAAAGAAAAGACACAATAACCAGAAAAAGAAGAAAAAAAAAGAAGAAAAAACGAAGACAACACAACAAAAAAAAAAGAAACAGAAAGAGCACAAACATTATCCTGATTGAGCGAGCCATAGGCTCATTTTTTCCCAAATCTCTAATCCCTTCTTCCGTCCCCTTCTTCCCTTCTTTGCATATATAGCAATTTCTAAATAATATGTGGCGATAAAACGGGCTAGCCAGTGTGAGAACGATGGAGGTTCTGGATCTAGCCAGGAGGAGGCCACACAGAGCCTCCAAACAGTCATGGCTATGAAAATTAAGCCATCTCTTTTCATCTGGGAGGACTCGGTCTGTGTTCCTAGCAGAATAATGGTAGGATTCAATATAATGGGCTGAGTGGTGACTTCCTTTAAGAATTCCTGTATTCTATTTAAAGAGATCAAGAGTTTTGGGCATGTAGCAAAAAAATGGATAGAATTGGCCCCGTATTCCGCACATCTCGGGCAAAGGGTGCCTTGACCATGCCCCCACTTAGCAATTTTGCTAGGGGTAAGATATAGAAAAAAGATAGTTTTAAAATGTTGCGCCTGTAGTTTGGCTGAGATTAGAATGTTCTGTGAGAGGGAGAGTGAGTTAAAAAAAGTAGTGTTAGGAGTGTCAGTTTTGCTAGACCATTTGTCAGCTATGTTCTGTAGGTCGTCAGGGGTCTGTCTGTTTATTATATTATATAATAAGCCAATTCGCGGCACATCTGGCTTACGTAGGATATTAAGCATGTCGATTTCCCTGAAGCCAGAGGGCCCCCCTGCCTTCCTAGACAAAAAGTCAGATATACAATAATGTTTAAAAGCATCTTCAATTTTAAGTTTAAACTTAACCAATAACTCTGAAAAAGGAACCACCCCTTCACAAGTGACAAGGTCTCCTAATTTCCGTATTCCGGCCTTGTGCCAATCTGAAAAGTAGGCCTTACCAAATATAGCAGGTAAACTACCATTATTCAGCGTGGGAGTGTAGAAATTAATTCTACCCAACCTGAGGATTTTACGGATGCTGCGAAAGGTTTTAAAAGAGTTTAGTAGAGTCTTAAATCTCACCCTTTTGTAGTATCCGTAAGTAGTCTCCCGAAGTAGGCAGCCCCAGGTCTGTTCACCCAACAGTGACTGAAAAGGCGAGGGGAGCCCTATGGTCTGGGGAGATGGGTCCTCTTTCAGCAATTCTGTGCTATATTGTAGAACCGAAGCCCAGTAATAAAATGTAATATTGGGAAAGGACCAGCCCCCTCGCTCCTTTGGTAGACAGAGCTGCCTTAGTGCCCTCCTGGGTTGGGAATAAGACCAGATGAACTGTGTAAAGATTTGTTGAAATTTTGACAAGTTGGATTTACTGAATTCCAGGGGTATTGTACGGAAGAAATACAAAAGTTTTGGAAAGTACGTCATTTTTATGACGTTACATCTGCCAACAAGGGTTAAATGCAAGTTGTTAATTTGTTTCAGTGCCTTTTTTGTGTGTAGTGCCAAAGGGGCTAGATTGTCTGTGACAATTTCATCCAGATTTGATGATATAAAAACTCCCAGGTATTTAGCTTTAGAGACAACTCGAGAGTCAGTCCAGAAAACGTGGTTATTTGTTAATATTTGGGTTTTATGTTGATTCAAAGCATAACCAGAGAGCCTCCCAAATTCTAGCGCCTCGTTTTCAAGAGCCACTATGGTGTTTAAAGGGTCAGGTGAAGTGATAGCCAGGTCATCGGCATAAGCCATGATCTTGGTACAGCTGCCATGAAAGTAAACTGGGAGAATCTCATTATTTCTCTCTATTTGCTTGATAAAAGGATCAAGATAAAGGGCAAATAGCAAGGGGGAGCAGGGACAGCCCTGCCTAGTACCCCGGGAGATCTTAAACTGACTGGTTAGTTGTCCGTTAACAGAAACACAAGCTGTTGGTTTTACATAGAGAGCTTGTACAGCCTGCGTGATCTTGGGTCCAAAACCCATTTTCTTTATGACCGCCCACAGAAATCGCCAGGAGACCCGATCAAAGGCTTTCTCAGCGTCCAAGAGTGTAAGTGACATCGGGTCTCCGGCAGCCTGTGCGGCGTCAAACAGAGTGATGGCCCTTCTGACATGTTCTGTTGTTCCTTTTTTCGGGATAAACCCGTGCTGCCACTCTGAAACCAAGGATTCAGCCACAGAAGAGATTCTGTTAGCTAATATTTTGGAAAAGATTTTTGAGTCACAGTTAATGAGCGTTATAGGTCGATATGAGCTCATCTCTGTTGGACATTTGTCCTTCTTTGGGAAAATAGCTATTCGGGCCATGGACCAGGATGCTGGTGGTAAATTCCCGTTAAAAATAGATGTAATCACTTCCGTAAGGATTGTCTTAATCTGTAAAGCAAAGGACTTATAAAATTCTACTGGAATACCATCTGGCCCGGTGGCTTTCCCGTCGGGCAAACTGTTAAGGGACTCCAAAATCTCATCCCATGTAGGAGTTATGTCTAATCTGTTCGTGTCTTCCAAGGAAAGAGATCTTAGATTCACCTTGTTAAGGTAATTAGCGGTCTCCAGGGCGATTAAGTCACTAGGGGCACTGATCTCTTCAGTATAAAGCTTGGAGTAAAATTCCTGAAATCCGTTTCGGATATGGTCTATGTTATTAGTCTCAACCCCTGATGGAAGTTTAATCGTGCGAATCTCGTTGTAGGAGACCTGCTGCCTTGTCCTGATGGCCAAATGGTGTCCAATGTTGTCACTGCACTCATAGTTTTTCTCCCGGGTGCTTACCCATTTTGCAGCGATCGTTTCTGCAAAAATTGCCCTAATTTCGGCTCTGGCCAGTACTACCTCCTTCTGAACAGTCTCGATGTTTTGTCCGGTCTGGATGTGATGAGTTAGCTTAGTTTCGGCCGACCTAAGCTTTTCATGTAACTTGTTTATCACCGCTTTCTCTTTTTTGTTTTTGCGTATTGAAAAGCCCAGGGTTTCGCCCCTGATCCCTGCTTTTAGTGCTTCCCAAACTGTCGTTAGAGGGGCAGAGCCAACATTAAATACCAGAAATTCCTCTAGCCATCCTTGCATATGTATTTTATAAGTCTGATCCTGGAGTAGAGCTTTTTCAAAGGTCCAGGTGGAGACTGGTTTGACTTTCCCTAGGCCTGTAATATTGATAATAAGGGGATTATGGTCAGACATAAAACGTGGAGCCGTTTCAATAGTGCAGTTATTAATAATCGAGGATGAAAGAAAGAAATAATCTAGTCTGACAAGAGTGCGGTGCGGGGCTGAATAAAAAGTATACCCTGGCAAAGAGGGGTTTAAACTTGCCCAGCAGTCGCTTAGACCATGTACCTGTGCAAGGTCTGACAGGGCCTGGTATACCTGTGGTTTCCTTCCCTTGTATTTCCAATGACTGGTACTAGCCCAATTAGAGGGTAAATGCAAGTTCAGATCGCCACAGAGGACAATGGGAGTGGGCCAGTGTGCGAATTCCCCCGAAACCAAATTTATAACTCCTGGGTCATCTAGATTGCTCCCATAGATTGAACAAAGGGTAAAAGGGGGGTTGTTGGAAACGTGGCACTCTGTGATTACCCATCTGCCTAGGGGGTCAGACTTGACCCTGGGTGAAGAGATAGAAAGTTTTTTTTCAGCCAAAATGCCTACCCCCTTGCTTTTTGAACCCTGTGTAGTGGCCCCTAAGACTTGAAAGCCCAAAGAGTCTAATAGGTGACTCTGAGAGCCTTCTATATGAGTTTCTTGAATGCAGTTAATGTCCCCCCCAAGGAACGAAGCCCAAGCGCCACACTCTGTCTTTTTGACTGATCATTTAGCCCACAAACGTTAACCGAAACAATTCTTAGAGAGTTTAGCTTAGCCATTTTTAAGGGAAGAAGATAATAAAAAAAAGAAGCCAACGGACAATAATAATAATAATGCTACTGGTTCCTGGTATCTTATCTTATGCCATAGAAAGTGCATCTTAAGTATACATATGTATGTGCGGAAGAAAGTTGAAGAACTCGTGATAAGTTTATTTGTGCAAAACTTTTCTCTTACTGTGCCTTTCCCACCCCGCCCCCCTCCCCCCCCTTCTTCGAGCAATCAGGCAAAGCCTGAATGATGAAAATCAACTTGAGCCCCGACTGCCGGCCACGCCGGATTTAAAATATTCTGTGGCTCTGGATTATGGATTCGGCCGCATGCCCCTCTCCCTTGGCTGTGTTCAAAATAGTGTTCAATAGTGACATACCGTAGTGGAGTGGAACAATAGAACAATGGAACGAAAGCCTAAAGAGAAAGAGAAGAAAACCATCCCCCCCGTAATAGAGAGTAAGGTGAAAAAACCAATTTGGATCGTAAAGAAAAAGGCAGCTAAAGCCAGAGACGAACAAAAAAAAAAAAAAAAAAAAGCCAAAGGAGTTAAAGCGATTGATTTAAGTCTGACTTCATTCGTAAACCCTGGTAGGAGAAAGTCACTTATTCTTGTTGCTTTTCAGTCCCTCCAGATATTCCCCTGCCTTGATCTCGGAGAGAAAGACCCTAGTGCTCCCGTTTAGTGTTACTTTGAGCCTTGAGGGGACCATGAGAAACACTTCTGCCCCCAGCTGTCGAAAGGGGGAGATCAATTGCCTCATGCGCCATCTTCGTTCGACGGTCTGGTGGCAAAAATCTGGTTTGGCAAAAAAAGTTACACCATTTGCTCCTTTCTTGGAATTAAGGCGGGCCTGATCATATATCATCTGTCTGAGGCAGAAATTCCCAAAATAGACGAGGAATGCTCTGGGCTGCCCTGCTGGCGCGTTGGCACCGCTATGTTGTCTCTTTTGATAAAAGGGAAACCGGTGTGCCCTCTGGACTTCATAGTCCCAATCCCAACCTGGGTGGTCTGGAAAGGAGTCTTTAAGCAATTGAACTATGAAGCGCCGGGGGTCATCCCCCTCCTTCCCCTCCGGAATACCTAGAAGGCGGAGGTTATTCCGGCGCTGGCGATTTTCTTGGTCCTCCATTTTAGTCATCAGGTCCATCATACAGGCGGTATTAGACACTCCCTGCTCTTTGGTGGTCAGAGCGTCAGTTTCCAGGTTATCAATTCGTGCTTCTGCCATAGAAACCCGTTCGCTGATGTCTACACAGGTTTTGTTCAAGCGCCTTAGCCCACCCTGGAGTTTTTTGGCAGCGTTCTTGGCGATTTGATTGTCCGCCCGTACTTCTTCATGAAACTCCTTGATGGAAGTCAAGATAGAAGCTAGAGATGGTTCTACTGTTTCAACATGTAGACTCTTGGAGCTACCCCATTGAGTAGAGTTTAAGTCGTCTTCATCTAAGGGGTACGAAACCTGGGAATCAGAGTAGTCCCACTTCAAGTGACTGCGGCGTCTGTTTTTGCTGGTGGATTTTTTCTGTCGCTGAACTGTGCCTGTGTTTAAGAGTGAGATTTCGCTATCCTCTTCGCTAGCTTCTCCAGAGACATCGTCATTAGAGGAATTTGGAGTACTGTCTGAGACAGAGTAGAAATCTTCCCCTCCTGTTTCGGGAGTCCAGGGAGTTTGTGAGCCAGGGGGTACCGACAGATTCTGGATTACTTTGTATGTTCCTACTCCGGAATTGAGATCAGAAGAGAGCCGAGGGACATCTAAGTTGTTCTTACTATGCGTATTTTCAGGTTCCTGTTCCTGTATCTGTTGGGAAGGCTGTGGGAGAAGGATATTATTGTCCAAAGGTAGTGGTACTGGCACTGAGACGGGGGAAGGCCTGTTCTGAGTCCCTGCGGGCTCTCTTAGTTCGATCAGGTTGTTATCTAATGAAATAGATGGAGCGACAAGGTCCGCTCTAATCCTTGTCTGGGATATCTCAGCCTTTGCGAAATCTGCTGGTGTGTGGGTAATAAGAGAGGGTGGGGGTTTCAAGCTGGAGTTTGTATTGTTTTTTTTGATTCCCAGGAACATTTTTGCAGGGGGGGGGGGGGAGAGAGATCTCGGAGTTTTTCATGTCTCGAGGCAAGGTACCCCCCGACTTGCCCCCATGTTTCCCCTGCGTTTTCTTGTCCCCACTGACCTCGTTTTTAGATTTTGAAGCTCCCTCCGTGGCAATGGCGGTAGCATCTTTGGGGTCCAAAGCAGTAACAGGCGTCTTTTGTTTGGATCCTTTTCGAGCCCCACGCGTGCTCATGACGATCCTGTTGTGTCTCAGCAGCTTCGCCTCGCAGAAGTCCTTGAGAAATGTAATCCAGGGGTCCCGAGGGTCACTTCCCCCGCAGATGGCCGCAAACAGTGCCAAAGAAAAAGAGCGCTGAGTCAGCTGCTTAAAGACATGCAGCGTCGGCGATGCTTTTCCCACCAGCTTTTTACGTGAGATAAAGTCGGGCCGATTAACCCTCCGCCAGGATGTAATCTCTAATGCCAGCCCCCCTTCCAAGAAGGGCGCTCTCTGAGCTCGCGTTGTAAGGCAAAAAACACAGCTCTCAGGCATCACGGAAAACGGCGCAGGACAGATAGCTGATCATTACGCGTCCGGTGTGAGCAGCCGAGCAGCGTGAACTCAGGTTGGTTCCATCTTGCTCATCCTTTTAGACCTTTGAAGTGTGAACTGTTTCTCGTTTTTCGTTGGCGTTATGATTCTGCTGTGATCATTGTTCCTTTTATCTTTGTTATCGTCAATGGGTCTTGTGCGAACAGGCTGTCAGATTTCTGTTGATGTCTCTGTCGCACTACTACAGTGTTTCCTTCTTGTAGTTGTGACCTGGTGGCGTGTCGTCGGCTGTCCGCATATTCTTTCATTTTTTCTTTGCCTCCTTATCTTTGTCTGCTATGTTCTCGTGCCCTGACGCTGTCTGTCCTTCTACTTGCGGCAGCCTCGTTCTGCTTGTCCTCCCCAGTACCAGCTCTGCCGGGCATTTCCCTGTGGACCCATGTGGCGTGTTTCTGTAGTCTCTCAGTATTTGGCATAGTGCTTGGCCCAGGGATATCTGTGACAGCTTCGCTCTCTGAACCGCCTTCTTGATGTTTCCCATGAACCGTTCGACCATGCCATTTGCCTGTGGCCACAGCGGTGTTATCTTCCTGTGTTGTACATCAAGGTAGGCCATGAATTTGCGGAATTTGTCTCCTGAGAACGGAGGACTATTGTCTGTTTTCAACGTTTCTGATGAGCCCCACGCCGCAAATATGTCGTCCATTATTGGTAGAGTTGCTGCTGCTGACGTTGATGAGACTGGCCTCACGATGGGGAATCTGGAGTACTCGTCCATTATCACCAGTAAGTAGGTTCCTGTGTCTAGCGGTCTGAAGAAGTCAGCTGCTAGTGTTGTCCATACAGCCCTTGGCAGCTCCGACATGTGCAGAGGTTCCTGTCTAGCTGGCTGGCCTGTTGTTTGACAGAGGTGACAGGCTGCAATCGTGTTTTCTACTAGACGATCTAGTCCAGGAAACCACACCTTCTCTCTCAGCAGCTTCTTTGTCGCAACTATGCCCCTGTGCGATTCATGTGCAATGCTAACCACTTGGCGCCGTAGTGAACTTGGCATCACTATCCTGGTGCCTCGCATTATTATTCCATTATTTGTCTCTGACAGTTCCCCGCTTATCTTCTGCAGGGCCAGCATCTCTTCTTTGTTCACTCCTCCCCACCATGTGCAGTTCTTGTTGACATGTCTCCACCTTTGTTGTCTCATTGTTTCTCTGGCCACTTGGAGAGTGCTATCTTCCTCAGTTCCTCTCTTTATCTCTGCTAGTGTTATTGGTGCCGGTGTGTTTTGCTTGAGCACGAAGTTTAGGTATTCCTCTGCCACTGAGGCCTTTTCCTCTACATGCGGTAGTGGATGCCGCAACATCTAGTCCACCGGATTATGCTCTTTCCCTGGTTTGTGGACAATCGTGAAATCGTAGTCCATTAGTCTGATGCCCCAGCGCTCGATCCGTGGCGGCATCTTTGCCGCTGGGTTGCCATATATTGTTACCAGCGCTTGGTGGTCCGTGATGATGGTAAACTGCTTCCCATACACGAACATGTGGTAGTGCTCACATGCCCATACCACCACTAAGCTTTCTTTCTCTGGCTGTGAGTACGCCTTCTCAATGTCTGTCAAGCTTTTGCTGGCGTAGGCAACAATTTTCCTTGGTGACTCTTTTCCTGGCAGGTGCTGTGCTAGTATCGCTCCTAGCCCTACTGGGCTTGCATCAACCGTGTGCTTGGTGCAGAGCAGAGGGTCGAAGTATGCGAGGTGCTCCACAGTCATCACTGCATTCCTGATTTCCTCGAATGCTTCATTGCATTGTTGAGACCAGATGAACTTCTGGCCTTGTTTTGTTAGTTCTCTTAGCGGTGTGCTCACCGTGGCAAAGTCTTGTATGTATCTGGCACAGTTGCTTGCCAGACCCAGGAATGATCTTATTTCTGCCCCATCTGTAGGTGGCTTTGTGTTCTTTAATGCTTCTACTTTGCTGGGATCTGGTCTCATCCCTTTATTCGAAAATATGTGTCTGAAGAATCCAAGTTCTTTTCTCCCTAGTTTGCACTTTTCTCCGTTCAGTGTCAGCCCTGCCTGCTCCAGCTGTTTGCACACTTGCCGTAGAGCACCATCATGTTCTTCGTCGGACTTCCCGAATACTAGGATGTCATCGCTGTAGTTAAAACTGTTGTGTACTGGCCGTATCACCTGCCTTATTGTCTCCTGAAATATTTCAGCTGCTTACGAGATACCAAAACTTAGTCTTTTGTACCTGAACAGTCCTAGGTGTGTGGAGAAAGTTGTTATGTATCTCGACTGGGGGTCCGGTTCTAGTTGGTGATAGCCGTTGCACAGATCTAGCTTCGAGAACCTGCAAGCCGCTGTCAGATGGCTGATCATGTCGTTCAGATGAAGCCCCGGGTGACGTTCTCTCGAGATTGCGGTGTTCGGTATTCTCATGTCCACACAGATCCGTATTTTGGAGGTGTTCTTCCTCAGAACCGCCACTATCGGTGACACCCACGCTGTCAGACCGTCTGCAGGCTCTATTATATCTTGCTGTAGTAAGTTGTTTATCTCTTCCTCCACTTGCGGCTGCAGATGAATTGGCACTCTCCTGTGGTGCTGTGCCACTGGTCTGACTGCTCCATTTATGTGTAGCGTGATCTGCTTGCCTTTTCGAATTCGCAATATGTCATCAATTTCCGCAGTCTTGTCTCAAAATCATCCATGCTTTCTTCTGTTTCTTGGCACGCCATGTTGAACGTGTACCTCTCAAAGTCGATATTGCGTTGGGGGTTGAATTTCTCTGTGAGGCATGCTTTTGCGTCTTTGTAGTCTGTCGTCCTGTCACTCGGGAATGTCAGGAGCAGGTCCTCTATTTCGGCCCCGCAAGGTTTACAAGCAGATCTTGCTGTTTGCTCTCCACGACGTCCGTTGCGCGCATGTAGCGTTCCAGTTTCCGTATCCATCTCTCCCATCTGATGCCTGCTTGAGGTTCCGATGTGCTGAATGGTAGCGGCCTGCGGAACACAGCTTGTGTGCTCTTTGTGTCTTCGTCACTCATCTTCTTTCTTTATTCTTTCCTTTTATTTCCTTGCTTATTTTTTTATGTGCCCTTAAATGAAATGGTGCTTTATGTGTTGTTTCTTTTATTATTTCCCCTGTTGCACATTCTTTGACCTTTGTTTCCTCTGTTTTTTTCCACTATTGCCTGGCTTTAAAATGGCCGCCGTCTTTCTTGAAAGCCTATTGGTTCTTTTTGCCTGACTCCAAGATGGCCCCCTCTTCTCACGAGAGTTCGTTGAACTCACATGCACGAGATTCTTATCTCCCTCGGCTCGCTCTTCAACAGCCTCTCAGTATTTCGCGTGCTGTGCTTACTTCTGTTTGCAGCGCCGGGGTGGTCTCCGGCACCGATGTTTCCTTTCAGCTGGGCACTATGGACCAGAGTGGGCTCCTGGCTCCGAATTAATCGTCGCGACCGGGCGGGCTCCGTCAGTCGCCGCGATGCAGATCCCGCCTTCGTACGCCAGTTGTCGTGTCTTTCTTTATGCAAGGATCACAACACGAAGGTAAGGTTGGGGTATTCTTTTATTTCGTTCGTGGTACAGATCTCATGCGACTGTTGGTTCGCTCGCCTTGCCCACTTCCTGTGTTGTGTCCGCCCCACACCCTGACCGGATCTGGTGTCCGGTGACCTTCTCGGCCATCGCCCATCCCCAGGTCCTAGTGTCCACTTCCAGGACACTACAGCTATGTCATGCATAGTTGACATTAGAGGGAAAACAATGGATTGATGACTACCGGCTCTGAGAGGAATTCTTCCATTGGAGCACCAGGTAGGGTGTGTCTTCTGTTTAGATTAGGTCACCCAGGATTAAGGTTGAGGACATAGGATGTGCAAAGGCTTCATGTAGGGCCTTCCTTCTATTGTATCTCCTCTCCTCAGTATACATATCTGTGCTTGTGACACTAAGCACACAGACACACTGGCCACATTCAGCCAAGTTGGGAGAGTGACGTCTGCTAGGCTGCTTTCCTGCACGGGCTCACTGTTCTGTGCTTCTTTAAGTGCCAGATTGGCCGTTCTGTCGCTTCAGGTAACAGGGCTGGTTTCAGAGCTGAATGAGCTGCCAAGACCTGACCATGACACAAGCAAACTACATTTTAAAATAGGTTGGGGGTTAAGGAAACTGTTGCAGCGAACTATATGTATCCATAGTTTCTGGGTACTGATTTTGGAATCTTTGCAATGGATACATCCTGTGTTTAGGAAGTACTCATGCTTCTAATTACCTCTGTATTGAAATTTAATACACACTGACTGCAAGTCTAAAACTAATTTTAGCACAAAATCGGCTAAAGAAGGGCAAGGAAACTCTCAGGGCATGACCACCTTGAACAAAAATGAGTGGAGCAGTGTTTGGTTCCCTAACAAGCTTTTGATTGGTTATTGGCATTTGAATAAAGTGCGGTATAGCGATGAATTCCAAGGTCTCTTCACACCGAGTAGAGCAAGTGAGGATTTGAAAGGTACTCAAGCAGTACCCTTACATTGCTTGCGTAATGGAATGCCAGGACATGATTTGATTCACTTGTGTCCTGCGGTCTTGCTGCAATGTATAGAATGAGCATGATCCATACCTTCAATTTGAACTTGATTCCTGTTATTTCAGACAGCACTCGACCTGACTGGTGGGTAACATATTTGATAATACAGGCAAGAGGTTAAATATAGAACCAATGTACGTTTCAAGTCCTGGCACACCCACTGCAGCCCCTCATTTTCGCTAGCATCCTCATCATCAAAAAAACATTCTGAGATAATAAGTATATTATCATTAAAGTCAGAATTACTTAAAATGACACACAATTACTATGAAGTACAGAAAATGTTAAAAACAATTCTACAGCAAAACAGACATCCTCACAGGATAACATTTGTAGAAACAACAATGCCGGGCTACATCTACTAAACGTATGTGTTTTGAACACCGGAATAAAATACTTTTTATTATAAAAGTACTTACATTTTCACAAAAAGGTAAAGTGTAGCAGCGTCTGATCTAAAAATTCATTTCAAGGACAGGGCATATTGAATCCTTGCTATAGTGGCCCAGAGGCAAAGATAGTATACTAAGTATGGTGCCAAGTCTAAATCTTGTCTCCCACACTCCGAAATCTATTAGGAGATGAGGTCCTAGTTTTAATAATAATGTATTTCCTTCTTATGGGCTTTTTAGTTTCAATGTTTTCTCTCGATAAAGGCCTCCCATCCAAAAATGTTTTTCATAACCCAGACTTTATCCAATTTACAAACAGAAAGGGGATTCAGAAATTAAGAAGACCTTTTTACATCTGCCACTGCAAAGTTAATATATTACAACCAAGGGATCTTATGGCCATTATCACATTTCAAGCAATCAACAAAAATATATCAGTTTAGGATTGCACTATGATTATTGAAATTCGATACTCACAATGCTAATCAAGCATGCTTAATAGGGTTTTCAACATAAATCAACCCAAATTCTTCATGAGATAAATAATGCGGGGAGTTTGGAGGAAGGGAAAGGAGACTAGGGAGGTATCCAGATCAGTTTTTCAATGATAATGACACAATTTGGACTGATTAACAAATTGAAAGCACTAGGTAAGTCCATGAAGGCCAGGTAGAAAGGGGAGCCTAATAAGGTGAAGTCTTAGACATTGCTCCACCGTAGCCAGGCCTTCACAGAAACCATACTGTGTTTTGCATAAGATTTAATTATTAGCATTCTAAGACTCATGTACAACTCTACCAATTACTTTTGCCTTAGAATCTGCCATGTTATGGGCCTGTCACAACGAGGATACTGTATGTTGCCTTTATTAAAGATCAGAACAATTATAGACAGAGACCAAGAACTGGGCAATTCAGATTTATATGTATTTAGAAAAAAAAACATTATCAAGTATGGGTGCCCAAAGATTAACCCCTTCAGTGCCCGCCCCTTTCCCCGCCCTGTGCCGGCCGTTGCATTAGCGGGCGGGGTTTATGACGAGCTGGTCTCGTCATGGGCACAGCCCAACCGCGGCCCATGACGAGACCAGCTCGTCATAGGCATTGAAGAGGTTAATACTAGTTTTATAGCACACCATCCAGCAGAGGAGCTTTGCCAGATGGGCTATTTTGCAGAGCTAAAACAATCTTGTGATGATCAAAGATGATACACGTCAAAATAGACTTTCTGTTGATAACAAGCCTTCACTAGAATGATTGGGAAACTTTCAATTAATAGACAACCATCAAGGACTCCTATATCTTTCTTTTTATTTCAATGTTTCTATTGTTGTAAGTATCCTGGTAATAAGCTCTACAAAGAGCCATCTCCTCTCCATCCTTTGGCTTATTCAACAATGCAAGTCGAAGGCACCTCTTAACTGTAGAACAAGCTTTATCAAACCATCTGGATGCACTAGAATCATGGTGCTGTAGTGGCTTCAATAATAAACTATGGTTGAAGTACGCAATCCAATAAAAGAGTTTATCATGTCCAGGTGACTAGCCTCAAATGACAAACATCATAAAAAGAGCTAGATGGTGTTTTAACAGATTATCAAGAAGAGTATTCGGAGCCAAATGCTCCCCAAGCTAACCTGAGCCCTTGGTCCCTTACTACAAAATGATGATTGTCATTAGGAAGTACTCATATTTGTGTGTGGGCAATATAAAGAAGACTGCTAGGGTATTATGATTACCATGATTATCGAATAACTTACAGATAATAACATAATGGGCAATGCTCCGAAACACAAATATGTTATCTGTAAATGAATTATAACCACATCCAAAGATTGGGGAAGTAATCTTATTTGAAAAAATATTTCAAGAATAGTCACTTAATCACACTCCCTTCCCTCATCTCCTCATGCTGTTTCTCTCTACTTTCATCTATTCTCTCTCCCTCTGCACTCCTCTCTCTCTTCTCCCTCTCATCGCTTTCTTTCTATCTTCCTTTTCTCTCCCTGTCTTTCTCTCTCTCTCTTGAGGGCTCCCCTACGCATGCTGCAATTACTTCTGAAGAGTTTGGGAAAGTCACAGAGGCACTCGGAGTGGTCTTGGGCTTTCAATACTGGCCTCCAAGGACCCAAGCCCACTGGGGGAAAAGCCCCAGCCCACTGGGGAAAAGGACTGTCAAGCCCTGCTACGGAGTCACTGTAGTTCTTCAGGGTATTATTGAAAGCCTGTGGGCAGCACCATCTCCCGGAATTGTGAACAGGGCTATGGCTTTAGCAATGAGCGTGGTGAGGCAGGTTACGCAGGCCTCATTGTTCGGAAGGCCATCACCTACCTATGAGAGGGCCCAACTCATTGTTATTCTGGCTCATTTGGTCATTAAATTGCCACTGCTCCAAAGACATCTAAAATGGTTGGCCACAACTCCAATTTGTAAGACCAGGTCCCAATAGGCAGAAAACCTGGAGGAGAAGATAGCATAACATTCAGGATAAGGAAAGTCTTTTCTTTAACCTATCATCATACGAACTGTCACAGACTACTGTAAAAAGGGGTGACCTTTAGCCTTAGAACATCAACTTCTTGGTTAAACATGAAGGTACAAGTGTACACATTTATATGAAGAATGAGATTAAAATATTTATTTTCACAAGTAGAAGAAATAATCCTGAGTTTGAGAAGTTCTAAACAATTCACACTGAAATCAAAATGTTACCCATCAATGAACAACAAGGTTATAAATCTTTTTAGGAGATCTATGTCCACAGATCAGGAAAGTATCAACTTTAAAATCTACTACAAAAAAGAGGCCTATATTGATAGGAAAGAGAATGATCATAAACAGATTTATGGGCAATGAAGTGAATGCAATAAAAAAAAACAATAATTTGCAAATGCAATAGATTTTTGGTTGGTCACCAGCCTTTTGGTTTTGTCCCAGTGCTTGTTTGGTCTTTTCATGGTTTTTGTAAAACGTTAGTGTTGGGGAAGCTGCTGACTCCTCATCAATCCAAAAAATGGCTGAAAGCAAAAATATCTTTTTGTTCTCAAAAGCACACATTGCCATAGTAGTCCCGGGGAACTACTTTATGTGTGGATGTGCTCCTTATGAATAGGTAGAATGACATCAGGCACAATGAAGGTTACCAATGGCTGAAATGGCCTGGCCCATTTCCCCATGCGGTGTGCTGTAGTTTCGTTGTGCGCGCTGCATCGCATTTTGCGATGCAGCGCGCGCAAAGGATTTCGTTTTATTTATTTAAATGTGTATTACCTCCGTTCATCCATATTCCAGTGTTTACATTTCCCCACCCTGCTCGTCCCCCGCCCCACCTCTCTGACCCACCGAACTCCCTCCACGGACCGCTACTGCAGTTTAATAAACAAAATGACACTAAAATGATACAACCGGAAATATGACTTTTAAAGTTTCAAGTAGAAATAGCTCCAAAAAAGCACAAAGTACTACTAATAGTCAATGGTAGTGGTACACGAGAATCTAGGCTCAATATGAGGCTGACTCGATGGAGCATTGGTACACCAGCCAGATACACCAACCAGGCTCATCCTTTACAAATATTTTTCCTTCGGAATTTGTCTTTGATTCCCAAATCACCACAGGAATATATTTCTAAAGCTTCCCAGGACCTCAGGGGAGGCACTTATGCACTCACAGGGTGTCAGGCAGAGGCAAACAGCAGGGTCCAGTCCAGGTACTGTTGCTACTAGTCCTCTAAGTACTTTCAGGGAAAGGCCTCTTGCAGCTTATTGTCTTACTGTAGCTAGACTGTTGGCCAACTGACTTGTGGAGTCCACCTCTTTGGCCTGCATACAAGAGGGAGCGTGTTCAGTCTTACAGGGCTCCTCTGAGGTCAGAGACAGTAAGTCCAGTCCTCTTCTGTACTTCTGAAGGTCCACAGGTTTTCTTAAGTGGTTGCTTGGAGGTGCCACATTTATGCCTGGAACCAGCTCAGGTGTGGGGTGGCCTCTGACGACCCCCTAAACAATAGAGTCAGGGGTGATCTTGGGCATGGGCAAGTTGGGCCCAGTCCCAGGGTGCCAATATTCTGAGGGGCAGGAAGAAGCCTGACTTAATGTCATGCAAACAGCAGCATGTCCATTCCACTTCATGTCAAGACTTTGAGGCTGATTCCCAATGCCAAACCCATGGTGGCGCAGTGGTGGTGGTGCGCCCTGGCAGTCTGACCACCTTATTCTGAATTTGGTGGTTGGACCGCCGTACCCACCGGGGATCCGTGATCCCTTGGCGGTGAACGGTGGTCAGAGGCCATATTATGCTGGTGGTGCAGCTGCTGTACAGCCAAGCATATTATGAGTTTCTTCACCACCACATATTTCTGGCATTGAAGAAACTAAGGGCGTCCTGTAGGGCCCCCTGGTGCCTCAGGGCCATGGGGTTACATGCAGGCGGGCAGATGGCCTGAATCTGTCATGATGCATGCCACGTTCATGCATGGCATGGACTTAACAGGCCATGCCGTGCAGGAACTTGCTTTGGCGTTCCCATTGTGGTGCCTTTTTAAGAGGCACTGCTGTGGGAACTCCAAAGGACCGCCTGCCAGACAACAACATAACTCGTAATCCGGCAGGCGGCCAGCGGTAAGGTTTGGCGGTGTGGGAGCGGGTCGGTAGCGTGCCACCCCACTCCCACACTGCCAAACTCAGAATCACACCCTTTGTAATTAGCTCTTACTGCACCTCAACGTAACTGTGAGCACCCCATCAACCCCCTGCCCTACTCCCATCTTCCTCATACCTCCTGCCATCACACCACAATTATCCCTGTCTCCACAGCAAGCAAAAAAAGGATTCTGCCCAAGGCGCTGTCCTGGTCAATCCGATTTAGGGCCAGCCCTGAATAGGGTAAAAGTTCCCATGGCCAACTCAACCCTCTTTTTCAGCAGTTCCTGTGTGTTCTACTGCAAACAAGCCAACAATGCCTTATGTAAGGGCATTTTCAAGATGGCAAAAGCTTTTAACCACATTCAACTTGGCTCTGGGGGCTGGCGCTGTGTGTGGGGAGGAGTGTACTATGGTAATCCCAGTGTCCTCACAGTTTAACGATAAAATCCAGTTTGGAGCAAACACTGAACCCATAACAAACCAAGAAACAGAGGTCTGGTATGACAAAAGTAGGGTTCTGAAGCAACCAGGTTTTTTACTTAATTTGGCTACTTCTGCATAGTGAACCGTTAGATCCCGATTCCCAGATTGGAAGAGTTTGATATTAAGGGGCTACCTTGCACTGCTGCTACTCATATTTCATAATTAGACAAAAGATGACTCACCCTCCACCTTTTCACTGTGATTTCAGGCCCATCAGCTAAGGAGTACCATAAAGGGCTCCTAGATGAGTTCTACCCTGTTTAATATTTACCCCAAATGGCTGGCCCAGTTGATCCTCAAAGACAGTGTTCTGTTTATGAATTATGTAGATGTCACTCAAAGAATCATCTCTGTTGATCAACCCTCTCCAGACCCTTTTGAAACATTTCATACCTGTATGAGAAATATCTCCATGTGCCTCACAGAATAGTCATTAAATTCAAACGAGATAAGACTACAGTGCTTTGATTACTCCAGAACAGAGATACCACAACCACACCTCTCAGATTTCTGGCCTAAACCCGGGGAGGCTCCTCCTATCACCTCTCTGAGAAATCTGGTGTTTTAATTCAACACAGACCTCTCATTAACATCTCTGGTCAATAAAGTTTCTCTACATATTTTGCCCTCTTGAAAACTCTTAGGAGGATTCTATCTCTACTTCTGACACATTTGTGGCCCTTGGTGGTCCAGGCTGTAATCCTGAGTAGATAGGATTAGAATTTTCCATTTGACTTCTGTAAGCCCATGATTAGAGAGTTACACGGCCTCCCAATTAGTTCCCTCAAAATTCCTTTCTCTAACATATCCTCTATTACAGAGAAATTCCTGCCATGGGTTCTGAAATCAAATGATATGGCGGTGTTCTGGGATAGATTACATTTGCCCTTACAGTAATTTGGACTGATTCTACACCATTAATTAGTTGGATATCCTTAACTGTGAGATCCCAAACATCTGGATTCACAGTGTCTCTCAGATCAGCTGGTAGCTCTTCAGCTGTCAATAAGGGAAATATTTCTGTTACTGTCGGTTATCTGACCATTTTGAATGCCACATCCTAATAATGGGTTTGAAAGGCTACACCATCCTGTGTGCAGTAAGTGGTGTAAACTAACATGCACAACACATCTCTCCCTAACAGATTCACAGGACTTGAATCACAGAAAACAAACTGGTGCTTTTCTTCAAATTAACTTATTTCAACTGGAGCCTTTTCTGAAATGGGATTAGTGAGCTGTTTATTTGTTACTCCTACAACTTGTATATTTTCCCCGAGACAGGTAGGTCTGGGGATTCCGCTGCTCTAACAGTGGATCTGATAGCACCTGTATCAATAAGATACGAGGTGGCTGTACAATCAAGCATCTACATATGTGCCACTCTGTTCTACCTCGAAGACTCTGCCAAGTGCACAATATTCCTCCCCTCTCAGGCACTGTCATTGAGAAGCATCAAAACCTGAACCATCATTTTCAAAACAGGGATACTGCTGTGAAACATTCTTACTTGGATTCTGAAATTGGTGCATGGAATTTTGAAATGTAGTAGTACTCATTTTTTGCATTTGATTTAAATTAAATTGAGGATTTTACGTGGTTTGTGAGTTCATTTGAGCTGGTGGAACTGGCATCATTGGCGCCTGTCCCTGCATAGGCATTTGCACTTGCTGTGTGGGTATATTTTCTGTTTGCACTCCTTTTTGCATTGGTACATTTTCATTTACAGTTTCAGGATTATATCTATACTCCCTTTTCCAATGTCCAGTTCTGTGACAGATGTGACAAGGGGAACCTTTTTCATAGCAGCAATATCTGCTCCAGAACCCCTACTTACAGTATACCTCTACCTCTACCCTGAGTCACATTAATCCTTCCATGATTTCCCTGGAACCCAACTTGTGGAACAGCAACACCCTGCATGTTTCCTTGATTTCTACAAAAGAAGGATTCTGAAAATCTTTCTGATCCAACCATGTTTGTGCTGGTGTAAATGTCTCTTTTATTTTCTTCTGCTTCATCTCTAATACATCACTGCGATACTTTGCATATATCAGAACTTCATCAAGTGATTTATTATGTCAGCAGACCATGCTTTGAGTAATGTGCAAACTGATCTCCATTTTCAGTTCTAAAACAAACTGTGATACAAAAATCCCCATATCCTTTTACTCATGATGTTTTCATCCACTATGCTGTTGAAATACCTGTAACAATCTTTCATTAAACTCATAAATTGATTCTTTTGGTTCATGGGTAGTTCTGTTAATTTTAACATTATCCAAATCTTTTGGTGGCACTCGGCCTTTCAGTAAAGTAATTGCTGCTCCATATTTTTCCATCACTACAGGAGATGATGCATTTTTCTTAGCATTCCTCATTTGCTCTTCTTTTTGCCCCTGTACCTCAGTCTTACATTCAGCCCATAAATCTGTTAGTACTACAGTATCAAAGAACGTATCTAAATCAGCTCATAACACCTATGAAATCTTAATAAACGGCTCTACCTGTGATTACCACTGCTCCGGTTTATCTCTTAGTTTTGGACAGTTTTTGTATATGCTGCAAGATCACCTCTGCTCCAAGGAACACATATATACTTTCCTCCTGCTATTTCTCTCAAGGGATAAGCTCTTGTTTCTCCCTCATTTTCCTCATTCTGTTTTCCTGCCATACCAGTTCCCCTCTTTTTCTTTTCATGTTTCTTTGCCCATTTAATTTCCAAGTTTTTAGTCTAACCCCATTTGCAAATGGATTTTACCAGTTCCATAATATGTAAAAGAAATCCTGTAGCAATCATATTGTCAATTGCTACGTCATTCCATTAAATTCTATAGCTTTATTGCAAATGACATTTTTTAGATACATAATTTTCATATTTCTGGGCTATTTTAGTCAATTTATCATGAGCAACAGCTGCTCTGTTGGTAAGCTCTTTACACAGGTACAATAATTATTTTGTTTGATATTGTTCTAAAGGTTCAAATTCTAAAATCTCCTTATTATGTCTTCTAATTCCACTTTCAATTTGTAAATGTTTAACGGTCTATCTTTTTCTGGATTCAAATTTACCTGCAAATCTGCACTTTTTATCTTTCTAATCCCTGCTACTTCTTCAAACCAAGGTGGGAAAATCCCCTCCTCAGTAGAACAAATTTCTCCTGTTGTCACACGTGCCGTAAAAACAAGTGTTCCCCATCTATAAGTGCTTTTGTCTGAGGTAGTCTCCACACAACAATCTATGAAATTTGGGAAATAGGGACAAACCCTGCTGGAGGTGGACCTCCTACAGTTCTTTGAACTTCTGGCATTAAATTGTCATTTTATGGGGTACTAACTGGTCTGGGCAATGTAGTGGTATTTACGGGTGGTGAGGGTTCTGAACTATGCACCATAGATGTACTAGTCACAGTAGGAACTGTAACTTATGGTCGAGCTACAGCTGGTGGAACAAATTGAAGTATTTGTATAGGTCTTTCAATCTGTACTGCACCTAGATCTACAAGAGAAGACGCAATTGTACTACTTGTACTAGCATTTGATTTCCCTTGATCATTAGAGGTTGCATAAGGTGGTTGTCTTGCAGCCAACATCTATTCCAAAATATCATCTCCTGAGTCACTCTCTGCCCTCTCTTCACCCTTCTTCTTCACTTTGTCCTATTCTTTCGAATTTTTCTAATTCCCTTCCCTGTTATCTCTCTTGTAATTCTTGGTTACGATCTGGTTCCCCTGCAACTTTCTCCCATATATTTAAAGCTTTGCATTGAGTAAGTCTAGGCAGTGGCTTCATTTCATACAATTTCCCTCCTACATTTTCAAGAATTCTGGTGTTAAATGTTCCATATCTTTCTCTGTGATCTTGCTCTATTCACGAAGCTAAAAACATGTATGTAACCCATGTTCTGTTGTCATAATGCATTCAGGTGTACCCTCAGGAGGTGCCTCTTCACCTTTCTATACTGGACTTGTGATATCTCTCTTCAGCAAATTCTTAATTTCTTCAAAACGCTTCATGGTCACAATAAATCAAAAAGCAAAAACTATTTCAAGTCAATATTTTGATTCTGTTCTGGATACGTCAAATCTCGATGATCCAATCATGTAACTGCTTTTATTTTGAGAAATTTGTGAACAAATCTTAGTGCAATATTGACTCAACTACTGACCAATACCAGCACGGCACCTTGACATCACCAAGTAATCCCAGCACGAAAGCACATTAAGCAACGAATCTCAACACAAAAGAATATGGTGTATGACTTCACTCCTCGAAGCAGTTCACCCTCCTTTACATTCCTTCTCATATTCACACAACTTCAATAAAAACTCTTAACTAACATAAACAACATATATCAATTCTTGTTTGCTCTATTAGAAAGAAAATAATAGTATTACAATCACTCAAAAATAACCGCAAGTGAAATCTCGACCAGCGGAAAATCACCCTAATCAATGCAGCTTCCCCCGTTTTTATAATTAGGTTCTGCTAATATTAATAAATGTTAATTCAATCACAAAAATATTTTAAGTATCTCTATCTTAACAGAATAGTTTATGGTATCTCATGCTCTACACCTCTAAACTGGCAAACCTGAAACACCATGTGGCTAAGGCTCTTCTATCCTTATATTTATATCCGTGATCTTAGACTTACAATGAGTCTGAAACTCTTCAACCTCTTTACATCAGAACAAATGACATCTCTAATAACCTGTTCATCCCACTCTACCTCACAGTTCATCAACACGCAACCAACAGAAAAACACAATTACAAAAGATGACGCGTCACCCTATTAATACTCTTACTTTCAAACAGCAACTGCCTTCGAAAACCCCCTTGTCAGATCTTCAGTTACGTGCATTGGGATTTGGGTAGTTTATTCTAACTTGGGAATTATTTTATAGCACCAATCAAATTGTAAACAGTACTATGCTACCAGAAAACTGATAGTAGAGAAAGAGTCCAAATACTGCTGTCCAGTGCCA
This sequence comes from Triturus cristatus, assembly GCF_964204655.1. Classification (NCBI taxonomy): domain Eukaryota; kingdom Metazoa; phylum Chordata; class Amphibia; order Caudata; family Salamandridae; genus Triturus; species Triturus cristatus. Next base: position 60,754,653 of record NC_140580.1, on the reverse strand, counting down.
GTTCAACCTCTGACTTACAAGGATGGGCTCCAACTCTGCGCCAAGTTCTTCTCTTAGACAATGGATCTTTTACACTGTGTTTGAATGGAGCTAAATCCAAATCAGCTCAAATAGCTTCATCATTAACAGTTCTTAAGACCAGTTAATAATGAGAGTTTTAGGATGATTTTTAAAACGTTGTTCTCATAAAGAGATTAGTAAATTCTTTTTCTTCTTTTCATACAATTAATAAGGCAGAAAATCAATGCATTATTATACTAATAGAGAAAACAGGAAGTTCAGACTTGGTGCAAATGAGAACATTTTGTTAAACTAAAGCAATACATTATATTAAACTAAACATTTTGCTGTTATTAAGTAATTCTAAGCTCGTCATACAATGGTCAAGTTAATGAATCTACTTATGCATTGTTCAGCAATTTTTAAAAGCATCTATTGTGTTAAGAAATGAGAGGTCTAGCTGGTGCTTGGAAGTAGAAATGAATACGTGGTGCATTTTGCTCATATCTTTCTACGTGTCGTTTTTCAATGTTTTCACATTAACATCTAAAACAAATTATTAGTTTAATCAGATAGTTTTTAATTTAATATTTTCCTGCCTTATCACAGATGATGGGGATTGGTGATCATTTGGTTGAGTAGTTCGGAGGAGCTACTCAGTCAGTGTGCTGTGGACTATGAGGGACTCGTTTTTATCTTAGGTATCCATGAGGGTGTCAGAGGGAGACTCCAGGAGAAGAGGTTAGAAATAGAAAAAAGCTGGTCATTTTGCAGCAGATTTGGAATGATGGCACTTGATGACTCTTGTTACCTCTGTAACGGATGTGGCAATTGTAGGTATAGTTTTTCTGTGGTCTTTCAAGAACTCTACTCCTGTGCATCTGTAGGTGAAGGCCAATACTTGTTTTGGAACGACATCCTTTTTCATTTAAATGAGAACCATGATAGCTCCTTCCCATTTTTCATGGTTCAATCCCAATTAATAGAGCATTTAAGAGTGTGGGAATTAATTGAGCAAACTCATTTGACGGGGTTTGCCTTAGAAAAGTCAGAGTATATTGTTATGCAGTTCTTTGATCTCTGCTACTACTTTCATTGCTAGTTGAATTCAAACTAATATGCTATGTAAAGTGTCCACCAGCAATCTCAGATTGAAATAAAAAAGACACAAATAAAAGTAAATTAATTAAAAAAGGACTGCTTTGAGAATTGACCTTTCTCAGGGAACTTTTATCACAATTCAGGGTAAGTATATATCAGAATGTAACCCACCTGCTTGTGGTTTCTACTAAAAGAACAAGAGAAGGGTTTCCAAAATCTGTTATACAAGAATAAGTTTATATCAAGCTAATGGAAGTATTTGGAGGTTAATGTTTCCAGACTAGCCTATCAATGCATCGATTGAAAGATGAATGTGGCTAGCCAGCCTCTGCAAAAATTCAAACAACTATACGATCCTCATTGAGAAATCAGTTTTTGAGACTCTGTTATTAAATTAACAAAATCAGTACCACTTATTAAGGCTTTTTGTTTATAAAGAACAGTTTCTCAAAATTACTGGCATGAGGGCAGGCAGGGTAAGGCTAATAGGTATTTGATGGGTGAACTCTTGAAGATACTGACACCTAATGTATGTGAAATTCTCTCATTACTCAGTGACCACACAAAATATGCACCCCTATATATCATATGCACGTGGAAAAACAACTGCATCCACATGCTGAGGATTCCAACCAGGGACAAGTGACTTTATGAGCCCAAGCACATTTACTTGCTTCCTCACTTAAGAAAGGGGGATGTCAGTGGATTAAATGATCCTGGAGATTAAAAGAATCCCTCCTAAGAGCCCAGGCGGTGATTGACAACGTATATATATATGCCAAGGCATTAAGAAATAACCTCAGCCTAAATAAAAATGTGGGTAGTAAGCAAGGTGATTCTTTGGGGTACTCTGAAGGCAGTAGTGAGAGGCCACTCAACAGCTGAGGCACCATGCCTTAAAAGGTTCTGGAGGCATTGAAGCTAGGTCCCATAAGGTAGAAATTAAGAGCAAATAATGGGCACTACTGATGGAGGAACACAAGAAAGAGATGTTCTGAGATGTTAACTTTGACTTCTTCAGGGTAAAGCTACTTAAAGGAACAGGGGAGAGTAAAAAGGATACCAAAACTTTCACAGGAGGTGGGGTAAGACCTAGGGGCACCTATTGCAAAAAGGTGCTAATGGTGTTAAGATAGTTCAAAGGTCTAAAGCATTAGGACCAGATGGCCTATTAGAGGGGTTTTAGAAAGTCTTAGTGCCTTGCTTGCTGGGAACCTTCATGCAAATGTTATATGGCATAGCTAATACCAGCAAACAGACTACCACAATGATGGAAGTGGCCCTCTCCCTAATACTAAAGCCAAATAAATCCCTTCTAGATTGGCCTCTTCTAGACCTATATCCCTGCTCAACCTAGATACTACGTTAATGACAACAATGTTAGGAGCCAGACTACTGAATCATAAGCCTACCTGAGTTTATCCGGTTCAAGCTGGGTTTCTCGAAGGCATAAACATGATTGACCATATGAAGAAGCACTGCACCTCATAGACAGTGCTCATAGAGGTAAATTGAGGGCGTTCCTCTTGTTATTGGATGTGGAGTAAAACTTTGACTGGGTAGATATGGATTTTCTGGAGGACATATTAAAGGAACTGTTCACAGGCGAGGGGAACCTACAATTGGGGATGCTAGGGTACAGACTTCATCAGCCCATATAAGAATGAACAAAGCATTGTCCATAAAGGTACCCATATACAGAGAAATGAAGAAGTCATGTCCCTAATCCCCGGTACTTTTACCACCACACCTGGAATCCTTTGCACAGCTTGTGCACGTTATTAAAGATATCAGAGGCATTAGGCTAGACACCGATATGGCTAAAGTAATGCTCTTTGGGAATGACATTTCAGTTTCAGTGACAGATCAGTAGGTGTTCTTACCTGTCATGATAGATTAACTACAATACTTTTAGGTGGTATTGGGCTTCAAGATTAACCTCACTAATTTGGAAGACCTTAACTTATCATTGAGCCAGAGAGAAATTCAGAAGCTGGCCTTGATAATTCTCCTATGAGGGTCAGGGATTCCCCTTTATGTATTGAAGAAGATATCCAGAAGCTACAACAGCTATTTCTGGCATAGAAAAAGGTCAAAGATAGAGGTAGTATACAGCTATTTCTCTCCAAGGGTAGGAGGTTTGGGAGTTACTAATTTATGGAAATATTACAAGATTGCACAAATGAAATATATTTTTGATTAGACTAGAATAGTAATGGATAAAGTGTGGTGTAGGAATGCGCACACATTGTTAAATAGATCACTGTGGGAAGTTCCATGGTTGCAGAAACACCATTGTGATGCTAAATTTTTATAGTGCAGTACCAAAAGAAACCATGCTGGGACTGATTTAATTTCTTTCCCCCTTAGGTGGAGACAACGGGCAGTAGGGCATGTGAAGATGGGGAACTGCCCCATGATAATGAGGTTAAAAATTGGCAATAAAAATCACGAAGACCTAAATAACTGACACATTTGCTAAAAGAGAGCTTCAGTCACAAAGAATTCCTGGTGCTCAAACAAATAACTCAGGTCTGTGTTATGCATACAGATGAGAAAATTTACTTTTTAGGTGGGTTATTGTAGTTGAAACTGATATAGAAATGATAAATATAATTACATTTTGAGATTTTTGTTTATGAATTGGCAATTGATTAGAGTGTAAAAACATGTTAACAAATACAAACACATATATTATTGAATTCTATATTCATTTAATGTGGATACTTTCGCCTCTGTGAAATGTGAATTATGTTTTAACCTGCAAAGGTATACCCAAGTGTTAGTTAGAGGGGAACCACCCATTCTGCCCAGAGTAGCTAAGCCTCCTTGGTCTGCCTACTGTCAGGTTGAAGGAAGAGAATGGCGTTGCCCTATGACGATGAACTGAGCTTTATGCAAGGGCACTGTTCAAGGGTGAGTTTATGAAATAAATTAAATATTGGATACCTCCCACTTACCTATCTGGGTGGTGATAGGTGCAATTAAATTAAGTGTAGGTATTCAACAATATTGAAAAGATTACATGCTAGAAGTGTTGAACAGATGGGCTATCAGTCCACTGAACCATAGATTTATGTGGGCAGGAGTGTATAACTGAGAATTAAAACAATCAAACAACCAACTTGAAAAAGAGACAGCCACAGCCCATGCACGTTGGCCACTGTCGGAAAAAAACAGCTTGAAATGACCTTCCAAAACACTTTTGTTCCTTCAGTTCTTGGATATGACAGAAGGACATTTATATAAATGGCATATGCACTACATCTCAAGATTGTGATGTTTGTATGTCTGTGTTTATAAGTCAGCTGGCTAAGTGCCAGGCATCTGAGCACATTTCAGGTGACTACATCAAAGCAGGAAGTATGTGGGAGATGGAGAAAGGGGGGCAAAGGGGTGAAGGAGCCTGCTACTGCTGTGAGAAACAAAAAGAGGGTTATTAGCAGAGGAAATGTCTCACCCCCACTCAGGCTTGGCAGTTAGTAGCGAGCAGACTGGTGACTTGTGCTGCAACCCATGCAGCATGACACAACATATAAACCCTAACAACTCTCAGTAGTTGTTTATGAAGGACTGACTTGTCCTAGATAGGTTTTGAGGATACACACGCGTGCTGATCTTATTTCTCAGATCCCTAAGACCTCAGTTTTACCTTCCACGCATTCATTCTCAAGGTCTAAATTCTTACTTCCGTCTTAGTGAAGGACATCATTTTCAGGAAGATGCCTGAGTCAGCTACTCATCAGTTAATGAAGAATAAAGTAATTGATAACCCACAACACATTGATACAAAATAACAGCAAGAAAAGACAGATGTTTATTTGTAGGGGGTATTTTGAAATTTAAATGATGTCAGAAGTGCTCTGATATAGCATTACTGACCCTGGAACCAGTAAATAAAGGTAATTACTTGACACCTCACCATTTATGGGACAATAACTAGCTTATTTCATTAAATGTGTTTATTTATTGTTTCAGCTAAAAGCCTTATAATATTTAAAAAAACATGCAATATAAAAAAACTCAATAAAAGCATGTACACAGCAATCTATCAACCAATTTATCCGAAACATTAAAATGCAAGTACAATGAGATGCTAAAAATACGCATTTCCATCAAAAGCATACAACCTAAAAAAACATTTATAAATTCTTCGGACACAATATTGTGCGAGTGCTATGAAACAAAAAGTGCACATTACCATTGGAGGCAACATCCTAGGTGAGAGAAAAACGTATGTGTCAATGTCAGTTAAAAAAACACAGTAAAACCTTTGGGACTTATTTTCTTTTCAGGTGTAAACAATCTGCCAACCCACCTGGGGAAAAGAAGTGCAGTGCATAAAAATGTCACAGAATTATGCAATGTATGCAAACGATAGCAGCATGCTCTATTATGGGAAACATCCATGTTTGCAGAGGCTATCTACTTAGACAGATACCTAGAGTGGAAGGCAACTCTCTCATTACCCATAAATATGATGCTACAAAGCTGACCACGTACATATGATCTGGTTTATTACAGAACGCTATTGCTGGTTTGACCCATCTAACACTATAGTATTTAAAAAGGAGGAGGTGCCACCTCCGTCATGCTGCTACATATTTTGTACAAAACAGAATAAAATGGGTTAGATTATCCAGAAACTACAATCACAGTGGTCATGTTTATTGTTGAGTATATGTATACGTGTAAGAAAATCCCAGGTCGGGAGGATACCTAACCAGAATTTTAGGTATAATGTTTGCTTCAATCAGGGTACAGCACGTCCAGATATCCTGGACATGGGGGGACATAGGTGTTACTGAAATAATTGCTCAGGATAGACCCTGACTTCAACTCCTGACTTTTTTTAAATCTGCCTGTATTCATGATACTGTTCTTTAATCAAATCTGCAGTATCCTGTCTAATTCTATAAGGAGCTTCCCACAAGGACACCATCTGTAGCTCCTTTAAAAAAAAGGTACATGGGATAACCATGTATGGCCCTAGCAAGTGTGGCTGGCTGTAACTTCCTCTAGGGTTTCAAAGTACACTGCGGCCTTAGGATTTCTTACCAGTCTAATCAAATAGAGAATTAGCCTGAAGGCGATGATTTCTGATATAAGGGTAAAACTGAGCTCTGCATACAATGCCACTAGAGGGGTACCTGGCCGAAGCCCTAACAAAGTTCAGAGGAAATTATTCTCAGCTACTTGGAGTGGGCAAACGTTCAAGAACCCCATAGTTCCGCACCATACCGTGTAGTTGCTACTGCCCTTTGCTTATATATTTGTAAACTAACACCAATAGTTCTGGCACAAGCCTTATGCCTAAATTTTAGAAGTTCTCCAGCCAATTGTCTCAAAACTAAAGTAGCCCTCTGAATTTGACGGCCAATCGCAAATTCTCTGAGAATCGAATTCCCAAATAGTCAAACTGCTTAACAGGTTCTAGGGTTATACCTTTAACCAAAGGCTTTTGCTTAAAACAGGGGGAGGGCCTCAATAACATACCCTTTGTTTTGCTTCCATTAATGGTCAAAAACATCTTATGACAATATTCACAAAGGGAAACGTCCATTACCATGCAGGCATTACATCACAATGCCTTTATAACGCAACTTTTACAACGCAAGTGCCTTTACATCACATGCCATTACAATGCATGCCATTACAATGCATGTCATTACAACGCATGCCATTACAATGCATGTCATTACAATGCATGCCATCACAATGCATTATAAGGTTAGTAATGGATATTTTTAAGTTTTTGGGAAGGTATAGGTTTTGGGGTAGTTGAAAATAGTCATTGTTTCCCTACACTATCCAACACTTTCCCTACTGTTGCAATCACTAGAGTGGGAATAGTAATTTTTACCCCTATGCTATCCAACACGTTCCCTACTGCTGCACTCACTGGTGGGGGAATAGTAAATTTTATCCCTATGCTATCCAACACTTACCGTTCTGTTGCACTAAAACTAATATGCGTTTTAATGGTATGCATTGTAATGGTATGCGTTGTAATGGAATGCGTTGTAATGTTACTTAAAAAAATGTGTTGTAATGGTACGTGTTGCAAAATAAAGCAATGTAATGGTAGTTGCATTGTAAAAACTGCGATGTAAAAGTATGCATTGTAATTGTTTGCGTTGTAACATTATATATTCATCCACAAAGAGTTTTAGAAATCTATGGGGTGCGTTTTCTGTTTGTGCCATCAGTACCACGTCATCGACCTATAATAATATTGTCCTCCACTTCCTGGCTACATTGGGGATATCAATGGGTTCGTCCATCAAATAATAAGCTGAATATATATATTTTTTTTAAAAGGGATATATAGCAAGAGAGCGAGCACACACCCTTGCCTTACACTTTTTTTGACTGGGAAGTGTACAGCCCTTCCCACCCTGGCCCATAACGTACTTTGGCCATGTAACAAGCATATAACACCTTTATGACCATTACTAATGAGGGATTAACTCCTAGGTCTGTCAGGGATCTCCACAGCTTAACTAGCTGTATTGACTGGTTGTTCGAATTGGGGGTTGATAAGATTTAATATGAGCATCAAGGGACCAGATCACAAAACATTTTTGAGTGGCGCTATTTCATGTCCTTGCTCGTAAGTTCAGGCAGTGCTTGCTGCAAACGTCTATCACCACTGTATTATGAAACCAGGATTCTGGAGGTGGTAATGTGGAATAAGAAAATTTGCATGCATTTATTATGTGGCTTTTTATTGTGGTGGAGATGTGTTCTTGTTTTGTGCTGCTGTTTTCTGTGCTGCGTTACTGTAATGAGATAGAATTGTGGTTTATTGTGATTGCTGCGTTGTGTTTTCACTGTTGCTATGTCATGCCCTCTTGCATTTTAAGTGTGTTGTTATTTTGCTTTGTGTATGTTATTGTGCAGTGTTTCATAGTTTACTTTAATTATGTCATCAAAAACTGCTGCAGTTCCAGCCAATAGTAGCACATGCTTTTAATGTTCCTGTGACTAGCAACCATGTGTCACTGTCTAAGGTGGTAAAATACCACCCCTCCAGCTCTTCAAATACTTAAGACACCATTCAACATAACCTGTTGCACACACTGTGTCTTAACTTGATGTTCCCTTTATCTGATACCAATCAGGATTTAGTTTTTGAGTAAGATGTGCGCACCAATGTTATGATTTGAGGGGCCATTCGCTGTGTATACATGACCCCCTTCAGTGTACAGTAATGGTTATGATTTATCTTGCTCAATGTCCAACATTAGCTAAAATGTGAAGGATAGCTGCGTGAATGTAATGGTTTGTAGCAATGTTTCTTAGATTGGCTTGTGAATAAAAGTTCTTCTTAAAATGTACAAGTATATTTTTACCACAATGGTTTCTGAGCATACACTTTGCATTTGCACATGCTAACCTGTTTACCTGGGATCTTATTCTTCAAGGGGAGAGAACATTCCCCAAGAACCTGAGCAGTTTTGGTGGCACTCCCTCTCTAGTGTGTTACTGTTCTTTGCCACAGATACCCCAGGGTCTCTGGTACTAAATCCTTTAAAACACTTGACTTTCCAAGGGTAGATAGACTGAGTTGTATAGCCTTATTCCAGAATTTAAATGACAGTTTAAAACTCACATATAGTCTGACAAAAGCACATATACTAAATGAACTAAAGGCTCAAGCAAGTTATAGCTTTTAAAAACAGTTGTATTTTCATTTACACATTTAAAAAAAAATTAGAGAATACTACAAAACTCTCACCCTTATGAACAAGCTACCTCTCCATCACACATTGACTGTATCTTTACCTTTGACCCTCTGCAGAGCTCCAATGTAGATTTGCTCTTTAGAAATACCTCATGCATACATATGAACACAAGTATGTTGTTTCAGAAGTAGGATGTTTTAGGTCAAATTAGCATGGGTCCCAATGGGCAATGCTAACCTACAATGACAAGTCCAGACACGCCTCGGAGCACTAACCTTCTATAATAGCATTGTCTCCAAATCCTATTCATTTGAGCAAAGGTGTGGGACAATGTGCTCCATTCTGTCAAGGTTGCTGTTGCACTTCTGACCTTTGCCCCAATTTCTGAGCTTGAAAGAAACCTTGGAGATGTAATCACACAAAGAGAGTATCTTAGTTATCCAGTTGGAGTAGAATTTTACCTGTTGTCCTAGGATGCCAGTGATGACAAGAGTATTCTGTATCCATTGATTGCCCCAAGAACCATGGCATAAGCCTCTGCAGTAGAAGGCATGTTTAGCCATATTGTCATCCTAACCAATAACCAACAGTTATTCATAAAAAATGATACCCAGTTGGGAGAGGTGTGGAATTACTGGAGTCTGGGAAAAGAACAGCAGTTGTGGAAATTTTCAGGCAGAAGTAATTGTGCATCCAGGGTGGGAGTTCAGTGAAGTAATACATAACTTAATCTTGGTTCCCAGCTTCCTCAGGGATGTAGATATGACTCTGAAGGTCACCCACGTCCATATGATAATATAGGCTGTGTTTGTCTAGTACTTGACCTAATGAGGCCACGCCATTAAGAAGTTAAGAGAAGACTGCTATGAAATGTCAGGAAACAGGTATTTCCAACTGCAGCCTTCTAATGTACCAAGGTTGAGAAGAAAAACGTCAACCACTTAAGTTACATCCTACCAGTTTATGATGTGGTGTGGGCCCGGAATGCCAAGTCTTAAATATAATTCTACAAAACGTATCTTCATCATATTATGGCTGTCGAACCTTTGTAACAATATTATAGCGTGATATTTCTCTAGTTGATATTCTCTCATATATAATCTATGATGGCTGATTCTCAACACGACATAGATTGGGGTGGCCAACCACTTTGGATCCCAAGAGATATTAGTGTGTAGGTCTGTTTGTAGCCTGTAGAGACATACAGTTTTTTAATAATGTTTATAAGGGTAGATTATGTGGGAATATATGACGTTACAACACAAACAATTACAACGCATGCCTTTACAACAATATTTTTACATCGCAACTACCATTACAATGCATGATTTTACAACACATGCAATTACAACGCATTTTTAGAAACTACCATTACACGCATACCATTACAACGCATAATACTTTTGGGGTAACAGTGCATTAAGTGTTAGATAGTGTAGGGGTAAAAGTTACTATTCCTACTCCAGTGAATGCAACAGTAGGGTAAGTGTTGGATAGTGTAGGGGTAAAAAATACTATTCCCACTCCAGTGAGTGCAACAGTAGGGTAAGTGTTAGATAGTGTAGGGGCAAAAATACTATCCCCATGTACCTCAAAACCCATACCCACCCTAAAACTAAAAAATCCCCATTACTTACCTTATAATGCATTGTAATGGCATGCAATGTAATGGTCTGCATTGTAGTGGCATGGGTTGTAGTGACAAGCGTTGTAATGGCATGTGTTATAATGGCATGCGATGTAAAGGCAGTTGCGTTATAACAACTGCGTTGTAAAGGTAGTGCGTTGTAATGACTGTGTTGTAATGGTTGTTTCCCTTCCATGGGCCACAATGAATGGAAGCAAAACGGGACATCACTAAACATGCTGGTGATAGTCTGAAGTCTGTGTGGTCACAGAGGTTTGTGTGGTCACAGAGGTTTATTTGCTTTTTTCAAATTCGGGGGGACTTTTCTGAATGAAAGTGAGGCATAAAAAACCTTGATAATGAGAGGTATGATGATGGTACTACAGGTGTCAGTAACTCATGCTGAAAGTTTCATAATACCAAAGATTTTCTAGGTCAATTGATGTATTTCCTAAAGCTACATTGGGTAGCCTCACCTGTAATGTTATGTTACACATAATTATTTGATCTTAAGCTGCTTCTATATGTACTTTAAACAGATGTTACTACACCACAGAGCAAGAGAATGGATATAACTGCATTATCATTTAATCTGATGAAGTGTTGATTTACTAAAGAAATAGAATTAGATGTTTGTGAGAAACCAATATAGATTATTTTAGAAAAACATCTTCTAGGTCATCTCTGCTCAGATAACTGTGAACTCACAGGTGCTGAGGATTGAAAATCATTTGGTTGAGTGGTTTGGAGAAGCTTCTCAGTCAGTGAGATGCTGACCATGAGGGAATCGTTTTTATTTTAAATATCCATGAGGGTGTCACAGGAAGACTGCAGATTAGTAGTGCGGGTAGAGCTAAAGGTGGTCTTATTTCCCTTTTTTCTCTAAAGTTACGAGGGCAATTAGAAATGATTGACTCGGGCTCGCCTAACTTTTTAATTGTGGAATGGGTAGTTTCTACCACCCACAAACTATTATTAATTAACTTGTATAATTCCTGGGAAAGGGAAGATGGGAATGAGCATATTGTCTCATTGGAAAAATTCCTGTCTAACTTCAGTCTAAATAATCACACTCAGTTCGATTTTATTTTAATGGGTGATTTTAATATTCACCCTTCTGGCTATTTTTTTAGCCACTCTGGTGAGCATGAGGGACCGTCAGGCTCATTGGCCCCTCATTTTGAGCATACCAAAACAGGGGAGGCCCATGAAGAGTTGTTGGCTAATTTTAATATACTGGAATTGATCAACACCGAGGGGGGGATACGTACAAATACCTATAAGGGGCATGACCATGGCTCGGTTATTGATTATATTTTTTTGACTCCTGGTATTTTACATATAGCAGTGACCTATAAAGTGATTGTCTCTATTCATAGTGACCATAATCCACTGTTGCTTGAGTTACTCTGGGGTGAATTTATGGCCAACAGGTCTTGTTCCCTTCGTGGGGAGACTGCCCTAGTACCAACGGACCAAGGGAGAAGACTTAAGTGGGCAAAGGTGGTCCCAAAATGTTTTATTGAAACCTTATTCCCCAAAATTGAGAACAATATAGCTATTTGCCAGGACACAAAATCTACAAAGTTAGAAATTAAGGGGGCCTTTGAGGGAATATGTGACCAAATATCTAATGACCTGATGATTACATCGAGGCAGCAAGCCAACAAACCACGTAAATGGTTTGACTCAAATTGCTCGAGAGCTCATAGGGTTTTAAAAAAAGCTCTGCTATCTACCCCGAGAGACAAGGCCCTTATTGCTCAATTGAGGAAGGAGTATAAGCTAACCATTACTAGTAGGAAAAATGCTATTAAAAATAACGCATGGGAAAAACTACTTACAATTGATGTTCTGCGTGATAGCAGCCAGTTTTGGGCTATTATTAATCAGCCCTTTTTCTCTGAATCAGATAATACTGTAATGGATTGTGTAATTAGCGATTCTAAATGGCTGCTCCACTTTCAAGAAGTCTATGGGAATCTAGCCACCGACACACAACATAACCCTTCAGTGGCCTTTGCGTGTGCTCCCCTTGTTTTAAACTGTGAGGAAGTGGAGAACGCAATCTTGGAGACCTCTAGAAACAAAGCACCTGGACCTGATGGTGTGCCAGCAGATTTTTACACCTACTTACCGAAACTCTGGGCAAAGGTGCTAACTAACGTTTTCTGTGCCGCTAATGGTAATACTCTCCCCTCTACATGGGCTACCTCAATTAATGTGCAGATTTTTAAAAAGGGGCAGCGCGATGACCCAGGGTGCTACAGACCCATTTCCCTGTTAGACTCTGCGATTAAGATATTGGGCAGAGTCTTATTGCATAGGCTAAGGGATAACATAGAGAGTAATGGGGGCCTCTCTAATATCCAGTATGGTTTTAGAGAGAAAAGAGGCACCATGGACCAATGTTCGAATCTCCACCTCCTGATTTCCAAGTATACGGTGAACAAGGAGGGGTCTTTATTTCTGGCATTTATGGACCTCTCCTCGGCTTTCAACTTGGTTAATAGGTCTAAGTTGTGGCTAATTTTACTAGAGTTTGGGGTTGATCAATCACTCGTCCATTTTATGGCATCCCTTCACCAGGAGCTGTTTGCTGTGGTCAGGGTCACCAGGGAGGGTAGGTGCACGAGACAATTTAGGTCAGAAAGGGGGGTGCGCCAAGGCTGCATCCTGGCCCCCCTCCTTTTTACCATTTACATTAATGGTTTGGGAAAACACCTGGAGGAAGTGGGGGCTGACGTTCCGCGTGTAGGACCGACCTTAATTCCACCTCTCCTATACGCGGACGATGCAGTATTATTAGCTCGTACAGGTGTCGGCCTTCAAAGATTGCTGGATCAATTTGGGGCCTTTATGGTCCAACTAGACCTACAGATAAATGCCAAAAAGTCACACTCGATGGTGGTTGGTCATCACAGAAGTAGGTTAAAAGTAAAAACCTATTTCTGTGAAGGGGAGGCGGTCTCTAGAGTGGCTGTCTTTCCCTATTTGGGCGTCCTTTTTGATGAAAAGGGGTCTTGGGGCCCCCAAATTAAGGCGAAGAGTACATCCATGGCCCGTTCGTCATCAGCCCTTATGGGATTCTCAAGGAGACTTGGGTCTAGGCCTATGGAGGCTCTTTTGAAAATTTATAACACCAAATGTATTTCGATTGCCTCCTATGGTTCTCCTTTGTGGGGTTATGTATCTGTGGAAAAAATACAAAGAGTGGAGAATGGATTTATTAGATACCTTTTGTCTGTCCCTAAATCCTCCCCGACCTTTTCTATTCATTCGGAGGTGGGTTTGGATTATGTTACAGACAGGTTGAAATTGGCCCCATTGATCTTTTGGCTAAAAACATGGCTCAACTCAGAGTTAGCTTTGAATCATGCCATCATGTCTGACATTATGGCAATGGATCTGGCTAATAAAATACCTTGGCTGGGTTATTTGAAAAAAACTTTTGAACAGTTGGGCCGCACAGAACTTTTCCAGTCGCCATCCTGTATTAGGAGGGAGGATGTTAATCGGATCAAGACACAATTTTTAGATAGGGCCAGATTGATCCGAGAAGAGAAGGAACTTGAGAAACCAGCTGTTAGGTCGCATTTTATGCTAACTTTTTCTCCTTCTCTAGAGCCTTATCTCAAGATTGTTACTAAACCCTTACATAGGTTCTTGTTGACCAAATTTAGGTTCAATTTGATCCACCTGACTCTGGGTAGCTATCCATCATGGGCAAAACCAGAATTGGGTCCTCCCTGTAACTGTGATAAATTTTCGCAGCAAGATACTATGCACTTTATCATGTTTTGCGAGACATATAGGGATATAAGGAAAATATATCTGTTACCAATTCTGAAAGAGGCTGGCTTTATTCAGGTTAGGCCTGCATTAATCTATCTCCAGCTCTTGGGCTCCACCCGTATCATCTTTTGTGTGGCCAGTTTTTTAGTGGCGGCAATTAGGATCAAGAAAATTAAATTAAAGCCCCTCCCAATGTATTATCTTAATCAATTATGTTTTTATGTGGATTTTAACATAATTAATTGTCCTGCACTAATTGATAATGCTTTTTATTGCACTGATTTTTAGACATATACTTGGGTGTTTTCATGTTGCTGTATATATGTAATTTTTATGTCTTTTATGATTTTAACAAATCGAATAAAGTGTATTTTGACTGACTGACTGACTGACTGACTGCAGATTAGGAGGTTTGAAAGAAGCTTGTCATTTAACAGTAGATTTGGATGAGTTTAAGGAGTACTCATTACTATGGTTTTGATAATAAGCATTCTTTTGCCAAATGAACACACGTGATGACATGTTTGTTACCTCTCTCATGCATTTAGCAGAGGCAGGCATAATGTTATGGTCTTTCAAAAGCTTCACTTCTGTGCCTCTGTAGATGAAGGCCATTGCTAGTTTTAGAACAACTGGGTATTCTTCATTTAAATGAAGAATATAACAGCATCTTCCCATTTTTTCAGAATAAGGTCCCAATTAATAGAGTATTTACGAGTGTGGTAATTAATGGAACTCTGTTAACAGTGTTTGCCTTAGAATATGTTGTAATATAGTTCTTGAATCTCTACTATTACTTTCATTGCCAGCGGAATTCAAACAGTCATTCTATGTTAAGAGCCCTTCAACCATCTCAGATTTAAAAAATACACACACACTCCACCGGCCGGAACCCAAATTGGACCAAAAATAGCTTTTTTGGTCAAAATGCACACAACTACTACATAAATATTGGCATCGGAATACAACTGCCAGCAGCAGATGCGGTTGAATGGGGAAAAGAGGCGCTGTATCCGGAGAAAAACCGAGTGAACCACATGCAGCTCCAACCATCCCAGCCGGGGCAAAATGATGGAGCGCGACGCTGTTTATTCCGAAGCGGCGCTGCAGAGTCCAGCAGTTCCCAGGACCAGCAAAGAGGTCTAAAGCGCCAAATACAACCGCCGACGCCGTCTGACCACTCTGGCTGCGAAATGCTTGCTGTATAACAGATAAGTTCCCGCACAAACAATTTGACAGCTGACAGCGATACTTTTAAATGGCCGCATAACTTGAACACAGCTGGCGCATCGATCTGGGGCATAATATGCGCACTACATTCACTTTGCGCTTGCATAGCAGTCCTGTGTCAATTTCTCACTGATCGACCCCACAAGCTTACTTTGGTACTTGAAATTGATGCAACGCCTGCAGCATAAAGCAGGGCTTGCTGCACACTCTCTGCAATTTTGATCCTGGGCATGTAAATCGGATCATGGGCGGAAAAAACAATGAGCACACAGTCTAATCAACCTACTCCTATGTGATCCCCTCACCCTTAAGAGAGCGCAGCAGCATGGTACCGTGAGGAGCTGATGTATGAGACAGCACCCACGCCAGTTAAGGACTCAAAGGCCCCGGTGGAGATATCTTTTTCTCTAACCACCCTTCACTGTGTGCCTGAGCTGCGAGGATATTGGGGGTTACATCTGAGGAAGAACTTCGCTGGACTGGGTGGTGGCCTCATGGCGCTAGGGGAGGTCTGAGTTTTACAATAAGGCCTGAATTCCCTTGTCTGACCCCACAATGGCTGCCACAGTGTCCCCTACCACACTGTGCTACTACTCTAAAAATAAACGGACATCGACCAGTCCTTCAACCCATCCGGCTCACCCAGCAGGATAATGAATCTATGAACTTACCTCTGCCCGTGGAGACCTAGCATTTTGGCCGATGCCCGGTGGAGCTACCTGATGGCTAAAGAGGAGATGGGCGATGGACTCCCCCCTTGGCCGTCACCTACCCAGCCGGACTTTGGACAGGCTTTCCTTCGTCTCTCCATCCCACTCTCCCCTCTACTCCTTTACCCTACCCCCTCTCTGCCCCATTTATCTCGTCCCCCATGCTTTCTAGCTGCTTTCCTGCTGAGACCTAGCTACTTGGCCGATGCCCGGTGGAGCTACTCGATAGATATAGAGGAGATGGGCTGTGGACTTCACCCTCGGCCGTCACCTACCCAGCCGGACCTTGGGCAGACTCTCCTTCGTCTCTACATCTTATTTCCCTCCTACCCCTTTTCTCTACCCCCTTTCCCTTCTAAGCTCCATTTATCTTGTCTTCTATGCTCTTGAGATGCTTCTCTAGTAAATTATGTAACTGGTAACTGTTGTAATTTTGTAACTATGTGGAACCTTATGTAAAGCGCTCCGATACCTCCGGGTCTAGCCAGTGCTATATAAAACTCAAATAAATAAATACAAATAAATAAAATAAAAGGAACTACCTTGAGAATTGACATTTCTTGTCTCAAAGTTTATGGTTAGTGTCTGTCAGAATGCCAACCCGCCTGCTTGTACTGTCTGATTCAAGAATAAGATAAGGGTTTCCAAAATCTACTTTTCAAGCCCAAGAATTATCTAAGGCTAAAGAAGTATTTGAAGGTTAATGTTTAGAGCCTAGCCTAGTAAGTCACTTATTGAAGGATGAATGTGTCTAGCCAGACTCTGCAAAAATGCAGGCTTCAAAGCAATCCTCAGTGGGTAAACCAATGTATGATAAAGCTCCTATTGAGGTTTGTTGGTTCCCTTAAGAACAGCTCCTTAAAATCACTGAAAGAGGGGTAGCAGAGCATGGCTAATAGATTTTGGATTGGTGGACTCTTGAAGATACTGACACCCACTTCATGTAGAATTCTGTCACTACTTAGTGGCTCACAAAAACTAGACCGCTATACATCATACGGCAGTGAACAATCAACTGTTCCCATATTGTGAGGGCTGGAATCAGGGAGAAGTGTCTTCATGAGACCACAACCCAATTACTGCTGGGGATGTCAGTGGATTAAATGGTGCAGGACATTGAAAGAAGCCCTCCTCACTGACCAGGTGTGCTTGACAATATATGTATATTTCAAGGCATTAATATAACCTCAACCTAAACAACAGGGAGGGGTAAACAAGGCTAATATGTGTTTCGAAATATCTATATTTGGCTTAAAAACAGCAATTTGGAAGCACAACCAAAATGTGCACAGTATTCAATCTAAAACATGTCAAATAAAATCTAGACTGGAGCTTTGTTACAACCAAAAGATTGGGCTCCTAGCTATCCACTGTTAATAAATCTAAGAGGGGTATCACTGTCGGTTTACATAGTTTACAAAGTTCTCGTCTTAGTCTAGCATATTCAAGTTAAATTGTATACAGCTGTTTCATGTTATCCCTGCACCAGGGCTGGCTTTTGGGAGGTGCGACTGGTGCGGCCGCACTGGACACTGACCTCGAGGGGGGGCTTTGTTTAGCAATAACTTACGTTTTGAAAGCACCTGCTGCAGAGTTCCTTGCGCGTCCATCATTAGGGCAACAATAAAAATGTCAAGATAACACTTGTGATTAATGTTTCTCCTAGAAAGAGAGATCAGTGTTTCGTCTAGTGGCAGTTTCCCCTTGCCATAACGTAGTGCAGGTGGTTAATATGCCTTCTGTAAACAAGAGATCTGTATTTTATGTAGATAGCTGAGCGGATAAGTAAAGCCAGACTTTACCAGCACTTTAAAACAAAGCAAAGGTATGTGAGAGAGGGACTATGGAGAGATGAAGGGCACTTTTGCAGGGTGGTAGTTAGGGAATCCGTCGTGGATGGTATGGGTGGGCACCAAAAAGATTGTTGCGTCATGCCCCACCAGCACCAAAGCCAGCCCTGCCATGCATGACACCCTGATGGCTTAGGGGTTTAAATAGATCCAGGTATCCTTTCCAAAAGTGAGCCCAGGAATGCGTATAGTATTTTCCAACAGCACACATTCTTTGATTATAGCCTGTGAGAGACTTGTCTCTCGTTTGGCCCAAAGAAATTCAAAGTAATAGCGGGCAGATTTTATTTTAGTCCAACACATAGGGGAGTCCCAATTCAGTGTGAGATACATAGGTGGAGCATCCCCGTTGTACCGCTAGAAGTCTGCACAGAAAGTTCTTTTCCAGCATCACAATGGTTCTGCCTCTATGTAGCCCCATATCCCTCCTCCACATGTGGCTATGGACGAACATTTGCTCTTTTAGAGTGTCCACATCTATTGTATTGGTTTATGGCCCATTTGTTATGCAAGTCTAAAAAAGGCCTCTAAATATCTAGAGAACTGCTGTTGTCTTATGTGTAGCATATGGCCTGGAACAAGTGACGATTGGAAGGGGATGCCCAAATAGGGAAAAGTGGTTACACGCCCCACAACTGAGTCATTAATTAAATGAGGATGCTTTTTTGTATTGTTCAGCCAGCATATCATTGTTAATGTTTTAGTTAGATTAGTATTAAGGTTCATGTCTCTCATATACAGGGTCAACTCATCTATAAGACCCTAGGCCCCATTTGCAGTTCCAACTAGCAGAACTGAACATTCACATACAGGAGGACGGGTGTCAGGCATTTACCCAGCTGTGGAATATGCTTCCTATGTTTCACTAAATGGTTCTCCTATCCATTAACATACAGCTTGAAATGAAATGGCTCCAGAATGCATCCCTGGGGGCCCCCGTTAGATTTAACTAACTCGGAACAATCCCGGTTTGGGCTGAACTGTACCCTAGCTCCGATGTCTCTGTCCAAGTGCCAAAGCATAGAAAACAGTGGTTTTTGAACCCCTGACATTATGGACCAGAGCTTTGATCTATTAACTGTATTTAAATGCGCAGGTTTGGTCCATGAATGCCAGATTCATAGCAGCATTATTTGCTTTTGTACACTTTACAGAATGCGTATAGATTGAGCAATTGTTCTGCTGCTCCAATCCATGGTAAAAGCCAGTTTGCATATCTGAAAGGGTTTTATTCTGCTCAATCCAAGTTTCGAATCTTGCCAACAGGGCTGTACCTCGGATTTTGACTGTAGGGTCCAGTAAATACTTAGGCAGTAGCAGCTGGAGTCATTTCTGGCATTCGTTTTAAATATTGGAACAATAATAACCTCAGATTAAGTAGAGGAGATTGACATAGCCCTTACTAAGTTAGTTAATAAAGGTGCTCACAAGGTGATGGTACCTTTGTAGATTTACATTGGTATGCCATCTAGGCCTGTGGCTTTTCCACTAGGGCTATGCTTTATAGCTGAGGTTATCTCAACAACCTCAATGGGGATGGGGGGTCACAGATGCAGGGCCCCATCTGTTCTGCCTTATCTTCCACTCCCGCCAAGCTGTTATCGCTCTGAACAATGAAATAAACCTTGGTGAAATGGTTAGTCCACATACCTGCTGTTATGCTTTCTAACTTTTGTGCATAGAAATCAACGGAAAAGGGAAAATTAGTAATCCTCCAGAATGCACTGTTTTCAGTAAACCTGCTGCTGCAAGATGATTGATTCTGATGAGCTTGTTCCTGTGAGCTATCACTTCTTTGTACCTCTTCTTATACCCACAGTCATTCACGTATACAGGGCTTCTTTCTGAATGCAGCCATGAAGAGCAGGATCAATAGAACCATCTACCAGGCTTTGATCTTTTTGGGGCTATGGTCGAGGTCATCTGGTTTTTAGCAATTCACATATTGAGATAAAGGAAGTTATAATCTCAGGTAGAACTCCACTGTCATCCAAACACACCCAACAGGCTTTAGAATTTATCCGGAATAGGTCCTCGAGTTGGAGGGTTGGATCTGTCTTTTTCCATTTAATGATTATAACCTTGTTCTTTGAATAAACTATACCAGCATCTTTTATTGCCACAGCTTCAGGCTCTGAGTCCAGCTTCATAGATAAAATAAGTGGTTATGGTTGGTGTTGCAGTTAGGAATAATATTAAAACAAAACATCCAGGAAGAAATTCCATGTGAAAAAAGAATAAACTCAATAGTATTGCCTGTACCACCAGCCAAAATAGACTCTCACAGTGACTGACGTGACTCTAATACAAAAGCCCCA
The DNA here is from genome assembly GCF_964204655.1 of Triturus cristatus. Taxonomy (NCBI): domain Eukaryota; kingdom Metazoa; phylum Chordata; class Amphibia; order Caudata; family Salamandridae; genus Triturus; species Triturus cristatus. Next base: position 60,734,334 of record NC_140580.1, on the reverse strand, counting down.
AATATTATTTCTAGATTGTGCTTCTAGATTGTGCCTCTTATAGGTTTATATTGCTACTCAATATGGATACTGTGGTATCTGGTAGCTATGGCACAGAGCAGAGAGGCCTCACTTAGGACAATATAAAAGGTGCTTATGCAATATCAAAACAGCAATTAAGTTGAAACGTAAATCAATAAAAATCCCAAACCAACTTAAAGAAATAGAGTAAAAGTTTATAAACAAAATGACAAATATCCCATAAAAGGAATAGGAAATATGAATTTTGAAAGTTTTAAGTAGGAATAGTGCAAACAGGCATAGCGTGCCATGATAGTCAATGATACTGGTAATCCAAAAACTAGGTGCAATTTGATGCTGATTATGTTGGAGCATAAGTTGGATACACAAACCAGGTTCATCCTGGTCAAAGGTTTTATCTTCTGTCTGTAGCCTTTAAGATCCAATCCACAACAGAAGTCCCCTAGGACCTCAGGGAAGGCCCTTAGACAATCACAAGGTGTCATACAGAGGCCAAACAGTAGGGTCCAGTCCAGGTCCAATTGTCTCTTGTCATCTGGGCAGCTGTAGGAAAAGACCTCTTATAGCTTGATGTGTCCCTGTAGTTCTACTAGAATAACAGCTAAAGACCCTCGAAGACCACTTCTTTGTACTGGGTGCAAGATAGAGTAGACACAGTCCTTTCAGTTTTCTTTTCAGGTCACAGAAAGTAGGTCCAGTCCTCTTCTAATATTCCTCAGGTCTAGTGGCTTTCAGAAGTGGTTGCCTGGACATACCACATTTATGCCTGGTCACCCTAAAGAAAGTGCGAAATTCCTACATTGACCACATGAAAAAACACTGCATCTTAAAGACTGTGCTCGTAGAGTTGCAAGGAGGGTGGTCATCATGTTATCGAATGCAGAGAAAACCTTTAATAGGGTGGATTGGGCTTTCCTAGGGGACATATTTAAAAAAATTGGACATAGATGAGGGCAATCTACTGTGGGTTATGGCAGGGTACCGAACTCCATCATCCCATGTGAAAATGAACAAAGCATTGTCAAGAAAGGTACCCATACACAGAGGGACAAAACAGGGATGTCTCTTATCCCCAGTATTCTTAACACTGCCCCTGGAATCCTTTACACAGCATTTGGACACTACTGAAGCTATCACAGGCATTAAGCTGGGCACAGAGAAGTTTAATGTAACACTATTTACGGGTTACGTTTTAGGCTCAGGGACTGATCCGTAGGTGTCCTTACCAATCCAGATAGTTGAACTGCAAGAATTTTAGGCTGTATAGGGCTTCAAGATTAATCACCTTTATGTGTTGAAAAAGATATCCAGAAGTTACAGCAACAGTGTCTGAAATGTATCTGGCAGAGAAAAAAGGCAAAGGTAGAGGTAGGATAAAGCTATTTCTCACGAAGAGAAGGGGGTCTGGAAATTGCCAATTTATGGAAATACTACCAGATTGCACAGCTGAAATATATTATTGATTAGTCTGGAATGAGAATGGATAAAGTGCGGTGTGTGAATGCCCACATAGTGCCAAATAGATCACAGTGGGAATTTCTATGGTTGCCGAAACCCCATTGTGATGCTAAGCTGCATGAAAGAGAAATATGTGGTTTGGAAAGCAGGTACGTCAACCTCGTAGACTAATTGAGGAGATCTAATGTTCATGTTTGAAACCTAGAAAACATTTCAATCGGGGCAGGTGTAGCATCTGGCACTAGGACCTTGACAGGAGAACTCTCCAGCCTCAACAGCCTGAACAGGAGGAAGAGGATAGTCGGAGAGGGCGTGTCTAGGTAGAAGAAAGGGACATGTGATGATGGAAGAATGGGAAGAGAGGAATAGTAGAGAGCGTAGAAAGAGAATAAAATGATTCTTCCCGATATACGTGTGTGTCTGGTTTCACTTGCCATGTCCTACAACACGACAGCAACTCCTGATGAAAGAGAGCTTCAGACAGACTTCATCTGAGCTATACAAAAATCTGGATGAGGTTTTAATTCCAGCTATGACCCTGGTTTTTAATGAGATCTTAAGCGGTGGGGTAAAATTACCTGATTCCTGGGATGATTGCCTTAATACTAAAGCCAGGGTAAAACCTTACCAATTGTGAGTCATACAGACCCATGTCACTGCTTAATACTGACTATAAGATCTTCGCTAAAGTCCTAGCAGATAGGCTAGGGACAGTAGCAGGTGATGTGCTACACTCAGACCAGAAGGGGTTTGTCAAGGGTAGAAATCTGTAGGAACTTACATACAACCTCATCGGGGCAATAGATCTAGCCTCAACGTATTCGCTCCCTCTGGCAGTTATGACTCTAGACGCGACACAGGCTTTTGATAGAGTCAACTGGGTATACTTGGCGGTTGTGATAGAAAAGTACAACATTGGTAAGAACTTCTGCAGAGCTGTCCAGTTGATCTCTCAAGATCCATCAGCTAACATGTTGGTCAATGGAAATCTATCTAAACCCGTCAAAATAACTAGGGGTACCAGACAGGGCTGCCCTTTATCCCCCTTCTCTTTAATCTCTATATTGAGCCGTTTTCTCAGAAGCTCAGAGACAAGGTGAATATTTCACCTTTTAGGCATGAAGGTTGGGAGAGAAAAGTAGCCCTTTATGCTGATGATATACTGGTCTATCATCAGATCTCTCTGATGCTCTTCAAGCCATCATAAAGCATGCAGTGGAGTTTGGGAAGGTGTCAGGGTATGAGGTTAGCTCTGGAAAAACGGAGATCATGACATGGAACCAAGAGGAGACTCAACACCGGACTAAAAAAGAGATGAGATATCTCGGGGTGAAGATAGTACAGGAGACAGATAAATGTCTAATGTTACAAGGGAGTGCTCACAGCTAATGAAGAGCGGGGCTCAACTCCCCCTGTCAATCTTTGGGAGGGTGTACCTGGTTAAAACGTTAATACTGCTTAAAATCACCTTCTTTTTTAATACAATCCCTCTACATTTTGGCATGCCCCTTATTGATAAACTTCATCAGGCTATAAACTCCTTCATCTGTGCCTATAAAGGAACTAGAATTGCTTGGAAGAAGATGAGACGCAGTGGGAGAAGGGGGGATTCTCCCTCCCGGACCTACAGTACTATTCGTGGGTGTTGCAAAGTCATCCTGTGCCCTGGGCACCCCCCAACGTTTTGCTGGCTGATACTGGTGGTAACTGACTCTGACTGAACCTGGCCTCTGCCTAACCAGGCCCAAGACCAGTGCTATGCTGAAAGAGACACATTAGAATACAGTTAAAACACCTACATACACCAGGGTATACAATGGTATGATGGGGTACCCCCATGATTGGCATGACCTACCCTATAAGTCCCTAGTTTATAATAGGGCAGGGGGATTGAAACTACGTAGAAATCCCTAGTACCCTAGGGCATGGCAGTTTAGAGGCCTACAGCTCTTTGTGCATTTGCATGTGTGCACTGCTGAAGCCTGTGGTCAGTTTAAAAGCAGCCTTGGTGCCAGGACTGCTTTTAAAAGGTAAATTGTGCCCAAACTCGACTTTGGGGCACTTAAAAATGGATAACCTACAATGTTTTGGCATATTAGGAACCCCCAGGGTCTCCCGTAGGTGTCGCAGGGGTGGGGGTCAGGTATTTATAAGGTACACCCTTATAAAAATGAGTTTTTATATGCCGGGGTAAAGTGAAATTTCACATTTCACTCCCCACATTGTGGTAAAGTGCTGCTCAAATTCGACTTTGATGCTAGGAGCACTGTGGAGGGAGGATCTGTAATATGTCTACAGATTCAGAACCCCTAAAGTCTCCCCTAGTTGTCCCATGGGGTGGGGTTGCTGTAGATATAAGACAACTACTTATAAAATATGTTTTTGTAAGGCCTGGTGCTGGAAAACTGGCCCAAGTCATTTTTTCCCATTGCAAATCCCCTGTTACATAGGTTAACATGGTAGGAAGTTATTGATTAATAACTCTTGATAGGAGAGGGCTAGAAATTCCATTCAAAGACTTCCCATAATGGAATTAATAACTACAATAATATCATATTGTTGAATTTCTCCTAAAGTGTACATACAAGAAGTTATAAGACTTTCTTGTTTGTAATTCCAAATTCAGCCTTCCAGTGGTCTGTCCTGAGTGGTCAGAGATAAGTGGATTAGCCGGGCTGCCTTGAAGAGGTGATAAAGAGCCCCTGGGGTTAACCAGCTCTGCTGGCAGGGCAGTGTGCTGTTCCAGATGACTGCTTAATACTGACTATAAGATCTTCGCTAAAGTCCTAGCAGATAGGCTAGGGACAGTAGCAGGTGATATGCTACACTCAGACCAGAAGGGGTTTGTCAAGGGTAGAAATCTGTATGAACTTACATACAACCTCATCGGGTCAATAGATCTAGCCTCAACGTATTCGCTCCCTCTGGCAGTTATGACTCTAGACGCGACACAGGCTTTCGATAGAGTCAACTGGGTATACTTGGCGGTTGTGATAGAAAAGTACAACATTGGTAAGAACTTCTGCACAGCTGTCCAGTTGATCTCTCAAGATCCATCAGCTAACATGTTGGTCAATGGAAATCTATCTAAACCCGTCAAAATAACTAGGGGTACCAGACAGGGCTGCCCTTTATCCCCCTTCTCTTTAATCTCTATATTGAGCCGTTTTCTCAGAAGCTCAGAGACAAGGTGAATATTTCACCTTTTAGGCATGAAGGTTGGGAGAGAAAAGTAGCCCTTTATGCTGATGATATACTGGTCTATCATCAGATCTCTCTGATGCTCTTCCAGCCATCATAAAGCATGCAGTGAAGTTTGGGAAGGTGTCAGGGTATGAGGTTAGCTCTGGAAAAACGGAGATCATGACATGGAACCAAGAGGAGAGTCAACACCGGACTAAAAAAGAGATGAGATATCTCGGGGTGAAGATAGTACAGGAGACAGATAAAATCATAGAAGCCGACATGTCTAATGTTACCAGGGAGTGCTCACAGCTTATGAAGAGCGGGGCTCAACTCCCCCTGTCAATCTTTGGGAGGGTGTACCTGGTTAAAACGTTAATACTGCTTAAAATCACCTTCTTTTTTAATACAATCCCTCTACATTTTGGCAAGCCCCTTATTGATAAACTTTATCAGGCTATAAACTCCGTCATCTGTGCCTATAAAGGAACTAGAATTGCTTGGAAGAAGATGAGATGCAGGGGGAGAAGGGGGGATTATCCCTCCCGGACCTACAGTACTATTCTTGGGTGTTGCAAAGTCATCCTGTGCCCTGGGCACCCCCCAACGTTTTGCTGGCTGATACTGGTGGTAACTGACTCTGACTGAACCTGGCCTCTGCCTAACCAGGCCCAGGACCAGTGCTATGCTGAAAGAGACACATTAGAATACAGTTAAAACACCTACATACACCAGGGTATACAATGGTATGATGGGGTACCCCCATGATTGGCATGACCTACCCTATAAGTCCCTAGTTTATAATAGGGCAGGGGGATTGAAACTACGTAGAAATCCCTAGTACCCTAGGGCATGGCAGTTTAGAGGCCTACAGCTCTTTGTGCATTTGCATGTGTGCACTGCTGAAGCCTGAGGTCAGTTTAAAAGCAGCCTTGGTGCCAGGACTGCTTTTAAAGGGTAGATTGTGCCTAAACTCGACTTTGGGGCACTTAATAATGGATAACCTACAATGTTTTGGCATATTAGGAACCCCCAGGGTCTCCCGTAGGTGTCCCAGGGGTGGGGGTCAGGTATTTATAAGGTACACCCTTATAAAAATGAGTTTTTATATGCCTGGGTAAAGTGAAATTTCACATTTCACTCCCCACATTGTGGTAAAGTGCTGCTCAAATTCGACTTTGATGCTAGGAGCACTGTGGAGGGAGGATCTGTAATATGTCTACAGATTCAGAACCCCTAAAGTCTCCCCTAGTTGTCCCATGGGGTGGGGTTGCTGTAGATATAAGACAACTACTTATAAAATATGTTTTTGTAAGTCCTGGTGCTGGAAAACTGGCCCAAGTCATTTTTTCCCATTGCAAATCCCCTGTTACATAGGTTAACATGGTAGGAAGTTATTGATTAATAACTCTTGATAGGAGAGGGCTAGAAATGCCATTCAAAGACTTCCCAGAATGGAATTAATAACTACAATAATATCATATTGTTGAATTTCTCCTAAAGTGTACATACAAGAAGTTATAAGACTTTCTTGTTTGTAATTCCAAATTCAGCCTTCCAGTGGTCTGTCCTGAGTGGTCAGAGATAAGTGGATTAGCCAGGCTGCCTTAAAGAGGTGATAAAGAGCCCCTGGGGTTAACCAGCTCTGCTGGCAGGGCAGTGTGCTGTTCCAGATGACTGCTTAATACTGACTATAAGATCTTCGCTAAAGTCCTAGCAGATAGGCTAGGGACAGTAGCAGGTGATATGCTACACTCAGACCAGAAGGGGTTTGTCAAGGGTAGAAATCTGTATGAACTTACATACAACCTCATCGGGGCAATAGATCTAGCCTCAACGTATTCGCTCCCTCTGGCAGTTATGACTCTAGACGCGACACAGGCTTTTGATAGAGTCAACTGGGTATACTTGGCGGTTGTGATAGAAAAGTACAACATTGGTAAGAACTTCTGCAGAGCTGTCCAGTTGATCTCTCAAGATCCATCAGCTAACATGTTGGTCAATGGAAATCTATCTAAACCCGTCAAAATAACTAGGGGTACCAGACAGGGCTGCCCTTTATCCCCCTTCTCTTTAATCTCCTTATTGAGCCGTTTTCTCAGAAGCTCAGAGACAAGGTGAATATTTCACCTTTTAGGCATGAAGGTTGGGAGAGAAAAGTAGCCCTTTATGCTGATGATATACTGGTCTATCATCAGATCTCTCTGATGCTCTTCCAGCCATCATAAAGCATGCAGTGGAGTTTGGGAAGGTGTCAGGGTATGAGGTTAGCTCTGGAAAAACGGAGATCATGACATGGAACCAAGAGGAGAGTCAACACCGGACTAAAAAAGAGATGAGATATCTCAGGGTGAAGATAGTACAGGAGACAGATAAAATCATAGAAGCCGACATGTCTAATGTTACAAGGGAGTGCTCACAGCTTATGAAGAGCGGGGCTCAACTCCCCCTGTCAATCTTTGGGAGGGTGTACCTGGTTAAAACGTTAATACTGCTTAAAATCACCTTCTTTTTTAATACAATCCCTCTACATTTTGGCAAGCCCCTTATTGATAAACTTTATCAGGCTATAAACTCCTTCATCTGTGCCTATAAAGGAACTAGAATTGCTTGGAAGAAGATGAGATGCAGGGGGGTGAAGGGGGGATTATTCCTCCCGGACCTACAGTACTATTCTTGGGTGTTGCAAAGTCATCCTGTGCCCTGGGCACCCCCCAACGTTTTGCTGGCTGATACTGGTGGTAACTGACTCTGACTGAACCTGGCCTCTGCCTAACCAGGCCCAGGACCAGTGCTATGCTGAAAGAGACACATTAGAATACAGTTAAAACACCTACATACACCAGGGTATACAATGGTATGATGGGGTACCCCCATGATTGGCATGACCTACCCTATAAGTCCCTAGTTTATAATAGGGCAGGGGGATTGAAACTACGTAGAAATCCCTAGTACCCTAAGGCATGGCAGTTTAGAGGCCTACAGCTCTTTGTGCATTTGCATGTGTGCACTGCTGAAGCCTGAGGTCAGTTTAAAAGCAGCCTTGGTGCCAGGACTGCTTTTAAAAGGTAGATTGTGCCCAAACTCGACTTTGGGGCACTTAAAAATGGATAACCTACAATGTTTTGGCATATTAGGAACCCCCAGGGTCTCCCGTAGGTGTCCCAGGGGTGGGGGTCAGGTATTTATAAGGTACACCCTTATAAAAATGAGTTTTTATATGCCTGGGTAAAGTGAAATTTCACATTTCACTCCCCACATTGTGGTAAAGTGCTGCTCAAATTCGACTTTGATGCTAGGAGCACTGTGGAGGGAGGATCTGTAATATGTCTACAGATTCAGAACCCCTAAAGTCTCCCCTAGTTGTCCCATGGGGTGGGGTTCCTCTAGATATAAGACAACTACTTATAAAATATGTTTTTGTAAGTCCTGGTGCTGGAAAACTGGCCCAAGTCATTTTTTCCCATTGCAAATCCCCTGTTACATAGGTTAACATGGTAGGAAGTTATTGATTAATAACTCTTGATAGGAGAGGGCTAGAAATGCCATTTTATTAACTTCCCAGAATGGAATTAATAACTACAATAATATCATATTGTTGAATTTCTCCTAAAGTGTACATACAAGAAGTAATAAGACTTTCTTGTTTGTAAGTCCAAATTCAGCCTTCCAGTGGTCTGTCCTGAGTGGTCAGAGATAAGTGGATTAGCCAGGCTACCTTGAAGAGGTGATAAAGAGCCCCTGGGGTTAACCAGCTCTGCTGGCAGGGCAGTGTGCTGTTCCATATGAATGTCAGGCCAGGGGGAGGAGTCGTAAACTATGTTCTTCAAAGAGGAGAGTAGAGACCATTGTCATTTACAACTCTGAACTTCCCACCTTAGGCAGATGGTAGGATTAAGGAAAGTATGAGCAGATGCAGGGGGGGAGAGTCTAAGTAAATTAGCGATCCTAGGGGTGTGTTTAGCCAGCTCTTACCTCCTTGCTGTAAAATCAGCCATTATGGATTTGGAAGATTTGATGCACTGTGGGACAAAATAATGCCACACTCCACAACATGTGGTCATACAGTGGAGGAGATACCCTGGTCTCATTGGTCAGAAGTGACCTCCTGCCTGACCCAGAGAACTTAAAGTAAGTATCTGAGAGGGGCAGAGCATCTCAGATCTGCTGCTTGAAACTTACAGAAGCAAGAGGGGCTCTGTTGAAAGGTTTTGCTGTGCAAAGATTTCTAAGGCCTGACCTCCGAAGACTGCACCATCTGAAAACTACAGCCCTATCCGGATCCGGCTACATGAGGAGCATCGAGAGACCCCATGAGAAAAAGCTCCAGAAAAGTTTCTAAGTGCGCTCGTAGAAAAGGTGACTGGGAGCAACCGCTGACTGCCTTCCATCGCGTTTCGGCCTGGATTCCTGGGTTGCCCCGCTGAAGCATTAAAGGAAAATGTTCTAAGTCTGCTCCAGGGAAGGTGGCTGGGAGGTTTGAGGGGCCTCGAGGAGAAAAGCTCCAGAAAAGATTTTAAGTGTGAAGGTAGAAACTGAGACCGGAACCTGCCGCAAGCTGTAGATGCCCAGGGCTCCATTGCGGTCAGCCTGAAACTTTGATTTTGCCCCGGTCTATCACGAGCAGGTATCACAATATGGTGCTATAAACTTCTAGGTGCTATATTTGATTAAATGTTTGAAAATTCATATTTCCGGTTCCCTACATTGGATTTTTGTCGTTTTGGTGTCATTTTAAAGATAAAAATATTTACAATTTTTATAAATTGGTGTTGGATTTTTATTATGGGTTGTATCTTAATTATTGACTGAAATTGTGTTTTTAAATGCTTTACATACCTGTCTTTGAAGTTAAGCATGTCTGCTCGCAGCCACGTTGCCAAGGGTTGAGCGTAGGAATAATGTTCTAAGACCTATGCTGAGTCCTATTATGTGTTAGTGGCCTTATTGCCAGTGGCAGACCTACATTTGCCCCTACCAATAACCCACTTTCCAACAGTGGGCCTTCCAACTGTCCCACTCCAAAACGTTGTTAAAATCTCCAGATTCTTCTGGGGTAGGGTCTGTGTTTTCAGCTATGTTGAAGGGGTCCAACTTAGGCAAGGATGGTTTCATGTTAAAGTATGGAGACCCCAAGTTCTTTAAAAAGACAAGGTTAAAGGTGATACAGGCCATGGCCAGAATATGGGCAAGCATCAGATGGTTGACGGGCCTTAGCTATTTCTCCAGTCTTGGCCCCTATGGGATGCCCCCGGAATGCCAGATTGTTTAAAAGACAAACTAGCACAGCCAATAAGAGATGCACGGCTCAGCATATGGGGAGACCTTGCTCAGGAGGGTACGATTCAACCTTGGTTAACGTTACATTCCACTCTGGAGGAGGATATCTCCAAATTTAAGTATATCCGACTGAAAAGCTGGGCCCAAAAACTGAACTCTCCAATTGGTGTAGGCAACTCCTTAGAGGAACACTTGGTGGCAAAACCTCTGGGGAAGAAAGAGGTTTCCATCTGGTATTGGGAGATGGAAGAAGCAATAGATGGGGACTGCAGACTTGCTGAAGATCTGTGGGGTGCTTGCCTGCTGGGAGTGCCCTGGGAACAACTTTGGCAAGTATCAGTGAGCACTTTGTTCAACACTGTTAAGCCGGCCTGGTTAAGCAGAACCATCTCTTTTCTATTTACAGGGCCTATCTAACACCTCAAAGGCTGCCAAAGATGATAAAAGGGCCCCCTGTAAAATGTAAGAAGTTTGGCCTGGAGCGAGCATCAGACATACACATGTTCCAGGAATCTCCGGCAATTCTCGAATTCTGGATGAAGGTTGGTAACACCATCTCAAACATTCTTGGGTTTCAAGTCAAGGTAAGCCTCTCTATGATTATTTTTGGAATTTCCAATGAAGTCACAGGCCCTTCAAGAGCATTCCTTTTTTATGTTATACTTCTAGCAAGAAGGGAGATCTGTCGCAGGAGGGAGGAATGCTCCCCTCACAAACACTCGGACTGGGTAGAATCAGTAATTTCAACAACCAAGTTAGACCTAAGAGGAAATCAATCCAAGTGAAAGAAATCCTCGTGGGACCTTTTATTGAGATGGCTGGATTTAGAGGCAGGAATAAATTGAGAGGGTTCTTCTCCACACCTCGATACATTTTTGCCCTATGATTATACCTCTCTAGATCTGTGTGGAAATCTCTTTCTCCATTGTAGAACTTGGTGATGTAATGGAATGGCATCACAGAGAAGTTCCAGGGAAGACAGTCAGTTGGAGAAGCTGGAGATGGTAGTAGAAACTATGCAAGAGTGTAAGTTGCCTGTATTAGATGTTGAATCAGGATAGGGAAAGAAGTTGATGCTATCATTTCCGCATGTCGTTACTGAAGATTTGTGTATGCTGAAGAAATTCACTCATCACATCATTTTGAAGAAAAATGCTGTTCCAGTGGTGCATAAGGTTAGACCTATACCATTGTTATTGGGAGAGCTGCTTCAGAAGGAGCTTGACAACTTGTTAGAGTGTAAAATTATTGAGCCCGTCGAATCCTCTGAATTGCTCGCTTCAATTGTCGTTGCTCCCAAGGAGGGCAACAAGATTTGTCTCTGCATAGATTTGAGGGATTTAAAAAAGGATATATGGGTCGATCGTCAACCACTCCCCAATATAGCGGAAATGTTAAGTGTGATGGGGGTGGAAAAATCTTCAGTGTTTTAGACATGTCTGCGGCCTACCACCAGGTGAATCTGCATCCGGAATCACGACCCCTGACTTCCTTTGTCACACCGCTGGGGGCTTTCCGCTATTGTTGAATGCCATTTGGATTGGCTTCAGCCTCCGCGGTGTTCCAGAGGATTGTGCAAAATATATTTCAGTGGATGCAAAGGGTCTTGTGTTTCCAGGACAACATTATGGTGGTGGGTAGGTCCTTTAATGATCATGATGAATTGTTGTTTGAGGTGCCAAAAAGAAGTATTATAAAGGCGATTGTTGATGCTCCTCAACCTACCAATAAGGAGTTATTGAAATAATTTCTTGGTCTTGCCGAGTATTGTTCTAAGTTTGTATCCAATTTTTTTGATACTGTTGAACCTATGAGAGCGCTGTTAAAGAAGGGAGTACTGTTTGAGTGGGATTCGGCATGTGAATCAGCATTCAAAGATGTTAAGGCGTCACTGGTTTGTGCGCCTACTTTAGGTCACTTCGATGTTAAAAGGAAAACTATGTTGATAACTGATGCGAGCAATGTGGGGATGGGCACTGTGTTGACCCAGAGGGTTGATGATGACGAGAGAGTGATTGGTTATGCATCGCGTCGTCTACAGGGTGCAGAGACATCATATTCTGCTATCGAAAAGGAAGCCCTGGCTTGTTGTTGGGCAATGAATCATTTTAGATTTTATCTATGGGGTTTGCCTTTCATTCTTAGGACAGATCACAAGCCATTGTTGCATATTTTTAAAGGTGGTAAGGGTCTTGAAGGGAGTGTGACTTCGCTCATATCTCGATTGTTGTTGTCTGTGATGGATTTAAATTTTTCGAATGATTTTGTCAGAGGTAAAAGGAATGTCATGGCTGACTACTTGTCGCCTATGCCAGTTGATGAAGAAGAAGATATTTCCTTTATGATCAAGGTGGACACTTTGTCTACTCTTGTTGATGGAGAGTTGGCTTTAAAACAGGAAGAGTGGAGTGAAGCATTGAGTGGGGATGGAGAGTACATGGAACTTAAAGACACAATACGTAGTGGTTGGCTAAATATTTCAGTCTTAAGTGAAGAGTTGAAACAGTATGTTAAGGTGAAAGATCAGTTGAGTATTCAGGTGGATAAGGTCTTGAGTTGCAACCGTATTGTTCCACCAAGAATGTTGAGGGGGAGACTAATTAAGCTTGTATACGAAGGACACATGGGCAGAAGCATGTGTAAGAGGAGATTGAGGCAGTGTTTTTGGTGGCCTGAAATGGATAAATATGTGGAAGAGGTTGTTAGAGATTGTCAGGCATGTAGCAACAGTGATAAGTGTAGAGTGATTTGTTAACCTCCCCTGGAATGTGTGAAGGTTCATGATTGACCTAGGGAGAAGTTGGCTATGGATTTTTTGGGTCCCATTGAAAGATGAGGTGTCAGGAAAAGATTTGTAATTCTTTTGGTAGACTACCATAGTAAATGGTTTATAGTCAGGCCCGTGGAAGACATTACGTCTGTGAAGGTGATTGAGTTTCTAAAAGAGGTGTTCTTGGAGGAAGGGATACCTAAGACTTTGGTCACGGACAATGGGGTACAACTAGTTTTTACTATTATGACAAGGTTTCTTCTAGGATTAGGAATCAAGCATGATAGGGTGGCACTATTTAGGCCACAGGCAAACGAATTGGTTGAGAGGGTCAATCGTATCATTGTGGACAACATCCAATTATCCTTGGCTAATGGATTATTGTGGAAGGAAGAACTAGTCAAAATGATGTGGACCCATAGAGTAACTCCTCATTCTGTTACTGGAGTTTCACCATTTGTGAAAGGTAGAGAGCCTGCAACCAAGGAGTCCCCTGTGTGATTGCAGAAGAAAGATCAGGTCTGGGTGGATCATGAACGGATTGCAGCAAGAGTTAAAGAATCTCATGAACGCAACAAGGGAAGTTATGATAGGAGGAAGGGAGTGAAGATAGTTGGAATGAAATGTGGTGATTGGGTTACGGTTAAAAGAATGGGATTTGTTAAGAATGGAGGGATACAATTTTCTAAGCCCCAAAGAGTGGTTAAAGTGACAAAATCTGTGGTCACATTGGATGACGGAAGAGAGTAGAGTATGGGTAACCTGTGTAAGGTTAATATTCCAAATTCAACTGAATAAATTGCTGCCTGTTTTCTTGTCAATTTTTATTGTGGGGATTTCCTAATCACTCCATTGTTTATTTATAGTTCTGTACAAATATTATGTCGAGTATGATATTGTTCATTATCTTTTATACTGCTTACTTTATCAATTGCGATGGATTTCCTTGTAAGGGCGGAGATGTGTGGAAATCTCTTTCCTCCATTGTAGAACTTGGTGATGTAATGAATTGGCATCACAGAGAAGTTCAAGGGCACATAGTCAGTTGGAGAAACTGGAGGTCACTGTACAGCAATGAAGACGTACTTATGAATAAAACAAGTTATTACCTAAAAAAACACTGTGAGTGTGGGTACCACAATCTCGCTAGACTGCGATGAGCCCTCCATCTTCCCATATGCCGTCTCAGCAGTTTCCAGCCTATACCGGACTAAATAGGAGAGTGACCATTCCCATTTGGGACAACACCTTCCAGTGCGTAGATGTACCCGCAGGGGGGAGGATCCCCACACCTGCTTCTGGGACACACTGGGTACTGGCGTCTGGTGCGGTTACTGTGGTCAGAGGTGAATGAGGACAAAAATAAATAAAAATAAAACATACTTGCCCACTGTGAATACAGACCTGCCTTTCTATTTCACTTCAAAAGTATGTGATTGTAGATATTTCACAGAATCTGCGGCTCACGGATCACCGGCAATTTGTATAGGGTCAAACAAAAGTCCCCAAGACTGTCCCTGTCCCTCCCATAAATGTATTGTCTCCTACGCTCGTGAGTGCACGGCCATCTGAGCACATTTCAGGTGACTACATCAGCACAGGATGGATGTGTGAAATGGGGGACATTGGGGGCAGAGGTGTAACGGGGGCTAATAGTGCTCTAAGAAGCAGGAAGAGGGTTATTTGTAGAGAACATTTCTTGCCCTCACTCAGGCTTGTCAGTTAATGGTGAGTTGACGAGTGTCTTGTGGTTCGAAACATGCAGTGCGTCACAACACCAAAACAATAATAGCTCTCAGAAGAATTTTATGATGGACTGATTGGGCCTAGACAGTTTGTGCCTCTCACTATGAGCAAACATGAGGGTGATGATCTCACTTCTCTGATCCATATGGCCTAAGTTATCCCTATCATGCCCTCATTCTCAGAGTCCAAATTCATATTTCCCTCTTAGTGAATGCCTTAATTTTTAAGAAGATGCCTGAGTCAGCTACAAACCAGTTAATTCAGAACAAAGTAATTGATAAACCAAAACACATTGATACAAAATAACCTTAAAGTATATGTAGGGGGCATTTTGAAATGTGAATTATGTCAGAAGTGCTTTGATGTAGGATTACTGACTCTGGCACCAGTGTTGACTGGCTGTTCAGATTGGGGGTTGATATACTTTGATATGAGAATGAAAATTCTCCAAGCATAGTGCAAAGAGAATAAAAATTTCATTAAATACACGGAGGCTAGCATTATGCACTATTAACTTTTAATACCACTCCTGCAGCACATTTAAAGAACTTAGAACACTCAAACACTAGAACCAGAACATTACGTTCATAAGTAATACCTCCACTGAACATTCTTCCTTTTAACGCTGTGACTAAATACTCTTCTTTAAAATTTTCCTCTTAACTCAATTTTCATCCAACATTTCTTCTTCTTTATTCTGTGAAAAAAATAAATTACCATATAACCTTTTTCCCCTTTCTTTCCTTTCCTTCCATTTCTTTTATTTAGAAAAAAGCTTTCTTACCCTAATTATATGCTATCCAACAATAACACAACACTAACCAGAAAACATTCACCAATCTAACAAACATATCTCAAAATGGCTCCTTATGATCATTTTGAAACTTTTTATTTTTTCAAATCTTCCCACACGAGCAGAGTAGAGTGTGATAATGCTATCCTCCGTGTCTTTAATTACATTTTGATTCTCTTTCAATTACTCCTGGAGAATTGGCATTTCATTTCAAGACCGGAGGCTAAACATTATGCACGTTGAAAGTCCTTTATCACCACATCTGAAACATGCTTAAAAGAAGAAGCCTTGCAAAAGTACCCACATTAGACCAATCTGCAGCTTTTAACATTTCTTCTATATAGCCTCCAGACAAATACATCTTACTTGCCATATAACTACATGTAGAATGCGACTTGAACTTGTCCACATCAACACCACTCTCTTTCATAACATCTTTTACCTCCCTTGCAATTGGAGCTGTGCTTATAGCACAAAAAGGTTTTACATCCGAAATCAACAATTGATTCTCCCCATCACCCCCATGATCCAACACCCTGCTCTCATACTCTAACATACAACTCACTACACACAATTTCATTAGTTCTGCAAAAAGTGGGTAAAAGCTGAGTTTGGCATTGTTTTTGTTCTCTGGCTAATTTCAAAATATACTCCATCTGGTCCTATTCATTTGTTACTTACCTCTAGCTCCTACACATCCGAAACTCTCTTACAGGACACTAAACACAATAAACAAGCCAACTTCTCAGTAAATCTCTTCAAGTCTACAAACGTGTTAACTGGCTATTTCAGAAAAAGCAACAGTACAGCATTGACATCCCACAACACACTGTAACATGCTGTAGGAAGTCTCTTAATCCTCATACTCTTCATAAATCTGCACACCATTCCATTCCTTCCTACCGATTTGTCATCCACTTGTAAATGACCTGATGAAATTGAAGACCTTTAACAATTAATTGTCCCTTAATTAACCCTTTCTCAAACTATTTCACAAAACAATTAATCACCTCCACTACAGGAGCCTCCATGGGATCCAAACTCCTTTCCAAGCACCAACTAGAACATACTCTGCAAATTCCTTTATACCTATTTCTAGTTCCTGCAGCCCATGATTCTCCCAGTAACTCTGCAGCTTTAACCAAAAGTACGGAGCGCACCCCCTACGCGCTGGGGGTCCGCACCGTACTTACACGGGTGGGGGTATGCTCCATACTTACACGGGTGGGGGTACGCTCTGTACTTACACGGGTGGGGGTACGCTCTGTACTTACACGGGTGGGGGTACGCTCCGTACTTACATGGGTGGGGGTCCGCACCGTACTTACACGGGTGGGGGTACGCTCCGTACTTACACGGGTGTGGTGGGGGTACGGCGCGTCCATCCGTGGGGGGGCTGGGAGTACGGCGCATACATACGGTGGCTGGGGGGGACGGCGCGTATGCGGGCACATGTCTCCATGGTTGCTATAGGAGTTCGCTCCGTACGGTGTTTTTTCCATACGGTTGTACAATCGGACGGACGGGACGGATCGTACTTGCACGCTCGGACTTCAGTTTTCCGATTCGTACGTAAAATCGTCCGGGGACGTGTCGGACACTTTTCCCAACCCGAGGACGTGTCGGGGAATTTTCCCAATGCGATTCGTATGTATTTTTTCCCATACGAATCGTACTTGCCAGTTTGTACGGTACTTGTACGATTCATACGGAAAAAAATCCGGATACGATTCGTACGGGGAAAATTTTTCCAGGATCGGAATCGGCACCTTTGTCTGACTCTCTCACTTCCTCTATTGCACCTTATTGTAAAAGGGAGTATATCTTCAAAATCATAATTCCCTCCTGTACCTTTGACATCCTTACTACAATGTTGTACCTTTGAAATGTATCTAACACCCAAGGGTCCTGAGTCATTTTTCAAACATCCTACCACTCCTTTGTGGAACGAACCAGAAATAATCCCTGTACTCACCTTGTCCTCCCTTAATGAGCTGTCCTCGTGCTCGTGGCAATCTCCTGCTTTGTCTCCCTTCTCTTCCTCTGCCGAGGTAAAATCAAAAGCTTGATTGGTAATCCCTTCCTCTAAATTGATTACCACACTGCAAATTGTACTGATTACTGTATTGAGATACCTGTAATCCACGGCCGGTAAAGGGTCCCCTCCTACTGGCCGTTCCAAAAAGTCCCAAATCTTTCCTCATGTTCCCTTGCACTTTTTCTAAGGCTGTAAATGTGTTGATGTCATGACCTCAGTGATTCTTCGTCCTGGGTTGTCGTGTTGAAGCACTCATCTCCTTCCTTACGGTCATGATGACCCACCAATCAACCATGTACTGACCACATAAGTGGACACAACATATGGCACTACAATTTGTTGTTGGTGTGCTGGTGCACATTGTGCAAATCATAGTGCAAACCTCAATAGAGAAAAAACATAACACATATGGCAAGAGAATATGTTGTTGACATTTTGGTACATGAGATACTGTTGGCAGGCTTATGTAAATGGAGGCATAATTGTTTTTGTTTTCTTGCCTTGTCTGATGGGTTCTCTGTGTTTGATTTATTTATTTGTTTCCTTTCTGCATACTTCTGCTTGGTTGCGGTCGTTGTGTGCAACTTTGCGGCTTGACTCCTTGCAGCCACCATTCCGCTCTTGGCTGCACATAAAAGGCAACCACACCCAACAACATACCGTGGATTAACAGCGGTAGCGAAGGAGAAAGGCTGATTCATTCCGACGGCTTCCGAGTTGGCACCTGACGTAGAGGTAGGCCTCATTTTGCATTTCTCAAGTAGGAAACCTTTTTTCTTAAATGAAGGCACAATGTAGTGCTATTGAATTTAGAGTTTTCCAAGGATTGTGACAAAGTTAAAGACTTCTGAACCAATGTTAATGAATGCTATTGAATCGTCGTTGTTCCAAGGATTGTGACAAAGTTAATAATCGTTAATCTGATAAGGAATCACAGTGTTATACAAAAAACTGTAACAGACAATGTGCCCTGATAAATGAGTACAAATATGGATTCAAAAGGGAGCAATGACAGACAAGACTTATTGGAATACCGTCTCTGATTGAATACTATAGAATATTGTATAAGTACTTTTCGAACTACAGTTCTGAGGAGAAGAAGGACTATCTTGCTCCTGAGTTTATTTTATTTTCACAGGTAAATCACATATGTTCTTAACCAACTATTATATTGTGTGTTGTTTTTTCTCATATGGCCCAAGTTGTGACTAGGTGACCTTTCTGTTCCAGATCTCCCTCCCCACAGTACCCTCCCTAATTCCCTTCCTCTTGTCTGGCCATTCTGATCCTTTGTTATATTAAATGCAGAGCCTAAACTGCCGGTAGGTGGGCTTCTTGGAGGTACTGATCCTGAGGACCCAAATACATCTGACAGGATATCTGACAGTTGACATACTTCCCGATACCTTTCACAAAGCCTTCTCCAAACAATAATCCCTTTGCATCCTCACTAATCTCTTTCTGTGCCATATCCCCCAATTTAGGATTAATCTTTATTAGAATAGCTCTCCTTCTTTCTTGCTATATACCTGCATTCACATTTCCAAAAAGGACCACAGTCCTTTGGATCCATATTATCAATAAATACAAATCCACCTGCTCTTCATTAGCATACTGCAAAAACAACAGTTTGTTTGAAAAGTTTCAGCACTCCGTCCATCATATCCTTGTGTTTGCTTTGTTTGCCCTTCATTAGCATAAGGCTCCTCCGCCATATCCAAAATTCGGGTCAGGGGGTCAAACACATCCCAGAGTTTATCTTGGCATATCTTTAAGGACCTCTCCAAACCGTTCCTTGGGTCCCTACCCAAGCGAAGCAAATAGCTAATCAAATCTGGGTCCAGATTCCATGTGGCACACACCTTGTCATCAATTTTTGGCCTGGAACACTCCACTCTCATCAGTCTTCGTACTTCCCTATCTTAGGGTTTCCGAATTCACATTTTATTACATTTCTCTACTTGTTCCATTGGTCACCATTCTCCACATCTAGGATGTTTAATATTTAGGGGTGTAAACAAATCACCCCAAACAGATCCCTAACAGTTCCTTTTGAACCATCTATCTCCATATCCTCAAATTATTTCTAATCATCATTTTCTTGTAAATCCAAAACATATTCATCCAAATCTTTTTGGCCAGACATGTCAAAATGAAAATTACTTTCAAAGTCTTCCTGCTCCTGTGTGCCGCTAAGGGCATCCTTTCCATGCGTGCCACTAAGGACACCCATTCTACGTGTGCCGCTAATGAAACCTTTCTTTGCATATGTCTGAATGCCAACCTTGCATTGTTTAAACATATCAATGTCCTCTATATATCTAGTCTACTTTGTTCTTTTCCTTCCAACTTCATTACTCTCCCTCCCCCTCCGAAAGGGAATAAAACTCTTCACCTGACTCTACATCTTTCTTTTCTTATTCTTTAAGCATTCCTCCATTGACTCCAGAATTTGCTTTTTCATATCATAATGAATAACCTTTTTGACAATGTCCTCATTGACCATACCTCCAGTCACATTAAAATCAGTACTCTGTTCATTACCCATATTTTAATGTATTCTCCCTTAATAACCTTTCAAACTTACAACCAATCTCCTTATCATAAACCTTTCCTCAATCCTTTATCTCTCTAAAACATCCAAATGGCAAGCACAACCTATTGACAGTTCAACCATCATAGCGTATATTTCCCTATTATTTTCATTCCTCCCTATCCAAAATGGCCGCTCTGATCTCGCAAGAGCAGCCAACACATATGTGTTGCTTACGTAATCTCCTGCGCGTCCCAACACGTCTCTCATAAACAAACAAACGGCCTCTCGTGAGGATCTCTGGCGGGCCAGAATGTCTATGTGTGAACTGCTCCTCATCCACACATACAATTGAGCTCATGCCGAATACCGCAGGTAAGTGGTTAGAAAATCTGAATCTTTTGATAAAAGTAATGCATGAATACAAAAGCCTGTTCCCAGCAATAAATCTCCGCATTTTGTCGCTAGTTTAGTCTCATCCCATACGATAGCTAACTTATCACAAATACACTCATACTCAAAGCAACTGATTCCATCAATTGGAAGCTAAGCTTATCTAAGCAAACTCCTAACAATCTGTCGTACACTACATTAATTCATATTTTTTGTTATCTAAGAAAAACAAATGAGAAAAAGAGGTGCTTATCTCCTCAGGAGCAGCAATT
Source organism: Triturus cristatus (assembly GCF_964204655.1). Lineage (NCBI taxonomy): Eukaryota > Metazoa > Chordata > Amphibia > Caudata > Salamandridae > Triturus > Triturus cristatus. The sequence goes on along the minus strand of NC_140580.1, from coordinate 60,713,847 downwards.
AAAAGAGGAGACATTTTCAGTGGAAGGATTACTTATGAACTTCATTTTCTGGGTCTAGTGTTTAAGTGTTCTAAGTTCTTTAAAGGTGCTGCAGGAGTGGCATTAAAAGTTAATAATTAATAATGGTAGCCTCCAGTCTTGAAATGAAATCAAGGGGCCAGAATGCAAAAGAAATTTCACTGGTGCTATTTCATGTCATCGGTGGTATGATAAGGCAGTACTTGCTCCAAATGCCTGTTACCACTGTATTATAAAACTAGGGGGCATATTAACAAGGAACAGGGAAAATTAACACTAAGGGCACTTAGCGTTAATTTTTTTAACGCCCGCTATAGCTGGATAATATCGCCTGGTTATCGCGCTATTAACAACGGTAACCGCCTAGGCGATAAAAAAATCCGGCGATAGCGGCATTTTGGGAGGTTATCGCTGGTAATGCAACAATAAAACTACAAGGATAGGGATATCCTTGTTGATAGCCCATGGTGGACTTAGCCAAGTAATCCACCTCCCATTCGATTACATGGCTAAGTCTGAAAATTAGCAGAAGTAAAAAAGCAGCGTTAACCGCGGTTAGCGCTGCTTTTTTTTGTCTCTAACAGCGTTAGCGTGAAGCTTGATAATAGGAGAAATGTCGCTTAGCGACATTTCTCCTATTATTTTGCTCTGGAACGCCCACTTTGCATCTCATTAGAGATGAAAAGGGAAGCGTAGTGAAAAAGGGTGCTAACATGCAAAATCGCTGTTGTTGATAGGGCGATATTTTTATCTCCCCTTCTTTTGCTTTTAAAGCCAAAAAACGGAGATAAAGCCCTTGTTAGTATGCCCCTAGGATTCTGGAGGTGGTAATGTGGGATAAGAATGTATGTGTGCATGTTTGTGTGACTATTTGTTGTGGTGCTGCTGATATGTTCTGTTCTTATGTGTTACTGTATCTTTGTGCTACATTGCTGTAATGTGATGTTATTGCAGTGTATTGTGATTGTTGTGTTGTGTTCTGTTTTGACTGTTGTGTGTCATGCCCTGTTATGTTTTAAGTGTGTTGTTATGCTGCTTTGTGAATGTTATTGTGCAGTGTTCAATAGTTTACTTTTGTTATGTCAACAAATGTGGCTACATTTTCAGTCAAAAGCAGCACATGTCTTTAATGCTTGTGTGACAAGCAACACTTTTCACTGTCTAATGTGGTCAAATACTGCTGCTCCAGCTCTTCAACTACTTAAGACACCATTCAACAACAACTGTGGCACACACTGTGTCTTCACAGAATGCTCCCAGTGCTCCCTTTAACTAATATCACTCATGATGTCATTGTTGAGTAGCAATTGGGAACCACTGTTATGGGTTGATGGACCATTATTTGTGTATATGCGATAGCCTTCACTGTGCAGTAATGGTTATAATTTAACTCTCTTAATGTTAAACATTAGCTAAAATGTGAAGGATAGCTTTGTGAATGCAATGGTTTGTAACAAAGTTTTTATATTTGCTTGTGAAGAAAAGTTCTTCTTAAAGTTTACACCTATATTTCTACCACAATATTTTGTGAACATACAACTTTGGGTTTAGGGGCCTGGTTGCATTTTGGCAATGTTTAGTTTTAGTTTGTAGTTCACAGTTGGAGTTTAAGCTTTCTTCATAATCATAATAATGTAGGTGACTTTTGGTTTCCCTATCAAAATGGCTGCTCTCATCTCGCGAGACCAGCCAACCCTTAGATGAGAGCAGCCCATACGACTTTTGGTTTCATTGCTGGTAATTCCTGAATATAGTCTACCATATTTATCATTAGTAACATGGAAATTATGTGGTTATAGCTTGTACAATCCTTTGCTTTATCAATAAATAATAAATACATTTTGAGGTGAGTCTGTGCTTTGGTTTTGTGATAGAAATGTGCTGGAACATAGCTTCTGCATTCCTTTACCTTGGGGGGAATATGGAGCTTCCAAAACCACTGAAAAAGTTGTCAATATCCAACTCACACAGTTCCTGGACAGCAACAATCATTTGCACCCCTCTCAATCAGGTTTCAGGGCTCGTCCGTCACAGCACAGAGTCTGCTCTGATGAAAATCACTGACTCCATCAAATTCACTGTGGATGCTGGTCATTATGCCACACTAATTCTATTATACCTCTCAATGGCATGTGACACAATCTCACATGAGATCCTGCTACATCGTCTCTCCCAGATTGGAATTGGGAGGGAAGGCTTGGTCCTGACTGAAATCCTTTTTAGAGGATAGAGAGCAGGCAGTGTGGCTTAAACTACACTACTTTGATGCCCAAAAATGTAAGTATGTAGTGCCTCAGGGCTAAGCCCTGAGCCCCACACTTTTTAATATTCATAGACTCCTTTGGCATCTGTTTTGTCTCCTACGTGGATGGCATTCAACTGTTATTAACCTATAATAACAATGAGCCTGAGAAAATAACTAACTTTGCAGGGTGCGTATCTGCCTTGATGGGTGGCTGAAGGCTAAATCCTTGCAATGCAAACATGATAAAACAGAGGCCCTACTATTTGGTAACAATCCTCATCCTGGCTATTCAAGTGCCTGGCCAGCCAATTGTACAGCACTCTCCATCCCCATTGAAATAGCAAGGAACCTAGGAGTTCTCATAGACAATAACTTATCCTTTAAGCCACAGATGCTGTTGTTATTTAAACTTTTTGTTGGATTCTCAGGATTCTTAGGAAATTCCTAAAACTTTTGCCCTTGGAAGCCCAGAAAACCATGGTACAAGCTCTGATCCTAACGAGACTTAACTATTCAAATATTCTATATATAGGCTTACCAGATTACCTTATTCAAAAACTTCAAAAGGTACAGAACATGGTTATTTGCCTTCTGTATAAATTGCCTAAATGCTCGTCAATATCCCACTTCAGAAACCAGCTACACTGGCTTCCAGTGAAGAAGTTTGCTATCTTCAAAGGATTGACAGTGGCACATGCAGTCTTTCACAGGACTGGCCTTAAATACGTACAGGGCAAACTGACCCCCTAATGTCCAAAAAGACCACTGAGGTCTCAAACAACCCACCTGCTATGTATTCCCTTCACCAGACGAAAGAAATGAGTGAGTTCGGCCTGTTCAGTGCTAGCAGCTAAACATTGGAATGAACTCTCAGTAGATCTGAGAAGCATCCCTTACACTAAGACCTTTAGTACACAACTTAAAACCCACCTGTTCATGAACTAAGTTGGTTCCCCATCCCTTCTGTTGGGGCCTAGCGGCCGAGCAATAGGTGAGTGCCCTACAAATCCCAACATTCATTCATCCATTTGCATGATCCACTGTATTGTCTTTCGTGTTAGGCTTTTGCCCTTTTAATAATCAATATTGTGGCATTAGCGAAGGCGTTGTTCACTATTCTTATCTTTGACTCTAATTTTAAAAGGATCACAATAAATTAAGACATACTTATTTCCTGAAACTCGACTTCCACATTATCACTTGCGCACTTTTTATCAATAAAAAACTCTGGGGCGTATTTGCAAGCCCATTGGGCCGCTGATGCATCACTTTATATATGGGAAAAAGTGACACAACGGCGGTGCAAGGGGCTTGTAAATAAGCAACCGTATATCTAAGCACATTTGGTTTTCATTTCAATGGAAAATGTGCTGTCTGCAAATGATACGCTGCTACCATGCTTTAGTGTTCTCCAAAACATACCACCAGCTATGTAAAGCCCCCCTACCACTGTCCTGCTGGATACATTTGCTAAACTTGTTCATTGTGTGACTCTTGGAATTGTCATAATCCTTATGACTTCAGTGATGAAACATTGATGGCAGCACCCTCACTTCGAAAATTATTCCAATACCACTGTTTTGAACTGGGATAATATTTTCCTCAAGTAGAGGCCCATTCCCTTACACCTCCATCAGTATGGTGGTGCCACCTCTGGATAAGAATTTACTCCTGCATTTACAAGACTAAATCTCTGAGCAGACCTATGGTGGAAAAATGCCTTAAAAGAGTTTGTCATAAGCCACAATCTCACTTCTTAGTGAGTGCTACCTAAATTTCACGTTATTCACACCATAGAACAGACACTTACGGCCAATGGGAGTACATTTACCCCCATGCAATATTACACCATTGTAGTGTAATATAACTTGTGCATCAATGCATTTGCAAATGCAGATTCACATGCTGTCAATTGCAAAACAGAATTTGCAATTCTAAATCAAGTTACTTGCGCATCTAAGAAAAACTCTTATATAGTTTGGAGATAGTGGCAGTCATCTTGGATATCTCGGTAAATCTTCCCTCTTCATTCATAGCCTAAGCCTTCTTTTTTAATGCATATAAGTCACCCCTAGGGTATACCCTAAATAGCCCATAGGGCAGGGTGCCTTGGATTTAAAACTTTGGACATATACTTTTATGTTTAACATATTCTGGTGGTCGAAATACTCACAAATTTATTTTTCATACTTTGAGGCCTACCTCTTCCGTAGGATAACATTGGGTTCCCTTATTATATTTTTTTGCTGTAACTTTTGTTTGGGAGTAGGTAGAAATCTCATGTTTGGTGTCTAAGGAATTGTACCCTCTTTATTGGTAAAGTCAGATTTTAAGTCATAATTCTGAACATGAAACCTTTAGAAAGTTGCCATTTTCTTGTCCTAACCATTTGATGCCTGCACCCTGTTTCCTGGGTCATATGACTTGGTGAAATTGGCCTTTGTGCATTCCTTTCAGACAGCCACACAATAGAGGGACTGGGTATTGGCAGAATGGCCCATCTCAGCATGATGGGGTAACAAAGCTATGCACATCCCTACTTGCACTTCAAAGACACTGCCTCAGCTCACACACAAATAATTTCACACCAGCCTATTGTGCCCGCATGTAGACGGGGACCAGGGCACGGAAGCATAAAATTCCAGTCACTTCTGTGAAGAGAAAACTCCAGAAATTTCTTCCACTTCAAAGCTGGTACCAGGTATAAAAATAGGACCCCAGACCCACTCTTCAGTTCACTTCTGGACTTGTGAGAGGACTCTCAGAGGACTGCCATGCTGCCAATGGCTTGCTGTTGTCATGTAGTTCCTACAAACCTATGTAGGATCTGCACACTTAGACAACATGAACTTAGGGATTGGTGTCCAGACTGTTTCTAGACACCCCAAAATGGTATGTTAGTCTGTAGACCAGCTAGCTCACAGTGCCACTATGAGCCCCTCTTACCACGGAGTGAATAACTTCTGGCAACTATCGAACATGACATCCCTGACCCCTCAGGGATCGTGGAAACAGTACAGTACATTTTGCTCAGTCACTCGTGCTCACTTTGTCTCAGAGAGATATACAGAATAAATGGTGGGGACGTTTTCAATTAGCATTTATTGAACCAACATCATGTGTGCTGCAACAACCATGAGACAGAAACAGATACATACAGTTATAAGCACCCGCAGAGTAAAGAAAAGGTAGAATTCTACCATAGTGCTAAAATAATGAATATATGCAGGCATATGGATACATGACAGTAATAATGCGTACCCCTATGATGCGGGCCGTAGCTAGATGTACCTAAGTGTACCTAGCATGTATGTATATGTATAAGCCAAGAATCCTCTTAGGATGGAGCCAACCCCATTACCTGATGTGGGAGAGCAAAGGACTCCCGTCGTGGTCTCGAGATGGACACCCCGCGAGGGATGCCAGACCACAGCGTGCTGGAGTGTCTGCATGCAGAGACCTATGTATCTTGTGTCAGCAGGGAAGTCTTTCTCCTCTGGTCTACCCAGTGAAGATTTGGCATTTATATACCCAAAAGGTATCCTCAGCAGTTCTATCTAGATATGTCATGCTACTGTGGGCATGTTGGGCAACGATGACGATAGTGATGACCCTTATACAGAATTATCATGCAGAAGATGGTAATCCTGCTGTGATACTGAGAATCCTCATGCATAATAAATGAGGCCAGTTTTCGGAGAAAACCACACAACATTTATGCAGCACCTAACTAGGTAAAAGGTCAGCACCAAACCCGTTATGTGGAGCAATGGTAGGACGAATATAGGTAAAAGGTTGTGTAACTACCTAGGTTTATATTGGGGAACTTTGGGGTTCATAAGACTGTGTACTTCAGAGGACTGTCCTGTTGCCCCAAGAGGACTGCCCTGCTGCCTGAAGTCTGCTTTATGCCCGCAGAGGATTGCCCTGCTGCTTGAAACCTACTTTCCTGCTTGAACCCAAGACTTAAAGAGTGCCTATACAAGTTAGCTGGCTGGCCACCTGATCAGAGCCTCAAGGACAGAAAGGGTTCCAATCATCTTGAACCTGCACTTGGAGCCTGCCTTAGTGAGTTCTAAACCTCCAAGTGGTGCCCCTCCATTTGTGGTGCTAATTGTACACAGATAGCCCAAATACAAAACTTGGGCCATAGAAAATATTCTTCCAAAAAGTGTTCTGGGAACCAAGAGAAGACCTGCTCCAACCTTCGCACCAATCCGCCAAGGTGTATTGCAGGTCTGCCAGACTTCGAGGCAGCTCCCACTTATGTATTCTCCAGAGCAGCAAATCATGTTCAGAGGTTCCTCACAGAAATGGTATCTGGCCTCTTGGAGCCCTTGTCAGATACAGCGTACAGTTTCATCCTGCTGGAGATTTTTGACTTCCATAAAAAAAAGACTAAGTCCGAACTTAGAAATCTTTACTACAACTTTGTCCAGGTACTCCCCGACAACAACGCCTCCTCCTGGGACACTGCTAGCTGACTTGCCCTGCTGAACTTTGCCTTCTCAGACATACCTCTTTAAAACTTCTTCTAACTCTAAAGGTAAGTGGAGACGGGGCCAAATCTACTTCTTGTATCCAAACCGTGCTCCATCGCATCGGCCATAAGTTTTGGCTTTGCTCTAGTCTCGCATAACTAGGAGTCCGCAGTTAGCGTATTGATCTGTTAGGCGCTATGTTTCATCTTAAAATTAATACTACCGTTCTACTGAGTGGATTTTGTTGTTTTGGTGTCAAATCATTTATTACAATCTAATCAATTTTTCTAAATTGGTGTAGGATTTTTCTTTTTCAATTTATTACTGTTTAAATGTTGCATAGATACTTTACGCATTGCCTCCAAGTTAAGTCTGGCTGCTTTTGGACCAAGTTACCAGAGAGTCAAACATGGGTTAATTTCATGAATTTTTGTGGTTCACCCTGATAGGGATTGTGGCTGTAGCTTGAGTAGGGTTTTATTCCCCTCTACCAACAAGCCAACTTCTCACAATGCATTTAAGGTGATTTTTGATTTACGATGCTAGCCACCACTGGACAATTTTCATGTTTTTTACCTTTTATTTTCTAGCCATAGCATCAGTTTAACTGTGTCCATTTCAGAGAATATAGGTGGATTTTTTTTTAAATACTTTCAAAACTTATAAGCAAACAAAATCATCACTTATATCCACTTTTTTTCTTTGACGTTTTGTATTTTTAAATGATATGCAAAATCCAAACTCTGTGTGACCAACCCCCACTATGGATGCCCTTTATCCATGCATAGTCATATTGGCCCAAATGCCTGGCCTCCAGTCAAGATCTGTGCCAACTTCAATATGCGACCAACCCCCACTGTGCACGTTTTTTATATACACAGTAGAAGGCTGTGAACAGCATGTATTTGCCACATGGCCTTGCTCATTATGTGTGTTCACCCTTGATGTCATGTATGATACAATTTTTGTGATATCATTCGTGAGTCATACGAGGTACATTAGAGGCCAAGTTATGGTTTGCATAGCTACACAGAATTGGCCAATATCAGTGTTTTTAAGTTATCTTTCCTAAAAGTTATATCAGTTAAACTGTATTCATTGAGCATTTTTTGAGATTTTGTTAAAGGTATGTCAATGTCTGTAAGAAAGTCGTTTATTAGTTGGGGAGTACTGAGGTCCACCACAAGTAGTAAATTCTACTGTCACGGGTGTATGAGTATCAGGCACTGAACATGGAATATATACACAATAGGGAGCTACAGAGGGAAAAGGACCTAGGTCGCCCTCCTCTCAATTAATATTTATCAACACAGGCCTAGGTCTCATAAGGTATATTTATTGTGAGCTGTGGTTCAAATCCTATCGCTTTAGGTATATTATACTTCCCCTATTTTTAAATTTGAGGTAGTCACCAACAAGCTAGTCACCTTCAGTTTTAAATTAATAAAAGTTTTACTTCTGGCAATCACCCCAATGAACCTAACGGTGTAAGAACTCACGTACAATACACCGGGTATTTTTTCTAGTACAAATCAAAGAAAAAATATGGAAAAAAAAATGGAAAAAAATGTGAAAGAGACGAGATGGCACCTCACGTGCGCAACACCGATTGAGCCTGCTGATTGGTACTCATCAGCTCTGCCCACTCTTATCATCATTGGTTGCCATCACGCTCCAAAAAAATAAATAAACAAAGTGTCCACAAAAATAAACCAAAACTGTGAAGGTAAGTGGTGAGGAAATCACATACCAAAGTGCGACTGAATAGTGAAGATAAAAAATGAAGAAGATGCACCCTCAATAGGTTCAAACTTTATTCTTCCTTAGATGTGCACCCAATTCAAAAACTTAAAAAGGTTGCTTAATGTGCATACCATTATGTTGTGCCAACATGTTTCATCGCCAAATATGTTTGTGGCGATTTCGTCAGGGCAACTCCAGTCGCTTGGCACACGCAGGGGACACTGCTTAAAATTTCATTCGGGGATTGCCAAAAGTAAAAGACACACAACACTCAACTCTTTCACATCCCATTGTACATGGATGGAGATATATCTCTCATTTGAATCCATCAATTACCCTTATTGAGCCATGGTCTCGCGTACCAGCTCGTTCTTACAGGTCACTCACGGGCTCCCTGTGTGAGTCCTCGTGGTGGATCAGCATTCAGCTGTAATGCGAATCTACAGATAGGGCAATTATAATGTGATCAAATTTCTCTTCTTCACATAGTCTTATCAGCAATATAAGATCTCACACGGATGCATCAAACCCCTTGTTTATATTGTTTTAGTAGAACCTCTCCTTTTAGGTCCTCCTACACCCGAATATGGTTTTGGAGGACTCCAATCTGCTGATTCGTGCATAAATATGTGAATTATATTGTTTGGACTTCCCTTCGGGTTACCTTGTGGTAATATCACCAACCGGGTATTCCTGTATAATCCAGTCTCTCTGTGTATACATAATGCAGGATTTAATTATACTCCTGTATTTGGGACGGAGAGACTTGGACATGAGGAGACGCTATTATCACAATTATCAATCAGGACCTGGGAATGTATAAGTTTCCCTGTTAGATCTCGCATACTCGGCGAGAGTGGAGAAGCTTTTCTGAATAGTTACCGGTCAGGACAGAAAACAATATATAATTGAATCCTGCATTACGTATACACAGAGAGAGTGGATTATACGGGAATACCAGGTTGGTGTTGTTACCAAGGGGTAACCCGAAGGGAAGTCCCAACAATATAATTCACATATTTATGCACTAATCAGTGCATTGGAGTCCTCCAAAACCATTTTCGGTTTTAGGAGGATCCGTTGGGAATTATTTTGAAGTTTAGCAGCCCTGAGGAAGTCGCAAGGGGAATATTCCCGCTGTGACGAAACACCTTGGCGAATGGCTAAAAGTAAATTAAAGAACACAACATAAAGAGGAACAAGAATTCCAGCATCTTTCTTTTATATATAATAATTTATAACTACCGTTTTGATTGTCTTGCTGTGTGCCTTGAAATTGGTAAAACACAAGTAGTAAAGGCACTATCTTATTAGGTCCAGTTAAAGGTTTCAGAAACTTAAACCTCAGCTCAAACCCTGGTAGCTATGGCACAGAGGAAAAGGCTTAACTGTGTAAAACATTTTGAAGTACTAAACCAGTTAAAAATTGAAAAACACAACACAATAAAATGTTTATTCTTATTTATAAAAACAGAGAATCATTTAATGAACAAAATGTTACCAGAATGACTATAATCCAATTAAGGAAACTGTTGTTATCAGTTTATGTAGATTTGAGGAAAAGAAACCCAAAAACTATTAAGTGCCTATGCGGTTCAAAAGCTGCTGAAGACCAGGACCTAGGCATGATTTCAGGACGACTGCAATGTGCACGGGGTCGTATATAACAACCAGGTTCAACCTGGTCGGAGGTATTACCGTGATACTTAAGGGTAGATTTAAAAGCATTTTGCGCTGGGTTAATGTCACAAAAGTGACACTAACCAGCACAATATGTTCATATCTGAATTTACTTTTCAGTGCAAAACTTGTTTTGTGCTGGATAGGGGTGGGCAGAATTTGCGAAATTCACTTTCGCAAATTATCGCGAAAATGTTAAAAATCTCCGCAAACACGCAGAAATATCGCGAAGATGCGGACGTTTTTTTCCCGCCCATTCGCTGTATTTTCTGCGTTGTCGCGGCTCACCAACTTACCCGCGCGGTTGCTCGCGGGTGCGGGCCTCTTGTTTTCATTTGTCTCGCGGTGCATGATCGCGAGGAGAAAGACGTGATCGCCCGACGAATGACGTTACTGCGGGCGCGAACTGTCGTGAGACAGCGCAAATGGCTACCAACAATCCAACATCTCGTGGAGAACGCGACCGGATTGGGAAATCTTGTCGGCGAACGCAGAGATTCAGGTAAGGCGATCGCGCGCACGCGAGAATGTATTATTTTACAGCGCGAGCAAGCAAAAAATTTCCGGTAAAATGCGGCTGGCGGAAATTTTTACATTTTCGCGCTCTCCGCGGAAGGCAAAAATGTCAAATTATCGCAATTTACGCGAGTGGAACAGAATTTTAGCCCAGCCCTGGTGCTGGATAGCAACCTGAAAGTAACTCAAAGCAGTGAGAATCACTACTTTGCACTACTTGGTGCCAAGGGGGCATTACATAGGTGGCACATGGGTGGTGGCATGCTACCACCCATGCCTTTTGATACAAAACCCTATCTACAAACAATTGTGGAAAGGATTCAGCACCAAAAGGTGATGCCATTTCAAAGGAGGCGTTAAGAGGAGAAATGTTTTTATTTCTCCTTTCTGTTCCAACTTTGCATGTGTGCTGTACTGTGCAACGAAAATGCAAAGTAGGAGAAGGTGTGTAAGTATAGTATTTTGCACTGGAAGACTACCCGTCCTGTACGAAACATATGGTAGACTCAGGCACGCACTGTAGCTCTATGGTGCTAAGGTGTGTGCCTGGTGCAAGGCAGCTAAACTCAGCGCCGGTGCTAGGAAGAGGGGAGGAGTGAGCCATTTTTCTGTAGATATGGCGCTCTCCCTGTTATGCAACGCAGCACAGCATTTTTGGCTGCGGCACTGTCTTCCGTGCTTTTTTTGTAGATCTGGTCCTTACTCTCAAAAATGGAATTCAAAATCCCCCAGTGGAGCAAGGCATCAAGCTGTATCCAGGGAGAGCTCCACAACATCAAATACGCCTTAGAAGAGACCTTGGTGAAGCTTTTGTTTTTGTGGGAAAACCCACTGGTAGAAAAATTCAAATTTCGGGCCCACGGTAGTCCTCTCACTGGCCAGATACGTTTGGCATCTTCGTGCAGTCAAATTTTTTACCTTAGAATTTGGAATACTCCGGCAGAGCAAGGCTGCATAGAGCTCAGAGTGGGGAAAACCTGTTTCTTCAACCCAGCAAGGTTACGCCTTGCATGAATCAGTTTGGCAAGTTTTTCCCGGTCTGCCAAAGGTCTTGAAGTTTTAGGTTTTGCCTTCAAACCATGCCATCACTATAACAATTTTTCCATCAACTCGGTATGCTATGTTGTATCCACTACACATGTTTATTTATCTTGTTATTCTCAAATCTCCGTTGTGCATGAAATTTGGCCTCACTTATCTGTGGATGGGCGCATGGTGTTGTCTGAGGCCAACCCAAACTGTGCTTGCTCTTTGGCCATGACCATAGGGGTCCTGCAGGGCCTAGTTGCCCAGGCTTTTTTGCCATGCCATGCACCGCAGTAGGCCGAGCACAGCAGCGTTGTACACCAATGCAAGTTGGACACAGGGTCTGTTCTACAGAAAGGTACTACGACCAACACACTGTGAAGCCAACCCTTCGAGTTCATGGACTAGTTTTCTAACAGTGTTGGTACCATTTTAAAATCTATCAGGCAATACGCGTATGGGGGCTACAAAGCAGGGTAGGATTGGCCTATAGGGCCATCAGTCAGTGTCCAGTATGTGGGTTGTTTTTCGTTTTTAGCTGTTTGATGGCCCGTTTAATGATCTCTCGCCCAGTGTTTTTTTGTTTACCGTTAAATTCCCTGATGTTAAAACATTGCTCAAAACTATGCCACTTTACAAGTTCAAAACAGCCAAAATTGCAAGCATGGAGCAATTTGTTTGCTTTCTAAATCACTTATGGGGCCCATTTTCTTCTGTCCCAGTCCGACCTGCGACAAAGTTGCATTCTCATTCAAGATTTCAAAGGATTTTTGCACTTCACTGCAGCATACTATGTTGAGTGGAATTATAGCAAACTTTCATGAAACTAAAGCTTTATTCAGAATGGAGCATTTAGCCAAGACAGTCACCTGCCCTATGCTTATTTATACCCAGGACCTCTGGAATTATGTATAACTCAACTCCTGTATTTCACCCTAGTATGTATTTTAATTAAGGGCTAAAATTATACTCGTAATCTTATTTTGTCTGTATTTCCTACTTGTATGGTATTCTAGTTTGGTTTCAGTGCTCTTATTGGTCGTGCTTATATCAGCTTTTATATGCTATTTTTGTAATTGAATCTTAACTTTATGCAATACTGTCTATTTATACGACCCTCTCTATCCGTCTGTATTTGGAAGCTTCTCTATTTATCTATCTGCCCATCCCTCCCTATTGATTTGTTATAAAAATGTACACTAGTATTACAAACAAAAGCATTAGTACAGGCAAGAGGCTGGCAGCCAACTCTTGAGCTACTGTATTAATACGTTTCTCCCGCACAGCACGTGTGCTGTGCTTGTGAAATCTATTAAGCCCGATTCACAAAGGTAAAGTGAGAGGAAACTGTAACTTTACGACTTTCTGTATTCACAAAGGACATTTACTACTCGTAAATGCCCTTTGTAAATACCGAAAGTCGTAAAGTTAGTGTTTATTTTAAATCCCATAAGGGGCTTGTGAGAAGTTGGCCTGGTATATGGTGTCCACTACTTATAGAGGGCACCTTTTAACAGTCCAAACAACTCCATATTGATTAAAGACAACCTTTATTGAAAGCTATCCTAGTGGTAGCCTTCAGGCTAAGTCTTGAAGGAATGTACAGCAGCTTGTTTACCAGTCTATAATCTCTTGAATGACCAAATGAAAGGCAACCACACCAGGTTTATATATAAAATATATGCATTTATTACTAAACACACCCCTCTAGTCTCTTTATGAGTCTAGAAGCAAAAGCACATAAGTTACACTTCAAATATTACAGTAAAATAGCACAAATATTCGTGAGGCCCTAGGGGCGAGCCAAACTATATACTAAAATAGTAGTATAAGAACCATGACTTAACTAGAAACAGGGCCTAGAGCCTGTAGAATCGCTGGGACCCCAAGGAACCACCCAAGGTAGTGACACAGGCGACCCACGGGGGCCGTGTGCAGTGTGAGAACACAGCCGCAAGCTCCCATTAGCTTCTATGGGGAAAGTCGCGGTTAGATTTTTAAAGATTAGGGACACTTAGAAATGGACTAGGACCAAACCCTCTTGGACTTAGGCAGTTCTAGGGTCAACACCCACGGGAGAACCGGAGTACTCGAGTTACCTTACCCAGGGAAGCCGGGTGCATAGGTATCAAATGGTGTCGGGTTGCGTCGTCGCTTTCAATGGCAGCTGGCAAAAAAAGGCTGCTGCCGGGAAGATGTGAAGTGTCCGAAGAGATCGAAGCCTGGATCGAAGATGTGAAGAACCTGAAATCAGAGGCAACAGAGTCTGGGTCACTTGCCAGTGACCAGGAGCATGATAGACGGATGCCTACCGATGTCGGGTGTTTCAAGTGAAGAAGGTGAAGTTTGACTCTTCAGTCACGAGGACCAGGAGGCGTCAATGACAACCAGGAGCTGGATTCGAGCTGTCCCACAAAGGATGTCGAGTGCTGCGGTGTCGGTGCCCGGATTGGACCCAACAAGCCTTGGCAACAGCAACCCATGCAGAAAGGAGAAAGATGCTTTGGTGCAGAACAGCAAGATCTGAGGGGCATGTCTAGAGCAACCAGGTAAGCCCAAGGAAAATCAGAGTTGCCTTCACAGGGACCCACCAGTCGACGGACCAGGGATCACGAAGGGACCTCGAGAGAAATCACAAAATGGCGGCCCACGAGTCACTCGGGGTGACTAAGCCAACAATCTTTGGTGGATTCTCTGCTCGGGGTGTGGGCTACAAGTAACCCAATGACAGCCTCAGGGGACGTCGAGAAGCTGATATAATTGCAAATGTGCACGGTGTCCAGGGGTTCCGGTTCCATGTCACTCACGAGGGCTGCCGGTCTCAGCTTTGCTGGGGACTCGGGTCGGCCTATGGGAAGTCTGGAAATCCTCTTTCTGGATTCGGAGATGCAGATCGGCAAAGGCTTTGTTTGTGCCTGCCAAGCAGAGGAGTCACTCCTTGACCCCAAGGGAGATTTCTTCAGTCCTCTAATCTTGAGTAGAGCGTTGAAGTTCCAGTATTCAGTTGTAGAGGTGCATCCAGGGATATCTAAAGTCCTGTTGCCAGGGGTTCCTTACTTATAACTAAGAAAGGGGTTGAACTAACTCTGGGGACCCACCTATGGGAGGGTTTGGAAAGAGGGTTGGCTACACCAATTTCCTTTGTCCAGTTTCATGCCAGAGCAGGGGCTGGGAGCCCCTGCAACCAGTTTGAACTGGACTATGCACAGGGACACCAAATGTGCCCCAGTGCAGACTTCAAAGCACTCTTGGAGTGCTCCCACCCAGCCCCAATACACTAAAGCCTGTCTGGGAGGTGGTTACACATCCCTGTGACAGGAAACCTATTGTCCAGGCCTCCCCTGCTGGAGTTTCGGTCAGCAGCAGGAGGCCAGACTTGAGTCTGTGGCTGCAGCATCCATTTTGTTATGCCAGGGCTCTGTTAAACTGGTACTGGTTATACCGGTGCTGTCATGTCTCTCCCTCTAGAAAGGTGGGATCATACTCCCACACCAGTTACTGGTGTGGGGGTATGATTCTAAGGTGTTTGACACAACATGTTTCCGTGCAGCCAGTCCAAAGTTAGCATTTACTGTTTAGTTAAAATGGACTTAAGCGTATATGGTCAGGCTGCACTACTGACAACCCCGGAGGATAGATTCCGAAGGCTGCAGAGGAGCTCAGCTCATGCCTGGGCACCCTCTCACATATAACCAAGCACCCTGCCTTCAGGATTGATAAGGTCTGCCATGGAGTGACTGATAGGTTTCTAATGTGCGGTGATAAGTGAGATATAGTGAACCTATATCTCTGTAAGGGGTGCATGCACCGCCTTACCCAGGCTGCATTAGCAGACCTGTGGTGTCATTTTGGAGGGCTTTCCAGGAGTGGCATAAAACATGCTTCAGCCCCTAGTAGGCCTCTGGGGTACCTATGCCCTGGATACATAGTATACCATATACTAGGGACTTATAAGGGCACCTCAGAATCTGATCTGTGGTGTACCTAAGGTACATGGAAACAATTTAGAGAGGAAGCAGCTAGGCTGGGGTCCTGAATAGAAGGGCCCCAGCCAGACTAAGGTTGAAAAATAGTGACACATCAGCAAAAAGTGTGGGGTAACCATAAGAGGCAGATCCTACTCTCCTACAGGGCTTACATCCTGCCCTTACTTTTTATTGGTTTGTGTGCTTGCCACTTACATTTGCTCCATTTCTATTGACTTTCGCACACTATTTCCTGTTGTTCCGTGTGTGTGTTTTCTCTTATTAGTGTCTCAAGGCCCATGTATTCCTTTTCATCCACCGAACTTTATGAGGCTGCTCTCTTGCTGTTGAGATAGGTCAGCATCCTAGTGTTCTTGCTCTACAGTGTACATCTCGGCTGCACAGCACTTCCTATTTATTCAGCCCTCATTATCTCCCCATGGCTGCACTAGAATAAAAGTCACTGTGAAACCAAGAGCGGCATGCTTCGATCGCACTGGCACTCACCAGTACCCCTGAGGCAACGTGCACTCACCAGTCGACCCAGGGAGATCCACTTTGGTGCTAAAGCCGCAACAGAGTCTGGCACTTGCTTTCTAAAAATGCTCCTCAGTGGTACAGAAACAGCGCATAGCAGAAAGACAGCTTTTTCCATCCCTGGTGGCGCGAGCGTTCTACAATCTGCAGCACGCCTTGCGATATCGTCCCTGCCTCTCCCTTACACATGATTAGGTGGTCACACTATGCTTAGCCTATTCCTGCATCATGTGTCAAGCGCAAGTCAAAGGCAATTCAGTGACTTTCTGTTTTTTCCCTGTGATAACATTTCTGGTGTTGGTGTGTGTGTGTGTGTGTTTCTGCATGTGTGCACGCACACGCAGAACGGTTATATTATAGCATTTTTTCCAGCCTGGTTGCAATTTTCCGTGTGGCACTAGATGACACTTGCATTTAGTTTTGGGGAGTGCTGTCATTTGCTGTATCCGAAAGAATTAAAGCCCTGAACTAGCAGGCACTTCAACTGTTGCCCACCCTCTAACAGTGTTAGTCATTTTAAGCTGGCACGTCAGGGTCCCAGAGAGTGGGTGCATCTCACCATCTGGAGTCTCACATCTGGGGTGGAGTTACAGACTTCTGCCTTGGCTTGGAGGGGGTCTAAAGCCAGCCAGACCCCCACAAGCAGCTGCAACCAGCACACATCAGGAGGTCCGCCTCACTTCCACGTGGCTGCATAAAGGAAGGCAGTTAACATACAATGACACTCCTCTTAAAATTATTCAGGAATTAGTTTTTTTCTGCCGTGGAAGTACAAGTGACCAGGTTGGAAACACTTTGCTCTCATTTTCTGATGTGACCTGGAAGCACTCAATGTAAAACGTTCCCGTGCTTATCCCTCTTTTCCATTCTTTGTTTTTTGTTCCAGACATTCACAGATGTGTATATCTGGTGTTTAGGAGACACTGTACACGTACCCTATACTTTGCTATGAACCTGTGGCCATTTCTGGATACAAAATGATTGATTTATTGAACTGACTCATTCTAACATTCCTGGCACTGCACGACCCCCACATATACCTACATGCCCTCGGATTCTTATTCTCTTTGATGACCATATGACAGATGCTGCCTGTCCCCGGCCATGACCACATTGTGTACCTTCCACAGTACCCTCGTGACCAAGTGATCCAATAGGCCACATGCCACTTCTTTAGGGATGCCCAGATGACTATGGTGCACGCCCTAGGAATAGCTCCATTCTGAATCCTGTGCAATGCTGACATTCTACAATGTGTATCCCGAGTCATACCAGCTGGGTTACAATGCACATGGTATCTTTGTACATCCAAAGTGATACCCAGGTGGTCTAGCTGTGCATTTCAAACAATGCTACACTGCCCCCCACCCCTTTTCAATGTCACTATGTCAGCTTTTGTCCCTCCAATCATTTATTTATTTTCCGGCCTTGTGATGGCCATACAGTATATGTCCAGCGATAACCATGTGGCTACACTGCTCCTCACCTTTGATGGCATACATCCTGGTCAGTGCCACATCCACATGGTCATACTTGCTTGTCGCTTCAGTGCCAACGTGGTCAGCCTGCTCCTCTTCTGCAAATTACCTGCTGGTAATGTTTCCTTCCTACTTCTAAGCCCAAATGAGCAGCAGTGACCTCCATGTCACTTGCAGTGCCTACATGACCACCTTGCTTGGCTTCTGTTATGCCCATATAATGGTGCTCTTACTTTCTTACTGACCCACCACTTATCCTCTTTGGGTTTTGGAGCAGCGTGTTGCTTGCCAAGAAGCACTTTAACACCTCGTCAGGGATCTTACTACAATGATCGTCCAAATAACTAGGCCTGGGTGAAAATTTCGTTCCGTTCGCGGAAATTGCGATAATTTGACATTTTCGTGTTCCGCTGAAAGCGCAAAAATGTCAAAATTTCCGCATTCCGCAGCATGGCGATAATTTGTTTCTTGCTCGCGCTGTAAAATAATACATTCTAGCGCGCGCGCGATCGCCTTACCTGATCCCTGCGTTCGCTGACAAGTTTTCTTGATTCGGTCGCGTTCTCCATGAGATGTTGTATTGTTTTTAGCCATTTGCGCTGTCTCGCGACAGTTCACGCCCGCAGTGACGTCATGCGTCGCGCGATCACGTCTTTCTTCTCGCGATCATGCACCGCGAGACAACTGAAAACAAGATGGCCGCGCCCGCGAGCAACCACATGGGTAAGTTGGCGAGCCGCAACCAGGCAGAAAATCTCGCAAACATGCGGGAAAAAAACTTCCGCATCTTCGCGATATTTCCGCGTGTTTGCGATAATTTTAAACATTTTCGCAATAATTTGCAAAAGTGGATTTCACAAATTCCGCCCACCCCTACAAATAACACCTTCTAGACTCTTTCCTCTTCTATTGCTCTATTATCCTATTCAATCCAACTAACAGACTCACATGTCCAGTAAGCGCTATATAAATACAATTAAAATTAGTGAAAATGTATTGAAAGATATACTAAACCTTCCATGAGCATTTCCTATGCAATCTACCAACATCATGTGATGTATTTATCGGAAGGGCATGCTTCCCTTGTTATTAGTCCTTTTGGTGTGTTTCATTTCAAAGCAAGACTGTGCCGCTTTGGGTCTTTTTCATGTTACTTTTATGAATTTTATCTTTTCGAGCAAGTCGTTGTCCTCCCACCCTCCTCCTTTGTTGATTGTTTGCCCGTCCTCCTCCTATATCATAGCTTATATCCTCTTCTGGCAATAGCCTGTTTCTTAACACCCCGACCACCCCCTCCAACCGCTGTCTGTTACTAAAACTATTAAAACCTTTGGTTAGGGAAGTTTATGTTGGAAAACACTTTAATTGAACCAGTGCTGTTATGAACTTAAATGTTTCTTCCTTCTCCTCTTCAGACACCAAGCACAGGAACTGTTCCATGGAGTACAATCACAGCAAGCAGGTCTTGACAAGGAATAGCTGTGCATTCCCACACTCAGAACACTCCACTTTACATCAAAACCATGTGCTGTCTGACAACCAGAGCCATCAGCTGCAACCGCGGGAATTTCTGGGACTTGCAGTCTTTACTTCCTGATCACTTGGAAAATTTGAGCACAACAGAATGTGTGACTCCTTTGTTTAGTTTATGTTCCACCATGGATGTGAGAGGATGACTATGACCATTTTATTTATAAAGTTTTATATAGCATTAACATGACCCATGAGGGTATCAGAGTGCTTTACAGGGGGGAGGAGTAAGAAACAGTTAAAGACACAAGTAGAATCACAAATATGAGATAAATACAATATGAGAAGAATAACAAATCGAGGAACATGGCCTCAATAGGAGATCGTTGGGTCATACAATTGCTGTGATTTATGTATTACACACAGAACCAACAATGCATCTCAATTTGTTATCAACAAATGGAAAACAATTTTTAGATAAGATCACACCAGGAGAAGAAGAATTGACAAACACAGAGTTTATTTACTCTTTTGTTATTTCAAAAAGGCAACAAATATAAATATGGCTGTCACAAACACAGATGTATTTCGACAATACAAAGGTGACTGTTATGAAGAAGTGACTTGTGGTGACAAGTGAAATCAGTGGTGCACTAAGTACATGACATACATTGGTTGCATAGATAAATAAAATTCAGACATCCTGTCCTGTCCTCTGATTTGTAACATGAATGCAAGAACCAATGGTGATTTTAGGTTAAGGTCAGGCACACTGTATGGACAAGTATGACACATGTATGACACGTGTAGAAAGCTGTCTGTTGGCCAGGACCTATGCGAGGGCACTGGACCAGCTGGGTCATTAAGTGACACCTTTCTAAAACTTGCTTATCTTTAATGGTGACATTAATTTTGACTTGGGCATCAAGTCGGATTTAACACCACGATTAATTGGACACCATGATTACAGTACCCAGTAAGGTAGTATCATTCAGAGGTTAGCTAGGTGAGGCACCAGCCTGTAATCCTGAATTAGCCAATTGGGCTAATAACTTTTCCACCACAAAACGACAATCGGAGGGGTTTCGCTGTAGAGACAGATAGAACATACATGAAGTGCGGGCTTTGCCATTAACGGTAATGGCAAAGTCGAACTTGTAGTGTGACAACTACCCTTCCAGGCTGCAGTGACAGGCTGGGAGCCATTTTGTACCTTGTCACACACAGGGTGGTAAAAACAGTGATGCAGCCCTCGGTGGACCCTTTTCCTTGCATGCCCTTGTTACCTTAGTACTAGGGACAACTGGAGATAGCCAATTCGTCATACACTTTTACATGGGTAAGAACACTGGCACTGGGGTCTGATCAGAATGCCTGAGTGCACTTTCAGAGTCAAATAAATAGCAGATGGTAGTCCAAATGTGGGGCAAAAAGATCAGGGGAGACTGAAAAAAGCCTGCTTCTTTACAACTTGCCTGGGGCCCTTATGCCCCATTTTAAAGAGAACCCTCAGTGGGGAGGGCATGCTGACTGTGAGACAGAGCATATGTGTATGAATGAGAGAGAAGGTATGGTGAAGAGGGCATGGGACAAGGAAGTACATGCAGAGGGACCCAGTGGCATAACATAGGTCCCCACGGGGTGGGGGGCTAGGTCCATGGAACCTCTCATCACTGTACCCTGACCTGAGAGATCCTGATTAAGTGCAGAGGGGTGCCCCTCCATGTACATTGCAGTGTGGCCCCCTCAAGTTTCGTTACACAGTTGAGAAGGACTAAGTGCAAAGACAGTGATGAGGTGGAAGGAGATAACGTGTGAGATATGCGGAAGAAGAATTTAAGAAAGATGTAGGGGGAAAATGGTGTAAGTGACTAACAGAATGAGAGACCATAAATGAAAGTGGTGTGAAAGGGAGAACAGGTGTGACTGAGACACTCTGAAGGCCACTGTCCCTTCCAAAGACCGTACTAATATTTATTCACATGCCCATATTTTCTGAATTAAAACAATTCCAATTCTAATTATTCATATATCTTTGTAAATAATGCTGTTTACTTTAATAAAGCTGTATTATTGTTACTTTTAGCTTTAGTGTTATAATAATTGTTTGTACTATTTTAATAAAGCTGTAAGGTTTAATGTGTAATTAAATGTTTCTTACAATTAACTTGTAATTTATAATTTAGTAGTGCATTGTTGGGTTTCTATGGGACTAGGATGGGAAGTTATTTAGATGATAAATTATTGTTTGTTTATTTTATTTTTATATTCACCAACTTTTTGTGTTAATAAAATACATCATTGATCATTACGTAAAATATATACTTGATTTATTGTTATTTTAATTAGCTAAGTGTATGTTGTGAGGTATTTAAATGTTTTAGTTTTTAATTATTTGGAATTAGAATGGTATATCTAACCCTTCCACTGTTTTTGGTTATGAGGAGTGGTTAGAGTAACCTCTCCAAAGCCCAACACTTTCCCTCCTGTTGATTAGAATAGATTGGGTAAAGTAAAACTAACTCAAAACAATGGAATGGTGTGATACCCTTTTGGCGTGCTTAGGAAATTGTGTCTCTAGCCCTTGATTTGTTTTCCTACCTACCTGCTGCTAGTATCCCTACAGATAAACGGGTAATTCCAAGAATTGAACAAAGTAGGCTCGCTCACATATTGTGATATGCTTCATCATTTGCCACCTCACCCCACCCTGGTGAGATTATACTACCAGGGTGTACTCAACTTCATGGGGGGCTAACCTTAGGGAGTTCTCAGAAATTAATTTTTTCTCTGGATAAAACACTTGGATCCAGTTCTATGAGAAAAAAATATGCCACAAAGTAGCCTTTATTCCAGTGGTACACTAGGCTTAAATAAAAATACCATAAAGGTAATCTCAGAAGATGCGCATGGTTACTATGACCCTTACATCCGGCTGAGCTGCTATGCCAACATGTTTCTGCCCTTCTTGTAGAGCCTAAAGAAGGTCTCGGGCATTCATCAGGGCTACAGATATGTATCCCTAGACTTTCTTAATTATAGTGAAGGGTACAATTGTAAAAATTTGGAGGAACGACCTCTCTCAAATCAATCACCAGGGACTAATACCTAGTCAAGGGGAAAAAGGCAAACACATAGCAGTAGTAGTAGGGATAACAAGTAAAACCTGGTATCGGTATACATAACAGTATCAATGTTCATTACAGTGGCATATCATAAAATGCACATTGATATTTGTATGCGCATTAAAAAAAACAATAGAGACAAAAATAAATGTGGTACATGTGACATAAAACAGACTCACATGCACATTTGATGAAAAAAACACATGGGGGAGCGAGTGCCATACGTAATCCCAGTGAAGATCATTATCTCCTTGTTTACCTAGCGCCTGGGGGCCATTTGCCAATGGTATGTTCTGGGTGGGCACCTCCTATAATAACAATCTGATAGTGGTGTTAAATCGATTGGAACGCAGGCGGAAGGGGAAGAGAAGATAATAATAAAGGAGATAATATGTAAGTATATATGATGTTCCCAAGTGCGTTATAAGTGCTTTTAAAGGATCTCCTCAAGTCCTCACATGTAATCGCAGTCTCTTATACCTATTGTAGGTACTGCATCCTTATTGCATAATCATTATGCCACTCACCCCGTCAAGGAAAAGTGCCCACATCGATCTTAACGTACCCAAAAGAGCATCCGTCTGGTAACCTCGGGGCAGTAACCATGCTCGTCTGCATTTAAAAAAAAAAAATAAGGGAGACCCTACTCACAGGGAACCAGGGTGGGCATTGTATTAACAAAAACAGTGGTTCCTGTGGATCAATGGGGCATTTTATCGAGGAAGAGCGATAAACATCGCTAACCGCACCTAGCGCTTTTCTATTTATCGCCGTCTATCGCGGAATTACATCGCCGTGTTAGCGGCGTATTATCAACGTCTTGCGAACACGCAATGTAATTCCAGCGATAGACGGCGAGAAACAGAAACATCGCCTGAAATCCAGCGATGATAATGGAGATGCTTGCTGATAGGGGAGTGTCGTCGTGACATGGCGATCCACCTCCCATTATCAACATAGCTAAGTAAAAGCAAAACCAGACGTTAACTTCATGCGATAACCACGGTTAGCGCGGTTTTTTACACCGCTGGGGTTGCATTGTTAATAGTGGGAAGTTCTGTTTGCCACATAAATGAAGCAGACCTTGTGGGGAACACCCATTTTGCATGTCATTTGCGATAATAAATGCTGACATGCAAAATGGTGAAAAAACGGAGACTGCATCAAGGAAACATGCGTTAGCGTGTCCTTGAAAATAGTGAGATAATTATTTTGCCGCTTTTCGGCCGAAATCGGCCGCTAAAGTGGCGAAAATGGCCTTGATGATATGCCCCAATGTAACTAATGGTGATACTAAAATGCGCAATCGCAGTATATATATGGGTTAAGTCAATATTCACAGGAGAAAAACCATGCACAACTCATATTATAGTACGAACAATGGTTGTTTATGAAAATATAGATGCAATTATACAAAAAAACAGTGCAATATATCCCCAATGAACATGGAACCTAGGAAGTAGTGACTTTTTTGTGACATATGAGTTTGGTTTCCAACATTTTTGACAAGTCGACCATCACAGGTAATGTATAGTACAGACAGCGTCCTTATATGATAATAGGCGCTGATAGATGGTTTGTTCAGTTTGTGTCGACTGCGTTTCAACCCCTATATGAATGAGGGGTTTCTTAAGGACCTATCGGTATAGGGAGGGACATCTAGAATATTGGAGGAAAGAAATATGGTCAGGGTGAGCCATGAAGGCAACAGCATGGCTGTAATGAAATGTATTGGAGCGGCCTGTACCTGAAATAACAGAGGAATCGTCAGCATGACAGGTGTGCACCACAGGGAAGTGGAAGGTGAAAAAACAGTACTCGCATGAGTCCCAGCCGGGCACTGCACATGTGGTAAAGGGAATAAGGATGGAAATTAAAGTACCAATTAATGTGGCATACGCAGTAGGTATACATATTTACAAGGTAGAAGAACACATGAACTTACCCCAAGGAGGGGAAGGGAAGCTGACAAGGAATGTGGATACGCCATATGGCGAAGATGTAGAGCGGAATGCTGGAGACATGTCAATTGTCCAGGAAGACATCTGTAGAGGACATGTAACAGTTACTACCCTTTTCAACATGCCCGTTGTGTGGCATACTATCTAGTAAAATAAAACATATTTACCCGGAAAAATTGTCCGCGGGTATACAGTTTGTAGATGATTATTAAAAAACTCCAACTTGTGGGATCAATAGGCTATTAGGCAACTACAACAATCTGTGTGCCTGGGGAGAATGAGATAAGTAAGGTCGTGGTTAAAATAGAATAATTCATGGCAAATATGACCTATTTCAGAAAGAAAAGGACGAGGCTCTATTATCTTAGGCCCTTGTCAATATCCAGAGGCTGGTACGCTTGCAGCCGCTAGGCGTCTTAACGGAACCACTTCCGCCAGTCTCCACTGTTCAAATGACAGTGCGAATGTGCGCGGGCAGCTACTGAAATAGAAGATCTCTAGCCCAAACTCCTGCCAAAACCAGACGTCACAGCAGTCATCTCAATTGATGAGCACCTGATGTAGTAATCCGGTTCTCGGCGCTACCGTCATAAGAAAAGAAAGGGAGAACAGACCCCGATAATGGTGAGTCATAAGGGACTACGTGAGTTGCAACTGCCAACAATGAAATTATAGAAAAATGCACACGCATATCAGTATGGAAGTTAATATGTACTGCCCAAAAGTATTGAGCAACGATTGTACCATTTGAATAAAGCAGGGTCTTCTGAATTTAGACGTATCGCTGGTTGCTATTCTTGAAATTGTCCCGAGTTTAAAACATATCGCCCACCCAATAATTAATAGCATGAGAGTGTAACGGTAAACACACGTAAGACAGCATTGTGAGTGATACAAAATAGTAAGCACAAGTGATGCAGCCTTTTAAGTGGTACAGAACACCAAGTAATCAGCCGAATAAACAATTGGCCAAGTAAACATAATACCTCGTATGTTGCTGATTTCCATATCAGCTATAATGCGAGCACAGTGAGTATAAATGAATAGAATAGTGTGGATCCTCTACTTTTCTGTACAAAAGCAAACTCTGCATTGAGTCAGATTCGTACATCCCAATGACTGATTACGCCAGGGGCAGTGTATTGACAATTATGTGTGAGGAGTGTATTTGTGTGATAGGCTGTGAGGTCACATATGGAGGATTCAAAATGTCATATACATACATTGTATAATACAACCATTGCATAATACAACCATGGGAACAATGTGAATCATAGTGACAATACATAGAATCGGTATGTTCCATATGTATAATACAAAGCAAGATCTTAACAGCCATTTAAGCCTAAGTACAGACGGACACAGTGTGTAAGAGTTAGGATGAATGGGACTGTTAGGTCACTAGTGAGGCCACAAAACCTCGCCATTCTTCAGCAGAATTAGGACCAAGGACTATAGAATTGGTCCTCACTATCCAGCGGCATTCTAATCTTTGCAGAATTTGTGTCAGATTACCACATCTTTCTGGAACATACGCTTTGTCTATTACCTGCCATATTATTTGCTCTGCATTAAACATGAAGACGGGACCCTGTATACTAGTCTCTACAGGAAACTAGGCCTGGGTAAAGCACTACGCTACGCTCACGTAGTTTGCGAAGTTCGCGCTACTTCGCAATACGCGAATTGCACGTAGCACAGTATGAACACGCGTAGCGTAGTCTTGCGTAGTGCTGCGGTCAATTTTTGCTTGCTCGCGGTCCTCAACGTCAAGTTGGCGACCGCGAGCAAGCAAAATGACATCCCGGCGAGACTTTTTCCTTGTTCGCGATCAGCAACATCAAGTTGGCGATCGCGAGCATGGAAAATAAACATCCTGGCGAGATTCCCAACGCGAGGAGGTCAGGTTTCTCATTGCGAGGGGTCGCGTATGCTCGCGACCGCTCGCAATGAGAAACTACCAGTTTGCATTGAGAAAGCTGCAGCTCGAGTAAAAATCTACTCGAGCAGCAGAAAACTACAGCTCGCACTGTGCAAGATGCCATTTTCAATGATTGCACAGTGCCGGTTGCTTGTCCGCACTGTGCAATCATTGAAAACAACATTTTGCACAGTGCGAACATGTTACTACACAGTTCGCGAAGTGCTACGCGTAGCTCGCGTAGTGCGAACTGCACTTTGCGTAGCTTCGCAAAGTGCTACTTCGCGAACTACGCCCACCCTTACTGAGGAAACCCACAGAGACAAACACACTTGTAGCGTACAAAAGTCATCACCTACAGGCACTCAAAGATGGTTTACCCTTTGGACAGTTTCTTCAGTTGCGAAGAAATTGTTTTCATAAGGAGGACTACATGCAGAAAGCCCAGATACTAAAATCAAAACTTCTGGCGAGAGGTTACCCTAACAGACTCATGAGAAAATCACTCAAACAAACCTGGTATTGCCCTAGACAAGAGCTCTTAATTACCAAAGAGAAGACCACCATGGACAGACTCATCTGTGTAACCACATTTGGGGTGCATACTAACGAGGTCGGCAATCTGATCACAAAAAAATGGGAGTCTGATAAAGAACTATGATCCTACATTAGAACCCCCATGTTTGCTTTCAAACGATGCAAAAATGTTAAAGATCATCTGATATACTCCTCCACCGAGTAATGTGAAAAAACACTGGTACCCTAGAAACTACATGGGGTTTACCAGAACTGAAAGGACATTTTAAATACGGAAACTGAGTGGCATGTGCCTTCATATTTGACACAAATACTTTAATCAAGTGAGTGTTACACAGACTCTTGACTTCTTCTCGAACTGCAACACACGCAACGTGGTGTACTGCATCTGGTGTCCGTGTAAGTTAACATATATTGGCCAAATACAGTAACCCGTAAAAGCACACATTGGACAACACCGTAGCCGCAACAAATGCTCAGTACCTAATGCCCCTTTGGTGACACATTTTGCTGAAAATAATCACATAGCATACAAAATAAGATGGCAGGTAATAGACAATGCGTATGCTCCAGAAAGAGGTGGTAATCTGACACAAATTCTGTAAAGATTAGAATGGTGCTGGATAGAGAGGGCCAATTCTTTAGACCTTGGTCTTAATACCGCTGAAAAATGGCGAGAATTTGTGGCCTCACTAGTGACCTAACAGTCCCATTCATCCTAATTCTCATACACTGTGTCTGTACTAAGGCTTATATGGCAGTTAGTATCTTGCTATTAATTATATATATGGAACGTAACGATTCTATGTATTGTCATTATGATTCAAATTTTTTCCATGGTTGTATTATTGCAATGGTTGTATTATACAATGTATGTATATAACATTTTGAGCCTCCATATGTGATCTCACGGCCTATCATTCCATTAACTCCTCACACTCCCCAGTCTTTTGGGTGTCCGAATCTGATTCAATGCAGGGTTTGTTTTTGTCCGGAAAAGTAGCGGGTCCACACTAATCTATTCATTTATACTCACTGTGCTTGCATTATAGCTGATATGGAGCTCAGCAACATACGAGGTACGATGTTTACTAGGCCAATTGTGTATTCGGCTGATTACTTGATGTTCTGTACCACTTAAAAGTCTGTATTACTTGTGCTTACTATTGTGTATCACTTGCAATGCTGTATTACATGTGTTTACCTTTACGCTCTCATGCTATTAATTATTGTGTGGGCTATATGTTTTAAACATGGGTGAATTTCAAGAATAATAACCAGCGATACGTCTAAATTCAGAAGACCCTGCTTTATTGAAATGGTCCAATCATTGCCTTTTGGGCAGTACATATTAACTGCCATACCGATATGTGTGTGCATTTTTCTATAATTTCTTTGTTAGCAATTGCAATTCACGCAGTCCCCTACGACTCACCAATATTGGGATATGTGCTCCTTCTTTTCTTATGACTGGAGGGCCGAGAACCGGAATAATACATCAGGCGGCCATCAATTGAGATGCCTGCCATGACATCCGGTATTGGCAGTAGTTTGGGCTAGAGATCATCTATTTCAGTAGCAGCCCGTGCACCTTCGCACTGTCATTTTAACAGTGGAAGCTGATGGAAGCAGCTCTATTAAGACGCGTAGCGGCTGCATGCATACCAGCCTCTGGATATTGAAACAAGCCTTAGGTAAGAAAGCCTTGTCCTTTTCTTTCTCAAATAGGTTGTATTTACCATCGGTTATTCTATTTTAACCCCGACCTTCCTTATCTCATTCTCCCCAGGCACACGGATTGTCACAGTTGCCTAATCGCCTATCAATCCCACAAGTTGGCGTTTTTTTAATAATCATCTACAAACTGTATTCCCGCGGACACTTTTTCGGGGTAAATATGTTTTATTTTACTAGATAGTAAGCCACACAACGGGCATGTTGAAAAGGGTAGTAACTGCTACTTGTCCTCTTCAGAGGCCTTCCTGGACAACACAGATTGAGGTGTCTCCAGCATTCAGCTCTACATCTTTGCCATTTGGCGTATCCACATTCCTTGTCAGTTTCCCTTCCCCTCCTGGGGGTAAGTTCATGTGTTCTTTCTACCTTGTAAATTTGTTTACCTACAGTGTATCCCACATTGATTGGTACTTTCTTTTTTTTTTTGTAGGTTTTATTGGGTATAAGCAATGTGATACAAAATATGTCGCTTACAGATGCATTAGAAAAGGACTTTCCCCACCACTTCAAAAAGAAAGAAAATAACACAGAACAACATACCATGCATCAATTATAAAACATCCCAGTCAATGACAGTTTTTTTGCTTATCTTCAATGACTTCTGTGTTGCATACATAGATTCAGCACATTCCGACCTTACCACAATGAAACATTTGTCCGAGTGTTTTTAAGAGTCCGAGGAGGCATCAGTTCTTTTATGGTTGCACCAAACTCGATTCACTCTGTGCCTGGAGATATTCTCGCAGAGGGGCCCATATATCCTTAGGGCGAGAGGATGTTGGTAATTCTTCTGCATACAGTTCCAGCTGTTCACGGCAATAAACCATGTCTTTAAGCCACAAAGCAACTTTCGGGCTCAGCCAGCTGTCCCATGTGAATAAAACCCTCCGTTTAGCCACCAGCAGGGCGAACCTGCCCACCACATCTGTCAATTGGGGAACATATCCAAGCAGACACACCTTTGGGGTGCACTGAAGCCCCTGGCCGGTCATGGTTGTTATAAGACTAATCACCTGTTCCCAATATTGGAATACTAGCGCACATTGCCATGCCAAATGGAGAAAATCCGCCCCATCCAATCCACATCTCCTGCAGCAGGCCGACTCCCTCAAACCTATTCTGTGCAACTTTTTAGGCGTATGGTATACTTGATGAATACATTTTAAATGAATGATATGCAAATTGCAGTTTGACGTGAGTCTGCCCGTGAACATACAAATCTTTATCTATTCTGTGTCAGTAATCAGGGGGGCTACCATCGTGTTCCACCTCTCCATACTTTTGTCCGCTTCGCGGACTATGTCCCCCTGAATTGCTTTATACAACTTGGTTACCAGCTTCTTTTGGTTTGGGGCTATTAGTATCATTTGCAATGCATGCAACGTTTCTGGTTCCTCCGGAAAATTAGTGTAGTGGTCTTTCATTGCTAGGCGAAGTCTATAACAAGTGTATTGAAATAAAGGCGTAGTATTTTGTATATAGGCCAAATCTCCACCCGTGATGTACCTGCCCTCTGGTTATAGGTCACTCATAAGTGTGATGCCTGCCTCTCCAAGAGCTGTAGACCGCGCTCCCGGGCTACTGATAGGGCAGCGTGCCCTGCTATAGGTAATGCTGGGGCATACAGAGGAAGTTTGTGTGTTCGCTTCCCAATCTCCTGCCACACTATAATAGTGGCATCTATTGTGTTTATCTCTGATTTAGGCGTCTGTCTGTTGATGTGAGTAATGATGCTCCTCAGTGCGCATCCCCCTCCTCTACCGCTACATACGGAATGAAAGCGTGTGGCTTGAACCAGAAGTACGCATATTGAGCCTGCCCACATAAGGAATAGACATAAAAATTCGGAGCATTGAATCCCCCTTTTTCATATGTCAATGTCAGTGTGTGCCAGCTAATCCTCGGTTGTGTATTCCCCCTTACCAGCTTCAATAGTTGGGTTTGAACTGTTTTAAAAAAATGCTTTGTCAATGGGATAGGAATGTTGCAAAAGAGATATAAAAACGTAGGGATTTTGATCAATGCTATTCGATCTGCCAGGGACAGCGGCAAACTGACCCACTGGTCAATCTGCTGCACTAACACCGACTATGCCCTGCCATAATTCTCCCTGATCACTACCTCAGGATCTCGTTGGATCCACACCCCCAAGTACTTAACTGGCTCCTCGGACCACATTAGGGGGAATTCGATCTGGGGCAAGGCGGTGATTGATGTTAGGGGATAAGAACAGATTTTTCCCAATTTATCTGAAGACTCGAGAATAGGCCAAATTTGATGTATTCCCAGATAACCTGGGATAAATAGCGTTGTGGTTCGCGAACATATAGGACCATGTCGTCCGCGTATAGGGAGATTCCGACCGGCCTATTCTGAAAATTTAGAGCAGCAGCTCTGTGGGTCTGTCTAATTTTACACGCCAATGGTTCCAAAATTATAGCGAAGAGCAGGGGGGACAGCCTTGCCTAGTGCCGCGTTCGATGCCGAAAGGCTCTGACATGAGTCCTCTCATCCTAACCCTCGCAGAGACTTCAGTATAAAGGATCTGTATCCCACGGACAAATATGGGAGGGAACCCCATTCTCTTTAGGATGTGCCACATGTACTTCCATTCCATGGAGTCAAATGCTTTCGCAGCATCTAATAACACTGCGACTGCCGACAAATCAGGATTGAGCACATGGAACATAGCAAGCATGGTGCGCAGATACAAGGAAGTAGAGTGGCCCGGTATGAACCCAGCCTGATCTGGGAGCACTAGAAGTGACATTAGGGGCTGTAGTTTGGTGGCCATAATCTTCACCAATATCTTGGCATCTAAATTTATCAGTGATAGCGGGCGATAGGAGTCACATCGCGAAGGGGATTTGTCCTTCTTCAGCAACGTTATAATTAAGGCTTGTCGCATCGATGGGGGTAATGTTCCCGATTTGTGCGCTTCCGCATATACTTCAAGCAGGTGTGGTATAAGGAGATCCACGTACGCCTTATAACATTTTGCCGTTAGGCCATCTGGCCCAGGGGCTTTATTATTAGGCAATGATAAAATGGCCTCCCTGACATCACTCTCTTCGATGGGCAAACTTAAATATTTCCTGTGGTCATCGGAGAGCCATGCACAGGCCGTGTCACTTAAGTAATCATTCATAGCCTCGTCATTCATGCCTCCGCGGGAGGTATATAGAGAGGCATAGAAACTACGGAATTGCTCCACTATGGCGCTTTGAGAATAGTGAGCCACACCAACATCATTAGTTATACGATCAATCGGGGGATTGTCCAGTTGTTCTGAAAGTCTATGTATCAGCGCTTTCCCTGGGCTTCCTCCCTCACCATAAGCCCTAGCTTCATGCCTCTTGGATAAATATTTAGTTTCCGTGTCCGCCAAGGAGTTATACTCTGCTACATGTTCGTGTATTTGGGTCAAAATCTCAATGGATGGTACGCTGTTGTATTGGGATTCAAGATCCCCAAGCTGCTGCTCAATCTTATGTAATTGTCCCCGTATATCTTTAAGGATTCCCGCTGATTTGCTTATACAAACCCCTCTGATCGTCACCTAGAGGCGTCCCAAAGGATCGCCTGGCTGTCGACAGAGCCCTCATTTTGTTCAAAATACTGTATAATAGCAGTATTAATACTCTCAGCATAGAGCAGGTCCAGCAGTGCATCTGCTCGAAAGCGCCATGTGAATGGTCGATGTGGGTTCACCGGTATGATCATGTCCATCACCACAGAATTGTGGTCAGACAAAGTCCTCGGGAGCGTGTGGACCTCCTCTACACAGCCATTAGCGTCCGCACTGAGCAGCCAGTAGTCCAACCTAGACCAGCTGCTAAATGCTGGGGTTATGTGTGTACCCTCTAGAACATCCCCATCGCGCAGGCGCCAGGCATCACCAACCCCATTTCCAACATGACATCCCGTATACATTGTGCCACTTTAACCATGCGTGCCCCAACTGAATTGGATTTATCCACACATGGGTCAAAGTGTGTATTGAGGTCGCCCCCCCAGATAAGTGCAGCCTCCGGCCAGGTTCGTAACATGCTAATCATTTGCAAGAAGGGCGTTGCATCGTCTACCACTGGACCATATGTGTTGATTATTGTCACCAATACCCTTCCCAACGTGCCTTGCACCATAGCCTCAGCAGCCCTCGGTATCCACACAAGTCTTTACAGGTGTAAACGGCACCCCCCTCTTTGTTAAAATAAGAACTCCCCTAGCATATGTAGAATACGATGAAGCAAGCCGGTAGGCCCCCCATCGGCGCGCCACAGCACCTTCAGTGTGTTTATGTAGGTGAGTTTCCTGCAATAAAGCAATTTGCACTCTATGTCTATCAAGTTGCGCCAATACTTGTCTGGTCTTTTTAGGTGTATTCAAACCTCGGACATTAAAGGTTACGCATTTATACAGTTCACCCTTCATCTATAGCAGTAAACAAGACGGAATTTACGATTCGCTGTCCCTACGTTCCTGTATCCTAAGCAACACCAATTTAAGATGTCAATGCATCCCCAATCTGCATGCCAATGGCTGGAAAACTGAAAACAGTCCCCCCCACCCCCGCCCACTACAGCAACCCCAATTCGCCAAAGACCTGCCCCTTAAAAACCTTCCACCCCAACAAACCCAACAAACCATGATGCCTCAGGCGGGGAATACCCATTGGGGGCGTAGCGGCGAAAAACCACTCCCAGATCTAATAGGGAGGGGGCCGCCAATATTTAATGCCTTCCCACCACCAGAGCCATCTCATAGTTCACAGAAAAATCACATTAGATAAAACTATCAATTAAGACGCCTGCGGCGAACCACAGGTCAGCGCGGGGCAAAGGATAGCTCAGGTAGCCTCTCGGTTTACCACATGTAGAGACAAACACTTGGCAGTGTAACGAGTGCCAAGGAGAGCCCCCATGGTGCAGACTACAGCGTGCACATATATCAAAGTTCAACATGAGGATGCAAATATAGAATAACAGTAAGGCAGCGAAACGGCAAGCAAGTGTTTCAAACAATCCACTCAGTTCGTATAGTCTGATAGTTGGACCAAGCCCATGTGCGGGGCAAAGCCCCTCTTACTGTTCATTCATCAACGTCCGACGTCCGGTCCGGGGATTTTCGCTGATGTTTCAGAGACCTGGCGTGTTCCATCGCGTGTTTAGGACTCGTGAAAATCTTGCCATCCGCTGCCTCCCCAATGCGCAGCCTGGCTGGATAAAGCATCGCATACAGGATCCGTTCTTGAAGCAGTACCTTCTTGACATTTTGAAACTCCTTTCGCGCTGCCTGCATATTTGCAGTGAAATCTGGATAAAAGGATAGAAGATTATTTTGATAGGTCGTTGTGCCTTTTTGCCGCGTGGTGCGCAGGATAGTGTCACGATCCCTAAAATTTAATAGTCTGGCAATTATTGGCCTCGGAGGAGCTCCAGGCGGAGGGCGCACCGCCAGAGCTCTGTGAGCATGTTCAACCGTAAAAAGGGGAGATAAGTGATCAGATCCACATATTTCGCGAAACATCTCCTCCATATAGTCCTCTAATCGCCCCACATTTGTAGACTCCGGAAGGCCCAAAACGCGAATGTTATTACGCCTTGAGCGCGCTTCAATGTCCTCATTCTTTGCTTGGATAACAGCTAGGATTTTTGTGATATCCGACGTCTTCGCGGCCACCTGTTGTAACCCCTCCTCCGCATCGGAAATACGCTGTTCCGCCTTTCCGAGCCGCGTCGCCTGCTTGTCTAATTTTGAGGAGAAATGATCCATTCTGCCATTTAGGGCCTCAATTTTGCCATCTATTGCTTGAAGACTTTCATGAATCGCTACAAGCGACTTCTCCAGCACTGTAGGGGCCTGCGAAGAGGAGTCCAGGTCTGAATCAGAGGCCACACCCTGCGCCGATTTTGCTCCCTTCCGAGGCTAAAATGTGAGATGAGGCTGATTCTTCTCTGACTTGCCCATGGTATCTCCGAATGTTAGGCCAGCTCTTACAGTGACTATGTGGCGCTGCCCTTCTATTCCAGCCTCAGGTCACCCCAACCAGGATCCAGCAGCTCGGTCAGGGAGACACCCCCCAAGAAAGACTCGCACCGAGCCCCGAGTGCATGATCCACACAAGTGTGGCGTAGGGGGGCAGCCACTTTGTCACAGCCAGTGCGTCACTCCCCAAGACCCATCAGGCGGCAACCGCAGACCCACGCTGGCAGTGCAAAGGAACCTCGATATTGTCCTGGCCCACAGTAGTAATGTAGTGGGGGAGGAGGGGGCACACACCCTCAACAGCACAGCAAAAACAGGTTAAGGAGACACCTCACAGGGGCATCACGTCTTCAGTTATGCACCGAAGCACAGCCCAGCCACCTACACTCGCCTCACCGCGTCCATACATGACTCATCCCGCATTGAGGCTGTATATATTCCGCTGCTCCTCCAGCTCGGGCGATCACAGCAGAGAGGGAGGGGGGAGAGGAAATTTCCGCAGGAAATCGCCACGGCCAGAAGAATGCCGCACGGCGCACGCACGGCCCACCAGCGAGCCCGCGGCCCACTCCGGCAGTCCGCGCCGGCCGCTTGCGTGTTTTGAGGCCCCCGTAGGCCGCGCACCAGTCCCCCACTCACCTCCGATACTTGCCGGCCCAGATAAGGACATGATAGAAGCGTCTCCGCAGGTTGCGCCGCCCTCACTCTGCTCCGGGCCACCCAGCGCAGTAAACGATGAGGCCCGCGCTGCATCTCAGGTCTCAGTGTCAGCAAGACAGTCCCACTAGGTTTATCGACAGATGACTCAGTGGGGGAAGGATAAATGCAGGATATTCGTCGGCGGCCGGCAGAGCAACACTACAGTGCGGCCATCTTGCCGAGCACCAAGCCATGCCCCCCATTGATTGGTACTTTAATTTCCATCCTTATTCCCTTTACCACATGTGCAGTGCCCGGCCGGGACCCATGTGCGTACCGTTTTTTCACCTTCCACTTTCCTGTGGTGCACACCTGTCACGCTGACAATTCCTCCCTTATTTCAGGCACAGGCCGCTCCAATACATTTCATTACAGCCATGCTGTTGCCTTCATGGCTCACCCTGACCATATTCCTTTCCTCCTTTATTCTAGATGTCCCTATACCAATAGGTCCTGAAGAGACCCCTCATTCGTATAGGGATTGAAATGCAGTCGACACAAACTGAACAAACCATCTATCAGCGCCTATTATCATATAAGGACGCTGTCTGTACTATACTTTACCTGTGATGGTCGACTTGTAAAAAGTGTTGGAAACCAAACTTATATGTCACAAAAAAGTCACTACTTGCTAGGTTCCATGTTCACTGGGGACACATTGCACTGTTTTTTTTTGTATAACTGCATCTATATTTTCATAAACAACTATTGTTCGTACTATAATATGAGTTGTGTATGGTTTTTCTCCTTTGAATATCGACTTAACCCGTATATATACTGCGATTGCGCATTTGTGTATCACCATTAGTTACATTGTTCCACAGGAACCACTGTTTCTGTTAATATATCTGTATTTAAAGGAAAAAGGGCTGACAAATGTGGCCAATCAGCCTAATGACTTAATTTCCGGCTTTGTTGTTAATAATGCGTCCCACCTGTATTAAGAATGAGTAAAGTATCATCACCGGCTCATAAGGGTGTGGAATTTCGTCTCTGTCCGTGTAAGATATGAACACAGTGGTATGGAACACTGCGTCTGACGAGTAGTACCTATGGTACAGAGCCATGTCTGATGCATTGGCCATGCTACATGGTAGCAGCCACTGGCAGCATCCTGCAGGATCAGGAATCCTGTGAAATGTAGTCTATTTCCCAGGATTCTGGCAGGAAGCAGCGAGGCAGCAGAACATGGACATCCTGTATCATTAAAAAGAATAGTGGGGGCTGTAGTAGGTTTTGATATGGACAGACTTTCTTTTTGGTATAGCCAAATAAATATATACGTATTCATTCCTAATAAGAAAAGCAAGTGTGAACTGGAAATAATACATACTATGTGCAGAGTGGTGATTGCCATTATTAAATGGTAATGGTAACAAGGTCATGAAAACACATGTGAGAGCCCTACTGAGATCCCAAAGGTTACCAACTTTTTTTAATAAGATCTGTAGACTGGGTAGGAATTTAAAGAGCAGCCACTGGGTAGAACATCTGTTTTATCTAATTATCCAGGCCCCCCAGGGAATGTCATCATTCAGTCCTGTGGTCTCAGTATGTAAGAGGAACACCATACGTTGTTCATACTTCAACAGTGCCTTACACATATCTGGATGTCTGCATTTTAGTATTTCAATCACATACAACTCAATGTCGTGAGCATTGTGTTGGTGGTCAATAAAGTGTCTAGTTAGTTTTGTATTGTCTCGCTTACATCTTATTGTGCTTCTGTATTCTGTAATGCGAACAAATATATTCCTATTAGTCATGCAAATGTATAAAAGCTTGAAAAGACATTTTAAGACATATATAACATGACTGGAATTACAGTTTGTCCGATGTTTTTGCACCCATGGGGTGGCAAGCCCCAAATTTATAGACTTATGTTTCTTCGTAAATTGACATTTGGGGGTATTCCAAAGTGTCCTTTGGGTCTCTGCCGTCCTTTTTTTGGGACATGTGTGGAACAATGCATCATGTAAATTCTGGCTCATTTTTAAGGAGAACATAAGTTGTGAATTTTCAATTTCTCAGAATTTAGGATGCCCCAATGTCTCTTAACCAGTTCTGTGACTGGATTCAAGATGAGTAAATTTTGTTACACATATGGATCTTGATTCCTGTGGTTTTTTGTAGGTGCCCAACAGGGCATCCCTATTGTTATTCATGACTCTTTTTCATGCCCTTGTGATGGTACTCTCTAGGTTGATGCTTTCTCCCAGTTTTTTGCTAAGTATTTCCACGTGTTCTCTGTACTTCCCAATCTCTGTACAATTCTGTTTGAGCCTTAAGAATTGACCTATCTGTATTCCTTATTTCAGTGCTCGGGGGTGTAAGCTTTCAAAGTGTTGAAGGCTGTTTTTATACATAGGTTTATAATAAACCTCAGTCTTCAGAATACCCCCATGATGGTTTCTCCGTAGGTCCAAAAATGGCATTGGCACATCACTCATGCTCATTGTGAATCTCAAAAATGGGTCTAAACTGTTGACCCATTCAGTAAACTTGAGTGCTTCCTCTGTGGCGCCTCTCAAGATCACCAGGGATATAGTTGATGTATCTTTTCCACAACCTCATCTGCCTTAAGTATGGATTCTCCACACAGTAGATATACTAGGTTTTGTAGTTGTGTACATACAAACATGCCAAGCTGGAGGCACAGGTGCTCCCCATGGAAGTTCCATGCCCTAGTATGAAAAAATCCCCTTCATATTCAAAGACATTCCTAGTAAGGACCGTCTGTGCACAGTCAACGATAAACTCAGCAGGTATCATTTTCATTAGCTGTCTAGGAGTTAGAAGACATTCTGTTACTTCTAGTGTGGATTCTTGAGGATTATTTATGTACAATGATTCCGCATCTAGGGTCTATAGTAGTTCCTTGCCTGATTCAAAAGTCAAGTCTTTTAATTTGTTTAGTATATCCTTGGTATCCTTCAGATAGGAGTGCATCTGGGTTCCGATAGGTTTCAGAAAGAAATCACAGAATTGTGACAATAGTTCTAGGGCCAACCCTATCCCCGATATGGGCACCCTGGTGGAGGGTTTTTATTCTTATGCACCTTAGGCAGAACATAGAAGTAAGGTGTCTTATGTTCTTCCTCAATGAGGAAAGACCTTTGTTTCACCGTCACCCAGCCTTTGTCTATACATGTACCCCACCGCATTCCTGAGACTCCTAGGTAATACTCTACATTATAATAAATTGAGTAGAGACCCGTGACATCATGGACGAAATCTCCTTTATGATCAAGGAGATCGTATTGGGTGAGTATGTATTTTTTCCAGTTCGTACTGGCTCTTCCTATTAGGAATGAATACGTAAATATTTATTTAGCTATCCCAAAAAGAAAGGTTGTTATTATTTTTCTTTTTTTTTAATGGTAATATTATTTAAAATATGAATTGTTTTTCTTTACAATGTATTTTTGTTGTTTCTTTTTTTTTATTAATGTGATATATAGTTTTGTTAACATATGATTGTTAATTTTAATGTTTTAGTTATTGTTAATATTTTGAAGCAATTTTGCTTGCCCCTCCTTTCACCTGCAATGTGCTGTCTCCTATTCAGCCACTATTTCTGAATTGGACGGTCATCTTGGAATGGTACTGTTTATGGTCGATCATTATTTTATCATTCCAAGATGGCCACCATGTTTAGAAGCATTATGTTGTACATGTTGGTCACCTTGGCTTAGTACAACAGTGATGTAGCATGCAGTTTAGCATTCATAGTTGTCTGCTCAGTGTAATTATTTCTGAGTGGCTACTTTAGACTGGTAGTGTGCATACTGCAGCATACAAGATGCCAACTGTTTGCTTTTAAATGTTCTAGCTATGTTAGAACTTTAAAACAACTATGCACTAAGTGCATTCTAATGCAAGATAGCGACCAGCTGCTATGTTTTACCTTACGTTTGCACTGCATATACCTGCAATGCTTACATGTGTTTTTTTTGTACTTTTATTACTAATTTATCTTTCATATGTTTGTGAGAGGTTGTGTATCTATTTTCTAACACTTGGCACTAACCTGCTATTCAGTTTGCTCTTCAGGTTGTGCAATCCCATAGGCGTAAGATAATATCCCAGAAGGCAGTACCCTACACCACCCAATCACTGATTCAGACCGAGCCCTGACAGAAGACTTGAACTGCGCCAGTACTCGGGGAAAAGGGGAAGTGGATAAAAGAAGAAATAACATCTTTTGCTGGAAGTCTGATCCTTCTGTGCGCAGGTAATTCTTACTGTTCTCTTTTTTGTCCTTAGTGAATATATCTATATGTGTCAAACAATATATAAAGAAATGATAAGTATAATGAACTTGATATGAAGTCTAAAGAAGTCTACAAAATAATTCTGTTCACCTTCTTCGAATATAGCTTACCAAAAACTTCCCTCATCCCCACTAGATTTTTTGTTCCATTTGGCAAACAGTATATGTGTGTAATAATCCCTAGAAAAACAAAAGTATTAGCATTTCTGAATGGTTCTAATAACATATGTGACTTCCCTAATGAAAACCTCATATTACCTATTTAACTAGATTTGGAAGACCACTACCCCTCTAGAAACATTGAGGGAATTATCACCTCATTCCATCATTACTTCCAGGTAGTAATCAATACTGGAAAATGCACCATAGTCTTTGCAAAATAACAAAAACAAACTTTTCTTTTGTTCAAGTAGAGTCTTTATACTACTGCAGAACTGGAAGAGGTTTACTCTGTGGAATTCCGTCGAGTTACCTAAAAACTCAGTGAAATTCCTCCGAGTCCGGCAAGCAGCAGAATTCTGGTCTGTCGCACTGCTCACGCAAATTTTTAGGGACGGGAGCTTGTCTTGCACTGTAAAATCAGTGTAAATGGCAACACGTGGTACGCCCGAAGGTGCTGCTCCTTTTTGCAGCTTGAGTAGATTTTCTACTCTAGTGGCAGTTATCGTAACATGAGCAGTAGTGACCTGCCATGACCGCCCGTATTGAGAAATCACGCCGGGAGGCGGTCTAGTGCTCATTCTTTCTCACTCGCCAACTTAACTTTGGCAAACTGCATGCGAGGAAAAACTCCACAATGTGGAGAGTGGAGGAGTATTTGCCAACCTCCGTGCTGAGTGGCCAGAACTCAAGTCAAGTCAAATAACTTTATTCGGTTTGTATGTACAAAACCATCAAAGTATACAAATGATAAAAACATTGACAAATCACAAGTTAAAAAATATAAAAACAAGTACATTTTCGAATAGCTTATTTGAAAGGGGGGATAGAGATGGACAGTCAAACATACATCAAACTACATTAAGAGACAGAAGTGGGTACATAAGGTGCATATTCTACAAGACAATTCCTAATACAGTACAATCTATTATAAAAGCTTCTGTCAGATTATCCAGCAAGCAAATAGTGGCCAGAACTCAGAAAACTCCGCCGGTGGAGAATTTACCGTCCATAGCTACTATTTTAACAAACTTCACAAAGATCCAGAAGTGAAGATTTTCAAGAACAGACATCAAGTACGGTAAGTCCTTCTCATATCACATTTTTGCATGCACTTTACCAATTTCTAGCAACAGTCCTCTGTTAGTAAAGTGTTTTTACTTTGTTGTGCAGGCCTTCAAGTTCCTTCTATGGAGCGGTGAAGCTGCATTAAAAAATGAACAAGCCCTAGGACTCCTTGAGAGGCAGGAGACAGGCAGTTTGGGGACTTCAATTGAACACCCAAGGCCCAGGTCGGGCTGGCAGCGAGACAGAAGGTTAAGACGGCAGAATTTAGCAGTAAAACGGGTAAACATCGGTGTATAGTAGGAATGTCGCTGGCCTCCAGGCATGGCTTTCATCCCCGCTGTGCCCGAATGCCAAAAATGAAAGGTCTGCAGTTTTATTGGATTGGCATGACCATCCGGTGCACAGGACACAGTCGAATGGACAAGACCGTGTCCTGTGCCATGACCTGCCTTCTGTTACAGCTGCATCAACGCCCGCCGAGGGGAGCATCGGAAGCCGTGACAGTTTTATTGCAGGTGTGTTAGTGTGTAAGTGCATAAGTGAGTGAACAAGTGGATGAATGGATGCAAGAGTACAAGAATGAGTGAAAGAATGAATGCATACACCCTTATTGAGCGCCTAAACTCATCAGTGACGACTGAAAAGATAATTTCAGTTACATGTCAGACTTCTTGGCATTGCCAATGCTTGCTTTACTTCATGTGAGAAAATAAGTAAGTCATTTGTGTGGAAAGATTATTCTTAGAGACTGCAAGTGGGATGTTAACCACACAACCATTGTTCACTCCTTTGCTACACTGAATATTATTAGCAAAGTCTGTTACTGTATTAGTGCTGGAAATAAATGCTGGCTATTTGACAAACTTATGGAGAATGAAAAAGAGAACATAGCAAAGACATCTAGCGACTCAAAGTATTACAGATACTGTGGCTTTGTTTTCCACATGTGAGCGCTTAATGCATCATTATGAGTTCAACAAGTGAAAATGGAAGGTAGTGTGATACCTCATGTTTCTCCATTCCCTGCTGCACAACTCAAACTTTGGCCATTCTTCACCCAGCACGTTTCAACAGGCTTTACCTGGCAAGATTTACATGGGAACAAATGCGAGGTTGTACAAATTGTAACACCAATTTTGCTGTGTGCAAATCGAGTTGTTACCTTCCCTATCTCGAGAGGTTTTAAGGCATTGGCGAAGTGGGCAACTGCTCAGGGGCCCTATCTACAAAACGGCCCCCTGGGAAAGTGAACTTACTTAGCCCAGTGGCATTGTAAGGATGTCTGGGGGCCTAAAAGGACACATTTCAGCTGTTTTTGTGCAAAGCCCCTTTCTAAGAGTTTGTTTGGCAGCAGGCAGGCTTCAATTAGCGGAAAAGTGGAAGTAACATTACAAACAGGGGCCCCTAATTATGTCTTGCCCAGGGGCCGAAAACGCCTCTAGACGACATTGTCACTATCAGTACTGAGGTAGTAATAGGTGCAAAAAACCCTGGAACAAATAATGTTGCACACAAAATCAGTCTGATTGTTTTCACACTTTTATTAGATTTACAGACATGAATGTGAAATAACGTGCTAAAATGTTTTTGTGACAATTTTTCCCTTTGTATTTCAACAATTATACTGTTTTGGCAAGCAATTTATTCGAAGTAGAAGCCCTGCCAAGTACAACGAAAGATTGATTTGACAAAAGCATTTTAGTGCTGGTGTCAGCATCACCGCACTATAGGGTAGATTTTCAAACAGTTAGCGCTGGGTTAGCATCTCAAAAGTGACTATAACCAGTGCAAAATGTTTTTGGGGGAATTTACTTTCCAGCTCAAAACTTGCTTTGCGCTGGATAGCACCTTAAAAGTAGCGGAAAGCTCTGCTTTTCTTTACTTAGTGCCAAGGGGGCATTACATGGTTGTTCCCATGCAACCACCCATGCCTTTTGATACAAAACCGTATCTACAAAGAATTGTAGGCAGGGTTTTGCTCCATAAGTTAACGCCACTTCAAAAGAGGCGCTAACAGGAGAAATGTTTTTATTTCTCCCTGCTTTTCCGAATTTGCATGCGTGCAGTGGGAACAGCTTTGAAACTGATGTAGGCATGGTATTTTGTACAGGAAGAGCACCCTTCCTATCGAAAACCTAAGCTGGATTCAGATGCGCACCTTAGCGTGGTGCACGGCAGCTGAAATCAGTGCCGGTGCTAGGGAAACGGAAAGAGAGAGCCATATCTCTGAAGATATGGCACTCTCCTGCTCCCTCCCTGTCACGCAATGCAGTGCAGAGTCTTTGCGGCTGTGCTGTGTGGCATGATCTGGCCTTAAATGTATTAGTCATGCATAATTGTGGCCCCTGGGTCCACCCAAATTCTAGAAGCATATGAGGCACACTCAACAAGACTGCATTCAGAGCTATGCTTCAGATTTTGACTATTTTTAAAGACTCCGCTTTCACTGAGCATTTTGTCTTGCCCCCAGAGCAGTTTTTGTAGTGGCCACAATTTCAGCCAATGATAGCCTGCTTGTGAAGCTACAGGCTGCTGAGGCTCAACCAATGAGAGGAGTAATAATATGGGCCAATCAGAGGCTGCTCTGCTTCGAGGGAGCTTCTGAAGACAAACAAC
This sequence comes from Triturus cristatus, assembly GCF_964204655.1. Taxonomy (NCBI): domain Eukaryota; kingdom Metazoa; phylum Chordata; class Amphibia; order Caudata; family Salamandridae; genus Triturus; species Triturus cristatus. Next base: position 60,670,604 of record NC_140580.1, on the reverse strand, counting down.
AGAAAGCTCGACCGCACAGTCTCTGCAGCAATGGTGTGAATACCAGTCTAAGGGACCTCCAGCAGCCTGCTCCCAAGGCAAGACTTAATTTTGACTGCTCAGGCAAGGGCACGGCCAGATGACATTGATTGTGTCCCAACAATTGAGGGAATTCATCTTGCTGCTGCAGAGTGTGTTCTGTGTCAATGACATTGTCACAGAATGCACAAGCAATTTATGTGACAGACTATCTGCTGGGTGGTCTGTTATTTGGGAAGGCCATTAAAGCGTTGCTTCGCAATCGAAGTTAGACCGTTATCAAATATCCAAATGTTTCAATGGTACGTGTTCTCCAAACAAAGGGTGGAAAGTATTTTCCTTTTTGTTGGCTGTGCGTAATGATACTGGAAAGTACTATGGTCAATGAGGCATTGTGCTACTCCCACATAAAACAGTTCTTAGAGTTGTATGCCATAAAGTAAAAGAACTATGGGGCATATCAACAAGGGCCGGCGATAATTATCGCTAAGCGCACTTAGCGCGAGGATAATTATCGCCGGCCAACACTGAATTTTATCGCGGAGATAGCGTGCTATCAGCAACTCTTATCTCCAAAGCGATAAAATTCAGAGCGCAAGCTGCCAACTGTGCGATTATCGCTGGAAATCCAGCGATAATCGCACAAATTTTTGTGAAAGCTTGCTGATAGGGCTACACATACTTAGCCATGATATCCACCTTCCATAGGATATCATGGCTAAGTCAGTTTCAAAGCAGGCGTAAGGAAAGTTGCGATAACAGAGGTTATCGCTACTTTTCTTGTCGCTATGCTTCTTTGCGTGTGGCTTGATAATAGCTTAGCAACATTTCTCCCGTTATTCTGGGGAGGAACGCTCACTTTGAATCTCATTAGAGATGCAAAGCTGGGTGTTAAGGGAAAAGGCGAAGAAGCATGGATTCACGTGTTAGCGTGTCCTTGCTGATAGGGCATTAAAATTATCGCCGCTTTTCGTCCGAAAATGGACACTAAAGCGGCAATAATTTTGACTCCGGCCCTTGCTGAAATGCCCCTGCATTATGTTGTTGCTTACTATCGAATCAGCATTATTTGGTTACAGGTTCTGTCTTAGAGCCCCTTCATCTTATATAAATAAATCTGTTCACTCACAGGAATTCTTACATTGAGATGTTCACTGTTAGAAATTGGGTTTCTGGTTGGCAGACGTATGCACCCTATCCAAGCAGGAACCACAATCCTAGTCAGGGTAAGTCGCAAACACACCCTAAATTAACCTGTGCTAACCTCCTGGTAGCTTGGCACAGAGCAGTCAGGCTTAACTTAAGAGGCAATGTGTAAAGTATTTGTGCAACACTTCAAACAGTAAAACAGTGAAAACACCACACAAAAATATACCACATCTGGTAAGAAAAATAGAGCCTAATTCAATTAACAAAACAAGACCAAAACCACAAAAATCAAATAAGTATAACCTGAGTTATGAATTTTTAAACAATAAACTGAAATGCAGCATTTGAAAGAATAAAATGCCAACCATGCTATCTGGTTGCGCTGGGCCAGGTGAAATCCAAAAGTTCAGGCCAGTTGTGATGGAGTGTGGGTTGGATTAAGGTGCCAGCCTTAGCCCCCCTGCAAAGTACCTTGCTTGCATCAACATCAAGGACAAGATGCGAGGAGCTGAGGAGGCGATGCATCGATGATCATCCACAGGATGCAGGCGATGCATCAGCTCTGTGCCACATAAAGTCAAAGATGCAACGAAAATGGAGTCAGTGCACCGCGCAGTTAGCAATACGTCGTGGACAGTCCTCGCAACAGCTGCGATGTGTCCATAGTGGAAGAGTTGCGCTGGTTACGAGTCTTTTGAGTCAATGACGATACATGGATTCTGCTGGAACAGCACTTCAGACCCACTTCCAAGGGTCGAGTGCTGGGTTGGCAACACTTGGCAGGGCAGACACACAGATGGCAGAGTCCAGGTGCTGTAGCAGGGTGAGATGGAAATCTTTGTTGTCCCTGAGACTTTAAAACAGGAGGCTGTAGTGCTAGAGGCACTCTTTTGGTCTGACACCCTTTGATGACCTTTGACTATCATTATTTTAATTGACTTTGGTGTGTTATTTTATCCTAGCCTGAATGTACGATGTCCTGCATATGTTTTGCTTCTCTTAAGCTGATCCTCTCCCTCACCAAAGACCCCGACACCGCCAAGGCGAACCTCCACGAAGGGATGAAAGACGTCGCCGATTGGATGAACAACAGCCGCCTTAAGCTGAACACGGACAAGACGGAAGTCCTCATCCTGGGACAATCGCCCGCCGCATGGGACGACTCCTGGTGGCCGCCAGCCCTAGGCACCGCACCCAAGCCAACAGACCACGCACGCAACTTGGGCATCATCCTGGACTCTTCCCTATCGATGACCAGACAAGTCAACGCAGTCTCCTCATCTTGCTTCCACACACTCCGCATGCTCCGCAAGATCTTCCAATGGATTCCTACAGAGACAAGGAAGACGGTCACCCAGGCCCTCATCACCAGCAGACTGGACTATGGAAACACCCTCTACGCTGGAACCACAGCCAAGCTTCAGAAGAAACTCCAGCGCATCCAGAACGCCTCCGCCCGAATCATCCTGGACGTCCCCCGACGCAGCCACATCTCGAGCCACCTGAGAGACCTACACTGGCTCCCTGTCAACAATCACGTTCAGACTCCTCACCCACGCACACAAATCCCTCCACGACCAGGGCCCAAGGTACCTCAACGACCGACTGACCTTCTACGCGCCCACCCGCCAACTACGTTCAACGAACCTCGCCCTCGCCGTCGTGCCGCGCATTCGGAAAGCCACCGCCGGAGGAAGATCCTTCTCCTACCTTGCGGCCAAGACATGGAACTCCCTGCCCACCCACCTGCGGCTGACCCAGGACCACCTCGCCTTCAGGAAACAGCTCAAGACCTGGCTGTTTGAGCAGTAGCAGACCCCCTTCCCCAAGCGCCTTGAGACCCTTCTGGGTGAGTAGTGCGCGATACAAATGACTTGATTGATTGATTAAAGGTTTATTTCTTGTGAACTTGCAGTCTTTCAGTGGGAGCTGTCATGGAGTAGGACAGCCTTGCCAAGAACAGAACGTGGGGGATGTACATTTGAAAGCATAAGAGAGAGAGTGAGGTGTGGAATGTACTTTTTGGTCTCGAACTGCAGTGTTATGAGCAGTGGAGCAAAAATGTGCACTGTTTTGTACACTGAGAGATAAAGTATGTGATGCTATAAGCAGTGGTGCACAAATGTGCATTGTGTTGTATATTGGTAGTATTATTATGTTCTTACTATTGGCTTTGACATGGCCTCATGTCATCGTGAATTCTGACTCTGCCTGGCTTGAGCTTTATCTGCATGCACAGCCACGCTTGCAAGTTGTTTGGGTTAATCATGTTCAAGGATTGTTTTTGTGGGAGATTGTTTAATGTACCCTGGAAGACTTTCGTGAGCTTCGTCAAGATAAAGGCTGGAACATGCGAGAAGATAGAGGGGATGTGGCAACTACTCCCTGCCATGGAATGCTTGCTTGGAAGCTGGCCAGTCCTGGTAAGATTCCTTTGGTGCAGGGGGGAAATTCTCGAACCTTCTAGTGTGAGTTTTGAATCTATAAAGCTGGGGTCTGTTGACAGCTGAGTTGGGAGCTCACTTACAGGGTAGATGTACTGCTTTAAGACAAACGGAACTTCAGTCCCAGTCGAGAGTCCAAGCTAGCTGTGAACAGGCCCCCCAGCATGAATTGGCAAGGATGTCGAGTGAACGATATGGTGAGGTGATTTGTTTCTGACTAGTGCCATTGTGATGCGTGGTTCCAGTGGCTGTGGTCATTTGAGGTGTTTTCTTTGTGATGTGTGACTGAGTGAGGTGCGCATCCAAAGTAATCAGTTGATGTATCTAGTGTATATATATATATCTTTATGATCTCTTGCAGGACGTCCCATGTTATATTTGCTTGAGTCTTATCTCATATTATTTGCTGCTTGTTTATTCATGGTATTATTCATGCATTTAAGTGTTGCATTTATCAAGTGTGTTATCATTGCATGCGTATAAATATATGTCTCTATGTGTATTTGAATGTTCTGCATTTGACATCTGGGATACCCTTTCTGTTAGAGAGCATTGTGTAAAATAAAGCCCCAAGCCTTATTCAAAAAAGAGAGTCTTTGCATTTTGTAAAATAAAACCCTTTTCTAAAGGTGTTTGTTGTGTTTATGTCTCCTGCTTCGCCGTGTGTGTTTTGAGCCACCGTGTGGGAGATTCTGTATTATCAGAAAGGCGAAGCAAAACATTTAGCGTCACTCGAGGATTCGAAAAAGTGCAGTTTTAAAAGGGGAAGATGCTCTCTAAAATGCCTATGTTTTCAGTTACAGAGTCCCTGATGCCAACTGAGATATTTGAAAGGGAGATTGACTCTTTTAAAGAGGGAAAACAACTTGGTATTTCAGACAAAAATAGTGGTGTCATTGTGAATGCATTGCTTAGCATGTATCAAAAATGTGAACAATTGGAAAAAGAATGTAGTGAACTGAAAAGAGAGTTAGCTGACGCTCAGTTTGAAAACAACTCTTTGAAAAAAGGGTTGAACATGTACCAAGCTCCAAAGCCATTTGTTTTGCCAGGCTGTTCAGATAGCCAGGGTGAGTAATTCGTGAAAAATGTGAACTTAGAGATGCTGCAAGTTAATCTGCAGGTTTCACAGGAGGTTTTAATTAATTCTTTTGAGGACGTTCTTTAGTCAGTAATGAATTTGAACTGAGAAAATGTAAACGTGCAGGGAGGTAAACAAACCAGCCTGTTAGAATTGGCGATAGTTGGTTGCAGTTATAAATCAGACATGTCAGTGAATGACAAACCTTATTTTGCATGGAGATACACTATGGCCAATCACATTAAAAACTCAGCAAAGAGTGCCTTCCTCAATCTGAAGCTACTCAACAAAATTAAACCATTCATCCCTACCAAAGATCTCAAACAAGCCACCCAATCACTGGTGCTATCCAGACTCGACTATGGGGACGCAACTCTCACTGGTACAACAAAATACCACCTAGCTCCCCTCAAAACAACCCTCAACACAGCAGTCAGAATGGTCACTGGAATCAGGAAATACGATCACATTTCACCAGCACTAAGAGAACTAAAATGGCTTCCAGTCGAATAGCAGGCTTGTTTCAGAACTGCCTCGTTATGCACATAGCCCTACACACAGAAAAACCAGACTATCTGGCCGTCAAACTCAAGAGGGCTGGTAAGACAAGAAACCTCAGGAGCTCCAACACCCTACTTCTCATCTGTATGAAAACACGCAAACAAAAAACCGCTGCAAGGTCCTTCACCGGAAATGCTGCCAAAATCTGGAACTCCATCCCAGCAGATATCAGAACTATCTCGCCTTTCACAAAATTAAAAAAACACCTAAAAGTCCTCTTCATCAACCGCTCCCTCCCGAATGGATAGCCGCCCCCTTAATGGAAACCCACACTCTGTTGCTGTCTGACTCTCTCTCACAAAGACCTACCTAAGTTCAACCCAAGACAATATGCAATCAACGAGGTTACCTCAGGACTCACGTACTACCTCAATACTGCACAACACACTTGGACTTCCGAACCATGATGTATAACACTGCTCTATTAAATAACTCTTGAGAAAAAATGTTGTAAAGCGCTCCGATACCCCAGGGTCCGGCAAGCGCTATATAAAACTCCTTAAATGAATAAATACATGCAGCAATGTGCTTTTGAATCTGTAAAGAAGACTGTGCAGGTTGTTTTAAACGTGTGGCCAACTCAGAAAGGAGACAGTGAATTTTGTGTGCCAGTTCAGGGGCAGTGTGCTACTTTAAGTAATTGTGAAAAGCATGGAAAGAAGAGTATGCTTTTAGACTTGTGCACAGAAACATTTTTAAATGCTGGAGAATATTTTGCTTGCGTTGTGACAGATACAGGGCAGACACTGCTGATTTTGATTTGTGTTCTGATAGATACAGGACAGACACTTTTGATTTTGAGTGGTGTTCTGACAGACACTCAATTATCGGTGTGTTTTTGTGCTGTAACAGATACAGATGCTTTTGTGCTTTTGCACGCTGACAGACACTGGGCAGATGACAATACGGCATAATGTGATTTTGACTTTTGAATTTTCTCAAATGGAATGGCATGAAGCAAAGGTGATAAAATGTTACATACAGGCATAAACTGCAGTTTTGCATGAACAGTTGGTGCAGATCCCAGTAGAAAGTCCAGGGGTGGTGTGTGAGGTGCCTGAGGCTCAGGATTCCCCAGTGAAGTGGCATATTTTACTGCAAAGCACAGCTACTGTGTATGCTCATGGTCCTGTGCATTCACTAGAGAGAACCTTTAATTCCCTTACAGATTAAAAGGGTAAAATCTTGGTGACAGAGGTGGTGACACACAATTCAGATTTGGTGTAGGCCTGGGCGATGAACTGCGCTCCGTTTGCGGATTTTTCTGCACTCCGCGCGGCTCGCAGAGTGCAGAAAACTCTGCTTTGCGTAGTGCAGCAGAGCTTTTTCCCCTCTCGCGATCTCGAATGGTAAGTTCGCAATCGCGAACGGTAGGTTTGCGAGCGCGAGTTGCCGCTTGGGTAGCACAAACTGCAGTTCGCACTGCACTCCCCCACTCGCGGAACTTCGCTGATTTTTTTGTAACTTCGGGGAGTTTTGCATAGCAAAACTGCGCGAACTATACCCAGGCCTAATTTGGTGTGCATGACTAAGTGCGCGCACCTAGGAGAGAGAGAGACCACACAAATAGGTGGGCAGAGAATGAAGGGATGCATATTCTCCTAGACTTACTTAGAACTGTGATTACTATGTGTCAGTATGCACAGTACAGACCAGTCCCACAGAAGGTGAGGGGCGAGTTGAAGAAAGGAAAATTACAAGATAGACAGAGCAGATGAATTGCCTTGGGCTCATGCCAAATGATAAAGGGTGTACGTATTCAGCAGTGAGTGAAAAAATAGTCAGGAAGGAGACTGCCCCAGCCCTTCTTACTGTGCATGGAGAAGGAGTATTTCACTCCTATGCCAAGAATTCAGAGGCCATTGTGTGGGTAAAATTCTCAGATAATTCTCCAGAGCCAGCAGCAAACCATGCAGACAGGAATGATAATATTGTGCCTTCAGACCCAAAAACAGAGAAAGGAAAACAAGCACTTTTAGAAACATATTTTATTGCAAGAAGAGTGATGCTTGTTTCTTTTCCAGATCATACTGCGACGTGTTAGTGTACCTGATGTCCCTGTCCTGCAAGTGGGTGCCTGTTTCTGAGTGTTCCGGTGAGGGTGTGGGACCCCTCCCCCCCAACCCTGGAGTGATCACCGGACAGTGCAAGCTGACATCCTTTGGCCGAACAAACTAGACAAACTAACCGAGCGACTGATCATGGACTGATATCATAAACATGAAGTAAAATATTCACAGTGATAATTTTAAATGCAAGAAGGCTGTGTGTCTTTCACACAGAAGGACATTATTTGTTCTGCAAATTCTGGTCAATTTGAAGAGAAAAATAAATTGTGCAATTCAAATTGAAGAAGATGTTTTTCAGTTCAGTTCATTTTTTAGGCACAAAATATATAAGTTTGGCTGCTTCAACAGTAGAAGTTCCAGAATTAGCCATTTGTGACATTAGGAGCATTACTGAGTTCATATGGTTGATTCTATGTGTGCATTCATTTTGTGTATCCATCAAACTTTAATCATGCTGAATGTCCAGACATGCATGAGCTTTATAAAACGATTGTTCCATGCTTTTATGATTTCACTGTTTTAATGTGTGTTTCAATAATATTTGTGTCAAAGGTCATGGGGTGAAATATAGTGCTAGAGGCACTCTTGTGGCCTGACATTCTGTGATGACCTTTGACTACCATTATTTTAATTGACTTTGGTGTGCAATTTTATCCTAGCCTGAATGTACGATGTCCTGCATATGCCTTGCTTCTCTTAAAGGTTTATTTCTTGTAATCTTGCAGTCTTTCAGTGGGAGCTGTCATGGAGTAGAACAGCCTTGCCAAGAACAGAACGTGTGGGATGTGCATTTGAAAGCATGAGAGAGAGAGTGAGGTGTGGAATGTACTTTTTGGTCTTAAAGTGCAGTGTTATGAGCAGTAGTGCACAAATGTGCACTATGTTGTACATTGAGAGATGAAGTATGTGATGCTATAAGCAGTAGTGCACAAATGTGCATTGTGTTGTACATTGGTAGTATTATTAGGTGCTTACTATTGGCTTTGACATGTCCTCATGTCATACTGAATTCAGACTCTGCCTGGCTTGAGCCTTATCTGCGAGCACAGCCACACTTGCAAGTTGTTTGGGTTAATCATATTCAAAGATTGTTTTTGTGAGAGATTTTTTAATGTACCCTGGAAGGCTTTCATGAACTTCGTCAAGATAAAGGCTGGAACATGCGAGATGGTAGAGGGGATGTGGGAACTCCATCCTGCCATGGAATGCTTGCTTGGAACCTGGCCCGTCCTGGTAAGATTCCTTTGGCGCAGGGAGGGAATTCTCGAACCTTCTAGTGTGAGTTTTGAGACTATAAAGCTGGGGTTTGTTGACAGCTGAGTTGTGAGGTCACCTACAGAGTAGACGTACTGCTGTAATAAAAACAGAACTTGAGTCCCGGTCGAGAGGCCAAGCCAGCTGTGAACGGGCCCCCTAGCAAGAATTGGCAAGGATGTCGAGTGAATGATCGGGTGAGGTGATTTGTTTGTGATGTGTGGTTCCAGTGGCTGTGGTCATTTGAGGTGTTTGAGTTTTGATTATTGCCATTGTGATGTTTGGCCAGAGGCTTTGATCATTTGAGGTGTTTTCTTTGTGATGTGTGACTGAGTGAGCTGCACATTTAAATAAATCATTTGATGTATCTAGTGTGTATGTATATATATATATATATATATATATATATATATTACCTACTGGCGGTCGCCAGTAGGTAGTTATAGTTAGGACCACGTTTCCATAGGAAAACCTCAACATTCTATTTTGAATAACTTTGGCGCCGGTCGATGAATCCTCGCGAATTTCTCAAAATAGGTGGGGCGCTACGCTCCGCTCCTACCCTGAAAGTCTCGGGGGGATCCGTCAAGCGGGGGCTGAGATAAAAGGGGGGTCCCAAAACGCGTTTTTCTCATGCATTTTTCCATAGGACCTTTAGAACGAGCTACAGCCCGAACGGCTGAACAGAATTACTCAAAATTTGGCAGAGAGGTAGTCCCTAGGTCAAGGAAGTGCCTTTTGTAGGTTTGGTGTAAATCTGTTCAGTAGATTCTGAGAAAATAGCCTTTAAATCAATATATATATCTGAGCCCGCTTACGGTACGCTTACCGTACGCTTACGGTAAGCGTACGGTGGCGTGCGCGAGCGCGATTCTGATTGGCTCTTAGATCTTAGTAAACATTCGAATCGGTCGAAACCAGGAAGCGGCGGCCGCCATTTTGTGTATTTCACTCTGAAAAAAAAGAGTGAAAACAAGGAAAGGGGGCAATGAGGAGAGTTACAGACCCCCTAACATTTGTAAGGGGGTCAAAGAAGGACAGAAAAGTACAAAAAAAACATTTATTGATTTTAAAAAAAATCACGGGGTACGCGTACGGTAAGCTTACGGTAAGCGTACGGTAAAAAAAATAAAAATAAATAAATGAAAAGCAGATTTAAGAGTTTAGATATTAGGGGGCTCTAAAAAGAGCCGTTGTGTTTATGAAGTGAATTTTTAGTGGTACCTACAAGTAAGTACCGATGCAGAGTCTAAGGTTCAAGAGGAAGACTCTGTTCCCTTCATCATTGAAGTGCACACCATCTCCTCTATAAATGTCTTGCATGTCATAACGCAAGTTGTTGTGGTAAATGGCACCCATACCATAGTCACGGAGGAAAGCAGAAACAGATTTGTTGACGTGCTTTCTTGCTTTGTCAATCTGTGGACAGAAATGATTGGACCAGTTCCATTTTTGCCTTTGGCATATGTTGGAAAACACAAAGGCAGTTTTAGGGAAAAGTGTAAACAGTTGTGCAAAGGTGTCCTTCATAAGCATTTCCAGACCTACCCCAGTCAAAGTGCCTAGGTCATTGCCACCACAGTGCACTATTATGAGGTCAGGGTGTTGGATTTGAATGAAGGATTTCACCAATGGCATCAATTGGTGCCACTTTAACCCTCTCTGACCAATCCATTTAATGTCTACATTTGGCAAAGCAAGGTCTCTCACCATACCTGTTTTCTCTGCAAACTTTTCACTCCAGAAGACATAGCTGTGCCCTACAATCCACACTGTGAACATCTTCAAAGGAGAACTGGATGCACTCAGGAGGTGTCTTTCAGTAGAATGGCAATATGAAAAGAAAGACAGTTTGGAAATGGAGGCATACATATTTTTTACAAAACAAAAAGAACTGATTGGCTGTTTTATACCATTCTAGAATAAAAACTAGGCTGTATGTGTAAATTAATAGAAGCATGTTTTGTATTGGTAAAAAAAAATGTGTAACCAAAGAACAGTACTATGGATTTGCTGTTAGGTTTGAAAAGTCAAGCACTCTTGCTCTGTGGAATTGAAACATTGTTTGGCGAACTTCTGACCTAACTCAACACAGCAGTGTTCCATGAGCTGTTGCTATGGTAGCAGGCAGAAGTCAAGTTGGGGGAAGGGTACTAGGCAGAAGTCAAGTTGGGGGAAGGGTACTTTTGGAAAAGGGTTGGTTTTCAACCAATAGAAATGTGTTATTACATTTGAAAAAAAGGGGGAAGCACTGAGATTTGAAACTTACAAGTATATGTGTGGAAAAATAGAGGGAAAGTTTGCCATTATCTGGTTCTGCTGAGAGAAGAGAGGTGAACACAACAGAGATCCTGGCTCTGATAATCTGCTGTTTGAGTGTCACATTTCTTTCACAACTAACTAATTTTAAAGGTGAGTTTACAGTTTGAGAGGGGATGTATGTGGTAACTTAAGAAATGAATAATAGAAAAGAAAATTGTTTTTGTTGTAGTTACACATGGTGGTTTCATAATGTGTCAGTCTGTAAAAGTGATTTTCACTTGCCCCGAAAAAAAAAAGAGCAGTAAGTGTGCTTTCAAATTGGCAAAGAAATTTCGTTTTGGGACTAATGTGAAAACATGACTCTGTGTGCAGAGAGGAATTATAGGCAGAGATTTATTGCGTCTTGCTCTGGTGATTTCACAGTTGCATTAGATGGAAAGGGGGAGCGAATTTTTGGGGGAAGAAGCAGAGTCTTAGCACACACCCATGTGCTTGCCATGTATAGTCATGCACAGTATTTACAAGCGAGTGGGGTTTTCAGGTTTCAGTCTGTAATGCAAATACATTCAGCATCACTAAGGCTGGTTGCCCTTGCTGGAGTGTAGGCAGTCACCGAGAATACACATGGTGGTGGTCTGAGAAAACAGTTTGGACATGTGCATTTAAATAAATCAAAAAAAGTGGTTTCATAATGTGTCAGTCTGTAAAAGTGATTTTCACTTGCCCCGAAAAAAAAAAGAGCAGTAAGTGTGCTTTCAAATTGGCAAAGAAATTTCGTTTTGGGACTAATGTGAAAACATGACTCTGTGTGCAGAGAGGAATTATAGGCAGAGATTTATTGCGTCTTGCTCTGGTGATTTCACAGTTGCATTAGATGGAAAGGGGGAGCGAATTTTTGGGGGAAGAAGCAGAGTCTTAGCACACACCCATGTGCTTGCCATGTATAGTCATGCACAGTATTTACAAGCGAGTGGGGTTTTCAGGTTTCAGTCTGTAATGCAAATACATTCAGCATCACTAAGGCTGGTTGCCCTTGCTGTAGTGTAGCAGTCTGGACATGGGCTTTTTAAAAAATCTGAAAAGTGGTTTCATAATGTGACAGTTTGTAAAAGTGATTTTCACTTGCCCAAAAAAAAGAGCAGTTAGTGTGCATTCAAATTGGCATAGAAATTTCGTTTTGTGACTATTGTGAAAAGAAATGTAGTAATATATTTAAATACAATAAAGGAATTGTTACAGAGAATCGGTGAGATCTGTACAAATAAAACTTTAGAATTTTATTGGATTACCATTGGAAATTTAATCAAAAAAGAATTTTAAAATTACTATTTGGTCTAAAGGAAATGAAATCAGATGTATTTTGGAGTTATTTGAGATATAATATTGTGATTATACTTCTGAAACAAACATATCAGACGGTATTTTAAAGAAATAAGTATTGGTATTAGATGATATTTTTTTAGAATATTATGCATTTCTATAATGTTAAGTTTAAGTAAAAAAAGAATCAGGGCTTTTTTAATACAATCTTTGTGATTGTTATTTTTTTTTGCCCGCTGTAAAATGATGAATGCAATTGCTTTCACAATTTATAGTGAAATGCAATATATTCTGAAAACAGCAAAAATAAGGCAAAAATATTTTATGGAAAAAAATGTAAATATGTGTACTGTATTATAAAATGTTTTAAAAATATTAATACTTTTTTCTTTTTTTCCAGATAGATATAGAAAATTTTCGAAAACTACAAACATTTTTAAAACTATTTTTAAAAATAACAAATGAATAAATATTTTTTCAGTGAGTATGGTAAGTCAATAATAATAATTGTAGTCTCTCAAGGACCTTGTAATGTGTTTATTGATTTTTAGTGTTTTTTAAAAAAAAAAAAAAAAAGTACGCGCACCGTACGCGTACGGTAAAAAAAAAATAAAAAAAAGTTTTTAAAAACATATGTAAAAAAAAGATGAAAGATAAGGTTGGCTCTTAAAAGAACCGTTGTGTTCATGCAGGGACAGAGGAAAGGAAGCATGGGAAAATTATTCAAAGCGACAAATGTGTTGATCTATTTTGTTGTTCACTAGGGAAACACTGGTCTCCCTATAGCAAATTAGATCTTGACAAAATGTGCATCGAATATCAACCTTCCGAAATCGAGGGTTGATTTCCAGAGGGCCAGCAAAAGGAGATTCTCCCCCCACAGATGAAGGGCTCACCTGACCTGCAGAAGAAGGAGTCAGCCCTGCAGATGATGGTTCAGGCTGAGCTGCTGTGGATGTACTGGCTTGTCTTTCTGAAGAGTTACCTCCAAAAAGATGACCATGTGTCCTTCTGTGTACATCCTGGAGGTGTCTCTTCATGGTGTGATTCCCAAAGGAATACTTCCTGTTAGGATTACCTCTAGAAAGTACACGCTTACACAGCTTACAAGTCACTAAGGGTGCATTTACCTTTTGCTGGCCTTCAGGAAAAGTAAAATAATCCCATACATAAGAGGGCTTTTGTTTCCTCGATCTCTGCCTCAAGACAGTGCTGCTAGTGCTAGCCTCACTCTCAGAAGAGCTCTGCTGTTCTGCCATCGTATCCCAAAGACAAACCAGCTCCTTCTCCCAAGGGATCACAAGCAGAAATGAGGGGAATGGGTGTGGTGTAGGAGAGTTCTAGAACTGAAAGTAGTTTCAACCAATCAAAAGTTGTGTTTCATGATCACATGACCTACCGTACGCTTACGGTACGCTTACGGTGCGCTTACGGCAAAAGTACGCATGCGCGTAAAAAAGACACGCGCTTGCGCGCATGCGCATAACAGTCACTCCCCGACACTTCCGCGTAACGTGCGCGTGAAGCGTAAGCGCGCACGCGTCCCACGCGCAGTACGCGCGGCTACGCAAAGTGCGTAACTATACGCAAGCAGCGTAGATAGATTACGGACGTTGCGTAAACCGTACGCTTACCGTGAGCTTACGGTACGCGTACTAAAAAAATATTTTTTTTAAAAAAAAAGTACTGCAAATAAATTTTACATGTTTATTTTAAAAAATATATTTAAAAAAACATATTAAAGAATTTTAAAAATTTATATTTAATCATAGTCTTTATAAAAGGTAAGATAATTAAATTAAAAATATGTTAGAAAAAAAAAAAAAAATAATAATAAATTAGCATTTAAAAAACCTTGCAAATTCACTGAAAAAACCATGGGTTTCACACACGTTATAGTTAGGAATTAGCATTTAAAAAACCTTGCAAATTCACTGAAAAAACCATAGGTTTCACACACGTTATAGTTAGGAATTAGCATTTAAAAAACCTTAGAAATTCAGTGAAAAAACCATAGGTTTCACACATGTTATAGTTAGCTGGACATTTTACTCGTAAAAAACCAATGAAATTGCCCCGTTATAGTTAGTTCAGCTAACTATAACTCGCGCGCCCGCAATGCACTGCTGATGACGTCACATATTACATCACTCATGACATGGTCAGTGACATCACTCATGACATCACTGATGACATCTCAAATGACATCACTGATGACATCACTGATGACATCATCCTTGTGATAGAGTGGCAGACCTCCTCTCACCCTAATATAACCTTTGACACACACATTCAAAAATAGAGACTAAAATTTTCAAAACAATGGACATACCAATACCAGTTACAACAACCTCTTCAGTAATTCTAAGATCCACATACACATCCACTCATTCACCAACAGTCCAATACAGTCACTCATACATGTACTCACTCATCATATGTACTCATACACCTATACATCCTGTTACACAATGCCACTCATCCATAGAGTTACTCACACACATAGTCACTCGTACTAATAAAGAATCAAACATACATTTACTTGCATATAAAGTTATACACACACCACCATACTTACTTCTACGGAAACTTACACATACTTAGTCTTTTAAACAATCACTTATAGAAACACATACTTATTCATACAGGAACTCTTCCAATCTCTCACCCTTGCATATACTCACATATATACACCAATAGTCACATATACTAGTTTTAAACATATGTAGTTACTCATAAAGACACTATTGAGACAGTCATTCACTCACTAACACACCCATACACACACTCATCCACCCATGCAGTCCTGCACACATGGTCTGTTCAACACATACAAACAGTGAGTCACTCATTCATGCACCTGTGCACTACGTAATACCCCCCACCGAACCATGCAGACACTCAGACTGATACTCAAAAAACCAACTAATAACCTATATAGACACCCATGTAGCTACTCACCAACCCATGCAGCCACTTATACACAAAGTGAGAGACTGATACAGATATATACATATTTAAACATTACTCACTAAAACATGTATTCACTATGATACACTTAATCAGTCAGTTAAACAATCAATTTTTCAAAAACAAATCATCCATTTAGACACTTATATACCCATTTACTCTTCCATCGACCTTGAGATATACATATATAAAACATATTTAATTTTCAGAAAAACCCACATTCACTGGATGATGTCATCAGTGATGTCATCAGTGATGTCATTTGAGATGTCATCAGTGATGTCATGAGTGATGTCACTGACCATGTCATGAGTGATGTAATATGTGACGTCATCAGCAGTGCATTGCGGGCGCGCGAGTTATAGTTAGCTGAACTAACTATAACGGGGCAATTTCATTGGTTTTTTACGAGTAAAATGTCCAGCTAACTATAACATGTGTGAAACCTATGGTTTTTTCACTGAATATATATATATATATATATCTTTCTGATCTCTGGCAGGACATCCCATATGATATTTGCTTGAGTCTTATTTCATATTATTTGCTGCTTGTTTATTCATGGTATTATTCATGCATTTAACTGTTGCATTTATCAAGTTTGTTATTATTGAATGCGTATAAATATATATCTCAATGTGTATTTGAATGTTCTTCATTTGACATCTGGGAAAGCCTTTCTTTTAGAGAGCATTGTGCAAAATAAGCCCCAAGCCTTATTCTAAAAAGAGAGTCTTTGCATTTTGTAAAATAAAATCCTTTTCAGTCAGTCATAAGCTTTTATTCGATATGCAAGATATCTTATAAGCATAATAAAATACAATCATTACAGTATACAAAAAGAAACATGCTACAAGAAGCCAGTAAAAAGATTCATTAAAAAGATAAAAGGACAAAGAATGCCCGTTTCTAAATTAGCTAAAATGGAATTAAACATCTACTGACAATCTCTTACAACGAATAAGCCAAAACTGCTTTAAAAATTTTGCTGTTCCACACACTATGGGGGGGGGAAGTGTCCGTGGTTAGGATACGCAAGGCTACTCGATGGCTACGTGTGCCCATATTTCGACAAAGAGGTTTCAACCAAAAACTCCTAGGCCTTGCATAATCCGGACATTCAAATAGGACATGCGCAATGGACTCAACCCTACTTACTCGGGCAACATGCACAGTTGGGAGAAGTGCGGGCCGCTGATGTCCAATTCGATACCACAGCACCTAGGGGGAGGGATCCAACTCTAAATTTAAAATAAAGGGCTCGGTCGAAGGGGAGGGTGATCAGATCCAGGTAGGGTTCAAAAGCCACAATGTCTTTGATTTGTAAAAAGGCGACAGTGGACTTGCAGTGGTTAGAGTTTGTAATTAGACGCTCCGCAATCCATTTCCAATAAAGCGCCTTGACAACTTCTTTAGGAGGGGCTGAACGTGATACCCAATGATCTCCTAATCCGATCTTCTCCAAAAGCTTTTTAGTTTCTCTTAACCATCTTATCTTAGCCCAACCCCCCAGACTCATTATTTCCCCCAGAGCATCCGCATAGGATTTTAGTTCTTCACCCCTCCAGATTCGTGTCCATAGCAGGAGCGGGCGGAGCTGGGCCTGATCTTTGATATTTTTACAGCCCGTGTCCAACCACACTGGTACAGATGGTGTGCTCAGTGAAATGGAGATAATGGATTTCAATATCTTGCTCTCCGTTGTCACTAGGGCGTCCAATCGGCAGTGGCCCCACAGTTCTGCCCCATACAAGGCTGATGACACTACTTTAGCCTTGTAGATATCAATTACTGGGGTAAGTGATCTCCTAGGTGAGGCCCTGAACTCCCTCATGAGAGCTCCTCCTACTCTCCTATGGTTGAGGACCATTTTGTCAATATGATTTGCCCAAGACATCCTATCCGTAATCCGAATGCCGAGGTAATCGAATTTGGATACTTTCTCTAAGGGAATCGAATTAAGTGTGGGTGGACGGCCCAGTTTCTTAGGAGGATTTAGGACTAGATATTTTGTCTTGTCCACATTTATTATTAAGCCTTTTGCAGCACAGAACTCCTGGAAATGGGTTAGCAATTTCTGGAGGCCTTGAGGGGTCTTCGAGATCAGGAGCGTATCGTCCGCAAAAAGCAGGGTGGGGATACGTACTCCTCCAAGACAGGGGGCGTCGGCTGGTTCTTGTTGAAGATGATTTACCACCCCATTCACATATAGTGAAAATAGGGTGGGTGCCAAGACACAACCCTGTCTAACGCCCCTGGACACTGGTATCTTCTCAGTGAGCTCTCCATTTTTACCCCAACGGACCTGTGCAAAGGTATGGGCATGAAGGCTAATGAGTAGGGACAAGATGTAAGGGGGTAGTCCCAACTCATAAAGCACCCTCCAAAGCTCTTCCCGGGGGACTAGGTCAAAGGCAGTCTTCAGGTCTATAAAGGCCAAATAAAGACTACCCTTGCCCAGTTCCACCACCTTCCACCCCAGTAGTACCAGCCTAAACACCTGCTCTATTGTCCCCATACCAGCCCGGAAACCTGCCCGAAAGTCTGATAGGATTTTCAAAAGGTGTTGTTGTGTTTATGTCTCCTGCTTCGCCGTGTGTGTTTTGAGCCACTGTGTGGGAGATTCTGTATTATCTGAAAGGCGAAGCAGGGATTCATTGTGGGTTCAAATGATCCAGGCCCAGTCTTTCTCACCCAGGTAGAACAGCATGCAGGAGGATAGCACAGCAATGTGGGATCCCAGCAAAGCAGCAGTTCAGCAGAGTGGCAGTCCTTCAGCAGCACAGCATTCCTTCTTCCTGGCAGAGTCTTCACAGGTCCAGGCGTGTACTGAAGTGGTGGTGTCTAAGGTCCAGTACTTATACACAGTTGGGCCTTTGAAGTGGGAGAGAATTCAAAGAGATGCCTTTGAGGTGCACAGAGTCCCTGCCCTTCCTGCTGTTCCTGCCCTGGCTCCAGGCTCACTGTTTCAGGGCATCACCCCTCATCAGCCAGGATAGCTTGAATACAGCCGCACAGTGAGCACAGGACCCAAGTCTGGGCATACCCTTCCCACTTAGGGCGACAAAAGCATAAGGAGCAAATGATGGACGGAATTCTGAACAATGCAAACATTCACTTCCAATCACAAAGATCTGGGTTTAATCCATTGTTCTTTTGCTCACCACGCCACTCCAGTTTATTGCCCTAAGTGGGAAGGGTGGGCTCAGAAGTGGATTCCATGCTAGATTCAAGCTAGCCTAGCTGATGAGGGGTGATGCCCCGAAACCGGTCCCAGGATGCTTGGTTTTAGTCCAGGGTGGACCTGGCTTGGCAGTTCAGGCTAGACTGTTCCCATGAGCAGGTGGGTCAAGACTGATTTGCTGGGCCCAAACTGGGGTGGCGTGGTGAGCAAAAAAAGCAATGGATTAAACCCACGTCTTTGTGACTGGGGGTGAATATTTGCATTGTTCAGACATGGATCCGGTGCTCACTGCACCACTGGATTTATGCTAGCCTGGCTAATGAGGGGTGATGTCCCAAAACCGGTCTCAGGATGCTTGGGTCTGGCCCATGGAGCACCTGTCTTGGCTGTTCGGGCTGGACTGTCCCCATTAGGATCAGGGTCAAGACTGTTTTGCATGTGGCCGTGTTCAAACTGGGGTGTGTGTGGGCAAAAGAATGATGAATTAAACCCTGATCTTTATGACTGGTGGTAAATCTTTGCATTGTTCAGTATTCCATCCATCATTTGTTCCTGTTTATTTTGTCGCCCTAAGTGGGAAGGGTTTGCCCATATGTGAGTCCAGTGTTCACTGTGCCACTGGATTCAAGCTAGCCTGGCTGATGAGGGGTGATGTCCAGAAACAGGTCCTAGGATGCTTGTTTATGGTCCAGGGAGGACCTGGCTTGGCAGTTCGGGCTCGACTGTTCCCATGAGGAGCAGGGTCAAGACTAATTTGCATATGGCTGGGTCCAAACTGGGGTGGCATGGTGAGTAAAAGATCGATGGATTAAACCCAGATCTTTGTGACTGGTGGTGAATGTTTGCATTGTTCGGCATTCAGTCCATCATTTGTTCCTTTAACTTTCTAAAGGTGGCATTTTCTGAATTATAATTTAAAATCTAACTTCACCATAAATTGTGATTTAAAATTGTGATTCCAGAGACTCCAAATTTGGGGGTCTTATCAATTGACAATTTCAAAAAACACTTATAAAATGTAATGTGGTAGAGGTAGGCCTTGCAGTAGTGAAAAATGAATTTAAGAGCTTTTCCCTACTAGGACATGTAAAACTTAAAAGTACATGTTCTACTTTTTTTAATACATTGCACCCTGTCCCTGGGCTGTTCAGGAGCTTCCTTAAGTGTGTCTTATATGTATTAAAAAGGATGATTTGGGCCTGGGAAGAGGGTTAACTTGCCAGGTTGATGTGGCAGTTTAAAACTGCACACACAGGTTCTACTGTGGCAAACCTGAGACATGTGTGAAGGGCTACTTAGGTGGGTGGCACAATCGGTGCTGCAGGCTCCTAGTAGCATTTACTTTACTGACTCTGGGCACAGGTAGCACACTTCACTTGAGCCTAATAAGTAAATGAAATATGCCAATCATGAAAAAGCAAACTTTACTTTGTTCAAGGAAGAGAGCAGATGCATCTTAGCACTGGTTACCACTGGTAAAGTGCCCAGAGTCCTAAAGCCAGCAAAAATGAATTCAGCAAAACAGGAGGTCTGAAGGCAAAAAGCCAGGTCTAACATGCACAGTTCCAGATTCCTTGTGGTATCCCATCCACCTCATCACTCTTCCCACTACAAGATAGATATGGGCTTATATTTGTTCTGACGGCAAAAATGCATTGATTAAATATGTTGGTGTCCTCGCATGAGCACTTTAATCATGAACATTCATGACTATTGCTTTGCAAAGAAGGCAGCAATATGTCCCTTCTGCATGATTGGATGATTACAACTGCTTCTTTCAATCATGATGTAGTGTTGCTCAAAGTGGCACATATGTGCAATGAATTGTTACACATCGACACACTGAAATAGTGGAAATGCCACATGTAACCATACTAAAAACCTGGCAGCTATGTGTTAGGGCCATAAGGAAACTGTCCATTTAAAACTTTGTTGCTATATCCATTCATTGTGAAATGCATGCAAAGAGAAAAGTAAGACACACGGGGGCTTATTTACAAACCCCTTGCCCCGCTGGTGCATCACATTTTCCCCTATTAAATAAGCACAAAGTTTCCACTTTGCTCGCTACTCGGAAAAGCACTAATTATGCGATAACATATCAGAAATTGAGACATTTGGTTCGTTATTGTGGCTATTCGGAGCTCATTAATTAACTTGCAGGTTATTTTCATTTAACCAGAAATTTGTAAAATGCTCTGTCACACCTTGAATCTTCTATGTGATGTTAAAACCTGCATGGAAATATACAAGGGGCCTGATGAATCAAAGGGTTTTACCCATTAAGGGTTTAAGGGTGAATGTGTTGATACATGCTGGCCAAGGTCTTTTTAACTCTATATGCTTCTTTAACACTTGCTTGACTTGTTCATTTCTAAAAGTGTAAACAAATGGATTCACTAAAGGTGAAATAATGGTGCTAAACATGTTCACTGCTTTGTAGACTTCCATTGAAGTGTTCAGAGCTGGACTCACTTTAATAAAAATAGCACTCCCATAACATATTGAAACCATTATCAGGTGAGAGCTACAGGTGGAGAAGGTCTTTCGTCTTCCATTTGCCGATGGGATTCTTAAAATTGTAGATACAATGAAGACGTAACTCCCAACATTCAACGCCAAGGAGCACGGTAATATGATAAGAGCTGAAACAATTCCGTTTAGTTCAAGGATCATCGTATTAGCACAGGCCAGTTTTACGATAAATGAAGTGTCGCAAAAGAAATGGTCGATGATGTTAGGGCCGCAGAATGGAAGACGAGTGATAACAATAGTTGGGGCGAGGATATAAAGGAATGACGCCAGCCAGGAACCAATGACTAATTGAGTGCACAGCTGAACAGTCATTATGGTGGTGTAATGCAAGGGCTTACATATGGCCACATAGCGGTCATAAGACATGAAGGAGATGAGAAGAAAAGCATTGGTGGTAAGGTAAACATAGAAGAAAGCCTGCGTAAAGCACAAAGTCACTGAGATTGATGGATGCAATGAAAGTACCTGGACCAACATCAGAGGGGCAATATTTGAGATGTTCAAAGTCTCAAGCATTGATAATACCCAGAGGAAGAAGTACATTGGCGTGTGCAGGCTTCGGGACGCTAATATTAGCACCATCATGAAGCAATTACCTGCCAGTGTGACGATGCAAATCAACATAAGAATGATGAAGAGTGCAATCTGTACCACTGGACCTCCTGCGAATCCCACCAGAATGAATTGCGTTACCACAGTTTTATTCCAAGTATCCATGACTGCTCGACTGAACCCTGAAAGGAAAGATGCGCATGAGAGGATTATCTGACAAAGATACACATAAAAAGTGAACATAGAGATGATTTTTGTTGCATCAAGCTCAACGTTGCAATCATTTTGACAGCTTAACAGTTTCCTAGATTTGGTGAAGGGAGAATCCCAAAGTATGAAGCACAAAGCCACAAGAGTGAGATAAAGCGGCAGGGTGTCTCTGGCAGTGGATTGAAGAGACCTGGGGTGGATTCAAGGCTCCACAGCCTTGGTATTTGGTACGTTGACATTTAATAGGGGTGGCTGCAGGATTTTAAACAGGGCTTTGGACTCGGGACTCTTTCTTTATTGACAGCTGAGCAGATCAAGCTGGAATTCATGCTGCGCAATCAACTCCTGGTACAGAAAGGTAGCCTGCTGAAATATATGCACCCAACACATGCTGCAAAAGAAGGCTCAATCAAGAACCTGTGTGTTTGTAAAAAAAAGACAGGCTGTTACGTGCCTCCAAAATTTTTAATTTTTAGTATCTATTCAAAGCAATGTGAAATTGCCTCCAAATTGATTTGATTTTCATATATATTTAATGCAATGTGACATTGCATGCCCAAATGTTTTGTCCTTCCGATATTACTGCATCAGTCAATGTTAAGGTAATGCAGTGTTTTGTCACTATTTGGTCAGTGTTCTTGCGATGAGCATATCTGCAAGGAGAACCCCCAGGAGGTTAGAACTTCTTGGGACATCATAAATGTATTTGAATATTTCATGAGTGTGCCTTTAAAATCTATGGATAGTTGTTCACCTTAACTGCACAAAAAAATGGACTAACTTGCAAAATACAATCTGGGCGAAAATGTATGCCTCATCCTTTTCAGTAGTGCAGCTTCCTTAGTCCGCAGAATCCCCAAAACCTTCTCAAGTTTGTAGGTTCATCAGATCGAATGGCCATAGACCGATGCAGAATAATTTGCTTCCTTGGAACAAAATCTGTCTCTACTTCTGGTACCATTCTTATATTTTGAAAATGATTATTTGTATAGTTTTTGACTTTGTTTCTGTTTTTAGGAAAGGGAATTTGAACTATATAATGGTCAACCCAGAAAGTTTCATACTTTGGCTTTGTGCTTTCTTCCTTTGTGACAGTCATTCTCTTCCTGCTTCTTTCTATTTGTGTGTTTTTCCCTCTCTTGCTCTGTGGAAATGTCTGAAGAGGAAAAATAAGTGCCAGACCCAGGCATGTTGGAGGCACTTGGTGGCATATTTACAATGAAATGCGCCACGTGGTGCTACAAGCAATTTAGCTGCGCCGTGCTGCGACATTTTAAAAACACAGGGATGCACCATATTTACAAGAATATAATGCACCCATGTGTTTTCCCTTGCGCTGGTGCTAAAAAAGCTGCCTAGCGCCAGTGCAGACACCCTTGGGTGTCTGCATTGCAGGGATGATTGTTTTTGCAGCACACATAGAAAGAGCAACAAATTAGGAGAAATAAAAGTATTTTTCCTTATTGTGTCACTCTAGTGTCTCTTTATCAAAGGAGTTAGTTTTCAGCGCTGCCTCAGATTTACAGATCCTTGTAACTAAGGGGCAGTGTCAGGGGGAGCGACCCTTGACCCTGTTCTCAGGCAGGTCGCTCCCCACGCCGCACAGTGCCACCTGTGTGTCACTGCCCCTGAGCCCGCTGCTGCTGCCTGCTTGAAGTTCGAGGCCCTGACGTATTTGTGCTTCTCCTCCTGTATTGTGTATTGTGAGTAATTGTATTTAGCCCTTATTCTCTTTTGCACTGTTGTATTGTTTTGTACCCCTTTTTTGCCTTCTGTATCCCCCGCCTGCTCTACCCTCCTGTTTTCCTGCCGCTGCATCCCCTGCGGCCCGCCCCCCTGCTCGCCCATTCACCGCCCCGCTCCCGCATCCCAGCTACTCCTCCCTCCCACCTCCCCACATATGGCGGACGCTGCGCGGTGAGGAGAGCGACCCCTGACCCTGTTCTCAGGCAGGTCTCTCCCCATGCCGCATAGCACCACCTGTGTGTCGCTGCCCCTGAGCCCGCTGCTGCTGCCTGCTTGAAGTTCGAGGCCCTGCTGTATTTGTGCTTCTGCTCCTGTATTGTGATTTGTGAGTAATTGTATTTAGCCCTTATTCTCTTTTGCACTGTTGTATTGTTTTGTACCCCTTTTTTGTCTTCTGTATCCCCGCCCGCTCTACCCTCCCGTTTCCCGCTGCTGCGTCCCCTGCGTCCCTGCCCCCTGCTCGCCCATTCGCCGCCCTGATCCCACCTCCCAGCTACTCCTCCCTCCCACCTCCCCTTATATGGCGGCTGCTGTGCGGTGAGGAGAGCGACCCATGACCCTGTTCTCAGGCAGGTCGCTTCCCACGCCGCACAGCACCACCTGTGTGTCGCTGCCCCTGAGCTCGCTGCTGCTGCCTGCTTGAAGTTCGAGGCCCTGCCATATTCGTGCTTCTGCTCCAGTATTGTGTTTTGTGAGTAATTGTATTTAGCCCTTATTCTCTTTTGCACTGTTGTATTGTTTTGTACCCCTTTTTTTCCTTCTGTATCCACCGCCCGCTCTACCCTCCCGTTTTCCTGACGCTGCGTCCCCTGCGGCCCGCCCTGCTCCCACCTCCCAGCTACTCCTCCCTCCCACCTCCCCTTATATGGCGGCTGCTGTGCGGTGAGGAGAGCGACCCATGACCCTGTTCTCAGGCAGGTCGCTTCCCACGCCGCACAGCACCACCTGTGTGTCGCTGCCCCTGAGCTCGCTGCTGCTGCCTGCTTGAAGTTCGAGGCCCTGCCATATTCGTGCTTCTGCTCCAGTATTGTGTTTTGTGAGTAATTGTATTTAGCCCTTATTCTCTTTTGCACTGTTGTATTGTTTTGTACCCCTTTTTTTCCTTCTGTATCCACCGCCCGCTCTACCCTCCCGTTTTCCTGACGCTGCGTCCCCTGCGGCCCGCCCTGCTCCCGCCTCCCAGCTACGCCTCCCTCACACCTCCCCTTATATGGCGGCCGCTGAGTGGCCGAAGGTGTGCCTGAGTCAAGCCCATCTGCGCCCGTTCGCGCCTGGACCGCGCCCAGCGCAAGACCCCCTGGCCCCCGCCAACACCATGAAGCCCGACGTCGCTACGCCGCCAGCACCCTCCATGCACTCAACGCCAGACGACCGCAAACCTGCTTCCTGGCCACCCCGAAGCACACCAAATGACCCTTCTCCTGCCAGAGCTGCAGCTTCACCAGCCTCCAAGCCGCCACATCGCTCACTGGATGCAACCACCTCAGATGCATACTACTGAACACCCGCTCCGCAGGCAAACACACCCTCAAAATCTGGGACCTGCTCGACAAATCCTCCCTGGACGTCGCCTTCCTGACAGAGACCTGGATGGACGCCTCCTCAGCACCTGACATCGCCGTAGCCAACCCGGACGGCTACAAGATCTCCCGCAGGGACCGCACCAACGGAATAGGAGGTGGAATCACCACCATCCACAAGAACACCCTCAGGGTCTCAACCAACACCAATGACACCCTCAACACCGCCGAACACCTGCACTTCCAGATCCACACCGATCCCAACACCACCCTCAGAGGAATTCTTGTCTACAGACCCCCCCGGACCCCCACCTCAGTTCAGCGACACCAACGCCGACTTCGTCAGCACGCACACCCTCACCTCCACAGACTATATCTTCCTCGGAGACCTGAACTTCCACCTCGAGAACAACAACAACACTAACTCCACCACCCTGATTGACAACCTTGCCAACCTCGGACTCAGACAGCCTGTCACAACGCCCACCCACTCTGTCGGCCACACGCTTGACCACATCTTCTCCGCTAGCCCCCAAATCACCTTCAGCCACACCCCCGAGCTCCACTGGACCGACCATCGCTGCATCCACTTCACCTACCAGAAACCCACCACGCACCACCGCTCCCAACAGATCCCCCACCGCAGCTGGAGCAAAATCACCGAAGACCAGCTAAACACCACCCTCGCCTGAAGCCCACCCGCCGACCCCACCGACGCCGACACAGCCTCCCGCAACCTCAGGCGTTGGATCGACAACTGCGCCAACACTCTCGCCCCGAACCCTCCAACAGACACACCAACAAGAAAACCAGCTGGTTCACCGCAGACCTCCAGGCCTCCAAGCAAACCTGCTGTACACTAGAGAAGAAATGACACAGCGAACAGACACCAGACAGCTACGCAGCCCACAAGATCGCCATCCGTAGACACCATCACCTCATCAGATCCGCCAAAAGGGCCTCCTTTAAGGACGACTCGACAACGATGACCAC
This sequence comes from Triturus cristatus, assembly GCF_964204655.1. NCBI lineage: Eukaryota > Metazoa > Chordata > Amphibia > Caudata > Salamandridae > Triturus > Triturus cristatus. Next base: position 60,644,736 of record NC_140580.1, on the reverse strand, counting down.
AACAGCAAAGAGCTCTTCAACATCGTTAAGGAAGTCTCCAACCCCAGCTCCAACACCAACGACATCCCATCATCGCAAGACCTGTGCGACTTCCTTGCCACCTTCTTCCATCACAAGATCACAGACATCCACGACAGCTTCAACAACCTGACCGCCACGACACCTCAGACCCCACGGCCACCACCTACATCGATCCCCTGCTCACCTGGACCTACATAAACGATGACGACACCATCAAAGTCATGAACACCATCCACTCCGGCTCTCCGTCAGACCCATGCCCACACCACATCATCAACAAAGCCAGCACCACCATCGCACCCCATCTCCGCAAGGCCATCAATATCTCCTTCGAGACCGCGACCTTCCTGGAGAGCTGGAAGCAAGCTGAGATCAACGCCTTACTCAAGAAACCCAAGGCGGACCCGAGGGACCTCAAGAACTTCCAGCCCATCTCCCTGCTCCCATTCCCAGCGAAGGTCATCGAGAAGACCATCAACAGACAGCTGACCCACTACCTCGAGGAGAACAACATCCTAGACCCGTCCCAGTCCGGGTTCCGCTGCAACCACAGTACCGAGACTGCCCTCATCGCGACACTGATGACTTCAGGGCCCTGCTGGACAATGGCGAAACCGCGGCCCTCATCCTCCTGGACCAATCAGCCGCCTTCGATACTGTCTGCCACCGCACCCTATGCACACGCCTCCACAACACAGGGATCCAAGACAAGGCAAAGACAAGGCCCTGGTATGGAGCACCTCATTCCTCTCTGGCAGAACACAGAGCGTCCACCTCCCCCCTTTCTGTTCCGAAGCCTCCGAGATCATATGCGGCGTACCCCAAGGATCATCCTTCAGCCCGACATTGTTCAGCGTCTACATGGCACCGCTCGCCCACGTCGCCCGACTACATGACCTCAACATCATACCCTATGCCGACGACACTCAGCTGATCCTCTCCCTCACCAAGGGCCCCCTCACCACCAAAACCAACCTCCACAAAGAAATGAAAGCCGTCGCCGAATGGATGAACGAATGGTCGCCGTCTGAAGCTGAACTCGGACAAAACAGAGGTCCTCATCCTCGGCTCCACCACCTCAGCCTGGGACGACTCCTGGTGGTCTTCCGTTCTGGGAGCAGCACCAGCACCTACTGACCACGCACGCAACCTGGGGTTTATCCTTGACTCAAAACTCTCCATGACCAAGCAAGTCTAAGCCGTCTCCTCCTCCTACTTCAACACCCTCCGCATCTTCCGCAAGATCTACAGGTGGATCCCCACTAAAACAAGAAGAACGGTAACCCAGGCCCATGTCAGCAGCAGGATGGACTACGGAAACGCCCTCTATGCAGGAGCCTCGGCCAAACTCCTGAAACGACTACAATGCATACAGAATGCCTCCCCACGCCTGATCGTCGACATCCCTCCCCACAGCCACATCACACCAGACCTGAGAGACCTACACTGGCTTCCCGTCAGCAAGAGGATCAACTTCAAGCTCCTCACCCATGCACACAAGGCGCTCCACAACACCGGACCGGCTTACCTCAACAGACGACTCACCTTCTACACCCCAAACCGACAGCTCCGCTCCACCGACCTCGTCCTAGCCACCATTCCCCGCATCCAAAGAGCGACCACCGACGGCAGATCATTCTCCCACTTCGCCGCCAAGACCTGGAACACTCTCCCCATCCTCCTACGGCAGACCCAGGAACAACTAACATTCAGGAGGCTTCTCAAAACCTGGCTATTCGAGCAGTAGCAGCACCCCTTCCCCCCCAACGCCTTGAGACCCTCACGGTTGAGTAGTGCACTCTACAAATCTTTTGATTGATTGATTGTCAAAAAGCAATAGGCGTTGCATGGAAACGCCCACAGCAGCACCCTTTGCACACCCCTTTGTCACAGAAAACTACGGTGAGGAGGGCCATATTTACATGGCAGCGTTAAGCCAAGCAAAGTGGCTTAGCACCGCCTTGTTAATTTGGATAAGGGCACAACTCCACTGGAGCATCAGAAAACGTGACACTCCGGTGGTACAATGCTCTTGTAAATATGCCCTTAAGTTTCTGAGTGGCAGAAGGACAGCTTTGGGAGCTATTTATTGACCCTAGAGAAAGTACCTGTCGCCTGAGATCTGAAAGCTTCGATACATGTATACCGTTGCATAGTTCTGAACTGAATTAGCAAGAAAGGAGGGCATGTCCTCACAGTCTGAAGCTATGCTTTATTATTAATTACTTGTGTTAAAGTAATTAGAAAATATGTGCAAAAACATGAACCTTGCATCTTCATTCACCAAGCAAACACGGGTTGGAAGAGTAAACAAAATTTCTTAGCAACATTCATAAACCTCAAAATGCGACTGGACTAATTAGAAATTATTCTTTTTGCTGCAGGTAGTTATAATAAAATCCTGAACTTTTGTTTGAAAAAACAAATATTTTCTTGCACCCTTCAGTATGAAGAACACATTCTTTTGCTATTGTCTGAATGTCAAATGATTCAAGCATCTCTTTATATAGAGGCATGTGGCATGATTCAGTCTTTTCTGAAACAAAATTGACCATAACCAAGTTTTCAGTTGATGGAGACCAATGAAGTTTCTCTCAGTCACAAAGAAGATATTGGAATAAGTAAGATAACTCCCTGTAGATTTTCAACCTATGCAAAAGAAGCTCTCTCTGTTGGAAGTATGTCTGCTAGTTCTGACCCTGAAGAGTACTTAAACACGCTTGATAATACAGTACAGAGGTCAGGATAGCAAAGAGTCACCTTCTCTGTGCACATTTTTGAGGTTTCAGTCCATACTGCCATTCTCTGCAATAAGCCATCAGTCTTTTTGAAAGATAAAGCTGTAATCACTCATTGAATTTGGTGTGGTAAGGAAGTCACCATCCCTCGACTAAACCTTGATTGCCCACTGGTGCTACTCTTAGACAGTTAGTCGTATAATGGGTTGTTGAATTGGAGTTTAAGAGTGTCTTAGACAATGGGACACTAATAATAACAACTGCATCTGTTGGACTTGGCCCTGTATGCAGAGTCATCCCCACAGTTCTTGCTTTCTCCCCTCTTTTTTATCGAACCTATTTTTATTGGCTTTTAGGAATCTGTGCACCTTACCACTACTAAAGAGTGCTGAAGTACTCTCTCCTTTAAACATGCTAAATTTGCTTACATCCAGTTGGCACATTTAATTTACTTATAAGTCCCTAGTAAAGTGGTAATACATGTCCCCAGGGCCTGTAAATAAATGCTACTAGTGGGCCTTCTGCATTTTTGTACCACCCAATTAAGTAGCCCTTAAAAACATGTCTCAAGCCTGCTACTGCTGCTTGTAATGCAGTATTAAACTGTCATCTCAACCTGGTGCAATATACCTTTTACAATGACTAAATCTTCCTTTTGAATTAATATAAATTGCCCCTAGGGTAGGGCCTACACAGCCCAAATGGCAGGGTGCAGTTTATTTAAAACACTGGCCATGTTTTTACAAGTCCTGTTAGAGAAAAACGTGTATATTATTTTTTACTACTGCAAGGCCTGCCTCTTCAATAGGATAAGATTGGGTTAAGTTATCATATTTAATAAATAATAACTTTCAATTGGGGACAAGTAGGAAGGTCGAGTTTGGTGTCTAAATAATTGTAATACGAATCCCTCTTTAATGGTAAAGTTGAATTTTAAGTCACAATTCTGAAAATGTCAGTTTTAGAAAGTTGGCATTTTTGTGTTCTAACGATTTGTTGCCTGCAGCCTGGGTCCTGGGTTACATGACTGGTTGTATTTGGCAGTTGACATTTGTTTATTCCTCCCAGACAATGAAATAAAGAGGGATTAGGTGTTGGTAGGATGGGAGGAGCAGAGCTGTTCCCTGGCCCAATTCCATTTCTGAGGGGCTGCCTCAGCACACTCACAAAGAACTTGATACCAGTCTATTGTCATCCCAAATTCCTTGGAGCCTGGGAAGGGGAAGGAAGGAAATTCCAAAACCAGATGTGGGGGAAGTCTAGAATCTCCCACTTCAACGGCTGGCACCAGGCCTAAATATTGGACCTTCAGACGTTCAGATCAACTCTTGAGTACATTCCTGTGGAAGACTACAGAAAGACTGCCTTGTACTCCAGGGAACTGCCCTGCTGATTGTGGCCTACCTTGTTTCTAAGAGGACTGCTCTGCTGCTACCAGAGAACTGCCCTGTTGGTTGAGGGCTGCCTTGTTCTCCAGAGGAATGTCCTGTTGCTTGAGGCTTGTCTCTTTCTTCAGATGACTGCCCTGGTTCTTGAAGATTGCCTTGCAGTTTGCAAGAGAGAGGACCATCTCCTTGAACTCATGACTACCAGAGGGACTCTAAGGGACAGGTGGATAATCTCCCATTCTGAGCTACAGGGACACAACACGCTCCATGGGCCTGCCTGCTGGCCTCTGGTTAAGTGGAATCTTGATCCCCAAAAGCTGCCTCCCCAAGTCCTGGATACTTGGTTGGCATTGGTTGAGTTCCTCCTGTGAAATCATGAAGTTATAAACTCTGCGTACAGGACTTTGAGAAGGTAACCTTTTTCAGCAGGACTAACCTGGTCCCTGTAACTGGCCCACACTCTATCATTTATGGCCTGACCTTATGACTTTGTCTAGGTTCAATGGCCAGATACCAACAGTTAGAGCTTTGTGCTTCTTGGCATTATTTTTCTTAAACTTTTAAAATTGTATGTCTCCAATTCTACTGATTGGAATTTTGTCATTTTGGTCTCAACTTATGGGTTCCATTTTACTCTATTTTCCAAATTGGTGTGCGTTTTTTCTTGTGTCCTGTTTTCACTTTATTACTGTTTGTGTGCTGCATGAATACTTAACACAAGCTTCTAAGTTAAACCTAACTGCTTTTGTGCCAAGCTACCAAAGGGTAAAGCGCAGGGTAATCTAGTGACTTTTGTTGTTCACCCTGACCATGATTATTGCTGTTGCTTGAGAAGGGGTTTCACCCCACTCAATCAAAAACCCAAGTTCATGCAGTATCCATCATTCAGTAACCATCTACTACCTCAACGCTCTAGAAGAGGTTTTAACAATCTGCTTGTCAAAGAATTAACACTCTTAGAAACAATGCTATTAAAAGAACCCTTGACCTGACCCCCAGTTGGCAATTCACTGGCAGTAGCAGACACCACTACTCCACTAAATGTAGTTCTGTGTAAGTTTTAGTCAAAAAGCTATACGATTTTTAATCCCAACTTTTCTTTTTTTAAACTTTAAAGTATAATGTAATAAGCACTGCATTAAAATCTGCACAGGGTTCCCAACAGCAGTATTTGTCCACAAGGGCAATCACTGGACATTTTCAACAGAACCTTTCCCATTATAACTGACGTTCCGTGTAACCCTGGGCGTCGTGCTCCGCTTCGCCCACGGAGTACACGTAGCGCTGCCTGCTTCGCCGTTTACGAAGTAGGCGTAGCAGCCAGCACTACGCACACACCGTAGCGAAGCAGAGCTGCCCGCCACCCGCCTCCCGCCCGCCCTAATTTTTAAATAATTTAAAAAAGGTTAAAGTTAAATAAACCACCTTACCATCAGCGCGCCGTCCCGGGGCTCTCTCTTCTTGCGGACGGTAACTTCTTCATGTAAATGCGCATGCGCGGACGCCCGCATATGCGCATTTCTCGCGAGAAATGCACATGTGCGGGCATCCACGCATGCGCATTTGCGTGAAGAAGTTACCGTCAGAAAGAAGAGGGAGCCCCGGGACGCCGTGCTGAAGGTAAGGAGGTTTATATTTACTTTTAACCTTCTTTAAATTATTTTAAAATTAGGGTGGGTGGGAGGCGGGCGGCGCGTAGTGGGGCTACACGGAGTGCGCGAGTGTGCGTAGATTTTGCCACACTACGTGCTGCTACACGTAGCCCCACTACGACCACTATGCCCAGGCTTGGTTCCGTGGGGAATGTGGTACCAGGAAAAATAATTATTATTCTCAGCCTCCCTGTTAAAAAAGTGTGTACTCATATCAATCATATTTTCAACATATAACTCTGCTGCCATTTGTTTTAGAATTGCATAGAAGAGGGAGGGAGAATGAGGATATTACTACAGCCGGGGAACATCATTTCCAACATAACATGAACCATGCATTGCATTATAACAAAAGTGTTACCATGCACGTCTTTACCATATTTATTCATTTACCATGCACATGCCTTTACTACGCATGCCTACACCATGAAAAATGTAAGTATTTCATAGTTAAATCCAAAGTCATTAGATATATATATATATTTGTGTGTGTGTATATATTGTATAAAACCAGTGAAATTCGGCAGTTATAGTTATCTGAGCTAACTATAACTTGTGCCCCGAAATGCACTGCTTATGACCTCACATATTACATTACTCATGACATGGTCAGTGACATCACTCATGATAGCATCCAGTGATTGTGAGTGTTTTCTAAAAGTTGTTCTGTGTCAAACATATATACTAAGGTACCACACAAGTTGAATTAGCATACCTTTCGTACTAGTAATGAGTGATTCCTTTTTTAATATAGTTTATGTGAGTTGCTGTGTAACTGTGTGTATCTGATGTCTGAGTGACTGTATAAGTGGTTAAGTGAGTTGATGTGTCAGTGGCTGTATGGAAGAGTGAATGTCTGTGGGATTGACTTTATGGATGAGTGAGTGGCTATGTGAGAGTTGTATGGATGTATGAATGGGTATGCAAGTGTTTGTGTGTGTGTGTGAGTGAGAGTGTGAGTGGTTGTATGGGTGAGTGAGTGGCTGTATGGGTGAGTGAGTGACTGAGTGAGTGAGTGTGTGAGTGGCTGTATAGGTGAATAAGTGGGTGTGTCAGTAGCTATATTTGTGAGTGTGTGGCTATGTGAGTGGCTGCATGTGGGAGTGAGTGGCTGTATGAACAGGCTTTATGAGTGAATATGTGGGTATATGAGTGGCCCTATGGATAAGTGATTGGTTGTGTAAGTACTTGTATGGGCCTGTGAATGGGTATGTGAGTGGTTGTGTGGATGCATGAGTGGGCGTATGTGAGGTTGTATAGGGGTGTGAGTGGATACTATCATCAGTGATGCCATTTGAGATGTCATCAGGTATGTCATCAGTGATGTCAATGACCGTGTTGTGAGTGACGTAATAGTGCATTGCGGGTGCATAAGTTATAGTTAGCTCAGATAACTATAACTGCTGAACTTCACTGGTTTTGTACGAGTTAAGTCTGGGCCTATCTATATCGTCCCTGTAACCTTTGTTTTTTCAGTGAATTATCTGCTTTTTCAAATTAAATTTCCTAACTGTAACCACTAACCTTTGAAATTGAGTGTGTGAGTGAGTGAGTGAGTGAGTGGGTGCATGTGTGTCTCAGTGGGTGTATGAGTGTCTGAATAGATTTGCAAGTAGGTGTGAGAGAGTATGAGTAGGGATGTAAGTGTTATATGAGTGTCTTAGTGGATCTGTGAGTAGGTGATAGAGTCTCTGAAAGGGTTTGTGAGTTGGTGTGTGAGCCTCTGAGTAGATCATGAATGGTCTAGAGAAAGGATGAGTGATTACATGAATGCCTGACTGCATTCGTGAGTGGGTATACATGTCTGAGTTCATCTGAGAGTGGGTGTATGAGTGAATGGGTCTGTAAGTGGCTGTGAGAGGGTCTGAATTGTTCTGTGAGTAGCTGCATGAATGCCTGAGTGGATTCTGTTAATTTTATGTTCGTTTTCTGCCTTTTACTGCTCACTTCTGACCTTTATTTTACTTCTTTCTGCTCATTGCAGTCCTTTATTTTTTCTCTTTCTTTTTATTTCTGACCTGTACTTTGCCTGTTTCTGCTAGTTTTTGACATTTATTTTGCATCTTTCTGCTTGTTTCTGACCTTTATATTGCCTCTTTCTGCTAGTTTCCAGCCTTTATTTTGCCTCTTTCTGCTCGTTCCTGACCTTCACTTTTCCTCTTTCTGTTCATTTCTGATTCCTATTTTGCCTCTTTCTGCTAGTTTCTGAATTTCATTTAGCCTCTTTCTGCTCATTTCTGATTTCTATTTTACCTCTTTCTGCTACTTTCTGGCCTTTATTTTACCTCTTTGTGCAAATTTTTTACCTCTATTTTGCCTCTTTCTGCTTGCTTCTGACCTTTATTCAGATTTTTTCTGCTTGTTTCCCATCTTTATTTTACTTCTTTCTTCTCATTTCTGACCTCTATTCTGCCTCTTTCTCCTCATTTCGCACCTTTATTTTGCCTGTTTCTGCTCGTTGCTGACTTTTATTCTGCATCGTTCTGCTCGTTTTGACCTTTATTTTACCTCTTTCTGACCTCTATTTTGCCTCTTTCGGTTGGCTACTGGCCTTTATTTTGCCTCTTTCTGCTTGTTTCTGATCTCTTTTTCAGAACTCTATTTTGGCTCTTTCTCCTTGATTCTAACCTTTATTTAGCCTCTTTCTGTTAGGTTCTGATCTATACTTTGTCACTTTCTGCTTGTTACTCACTTTATTTTGCCTCTTTATTTTTATTTTTATAGGGGAAGGGGGCCATTCGGCCCCCTCCCAGGGCTGAATTCGGACCCGGGGACCCCATCTCCCGGGACCCGGCTATGTTCACTAGCCCAGTGTGCAGTGAGACTATGGTTGGATCCTCAAGGCCTGAGCGGTTCCAGCCGGCTCCCCACTTCTGGCAGGGGCCGGCATTTCTCCGACAGACACAGGGCTGCTGAAAGGGAGCCCCCTGCCTGTCAAAACAATGTTCTCATCTGTTTCTCTGAACCCATATTTGCGTGCAGGGAAACAGATGAAAACTCAGCTTTCTGTGAACCTGAGCTGTTTGACAGCTCCGACTTGCATGAAGCGAAGCAAAGTTTTGTTTGCTTTTGCTTGGTGGGAGCTGTCAGCTCCTATCAAGCAAAAGCAAACAGGTACCGCTAGAGGGTTGGCACCTCGGGAGGTAGCAGGAACCAGCCGTAGTCGGGTAGCGGACTCCAGGGCCATCTATGACTCCTCCAAGGGGGCCCCGTGGCTGACTCCATCATAAAACATAGCCAAGGGAAGGTGGTGGTTGAAGGTGGTGGTCCCCAGGGCTGGGAGTCCAAGACGAATCCCCTACATTAGTTTATTTCAGCCCCAGGGAGATGGCGGTCCCAGGGGCTGCAGGGGGCAGAGCAGGCTCGCGTATTCATTTTATATGTTTAGCTCCGGGGAGGTGGCAGTCCCTGGGGCTGCGTTGGCCCCCTCCTTAATTTTATATGTTTAATCCCACAGAATTTGTGGTTCCTGGGGTGTGGGCAGCCCCAGTGAACCTCATACATATTTTAACCCCTTAACTGCTGGGCCTTTTCCCTCTCAGTGCTGAGCCCTTTTTTGGCTATTTGGCTATTTGGGGCAGTTTGCGCTTAGGCCCTTGTAACTTTTTGTCCACATAAGGTATTCACATCAAATTTGCATCCTTTTCTTCCAACATCCTGAAGATCCTAAAGGTATCCAGGGTTTGTGGATTCTCCTGGAGGGGACCGAGAAATTAGCCAAAATACAGCACAACTTTGGGTTTTTGGTGAGAAATCGGAAAACAGTGCTAAAGAAGAAAGCGTCTGTTTTTTTCCCTGCAAATGGTATCAACAAAGCGTTTGCTGTGATAAAATCACCATCTTCTCAGCTTTCAGGAACAGGCAGACTTTTGTTAGAAAACCAAACTTTTCAACACAGTTTGGGCATTTTATTGGGACAAAGCTTATTTTTTCTATTTTTTGGGCTTTGAACCTCCTTTCAGTTAGTGCTAGACATTGACATAAAACCAATAATGGATACTATACAGCTATACATTTTTAAAAAGAAGACAACATTCTGAACTCAGCAAGGGGTCATTTATGTAGATCCTCCAGCAGTTGAAATTAAAACATATTGGAAATATATATTTTTTTAAAACAGCCATTTGTTCCTGCGTTTTCACCTATAACTTTTTCTAAGTATGGCAGATTCCTAAAAGCAATATTCCATTATGTCCACTAGAGCCTTATGGTTGCAGAGGTATATAGGACCTGTAGGTTCACCAAGAACCCGAAGTTCCCAGAGCCAATAACTGAGCTGTGCCTTGCAATGGTTTTTCATTGTGTACCAGTTATACAGGAATTCACTTGGTAAAATATAAAGAGTTAAACAAGGTATCAAGGAAAAGAATGGGGCAGATTTACAATTTCATTGCTACACTTTTGCGCAACCGTTGCGTCACTTTTGTGATGCAGCGGTGGTGTAAACAATGAGCCGCATTACATCAAATATACCACGTGACGCAACTAGAGATATGTATCATGTTGTAAAGCCCTGTGTCTCATTATACCTGCGTCAGATATAATGTATGCAGGATGGGCGTTCTGATGCAAGAAAGACTCGTAAAAGTGATGTAGTGAAATCTACAAGATTTAACTGCGCCACTTCTATGATGACACTGCGTCAAATTCTGTGCGCCTGCTTGAAGCAGGCATAAGGAGTGACGCAGCACAATAGGTATAGGCCTTCCTGAGCATTGCTGGAGTTGCGTTGTGCTTCCCACACAACTCCAGCAATGCATGACCTTTGCGGCAACAGATGCTGGACACATTCCATTTTTCCAGTAAAAACTGACACTTTTTTTGCTATGTGCCTATCTGTGGCTTTTGGACCCTAGCTCAGCCGGCACCTAAGGAAACCTAGCAAAGCTGTACATTTTTTAAATCTAGACACCTAGGGGAATCCAGGGTGGGGGCGACTTGTGTGGCTCACCCCAGGTTCTGATACCCAGAATTCCTTGCAAACCTCCAACTTTGTAAAAAAAACACATTACACTCACATTTCTGCGATGGAAGATACCTCACTTGTGTGGGTGGGCAAGGGGCTGTGACTGGGAAGGGCCAAAAACATAGGGATTAAGGCTATAACACAGCGAATTCTATGCGCTAAATTAAAAAAATAAGTTTTTAGCCAATTCTGCATTGGACACCAACACAAGTGAGGTATCATTTGACTTGGGAGACTGAGGGGAACACTGTGTGGAAGGACATTTTTTGCTGGCACGGTGATTTCACACACACATATGTGGAAAATGTGATTTTGTCAGCTAAATTTGAGGTTTGCAGGGATTCTGGGCAGGAAAATGTTGGGGATCCATGCAATCCATACCTCCCTGGACTCCACAATGTGTTTAGTCTTCAGAAATGTGTGGGTTTGGTAGGTTTCTCCAGATGGCCGCCGAACCCGGGGCCAAAAACCCAAGTTACCCCCCTTGCAAAACCAGGTTGATTTTTGATATGTAATTTGATGTCTCCTCAACACGTTTTAGGCCCTTGTCTGTCATGGGCACTTGGCCCACCAACACGAGTAAGGTACCATTCTTAATGGGAGACCTAGTGCAATGCTGGGCGGTAAAAAATTTGTGTCAGCCCGGTGAACCCACAACTTTCCCACACAGAAATGTGAAAAAATGTGTGATGTTTTCAGCTAAATTTTAAGTTTGCAGGGGATTCTGGGCAGGAAAACCTTGGGGGGTCCATGCAAGCCATTTCTCCCTGGACTCCCCCGGGTGTCTAGATTTTAGAAATGTCTGAGTTTGGTAGGTTACCCTAGATGGCCACCGAGCCCGGGGCCAAAAGTCCAGGTCACCCCCTTTGCAAAACCAGGTCATTTTGTAATAGGTAATTTTAATTTCTCCACAATACATTTTGGGCCCTTGCCTGTCACGGGTACTTGGGCCACCCACACAAGTGAGGGTCCATTGTTATCAGAAGATCTGGGGTAAGTTTGTAGGCTGCCGCAGATTCTGGTTCTTTCCATCACTTAAATGTGAAGATTTGAAGAAATTTTGAATTTGATCTAAATTTGAGGTTTGCAGGGGATTCTAGGTAAAAAAGAACAGTAAGAGCCATGCAAGCCATTCACCCCTGTACTCCCTTCATTGACTACTAGTCAAAGATGTGAAGGTTTGCCACAAATATAAATCTGACACTAATTTGATGAAGTTAATCCACCCCTTACACTGGTTAGGTTTAGCACCTCCAGAAACGCTGGCTTCATAGCCCAAATACTTATTAAAGTATATAATTATTGAAGCAAAGCCTTTTGAAGCTGAGCCATAAAGCCACTTCATGGCACCAACCGCTTTATGGGCCATTCAAATGCCATTCATGCACCACATACTGCCTGCCAGGTACCCAATCAAACAGATCACTTGTACTCACATAAACATACCGCCACTATGCAAGGGCCCATCACATTCATACGCCACAAGACGTAATGAGTTTGATTACATTTTACCACCTGTCAAGTATCAACCTCCTTCTTCCCTCACATTACCAAACGCATGCCAAGTGAACCTTTACTAATGGATCCCATGACAGCCACATGAGGCTCAAGAATACATGTTTTTCATGCACCTTTAGCACACTACTGTACTAAATCCAACTCTTACCAGTTTGTGGATGAAAGTTCGGGGGTGCCTGAGTGTGTCGCAAAGCCATTCCTTGAACTGAGCGAGCACATCTACCTTTAAAAATAAGGAAACATGCTGAAAAGTTTCCAAAGCTTCTAAAGAGAACTATGAAGAACAGTAGAATGTGAAACACAGGTAGTCTCTGACAACGTAGCATAGTCCAATCCACCGTTATGTGCAGTGACTGTAATGCGCTTATCATACAGCAAACTGAACATCTACTAAGTTCTGTTGGAAGATGAACATGGCAAGCGGCATTTACCCATAAGTACTATAGTAAATTCAATGCGAGTGTGGACGCAATGGATTTGAATCCATGGGTGAAGATGAAGTCATAACGTGTATCCATACTACCTTTACTATCTGATTTCTACCTATGCAATATTCTTGGGAAAGCCCACCTACTGTAAGCTGTTCTAACCCGTTCGTGTGTCTGTCCTAACTAATCCTGTCTAATTGTCAAGTGACCCTATACTAATGCCCTCCATCTCTATCTACTTGAAGCTCGACAAAACGTTTCTGTCACGCGCCATCAATGCTCTCACTGTGCTAAATCCAACTCCTTCCAGTTTGTGGATGCAAGTTAGGGGGTGTCCGAGTAAGCCAGTAAACCATATCTCGAACTGAGTAAACATACCTACCTTTGAAAATAAGCAAACAAATGTCCTATGGGTACCAATCACCGACACTTTTACGTTAACAGTGAGAAAGCACAATTACTAACTTGCATGATACACAATCTTATTGAGAAAGGGTACTGGACACAATATCTTGTATGATGATTGATTTCCCATCTTAAACTAAATATGTGAAAAAAATCTTCATACAAGATATTATGTCCTGTCTCCCTTTTCAATAACATGGTTATGATACAAGTTAACAATTGAGTTTGCACTCTTTCAAAACAAGTAGAAATGTTGGTGAATAAGTCCCCTTGGATATTTGTTTGACTTAATACGCTTATTACGGTTCTCAATGGCAATCAGGGTGGTCCTTGTGTAGTATACATAAGTTCCCTAACAAGCACTTCAAAATCCAATCAAGCCTTTAACATTTTACCAAACAGGGTACTCCGTGACAACGTGGGACATGTTCTGTCCACCAGTATGTGCAGTGTGGGGACTAAAATGCACTTGTCAATTGGCGAACAAAACAACTACCACGTTCTGAAAGCAGATAAAGGTGTTGAGAAATCCATGATTCCCTGAAAAAGAGGAAAAATATTCTGCGGCTGCTTGCCTAACAAAGGAGTGGCCCACAGCCAGTAGGTACCCATTCATATCAATTGAAAGGTTTACCCATTGGCAGCTCCACCTCAGTCAATTTCACAGTACTTTGCTTTAGTTTGACACAACATAAAGCAAGTAGTAAAACAGAAGGCGGGCTTACTTGGGCACTGGGGACAGTAAACATGAGTCTCCTGCCTCTTTCCTTGCATCGAGCGTACTTTACAACGACAACATGGTCGCTCCCTTTTGGGTGTTGCAGGAATTTTATCAGCAAAGTGTCGCTCCTGCAGCTTTGCCATGTCCTCCAGAACAAATCAAGTAGAGACAGCTGCTTCTGTAACAGTGAGACTTTCAATCACAGACAACTGAAAGTCAAGGAAAGACATGAGTCTTCGTGTAGTGGTCTGACGATAAACAACATACGCTTTGTATGTTACCATCTTGATCAGGTGAGTAAACAGTTACTTATACCAAGTGCGAATTTTACGAAATGCATTGTATGGCTGAAGAACCTGGGCATTCTTGTCAATTACACCCATGTACATGTTGTAATCAAGTGTACAGATGGGCTTGTGGACTTCATCCATCTGACCCCAAACTGTGTCAGGGAAGTGCTCTCATAATGAATTGTAGTGAGCAAGTACACGTCACGCCTATCTGAGAACTTGACTGTGAGTTTGTTGGAACGCAACGCAGTGTTCTGGGATTTCTTGAGCTTCTTGCAAACAAGCTCCTGTGGGAATCCTTTGCGGCCACAACTAATTGTACCACACGCCGCAGTGCCAGCTTTGTAGTGCTCACTGAACAGCTCTACTCCTGTATAGAAATTGTCCAAATAAAGTTTATAACTTTTGTGACGGAGTGGCTGGACAAGCTCTCATACAATCTTTCCAGTGACCCCAGTGTGGGAAGGCAACCTACAGGGTTTAGAGTTGTGTCCTTCTCTGTATACACTCTCAAGCTGTACACCTAGCCAGTCGAGTTCTCACACAGCATATACAGCTTGATGCCATAGCGATCATGTTTTCTCATAATTTAGTGCCTGAACAGCATCCTCCCTTTATACAAGATCAAGGGCTCATCGATGCCTATATATTTTCAAGGAGTATAAACCTCTGGAAACCTGGCAGACAAATGTTCCACAACAGGCCGAATTTTGAACAACCTGTCAGGGTCTGGATGGTCCCGGGGCAATGCAACAGAATTGTCATTGAAATGCAGCATGCGCTGCAAGAGCAACAAACGATCTCTGCTCATGCATGGTGCGAAGATGGGGGTTAACCAAACCGTACAAGTAGACCAGTAGGACAGCAAGGTTGGTTTATACACTTCCCCTATTTTAAGCGTGAAGTTCAAAAATATCTTCAACTCCCCTAATGAAGTGGGAGTCCATTTGTGTGCCCTAGAATGAGGCCCAAGAGGGCCTCCATGTTCCCTCAGAAATTGTTCGCCATGCAAATTTGTTTGCCACACAATTTCATCAAGAAAGTCAATATCCAAAAAGAGATGGACGTAGTCAATTGGCAAAAAAATAGCTGTATTTACTTTATATCCAGCATTACCAGTGAAAGGCAGAATTTGGGGCTGAAATAAATTGGGAGGCTGCCAAGCGAGCGCTCTGTCTGTGCTTGCCACACATGTGCTTGCTCTCTGGGTTGCTCTAACCTGCTACTGGTGTCCCACTGCACAGACTGTGCTTGCAAAGGGACAACACAACTGACATCATCTCCTTCAGAATTGCTGGAAAATGAGTGAAAAGACCAAAGACAGATGGCAACACAATATTACTTCACCTTGCCACAGTCCCACCATCGCAGCCTTTAGCGCTGGTGGCAGCAAGTGTGACAATCATTTTGGCGCCACTCTCCCATGACCTCCAATACACATCTGTTATTCAGCACCAAGTTGCTTACGGGGGAAAGTGTGACTTACAAATACACGCTATGACCTCCTTGGATTCCCTCACTAACATCCAGCAAATGTGCCTCTCATCTCTCCATAGTCCCTGTCTCACATACATTTCATTTCTTTCAAAGCATTTCTAATGCCTGGCTTTACTAATCCACTTAGCTATCCACATAATACAGATCTGTTCTTTCCAGCATGCTCTCTGCGTTACTTTATGGTGTCAAAACTGCCACTAGACTAAAGTCAGATATCTCTCTCTAGCAGGAAAAGAAAATCTTAACTCTGCAGCAACACCACACTTTACTGGCTTTCATGCAATTTCGAAGAGACTCATTATAGTTATTTCACAGTCTCATCATTTCAGAACTGAAGCATTTTCAATATGCTATACAACAAAGTCCTAGTTGTTGCTTATTTACTTTTTGCAACTTACAAGTACTGGCAAAGCCAATAGTACTGGCTTGTAGGTGTAATGTTGCTTGTTGTATTATACATGGATGCCATGAGAGAAGTAGCAAAATACCAGTCCGGCAGTACACTAAGCTGAGCACACATTTTCAGCATACGTGTTACAGAGAGAGAGAGGAGAGATCTCTGTGTGTGTGTATATATATATATATATATATATATATATATATATATATATATATATACATATATACATATATATATTCACTGAAAAAACCATAGGTTTCACACATGTTATAGTTAGCGGAAATTTTACTGATAAAAAACCAATGAAATTCCCCCGTTATAGTTAGTGCAGGCAACTATAACTCACGCGACCGCAATCCTCTGCTGATGCTAATACTGTATTTAGACACTTATTTGCCCATGTCTTCTTCCATTAAATTTTAGCTATACATAAATTACAAATATTTTTTTTTCATAAAGACACATATGTCATCAGCAGAGGATTGCGGTCGCGTGAGTTATAGTTGCCTGCACTAACTATAATGTGGAATTTCATTGGTTTTTTATGAGTGAAATGTACAGCTAACTATAACTTGTGTGAAACCTATGGTTTTTTCAGTGAATTTGCAAGGTTTTTTAAATGCTAATTCCTAACTATAACGTGTGTGAAACCTATGGTTTTTTCAGTGAATTTGTACGGTTTTTTAAATGCTAAGTTACTTTACGCCGTTCGTGCCATGCGCGCCCACTTCACGCAGTTCGTTCCGCGCTTTGCGCACCGCGCGCCCACTGTACGCAGTTAGTGCCGTGCACGCACGGTGGGCACGCGGTGCGCTACGCGCACCGCGTGCCCACGTTACGCTGGATGGGCCATGTACGCACGATGCGCTTCGCGCACCGTCCGCACACGGAGGACACATTATGCGCTTCGTTGTGAAAGGTTTTCTATTAAATTTTTGGCTCTGATAAGCCATGCACAAATGGTGAGCTGCGCGCAACCTTTGCACACGGGGGGGGCAATTGTAGAGTTCGTTTTTTTAAAATTTATTTTTTGCCGTACGCGTACGGTAAGCGCGTGGTGCGCGTACGGTAAGCGCATTCAGCGTTTTTTCGAAAAAAAATAACATTTAATTTTTGCCCTTGGGGGTCCTTCTGGGACCCCCTGACCAAGGCTAGGGGGTCAGGAGCTGTCTAGCCTGCCCCCTTTTCATGTTATCCACCTTTGTTTTTCCCCCACCTCAGAGTGCGAGAGAGAAAATGGCGGCCGACACTTCCTGGTTTCGACCGATTCGAATGTTTACTAAGATCTAACAGCCAATCAGAATCGCGCTCGCACACGTCACCGTACGCGTACGGTAAGCTTACCGTAAGCGCACGGAGCGCGCTTACAGATATATATATTGATTTAAATGCTATTTTTTCAGGAAATACTGAACAGATTTACACCAAACCTACAAAAGGCACATCCTTGACCTGTAGACTACCTCTCTGCCCAATTTCAAGTAATTCTGTTCAGCCGTTCGGGCTGTAGCTCGGACTAAAGGTCCTATGGAAAAATGCATGGGGAAAACGCGTTTTGGTACCCCCCTTTTTACTCGGCCCCCGCTTGACGAATCCACCAGAGACTTTCAGGGAAGGAGCGGAGCATAGCGCCCCATTAGTTTTGAAAATTTCGCGAAGATTCGTCAACCGGCGCCAAAGTTATTCCAAATAGAATGTTGCGGATTTCCTATGGAAACACGGTCCTAACTATAACTATCTACTGGCGACCGCCAGTAGATAATATATATATATATATATATATATATTCACTGAAAAAACCATAGGTTTCACACATGTTATAGTTAGCTGGACATTTTACTGATAAAAAACCAATGAAATTCCCCCGTTATAGTTACTGTAGGCAACTATAACTCACGCGACCGCAATCCTCTGCTGATGCTAATACTGTATTTAGACACTTATTTGCCCATGTCTTCTTCCATTAAATTTTAGCTATACATATATTACAAATATTTTTTTTTCATAAAGACACATATGTCATCAGCAGAGGATTACGGTCGCGTGAGTTATAGTTGCCTACAGTAACTATAACGGGGGAATTTCATTGGTTTTTTATCAGTAAAATGTCCAGCTAACTATAACATGTGTGAAACCTATGGTTTTTTCAGTGAATTTGCAAGGTTTTTTAAATGCTAATTCCTAACTATAACGTGTGTGAAACCTTGTAGGTACCACTAAAAAAATGACTTCATAAACACAACAGCTCTTTTTAGAGCTCCCTAATATCTAAACTCTTAAATCTGCTTTTCATTTATTTTTTTAAATTTTTTTTACCGTACGCTTACCGTAAGCTTACCGTACGCGTACCCCGTGATTTTTTTTAAAATCAATAAATGTTTTTTTTGTACTTTTCTGTCCTTCTTTGACCCCCTTACAAATGTTAGGGGGTCTGTAACTCTCCTCATTGCCCCCTTTCCTTGTTTTCACTCTTTTTTTTCAGAGTGAAATACACAAAATGGCGGCCGCCGCTTCCTGGTTTCGACCGATTTGAATGTTTACTAAGATCTAAGAGCCAATCAGAATCGCGCTCGCGCACGCCACCGTACGCTTACCGTAAGCGTACGGTAAGCGTACCGTAAGCGGGCTCAGATATATATATTGATTTAAAGGCTATTTTCTCAGAATCTACTGAACAGATTTACACCAAACCTACAAAAGGCACTTCCTTGACCTAGGGACTACCTCTCTGCCAAATTTTGAGTAATTCTGTTCAGCCGTTCGGGCTGTAGCTCGTTCTAAAGGTCCTATGGAAAAATGCATGGGAAAAACGCGTTTTGGGACCCCCCTTTTATCTCAGCCCCCGCTTGACGGATCCCCCCGAGACTTTCAGGGTAGGAGCGGAGCGTAGCGCCCCACCTATTTTGAGAAATTCGCGAGGATTCGTCGACCGGCGCCAAAGTTATTCAAAATAGAATGTTGAGGTTTTCCTATGGAAACGTGGTCCTAACTATAACTACCTACTGGCGACCGCCAGTAGGTAATATATATATATATATATATATATATATATATATATATATATTCACTGAAAAAAACGTAGGTTTCAGGGGCGTTATAATTAGCTGGACATTTCCATCGTACAAAACCCTAGAAATTCCCCTGTTATAGTTAGTTCAGCTAACTATAACTCGCGCCCTCTCAATACATTGCTGATGACATCACATATTACATCACTCATGACATGGTCAGTGACATCACTGATGACATCACTGATGACATCTCAAATGACATCACTGATGACATCACTGATGACGTGGGTGTAAAAGTGTGTGAATGGATGATTTTCTAGGTGCGAACTGACTCTATAAGTGAGTCATTAAATGTATCTTACTTCGGACTAGTGACTAAACTGTGTGAATGTCTGTATGTATCTGTGTGTTGGTGTATAAGTGACTGCATGGTTTTGTGAATAGCTATATGAGTATCTATATGGGTTATTGATTGGTTGTTTGAGTATCTGTATGGATGCCTGAGTGTTTGTGTGGGTAGGGTGTGTGTGACTCTGTGCATAGATGTGTGAGTGGGTGTTTCTATGGGTGCAAGGTTTTAAGAGTGCAACTGTGATGGACTGTATGGTTGGGTGAGTGTATGTATGGGTGTGTTAGTGATTGAATGTATATCTCAGTTGTACATGTGTCAGTAACTACATATGTGAAACGCAGTGTATATATCTGTAAGAGTATATAACTATCTATATGTGAGAGTGTGTGATTGCGGGAGTGGCTGTATGGATGAGTGTGTGCTTGTATCAGTAATTGTATAAGAGCGTCAGAATTTGTTAGTATTTTTATGAGTAAGTGAACTTGAGTGTGTTTAACTGTATAGGTGAGTAAATTGGACTGTGATTAATTATTTGCATGACTAACTGGGTGTGTCAGTACCTCAATGGATGATTGGTGGTGTGTAAGTGTCTATATAGGTGTATAAATGCATATGATTGTCTTGAACTGAGTGAGTGTAAGTATGAGTGACTGTACAGGTGAGTGAGTGGAGATGTATGTAGACCTAAGAGTCAATGAGTGGGTATGTAGTTATTGGTATTGGAGTATCTATGGTTTTCAAAATGGCCGTCTGAAATTTTGAGCTGGTGTATCAAAGGGTATATTAGGGTGTGAGAAGATGCACTAATTTATCACATGGATGACGTCATCAGTGATGTCATCAGTGATGTCATTTGAGATGTCATCAGTGATGTCATCAGTGATGTCACTGACCATGTCATGAGTGATGTAATATGTGATGTCATCAGCAGTGAATTGCGGGGGCGCGAGTTATAGTTAGCTGAACTAACTATAACAGGGGAATTTCTAGGGTTTTGTACGAGGAAAATGTCCAGCTAACTATAACGCCCATGAAACCTATGGTTTTTTCAGTGAATTTCTAAGGTTTTTTAAATGCTAATTCCTAACTATAACTCCCCTGAAACCTTTGGTTTTTTCAGTGAATTTCGACGGTTTTTTAAATGCCAATTCCTAACTATAACGTGGATGAAACCTATGGATTTTCAGTGAATTTCAAGGGTTTTTTAAATGCTAATTCCTATCTATAACTTATCTCTAAAGATATCATGTTTAATGATTTTCATTGGATTTCTACATCTTTCAAATTCAGTGGGCCAATTTCATTAATTATGTTTTTTATCACCATTTTAAACTTATTTTTTCAATTAATTCTTTTAAAAATTAAAAAATATTATTTGTTTTTATTGGGTTTTTCAAACATATTTTTTTATATTTTGTAAAAGATTTTTTAACTATATGTTCAAAACTTTATTTTAAATTTTTTTTTCTCCATGTTTTTTGGATCCACGCACCCTATGCGCACCGTTCTCGATCCCTACGCGATAGCATCAGCACATGGTATGCGTTGGGTATGTGTTTAGTGCACGTTCGCAATGCGACCGGTACGTGACACCCAGCCTATACGCTACACGTTCGATGTACGTAACGCGACGTTTACGCGCTTCCGCCATGCGTCATCTGCGTCTATAACACGAAAGGTGCGCGGATCCCGCGAAATATTTAACATTAAAAAAAACATATATATGTATTTCATGTGAATATTAATTGAAGACAAACTCTAAACTAGCGTGATGCGTAAGCGCAGGGTGCGCGGATCCCATGTGACCTGCAAAAAAGAGATTTGATTGGTTCATTACACTTCCTGTTCTAACTATTGAAAGACCCCACCCAATTCAATCATTCTTCTTTCACATTCTTTGGAGGAGCATCTCTTTGCAGAGAAGAAGATTTTAGGGACTAAGATTTCACTTAGCTCTAACTTTTTCCACCAAAAATGGCTTCAGGGCAGCAGGCATCACCTGCATCTCCTCATACATCTGAGGATGAATTTTTGGAGGAGACACCATGCACACCATGTTTTTCATCTGTGGTGTGGACATTTTTTACTTTTCCCGAAGGGCAAACGAAGACCAATGCCACCTTGGTCACGTGCAAGATTTGCAAAAGAGTGCTGTCGCGAGGGGATTCTAACAAGAAATACTCGTGCAGCACGGCAAGTATGATGAAGCACCTGAGGACCCTTCATCCGAACAATCTTGCACGAGAAGAATTCCGACGGATGAGAGACATTCCTGCTCCTGCGCCTTCCACCTCATCACAGCCAAGCACTTCAAGAGTGCATCCATCAGCCTAAAATGTGGACATCCGTCCTCAATTTCAATTTTTAAAAGTGCTCTGCACTAAGTGCAATGCGACTTTGTGATACGGTGAGCAGTCGATCGATCGGATCTGCCACCGCCAAGAAAGTCACAATTGCTAGGTTTTTTTTTTGTTCTCTGAAGTTCATTGTTTGGTTCCTCCTGTTTGTTTTTTTTGGGTTTTTTTTTGCAGAAAAACCCAAAAAAAGTAAAAATTGTTCAGAAAACCCCCCAAAAATATAAAAGAAGAAAGAAGAAAAAAAAAAGTTCTTCTAAGAACTAACTTTCCTGGTTTAAAAAAAGAGCTAAATTTCTTTGTTAGTGTGTGAAAGTTTAGATGAATGTATGTGTAGTACGTAATTGACTGATTGAATGCATTAGTAGCGTATGGTGAATGCATAAGTGCAGAACTATGAGGAAGTGCTGCAGCATCACACAGTAACCTCTTTAACTGCAGTGTGCTGTGGTTCTTCCGAAGCACAGGGATGCAACATATGTACATAAATATGTTGCAAATCTATGCTTCTCTCTGCACGGCTGCTTAAACTGCAGCCATGTGGTGACACAGGCACCCTTGCACCATAGTGCAAGGATATCTGTGTCATGTGCTGTTTGTTTTTCTGCAGGAAGACACACCTTCCTGCAAAAAAACAGTGAGAAAATGCATTTTTCTCCTTCAATGTATGCTGAACATTTCAGCATGCATTGAAGATATAAAAATGTGGAGAAATGAAAACAATTCTTCTTGTGCTTTCCTACACCAATTTTAGAATGGTGCAGCATTAACACACATATCGAGATTCATGATTTCTGATAAATCTAGACATGTGTCTTGTTCTATGAGTATTCAGTGCAATCATGCACAACAACACTTATAGAACACCCTTTCAAAGCAAAGTAGTGCGCATAATGAGGTTGTATTTACATGGAGTATAAAAAGTGCACAGAGTGCCTTTTCCTCTCTTTGTAAATATGAAAGAGTGTCTTGCGCAATAACTATGTTACAAAAAGTGACATATATCCGGTTTTAAAATTCCTTGTGAATGATAGAAGGTAAGCAGAGTTTTGTCTGCAAAGATGTTCAAAGAAGAATGATTGAAATGATTGCGGTCCTTCAATAGGTACAATGGGAAATATTATGAACCCCTCAAATCTCTTTTTTTGCAGGTCACATGATATCTGATTATGGTCAGATTTCAAAACTACATAGGTATAAACAGAGTGTTTTTAGAAACGTGTTTCAACTTTGTAGCTTCTTGCAGACCTCCTCATTCTGCATATTGAGACTTAGTTAAACTTACCTTCACAGTAATAGGAATAAAAAATGGTATAAATGTTTTCAGATTTTTGATTGCAATCTAAATTCATATAAATTGCTTATTTTAAAATTTGGATCTGTGAAAAAAAAAATATATATAACATGTAATAATAAATTTTTTACAACACAGCATAATTTCCACAAAGTAATTTGTTTGCCTTTTTTGCTGTTCTCAGAATATATTGAATTTCACTAGAAATAGTGATTTCAATCGTACTCATCACTTAACAGCGGGCAAAAAAAAAACAATCAGAAAGATTGTTAAAAAAAACAACATGCTATTCTCAGTAAAATACCAGAAAATACAAATCACACATATATGAAATTCTTACAGCTTACAAAATTTTATAACTTTAACTTATAAAAACTGTAAATATTGCCGCATTAAAATATTCACCGAATCAATGACCACCAAAAAGTCCATAATTCAAAAATATACCTTTTCCTGAGGCCAAATGGTATTTTTGCACTCCTTTATGTAAATTGTCCAATGGTAGTCCTATTAAATTATAATAATAAATTCCTCAGAGAGTGAATTATCTTCCTAAAACTTTGACTTTAAAAATATTATGTAGGAATTTTGTAATTCCCTAGGCAAACGTTGTTTATAAACCAACTGGGAATCATTACAAAGTGTCCAGCCTTTCTCACATTTTAGATAGGCAGTGTAATGTCCAGATGTGGTGGAAGGACCATCATGGAAAATTATTGCAATTGCTACAAAAGTCCTTCCTGATATTGATAGTTGTGCTGCTAAAAATTGCTTTATTAAAGTATCCAATTTTCTTCCATCAGCTGTACAACGTTGCATCATTAAAATTATGTATTTTCCATATTTTGTTAAGAATAATGTGGATAACATTTCTGATTTACATTGTCTACACTCCATGTTTTGAATTGCACCTTTAACCAATTTATTGAAAGACACTGATTTAAAGTCTGGTAATGTTAAATACAGAAATCTCTCAGTGTCTATATTGGTGCTACATGTATACATGCAATTTTCACAATAATGTTCCCATTTGTAAGAAAGGCCAAAAATATTTTCTATTTCTACACCTTCATTTTCAAAAATGGTAAGCATATACATAAAAAATTCCTGAGCATCTTGTTGGATATTTTGTGTAAATTGTGTAGAACCAGAACACACAGCCAAAAGACTACGAACATCTGAAACAGATTGTATTTTACTTCTATCTGTGGTCAATTTTTCATAAACAGAATGCAACAGCGAACAACATCTTTTTTCCTGATTCTGCATAATTTGTTCTTGCAAACCTTCCAGATAAAAAACAACATTGACCACTACATTAGCATAGCAGTTGACACCAGAACTATTTTCAAACTGATAACCAACAATCTCTTCAACATTGTCCAATTTCTTTTTACCTGCAATCACAACATTATCTTGTTCTTTTCCCTTCTTGACACCTTCAGAACAGATATTCTCTAACCTTCTTTTTCGACCAACCACACGCTTTTCAAATACAGGATATTGACCTAAATTTGGAGCATACACCCTTAACCTATTATACTCTTTTACACAGTTTGCATCTGCAATAACCTTTGTCTCATCAAAATCAATCAAAAACAAACCAGATAATGTTCTGACTTGCGACAAAGCAACGTATGCCATACCCTCTTTAAATACAGTAGATCCAATGTTCACCAATGCACTGTCTACACTTAATCCTTGAGATTAATGAATAGTCACTGCATATGCCAGAGAAAATAGAAACTGTTTCCTACGGACATATACATCTTTAACAAGCAAGAAACGAACTGAACAACGACCAATTTCTTTAACTTATTCAATCTGATCAAATTTAATTTTAAAAAATTCAATTCCTTCTTTTTTCTGATAATTCACAAAATCAACCACTTTACCCATTGCACCATTAACTAAACCTTTCTCTACATCCAAATTACGCCTTAAAATTATCCGACAGTTTACACACGCATATAGTGTCTTTTCTAAATCAGCAGTTTTAGATATTTTTTTTCTAAACAATCCAGTTTTGATCTCAACTTGATATTGATTCCTTCATGAAGTATTTTATCGATGGCTTCCATTTTTACAATTTCTTCATTTTCCAGTTTCAATAATTCTTCGTTGAATATGGAACACTCGCGCAGTGTTGGCATTAAGAAAATCACTGACTTATTTTTAGCAATTTCCACGTACACTTTTGCCGGAACTGCATTTTCATTTGGAAAGACATTGGAAAGTAATCGACTCTCCAAAGCTTGTTTGCCTTGTTTTGAAAGAATTCCAATTCTTATATCTTGAAGATTACTTCCATATTCAGCATCATTTGCCTGTCGCATATTTGTTGTCAGTTCTTTGTATTGAAAATTACTCCAAATGTTCAGATTACCAACACTGCCAAGAGACTTTCTGGTATCTTCATGGGCAAGTGTTTTAAATACCGGTTGTCCTTTTACCGGAGTCAGTTGCAGTAGATCTCCAAAAACTATGATGTGTTTTCCTCCAAATAACACGTCATACTCTGTTTTAAGAATTTGCTGCATTCTTAAATGCACAAAGGCAAGCATCAAGGGGCATATCAACAACAACCGGCGATAATTATCGCTGAGCACATTTAGCGCTCGGATAATTATCGCCGGCTAGTGCCGATTTTTATCGCTGAGATAGCATGCTATTAGCAACGCTTATCTCTTCAGCGATAAAAATCCTAGCGCTAACTGGCTAACGTGAGATCATCGCTGGAAACCCAGCGATAATCTCACGTTAACTAGTTGATAGGGACTCACAAACTTAGCAATGATATCCACCTTCCATAGGATATCATGGCTAAGTCAGTCCTGAAGCAGGCGTAAGGAAAGTAGCGATAACAGGGGTTATCGCTACTTTTCCTGACGCTATGCTTCATGGCGTGGGGCTTGATGATAGGTTAGCGACATTTCTCCTGTCATGCCAGGTCAGGAACGCCCACTACGCATCTCATTAGAGATGCAAAGCTGGGCGTTAGGAATCCTGACGCTAAAGCAAGGTTTCACGCGTTAGCGTGACCTTGCTGATTAGGCGATAAAATTATCACCGCTTTTCGGCCAAAAACGGCCGCAAAAGCGGCGATAATTTTTTATCGCCTGCTTGTTGATATGCCCCTAAGTTTGAGACCATGCTCACCTCATCAATAATGAGAAGTTTCATTTTCTTCAGAACTATTGAAACTTCACAACAAGCTTCTCCAGATAGCTTGTGGTAATCCAATTTGTTCTCATGCTCTACTGGCAGCATTAGTAAACGATGTAAAGTAATTCCTTTAATGTTATGTGCTGCCAACCCAGTTGGAGCAGTGACAACACAAGATAAATGCGAATCAGTTGTTTTCTGCAGATAACTTGTAATTACTTTATTTAAGAAACTTGTTCCAGCTTGACCACTCACATACATTCGGATAGGTTGAAATGATGTACATGAGCACCCTCTCTTTTCATGAAGAAATCCATGGTCAATCTGATCTTTCACTTGCTGATATATTTGTTTCTGTTCAACATTTAGTTGTTCTTCCAAGTTTCCTAACTGTATTGCATCTTCTTGAGCTTGATACATTGCTGTTTCCACCTCATTCATTGCAATCGCTGCTTCATTTTCAACAATTGGTTGTCCTACTGGATCTTGACTCAGTGCAGCAGAACTTTGACTGTCTTGAGAACTGTCTCTAGCAATCTCAGCTGCAATTGTAGCTTCTTGATCAATTTTATCATTCAACATTTTGACATAATTTGCAAAATCACTGCATTGTATGCTATCTTTAAAAGCATTAAATGAATCTTCATAGCTGGGAAAATCTCCAAGTAATTCCAGTTCTGAACGCCATGGTTTGAACATTTGCAAAAGGGCTAAATAGTAAAATTCCCTTTTGTCAGCAGTGTCGCAACTCAGTTTCCTGTGATTAATTAAATTTCCTTTCCTTTGTTTCACCAGACGTCCTTCGGAACCAATCACTCCATATTTTCCATCGTTGATGTTCTCTGTAGTATTCCGTTTAAAAGTGTAGTTTTGCAGCACTTCATAGAGACACATGTTCTCAAGATGATGACTTCTATTTGGGTAGTATGTGTCCAACATATTCATTTTCAAAATATATGTACTTTCTGGTTCATTTTCTGCTAAATATTCAATTTCTTGAACAGATTTCAGTACCCGATTTTGCATTCCTGCAAGACCTAGACTTACCAAAATGATTCTTCTACTTTTGGAATATAGACTTGCAGATGATAACCGATCTGAACATTCATATGCTCCAATTTCACGATGCGATAACATCTTCAAACTGAAACTGTATAATTTCTTACTTAGACTCTTCTCGTGAGAAATCTCTTCCCACATTTCTTACAATTCAGTCTTTTTTGATTTAGTAATGTAAGACTTTACATATCGAGCAACAGCAATGGAATTATCCGGAACATACTGAATATCCATGTTAGCGTTCCACATGGATAAAATAACTGGATTTTAGTCATTTATGTATTTCGCTTCTTCGCTTCATCTTCAGTTGTATGTGTTTTTCGAAGACTTTCTTGTGATGGTATGTCGCATAGCTGACATAAAACTGTTCACTCTTTCTTTGGATAATACAGGACGTGGAAATCCAAAACGACATTTGGTATAGAACTTATCCTTTAACTTGTACTTTCGTCGACAGTATTTTCCACACCTGTGGCTTTGAAATCGTAAGACTTGTTGTTTTAAGTTTTTATCTTCTCTGCTATTGGGAAGAGCACATGTAGCATAATCTTCAATGAAAGACAAAACACTTTCATCTGAATCTGTTCCAAATTTGGGGGCATCCTTGATCCATAACAACATATGTATGTTAGGAGCACCTCTTGCTTTATACTCTTTTCTCCAAAAGAAATCCACAACTTCTCCAAGAGGAGGATTCTTTTTATAGCAGATGAAAGACATCATAACTTCAAATCTATGATTGAAATATCTGCATACATTGACAGGATCCAAAGAGCACAATTCTCCAGGTGTCTTGTATTCAATAATTTTTATATTGGAATTTGCCTCTCGAAGAAATTCAAGTAAATCATCCCAAGCATACTCAGCACAGCTTAGTGTAACAAACCATGTATGAGTTCCCAAGTTCCGTAGCATACATTTCAGTTCCGCATTGGCCTTAGTCGGTACCAAGAACAGAAAACGGGAGAGCGGACGACTCGCGACCTGCCAATTAGCTGGCTGCCATGTTCCCTCCCAAGAGTCGTGTCTGACTGAGGGACTGATGCCGCTGTGTCCTGGTCTGTGATTTTGTCATTCCAGAGCCTAGTTCTTCGCCTGCTTCGTGTCCCGCTCAGCCTCAGCGGTATTGCGGCCCCGCCCACCCGTTCTCTCTCCTTGTGGTTGTCTGGGGCTGCCTCCTGGGGGGGTAATCCCAACGCATCCTGATTTGCGGCTTTGCCGCCCTGGAGTTGGGTTTTCGTCCACTTCATGTCCCGCTCGGGTCGGGTAGCTCAGCTGTTTCTGCGGCTCGGTCTCTCTGTATCAGGGATTGACTGTTCCTGCCTGGGAGTCATTCCTTTGCCGCCAGAGTCACTGGAGCTAGTGGTTTCTGGGCTTCGGGGCTGAAGCTGCTGGGGTTTTGGGAAGCTGTCCTATCGGCCTCCGAGGCATCACCAGGGG
Source organism: Triturus cristatus (assembly GCF_964204655.1). Taxonomy (NCBI): domain Eukaryota; kingdom Metazoa; phylum Chordata; class Amphibia; order Caudata; family Salamandridae; genus Triturus; species Triturus cristatus. The sequence goes on along the minus strand of NC_140580.1, from coordinate 60,616,037 downwards.
TCTTAATGGCTGCAGTGGAAACGAAGGACTAACAGTGGAGGATTCGAATCTCTCTTAGCCAGGTAAAAGAGACTGAGGTGGCAGCCTGAATGTGTGCAAGACTTACATTTCCCCTCTTCAGGGCAGCAGGGGCACTATCGCAAAGCAGACGTGTGCAGTGTTATAACCAAGCACAGTTTGCTAGCTGCTTTACACTAGGTGCGCTAGGTGTGCTATGTATATCCCCTGAAAAGCTTCCCCAAATATACAGAGATAGCGGCAGAGGTGAAACTTATACCAGGAACTGTTTGCATAGGGCTCAATCTTCATATAAACAGTGCAAGCCTTATATTATATTCTCTGACGTCGCTAAAATAGGCAATGAGGATATTTACTACTACATGGAGGTAGACAAGTTGCAGCGTGAGCAGCCTGAGCAGGACCCAGCTTTATCAGGAGGGAGAAGGCAACAGCCGAATAAAGGGGTAGACCCAAACTCAACCAAACAGACGCCCAGTACTGCCACTACTGAGGGAAGGAGGTACAAATTAAGATCGCAAAACTTTCTTGGGATAGAGCCCCTTGTACAAAAGCCAGCGCAGGCAATACATTATATACAGCATACGCAGACTCCTATGCCCACGGAGGCCTTAATAAGTGGCCATAAGAGTAAAAAGCCGGCCTCTAGGACAGGGAAGCCAGCTCTCGTGAAAGGCAGGAAGAGAGATAAAATTCAGCCTCTTACAAAAATAACGCCCTCTTTAAAGGCCTACTTTATGTCTAATCCACAAGGGAAAAGGGACCTAAGCAAGGGGACCCCAGTGATAGACTCGGCTTTAGTTCTCAATCCTGTCATCCCTCTATCAAATAGCTACTCCGTACTAGATAAGATTAATGGTACAGCCCCTACCACTATGGAAGAGAGACATGAAAACCGAACTGACTTCGGGGATGCGATGGTGGAAGATACAGAACGCAATTTGGAAGGCCGGAGGCAGAGTGTAGAAGGGGTCGAGTTAAGTCCTGCTAGCGATTCAATACAAGGGATGCTGAGACAGATATCTGCAGAGATGAGCACCCGATTCTCAACCTTGGAGGTTAATCAGATGAGGATACAGGATACATGCACCAGCCTAGAAGAGAACTTAGATGCACTAACTAAATAAGGTGGGAGAACTTGGTCAGGAGGTCAAGGATAATGCTCACGAAGTGCTCAGGCTAAAAGAGAGAGAGCGGGATGTCGATGAGAGGCTGGAAAGACTTGAAAATGTATCTAGAAGAAACAACATAAGAGTACTAGATTTAAAAGAAGGACTGGAAGGGGACAATCTGAAAGCATATGTTATAGATATTCTTGTTAAAGCATTTCCCCAAATCGCCTCAGCACCAATATGGGAGAAAGAAATACAGCGCATCCACAGAGACCCCTTTAGGTTAAACCCTGCAAGAAAGAAGCCAAGGAAGATCTTAATATGCATCCAATCCTACCCTCTAAAAGAGCAGCTATTAGGGGCAGCCCTTAAACTTAAGTCTATTGAGGTTAATAACATCTCCTTTAAGATTAGGTCTGACATCTCTAGGGTAACGGAAGATAGGAGATGGGAATTAGGGAAGCTGATGGATGCATTAAGAGAGTTGGGGGCTCAGGTGCAGCTGAGATTTCCAACCTTCTTGAAGGTTCTCTGGGCTAATAAGATGTTTAATTTTAGGTTCCCGGAAGAAGTAGACACATTTGTAGAACAGGCTAAAACTAGAAATTAAGTAAATGGCTAAGGGATGTCGGTACCATATACACCTTTATATTTCACTTTTTTTTTCTTTGTGGGAGACGGGAGAGCTACGACTCATAGGGCAATACTTATTGCCATGATTAAACAGGGAGGGTTCCCGGGGGTGGGTGTACCAGCAAATAGGGGGAAGGGATGGTGTGGGGGGGGTTTACAGATGTGTTGGTGGGAAGCATTGGGAAAAAATAAAAAAATAATAAAATTGTTAAAACTTTCTGATATAATAACTCTCAGTAGCCTTATCAGGGGAGGTGACCAGGACAAAGATAATGATGGTGGATAGACCTCTACAGGGATCAAGACGGGACTTGGGTTTCTTATGCTGGAATGTCAACGGGCTGAGAATTAAGAGAAGACAACGTCTGATCCTTCAATATCTAAAAAATAGTCTGGCTTCAATCTGTTTGATTCAGGAAACTCATCTTTTACAATCAGAGTGCAGGGAATTATTCGGTAAGGAAAGATGGGTAGACAAAATTATTGCTTCAGACCAACAGTGCTGTTCGAAAGGGGCAGCCATTATTTTGAAACCAAATTTGGGGATTGAACTTATCAGATCTCAGGTAGACACAATGGGGCGCTGGGTCATAGCCGAAATAAAAACTCAGATGTCTAAATACACTATAGTTAGCTACTATGGCCCGAATGAGGATGATACAGGTCCACTAAATAATCTTTGTTTTGCCCTGGCTGACTTTGACTCCCCACTTATATTGGGTGGAGATTTTAATGTCCTTATGGATAATGGGTTGGACAGATCCTCTCTTCGGAAACAGATTGCGGCTCCTCGTATCAAAACCTATCTTAGGACTACTAAAATGTACGTTTATGTGACGTATGGTTGAAAAAATGGTGAGGTGAGAGAGTACTCCTTTTTTAGTAAAAAGAATTTACACTTTTCTAGGCTAGATTATATATTTATGGAACGTTCTGAGGTGGACAAAGTAAGCCACATAGAGTATATGCCTATTCATATTTCTAATCACGGGGCAATAGCCTTCAATTTGGAGCTACCTCAAAAATCTCCTGTGAAGAGATGGACTCTAAATAGGAGATTCTTACTGCAGCCTTCCACCCCTGATCTCTTGCAATCTAAAACCGCCTGTTTCTTACAAGACAATCTCGGATCAACCTCCCTGCATAATGTTTGGGATACTTATAAAGCCTGGTTGAGGGGAACCCTAAAGGGGGCGGTAGCGGGCTGGTCTAGGGCAGAGAAGACTGAGTTGGCCGGCCTAGAGTCACAAATAAAAAAATAGAGGTAGAGCTTAAGTTTAGGAATACAACTGCTACAGTGAGAGAAGATCTAGTAAGGAGACTCGAGGAAGTGCAGTTGAACTTTAGGCTTAAATCTGAGGCGATCATACCTCAAAAATGGGAAGCTAGTAAGATGTTTGACTTTGAGCAGGGTGAGAACTGTGGTAAGCTCTTGGCGATAAAGAGTCGAACTGATAGATCCTATAACTACATCAGTAGGATAAAATTTCATGCACATATCACTGAGGATAAAGATGTGATAGAACAGTCTTTTGTGCAGTTATTTCAAGAGCTATATAAAGAAGATTCTTATACAGCGGAAGAACACATAGACTCCTGGCTTACTGAGAAATTACTCCCGAAAATATCAGAGGATAGTCAGAACTTCATAAAGTCTAAAATAACTGGAAGTGAGAATTTGGCTATATTAGATAAATCTAAGAGGGGAAAGGCCCCCGGCCCAGATTCAATCCCAATTGAAGTCTACTCCATATTAAGAGATCAGATTATTCCAGTTTGGTTGAATCTATTTAATGATATTCTAGGTGGTCTTTCCCCACTGCCAGACTCTTGGAATGGAGCACTCATATCTCTCATTTTAAAACCAGGGAAGGATCCGACTCAATGCCAGTCATATTGGCCGATTTCCTTATTAAATACGGATTATAAAGTATTTGCAGGGATATTGAATAACCGCTTATCAAAAATTATAGGTCCCATTATACATCAAGACCAGAAGGGTTTTATTCCTGGTCGGCAGATGTCAGAACTGGTATATACTCTAATTGGGGCAGTTGATTTGGCAGTGTCACAGAATATGCCTTTCTCCATCATCACTGTGGACGCTGCCAAAGCTTTCGACCATGTAAATTGGCACTTTTGAGATAGGGTCTTGAAGGATTTTGGACTCGGGGATGAGTTCAGGGACGTACTCAAGAAAATTTACAGGTCACCTTATGCCCAGATACTAGTTAATGGAAGCCCTTCCCCAATTGTTAAAATAAGTAGAGGAACTAGGCAGGGTTGTCCTCTGTCACCTATTTTGTTTGACCTATATATTGAGCCCCTTGCCCAAAGTCTCCGTCAGAACCAGAAGATAACCCCCTTTTCTATAAATGGATTTGAGAGGAAAGTCGCCCTTTATGCAGATGACCTGGTGTTAATGTCCCCTAATCTCACTACTGCACTCCCGGAGCTTATTGCTGAAGCAGAGGCGTTTGGGAAACTTTCAGGGTATGAAGTGAATGAAGATAAGACGGAGGTTATGGCATGGAATATCCCAGATCATGAGAGAAAGTCGGTCAGGGAGCTTAAATACTTAGGAATTACAATTACCCACGACCTGGAGAAACTTCCAAAAACAAATCTAGAAAGGGTGTCTAAAGAGGTCGACGTCTTGTTGAAAAGGTGGCAGAGAATACCTCTCTCACACTATGGGAGGGTGAACCTCATAAAAATGTCCATACTACCAAAATTTAGCTACCTGTTTAATAATATTCCTTTAGCGTTTGCAAAAGCGGATCTGCTTAAAATCCAGGGCAAGATTTCGTCTTTTATATGGACAAGCAAGGGGGTCCGTCTATCCTGGAAGAAACTAAGACGTAAACTGAAGCAAGGAGGTATGGGTCTACCTGACCTACAACTCTATTGCTGGGCCTACCAGTTAAAGAACTGTAGGATGCTACTGCTCTCCCCAGACAAATCACTAATAGGGAGTATGTTTTTCGCCATGTTAATGGGCATAGACGCATTCGGATTTATATATAAATTCGGCTCTTCTAAATTCTTTACAAATGGCGGCAAAGCTATGGTTAAGCTGTCGTGATTGTCTTGGTCTCTCATATTATAGTGAGTGGGCCCCAGGAACTCCGGAGTGTCTCCTAGATGCTTTAGCTCGTCCTTTGTTTGAGGCTGGTGTCATGTCTTGGAAGGATATTGTCCTAAACAATGAATGCTTCTCATGGGAGTATTGGAATTCTATCACTAGAGGCACTTTATCCAGGTTTAAATACTATCAGATTGCTTCCTGGTGCAAGAATCAATCCTGGACGCCATTTGGGGAGTGTCAAATGGAAAGTGACCTACAAGATGTGGCTCCCAGGAAAAAGGAGGTGGCTCTTTGGTATGGGTATCTCCTAGCCGCAGCCGACAGGAAGATCGACAACCCAACGCGAGTCTGGGAAACCTACTTGCCGAGAGAGGAGTTAGATCAATTATGGCAAGTATCAATAGATACTCTTTATTCGACTGTCAAATCTGCTCCACTCAGAAAGAACCATTTTTTTACAATCCACAGGCTATATTGGTCCCCCCTGAAAATTTCAAGAATGAGAGGCGGGGAGAAGCAAGATGCATTAGGTGTGGCTCCATGAAGGCGGATGATGTTCATATATTTGCCTCCTGCCCTAAGATATAGGAATATTGGAAAAACGTGGGTAAGAGTATTTCGAAGGTGCTTGGTTCAGATGTAGAAGTAAGCCAATCTCTTATACTTTTAGGGCTAACCCTTGAAGCTGGGGGGAGGCAAGACATGAATGTACTGCAATATAAGCTGGTGTTTTATATGATCCTTTTGGCCAGGAGAGAGATATGTAAACTTTGGCGTCAGATGGCACCACCATCTAGGAATGACTGGTGGAATTCAGTTACTTATTTTAGAGCTGTGGATCAACGGGTGAACATCTATAGAGGTAGGCCTGTTATGGGGTTATTTTGGAATCTGCTGGATGGAAATACAATGGATAGAAGATTAGAGTAGGTTAAGGTTAAATTCCAATGATTAAAACCTCTCGGTCAGCTCATAATGTGTACTTTGGGCGGTCCAGAAAGAAGAAACAACAGCTGAGACTGAAACCACCAAGTCATCAGCATTAGTAGTGGATCAGGTCGAGAGGTTGCTATGGCTACGGAGGTTATATGAGAAAAAATAAAATTAAAAAAAGCATACATTTCAGTTCTCCATGTCGACGGTACCAATATTCATTAGTCCCACGCTGACATGCCATCAGATTAATCAACTGAGATTCTAAATGATCATCTCTCTGATGCACTTTATCCATAAAATCCTTTGCAGTTACATTTTGAAGATGCATTCCAGTTTTTAAAATGTGATTTACTGCATATGAAAGTCCAGACAAGTCACTTTCAAACAGAAGATGAAACATATAAGGGATACATTGTCGAAATCTTGGATCTTCTGCATATAATCTTGTTGTCCGATATTTAGATGCAGGAATCTGCACAGGACGTTCATCATATCGTCCACCTTTTCCTGTTGGAAACAACTGCGGGAAACAACGAGCTTCCAAGCTCTCTTCCCATACGCTCATGGAACTTCCTGTTGCTTTTTTCATTTGAAACAACTCAATTGTATTCCCCATCACCTCTTTGGAATGAAGTGGATGTACACTGTAATGTTCATAAGATTTCTTCACATCTGGACATGTCCACTTTTTCTATTTGTTCACTTAATGTTTCAGTATCTTCTGCTAAATCTATTTCTTCTTCTCCTTCAAACACATTTCTATAGTACTCATTATTTTTTAACAGATACAATGATGCCTTTTGCACTTTTCTAACATCCACTAACTCTTGCCAAATTTTCTTATTCTTAGTAGGAACACCATTAACTAGAATGACTAGTGGCTCATTTTCTGCATGGTCTACACCAATAGTTTCAATATTTTTCCTTAAATCTAATGGTAAATACACAACTCTTCCTTTCAATTCTCTTTGCAACTCTGATGGAGGTAATTTACCTGTTTTGGGCTCCATACGAACAATAGCCTGAAACGGGTGAACACATTGTACGAGAATAGACTCATACGTATTTAAATCTATCAGCTCTGGAGGAATAGCAACCACCTCTAGATTATTATGAACAGCTCTAGCAGGCATTTTATTCTCATCTAATTTGTTATAACAATATTTGCAAATACGCTGCTCACATCCCAAATCAAAACAATCCTCTACCAGCAAATAAGTTGCAAATTCCATCCACTTATCATTATCTTCTATTTCACTTTGTAAATACAGATTGACAACCCTAGTCTGATTTTTATAGTGACTTCACCGACAACAAATACAAGAAACATTTGGTCTTTCACCTGAAATTACCTTAAAGTTTGTGATTTCATCCTCAAATTTTTCTGTAATTACGGGTTGTACATTGTCTTCAACATTTTGTTCTACTAATGTGTCAGTTTCTTCACTCTCTTGCTGAGGACCAAAGTAACCAAACTCAATATCATCACAGACCTGCTTCACATCTGATACTGACCCACACAAAAGAGCACTGTTCAACTCACTCAACTTTAGTGCTGGACTTTTTGCATAATACAACCTTCTCACTAACTTCCGCATTTGAGTATGATGTACTGCCAGCATTCTGAAATGGTGAAAAACACTTTGACAAACTTTCCTAGAAAGACAAGCCAGAGAATGACCTTGCAAACCAGTATGTTTTCTCTCTCTGCAAGGGTCTAGTCCTGGCAACATCTTAATTTTTTGTTTTACACTTTTTTTAGTATAGGCTCGTAAGAAACTACATAATTTTTCAATAGATTCCTGTTGTACACTGCAAATACTACTGCAATCCCAAGTGTACACAGGGTTTTTAGCACGTCTCCCTAAAACTTCATCAGCTATCACTTCTTCTGCATTTCTTTCAACCATTTTCTCTTTTTCAATTGGACAACCGTCGCTAACCTCATAACCTCTACCACTGGTATCAACTGCATACAATAATTTTTCGCTCAGTGAATAACTCTCTTCGTTAAAAAAAGGCTCTGAACTGGAACTGTGTTTCCATTCTCCCAAAAAAACATCACAACATTTCTTTTTATTAATAACTCTTTTCCTCCTACTTTTGGCCTTCATTACATGGATTGGTTTATCTAGTGATCGAATTCTGTTTAATACTAAAATAAAGTTTCCTTTTTACTTCAAAACCCTTTTCCACAATGTTTTCAATATGCTTCTTCTTTTTATAAAATAAAGCTCTCTTTTTATATTTCTTCATATCTTTCAGCAAATTATGCACTACTCTCTTGTAAAATATTTTTTTGCGTAATTCCTTATCCAGATTTTGCCTTCTTTTACCATACTTTATCTCCTTTGACTGACCATTTGCTTTTTTACTTTTCCTCTTATTTTGAATTTTTTTCTTACTTGAAGAATTCTCAGTAGTTCCAGCATTATCTACATTCTGTTTGCTTCTACAAACATTTTTAATAAATTGCTTCGTGATCTTACCAGAAGATTTTTTCCTTTTCGCCACAGTATCTTGTACATTCAATACTTGTGGTTGATGTTTCTTCAAATAATCCTCCTGTCTCTGTTCTTTTCTTTTTCTTTTGTTTCCTGGCATGATTTCTCTATTTTAACGTTGAAAAACAGTATCTGTAAAAAGGAATCACAAATAAGGTGCCGATTCCGATCCGGTAAAAAAATTTCCCGTACGACTCGTATCCGTATATTTTTACGTATGAATCGTACAAGTCCCGTCCCACCGGTGAAGTACAATTCGTACGTGAAAAATACATACGAATCGCTTCGGGAAAAGATCTACGAGACGTACCCGGAAAGTTTTATGTACAAATCGTAACACTGAAGTCCGAGCGCACAAGTACGATCAGTACCACCGTTCCGAATACACAAGCGTATGTAAAACATCCCGTACGTAGCGAACTCTGTACCATTCGTATCCCGGGTAAACTTGTGCCCGGGATACGAGTCGTACAGCCCCCCTCCCCCCGCGTATGTCTGCACGTACCCCCATATGTCAGCACCGTACCCCCTGTATGTCAGCACTGTACCCCCCATGTCCGCACCGTACCCCAGCTCCGTACTTGGACGCACCGTACCCCAGCACCGTACACCAGCCCCGTACTTGGACGCACCGTACCCCAGCACCGTACCCCAGCCCCGAACTTGGACGCACTGTACCCCAGCCCCATACTTGTACGCACCGTACCCCAGCACCGTACCCCAGCCCCATACTTGGATGCACCGTACCCCAGCCCCATACTTGTACGCACCGTACCCCAGCACCATACTTGTACGCACCGTACCCCAGCACCGTACCCCAGCCCCGTACTTGGATGCACCGTACCCCAGCACCATACCCCAGCCCTGTACTTGGATGCATCGTACCCCAGCCCCGTACTTGGACGCACCGTACCCCAGCCCCGTACTTGGACGCACCATACCCCAGCACCGTACCCCAGCCCCGTACTTGGACACACCGTACCCCAGCACCGTACCACAGCCCCGTACTTGGACGAACCATACCCCAACACCGTACCCCAGCCCCGTACTTGGACGCACCGTACCCCAGCATCGCGTATGTACGGACCTTACAACAACATTGCGTATGCGAGCACGGTACAACAACATCGCGTATGTACGCACCTTACTTATGCGAAACCGACTCGTACTGAACCAGGACACTGTAAAACAGCACAAGGAGGGTCAATTCGACTCGCACAACACCACAAAAAACGTCTACAGTAGAAAAAACATCAAAATGACTGACCTGGCACATCCAAACAGGCAAACAGAGGCCCAAACTCACAACCACCTCTTATAAAAGACCCACCAAAATTTCAAACTCAGCCACACCCAATAATGGACCAATAAAAAGGGCCCACACACACAAACCATGAGCCTTTGCATCAGACTCACTGCAGCTACAGAGCACACCCCAACAACTGTACCCATACACCTTAACATATACACCTTCACACAAACTCCTTCACACAACCCCCTCTTCACATTCCCACACACACCTTCACATTCACACCCACACACCCACAACCATCCACACCCTCACCCCACACCATGCCCACAGACAAGAATCCAAAGTTCACAAGGGAGGAGCTGGACATCCTTGTCAATGAAGTCATCAGAGTCGAGCCACAGCTCTTTGGAACATTGGTCAGACAGACCAGCATAGCCAAAAAATCACGCCTGTGGCAGGGCATCGTTGATAGGGTGAATGCTGTTGCACCCATCAGAAGGACCAGGAATGAATGCCAAGCCAGGTGGTACGATCTGTGGAGGGCAGTTAAGCGGAAAATGAACGAGGACTACGCCCAGAGCAACATCGCTGGAGGTGGGCTGCCCCGCAGACCGGTACATTACCATCCCTGGGAGGAGATGGTGATGGCCCTGCTTCCGCCGGGGGGAGTACACGGACTCGAAGGAGTTGCAGAGCCTGGTGAGTACACAAACAACTTACATAACATGGGGGTAATGGCATCCACACCCCAACTACACCAAATGCACGCAACTACCCCCAAGCCCTCACCGGACACAACCACACTCAAAAACAACGCTCATGCCACTAACATGTGTATGCCCCATTCACAAAGCAAGGCCATGCCATGTCCCAGGCTACACGAAGCACTAACCCAAGACTGGATGCCCGGGATGCTGGGAGGGTGGGGCTCACAAAACACATTGTTCAACTCTGAATCAGACACCATTGCCCTCAGCCCATATGGCCCAGGGACACACCCATGCACCATGCTCAATGCACAGGGACTGGAAAAGTACTGACAAGGTAGCTGACACTTGGCCCTGCTGCAGGCAGCACAAGGCCCTCCTGTGACCACTGCAAACTCAACCAGCAACACAACAAGCTCAGATATCTAGGACAGGAACTCACACTCACTGTCATGGCAGCATGCTCCATAGGGGGACAGATACATCACCTGGGAGACCCGCTGCCAAATCACACTACACCCACCAGCAGGCCCTGTCACCCACACCCCTTACACAAACACACACCCCGGGGCAGGCAATGGATTTACCCACTCTCACAATGGACATGTGACACAGCAAGATCAATCCATAGCCAAAGAAGCATCCAAGCCAAAAATCTACATGTCAAACACTCAGGAGAACATATCAATCTGTCCCCCGCAACATACCCATCCACAAGTGAACAGTGAGGAGAATGCTAAGCACATACAACTACCTGGAGGAACTGTGCCAACTTGAATATGTATGAAACATGGATGTCGCATGAAACAGCATTAACATTGTCTCTCTCTCACACACGGGGCAACCTCATGGATCTCCCCCCAACAATGGGGGGGAAGAATCACAGTCCTAGGTTCAGGAGGAGCCTGAGCCCACCGGCAGCGACGCCTATCAACACTCCACGGATGACCCCAACCCACCTGGACCCTCTGGTGTCCAAGCCCCTGCAGCACCTGCTTCAGGAACATCTGTGCCAACCACCACCCCCATTTCTGCCACATCCCAGGAGACACCCAGGAGCCCTGCCCGCAGTGAACAACTGAGCCAGTCTGACCTGGAGGGACAAGGTTCGCCGGGCACCCAGGAGGAGGCAGACAACCCAGCAACTGCCATCCCTCAGGGGTCCCGTAGACCCGATGTGCCCACAACGGCAGGCCAGGCTCATGTGGGCAGGGGTGGTGGGACTGGAGGCAGGCGGAGGCGAGAACCTGACCAGCCAGCTGAAGGGACTGGTATGTCACACATACGCAACATCATTGACACATATCGGCGTGACACCAGGGCCATTAGCCAGGTAGTGGAGACCCTCACAGAGATTAAGAACCAGCAGGCAGAGCAACACGCCAGTCAACAAGAACACAAAGGACAGATGGAGGCAAGACTGGCTGAGCTCCTGGCGGTGCAAACGGACATAAGCCGTTCACTACGTCGGATCGCCGACAACATGGGCAACCCTCCCTGTGCCACCAGGCGAAGACCACCACCAGCCACAGGGAGGGAGGAGGAGAAGGATTTGTCCGATGGAGCGTCCCAAACATCGTCAAGGCCTGCATCTGAGGTTCCCGCGAGGAAGGTGGGTCATCCACGGAAAAGACTGTGAGAGGCAGCGGACCATCCACATCTCCCAGGTCACCTGGCCTGGCACCTGGCCTTCATCCGCAACAGCATCACCTCATTCACTGACATTCTCTGCCACATGGACTTGCTGGTCACAGTCTGACCAATGATGACAAACACTGTGTTCTGGACTCTGATGACTTCAAATGCCAAGGATCCCATCTCCCCCTGTGAACTTTGGATTCTAGGCACACTGTATAGCACCTATGTTTTCCCACAAAACACGCCCCCACCGAGAATAAAACTAAATTTCTTTAATTAGATGTTGCAGTCATTTTGCATGAGTCCACAACATACGTGTGGGGAAATGTCAAACTATGCCTGAGTTTTGAACTAACTCCAGCCATCCATACCCTGGGATCTGAGTCCGGTACAGGACACACATGGGTCACAATGTATCATCCAATACAGCCATGGAGCACAATACTCACCCGTTATGGCCTCAAGCTGCTGAGGGGGGGATTGCAATACTGTGCGGACAGACCAATTTGGAAGAGTATCATTGAGGCGGAGAGGTCATGGCTCATGTGGAGGTTCCCAGGGAGGGAGTCCCAGGTATGTTTGGCCAGGTGGGAGAACTATCTCCTGCATGCTGTAGTTCGTTGGATGTGAAGAATGTTGGCCAGGGCAAGGTTGGATGCACGGAGTTGGCCCAACGGGGTCTTGGATGACAGACGTCCAAGGTTGGTTTGGGGTCTGGGGTTGTGGACTGCCTCCTGAGTGTGGGTGAAGAGTGTGAAGGTCATCCTACAGCAGACAGTAATCCATTGCAGCTATCTCAGGTGGACGGTGTTGAAGCTGAGGTGTCCAGATGCACCCTGGATGTGGACAAGTTTTCCGGGAGTTTGGCTGTACTTGCTCCGTAGAGGGCGGGGCTGTAGTTGACACGGCTGGTATCGTGGACCTGGGGGCCGGTCTGTCTTGCCTTGGAGTGGATCTATCTGTGGATCATGTGCATCATGCAGAGGGTGTTGCAGCATGAGGTACAGATGCTGGTGAGTTGCATGGCAATTGTGAGCAACGAGTCCATGATGCACACCATCTTGCGTGCATGGCCACTGGGTGCTGGTGCAGTGCCCTGGCGGGTGGGACACAAGGAGTTGACCCAGCTGTAAGGGGACAATCCTCAGATGATTACCTCAGTCCTGTACAAGTCCAGCCTCAGGTGGCTGATGTTCAGCCATTCATCAACGGACCGTATGCCTTCTTGAAGGTTGGAACTGGCAATGGCTGTGTCTTTGGTGAGGATGAGGAGCAGCTGGCTGTCAATGGCATACGAGATGATGATGAGGTCACGTGCGCATGAGATGGTGTAGAGGGGGGTCATGGACACATTGAAGATTGACACGCTGAGAGATGAGCCCTGGGCCATATGCCAGATGACGCCACTGTACTACATGCTGAAGGCTTGAGTCCCACTCCCATGGTCTTGCTGGTGAGCTACCTGGTGATTTCATCCTGGTCCATCCCCTGGATACCAGTGTTGGAGATGTGTGAGCTGACAGTTTGTGAGCACATCGTGTATAATGCTGTGGAGAGGTCAAGGGGGGTGGCGTCACCATTGTTGAGCAGGGCAAAGGTGTCAGTGTTGGTGGCAATGATGACGGTTGCAGTGGGGTGATTACTGTGGAAGATGGTCTTGTGCAGGTGGCCTGCAGCTCTTTGCGTAGAGGAAGTTTGTCAGTTGCTCGTTGACTGTCTTCCTGATGACATTTGCTGGCTAGGGAAGCACGTGATGTTCCTTGAGAGCCTGCGTTCCTGCCGTCCATTGTCTAAGAAAGGCCTGGGTCACTGCATGCCTCTATCTACCATGGAATGTGGCTAACTCCAATGATACATACATGACGTGCTGGACGGGGGCTACAAGGATGGGGAATGATGTGGTTGAGATGTTGTGTTGGAAGGGGCCTGATGGAGATCCCAAGGGGATGTTGCACATGAGCCGGATGTTGTATCTGCTGATGATGGAAGTCCAAAACCTGAGGGGGGTTGGTCCCGCGTATAATAGTGCGTTCTGCCTCTGTGTGCCAAGGCTTGCGTGTATGTCCATGAGCTTGCAGTGGTAGAAAGTTGCAAGGGATTGGCTCAGCCTTGCAAGGGTGGGGTATCTTTTGGATGGAGAGCTGATGTCAGTGCACTCACAATGCTGATGAGCTCCTTGATGTAGTGCGGTTTTTTGGCCTCGGCCCCATCTGAAGGATCTCCAAGTGTCCTTGCTGATGAAATGGTGATGTCTGTGTGTGCCATTTTCCAGGGTTGTAAGGCCACTGATGGTTATTTGTGTTGCAAGCTGTGCACCAGAATCCTGCTAGACGTGTATGAGTCCAGTAGGTCTGCCTTGTCCCAGGTGGCTTAATTGTTGATATGCATCAAAGGAAAGTCCGTCAACATGGCTAGATTGTTGGATCAGTTGCTGAGCCAGTGTGTGAGGTTGCAGGGTGTGGCGCTGGTGTTGGTTCCTGTCAACTGTTGAGTGAATCTGTAACGTCGGATGCAGGTATGTTCCCTCATGGCACCCAAGTCTGGCATTGGTCGGGGGACAGGTGGTGCCCTGCAGGAAATTGCATTGAATAACGAACATTGAGAACATAACAACATCAATGTCAATGAACAGAGCACATGCTAAACTGCTACTACACATCAGCTAAATACAGAGTCTGGTGTGTGCAATACATCCAGGACACGTATGCCAGCTTGGTGATACTCCTACGAAAAGCCAGATACACCCGTTGATTGGCAAGTCTACATCACATGCCCTGAAACGAGCTGAGGGCCAGTCTGAGAAAACAGCCAGAGACATAACAGGAGTGACATACATCCACATAGCTGCATTTAAAGGATGTCATCTCATACAGACAGCTGATGGCAAGCTAGACGACAGGTCACATGGAATGTCAAATGTACAGATCAAACACATTGCGATGAAGGGGTACACGTGAAAACAGAAAACACAGACATTGAGACGACGCAGATATGTCCTCATGTTGCATACAGACCCTGCTTACGTGGGAATCCACATGTGGCATGGTGTGCGTAGATGTGTGCCATGCCCATCTCCACACAGACACATTTTGGATGCAGCAACAGCAGATGTAGTTGACGGAACACTAACAGCAAGCTCATGGGAACACATGACACACACATGTCATAGTCACATCGGGGCATGTTGATCGTGAAATGTCAGTTGTTAGTGTCCCTGTCCCTGGCATCAGGGGACAGTTGCGGGTGGTGGTGACTGTGCCATACCAGTGATGCTGTGCTTGGCACGTTTGTACTCCAGGCACACATGTGCAAAGTGTGAAGGGGAAGTGTGCCACATAGTGCCCCATCACACATGACATGTGTACACAGGTCATCACACATCAATTGTGCAACTACATGAGGAGACATGTGCAATATCACAGCCTGACACACCTAGGCCCTGCACATGAAAGTCTGCAATGACAATGACTTGATGTACAGCCTTGTGCGAGTCGGAGACCTCCATTCCTTTCGTGTGCGCCTTCTATCACCAGTGTAAGTGTGTGAAACGCACCGTACACATGCTCTGAGAGCGTGTGTATGGCCCGTATCACTATAGTAGTGGTGCCGTAGGAGTACACGTGGTACGGGCCGTACACATGCTCTCAGAGCGTGTGTACGGTACGTATCACTATAGTAGTGGTGCCGTACGAGTACGCATGGTACGGACCGTACAAATGTCGTGTGTACGGTCCGTATCACTATAGTAGTGGTGCTGTATGAGTACGTATGGTACGGACCGTACACACGCTCCCAGAGCGTGTGTACGGTCCGCATCACTATAGTAGTGGTGCCGTACGAGTACGCGTGGTACGGACCGTACACATGTCGTGTGTACGGTCCGTATCACTATAGTAGTGGTGCCAGAAGGAGTACGCATGGTACGGACCATACACACACTCTCAGAGCGTGTGTACGATCCGTATCACTATAGTAGTGGTGCCGTAGGAGTACGCGTGGTACAGACCATACA
The DNA here is from genome assembly GCF_964204655.1 of Triturus cristatus. Lineage (NCBI taxonomy): Eukaryota > Metazoa > Chordata > Amphibia > Caudata > Salamandridae > Triturus > Triturus cristatus. Next base: position 60,600,137 of record NC_140580.1, on the reverse strand, counting down.
CACGCTCTCAGATCGTGTGTACGGTCCGTGTCACTATAGTAGTGGTGCCGTACGAGTACGCGTGGTACGGACCGTACACACACGCGTACTCCTACGGCACCACTACTATAGTGACACGCACCGTACCCACGCTATGGATGTGTGAGTACGGTGCGTATCACTATTGTAGTGGTGCCGTACGTGTACGGGTACGTGTGAAACGCACCGTACATGTTTTTTGGAATCAAAAATTACATAGGGGACAAGTATTAGGCCTAAAAAATGCATGCTGGTTGTCATGGATACAGAGATTTCAGTTGCAATGTGCCCATCAGTTGGCCCAAAATTTACAATGTTGCAAAGTGGTGTTTGCCTTGCTATGATGCTCAAAATTTGAACCATGCAATTTCGTGTCATTGGTGTATGTTTAAAGGGATTGGCGGAAACGTAGTATGCAAATGAGTCTAACCAATCACTCTGTACTCCTGTAAATGAAAGCCCCCAGCAAGACAGATATAAGTCAGCCAGAACCCACGAGAGGGCACTTGCCTGCACTATTTTCCTGTCGACCACACTGCTGCTGTCTGTGCATTCTCTGGCACCATGTCGCGTACTGTGGAGAGGGCCCAGCCATTCACACTTGAGGAGAATGAGGCAATGCTGAATGTCCTCCTTCCACAGTACCCCAGCCTGTATGGGAGACCAGGGGTGCAGGTGAGTGCTGACTCCACTACCTTTGACTGTGCACCTTTTTTGTGACTGTCACTTCTGGCATTGTGTCCAGGTGTGACAGATATGCAATGTTGTTTAGAGTGGGTCCCAGGGGGGGTAAAGGCTTATGTCTGTCATGCAGAGCATGATGTAGTTCCTGTGTGCACTCATCACTTGCATTGTGCTTACTGTGACATTCACTGCATAGTGGATGACACATTCAGCCTGACAAATCCTTGGTTGCATTTTCTGGCTATTGTCCTGAGGTGATTCAGTATTCCCCCCGGTGTGACAGGTGACTGTACCCACAGATGTGTATGAGTTGAGTGGAGCTGTGGTGAGAGTGTCCAAGTGATGTGTACTCCCTCCTGGACATTGATGTGTGTGAAGGTTCCTTGTCATGTGGGTGAGTATCTATGTGAAGTGTTGCACCACAGCTGCATGGAGGAGGCAACAGCTCTACCCATCTGATGTGAGAAGTAAGCCGTGCTGTGTGTCTGACTTGCTGAGCTAGCCCGACACCTGTGACACCCCACAGGCAAGTGGCACATGTGCAGAGTGAAGTTTGTATCTGCTGTTGCCAATGGCAGGTGATTGATCTGTGCCTGTGTGTGTCTGTGTACTCTGCTGAGGTTGCGTCAGTGGCCTGGGGCATGTAACTGCTTTGAGGTGTTGTCCATCAGCCTGGTGTTGCATGTGATGCACAGTGTGTGCCATGATCAGGGAGTGTGTCGCACCCCTCCTGCCACCTGTGTACTTTCAATGCCATGTAGTGCATTGGGGCTTCCACAGAGGCCAATGTCTATATGAGAAAGATGCTATTCCTTGGTAGCATACTATGCCCTGTTCAACATATCAAAGATGTTCAAATGTGTGTCTCTGTGACATGGAGCAGGTATAGTGATGTTGTCTCACTTTGTCATCCTCACAGGTAACTGCCTACAAGAAGCAGGGGATCTGGAAGGAGATCGTCAGGGCCGTGAGATTGGCGGGGGGTTGCAGTCTACGCCTAGCCCAAGTCCGAAAACGATGTCAGGACATCCAGTGCTGGACCCGGCGGATTGCCCGGGTCCAGCTGGGGCTCTCACCTCCATGCCCCCTCTGTGGCATTGTTCCCTGGCCTCATTTGTATTTATCCAAAGTGTGCTACATGTGTCCACTGGACAGGGAGACCCCATTTGGCTTGTGCATACTCACACTGGGCAGTGCCTGTGTGTCTATTCACAACTATCTGTCGATGGTTGTTTGTCACAAATATGTGTTGGCAGCCTCACAAGGTGATGTGGAGTACATTTGGGAATTCTTGCAGCATATTTTTGTAAACCCTGATTAAGAGGTGTCACTTCTTGATCTGTCTCAATCACATTGTCTCAGGTATGGGGGATTTGTGAGGGCAAGGACTACATAGACAAACCTTATGTCTCCTTGCCAGGTCTGACCTGTGTGTGATAATTGGCTGGACAGAGACTCAACGTGCAGTGACCCAGTGATGGTGTGCAGGGTTTAATGTTTGTGCTTTGCAGCATGTGTCAATTGTTTAAATACATGATTCCTGCTCATACATTTTTGGCACCAGTGTTTGGTCCAGATGCTACGTGGTTTGGTGTTTGTGTGCTGACATCTGTGTGGACATTCTGGCTTGCCATGAGGGTGTCTCCTCAGTGCAGGTATGCCTTTTTATGACACAATTGCAGGCCCATTAGCTTATGCATTGTCCTGGGTTTGGACATGTGTGCCACTCCACATGACAGGCAGTGGGTCAGATGTGTTGCCAACTGTGTCATCAGGTAACGGATGGCCATGTGACAACTGACATAATTCAAGTTGTTAGTCAAAAGGTATTGTGCCTTGGCACTCACAACACTTGTCAACATGTCTTCATGTTTTAAAAGCTGTAGTTTGATGTTTTGTTGTTAAGAACAATAATGAACCTGCATGACAGATGTCTCCCAAGGAAGTGCACAACAAACCACCTTTACACTTTCAGGGAACACGCTGGCACATTTTAAAAGAAGGCACTGTTCTAATGAGACTGTTTTTCAGATTATACATATACATGTTCCCCCAGTGTTGTGGAATTTGCGTAAGTCCTTGGTTGTTGGTGATACCAACTTACGAGTGTCAAGTCATCAAGACCTCCGTGGGCCCATGTATATGTACTTTCTGCAACACCATTTCTTTCTAACAGTGGCTTCTTTAAAGAAGGCTGCCAGCTTCTTCAATGACTGGGTAAATGTAGTTTTGTGTGCACCTCCTTGGGAGCCATCTTTTATGGAGGCACATGTGTGTTCTGTTCACAAAATGGCATATTCCCACATTCTGACCATGTCGATTGTGTAAAGTATTGTGATTCCCAAGGGACCAACATTTTTCCGTTTTGTGTTCCAAAGTACTTACAGGTCTCGGAGTGTGGGGACACCTTTGGTATTGAGGTGTGTTACTTTGCCTTGGGTGCACCACTACTGTTTCTTTCAGGGTAAACAAGAGGTGGCATGACGTCATTGTATTGCTGTGCTCAACTGTTCCCAGACACTAGCTCCTCAGTGTATTTCTCATTCAAGTTTTGGGCTGGAGTGTCCTGTTTTTCCTTGTGTCCAAGTGGCATGGTGGGTCTACCAACTGGGGAGTACAGGGCTTACATATGTGAGGAGTAATCTAGCTGTTACTCATGATGCATTGTCTGATATGCACTGTGACCTATTGGTTTTGTACTCATGTGTCAGATGTATACAGGTGACTGATGTTTTTCTGTATCTTCACCTTGCCCACAGCATCATCATTGGAAACCGAGGGAGACACCTGCACGGACCTGGATGAGGGACCCTGCACCAGTGCCACCAGTGCTGGCGAGTCTGCGGGAGCCAGTGGCACGGAGGGTGAGGGGAGTCAGTCGGAGGACCTGTCTGGTGGCGATTCCAACTACGATGCAGACGGGTTTGAGGTTGACCTCATCGAGGGGGCAGAGGCTGCTACAACACCTGGCAGCTGCCCAACATCTGTCCCCACCTCCTCCATTCCCATCAACGCCCTCCCAGTTGCTCCGGTCCCTTCTGTCCGTGCAGGGCCCCACCATGTCTCCTTCGGGACAGGCACCGCACCCCCTGCCCCTGTCACCCCTGCTGCCCTCCGTGCAGAGTCTGTGGACATACTGCGGCAGTTGCAGGTTGGGCAGGCATCGGTGCTGACTGTCCTCCATGGCCACACCACACTGCTGACACAGATGGTGTCGTTCATGGAGGGCATGTCAGCAACGATGTCTGAACAACGCAGGTTTCTGCGGTCCATGGACTCTTCCCTGACGGCAGCAGTGACTCTCCTGCAGCGCTTCGTCCCCCCCTACCCCAGCCCCATCCAGACTTCCATCTCCCATACCTGTCCCATGCACACCCAGATATTCCCAAGCACGTACCCCACCAGACACAGGCAGCACACCACCAAGTAAGGGCAAGCGCACACCTCCTGGCACACACACTCAGGGGGATGTAGGCACACCCACTGGGTCTGGGGCAAAAAGACATTCACGCAGCCACAGTCTGAGTCCGCAAGCCTCACAACCCAGTCCCTCCAAAAGCACTCCCCTTGGCTCCCCTGCCAAACTGACACCCAAAGAGGTCGACATGGGTGAGCTGCCCATCACCCCCACTGTGACACCACCCCGCAAGCGGGCGAGGAAGTCCCCGGGCAGGGTAGTTGAGTCCCCCCCGTCCACCCCCTCCCCCAAGAGCACTGCACCCCATCCCTCGGCCACCCCCCCTCCGTTGGCCCTGGGGTTTCTTCCGGTGCAGGGGTTACCTTGGATGCCCTGGCAGCAGTGTGCAGCGCCGAGCTCACCTCTACCTTTGATGCTACCCCACCGCCTGTGGTGGAGACATCCACCCCTGCACCCACCACATCTACCCTTCCCCCTCCTGTCCCTGCAGTGCCTGGTCCTTCCCCACATGATGCCCCACCCCGGTCGACGAACCTGAGGGTTCCACTGTGCAGGCAAGCTAGGGGAGACGCGTGCCCATGTGTCCCCCCAAGGACTTCTATTATGGACTGGCCATTGGCCTTTGTATATAGTGTGATTTCATATTTTCTTTTTTATGCTGAATAAAGCATTTTATTTTTACTTTGAACACTATTGCAATTCAGGTATTGATGTTGGTGCGGAGGCTCCAGGAGTTGGTGTTGTGGTTATGTGTTATGGTTCTGAGAAATGTTCTAGTCTGATGGTCATGAGGTGGACCATGGTATCTGCGTGCCATCACAAGGTCTCTGCAAATAATATTTGGTAGTGTGTGTTATTTTGGTTTTGAGACATTGTCCCAAGGAGTGTTCCTTCCTCTGTGGCACCTGACATCTTCCCTGCAAAGAGTTGCACAATTGTTGTGCTGACCTGTGTCTAAATTTCCTTTGTTGGTGACGGATCCCTTCAACTATGGCCATGCCTGCTCAGCCATGTTTCCGGCTGCATCGTTTGTGCCATCATTGCTAGTCACTGTACTTGTGTATTGAGTATGTTGAAATGCCTTCATGGAGAAATTCTCCCTTTTCGGCACGATGCATGTGTGTACTCCCAGCCCAGCACACATATGGTACTTGTTCTGCAGGGTATTTGGGCACCTGACTCACAATTGTGGGCATTGTATCTGTGGGAACTCCACCCTATTCCTTCCATGAGAGAAAACGTCTTGGTAGCTGGCCCAGCACCTGTACATTCCTATCAGTCCTTGGATGTGCCTGACAGTGTGTGTTCCTTTTAGGTCTCTCTTAGTTTAGTAGGCAGTGACATGACTATACAGTCTTGTGGCATGATCTCAGTGTGTGTATTGTGCTGCATCTGCCAGGGGTGGGTATGCATGTGTTATTTGTCCTCACACCCATATGTGGTGTGTCATGCAGTGGGGGAAAGACATCCATCCTCCTGGGAGTGGGACACTGCTGTCAGTGATGTGTTGTTATGGCACTATCATCATTGTCCAAAGTTAGGGATGCGTACATACACCCATGGAGTTGTGGTCATCTGATAATGATGTACACCCCCCATGCCTCTGCCCACTGCTGGGATTCCTCTGCACCCACCCCTCATATTGAAGACCACTGCTGGTAGTCATTTACACCCACCCCCATGTCTCTGTCCACTGCTGGGAGTCGTCTGCACCCACCCCTCATATTGCAGGCCACTACTGGTAGTCAATTACACCCACCCCTCACATGTCTGTCCACTGCTGGTAGTGATATTCACCCACCCCCATGTCTGTGTCCACTGCTGGGAGTCCTCTGCACCCACCCATATATGTCTGTCCACTGCTTGGAGTCCTCTGCACCCACCCCTCACATGTCTGTCCACTGCTGGGAGTGATATGCACCCACCCCTCATATTGCAGGCCACTGCTGGTAGTCATATACACCCACCCCTCACATGTCTGTCCACTATTGGGAGTGATATGCACCCACCCCCATATCTCTGTCCACTGCTGGGAGTCCTCTGCACCCACCCCCTTGTCTCTGTCCACTGCTGGGAGTCCTCTGCACCCACCTCCATGCCTCTGTCCACTGCTGGGAGTCCTCTGCACCCACCCCTCACATGTCTGTCCAATGCTGGGAGTGATATGCACCCACCCCTCATATTGCAGGCCACTGCTGGTGGTCATATACGCCCACCCCTCACATGTCTGTCCACTGCTGGGAGTGATATGCACCCACCCCCATGTCTCTGTCCACTGCTGGGAGTCCTCTGCACCCACCCCCATGTCTCTGTCCACTGCTGGGAGTCCTCTGCACCCACCCATATATGTCTGTCCACTACTGGGAGTCCTCTGCACCCACCCCTCACATGTCTGTCCACTGCTGGGAGTGATATGCACCCACCCCTCATATTGCAGGCCACTGTTAGTAGTCATATACACCCACCCCTCACATGTCTGTCCACTGCTGGGAGTGATATGCACCCACCCCCATGACTCTGTCTACTGCTGGGAGTCCTCTGCACCCACCCCCATGTCTCTGTCCACTGCTGGTGTTGATATGCACCCACCCCCATGTCTCTGTCCACTGCTGGGAGTCCTCTGCGCCTACCCCTCACATGTTTGTCCACTGCTGGGAATCCTATGCAGCCAAACCACCCACCCACCCCCTTGGCGCAGTACACTGCTGTCCTGGGCCTACACACACACACCAATATAAAGGTAACATGCTGCACCAGGCCGTAGGCCAACATTTGTGTCGTGTGTACGCCTTGTATCCCAAATGTACTGGTGCCGTAGGGGTACGTGTGATAGGGACTGTACCCCCACATTCATAGGGTGTGTACGGTCCGTACCAAGCGTACCCCTACGGCCTCAATCCAATAGTGATACGGCCCGTACCCACGCTATGTATATGTGGGTGCGGTCCGTATCACTATAGTAGTGGTGCTGTAGGAGTACGTGTGGTACGGCCAGTACACACGCTCTGAGAGCGTGTGTACGGTCCGTACCACGCGTACCCCTATGGCACCACTACAATAGTGATATGGCCCGTACACACGCTCTGAGAGCGTGTGTACAGGCCGTACCATGCGTAAACCCTATGGCACCACTACAATGGTGATACGGACCGTACACACGCTCTGAGGGCGTGTGTGCGGTCCGTACCACGCGTACCCCCACGGCACCCCTAATATAGTGCTACGGACCGTACCCACGCTATGGATGTGTGAGTACTGTGCGTATCACTATTGTAGTGGTGCTGTAGGGGCACGCGTACACGTCCACTTCCGTTGTTGCGGGACGCAGGGATTGGTGGACATGCCCCCCGGATTGACCAGACCCTGGAGGTAATGTATGTCCTCAATATTGTAGGTTTTAATTTGGGTAGCGGGTATGTTTCCTGCCCCTCTCCCCCCTTGGCCCCTGGGTGGTGTTCTCACCTTCTGCGCCGTGTGCGTCGGGTTCGGTGCACCAGGTCGTAGGCTAAGAGGGCCGGGATGACACGTAGGATGGGGTCCATGGCTGTCCGTCGCGTACAGGGGCTCCGTTTTCGCGTTGGACTCAGTTTGCCGGCATTTTTTGGCTGCCGTAAAAAAATAGCTGTGTGGAGTGACGTAGGGACGAATCGTACTTGCTGGTCCGTAAAATGCTGCCTGACTCCGTACGGATGTCGCGTACGCACTGTCCAGGATCAGACTCGTAGGTATTTTTTAGCCGTACGGTGTTTTGTACGAATCGTACGGAAATGCTATTGCTGTACGAATCGTACTTGCTGGATTTTAAGGTGGATTTCCCGGGTACGAGTTATAAGGAGAATACGCTCCGTATGACGAATCGTACCCGGGTTTTACAGGATTGGAATCGGCACCTAAATGTATATTAATAACTTTCAAATTTATACTATTCCATTACTGTACAAACACATTTTATATAAAAACTGACTGAGAAACTATAGCCCTGAACCACAAGTGTGACGATGGTTAAAACACTACATGCATAGTGCATACTACTTTGAAGCACTTCATGCCCTAAAGCCTACCTCACTAAAAGACTACATGCTAACTGACTGAATGATTACAGTACTATAAGGAGACACACTGGGTGAGTAACAGGGTGTTTGCTAGAAGTGTATGAATACTGACTGGGGAATTATAGGTGTGAAAGACAACTGTGTAGGTGGTTAGAGGACTGCATGCACACTAGATAGGCATTTGAACCAGTCCATGTGCTAAGGCCTGGCTCACTGCATGAGTACTTGGGTACTGACTGAATGATTAGAGTACAGCAAGGAGAGTGCCTGGGTGAATTTATAAGTGGTTGGCTTTTGGCGCAGTGAATGGATTAGTACTTGGTACTGAAAGGGTCACTAGAGGAGTGCAAAGGGAGTGACAGGATGTTTGCTGGACTGTATGAAAACTGACTAGGGAATTGAAGGTGTGAAAGACAAGTGTGTAGGTGGTTAGAAGACTGCATGCATAGTGGATAGGGGTTTGAAGCAGTTCATGTGCTAAGACCTGAATCGCTGGATGAGTGCTTGGGTACTGACTGAATGATTAGAGTACTGCAAGGAGAGTGCCTGGGTGAATTTATAAGTGTTTGGGTTTTGGCGCAGTGAATGGATTAGTACATGGTACTGAATGGGACACTAGAGAAGTGCAAGGCGACTGACAGGGTGTTTGCTGGAGTGTATGGATACTGACTAGGGAATTGAAGGTGTGAAAGACAAGTGTATAGTATGTTAGAAGAATGCATGCATACTGCATAGACATTTGAAGCAGTCTATGTGGTAATGTATTGTTCACAACATGAGTACTTGGAAACTGACTAAATCATTAGACTATTGCTAAGACAGTGCCTGGGTTAAACTTTTAAATTTTCACTTCTGGCACAGTGAAGAGAATAGTACATGGTACTGCACTTTAGTGTCAAACCCTGACTCATTTTATCAATGCATAAGCAAGGACTAGCTTCTAATGCTACTAAAACTTGACAACATGACCGGTTTTAAAACAGTTATCTGTCAGCAAATACAAGATGTTACCAAATGCTTCTCTCACAATCCTTACCCAAATGCACACAGACTCACAGTGTGATTTTAGACAAACAACACTATCCTAGGAGTTTACCAAAACTCATTCACTAGTCTAGAAGAGGTAAGGGTACTGCACACAATCTACATATTTAGGTACTGCACTTTAGTGTCAAAGCCTGACTCATTTTATCAAACCATAAGCAAAAACTGCCTTCTAATGCTACTAAAACTTGACAACAAGACAGGTTTTAAAACAGTTATCTCTCAGCAAATACACAATGTTACCAAATGCTTCTCTCACAGTAGTTCCCAAATGCACACAGACTCACAGTGTGATTCTAGACAAGCACTCTATCCCTAGGAGTTTACCAAAACTCATTCACTACAGTGGAAGTGGTAAGGGAACTGCACACAATCTACATATTTCAGGACTGCACTTTTGTGTCAAAGCCTGACTCATTTAATCAAACCATAAGCAAAAACTGCCTTCTAATGCTACTAAAACTTGACAACAAGACAGGTTTTAAAACAGTTATCTCTCAGCAAATACACAATGTTACCAAATGCTTCTCTCACAGTAGTTCCCAAATGCACACAGACTCACAGTGTGATTCTAGATAAGCAACACTATCCCTAGCAGCTTACCAAAACTCATTCACTACTGTGCAAGGGGTAAAGAGACTACACACAATCTACATATTAAAGTACAGCACATTAGTCTCAAAGCATGACTCGTTTTATCAATGCATAAGCAAAGACTGGCTTCTAATGCTACTAAAACTTGACAACATGACAGGTTTTAAAACAGTTATCTGTCAGCAAATACACAATGTTATCAAGTGCTTCTCTCACAGTGGTTCCCAAATGCACACAGACTCACAGTGTGATTCTAGACAACAACCACTATCCCTAGGAGTTTACCAAAACTAATTCACTACTGTGCAAGGGGTAAGGAGACTACACACAATCTACATATTAAAGTACAGCACATTAGTCTCAAAGCATGACTCGTTTTATCAATGCATAAGCAAAGACTGGCTTCTAATGCTTCTAAAACTTGACAACATGACAGGTTTTAAAAGAGTTATCTGTCAGAAAATACACGATGTTACCAAATGCTTCTCTCACAGTGGTTCCCAAATGCACACAGACTCACAGTATGATTCTAGACAAGCACCACTATCCCTAGGAGTGTACCAAAACTCATTCACTACAGTGAAAGTGGTAAGGGAACTGCCCACAATCTACATATTTCAGGACTGCACTTTTGTGTCAAAGCCTAACTCATTTAATCCACGCATAAGCAAAAACTGCCTTCTAATGCTACTAAAACTTGACAACAAGACAGATTTAAACCAGTTATCTGTCAGCAAATACACGATGTTACCAAATGCTTCTCTCACAGTGGTTCCCAAATGCACACAGATTCACAGTGTGATTCTAGACAAGCAACACTATCCCTAGCAGCTTACCAAAACTCATTCACTACCGTGCAAGAGGTAAGGAGACTACACACAATCTACATATTAAAGTACAGCACATTAGTGTCAAAGCATGACTCATTTTCTCAATGCATAAGCAGACTGGCTTCTAATGCTACTAAAACTTGACAACATGACAGGTTTTAAAACAGTTATCTGTCAGCAAATACACGATGTTACCAAATGCTTCTCTCACAGTGGTTCCCAAATGCACACTAACTCACAGTATGATTCTAGACAACAACCACTATCCCTAGGAGTTTACCAAAACTCATTCACTACTGTGGAAGTGGTAAGGGAACTGCACACAATCTACATATTTCAGGACTGCACTTTTGTGTCAAAGCCTAACTCATTTAATCAACGCATAAGCAAAGACTGGCTTCTAATGCTACTAAAACTTGACAACATGACAGGTTTTAAAAGAGTTATCTGTCAGAAAATACATGATGTTACCGAAAGCTTCTCTCACAGTGGTACCCAAATGCACACAGACTCACAGTGTGATTCTAGACAAGCAACACTATCCCTAGCAGCTTACCAACACTCATTCACTACTGTGCAAGAGGTAAGGAGACTACACACAATCTACATATTAAAGTACAGCACATTAGTGTCAAAGCATGACTCATTTTATCAATGCATAAGCAAAGACTGGCTTCTAATGCTACTAAAACTTGACAACATGACAGGTTTTAAAAGTTATCTGTCAGAAAACACAGGATGTTACCAAATGCTTCTCTCACAGTGGTTCTCAAATGCACACAGACTCACTGTGTGATTCTTGACAAACAACACTATCCCTTGCACTATACCAAAACACATGTGTTCATCTAGAAGGAGTACTACATTTTAGTGTAGAAACATAACTCATTTCAAAAATTCATAAACAATGACTGTTTTCTAATTCTACCAAAATATAAAAACAGCAGTTATCTGTCTGCAAACACATGAAAAACACAAATACTTATCACAGAATGGTTTCCACATGCACACACACTGTCAATAAGATTGTAGAGAAAAAAGTACTCCCTACACTTTAGCAGGAGAAATACATTAGTCTGATTAAAATCAAAATAGTCTACATACATCCCCTCACAATTAAATAACTCACCTTTCAAGTTGTTTTGTAGATTAAGAAGTATATCAGTCACACACCAGATATCAGTCACACACCAGATTTTCTTATACAGAATCTCTGCACTGTGCACCTGTCAGCAGAACCAAAGAATGGCAAAGTTTCCCTCTCATTTTCCACACATATATATGTAAACATCAAATCACATTCCTTCCCACATAAATTCAAAAGCAAACACATATTTATATTGGTTAAACATTTCAACCCTTTCCAAATGACATAAATTTGAACCCTTCCCCCAATCTGCCTTCTGCCCGTTACCATAGAAACAGGTCATGGAACACTGTACTGAGCACACAGGTCACAAGTTCAGCACACAATGTTGCTAATCAAGACAGCAAGTGTGCTTGACTTTGCAACATATCAGCTTATCATATATAATGTTCCTTACAATCAGTTTTTGTTAACCAATAAGAATCATGCGTTTAAAAAACAGAAATATACACCCTACCTTTCAGTGTAGAAGGTTGTCAAACAACCAATGATTTTTTGTCTTTTTTCAAAACTGCATCTTAGCCACCATTTTAGAAACATCTTAGTTTCCAAACTGCCATTTCATTTACAGAGACAATCTGAGTGCATCCAGACCTCCTTTCAAGATGCTTAGAGTGTGGATTGTGGGACACAGCTATATTTTCTGGAGCCAAAGGTATGCAGAAAATAAAGGCATTCACAAAGACCTAGGTTTGACAAATGTAGACATTAAATGGATTGGACAGAGAGGGTTAAAGTGGCACCAATTGATGCCATTGGTGAAATCCTTCATGCATATCCAACACCCTGACCTCATAATAGTGCACTGTGGTGGCAATGACCTAGGCACTTTGACTGGGGTAGGTCTGGAAATGCTTATGAAGGACACCTTTGCACAACTTTTTTCACTTTTCCCTAAAACTGCCTTTGCGTATTCTAACATATGCCAAAGGCAAAAATGGAACTGGTCCAATCATTTTTGTCCACAGATTGACAAAGCAAGAAAGCACGTCAACAAATCTGTTTCTGCTTTCCTCCGAGACTATGGTATGGGTTCCATTTACCACAACAACTTGCGTTACAACATGCAACACATTTATAGAGGAGATGGTGTACACTTCACTGATGAAGGGAACAGAGTCTTCCTCTTGAACCTTAGACTCTGCATCGGTACTTACTTGTAGGTACCATTAAAAAATCACTTCATAAACACAACAGCTCGTTTTAGAGCCCCCTAATATCTAAACACTTAAATCTGAATTTTTTTTCTTTTTTTATTTCTTTTTTTTTTTTTGCAGTACGTGTACGGTAAGCTTACCGTAAGCTTACCGTACGCGCACCCCGCGATTTTTTTTAAAAATTAATAAATGTTTTTTTCGTACTTTTCTGTCCTTCCTTGACCCCCTTTCAAATGTTAGGGGGTTTGTTACTCTCTTCCTTGCCCCCTTTTCAGGTTATCTCCCTTTTTTTGTGTGTGAAACACACAAAATGGCGGCCGACACTTCCTTATTTCGTCCGATTCGAATGTTTACAGTCATGTGACAACCAATTAGATTTGAGCTCGCGCACGTCACCGTACGCGTACGGTAAGCTTACGGTAAGCTTACGGTAAGCGCACGGAGCGCGCTTACAGATATATATATTGATTTAAATGCTATTTTCTCAGAAACTACTGAACAGATTTACACCAGACCTACAAAAGGCACATCCTTGACCTGAGGGCTACCTCTCTGCCCAATTTCAAGTAATTCTGTTCAGCCGTTCGGGCTGTAGCTCGGACTAAAGGTCCTATGGGAAAATGCATGGGGAAAACGTGTTTTGGGACCCCCCCTTTTTCTCAGCCCCCGCTTGACGAATCCCCCCAAGACTTTCAGGGTAGGAGCGGAGCGTAGCGCCCCATTAGTTTTGAAAATTTCGCGAAGATTCGTCATTCGGCGCCAAAGTTATTCAAAATAGAATGTTGCGGATTTCCTATGGAAACACGGTCCTAACTATAACTATCTACTGGCGACCGCCAGTAGATAATATATATATATATATATATATATATATATATATATATATATATATATATATATATATATATATATATATATATATATATATATGTCGCTCCAAGTACACCAAAATACGAGTCACTCGTTGCGGGCGGGTGCCGAGTGCGGTGGTGTACCGCACACGATATGGGCTCCAAAGATTCCTCCGTTTTCTGGAAGGAAAGAACGGCACTCACGGGGCTTCGTTTCAGCAGAATTTAATAATTTAAACCGAATGCATTCGGTTTAAATTATTAAATTCTGCTGAAACGAAGCCCCGTGAGTGCCGTTCTTTCCTTCCAGAAAACGGAGGAATCTTTGGAGCCCAAATATATATATATATATATATATATATATATATATATATATATATATATTCACTGAACAAAACCATAGGTTTCACACACGTTATAGTTAGGAATTAGCATTTAAAAAACCTTGCAAATTCACTGAAAAAACCATAGGTTTCACACATGTTATAGTTAGCTGGACATTTCACTCGTACAAAACCATTGAAATTCCCCCGTTATAGTTAGTTCAGCTAACTATAACTCGCGCGCCCGCAATCCACTGCTGATGACGTCACATATTACATCACTCATGACAGGGTCAGTGACATCACTGATGACTTCACTGATGACATCTCGAATGACATCACTGATGACATCACTGATGACATCATCCATTGAGTATGTGTTTCTGAACAGTTTTAATATGTTTAATATATATAGGGAAAGGCCTGTAGAAGAATAACTGGGTGTAAAAGTGTGTGAATGGATGATTTTCTAGGTGCGTAACTGACTCTATAAGTGAGTCATTAAATGTATCTTACTGCAGACTAGTGACTAAACTGTGTGAATGTCTGTATGTGTCTGTGTGTTGGTATATAAGTAGCTGCATGGTTTTGTGAATAGCTATATTAGTGTCTATATGGGTTATTGATTGGTTGTCTGAGTATCTGTATGGGTGCCTGAGTGTTTGTGTGGGTGAGGTGTGTGTGACTCTGTGCATAGATGTGTGAGTGGGTGATTCTATGGGTGCATGGTTTTAAGAGTGCAACTGTGATGGACTGTATAGCTGTGTGTGTGTATGTAAGGGTTTTTTATTGATTGAATGTATATCTCAGTTGTACATGTGACAGTAACTACATATATGAAACACAGTGTATATGTGTATAAGAGTATATAACTATGTTTATGTGAGAGTGTGTGATTGAGGGACTGGCTGTATGGATGAGTGTGTGCTTGTACATGAAATTGAATAAGAGTGTCAATTTTTTTTGTATTTTTATGAGTAAGTGAACTTGAGTGTGTTTAACTGTATAGGTGAGTCAATTGGACTGTGTTTAATTATTTGCACAACTGACTAGGTGTGTCAGTACCTCAATGGACGATTGGTAGTGTGTGAGTGTGTATACATGTGTATAAATGCAAATGATAGTCTTGTACGGAGTGACTGTAAGTATGACTGTACAGGTGAGTGAGTGGAGGTGCCTGTAGATCTAAGAGTCAATGAGTGGGTATGTAGTTATTGGTATTGGAGTATCTATGGTTTTTAAAATGACCGTCTGTAATTTTGTGTTGGTGTATCAAAATTTATATTAGGGTGGGAGAAGGTGTACTGATTTATCACATATATGACGTCATCAGTGATGTCATCTGTGATGTCATTTGAGATGTCATCAGTGATGTCATCAGTGATGTCACTGACCATGTCATGAGTGATGTAATATGTGACGTCATCAGCAGTGGATTGCGGGCGCGCGAGTTATAGTTAGCTGAACTAACTATAACGGGGGAATTTCAATGGTTTTGTACGAGTGAAATGTCCAGCTAACTATAACATTTGTGAAACATATGGTTTTTTCAGTGAATTTGCAAGGTTTTTTAAATGAAATTTTTTTTATTAATTGTTTTTTTTTTAGATTTTGTTTTAAAACAATATGCTACCTATGTATATAATCATAGATTTACTGTATCCTGCAATATGGAATGGTTCACCTTTTTTAAATAAATGTTTAGATATAGTTGAACAACATAGTTAATTTCTTCTACAGACCTTTAAACTTCTTTTTTTCTTTTTTAAGGAATTTTTACCGTGTGCGTACGGTAAGATTACGGTACGCGCTCCATACGTTATAAGTACGGTCCGCGTACGTAATATGTATGCTCCGTGTGCGCATGCATACGCGATTTACGTACGCATGCGTACTTCGTCTGTGACGCGTACGCGCTGGCTTCCTACGCGCATGCGCGCATTTTATTTTTGCGCATGCGCGCGCGCTCCTTACGCGGAACCGCCGTACGCGCATGCACGCGTGCCTCTAATGCCCATGCGCGCGTGCGTCGTACGTGCGTGCTCCGTACGCGCATGCGTACATCTTACGTACGCGCATGCGTACTTTTACCGTGCGCGTACGGTAAGCTTACGGAGCGCGCACGGTAAGTCATGTGATCCAGAAACAACACTTTTCATTGGTTTAAACTTCTTTCATTTCCAGAAACTTCCAACACCACACCCATTCCCCTCATTATTGCTTGTGATTCCATAGGAGAAGGACCTGAACTGCTTTTGTGATACAATGGCAGAGCAGCAATCCACTTCTGGGAGTGAGCAGGACAGCATTATTAGACAGAGAAAGAGGAAACAGAAGGATTCTTTTGTCTGGCAATATTTTACATTTCCAGAGGGGCAGAAGAAAGTCAATGCTCCAAAACTCACCTGCAAAATTTGTGGGCGTGTCTTGTCTAGAGGAGATCCTAAGAAGAAGTACTCTTTTGGAATCTTCTCTATGATCAGGCACATTAGGGATGTACATCCTGCGACTTTTGCTCGAGCTACTGAAGCAACCCCTCCAGCAGCTCAGCTGAGCCCATCTGCAGAAGCTCAGCCGAGTACATCATCGGCAGCTCAGCCGAGCACTTCCTCTGCAGTGGGAGCGTTACCCTCTTCTGCTCCTCTGGACATGTATCCTCGATTTCAGAGGGTACATATACGGTGCAATACTTGTTATGCTCTTATTGCTTTTGGGGAGTCCAGTATTCCTCTAATAGACAATAAGATAGAGCAGCACAAGTGAGGTACCTTCTAATGTTGCCATTCTTTCCTTCCTCTGTCCCTGTATTAACACAACGGCTCTTTTAAGAGCCAACCTTACATCACAACTTTTTTAAAAAATAATTTTGCCGCCATGCGCGTACGGTACGCGCACCGCTTTAAAAAAAAAAAACAAAAAAAAAGGTTTTTTTCAGCCTTCAAGGTCCTTGAGGGACCACAATGGAAATGAGAAAAGCAGAGTGAGGAGAAGTGAAAAAAAGGGAGCTTGAAAGTAAATGTGTGATAAATACAGGTATTTCAAACTTACCTGACCAACAAAATAACTTAATTATCAATAAATGTTTTTTTTTATTGCTAGAAAAAAGGATTCATTTTTCTAAATTTTCTTTCTCATCTGAAAAAAAGAAAAAAGTATTAATATTTAACAATACATTTTAGAATACAGTATACATATTTTCATATTTAAAAAAAAATATTTTGCCCTTTTTTTGCTGTTTTCAGAATATATTGCATTTCACTGTAAATCATGAAACCAATTGCATTCATCACTTAACAGCGGGCAAAAAAATGAACGATCTGAAAGATTGTTTAAAAAAAGCCCTGAATCTCTTCTCAGTAAAACATACCTTTATAGAAATGTAACTTATTTATTAAAAATGTAATCTAAGAACAATAACTATTTGCAATAAATATCGTCTGTAAATCTTGTTGTTTAAGCATATACACCAAGATAATATCTGTCAAAGAAGTCCACAATAGAAATTGTTACCTTTCCATGAGGCCAAATGGTAATTTTTAAATTCTTTTTTGATGAAATATCCAATGGTAATCCAGTAAAATCGCAAAAATGATTTGTTCAGATGTTGCAATTTGTATCTAAAATTTTGGTTTCAGAAAAATTAAATAAGAATTTGGTAATTCTGCAGGCAAACGTTGCTTGAAAATCAATTGAGAATCATTACACAGTGTCCAGCCTTTTTCACATTTAAGATAAACTGTGTAAGGACCAGAAGTTACAGAAGATCCATCATGGAAAATTATTGCAACTGCAACAAAAGTTTTTCCAGATATTGATAATTGATGTCCTGTAAACTTCTTTATTAAAGTGTCCAATTTTGAACCATCAGCTCTACAACGTTGCATCATTAAAATTACATACTGTCCATATTTCTTTAAAAATAACGTTGAAAACATGTCTGATTTACATTTACAACATTCCATGTTGTGATTGGCATCTTTAACTAATTTACTGAAAGTCACTGATTTACTCTCTGGTGATGTTAATTATATAAACCTTTCTGAATCAACATTAGAGCTGCATGTGTTGAAACAGTTTTTACAACTATGTTCCCATTTATAAGAGAGACCAAACATATTTTCTATTTCTACCCCTTCATCTTCCAGTACCATAAGGATATACATCAAGAATTCCTGTGCATCTTGCTGGACATTTTGAGTAAACTGTGTACATCCTGAACATACATCTAAACGTTTTCTAACATCAGAAGGACTTTCTATTTTAGTTTTATCAATACTCAGCTTCTCAAAAAGAAAACTCAGCAGAGAACAGAATCTTTTTTCATGATTTACTATTATCTGCTCTTGCAAACTTTCAAGATAAAATACAACATTCAGCACTACATTAGCGTAGCAGTTGACACAAGAGCTATTTTCAAAATGACAACCAACAACCTCTTCAACATTGTCCTTTTTCTTTTTGCTTGCAATCACATCACTCTCTTTTTGTTTTCTCTTCTGTACATCCTCATTACAGATATTCTCAATTCTCCTTTTCCGAGAAACAACACGTTTTTCAAACACAGGATACTGACCTAAATGAGGAGCATAGGTTCTTCTTAATCTATTATACGCCTTTACACAATTTGCATCAGCACTAACTTTTGAGTCATCAAAGTCTATCATGAATAAACCAGATAATGTTTTCACTCGTGGCAAAGCAACATATGCCATACCTTCTTTGAACACAGTAGAACCAATGTTTACAAAAGCACTATCTACAGTTAATCCTTGAGATTTGTGAATAGAAAACGGAAACTGCTTCCTACGTACATATAAGTCTTTTACAAGCAAAAAACAGACTGAACAACGACTAATCTCTTTAACCTCTTCAATCTGATCAAATTTTATTTTTAAATATTCAATCCCATCTTTTTTCTGGTACTTCACAAAACCCACAACTTTACCCATAGCTCCATTCACTAAACCTTTTTCTACATCCAAATTTCTTCTTAAAAATACTCGACAGTTCATACAAACATAAAGATTTTTTTCTAATCCAGCGGTTTTCGAAATGTTCTTCTCTAGAGAATCCAATTTATTTTTCAGTTTGCCTGTTAATGTAATAGTAATTCCTTCATGCTGAATTTTGTCCACTGCTTCCATTTTCTTAATCTCTTCCTTTTCCAATTTCAAAAGTTCCTCATTGAATATCGAGCATTCACGTAGTGTTGGCATTAAGCAGATTACAGTATTTTTTTCAGCAATGTTCTTGTATATTTTCTCTGCAACTATTTCTTCATTTGGAAATTAATTATGTAGCAACCGACTCTGTAATGCTTTTCTGCCAACTTCTGTGAGTAGTCCAATTCTGATATCTTTCAGAATACTTGCATAATCTTCATCATTTGCTTGCCTCATATTGGTAGTGAGTTCTTTGTACTCAAAAAATGACCAAATATTTGCATTACCAATACTTCACAGTATTAAACACTGGTTGTCCTTTAACTGGAGTGAGCTGCAGAAGATCCCCAATAACTATAACATGTTTTCCACCAAATAACACGTCATAGTCTCCCTTTAGAATTTGCTGCATTCTTAAATGCACAAAGGCAAGCATTAAGTTTGATACCATGCTTACCTCATCAATAATGAGAACTTGCACCTTCTTCAACACTCTTGAAACTTCGAAGCATGCTTCTCCTATTAGCTTATGATATTCTATTTTGTTCTCATGCTCCACTGGTAACATTAGCAAGCAATGTAAGGTAACTCCTTTTATGTTATACGCTGCTAACCCAGTTGGAGCAGTAACAACACAAGACAAAGTTGAATCTGTTTTTTGCTGTAGGTAGCTTCTGATGACTTTAATTAAGAAACTTTTTCCAGTTCCAGCTTGTCCACCCACATACATCCTGAAGAACATTTGTTGTTGTTCTTCATTCAGTTGTTGTTCCAAATTTGGTAAATCTATTAAATCTTCCTGAGCTTGATTCATAGCCGTTTCCACTTCAGTCATGGCTACTGCAGCTTCATTTTCTACGATTGATTGTCCTAGGGGATCTTGACTGAGCGTTCCAGAACTTTGGCTGTCTTGAGAACTGTCTCTAGGTACTTCAGCTGCAATTGTAGCTTCCTGTTCAATTTCTTCATTTAACATTTGTACATAATTTGTGAAAGTACTGCATTCAATCGTATCTTTACATGCATTAAAGGAATCTTCATAGCTCTGAAAATCTCCAAGTAATTCATCCTCTGAACGCCATGGTTTAAACAGCTGTAAAAGTGCCAAGTAGTAAAATTCCTTTTTGTCAGTAGTGTCGCAAGTCAGCTTCCTGTGATTAATCAAACTTCCTTTTGTTTGCTTCACCAAACATCCTTCCTCACCAATGACTTTATATTTTCCATTGTTGATATCTTTTGTGGCTTTCCGTGTAAAAATGCAGTTCTGCAGCACTTCATAGAGACACATGTTCTCAAGATGACAACTTCTTTTTGGGTAATATGTGTCCAACATGTTTGATTTCAAAATATCTGTACTTTCCGGGTCGTTCTCTGCCAAATATTCAATTTCTCCAACAGATTTCAGTACCCGATTTCGCATTCCTGCAAGGCCTAGACTTACCCAAATTATTCTTCTTGATTTCGAGTACAGACTTGCATATGATAACCTATCTGAGCATTCGTAGGATCCAATTTCTCGATGCGATAACATCTTTAAACTGAAACTGTATAGCTTCTTACTGACAGTCTTCTCGTGAGAAATCTCTTCCCACTTTTCCTTCAATTCCGTTTTCTCAGATTTAGTGATGTAAGATGTGACATAGCGAGCAACAGCAATAGAATTGTCAGCCACATACTGAATATCCATGTTAGCATTCCACATGGATAAAATGACTGGGTTGTAGTCATTTATATATTTTGACTCTTCTTTTCTTCTTAGGTTGTAAGTATTTTTGGGAGATTTTCTTGTAATAGTATGTCGCACAGCTGACATAAAACAGTTTACTCGTCCTTTTGAAAGAACAGGTCGTGGAAATCCAAATCGACATTTTGTGTAGAATTTATCTTTACTCTTGTACTTTCGCCGACAGTATTTTCCACACCGATGACTTTGGAAACGTAAAACTTGCTCTTTTAAGTTTTTCTCTGCTGTGCCTTTAGGTACAGCACATGTTGCATAGTCTTCAATGAAAGATAAAACTGCTTCATCAGCATCTGTTCCAAATTTTGAAGCAATCCTTGATCCACAACAGCATATGAATATGAGGAGCACCTCTTGCTTGGTACTCTTTTCTCCAAAAGAAATCCACAACTTCTCCAAGAGGTGGATTTTTTTTATTGCAGATGAAGGGCATCATAGCCTCAAATCTATGATTGAAATATCTGCAAACATTAACTGGATCCAATGAGCACAATTCTCCTGCTGTCTTGTATTGGATGTTTTCTATATTTGAATTTGCCTCTCGAAGAAAATCCAGAAGATCATCCCAAGCGTACTCAACACAGCTTAGGGTGAGAAACCATGTAGGAGTTCCTAAATTCCGTAACATACATTTCAATTCTCCATGGCGTCGGTACCAATATTCATTAGTTCCACGCTGACAGGCCATCAGATTCATCAATTGTGATTCCAAATGATCATCTCCCTGTTGCACTTTGTTCATAAAATCCTTTGCAGACACATTATGTAGATGTACTCCACTTTTTTAAAATGTGATTTACTGCATAAGATAGTGCAGACAAGTCACTTTCAAATAAAAGATGGAACAAATAAGGAATACTTTGACGAAATCTTGGATCTTCTGCATATAATCTTGTAGTCCGATACTCAGAAGCAGGAATCTGTACTGGGCGTTCATCATATCGTCCACCTTTTCCTGTAGGAAACAGCTGGGGAAAACATTGAGCTTCCAAGCTCTCCTCCCATACACTCACGGGAGTCTTTTGCTTTTTTCATCTGAAACAGATCAATAGTGTTTGCCATAACTTCTTTTGAATGAAGAGGATGTATGCTGAAATGTTCATAAATTTCTTCTTCTTTTGACTTGTCCACTTTTTCAATTTGCCCAGTTGGTATTTCTGTGTCTCCTAGTAAAACTTCTTCATCTTCATCCATATAAATTGATTCATACCATTTATTATTCCTTTTCAAATATAAATTTGCTCTTTGTACTTTTCGTACATCTACTAGCTCCTGCCAAATTTTCTTATTCTTTGTAGGTACACCATTAAATAGAATAACTAATGGTTCAGATTCCAAACTATCTGCATCAATCGTTTCAATATTTTTTTTCAAATCTAACGGCAAATAGACAACTCTTCCTTTTAAAACTCTCTGTAAATCTGAAGGAGGTAATTTACCGGTTTTGGGCTCCATACGTACTATAGACTGGAACGGATGAACACATTGAATGAGTATAGACTCATACGTATTTAAATCAGAAAGTTCTGGAGGAATATCAACCAATTCTAAATTATTATGTACAGCTCTAGCTGGCATTCTATTTTCTTCTAACTTGTTATAACAGTATTTATAAATACGCTAGTCTTCACCCAAATCAAAACAATTTTCCAGAAACAAATATGTAGCAAAATCCTTCCACTTATAATTATCTTCTTCTTCACTTTTTTTATAGAGATCAACATTCCTTGTTTGACTTTTATAATGGCTTCTCTGGCAACAAATACAAGTAATATTTGGTCTTTCATTAGAGATGATAGTAAATTTTGTCATTTGAACTTCAAAATTTTTACTAACAGTGAGTTCTACATTCTCTTCCACATTTTCTTCAATAACTGTGTCATTACCTGCACTTTCTTGTTCCGGACCAAAGTAACAAAACTGAATTTCATCAGTAACCTCCTCTACATCTGATACAGATCCAAGAAACAGAGCCCTATTCAACTCATTTAATTTTAGTGCTGGACTTTTAGCAGAATACAATCTTCTCACAAATTTGCTTATTTCAGTATGATGTACTGCCAGCATCCTAAAATGGTGAAAAACACATTGACAAACTTTCCTAGAAAGACAAGCCAGAGAATGTCCTTGCAAACCAGTATTCTCTCTCACTCTGCATGGATCTAGTCTTTGAAGCACCTTAATCTTCTGTTTAACACTTTTTTTTACTATATTCTCTTAGAAACTCACGTAATTTATCGATAGATTCTTGTCGTACAGTACAAATACTACTACAATTCCAAGTGTACACTGGGGCTTTAGGACGTCTCCCCATAACCTCATCAGCTATCACTTCTTCCTCTTTTCTTGGAACCATTTTCTCCTTTTCCATTACACAACCATCTTTCACTTTATAAGCACGACCTCTGGTGTCAACTGCATGCAGCAA
Source organism: Triturus cristatus (assembly GCF_964204655.1). Taxonomy (NCBI): domain Eukaryota; kingdom Metazoa; phylum Chordata; class Amphibia; order Caudata; family Salamandridae; genus Triturus; species Triturus cristatus. The sequence continues at coordinate 60,576,688 of NC_140580.1, read as the reverse complement.
ACTATTACTTTGAAGATAACTCTCTTCATTAAAAAATGGTTCAGTACTTGAACTATGCATCCATTCTCCTAAAAACACTTTACAAAAGTTATTTCTTTTCACTACTCTTTTCGTTTTGCTTTGTGACATCATTACATTGACCATTTTATCTAATGTACGGATCCTGTTCAAAATTAAAATGAATAGTTTTCTTTTTAATTCTAAAGCCTTAGCTAAAATTGATTCAATATCTTTTTTTCTCTTATAAAATTTCGCTTTCTTCTTATATTTTTTCACATCCTTTAGCAAATTGGACATCACTCTTCTCTGAAACATTTTTCTATGAATGTCTTTAAATGCTGTTTTTCTTTTTAAGTCAATCTTTATTGCTTCTTATTGTACATTAGCATTTAGTAATTTCTCACTTTTGTCCTGTTGTTTTCTACTTTAAACACGATTTCCAGTGGGGACATTTTTTAATTTTTTTCTTTTTTTGAAGATATTTAAAAAAAAAATCCTTAGTCTGCTTACCAGAAGACTTTTTCTTTTTTCCAACATGAGGACCTTCAACTAATTTGGGTCCTCCAGTTGTCTTCAAATATAGATGTTTTTTCTGTTCTTTTCTCTTTTTTGATTTTATAGGCATCTTTAATTTATTTCACTGTTGTTCAGCAATACCTGAAAGAAACTAAAAAAAAATACCTTTATGTAATTTAAATATATTACTATATTTTTTTGAGCTTTTCAAATCTTATAATACTATCTATCCCTTTCCTACGAGTGAAAAACACAATAAAACCAACACGAATTAAATCTCTGAGAACAATTCCTGTGTGCACAGAGACTCATGGTGTGATTCTAGGCAGAAAACGAAATTTGATTTGCAATTTGAAAGCACATTTACTACAGTTTTTTTGCAAGTGATAATTACTGTAACAATCTGACACATTTTCCTTATAGTTTTCAGAAGCAGAAAAGAGCACATGTCCTAACAGCTAGTTGAGACTATGACCATGTGTAACCTGGGTGAGTGACTACACTACAGCAAAGGAAATGAGCCTTGGTGATGTTGAATGTATTAGCGTTACTCACTCCTATCTGAAACACCACACAGTGCTGATTAGTAAGCATGACTGTGCAGGAGAAGCTGCTGGCTGTGTGCTAAGAGTGTACTTCTGGAGACTGTTTATTGTCAGGTGCAAGAGACATCTGCATTGACGCTTGCACAACTGCCTGATCACTGGATAGATGTATGTAAGAGTACATGTGTGGTAAGGGTTAATTGGAGTTTTGAACATGTGGGAACTACATGACCCATTGCACGAGTGGAAGGAAAATCTACCATGTTGATTTCAAATGTGTTAGCATTTCCCTCTCATTTGTGAGATATTGATTTGAGCTGAACGCTAACCAACACAGTTCATGAAAACAAGCTTCCCCTTTCCTACGAATGCAATTCTAAAAGAACCAGAGTAACACAAATTAAATCTCTGACAACAATTCCTGTGTGCACACATACTCATGGTGTGATTCTAGGCAGAAAACGAAATTTGATTTGCAATTTGAAAGCACACTTACTACTGTGGTAGAGCAAGTGATAATTACTCTAACAGTCTGACATATTTTCATTATAGTTTTCAGAAACAGAAAAGAGCACATGTCCAAACAGCTTTTTGAGACCATGAACATGTGTAACCTGGGTGACTGACTACACTCCAGCAAAGGAAATGAGCCTTGGTGATGTTGATTGTATTAGCGTTACTCACGGCTATCTGAAACACCACACAGTGCTGAATAGTAAGCATGACTGTACAGGAGAAACAGCTTGCTCTCTGCTGAGAGTGTGCTTCTGGAGACTGTCTACTGTCAGGTGCAAGATAGATCTGCATGGACGCTTGCACAACTGCATAAACACTGGAGACATGTATGTAAGACTACATGTGTGGTAAGGGTTAACAGGAGTTTTGAACATGTAGGAACTACCTCACCCATTGCAAGAGTGGAAGGAAAATCTACCATGTTGATTTCAAATATGTTACCATTGGCCTCTCATTTGTGACATATTAATTTGGGCTCAATGCTAACCAACACAGTTCATGAAAACAAGCTTCCCCTTTCCTACTAATGCAATTCTAAAAGAACCAGAGTAACACAAATTAAATCTCTGGCAACAATTCCTGTGTGCACACAGACTCATGGTGTGATTCTAGGCAGAAAACGAAATTTAATGGGCAATTTGAAAGCACACTTACTACTGTGGTAGAGCAAGTGATAATTACTCTAACAGTCTGACACATTTTCGTTATGGTTTTCAGAAACAGAAAAGAGCACATGTCCAAACAGCTTTTTGAGACCATGAACATGTGTAACCTGGGTGAGTGACTACACTACAGCAAAGGAAATGAGCCTTGGTGATCTTGAATGTATTAGCGTTACTCACTCCTATCTGAAACACCACACAGTGCTGATTAGTAAGCATGACTGTGCAGGAGAAGCTGCTGGCTGTGTGCTAAGAGTATACTTCTGGAGACTGTTTATTGTCAGGTGCAAGAGACATCTGCATTGACGCTTGCACAACTGCCTGATCACTGGATAGATGTATGTAAGAGTACATGTGTGGTAAGGGTTAATTGGAGTTTTGAACATGTGGGAACTACATGACCCATTGCACGAGTGGAAGGAAAATCTACCATGTTGATTTCAAATGTGTTAGCATTTCCCTCTCATTTGTGAGATATTGATTTGAGCTGAACGCTAACCAACACAGTTCATGAAAACAAGCTTCCCCTTTCCTACGAATGCAATTCTAAAAGAACCAGAGTAACACAAATTAAATCTCTGACAACAATTCCTGTGTGCACACATACTCATGGTGTGATTCTAGGCAGAAAACGAAATTTGATTTGCAATTTGAAAGCACACTTACTACTGTGGTAGAGCAAGTGATAATTACTCTAACAGTCTGACATATTTTCATTATAGTTTTCAGAAACAGAAAAGAGCACATGTCCAAACAGCTTTTTGAGACCATGAACATGTGTAACCTGGGTGACTGACTACACTCCAGCAAAGGAAATGAGCCTTGGTGATGTTGATTGTATTAGCGTTACTCACGGCTATCTGAAACACCACACAGTGCTGAATAGTAAGCATGACTGTACAGGAGAAACAGCTTGCTCTCTGCTGAGAGTGTGCTTCTGGAGACTGTCTACTGTCAGGTGCAAGATAGATCTGCATGGACGCTTGCACAACTGCATAAACACTGGAGACATGTATGTAAGACTACATGTGTGGTAAGGGTTAACAGGAGTTTTGAACATGTAGGAACTACCTCACCCATTGCAAGAGTGGAAGGAAAATCTACCATGTTGATTTCAAATATGTTACAATTGGCCTCTCATTTGTGACATATTAATTTGGGCTCAATGCTAACCAACACAGTTCATGAAAACAAGCTTCCCCTTTCCTACTAATGCAATTCTAAAAGAACCAGAGTAACACAAATTAAATCTCTGGCAACAATTCCTGTGTGCACACAGACTCATGGTGTGATTCTAGGCAGAAAACGAAATTTAATGGGCAATTTGAAAGCACACTTACTACTGTGGTAGAGCAAGTGATAATTACTCTAACAGTCTGACACATTTTCGTTATGGTTTTCAGAAACAGAAAAGAGCACATGTCCAAACAGCTTTTTAAGACCATGAACATGTGTAACCTGGGTGAGTGACTACACTACAGCAAAGGAAATGAGCCTTGGTGATCTTGAATGTATTAGCGTTACTCACTCCTATCTGAAACACCACACAGTGCTGATTAGTAAGCATGACTGTGCAGGAGAAGCTGCTGGCTGTGTGCTAAGAGTATACTTCTGGAGACTGTTTATTGTCAGGTGCAAGAGACATCTGCATTCACGCTTGCACAACTGCCTGATCACTGGATAGATGTATGTAAGAGTACATGTGTGGTAACGGTTAATTGGAGTTTTGAACATGTGGGAACTACATGACCCATTGCACGAGTGGAAGGAAAATCTACCATGTTGATTTCAAATATGTTAGCATTGGCCTCTCATTTGTGAGATATTGATTTGGGCTGAACGCTAACCAACACAGTTCATGAAAACAAGCTTCACCTTTCCTACGAATGCAATTCTAAAAGAACCAGAGTAACACGAATTAAATCTCTGACAACAATTCCTGTGTGCACACATACTCATGGTGTGATTCTAGGCAGAAAACGAAATTTGATTTGCAATTTGAAAGCACACTTACTACTGTGGTAGAGCAAGTGATAATTACTCTAACAGTCTGACATATTTTCATTATAGTTTTCAGAAACAGAAAAGAGCACATGTCCAAACAGCTTTTTGAGACCATGAACATGTGTAACCTGGGTGACTGACTACACTCCAGCAAAGGAAATGAGCCTTGGTGATGTTGATTGTATTAGCGTTACTCACGGCTATCTGAAACACCACACAGTGCTGAATAGTAAGCATGACTGTACAGGAGAAACAGCTTGCTCTCTGCTGAGAGTGTGCTTCTGGAGACTGTCTACTGTCAGGTGCAAGATAGATCTGCATGGACGCTTGCACAACTGCATAAACACTGGAGACATGTATGTAAGACTACATGTGTGGTAAGGGTTAACAGGAGTTTTGAACATGTAGGAACTACCTCACCCATTGCAAGAGTGGAAGGAAAATCTACCATGTTGATTTCAAATATGTTACCATTGGCCTCTCATTTGTGACATATTAATTTGGGCTCAATGCTAACCAACACAGTTCATGAAAACAAGCTTCCCCTTTCCTACGAATGCAATTCTAAAAGAACCAGAGTAACACAAATTAAATCTCTGGCAACAATTCCTGTGTGCACACAGACTCATGGTGTGATTCTAGGCAGAAAACGAAATTTAATGGGCAATTTGAAAGCACACTTACTACTGTGGTAGAGCAAGTGATAATTACTCTAACAGTCTGACACATTTTCGTTATGGTTTTCAGAAACAGAAAAGAGCACATGTCCAAACAGCTTTTTGAGACCATGAACATGTGTAACCTGGGTGACTGACTACACTCCAGCAAAGGAAATGAGCCTTGGTGATCTTGAATGTATTAGCGTTACTCACTCCTATCTGAAACACCACACAGTGCTGATTAGTAAGCATGACTGTGCAGGAGAAGCTGCTGGCTGTGTGCTAAGAGTATACTTCTGGAGACTGTTTATTGTCAGGTGCAAGAGACATCTGCATTCACGCTTGCACAACTGCCTGATCACTGGATAGATGTATGTAAGAGTACATGTGTGGTAAGGGTTAATTGGAGTTTTGAACATGTGGGAACTACATGACCCATTGCACGAGTGTAAGGAAAATCTACCATGTTGATTTCAAATATGTTAGCATTGGCCTCTCATTTGTGAGATATTGATTTGGGCTGAACGCTAACCAACACAGTTCATGAAAACAAGCTTCCCCTTTCCTACGAATGCAATTCTAAAAGAACCAGAGTAACACGAATTAAATCTCTGACAACAATTCCTGTGTGCACACATACTCATGGTGTGATTCTAGGCAGAAAACGAAATTTGATTTGCAATTTGAAAGCACACTTACTACTGTGGTAGAGCAAGTGATAATTACTCTAACAGTCTGACATATTTTCATTATAGTTTTCAGAAACAGAAAAGAGCACATGTCCAAACAGCTTTTTGAGACCATGAACATGTGTAACCTGGGTGACTGACTACACTCCAGCAAAGGAAATGAGCCTTGGTGATGTTGAATGTATTAACTTTACTCACTGCTACCTGAAACACCACACAGTTGTGAATACTAAGCATGATAGTACAGGATAAGCACCTGGGTGTGTGCTAAGGGTCTGCTTCTGCAGACTGTGTATTTTCAGTTACAAGAGACATATGCATGGATGCTTCCACAACAGCATAAACATTGGAGTGATGTATGTAAAAGTACATGTGTGGTAAGGGTCAATTGGAGTTTTGTATATGTAGGAACAACCTCACCCATTGCATGATTGGAAGTAAAATCTACCATATCAATTTCAAATGTGTTAGCATTTGCCTCCCATTTGTGAGATATTGATTTATGCTGAATGCAAACCATCACAGTTCAAAAAAACAAGCTGCCCCTTTCCTACAAATGCCATTCTTACAGAACCAGACCAACACAAATAAAATCTCTGACAACAATTCCTGTGTGCACACAGACTCATGGTTTGATTCTAGGCACACAACAATATTCCTCAGTGATACCAGTACACCTTAACTTATGGTGAAGACATACTCCATGATATCTTACAAGTTCAAGACAGTTAAATATCTCCCAAAACACAAAATCAAACTCATAACTCACCTTTAAAATTAGTTAGTTGAGAAAGAAATGTGGCACTCAAACAGCAGATTATCAGAGCCAGAATCTCTGAGCTGTACACCTCTCTCCTCTCACCTGAACCAGTAAATGGCAATGTTTCCCTCTCTTTTTTCACACATATACATGTTAACTCCAAATCACAGTGCTTCCCACATTTTTTCAAATGGAATCACACATTTCTATTGGTTGCAAATTTCAACCCTTTTCCAAATGATCCCTTCCCCCAACATGACTTCTGCCTCCTACCATAGCAACTGGTCATGGAACAATGGTGTGAGCAGAGAGGTCAGAAGTGCAGCACACAATGTTTCTAATCCAAAGAGCAAGAGTGCTTGCCCTTTCAAACCTAACAGCAAATCCAAATTAATCTTCTGTGGGAACACATTTTTCTGAACCAATAGAAAACATGCTTGTAAAAATGTAAACATACAGCCTAGTTTTAACTGTAAAATGGTTTGAATCAGCCAATGAGTTCTTTTTATTAAAAAAAAAGTATATATGCCTCCATTTTACAACTATCTTTCTTTTCATATTGCCATTCTACTGAAAGACACCTTCTGAGTGCATCCAGATCTCCCTGGAAGATGTTCACAGTGTGGATTGTAGGTCATAGCTATGTCTTCTGGAGTGAAAAGTATGCAGAAAAAAGAGGCATTTTCAAAGACCTTGCTTTGCCAAATGTAGACATTAAATGGATTGGTCAGAGAGGGTTAAAGTGGCACCAATTAATGCCCTTGGTGAAATCCTTTCTACATCTCCAACAGCTTAACCTTATTATTGTGCACTGTGGTGGAAATGACCTAGGCACTTTAACTGGGGTAGGTCTGGAAATGCTTGTTAAGGACACCTTTGTGCAATTGATGTCGCTTTTTCCACAAACTACCTTTGTATATTCTAATATATGCCAAAGGCAAAAGTGGAACTGGTCCAACCAATTTTGTCCACAGATTGACAAAGCAAGAAAGCACGTCAATAAATCTGTTTCTGCTTTCCTCAGAGACTATGGTAGGGGTTCTATATACCACAACAACTTGCGTTACAACATGCAAGGCATTTATAGAGGAGACGGTGTACATTTCACAGATGAAGGCAACAGAGTCTTCCTCTTGAACTTTAGACTCTGCATCGGTACTTACTTGTAGGTACCAAAAAAAACACTTCATAAACACAACGGCTCTTTTTAGAGCCACGTAACATCTAAACACTTAAATTTGATTTTTAATTCTATTTCTTTTAATGATTTTTTACCGCCGAGCACGTACCGTACGCGCACGGGGCAAGCACCCCGCGATTTTTTTAAAAAAAAATAACATGTATTTTTCACAATTCTGGGTCCTTTTTGGACCCCCTGACACACGCTAGGGGGTCTGCAACTCTCTACCTTGCCCCCTTTTCACGTTCTCCACCTTTGTTTTTCAGTGGGAGACACAAAAAATGGTGACCGACACTTCCTGATTTCGACCGACTGGAATGTTTACTGTCATGTAACCACCAATCAGAATTACGCTCGCGCACGGCAGCGTGCGCGTACGGTATGCTTTCCGTACGCGCACGGTGCGCGCCTATAGATATGTATGTACATTTAACTGCAATTTTCTCAGGAACTAATGAACAGATTGACTCCAGATATGCAAAAGGCACATCCCTGACCTGAGGACTACCTCTTTGCCAAATTTCAAGTAATTCTGTTCAGCCGTTTGGGCTATAGCTTGGACTAAAGGTCCCTATGGAAAATTTTGGGACCCCTCTTTTCTCTCAGCCCCTGCTTGACGAATCTCCCCGAGACTTTCAGGGTACGAGCGGAGCGGAGCGCCCCACCTGTTTTGAAAATTTCGCGAGGATTCGTCAATCGGCGCCAAAGTTATTCCAAATAGAATGTTGCAGATTTCCTATGGAAACACGGTCCTAACTATAACTATCTACTGGCGACCGCCAGTAGATAATATATTCACTTACAAAACCATAGGTTTCACACATGTTATAGTTAGCTGGACATTTCACTCGTAAAAAACCAATGAAATTCCCCTGTTATAGTTAGTTTAGGTAACTATAACTCACGCGACCCCAATCCACTGCTGATGATGTCAGATATTACATCACTGTATTTAGACACTTATTTACCCATTTATTCTTTCATTAACCTTTAGATATACATATATAAAAAATATTTATTTTACAGAAAGACATATATTCACTGGATGATGTCATCAGGGATGTAATACCTGACGTCATCAGCAGTGGATTGCGGTCGCGTGAGTTACAGTTATCTGAACTAACTATAACGGGGGAATTTCATTGGTTTTTTATGAGTGAAATGTCCAGCTAACTATAACATGTGTGAAACCTATGGTTTTTTAAGTGAATTTGCAAGGTTTTTTAAATGCTAATTCCTAACTATAACGTGTGCGAAACCTATGGTTTTTTTTGTGAATTTGTACGGTTTTTTAAATGCTAATTTATATATGTATTAATTTTTTTTCATATATTTATTTTACAATAAACTACCTATGTATATAGTTATAGATTGACTATATCCAGTAATTTAGAATGGCTCAGCTTTTTTTTTTGAATTTGGATAAAGTTGAACAGCATAGTTAATATCTTCTGTAAAATTATAAACATTTTCAAAAGTTTTTATTTTTTTTTAAGGATTTTGAAAAAAAAAAAATGTTTTTTCACCCTTCGGGGTCCTTCTGTGACCCCCTGACAAAGGCTAGGGGGTCAGGTACTCTCTACCCTACCACCTTTTCACTTTCTCCACCTTTCCTTTTCAGTGCGACAGACAAAATGGCGTCCAACACTTCCTGATTTCGACCGATTCGAATGTGGACTGACATCTAACAACCAATCAGAATTACGCTCGCGCACGGCACCGTGCGCGCTCGGTGCGCACCTATAGATATTTATGTACTTTTAACTGCAATTTTCTCAGGAAATACTGAACAGATTGACTCCATATTTGTAAAAGGCACTTCCCTGACCTGAGGACTACCTCTTTGCCAAATTTCAAGTAATTCTGTTCAGCCGTCCGGGCTGTACCTTCGACTAAAGGTCCTATGGGAAAATGCATGGGGAAAACGCATTTTGGGACCCCCCTTTTTCTCGGCCCCCGCTTGACGAACCACCCCGAGACTTTCAGGGTAGGAGCTGAGCGGAGCGCCCCATTAGTTTTGAAAATTTCGCGAGGATTCGTCAACCGGCGCCAAAGTTATTCAAAATAGAATTTTCAGATTTCCTATGAAAACACGGTCCTAACTATAACTATCTACTGGCGACCGCCAGTAGATAATATATATATATATTTAAATATATATATGTGGTGACTTGACTTGAAAAGGGGTGGGCAGAATTTGCGTAGTCGCGCTACACAAAGCACTGCGAAATGGTAAAAAATCTCTGCGAGCATGCAAAAGTTCTGTAAACACGTGGAATTGCTTGTTCCGCCCCTCCGCGATGCTTTTTTCCTGTTTGTGAACGCTGTGTGGGTTGAAAATCTTGTGAACATGCATTTTGAAAGTGCGAACAAGCAAAAAATTTTCGGCAATTCAACGTTCTCCGCGGAACGTGAAATTACCCAAATTCCGTAAATTCTGCGAGCGGAACGGAATTTACCGCCCAGGCCTAATATACATATATGCATATATATATCTATATATATATATATATATATATATCGACTTTGGCACAGACCGTGAGGTTGAAACACGTCAGTCATTAAACCTTTCTTTTCCTGCAATCCTGAGTGCGACTCCTACCTTTTTGTTGTGAAGCAAGAGGGTTTTCTTTCACACATATATCTATATATTTTCACAAAGCGACCCACTCGAGAAATCATTGGGCGCTCTGAGGCGGTGCGTTCAGAGACGGCAGGGTCAAGCCGTAATCAAATTGTCCTTCGTTTCCCCGCAGGGCTGGTTTCTCGCGCACTCACGGAAGGAACACGGCGTCACCAATTCTTTTCATCAAATTTCTTTTATTACAGCATGCCAGTTTTTCAAATTTTATCTGCGTGGATCCCCGAAACTCCACCCACCCCGCATTTCCCAAAGTCTTCCGAGAAAAATGGTACCTCACTTATGTGGGTAGGTCTAGTGCCCGTGACAGGAAACGTCCCAAAACGCAACGTGGACACACCACATTTTCACAGTGAAAATAGATTCTTTTTTTGCAAAGTGCCTAGCTGTAGATTTTGAACCCTAGCTCTGCCGGCACCTAGGGAAACCTAGCAAACCTATACATTTTTGAAAACTAGACACCCAGGGAAATTCAGGATGAGGTGACTTGTCTGGCTCTCGGCAGGTTCAGTTACCCAGAATCCCCTGTAAACCTCAAACTTTGTAAAAAAAAAACAACACTTTTTCTCACATTTCTGTGCTGGAAAGTTCAGGAATCTGTGTGGATCCCCAAAATTCCGCCCACCCTGCATTTCCCAAAGTCTTCCGAGAAAAATGGACCTCACTTGTGTGGGGGGGTCAAGGTCCTGCGACAAGCAAGGGCCCAAAACCTATTGAGGCAACATCAAAATTACCTATCACAAAACAACCTGGTTTTGCAAGGGGACACTAAGGAGAATGCTGTGGGGTAGGACATTTGTGCCGGCATGGTGATTCCACACAATAAATATGTGGAAAATTTGTTTTTTTCAACTAAATTTGAGGTTTGCAGGGGATTCTGGGTAGGGAAACATTGGGGGATCTAATCAAGCCATAACTCATTTGACTCCCCAGGGTGTCTAATTTTCAGAAATGTGTGGGTTTGGTAGGTTTCCCTAGATGGCGGTGAGCCCGGGGCCCAAAAAACAGGTGCCCCCCCAAAAACAGATAGTTTTGTTATTGTCAGGACTGAGCTATCATACCGTAGGTCGAGCCGTTCTGGGCCGTCTTTCAGAGTAAAACGAGGGTATTCATTTTTACACACTCCAATTAAGTGGAGTCAACTTCTACAAGGTTATTCCGGAATTCCAATGATTTTTAGGTTCCCAACTCTCACAGCGGTATTTTAAGATGGTGGGCACATGGAGTGAGGTTAGCATTCCAGTGTTTCCATCCATTAGCAGAGTTAGTGGTTATTGTGCACGCGCACCTGGTGCACTTCGCACTTCGCACTTCAACCGTCTTTCCTGAAAGAGACAGGATTTTGCTGTTGCGCTTCAGGTTTGATTTGAATTACCTTTCCGCGAGGATATATCACTCGCATTTGTTCCCGCCAGTGACAGCATCGTGTCTGGAGGTCTGTAAACAGAATTTTTCCTTATAATTTCTTGTTAACTTGCTCGTTTTCTCAGAGGAGCTTGGAGCATTGCCTAGTCTCCGAGTTACCCTTAATACTTAAGCTCATAGTCTCCAATTGGTTTTGAAACCGGGTTGTTAACTTCAATAAGCAACTGGCTAGAATTAAAAAATTGAAATGCTTAAGTTTAGTTTCTGAAGTAAGAACTAGTGATAAGGAATTTCAGCCCAGGAAATATATAGTTTCAAGCTACAGAATAACTTTTGACAGAAAGCGACAGTTTGTATTAATTGCGCTGTGACTAAGTTAAATTGCTCAATTACATGTGTTACTTACAGTCAAACTACTACTTAAGAGAGAAGCTATTCCACTGTTATTTCAGGTACCATAACATTAGCAATTAGAATATTTTTGTGGAGGTATTGTTAGCAACCAGTGCTGTAGTAATATTTTGCTTGTGGTTACAGGTGCAGAGAACCAGTCCAGGGAACACATCCTGTGAGGGCACCGCACTGGCAGTCTCTTTTCTTCCCATTCCCCTTTCCACCTCCTTTCTGAGGTCAGAGTTGTTCTGGTACTATAGACTTAGGGAGTTGGGAAAAGTTCACCGTAGACAGTCACGTTCAGCCGTACTGCTCCTGTGGACATTGAGCTCTGGTACGTGAATTTGACAGATTGAAGTGCCAATCAAAACGTCTACCTGGGCAGGATGGCTGAAGGATTTGACTTCAGGCTTTGGCGTCTATTTTAGAGGGATTACAAAAACTATTAAGTGAGACCAAGGAGGAGTTGAGAAAGTCAAGTCAGGAAACTGATTTTCTCCGTCAAAGAATAGACAACCTTACTGCCAGTTCCAACCCTAGCCTTAGGGAGCCAAAGTCTCAAGCCTACTCACCTTCTCTTTCATCATCCGAATTGACTCCTCAGGTGATCCATGCTATGTCTCCCACCATTCCATTAGCCCCTCCAGAAAGGTTTCAGGGGGATCCACACAAGGCTCAGATCTTCCTTATGCAGTGTTCCCTACACTTTTTATGTAAGCCCGTTTTATTCAAGGAAGATCAATCCAGGGTGCCTTTCATACTGTCTTACCTGAGTGGAGATGCTGCAGCTTGGTCCATGACTCTAGTAAATTCCAACGATCCAGCACTTTATAATTTTGAAGAGTTCAAGTTGGAGTTTCTTCGAATTTTTGACCTCAGAACCATCTCTCAGACCACAGACAATGAACTATTGGATTTGAAAGAAGGGAACCGAGAGCTAGTAGCATACTTGGTGCAATTTAACAAACTAATAGTGGAAACTAATTGGCCGGAGGCCAAGAGAGCAGCTATTTTTTACAGAGGGTTAAAGGATGAATTGAAAGATGTTTTAGCACAGATTCCGAAAAGACCAACGGAATTATCCGAATTAATCGATCTGGTCCTGCAAATTGATCAACGCCAATTTGAAAGAAGAAACAGGAAGCAGGAAGGAATTACGTCATATACCGCCCTGTTTTGATAGAATCAAGACTGAAAATTCTAAATCTAGTGCAGTTGGGACGAGTGAGGAGCCCATGCAAATTGGCACAGTGAGTGGACTGCTGACTAAAGAAGAGAGAGAGAGGAGAAGGAGTGGCAAGCTGTGTATGTATTGTGTAGGCTCGGGTCATTTCGTTGAAGAAGGTCCCAAGAAACCAAAGAACAATGCATGGGTAAAAGACAGACCTCACCAGTAGATGGAGTTGCTCTGGTGGGAGCTGCTGAAGAGACAACTCCAAACACTCAGCTTTTAGTGAATACTTTGTAGTCGTCAGCCCCTCATTTAATAATTTCCAGTCAGATTAAGTTTCGAGATGTTGATGTGGATGAAGTTTCGGTTATGATCGATTCAGGTGCAACTGGAAATTTTTGCGACATCAAATTTCCTAAGACCCTTGGAATTCAATTTGTCAAGAAGGAAAGCGGGAACCAGTTAGAGCTGTAGATGCCACTAATCTTTCTTCTGGTCCCATTACTTGTGACACTGAAGAGATTACTTTGATTGGGCCCAGGCCAGTAAGCATCGAAGTTTTTTTAGATTTATCCTCATTGATGCTCCCCAATTTCAGTTGGGGCTGCCATGGCTTACCGAATACAACCCGAATATAGATTGGGCTACAAGAACCATCAAATTGAATTCAGAATATTGCTTGGAACATTGTTTTCACTCTGGAACAATTGATCTACAGCCATCTCTATCGTCCTGCCTGGCAGAGCAGCTGCATAGGATTTGTGCAGTGGAGGTCCAAAGTATTCCAGAAGTATCGTGATTTGAGTTCAGTTTTCGATCAGAAGGAGGCACAGAAATTACTCCCACACCGGGAGTACGATTGTAAGATTGAACTCGAACCTGTTGCATCCTTGCCTTGTAGCCATATCTATGCTTTGTTGGAGGCAGAGAATAAGCATTTAAAAGAATATTTGGATCAATATCTTGCCAATGGGTTAATTCGACCTTCACAGTCCCTGGTCTCCTCTCCATTATTCATTATCCCGGAAGAAAGATGGAAAACAGAACTTGCATAGATTATTGAGCCTTGAATCAAGTCACCAAGAAGATCCGTTACCCGTTGCCTTTTATCTCTGAACTGTTGGATCAGGTCAAGGAAGCCCAAATCTAAAGAAAATTTGATCTGAGGGGGGCCTATCATTTAGTACACATGGCTGAGGGTGACGAGTGGAAGATTGCGTTTATGACTCATTTTGGATTATTCGAGTACCAGGTCATGCCTTTTTTTTCCTGTGTAACGCCCCGGCAGCATTCCAGCATTTCGTAAATTACATTTTATGACAATTCCTGGATCGTTTCGCCGTCGTTTACATCGATGACTTATTTATTTTTCTGCAAAAATGGAAGAACATGTCCAGCATGAACGAACTATTCTCGAATGATTGCTTGAGAATCAACTGTATGTTAAGTTGGAAAAGTGTGTATTTCACTCTAAAAGAGTGGAGTTCTTGGGATTTATTCTATCTCCGGAAGGTGTGTCAATGGATGACTCAAAAGTGAGAGCAATAAAAGAATGGCCAGCTCCAAGATCAGTCAAGGAAGTACAGAGTTTTCTGGGTTTTGCCAATTTTTATCGGCGATTCATTCCAAATTTTTCGGAGAAAGTTAGTCCCATCACTCGATTGCTAAAGAAGAAAGAAAATGTTGTTTGGAGTCCAGAAACTGAAAGGGCATTCCAGTTACTCAAAGAAACCTTCACCACGGCACCAGTTCTGTTGCATCCAAATTTAGGAGAACCTTTTTATGTGGAAGCAGATGCTTCAAATTTGGCTATTGGAGGAATTTTGTCTCAAAGGCACCGGGAAACTGGCCAACTCCACCCAGTAGCTTATCGCTCTCATAATTTAACAGCTGCCGAAGTCAATTACGCAATAGCAGACTAAGAGTTGTTAGCTGCAAAGGATGCGTTTCAAGAATGGAAGCATTATTTACTGGGTGCGAGACACTTAATCAGAGTCTTTACTGACCATCAAAATTTTCAATTTCTTAAGTCAGCAAGAACACTTACCCCAAGACAGCTCCGGTGGTCACTCTTTTTTGCTGATTATAAGTTTGTCTTGACTTACAAGCCGGGTTCAGTAAATGGTAAGGCGAATGCTCTATCCCATTTGAACACTGGAGAAGGAAAAAAAATTCTGAAACAAGATCATATAATTCCAGAAGATAAAATTGTGGGATCAACGGTGTATGCAGATCTGGAAGACAAGATGAGAGAAGGCCTTCCTGAAACGGAGAGAATGGATTGGGTCCAGGAAGGGCCGGAGAGAGAGATCAAGGATGGAAAGAATTTCTATCAAGGGAAACCTTATGTGCCAAATGATGAATTAAGGAAGGAGGTCATTCAATTGTTTCATGACAATCCATTGGCTGGTCACAGAGGAGTTAAAAAGACTCTGGAACTATTGAAATGATAATTTCGGTGGCCTGGCATGGCAGCTCAGGTGAGACAGTATATTGCATCTTGTGAGCAATGTGTCAAAGGGAAGGTAATTCGGCAGGCCCCACAAGGTCTACTCATGCCCTTACCAGTAGCCGATATCCATGGCATACAGTCTCCATGGATTTTATTGGTGATCTGCCTTCTAGTCAGGGTTATTCAACAGTTTGGGTGGAGGTTGATCATTTTTCTAAGATGAGTCATTTAATTCCATCAGAAGCCCTTCCAAGTGCACCGCAATTAGACAATATGTTCACTCAACATATTGTAAAACTCCATGGAATTCCAAAGATTGCGATTTCCGATCGGGATCCGCAATTTGCATCTCATTTTTGGAAATCCTTCTTAAAAGGTTTGGGAGTCGATTCTCATTTGTCCACCAGTTTCCATCCCTAGACGGATGGACAAACTGAGAGAGTGAATCAGGATCTTGAGCAGTATTTGCGCATGATTTAATGGATCAGGAGGGAGATTTGCCAGCATTGCTTTGGTCTGCCGAATTTGCCTATAACAATTCAGTGCATTCCTCCACAGGTTATTCTCCATTCTATTTGAATTCAGGCAGACATCTCAACATGTTAGTAGGCAAGGTAGAAGGAGATGTCCCAGCTGCAGAAAAGGTCATACATGATTTGCAGAAGGCCTATCAAATAGCTTCCCAAAATATGGCAAAGGCTAAAGATTCTTATAAGAAATAGGCAGACAAAGCAAAAAGAGCAAATCCCGTTTTTGAGCCTGGAGATCAGGTTTGGATCGCCACTGGAAATATGCGGTTGAGAGGCAATAGGAAGTTTCAACCTCGGTTTGTAAACAGTGACGTACTGCTTCTGTGGACATAGAGATCTGGTACGTGAATTTGACAGTTATAGGTAATTTTGAAGTATCCACAGTACGATTTAGGCTATTTCCTGTTGCAACCCCTATGCCTACCCACACAATTGAGGTGCAATATTTATCAGGAGACCTGGGGGAAACCTGGGTGGTATTAATTTTGTGTCAGCCCGGTGATCCTACAGCTTTCCCACACAGAAATGTGAGACATTTTTTATTTTTTTCAACAGACTTTGAGGTTTGTAGGGGATTCTGGTTAGGGAAATGTTGGGGAACCCACACAAGCCATACCTTGCGGGACTCCCCCGGGTGTCTAGTTTTCAGAAATGTGTGGGTTTGGCAGGTTTCCCTTGGTGGCTGCCGAGCCCGGGGCCAAAAACTCATGGGACCCCCTTGCAAAACCAGGTTGTTTTGTGATAGGTAATTTTGATGTAGTCTCAATAGATTTTGGGCCCTTGCCTGTCATGGGTACTTGACCCACCCACGTGAGCGAGGTACCATTTTTATCTGGAGACCTGGGGAAACGGTGGGTGGTAGGATATGGGTGGATCGACACAAATTCCATAACTTTCCCACACAGAAATTTTAGAAAAAAAGAATTTTTTTCAGCTAAATTTGAGGTTTGCAGGGGATTCTGGGTAGGGGTGGACGGAATTAGCGAAGTTCACTTTCACAAATTATCGCGAAAATGTTAAAAATCTCCGCAAACACGTGGAAATATCGCGAAGATGCGGAAGTTTTTTTCCCGCCCGTTCGCGGTATTTTCTGCATGGTCGCGGCTCGCCAACTTACCCATGTGGTTGCTTGCGGGCGCGGCCATCTTGTTTTCAGTTGTCAAATGGCTACCAACAATCCAACATCTCATGGAGAACGCGACCGGATCGGGAAAACTTGTCGGCAAACGCGGGGATTCAGGTAAGGCGATCGCGTGCACGCGAGAATGTATTATTTTACAGCGCGAGCAAGAAACAAATTATCGCTAAGCTGCGGAATGCGGAAATTTTGACATTTTGCAGGCTGACGACCCTGTGGCAGGGGGTCTCCGCCTGTGGCTAAGGAGGTCAGCAGCAGTATCCACAACGCGGAAAAGACATTGCTGGATCAGTATTTTAATTTTTTTTACACATCGCCGCATTAAGTGCAGAGGAGCGCTTTTAACTCTGGAAACTATCCTGTGATCCCAGTCTCTCCCCCGGACTCCAGGACACCTACCTGATCACTCCTCCTGAGTGCACCGGTGCTCGGCTGAGCGTTGACCGCTTCAGCGGGCTCGCAGCGGCAGGGGCCGCCATCTTGGGCCGGGTTGCTCGGGTGAGGTGGGAGGCGAGGCCAGTGACATCACCGCCACACCCCCGAGTCCCGCCCCTACTTAAACGGTCCATATGTGTCAGCGCAGCGGACGAGCGCAGCGGGCGCGACGAAGGCGCGCCGGAGTTGCGCCTGAGTTAAGCCCGTCTGCGCCCGTCCGCGGCCGACCGGGACCCGGGCCCACCCCCCCTGGCCATTTTGTGAGGTATTCCTCTTATGATCTATTATCACTACAACCTAGCTCCCCCTCAGGAATAGCCCTCCCTTCACTCCCCTCGCACACTTGCACACGTATACAAACATTGGGGCTCTCCCGCCTTCCCCTGCTGGCTGACGATATTCAGTCTATTCCACCATTGCCGAATGAACCTAGATCGGCTCCTCTACTACTACATAACATGAGATGCTACTACCTCAACACAAGGTCCCTAATAAAGAACCAGGTCAACATCTTCCTTTTCCTGACGGAAGAAAAACCAGATCTTCTGTTGTTGACCGAAACATGGACCAACCCTCATTCCTTGCCGGACATTCTGGCATCACTTCCCTCAGACTACTATATTCTGACTGCCAACCGTGCACAAGGGAAGGCTGGAGGTGGGGTAGCAGCAATTATTTCGAAATCCTTTCATTTCCGGGAATTACCTTCTCTCACTCTCCCCAACACAGAGAATTTGGTAATCACACTAGACTCAGAGAGCGGGGCTCTTACTGTAATTCTGTTATACCGTCCTCCCCAATACATGGCCAATTATCCAGTACTTTTGGCAGAACAACTGGCCTCCCATGTGATAAAGCACTCTAAAACTGTCCTAGTGGGGGATTTAAATTATTGGTTCGATAGAACAGACACAGACACCCAAGCTGGAGAACTGAGGGATCTGCTTACAGATCTAAACCTGGTCCAACACATTCACTCTCCCACTCACCAGAAGGGTCACAGCTTGGACCAAATTTGGACATACAACGTACCATCATTCTCTCCTATTATAAGCCCTTGCATCTGGTCAGACCATTATCTTATCCAGTTCCCGCTAGAAATTCAAGGGCAGCACAAGGCCAAACCTCCCATGGGTAAAGAGTTCCGCAAATGGAAATCCATGGACCGCTCTGGGTTCATGGACACGTTGAACAACACCCTTCCCCCATTAGACGAAGATCTGGAGGTTGACGAGAGGGCACTGTCCTCCTGGCTTCTCCATGCAGCAGATCTGTTCGCCCCCTCTGTATACCTACCTAACATTAGAGGTAATGATGCCCACAAATGGTTCACTCAAGAACTTAGAGCACTTAAATTAGGGGTACGACAGAAAGAAAGACAGTGGAGAGCCACCTACTCTTCACAGGATAGGGAAACCTTCTGCGTCACTAGGAAAAATTATCAAAAAATTTTAAAACAACACAAACTTAATTTCTTCTCCTCAAAAATTTTATCGTCATCCAACAAGTCCAAAGATATTTTTAATATAGTTAATGAACTCTGTGACAACGACAGGACAGCCCCTTCAATAGCTCCTACGCAGAAGCTATGTGATTCCCTGAATAATTTTTTCAGAGAAAAAATTGTCACTATCAAATCGAGCATTGCTAGTTCCCCAACGTCACTTCCTTTGGATGACGTCTTTTACAATCCCTCTGTATTAGATACCTTCCCGGTCATTGATGGTAAAACTTTTTCTTCACTTTTGACGAGGGTAAAGTCCGGATCCCCTAACGACATCTGCCCCCCCCACATCTTCTCGGAAATCGGTCAGACTATCCCTCAGGGGATTCTACCCCTACTAAATAAATCACTGACCCAGGGCAGGGTACCTATTGGCTTTAAACACGCTCTGCTAATCCCTCTAATTAAAAAACCAGGCCTGGACCCTCAGGACTCATCAAATTATCGTCCTATATCCCTGCTGCCGTTCCTATCCAAGATATTGGAGGCTCACGTCTCCAATTGCTTTTCCAACTTTGTGGAAACCACTGGATTTCTGGAGCCAAATCAAGCTGGGTTCCGTCCAGGCCATTCGACCGAGACGGTAACCCTGGCAGTCCAGAATACACTTCGGTGTAACGCAGACAGGGATGTCCACCAGGCACTGGTGCTTCTTGACCTGTCTGCTGCATTCGACACGGTCGACCATACTATTTTGGTCGGCCGTGTCGAGCAGGCAGGCCTCAGAGGTGCTGCCCTGAGCTGGGTGGAATCATTCTTGTCCGACCGGACTCAAGCAGTGAGACTGGGCACTTTCACAGCCCCTAGAATTAAGAACGATTGCGGGGTCCCTCAAGGCTCATCCCTGTCCCCCCTTTTATTTAATTTATACTTGCGTCCCCTTTTGTACTCCTTGAGGAAATTCAAAGTGTGGATCTTTAATTACGCAGATGATCTGCAATTGGTTTTCCCCCTGGGGTCGCCGGATGCTGTCACTGAGTTTAGGGAGGTCATGGCTCATATCCAGAGTTGGATGGGCCTTAACCACCTAAAACTTAACCCAGGCAAGATTGAATTGATCTTGCCTGGGAAGAGCGAACTCAGCTGGGGACCTCAATTTTGGCCTCTGGAGATGGGAAACCCCCCCTCCAATTCCCGCACAGTTAAGAGCCTTGGAGTCACCTTTAGTGAAGACCTCTCCCTGAAAAGTCAGGTAGGGTCAGTTGTTTCCGCTTGCTTCTTTCAGCTGCGCAAGATTAGAAAGATTGCCCAGTTCCTAACCCATTCTGCCCTGATACAGGTGACCATCGCCCTTGTGCTGTCTAGGCTGGACTACTCAAATAGTTTATATTTGGGCCTTCCAGCCGGGCAGCTCAAGAGGCTGCAGCTGGTTCAAAATCAGGCGGCCAGGCTGATCTGTGGGCTTCCTAAATGGCAGTCCATCGGGCCAGGCCTGGCAGACCTGCACTGGCTGCCGGTAGCCCAGAGGGCGGCTTTTAAAACCGGCTGCATTATCTTTAGGGCATTACAAAGTAAAGGCCCCAAATTTATCATCAATCTGCTTGCCAGATACACCCCCTCCCGCAACCTCCGCTCTGGTCACAAAAACTTGCTCATGGTGCCGGTTGTTAGGAAACAACGTCAGGGCGGCAGCTCTTTTCATTTTCTTGCTGCCTCCCTCTGGAACTCCTTACCAGCTTCTTTAAGGTCACACGAGGATATTCTAGCCTTTAGACTAGCCTTTAAGACCTGGCTTTTTAGAGAAGCTTATCCTTAGACGTTCTAAGTTGTCCTCCTGTTGTTGTGTTATGCTCTGAAAACCTCCTACAGCGCCATGAAGCCTACGGGCGTACGTGCGCTTTATAAGCTAAATTTAACATAACAAAATTTAACATAACACGAAAATGTCAAATTATCGCAATTTCCACGACCGGAACGAAATTTTAGCCCAGGCCTAATTCTGGGTAGGGAAATGTTGGGGGACCCACGCAAGCCATACCTTGCTGGACTCCCCCGGGTAATTTTGATGTCACCTCAATAGATTTTGGGCACTTCCCTGTCGCGGGTACTTGATCCACCCACACAAGTGAGGCAGGGCGAGGGTTCAAAATTTACAGCTAGCACTTTGCAAAAAAAGGGGCCGTTCTCACTGTGAAAATGTGGTGTGTCCACGTTGAGTTTTGGGCCATTTTCTGTCACGGGCACTAGGCCTGCCCACACAAGTGAGGTACCATTTTTCTTAGAAGACTTTGGGAAATGCGGGGTGGGTGGAATTTTGTGGATCCACGCAGATTCCACAGCTTTCCACCACAGAAATGTGAGGAAAATTCGTTTTCTTGACAAATTTTGAGGTTTGCAAGGGATTCTGGGTAACATAACCTGGTGAGAGCCAGACAAGTCACCCCATCCTAGATTCTCCTGGTTGTCTAGTTTTCAAAAATGTATAGATTTGATAGGTTTCCCTTGGTGCTGGCAGAGTTAGAGTTCAAAATCTACAGCTAGGCACTTTGCAAAAAAAAAGGGTCAGTTTTCACTGTGAAAATGTGGTGTGTCCACGTTGCGTTTTGGGCCGTTGCCTGTCGCGGGCACTAGGCCTACCCACACAAGTGAGGTACCATTTTTCTTGGAAGACTTTGGGGAACACGGGGTGGGTGGAATTTTGCTGGATCCACACAGATTCCAGAACTTCCCACCACAGAAATGTGAAGAAAATGTGTTTTTTGACAAATGTTTAGGTTTGCAAGGGATTCTTGGTAACAGGACCTGATGAGAGCCGGTCAAGTCACCCCATTCTGGATTCCCCTGGGTATCTAGTTTTCACAAATGTATAGGTTTTCTAGGTTTCTCTAGGTGCCGGCAGAACTAGGGTTCAAAATCTACAGCTAGGCACTTTGCAAAAAAAGGGTCCGTTTTCACTGTAAAAATAAAGTGTGTCCACCTAGAGTTTTGGGCAATTCCTGTTGCGAGCACTAGGCCTACCCACACAAGTGAGGTGCCATTTTTATCGCACGACTTAGAGTAGCACTGAACTGTAGAGCAACTGTTATTACCTATTGACTGTCGATGCATTTCTGACTTTCAAATGAAAGACAATGTGTAAAAAAGAAGTCAAATTGAAAAATGACCTCTAATTCTCAAGCTATTATGGGTACTCACAATTGCGGAAATGTGCAAATATCTACTGTTTCTAAACTCTATATTTTGTTCCAATTTCAGAAATACATAGGTGTCTTTCATACCGATTTTTCCATGTATATATTTTCCCAAATTAATTGGCATATACCCGGTACATATTAAAAAAACACTTGTAAGACGCTGCTCACTTATTGGCTCTGGGTTCGACAGGTTCTTGGTGAACCTACAAGTCCTATATATCCCCACAACCAGAAAGGTCCAGCGGATGTAACGGTATATTGCTTCTAAATAGCTGTCATAATTAGAAGAAGTTACAGGTGAAAACCTTGACACAAATGGCTGTTTTTTTCAACTAATTTTCAATTTCTCCTATATTCAACTGTTAGTTTCTATAAAGAAACCTTAAAGGAGCTACACAAATGACTCCTTGCTGAGTTGAAAATGTTGTCTACTTTTTAAAATGGATAGCTTTCTAGGATCCATTATAGCTTTCATACCATTTCTACCATTAACCTGAAGGACGTTGAAAGCTCAAAAATATCAAAAATAGGCTATGTCCCAGAAAAATGCCAAAACTGTGTAAAACATTTTGGTTTTCTGACAAAAGTCTGCTTGTCCCTGAAAGCTGGGACAGTTTTGATTTCAGCACCACAACCCCTTTGTTGATACCATTTGCAGGGTAAAAATCAGACGATTTCATCTGTAGCCCTTTTTACCCATTTTTCCCCCCAAAAAATAATTGAGCTATATTTTGGCTAATTTCTGGGTCCTCTCCAGGGGAATCTACAAACCCTGGCTACCTTTAGAATCCCCATGATGTTGGAAAAAAGGACGCAAATTTGTCGTGGATACCTTATGTGGTTAAAAAGTAACAGGGGGCTAAGCACGAACTTCCCCAAATAGCCCAAAAAAGGCTTAGCACAGGGGGGGGGGGGGGAAGGCCTAGCATATACACATATATTTATATATACACACATATATATATATATTCACTGAAAAAAACAAAGGTTTCAGGGATGTTATAGTTAGTTGGACATTTCACTCGTAAAAAACCATAGAAATTCCCCCGTTATAGTTAGTTCAGCTAACTATAACTCGCGCACCAGCAATGCACTGCTGATGACGTCACATATTACATCATTCATGACATGGTCAGTGACTTAACTGATGACATCACTGATGACATCTCAAATTACAGCACTGATAACATCATCCAGTGACAGTGTTTTTCTATAAAGTGTAAATATGTATTATATATATGCCAATGTGTATTTAAGAATGAGTGGGTGCATGAGTGTCTGGATGGAGGATTTAGTAGGTGCGTGACTGACTGTTTAAGTGAGTGATTACATGTGTCTTACTGAATGCATGGGTTAGTGATTAAACTGTGTGAATGTCTGTATTATTCTGTCTGTTGTTGTATAAGCTGCTGCATGGGTTGCTCAGTAGCTACATGAGCATCTATATGGGTTATCGATTGGTTGCCTGAGTATTTGTATGGGTGCATGAGTGTGTGTGTGTGGGTAGGTGGAAGGTGTGTGCCTCTGTGCATACATGTTTGAGTGGTTGATTAACTGTGTATATGGGTTAAAGAGTGCATGTGGAAACAGCTGTATGAGTGGGTGAGTGTGTGTATGGGTGTGTTGGTGAGTGAATGGATGTCTCAATGGTACATGTCCAAGTAACTACATATGTAAAAGGCAGAGTATGTGAGAGTTGAAGTATATAAATGACTATACATGAGAGTCAGTGATTGTGAGAGTAGCTGCATGGATGAGTGTGTACTTGTATAAGTGATTGCATAAGAGAGTAAGTATGCATTTGTTTCTGTTTGAATAAGTGATATGGTGTGTTTATAACTGTATAGATCGGTAAATGGAAGTGTGATTGATTCTTTGCATGACTGACTACATGTGTGAGTAACTCAGGATGAGTGGTGGTGTGTGAGTGCATGTATAGGTGTATGAGTGCTTATGATAGTGTTGTATTGATGAGTGACTGCATGTATCTGTGATTGTATGGGTAAATGAGTGGATGTTTGTGTAGACCTGTATAGGTCAGTAAATGGAAGTGTGATTGATTCTTTGCATGACTGACTACATGTGTGAGTAACTCAGGATGAGTGGTGGTGTGTGAGTGCATGCATAGGTGTATGAGTGCTTATGATAGTGTTGTATTGATGAGTAACTGCATGTATCTGTGATTGTATGAGTAAATGAGTGGATGTTTGTGTAGACCTAGGAATCAGTGTGTACGTATGTAGTTACTGGTATTGGTGTGTCAATGGTTTCGAAAATGGAATGTATTATACAGTGAGTGTATCAAAGATTATATTAGAGTGTGAAGAGGTGCATCAGATTTTCACATGGATGATGACATCAGTGATGTCATCAGTTATATCATTTGAGATGTCATCAGTGATGTCATCAGTGAAGTCACTGACCAAGACATGAATGATGTAATATGTGACGCCATTAGCAGTGCATTGCGGGTGCACGAGTTATAGTTCGCTGAACTAACTATAACGGGGGAATTTCTATGGTTTATTACGAGTGAAATGTCCAACTAACTATAACATCCCTGAAACCTATGTTTTTTTAGTGAATTTCTAAGGTTTTTAAATGCTAATTTCTAACTATCACGTGCATGAAACCCATGGTTTTTTCAGTGAATTTCAATGGTTTTTTAAATGCTAATTTCATTAAACCAACACTTTTTTTCTGTGATTTTAAAGTATCATCCCATTCTCAACCTGGTGAAAACTGCCAATATCGCCAGTTTTCCAGCGATAGCTTCCACTAAAAAAATTGCCACAAATGAGAGCAACAACTAACGCTAATGATATGCAGAGTAGGCGTTCCCGTGCAAAAATAACTCGAAAACAGCACTTCCCGATATTTTCAGCGACCAGCTAAATCAGTGATGCGATCCAAAAACAGGCGAAAAGCCGCATTAGCAGTACGATTTAACACCTGCCTTTTACTGGTGCAAAGCAGGACAACTACCTACAGTATGAAAGGGAGCCCAGCCCAGAGTCACATCTGAAGACCAACACATGTCATAGAGCTACTGATCATACAGCTCCGACACCCAAGAAGGCCGCAACACCCACCACCACCACCCCCAGGACCTCCCCCCGGACCACCCCCCACTACCACGAGGCTGCGCAGAACAGGACACCGGACCATCCCAAAATGGCATGGCCCCTCAGCCACACAATAGCTGAATGTTGGAAGATGTGGCAACCAAGTATGTGTGAAGGATGCAAGTCACTCATCAATAACAATGCACACATTGCCAAGTGTAGTGGTAATGTGCTAGACAGACCTCACTATGCAGAGCACAGACCTCTCCATGTGTATATATACTGCTGGGGTTTGTAGTGTTGTGGACAGAGAACGCAACCATGTTACCTCAGGCAGTGGGAAAGATCTCGGTCATGCAGCTGTATTGTCCCCCCCTGTAAGCGGAAGCGGAGTGGGCTGGTCCAACGTACGCCACTCCAGCGTAGGAGTGTGAATAAAGAGGCCGGGACTCTGGGTGTGGTTCACTTCTGGGAAGGCCAACGCATCTACCACAGCAGCAGCCCTCATCCTGCCACGAGGCCACCGCCTTTGACAGCCGCCCTCCTCGACACAGCCCCCATGGAACCAAGCGGCACAGCACTGCAGAGTTATGTCTGTACAGACTACTGCCTTCAATGTACACTGTGGACAGAAGGGCTCACAATTCAGATCGAGTCGCGATTCCAGATGACGCAGTCCAGTAGGCAAGAGACATTGCTCCCAGTGTGGCCTGCCCGGACCACGCATCATCGCAGATTGCGCACACACTGAGTGCTTCAGGTGCCACTAACTCAGTGCACCACAAGTCATCTCTATGTAGCCTTATCAAGGCAGAATTAATTAGGCAAAAGACATTGCTACTAGTGCAGTAGGCAACTAAGTATAACGTCCCTAAAACCTACATAATATCCTTATAGTATCCTTGCTTCAAGAACTTATTTTATATCAGTTATAGCTTTACTACAATGACCAAATTCATCTTGCAAGTCCAAAGGAACACTGAATGGCACTCTACACTGCAGACAGCAGAACTCACAATTTAAATTGAGACGTGATTTATTAATTGCAGACAGAATTGTACTCTATGCCCTCGGATTCTGTCAAGAGGAAGTGACAAAAAGCATTCCTCGATGTCTGTGCTGACTACTAACTTCGATCTACACTGCGGAGAGCAGGGATCACAGTTGAAATCGAGTCATGCTTGCAGATGACGCAGTCCAGTAGGCAACAGACAATGCTACCAGCGCAGTCTGCCCGGACCACGCACTGGTAGCAATGTCTGTTGCCTACTGGCACATGGCTGGAGACACACCGGTGGCGCAAAGGTGAGCTGTGAGGGTTTTGTCCACAGTGTCTGCACTCACTCACCCTCTCCATCTCTTCCTTTCTCTCTCTCTTCCTCTCTCACGCTGTTTTCCTCTCTCTCACACTGTTTCTCTCTTTCTCTCTCACTCATTCTCTCTTGCTCTCTCTCTCTCAGTCTTTCTCTGTCTTCATCTCTCACTCTTTCTTTCTCTCTCTCTTCCTCTCTCTCTCTCTTTCTCTTTCTCTCTCCTTTGATGGGCGCATGACGCACAATCTTTTCTTACTTTTTGTCTTGCAGGCTGTGATTCACAGATTGTAGACCGCCCCGACACGGGCCTCCCACACATGGCGATTACTTGAGTTCCACCAGAGCTGAGCGAGTGTGCACACTGCGATGATGCGTGGCCTTCATACACCATCCTGGCAATCAAGACCCGATTTCAATTGTGAGCTCGGCTGGACCGCGGGTACATCACGGCTGAGGAGGTTGCTTTGGCACATGGTGGGCCCTTTTGGACACACGCCGGTGGTGAAAGGTGAGCAGGGAGGCTTGTTTGCGCAGCAGTGGGCAGTCACCTCTGGGCAGTGGGAGTGGATGGTGTGCAGCAGCCTGCGTACGCAGGGGGGAGCAGACACCCCTGGGCAGCGGGAGTGGATGGTGTACATCAGCCTGTGCGCGCAGGGGCGAGCAGACACTTCCAATAGTGAACTGCACTCTATGTCCTCAGATTTGTTCAAGAGGAATGGATAAAAAGCATCCCTCGATGTCTGCCTGCTGCTGTGCACCAATGCTGCAGCACGCCTTGGACCTGCACCTGCGCGCCATGAGAGGTACTCTACCTGTTTTAATTACTTTTTGGCAGTCCACGCGGCACCCCTATACACTTACCTGCTCCCTGCTGACGAGAGGCAACTACCTCGAAACACGTGTCCAGGGATGGCTAATGCGACACATACTTTTTTGTAAACACTGTGGCACAGGCGTACTCGCCGTCGCCACTACATTGACCACAGTTCCTTGGGGCAACTTGTTGGTGTGACGAGCAGGATGCAGCCTATCGGATTTGGTTTATTACGGCTCCCTTGAGCTATCGGGCTGACGAGCCTTGGACCTGCACCTGCGCGCCATGAGAGGTACTCTACCTGTTTTAATTACTTTTTGGCAGTCCACGCGGCACCCCTATACACTTACCTGCTCCCTGCTGACAAGAGGCAACTACCTCGAAACACGTGTCCAGGGATGGCTAATGCCACACATACTTTTTTGTAAACACTGTGGCACAGGCGTACTCGCCGTCGCCACTACATTGACCGCAGTTCCTTGGGGCAACTTGCTGGTGTGACGAGCAGGGTGCGGCCTATCGGATTTGGTTTATTACGGCTCCCTTGAGCTATCGGGCTGACGAGCCTTGGACCTGCACCGGCGCGCCATGAGAGGTACTCTACCTGTTTTTAATTACTTTTTGGCAGTCCACGTGGCACCCGTATACACTTACCTGCTCCCTGTTGACGAGAGGCAACTACCTCGAAACACGTGTCCAGGGATGGCTAATGCGACACATACTTTTTTGTAAACACTGTGGCACAGGCATACTCGCCGTCGCCACTACATTGACCACAGTTCCTTGGGACAACTTGCTGGTGTGACGAGCAGGGTGCGGCCTATCGGATTTGGTTTATTACGGCTCCCTTGAGCTATCAGGCTGACGAGCCTTGGACCTGCACCTGCGCGCCATGAGAGGTACTGTACCTGTTTTAATTACTTTTTGGCAGTCCACGCGGCACCCCTATACACTTACCTGCTCCCTGCTAACGAGAGGCAACTACCTCGAAACACGTGTCCAGGGATGGCTAATGCGACACATACTTTTTTGTAAACACTGTGGCACAGGCGTACTCGCCGTCGCCACTACATTGACCACAGTTCCTTGGGGCAACTTGCTGGTGTGACGAGCAGGGTGCGGCCTATCGGATTTGGTTTATTACGGCTCCCTTGAGCTATCGGGCTGACGAGCCTTGGACCTGCACCTGCGCGCCATGAGAGGTACTCTACCTGTTTTAATTACTTTTTGGCAGTCCACGCGGCACCCCTATACACTTACCTGCTCCCTGCTGACGAGAGGCAACTACCTCGAAACACGTGTCCAGGGATGGCTAATGCGACACATATTTTTTTGTAAACACTGTGGCACAGGCGTACTCGCCGTCGCCACTACATTGACCACAGTTCCTTGGGGCAACTTGTTGGTGTGACGAGCAGGATGCGGCCTATCGGATTTGGTTTTTTACGGCTCCCTGGAGCTATCGGCTGACGAGCCTTGGACCTGCACCTGCGCGCCATGAGAGGTACTCTACCTGTTTTAATTACTTTTTGGCAGTCCACGCGGCACCCCTATACACTTACCTGCTCCCTGCTGACAAGAGGCAACTACCTCGAAACACGTGTCCAGGGATGGCTAATGCGACACATACTTTTTTGTAAACACTGTGGCACAGGCGTACTCGCTGTCGCCACTACATTGACCACAGTTCCTTGGGGCAACTTGCTGGTGTGACGAGCAGGGTGCGGCCTATCGGATTTGGTTTATTACGGCTCCCTTGAGCTATCGGGCTGACGAGCCTTGGACCTGCCCCTGCGCGCCATGAGAGGTACTCTACCTGTTTTAATTACTTTTTGGCAGTCCACGCGGCACCCCTATACACTTACCTGCTCCCTGCTGATGAGAGGCAACTACCTCGAAACACGTGTCCAGGGATGGCTAATGCGACACATACTTTTTTGTAAACACTGTGGCACAGGCGTACTCGCCGTCGCCACTACATTGACCACAGTTCCTTGGGGCAACTTGCTGGTGTGACGAGCAGGGTGCGGCCTATCAGATTTGGTTTATTACGGCTCCCTTGAGCTATCGGGCTGACGAGCCTTGGACCTGCACCTGCGCGCCATGAGAGGTACTCTAACTGTTTTAATTACTTTTTGGCAGTCCACGCGGCACCCCTATACACTTACCTGCTCCCTGCTGACGAGAGGCAACTACCTCGAAACACGTGTCCAGGGATGGATAATGCCACACATACTTTTTTGTAAACACTGTGGCACAGGCGTACTCGCCGTCGCCACTACATTGACCACAGTTCCTTGGGGCAACTTGCTGGTGTGACGAGCAGGGTGCGGCCTATCGGATTTGGTTTATTACGGCTCCCTTGAGCTATCGGGCTGACGAGCCTTAGACCTGCACCTGCGCGCCATGAGAGGTACTCTACCTGTTTTAATTACTTTTTGGCAGTCCACGTGGCACCCCTATACACTTACCTGCTCCCTGCTGACGTGAGGCAACTACCTCGAAACACGTGTCCAGGGATGGCTAATGCGACACATACTTTTTTGTAAACACTGTGGCACAGGCGTACTCGCCGTCGCCACTACATTGACCACAGTTCCTTGGGGCAACTTGCTGGTGTGACGAGCAGGGTGCGGCCTATCGGATTTGGTTTACTACCAAAACACCACTGCACTACCCTAAACCCTAAAACACTACCCCCAGCATGACCCCCTACACTACCCAAACACCACTGCACTACCTTAAACCCTAAAACACTACCCCTGCATAACCCCCTACACTAGCCAAAGACCACTGCAGTACCCTAAACCCTAAAACACTACCCCCTACCCTACCCAAACACCACTGCACTACACTAAAACCTAAAACACTACCCCCAGCACGACCCCCTACACTACCCAAACACCACTGCACTACCCTAAACCCTAAAACACTACCCGCAGCAGTACCCCCTACACTACCCCAATACCACTGCACTACCCAAAACCCTAAATCTACCCTCAGCACGACCCCCTACATAACCCAAACACCACTGCACTACCCTAAACCCTAAAACACTACCCCCAGCATGAACCCCTACACTACACCAACACCACTGCACTACCCTTAACCCTAAAACACTATCCCAGCACGACCCCCTATACTACCCAAACACCACTGCACTACCTTAAACCCTAAAACACTACCCCAGCACCACCCCTACACTACCCAAACACCACTGCACCACCTTAAACCCTAAAACACTACCCTCAGCTTGAACCGCTACACTACCCAAACACCACTGCACTACCCTAAACCCTAAAACACTACCCAAGGCACGACCCCCTACACTACACAAACACCACTGTCCTGCCCAAAACCCTAAAACAGTACACCCAGCATGACCGCCTACACTACACAAACACCACAGGACTACCATAAACCCTAAATCTAACCCAAGCACAACACCCTACGCTACAGAAACATCACTGAACTACCCTAAACCCTGAAACACTACCACCAGCACAACCCCCTACACTACAAAAACACCACTGCACTACCCTAAACCCTAAAACACTCCTCCAGCACGACTCCCTACACTACCCAAACACCACTGCACTACCCTAAACCCTAAATCTACCACAGCATCACCCCCTACACTACACAAACACCACAGGACTACCATAAACCCTAAATCTACCCCAAGCACAACCCCCTACACTACAGAAACATCACTGCACTACCCTAAACCCTGAAACACTACCACCAGCACGACCCCCTACACTACACACACACCACTGCACTACCCTAAACCCAAAAACTCCACCCCCAGTATGACCCCCTACACTACACAAACACCACTGCACTATCCTAAACCATAAAACACTACCCTCAGCACGACCCCCTACACTGCCCAAAAACCCCTGCACTACCCTAAACCCTAGAAAAGTAACACCACCCCATGCCCAATCCCCCTTACCTTTCACTCCTCATGGTTCCCTCTCCTCATGGTTCCTGCTTCATGTCGTCTCTGAGGGGCGGTGCACGTCGTTGGGAGGAAAAGGAACAGCCTCTGTTTCCTTACAACAACGTGGATCGTCTACATTTTTTTAGAACTCATGGTCATTTACCATACATTCCTTTACAACAAAATTTGTTGGAAAGGCTTGCGTGGTAAATGACCATGCGTTCTAAAAAATGTGCTGTGACTTCACGATGTATAACGCGTGCGTGGTAATGCATGTGTTGTAATGGTATCGTGAAGTAAAAAAGTCGTTGTAACAGCTGTTTACCGATCGAAGCTGGCCCCTGTTCTTCAGTGAGTCGTTTATTTGATAAATTAGGAGGAAAGAATGTGTTTTTTTTACCGAAAAGTGTAGGCCCGGCTGTTGTATTGTGAAAGTGTCCGCGTGGCCTGGTTTCACTTCCAGTGAGAGAGTGGAAGAGTCTGTTTGAATCTAAAGGGGTTCTGCTATTAGACGGGCTGCCTCGACACGTCATCAGAAAACACAGCTAATGGAAAGCGTTGTCCCCAAAGTGTGGAGCAGTGCCATGAGAGGTCAACGAGTGTGCGTTCCACCGCAGTATGACCGTACCGCGTGACACATGTGCCGCCTCCAGTGTACAGAAGGCAGAAGCGGCATCCATCGCAGGTCCTCTTCAAGACCGTTGTAGCACTAATTCTACATTTTGGAACTAGGGCATTTAAACCTTGTTGTTCCTGCCAGATACACAGAGAAGATCCTGTGTTATTCAGTGCCCTCGTTACCTTTCGTGTAGGTAGTGGTGCTTGTCACTTAGCTGCCCCGCCAGTGCACACGACTGGGCTCCCCACCTCGTGTGCCATCTGCAGGGCCTCTGCCCACGGATCACTGGTTTTGGTTTCTGGAGTGGCAACATATACAGTTGCTCCCAAAGGACTAGCCTGAACACTTAGGTGAATATCCCCTGCGCCAGCATTCCACGGAAATTCTTTCCTAGCTCTCCCACGTCGACGACGATGTCATAATAGCACGGCTCTGCTTGCGACACCGTATGATGACATAGGAGCCATAAGAGGACCTCGTCGGCGTGCTGACGTCAGTTCCACCCATTTTTTACGTGCCACTGAGATAAACAGGTGGACCGACACATTTTCACATGTATACATAGTATACTAAATATATATATATTATCTACTGGCGGTCGCCAGTAGATAGTAATAGTTAGGATCGTGTTTCCATAGGAAATCTGAAACATTCTATTTGGAATAACTTTGGCGCCGATTGACGAATCCTCGCGAAATTTTCAAAATAGGTGGGACGCTCCGCTCCGCTCCTTCCCTGAAAGTCTCGGGGGGATTCGTCAAGCGGGGGCTGAGAAAAAGGGGGTTCCCAAAACGCGTTTTCCCCATGCATTTTTCCATAGGACCTTTAGTCCAAGCTACAGCCCGAACGGCTGAACAGAATTACTTAAAATTTGGCAGAGAGGTAGTCCTCAGGTCAGGGATGTGCCTTTTGCAGGTCTGGTGTAAATCTGTTCAGTATTTCCTGAGAAAATAGCATTTAAAAGCATATATATATCTATAGGCGCGCTCCGTGCGCGTACGGTAAAACTTACCGTACGCGCACGGTGAAAAACCTTCAAAAAAATAAATAAATACATAACTTAGCATTTAAAAAAACGTACAAATTCACTGAAAAAAACATAGGTTTCACACACGTTATAGTTAGGAATTAGCATTTAAAAAACCTTGCAAATTCACTTAAAAAACCATAGGTTTCACACATGTTATAGTTAGCTGGACATTTCACTCGTGAAAAACCATTGAAATTCCCCCGTTATAGTTAGTGCAGGCAACTATAACTCACGCGACCGCAATCCTCTGCTGATGACGTCAGATATTACATCACTGATGACATATGTGTCTTTCTGAAAAAAAAATTTTTTTAATATATGTATAGCTAAAAATTAATGGAAGAAGACATGGGTAAATAAGTGTCTAAATACAGTGATGTAATATCTGACGTCATCAGCAGAGGATTGCGGTCACGTGAGTTATAGTTGCCTGCACTAACTATAACGGGGGAATTTCAATGGTTTTTCACGAGTGAAATGTCCAGCTAACTATAACATGTGTGAAATCTATGGTTTTTTAAGTGAATATATATATATATATATATATATATATATATATATATATATATATACAAATGCATAACCAATAAAGGCATAAAGAAATAGCAACAGATCAAGCATTTCTCACTATTAAAACATAAGCAGGATTTAGACATATTAAAAACATTCATACCAAACAGTAAAAGCATCTTTTTGGTAGAAACAGGTGGACAACAGGGAGGCGGGTGGGACAGTGAGGAATCCACAGGCAGATACTGTATCCACCAGAAAAAGCGTTACCGAAGGTAAGTAACTTGCTTCTCTGATGGATACTTCTGCCTGTTGATTCCTCACCTTTTGAATAGAATCCTCAAGCCGTACCTCACCCGGAGGAGGGAGTCCACCTGACTAGACCAAAAAATCTTGCAAAACAGATCAAGCAAAATGGCCATCCCTCCTAACCTCCGAATCCAATAATAACCGAATAATTTTTAGTCAAAATTATATTGAAAATAATACTTTAAAAATACTTGTATTATTAAATTTAGACAAACACTTAAAGGAAAACTTTTATTTATAATTAATTTAAAGTTAGTTCATACTTTAAATATTACGCCGAAGTCGCAACCCCAGCGCGACTTTTCAAAATGTCTACCGGAATGCGCGCAGCCATCATGTAGGGTGCGCGAAGGGTGTGCGACTTCTGTATAATACTTTAAAAAAAAAGAATGAATATAGTTTTCCTAGCTAAAAATTATTCAAAAATTTTTTAAAAATATATACATTCACTGAAAAAAACCATAGGTTTCAGGCACGTTATAGTTAGAATTTAGCATTTAAAAAGCCTTTGAAATTCACTGAAAAAAACATAGGTTTCAGGGATGTTATAGTTAGTTCATCTCTGAGCCCCACTCTTTTTAATCTTTACGTGAGGCCGCTGGCTGCGGTAGTCAAAAGCTGGGGCCTGACAATGGTTTCCTATGCGGATGACACGCAGCTGGCGGTCACACTAAGTGGGGACTCAGCTATGGATGCCCTCAACTTCTGTGAGGGGTTGCGCTCGGTGGCCAATTGGATGAATCAGAACTGTCTCCAATTGAACACTAAGAAGACAGAGGTGATGGTGTTTGGTAAGCTTCCTGGATGTTGGAATGATAGTTGGTGGCCCCCCGAGCTAGGTATGATCCCTTCTCCTGTAATGGAGCTAAAGAACCTTGGGGTCTGGCTGGACCCTTCCCTTAGTTTCACCTGCCATACGAAGAAGGTGGCTGCCTCTTGCTTCGGCATTATCAGGAGCATTAGGCCGGTGCTCAAATTCTTTGATGCCAGCACGAGACAGCTGGTGGTCCAGGCCTCGGTATTATCTAGGATAGACTATGCCAGTGCTCTGCTTGCAGGCACGAACAAGGCTGAACTCTTGCGGCTACAACGAGTGCAGAATGCCGCCGCAAGAGCAATATTTGGGTTGCCCAAACGTTGCTCAGTGTCCGGAGTACTGCATACTCTCCACTGGCTGCCTGTGGCGCGGCGCATTGAGTTTAAGGTGCTTTGCCTGGCCTTTAAAATTTTGAAAGGCTTGGCTCCTCCTATTCTCACGAATCTTCTTACTCCGTACATTCCTTCTCGCTCTTTGAGATCCTTGGGCCAGAACTTAGCTGTTGTTCCCCGTTTTCTGTTGAACAGGACGGGTGGCCGCTCCTTTCGAGTAGTAGCTGCCAAGCTCTGGAACGCTCTTCCCTACGACATCCGTGCTGAGGAAGATTTAACTAGGTTCAGAGGTGTCATTAAAACGTTTCTTTTTAATAAAATTTAGTAACCCGTTGCATTCTGTGTTGTTGTGTTTACCTTTTCTGGCGCCAGGACGCCCCTTTGCTGGGGCAGCTGTGCGCGGTACAAAAAACAGTAACATAACAGAACATAACAGTTGGACATTTCACTCATAGAAAACTATTGAAATTCCCCTGTTATAGTTAGCTGAGCTAACTATAACTCGTGCCCCAGCAATACTCTGCTGATGACGTCACATATTACATCATTCATGACAAGGTCAGCGACATCACTGATGACATCTCAAATGACATCACTGATGACATCACTGATGACATCATCCATGTCAAAATCTGATGCACCTCACCAGACCCTAACATAACACTTGATACACCCACTCTAAAATACAGACTATAATTTTCAAAACCATGAACACACCAATACCAGTTAGTACATATCCACTCACTAATTTGTAGGTCTACACACACATCCATTCATTCACCCATACACTCACTCATACATACAGTCAGCCATCAATACAGCATTATCATATTCAGTCACATATCTATACAGACAGTCACACACCGCCTCTCATTCGTAGAGTTATTCACACACCTAGTCAGTAATGGAAATAATCAATCACACTTTCATTTACTCACCTGTACAGTTATACACACACTGCATCACTTATTTAAACATATACTAACACATACTTACACTCTAATACAATAACTAATACAAGCACACACTGATCCATACAGGCACTCTCACAATCACTCACTCTCAAATATAGTCGTTTATACAGTCCAACACTCATATATACTGCCTTTCACATATGGAGTTACTCACACATGTACCACTGAGGCATCCATTCACTCACCAAGACACTCATACACACACTCACCCAGTGTACCCTGCCCACTTTTCTTTTTTAAAATTTTTTTTTGTCATTCGCATGTAGTTACAACAAAGTCCTCATAAACACAATGGCTCATTTTAGAGTCACCCTAGAGCCCAACAGTTGGGACTTATTGCCCCGTTATCTGCAGTTTAGCGCAGCAAAAGTGGCGAAAGAATTATCGCCCCATTCTCAAGTTGGTGCACACTGCCACATTGCCCACAGGCTGACGGTACCAACACAGCGGACAAACAACATCGCTACGCAGACAAAGCTGCTGGCTGTGCTGCACCTGTTGGCCTCTGGTATCTTCCAACCAACAACTGCGAGAGTCGGAGGAGTCTCACAGACAGCCCTATTAAACTTCCTCATACGTCTTGGATGCATGTCTACAAAAGCAACTTAGGGCCCCTGCATCTGCACTACCCGCTTGTCACAATTCATAGTATTCCTGCACAACCAACCCCAACCCCAGCCGTTGCTTGTCGCCTCTGTGCTCCAGATCCAAGATTGTAGTCACTGAATGTAAATGTAAATCCAGTATTTGTAATGCACAAACAGCTACCCGAAGGTATTCCGGCGCTGGGGGCTGTCGGGAAGATTAAGTGAGCTATTGCCCAGAGTCACATGGTGCTGGGCTGACCTGCCGCCGGTGGTCGAACCGTGAGCCCCAGATTCCAGCGCCAGTCGCCCTGGCTGCGGCGCCACACCTCTTCCCCACTGAAATGGGGGTGAGCCAGGTCATGAAGTCTAGTAGTCAACAGTAGTGGAAAAACAGCACTTTATTAGAAAAACATAAATTAACAACACAAAAACATCAAACAACAAGTGACATTGCCTACGGGGAACATCAACTTATGGATCGAAATAACTGTAGATCGTCCTGAAAAATAAATCCCAAAAGTCTGTATTCAGAAACCTGTTGGATAAATTAAGATAATGGTCAAGTGTTAGTATGGTCACAAACGTAATATGGTACAATGTATTGCACTTGGACAAACCGGAATGCTTACAGGTATGATCAGTCCTGCACAAAATGACCGTAACAGAAGCTTGTGTTGTCGTAACCTTCGTAGGAAAGAAAAGGAACGTTACAACCACACAAACTTCTGTTACGGTTTTGCAGGATTTATCACACCTGTAAGCATCAGGGTTTGTTTCAGCTTGATACACATGCATGTTCACTTCACCTAAACTGCACGGAAACAACTAGAGACTAATCAAGGGAACCACGCCACAGCAGCCTTCCTGCTCATGTTGGGAGCAACTGACTGCACACATGTACTATTTGTGCCCCCTGCCAATACTGCATCCAATCACCGCAACAGAAATCACACGCATTCCAACAATGTGCAGGCAAAACTGGACCACTGAGGCCTGTACACTAATGTCGTCACAAACTTCTCAGGCAGTGTGCATGATTCTTACATCTTTTGCAAGCATCCCAGCCCTGGTCCCCAGACCAGTCCGCCGCCCAGAGATGACAGCCCGACCCTACGCACCCAGACCTCAATGCTCACTTTCCGCCACATGTGTCTCCAAGAGGGCCCACCACATGCCGGAGCAACCTCCTCAGCTGTCGCTGGGTTCTGCAGCACAGGTCCCCAGAATGAGGGGGTGTATAAGTGTCTGAATGGAAGATTTTATTAGGTGCGTGACTGACTGTTTAAGTGAGTGATTAAACGTATAGTACTAAATGCATGGGTTAGTGACTAAACTGCGTAAATGTCTGTATCAGTCTGTCTGTTGTTGTATAAGCTGCTGCATGGGTTGGTCAGTAGCTACATGAGTGTCTATATGGGTTATCGATTGGTTGCCTGAGTATTTGTATGGGTGCCTGGGTGTATGTGTGGGTAGGTGGGAGGTGTGTGAGTCTGTGCATAGATGTTTGAGTGGTTGATTCACTGTGTGTATGGGTTCAAGAGTGCATGTGGAAACAGCTATATGGGTGGGTAAGTGTGTGTATGGGTGTGCTGGTGAGTGAATGGATGTCTCGATGATACATGTCCAAGTAACTACATATGTAAAAGGCAGTATATGTGAGTGTCGGAGTATAAAAATGAAGTATATGTGTAGTGATTGATTGTGAGAGTGGCTGTATGGATGAGTGTGTGGTTGTATCAGTGATTGTATAAGAGAGTAAGAATGCATTTCTTTCTTTTTGAATAAGAGCTTGTTTTTGCTTCACTGTATAGGTGAGCAAATGGAAGTGTGATTGATTTTTTCCATGACTGACTAGGTGTGTGAGTAACTCCATGGATGAGTGGTGGTGTGTGAGTGTCTGTGTAGGTGTATAACTGCATATGATAGCGCTGTACTGATCAGTGACCGCATGTATGAGTGACTGTATGGGTGAATGAGTGGATGTGTGTGTAGACCTAGGAATCAGTGAGTGGGTATGTAGTAACCGGTATTGGTGTCTCGATTGTTTCAAAAATGGTAGTCTGTATTTTATAGTAGTTGTATCAAAGGTTAAATTAGGGTGTGAGGAGGTGCATCAGATTATCACGTGGATGATGTCATAAGAGATGTAATCAGAGATGTCATTTGAAATGCATCAGTGATGTTATCAGTGATGTCACTGACCATGTCATGAATGATGTAATATGTGACGCCATCAGCAGTGCATTGCGTGGGCGCGAGTTATAGTTAGCTAAACTAACTATGACGGCCAAATTTCTCTGATTTTGTATGAGTGAAATGTCCAACTAACTATAATGTCCCTGAAAACTATGTTTTTTTTCAGTAAATATATATATATTACCTACTGGCGGTCGCCAGTAGGTAGTTATAGTTAGGACCCTGTTTCCATAGGAAATCCGCAACATTCTATTTGGAATAACTTTGGCGCCGGTCGACGAATCCACGCGAAATTTTCAAAATAGGTGGGGCGCTACGCTCCGCTCCTACCCTGAAAGTCTCGGGGGGATTCGTCAAGCAGGGGCCGAGAAAAAAGGGGGGTCCCAAAACGCGTTTTCCCCATGCATTTTTCCATAGGACCTTTAGACACAGCTACAGCCCGAACGGCTGAACAGAATTACTTGAAATTTGGCAGAGAGGTAGCCATAAGGTCAAGGAAGTGCCTTTTGCAGGTCTGGTGTAAATCTGTTCAGTATTTCCTGAGAAAATAGCATTTAAAAGCATATATATATGTGGGCGGAGCCTAACCACACATCTCATCCTGAGATCTGATTGGCTGTCAGCACTTCATCCAAGAAGTGTTGGCAGCCATCTTGGGACCAATATACATGATAGCACCTCATTAAAAAGCATTGCAGTTAATAGAAGGTTTTAAGACTTTAGTTACATTATAAATCATTTGTTGATGGTACCATACTCATTTTAGGAATTGTGGTATGTTCTAAGGTGATTTCACCATGTGAAAAAGCCTTCTGCTGGGATATCATGATTGAGAGAAAAATATTTTCTCATGCTTTTACCACAGAGGTTTGGAAGGTGATCTATAGGCTAAACTGAGAGCTTATTTTCTGTAAATTCACATTATCTTTCTCAGTCATGTGAGAATGAAGTCTGACATTATCAGTAAAACATGTACATCCAACAAGGGCAGAGACTGTCAGTTGATTCCTTTGTGTTCTACTGCAGCTTCCCAGAGTGTTCCAAAGAACTACTAGTGCGCTAACAGTTCTACTTATGATAAACATATGGCACACCTGAAGCCATCTTGCTTGGATTAAAGTGGTAACTCTTAAAACATTTAATTTAAAAAGGAACAAAATGAGGGGGTTCATTTTTCCATAAAAAGTATGATTAGTGCTGCAGAAAGAAAAATTTGGGCACATTTTGAGTGACTTCTCAAATCCTCTTCTATTTCATTAAAAAATTCTGACATGCAGACTGAAACATGCACTTTCAATACCAGCAGCAGTTTTCCCTGGTGAGCAGTAGCTTTACTACAGTGATCCAATGAGCAAAAAGAGTACTAACATTCTGAATTTATGGCAAATGTGTGACACATCTGAATGCCTTCTTGATGGAATCAAAGTAAAAAACTGAAAGTATTTCCTACTGAGGAGACTGCAGTAAATGAGGAAATTAGGAAACTTCATAACAAATAAGTCTCCCAATATGGCCACCAGAGACAAAAGAGCCCAAATGTAGCCCAAATATCACCCAGATGTAGCCCAAGTATAGCCCAATGACAGAATGTCCCAGAATGTTCTTAAAAACAACTAGAGCGCTTACTGCCTTCATTATGACAAAAGTAAGGCACACCTGAAGCCATCTTGATTGGAATAAACTGGTAACACTTAAAACATTTAATTTAAAAAGGAACACAATGAGGAGGTTCATTTTGCCATAGAAATTATGATTAATGCTGAAGAAAGAAAATGAGGGCACATTTTGAGTGACTTCTCAAATCCTCTTCTATTTCATTAAAAAATTCTGACATGCAGACTGAAACATGCACTTTTAATACCAGGAGCAGACTTCCATGGTGCAGTAGTTTTACTACAGTGATCTAATGAGCAACTAGAGTGCTAACATTCAGAATTTATGGCAAATGTGTGACATATCTGAATACCTTCATGATGGAATCAAAGTAAAAAACTGAAAGCATTTCCTACTGAGGAGACTGCAGTACATGAGGAAATTAGGAAACTTCATAACCAATAAATCTCCCAAGATGGCCACCGGAGACAAAATAGCCCAAATGTAGCCCAAAATCACCCAGATGTAGCCCAAATATAGCCCAATGACAGAAGTGTGCAAAACACTTATTATTTTGTGTTTTTGCAGTGTTATATAGTGCAGACTTGTCAGGTATTGGAGTGCTTTACATGAGCATTGGTTACATCACACAAGAACAAATTCATTTTGGTTGTAGACATGGGGAGACTAAGTGATTTGACCAGAATCACAGAATGTCGAGCTGAAGCAGAAACTTCAACCTGGTTCCCCAGTTGCAAAGTCTGCAGTTCTGGAAGTAACACCACATCCTCTCCCCTAAGTGCAACATTTAATCAAGTGGTCAACTGGATAAAAAAACATAAAGATAACAAATAATTTAAAAGTGCTTTGTCGCTATTTGAAAACTCAGAAAATATGTCCTTATTTTAGTCTTTTAGAGCACTAACCATAATTTTGATGCCAATAAGACCCTCTCATATATGTAATTTCTAAAGGAAATGCTCTAGGTATTACAGTTTTGATTACATCAAGATGATGTCAGGCGTTCCACACTTTTGTAATAAATATAGAATGTTAGCAATCTAGT
Source organism: Triturus cristatus (assembly GCF_964204655.1). NCBI lineage: Eukaryota > Metazoa > Chordata > Amphibia > Caudata > Salamandridae > Triturus > Triturus cristatus. Next base: position 60,535,223 of record NC_140580.1, on the reverse strand, counting down.
TGTTCATTAGGATACTGTTGAGAGGCAGAGGCCAGGGGCACGGACTCTGAAAATTGAAGGCAGGTAGGAGGGTGCAAAGGCAACAATTTAACCACACTGAGCAGGCAGGAAGGGCCGTGGAAGCACAACAGACTATGGAGGGCAGTGGAAAGGGGGGCAGGGGCAACAAACCAACAATACAGGACTTGCAAGAGAGGCTGTTGGAGGGAAGATCTATTACGGGTCAAGGAAGCTAGGGGTGGTCCCCAGATCCCCGGGAGCCACCAATGAACTGAGCAGGAGAGTGAGTCAGGGACAAAAGGGGCACCTTAATTTGAGCCGGGGTGCCTAGGAACGCTTGCTCCAAAAATGAAGAAAACAGACATATGAGACATGGAATTGGAGGCAGAATACAATGGCAGTTTAATGAGAAGATGCAACTTCAAAGAAACCGCAGAATAGAGACATAAAGTACAAAATCCAGAATCCAGATAATCATACAGCTGTCATAATATTCTCTGTATCTCAATTAATGTACTGACAGAGAGAGAGAGAAAACACATCTATAAATGCATCATGAGAAACAAGTTACACCAAGGAAAATGTTACCTAGGAACACTCACGTTTACTCTTAGAGCAAGCATTCCTGCAATTACAATACAAAATCTTTTAAATGCAAAAGTAAAGAGAACAATGGTTAAACATAACATGACATTTCATATAGGGAAAATAGAATAAGATACTTCAAGCAAAGCAGAGCAAGACATTTTAAGCAAAGGAAGACAAGAGCTCCCAGCTCTTGGGGAAAACCTGCCCTGCCTGTTAACCTACATACAGACGGCGAGGTAGTCCGTCGATATCTGTGGGTGCTCCCTTTTTATATCATTTTGTGGGCTCCTTTGCACGCTACATCTACCTACGTATGCTACCCAAAAGCTTCGTCTGCAGATTTTACCAGACATTTCGTCATTTACCCACTTAATGCTGACAATGGACTGGGTGAAAAGGTCAGTCTCTCAGGCCAATCGCTTATCGTAAGTTCCATAGAGCAAGCAGAAAATAATGGGTATTGTACGGGAATTCAATATATTCATGTATAAAATCTCCTCAGTTCTCCTAACTTGACGCTCTGCGGTTGCCACCTTCTTAAAAGCGGGAAACCTGCCCAGGAAGCAAGTACCAGTCCAGGATGCAGCCTACTGTATGTCGACAGCTTCAGGGGGATGTTGAACTTTGATACCGAGCACGGAGCACTCGGGTAGGGTGGGGGCTACTAGTTTGGATCAGAAGGCCTCGCAGACCTGCCTTCAGACTGCTATACACTAAAATTGCAGAGCTATGGTCAATTTAACAAAGAGGCCTACATATTGAACAGAAGGGCCTACACAGGGGTTTTATGCTGGCTGAGTGGTAAGGATGTCTCAGGATAATTATATACCAACACAGGACCCGCTGGTCAATTTAATACGGCCTACAAATGCAGCTGGCAGGGCAAGGACAAGGGTCTCATACTTCAGGTGTGGACAGAACGGGCCAGGGGCCCCCTGTGATACAAAATCTACCCTCCTTCAAGGCTGTGGCAATGTAATAGACCATTGTGGGCAGAAGGAAGAGGCAATGGTAGTACAACCATACATGCCAACAGACCCGATTCAGCCAGGAAACGTCCAATGTTTTTAAGCTCAAATGGGCTTTATTTGATCTGTCTCCTGTCTACAATATCCTCTTTTTCAATGTAACTCAAAGGGGAAAATCAATACCCCAGTTTTTTTTCAAAATCTCCCTCTTACCAAGTTCAAAATGTTCGCAAGTATGGTACATTGGATCATGGAAGGAAATGGGATAGGGACATGGACTTGGATAACAGAGGACAGGAGGGACATGGAGAGGTGCACCAAACTGACCCTGCAGGGCAGGCATCAGGGTTTGCAGCAGCACAATACACCACACAGGGCATGCAGGACGGGAGTGCAGCACAACAATCCATAGAAAGCAAGAGGGAGGGGACAGGACCATGCACATGGACAACAGAGAACAGAGGGGCAAGAGGCAATGGTAGCTAGCTGACCATAATGGACAGACAGGAGAGAAAGCTGCAGTATAACAGACCATAAAGGGCAGGAGGGACGGATCAGGGGCATTACAATGGAACAGACAAGCCAGGAGGGAGGGAGTAGGGCTGGGGGCAAGGGGGCAGGGCAGGAGCAGCAAGATAGCCATGGAGGTCAGGCAGGATGGGCACTAGAAGCAAGACACACCATGAAGAGCAACAGTGAGACTGTGATGGCATACACACAGACCATGGAGGGAAGGTGGGAGGGGGTCAGGGGCAGCTAACTGACCACACAGGGAAGGTGGGAGGGGCCATGGCAGCACAGAAGACCATGCATGGCAAGTGGGAGGGTTAGTGGCAGCACAATGGCTATGATGGGCAAGAAGGAGGGTGGAGGGGCATGCACAAAGGACGATGGAGGATAGAAGGAAGGGTCAGGACCTGTGCACAGACAAGAAAGTTCAGGTGAAGGGACCTCACAACAGACCACACGGGGCAGGCAGGAGGAGCAGTTGCAGCACAACAGACCAGGGAGGGCAGAAGGGTGTGGCAGTACAATGGACCATGTAGGACAGGAGGAAGAGGATAGGGGCATGGCATGTGGACAGGCAGGGTGGAGGTGGCAGGGACAGGTTACAGTCATCTGACAATGCTAGGCAGGTGGGAGGGAGTGGCAGCTCAACAGAACACTCAGAGTAGATAGGAGTGGCAGGTCCATGGGACATGGTGAGCAAAAAGGATGGAGCAGGGGCATGCACAAAGACATCGGAGGGCAGGGGGAAGGAGAATAGGGGCAGCAAGCTAAGCACAGAGTTTAAGCAGGAGGTCAATGATGGGGCATAGAATTGGGCAATGGAGGGCAGGAGGAGTGGACTGGTACATCATACTAAATTGAGGGCAGTGGCAGCACATCAGACCATGCATGGCAGGAGGGAGGAGGCTAGTCCATGGATTCACACAACAGAGGATAGGGAGGAAGGGGATGGGGCAGCAAGCTAACTGTTCAGAGAAGGCGGGTATTAGGAACTTTATTGTTTTTAAAACATTGTGTCTGTGCGAACTACTTAAAATATGAACAAGTATGCAGCATAATCTCACTTTTATTCAGGAAGAAGAGGACGTTTGTGACTGTGACTCCGGGCTCACTTGGCAGAAACGTCCCCTGACCCTCCACCCCCTATCGCAAAATGTAATGCCCGTGAAAAGGGTAGGTGAACACAGTGTTATATAGAACATAGTCCTGAGAGCACGATTGAAAATGAAAACTAGATATAGTGTATGGTATAAACTATGCACCAAAAAGTGTGATATAAGATGAACCGGGCGTGAAATATAATATGCAATACATTGTGCGCAATGACAGATTCATTGGAGAGCGCGAGATAGCACAGGCACTAGCGCGTGCTATGCGATATGCGCCTTGGAGTGTAATATGCACAGGGCAGTGTTGTGTAACCTAACTAGTCTCTAAAGTTGTAATATAAAATATGTGCTGGGGAGTGTAACGTTGCATATGCACTGTGACAAAGATATGGATCCCAGATTGTAATATGTATGGCATAGCACTGTGCGTTATAACATAGGCATCGAGAAAGGCACGTTAGATGGGGCAATATAACCCGTGCGAAGACAAGTGTGGCATGACATATTCACGGGGTGGTGTTACAGTGCACATGGGCTAGAGAGTGTCATAGCATATGCACTAGCTAGTGGAATACAACACAGAGGTGTGTGGCACTCGGCAGGCAATGGTGGGTGTAACACAGCATTGGGCTCTGTCAGGAGCACGCTGTGACTCTCAAGTGATGTTCGTCCCCTTTCCAGAGAGTAAAATAAAAAGTATTACACATCCGGCAGTGGATGTGTGTTTTATTAACCGTGAGGGGGGTTTCTTGCATAGTTTTGGTCGAATTTTTGTCGAATCCCCTTTGAATGGCTTGGTGTGCATGTGTATTAAATGTGCCCGTCAATAGCTACCCATGTTTGTATAAATAAACGACAAGGGTGTCTACCAGGATTAGGCACGGTAGGGCATCAGACATGTCAGAGCTTCACTAGTGGTGTAAATACATTCCACGTGGATTCATTGCATGCATAGTCGCCTTTTAATGAATATCACGCAAATCGTCATGGTGATAGGTACGTACGGTTTGTCCAGCATGTCCTAGGTGTGTCTATAAATATATATTTTTTAATATAATAATAATAAACAGTGGCCGGCCCTGAGGATTGGGGTCAAAAAAATATAATTAGGAGACTGGCCCTGGGGGATGGGGTCATCAGGGCCAATAAATTAGAATAAGAAGGGGAACCAAACAGCCCCCCTTCTTAAAAAACTAAAATAAATAAAAGACTGGCATCGTGCCGGAGGCCATGCCCCCTCCGTGCAGCACTCTGCAAACGCGCCCCCAACAGGCATCTCCAGTATGCGCCAGGGAGCTGCGCTGCAGCCAGGTGTTCTGAGGCCAAGCCCCTTTTTACACCTCTCTGCAACGCAGCTCTGTGGCGCTTACTGGAGGTACCTAGTGGTCTAGTTTGACCCTAGGGACCCTTAGGATTCAGGGGGACTTAATCTCTCAACTTAGAACAGCCACAGGGCGCGTTTACACAGTGGTGAAGGGAGGGGACGGGGCCTGAGGTGACGTGTGCAAACACGCACTATGGCACGTTTTAAATTGGGGATATAATTTCCCTTCAATACTGAGGGCCCCTGGGGGCTAACTAGCCCACCAAGTGCTTCCAGTAAGCGCCACTGAGCTGCATTGCAGAGAGGTGGTCCAGGCCGTGCCACTTTTTACACCTCTCTGCAATGCAGCTCTGTGGCACTTACTGGAGGTACCTAGTGGGCTAGTTGGACCCTAGGGACCCTCAGGATTCAAATGAACTTAATCTCCCAACTAAAAATGGACACAGGGCGTGTTTACACAGTGGTGAAGGGAGGGGACGGGGCCTGAGTTAACGTGTGCAAAAACGCCCTGTGGCCTGTTTTAAGAGGTAGTTTTAATCCCCATGCCCTATTATACACTAGGGGCTTACAGAGGAGGTCATGCTAATCACAGGGGGACCCCAACGCATAATGTTCCCTAGTGTATGTAGGTGTTTTCACTGTATTCTAAGTGTCTTTTAACATAGCACTGGCTCTAGGACTGGTTAGTCAGACTCAGTTACCACCAGTATCCGTCTGAAAAAGTTGAGGGTACAGGATGATTTTGCAACAAGGCTTCTTTCTGCTCTTCTTTATGTTCTTTCTGCACGTTATCCTTCTTCCTGCACTTATCTTCGTATTTGAGGACTTCTGTTGCTTCTTTCTGCACTTCTTTTGTTTCTTTCTGTGCATTTTTTCTTCTTTCTTCACATGTCCTATCTCTGTAGGCATAGTTAGAAATTAGCATTTAAAAAACCTTTGAAATTCACAGAAAAAACCATAGGTTTCAGGCACGTTATAGTTAGGAATTAGCATTTAAAAAACCTCAGAAATTCACTGAAAAAACCATAGGTTTCAGGGGTGTTATAGTTAGCTGGACTTTTCACTTGTACAAAACCATTGAAATTCCCCCGTTATAGTTAGTTCAGCTAACTATAACTCGCGCGCCCGCAATGCACTGCTGATGACGTCACATATTACATCACTCATGACATGGTCAGTGACATCACTCATGACATCACTGATGACATCTCAAATGACATCACTGATGACATCACTGATGACATCATCCTTGTGATAGAGTGGCAGACCTCCTCTCACCCTAATATAACCTTTGATACACACATTCAAAAATAGAGACTAAAATTTTCAAAACAATGGACATACCAATACCAGTTACAACAACCTCTTCAGTAATTCTAAGATCCACATACACATCCACTCATTCAACAACAGTCCTATACAGTCACTCATACATGTACTCACTCATCATATGTACTCATACACCTATACATCCTGTTACACAATGCCATTCATCCATAGAGTTACTCACACACATAGTCACTCATGCTAATAAAGAATCAAACATACATTTACTTGCATATACAGTTATACACACACCACCATACTTACTTCTACGGAAACTTACACATACTTAGTCTTTTAAACAATCACTTATAGAAACACATGCTTATTCATACAGGAACTCTTTCAATCTCTCACTCTCACATATACTCACATATATACACCAATAGTCACATATACTAGTTTAAAACATATGTAGTTACTCATAAAGACACTATTGAGACAGTCATTCACTCACTAACACACCCATACACACACTCATCCACCCATACAGTCCTGCACACATGCTGTGTTCAACACATACAAACAGTGAGTCACTCATTCATGCACCTATGCACTACGTAATACCCCCCACCGAACCATGCAGACACTCAGACTGATACTCAAAAAACCAACTAATAACCTATATAGACACCCATGTAGCTACTCACCAACCCATGCAGCCACTTATACACAAAGTGAGAGACTGATACAGATATTTACATATTTAAACATTACTCACTAAGCCATGTATTCACTATGATACACTTAATCAGTCAGTTACACAATCAATTTTTCAAAAACAAATCATCCATTTAGACACTTATATACCCATTTATTCTTCCATCGACCTTGAGATATACATATATAAAACATATTTAATTTTCAGAAAAACACACATTCACTGGATGATGTCATCAGTGATGTCATCAGTGATGTCATTTGAGATGTCATCAGTGATGTCATGAGTGATGTCACTGACCATGTCATGAGTGATGTAATATGTGACGTCATCAGCAGTGCATTGCGGGCGCGCGAGTTATAGTTAGCTGAACTAACTATAACGGGGGAATTTCAATGGTTTTGTACAAGTGAAAAGTCCAGCTAACTATAACACCCCTGAAACCTATGGTTTTTTCAGTGAATTTCTGAGGTTTTTTAAATGCTAATTCCTAACTATAACGTGCCTGAAACCTATGGTTTTTTCTGTGAATATATATATATATATATATTACCTACTGGCGGTCCCCCAGTAGGTAGTTATAGTTAGAACCTAATTTCCATAGGAAAAGTATTTTTTGGTTTGCTAATAACTTTGGCATTGTTTGACGAATCTTCGCGAAATTCTCCAAAAAAAAGTCTATCCAGGTCAGCTCCTATCCTGAAAGTTTGGGGGAGATTCGTCAAGCGGGGGCTGAGAAAACAGGGGGGTCCCAAAACACGTTTTCTCCACGTTAATTTCCATAGGAAATTTTGAGACGGGCTACAGCCCGAACTGCTGAACAGAATTTCCCCAAATTTGGAAAAAGGTAGAACTTGGTTCACAAAGCGACCTTTTTTTAGGTCTCGCCTTGCTATCGCGTAAGCGATCGCATAGCGAGACTATAGAGAGCGGGTTTGAAAAGTGCTCCCAAAAAGCGGATTGCCTTGCTATCGTGCCGCCATGCAATCCGCCTTTTGGGAGCACTTCAAAGGGTCCGCTCCCCCGCCCCCAAGCGCACGCACGCCACGCTCCGCCGGTCTTGTCTTTTTTTTTTTTATAAACTTTAAGCGCGAGGCGCGCGTGCGGACAATGCTTGTTTAAACTTAAAGCGCGAGGCACGCGTGCGGCCAATGCTTGTTATTACTTTGAAGCGGCGCTCCTTTACTTTTGGAAGCAATGTGAGTACTTTAGAGAGGGGTTTCTATTTTTTTATCACTCTTGCTTTATCTATCCTACATGTACTTTCAACTCTGCATGTCAAACTCCGTTCTTTAATTGCGCTTTACATGACCACCAGTTATATTACACGAGGACGGATTCATGTTTTTGTAGGCACGGGGAGATTAAGAGATTTACGCAGACTCACAAAATAGTTGACACGGAGATTCGAACCGGGTTTCAACTCTGCATGACAAACTCCGTTCTTTAATTGCGTTCTAATGTTATCAAACGTCGCCTTTTCACGCTCCTCTCAATTGCATAACCATTTTGAGAACCTTCTATTTCCTCACCAGCAAATACAGCAATTCAGTTTTCTACAGCGCCAACTCGACCCGAAGGTATTCGAGCGCTTTACATGACCACCAGTTACATTACACGAGGACGGATTCATGTTTTTGTAGGCACGGGGAGATTAAGAGATTTACGCAGAATCACAAAATAGTTGACACGGAGATTCGAACCGGGTTCCCCAGCTCCAAAACCGGCAACTAAAGCTGTTATGCCACATCCGTGTTGGAATTAAAGTGAGTTGGACGCTGGGAAACATTATGAGAGGCATTTCCCTCATCCTTAGAATGGGAATGTGGGTGAACCGGCGTTTCCCGGTTGTCGGCGCATGAAGTGCAGTATTGAAGCGTTTCGTAAAAAAAAAAAAAAAATCACATATAATATAAAGAACACGTACTTTACAGTCCTCTTCAAGCCATCCGCCTCGAGACCGATCTCCAACATATGCTTTCCCTGCAGCCGTATTTTAATGGGTATCAAAGTTTCAGTTTAGTTTCATCACTAGCCAGATCACATGGTTAAGGCATTCGAGAAGCGAGATAGAAACTGACGCCTGCTTGTTGGCAAGCATAATAACATCTAGTACCCTGTTCATCATCGATCTCACAGGTCCTGATTAAAACAAGCATTGGCATAGCCAATAGGTCTCGCTTTTGGGACCTTATAAGTGTTGAACTATGCAACAGTTGCATAACTAAATACTGATAAGGTCCCAAAAGCGAGACCTATTGGCTATGCCAATGCTTGTTTAAATGGGGAAATCCGTTTATTAGTTGCTGAGAAATTCAAAAAATAAAAGTTTAGATATCTCGGGCAGCGATCCCTCCCGACCACAAGCTTCATTCTAATTGGCTGTGTTTGCAGCCATCTTGTGACTCGGTAGAAGAGAGTCACCAGAAAACAGAGAAACAAAGATATAAAACAAGAGAAGGGGGCAGGGTAGAAATACCCTGACCCCCTAGGCCTGCTCAGGGGGTCGCAAATATCACTAATTCTCTGCAATTTTACAATTACAATTTTTGGAGCCGTGGCGGGATCCCAGGGGGACTCCAAGACCAAGGTTTGGGAGTCAGGGTATTCCTGCCCTGCGACCTTTTCAATTTGTAACATTTTTTGGGGGACTCAGCACTGACTCCTAAGATGGTTGCCAATACTTCCTGGTTGAAGTGTTGGCAGCCTATCACAGCTCTGCATTTTCCTGCACTAGCTTGTTATTTTTCACGAAGTTGTCGCAGCCACACATATCACTAACTGTATTCTCTGAAATTTCTCAGCAACTACTGAATGGATTTACAATCAAAAAACACAATCTGTGTTACCGAATCTACCTTTTTGCCAAATTTGATGTAATTTCATCCAGCAGTTTGTGCTGCAGGCATGTCTAAAGACTCTATGAGAATTAACATGAGAAAATACTCTTTTTTTTATACCCCTTTTTCTTGGCCCCCACTTGACAGATCACCCCAAAACTTTCCATGCACAAGAAGACCTAGCTCGACATTTTTTCAGGAACATTTTGTGAAGATTTATCAACCGGCGCCAAACTTATAGGCAAGTCAAAAAATGCTTTTCCTATGTAAACATGGTTGTCAGGATTCCTGCCACAGCTCACCTCTCTTGACTATCACAATATACCGCCAGGACTCATATCATTCCTCCCAACACTTATGAATGATCAAACATCTTGTACCCTGACTTTGACCCATATTACATGCTGTTGATAATAGCTAGCTGCAGCTAGTGTTCCCCGGTTAGTTTGAAGAGGCTTAATAGTTTTGACAAAGGTTTTACCATGCATATGCAAGGTCAGGTTTCAGAAAATCCACCAGAATAAGCATTAAGCAACCGGCATAGATGACCTGACCTCAATGTGAACTTTCCAGAAGACAGCCCTCATCAAATTAATGCCCTGCACCTGTTCCTTGCTATAAACAATTAGAACACAAACTTTGTGAACATTCTAATACACCTTCTAGAAGACGGTCTCATCAAATTAATCATCTGCACCTGTTTATTGCTATAAGCAATTTGAATGCAACCTTTGTGAACATTCAACAACACCTTCTAGAAGACAGCCTCATTGAATTAATCACCTGCACCTGTTTCGTGCCATAAGAAATAAAAACGCGACCTCTATGAACATCCTAAAGCACCTTCTAGAAGGCAGCCTCATCAAGTTAATTATCTGCACCTGTTTCTTGGTATAAACAATTGGAATGTAACCTTTATGAACATTCTAAAGCATTCTTATTTAAAGACATTCCACACTCCTCCCCTTCACTTAGCCTCTTTGCCTGCCACTTAACTGTTTCTTGGCTTCCAGGACTCTGTCTTGCCAGCTCCCTTGATCCTCCCACTTCTACCTCACTATAAAGAACTTTCCACATTAGTCTCACACCTGGATGGAAAAATGAACAAGAAGAAAAGGAGAGACACATTAACAGACTTGATGTTACTACGCACTGAGCTCAGTCGCAACATCGTGCTGCAAACAAAAGTAACCAGTGTTTTTTTTCAACTTGTACATAATGTTGGCAGGGCTCTACCGGAGAGAAGTTGGGTGAAGCTAACCCAGTCCAAATTTGTGTATGGGTTTGATGCTGAAATCGTACTCACTACAGTTTTTAAAAAAAGGATAAAGGATCCTCTATGGACAATCTAAAGGAAAACAAAACAGCAGCAAAACTGCTGGTACCATTCATCAGACTGGTATGAATGCCTGCTGCAGTGTTGCTGTAAAATAGACGAGCCACAACATCTTTGACTCTACACGCTCTCTCCATCCCAACCCCCTTCCCCCTGGCATTTGCCACAGGACCAGTGTCTCCTCCTGTAAACCAAGGGCAAGTCTAGGGAGGATTCGGGAACTAGTGCTGCCCCCTCCCATTGGACTCATCTGGGATCCAGGTAGGTGGCTTATGAGAATAGTCCTAACTATGAGGCTTATTATGAGTTTGGCAGGGTGGGAGGAGGCCGCCATGCCACCTCCCACTCCCTCACTGCCAAACATGTCCACCGCCCGATTACGAGTAATTTTGTGGTCTGAAGGGAGAGTGACATGGTGGTCCCATGACTGTGTAGTTCAAAGACTCATACGTGAGCCTTAGAACTGCACTTCAGCGGGTCTGCCAATGCATTTTCCTGCACAGCATGGACTGTGCAGTCCATGCTGTGCAGCAACAGGGGTGTATAGACACAGGGGGGCAAACCTGTGCCCCCCTGCATGCACTCCCATGCACAGGGGCAACCCTTTGTTTCCTCTACGCCAGCAGTTTCATGGCATAAGAACTGCCATTAGACCACTGGCAGCAGCAGCACCACCAAGAATATTGTGCCCTCAAGACTGCCGTGCCACCACCAGCAGAGATCACGGGTCCCTGGCAGTTGCTGCAATTCTCTGAAGGTCGGACCACCGTACTAATAATACGGTGGTCAGACCCAACCACCACCTCACCTCCACTGCAAGTTTGGAGGCCCTATTGATTCTCAAACTTGTAATCAGGCCCTATAACTATCTATAGGTGACCGCCAGTAGTTAATATATGTATATATTACCTACTTGTCAAGAGTTAGTTACAGCTAGGGCCTAGTTTCCATAGGAAAACCATTTTTTGACTTGCCTATAACTTTTGCGTTGTTTGTCCAATCTTAATGAAATCTTCAACAAAAGGGTCAAAGTAGGTTCTGTGTGTCATGGTAAGTTTAAGGGGTGATCCATGTTGTGGGGACCGAGAAATAGGGGTTTGAAAAAAAGGTGCGTTTGTAATGTTTATTCCCATAGGAATGTGTTGTTGAGTCTGCAGCCAGAACCATGGACAGGATTACACTAAATTTGACTGAAAGGTAGATGTTGTTATGCAGATTGTGCTTTTTGTTATTTGGTGCAAATACTTCTATGGGTTTTTGAGAAATTTAAGATGAAAATTATAAATAGATCTCTGGCCGCAGACATTTTTGCCATGGTGTGCGGCATCTGGAATGCTGTGATTGGCTGGACGCAACCTGAATAGAAAGCTGCAGCTGCCATTTTATCTTTTGGGAACGGTTCCCGGGGTTTAAAATGTGTGTGAACGCTATCATAAGGGGTCTGGGGGGAGATACTCTGATCCCATCTTTGAGAAATTGGTGAGTTAATGACACAAGTTATGCTTGAAAATAGATTTTTTTAATTGTGCATGATATTCGTGACAACACCACAACCACCAGCATTGCACCCATGTACCATCGCTAGGACATCGCAAATATTGTGAAGTCATTGCGAACATTAGTGAAAATATATAACAAGATAGACATATATGTGTACACACTCACTGGTCATTGTCACACACTCATGTATGCACTCACAAACTCACTCAGATACTCATATACTCACTCACATACCAACTCACACACTTATTCATCCAGGCACATACCCACTCAGGTACTCATGCACTCATTCACATACCCATTCAGGTACTTATGCACCCACTTGCAGACACACTCAGAAAGTAACACACCCATGTACAGACCCACTCAGGGACTCATGCACCTACTTAGAGACACACTCAGACTCATGCGTACAGTGTCATACCCACTTAGAGACTTTTACACCTGGACATTCATGTACTCACTCACACACCTACTCAGATACTCATGCACCCACTTACAGACTCATTCAGAGTCATGTACAGACCCACACAGAGACTCAAGCACCCATTTACAGATACACTCACATATGTACTAAAAGACCTGTTGAGACACTCATACACCTACTTAGAGATCTACTCAGACACTCATACACCCAATCACACACTTATACAGTCACTCCCACAAACTCACTCAGATATACATGCACTCATTCTCTCACCCACTCAAGGCTCATACATCCACTCACTGACCCACCCAGATATTCACCCCCCAGTCACAGACCTACTCAGACAGTCATGCATGCACCCATCCACTCACCCACTCAGAGACATATGCTTTCACTCACAGACCCATTGAGGCAGTCATACACCCACTCACCTAGTCACTCAGACACTCATAAACCCACTCACAGACCCACTAAGACACTCACACACCCATATATTCACTCATACAGCCACTCATAGATCCACTCAGAAACATATGCACCTAGTCAGTTATACACTCAAAGACTCATGTAAATACTCAGTCATACTCAGAGACCCAGACACCCACTGACAGAACCATCCAGACACTCACTATGCCAGTCATAGACCCACTGAGAGACTCATTTCCCTAGCTCACAGATCTATTTAGACACCCATGCACCCACTCACTCACCCACTCAGACACCCACTTAGACACTCATGTATCCACTCACAGATCATGTTAAACAGTCATATACATACTTACAAATACAGAAAGGCACTCATGCACCTACTCACAGATTGAGTGAGATAATTACTCAACCAATCAGACCCATTGTGACACTGATGCATCCACTCATACATGTAATGTAGCAGTCACTTATTTTGTTACAGAAGTATTGATAGACTGATGCACTGTCTCACAGATCCTCCCAAACATTTATACAGTGAATGAAAGACTTAGTGATGCAGCGATGTATTCAGTCATAGATTACACTGAAAACGTTATGCACTCTGTTATGGAGTTATGGAGTTGTGCATGCTATTATGAAGTCATTTAGATAATAATGTGCTTAGTGTGTTGGTTATAATCCATTTTGCAGTTATAAGTTTTGAATGTGGTGGTGGCTAATGAATGTCTGCATTTGTTTTGTCATTTTGCGATGTATTCATGGCGATCTTGGCTACCAATATCATCGCGATGCCCGGTGTCACCGTGAAAATTGAAAATCAGTTTAAATGGTTGCTTTTATTCAAATTCCCTACACAAATATGAAAAAGTGCAGTAATAAACCCCTAGTTTCTAAAATACTGTAAAATGTGTGCATAGATGGGTTTTGCACCTCCTACAAAATGTGGGATCGTCACGGTTACCAGAGTCGTTGCGACACTAGGTGTAATAGCGAAAACAGGAAGTAGGGCTTAAACATTTTCTTAAAAAACTTACTAGAAAAGTATGTGTACAAATATGTTTTTAAACTAGTGATTTGATTAGTAATGTGTGTATTGGAATAGTTAAAATGAATTTTTTAAGTAAAATGTTTTAATGTGGTGGTTGTTGTTGACTGTTTGCTTTTGTTTTGCGATTTCGTGATTTTATTGCCATCATCGCGACATCGTTGCAGATTTTAAAGATAAAAAAAACATTATTTAAGAAGAAAATTAACAACATTTTGGCCTCTTCGGTGGATCTGACAGGAGCCTTTGTGTTGAGAGAGTGTATAAGAAAGCTGCAGATAAGACTGAATGCAGAGTTTCATCTTGCTTAGAAACACCCTGTTCCCTTTGTCTGCAAAGTGAACTCCATCACTTCTATATATTCCATGCATGTTAAAACGCAGATTTTTGTTATAGATAGAGCCCATATTATGGTCACTGAGGAAAGCAGAAACTGATTCATTAACATGTTTCCTGACTTTGTCAATCTGTGGACAGAAATTATTTGACCATTTCAATTTCTGTCTTTGGCATATATTAGCGTACACTAAGACAGTGTGAGGGAAAAGCAAGACCAGTTCTTCAAAGGTATTGTTCATTCGGATTTCCACCCCTACACAGCCAATGTGTCTAGGCCATTGCCATCGCCGTGCAGAATCATAAGGTGAGGAGCTTGGAAAACCACAATGGTTTTAACCAAAGGCAAAAGCTGATGAAACTTTAACCCTCTCTGGCCAAACCAAATAACATTCACATATGGCAAACCCCAGTCCCTGTCAATACCTTTGTTTTATGCAGTGTCTTTAGCCCACTAGACATAGCTGTGGCCCACAATCTACACTGTAACAATTTTGTAGGAAGGAGGAGTAGCACACAGAACAGGTCTGCAGCTCAAGATCACAGTTAGTGCTATGAAAGACAGTGAAAATGCATGTGTGCTGGTGGTTGGAAAGAAACTTGAAATGTGATTGGGTAAAGGGAATATGCAGGTGAATATAAGTAGGTTGCATTTGGAAATGATTAGTAAAAATATGTTTCATTGGCTTTGATAAATAGAAAAAATTGGAATACAGAGTTGCATATGCTATACAGTATGTGCAGTAAACAACACCCACTGTAGTTCATTTTATAACTAATTTGGTCCTTCTGGAATGTGTTGTGAACTGGTGACCTAGTGGTTCTAGTGAGTTTGTATGGAGAATCTGCTGAGGGTGTATTGAGGGAAGGGTGTTAAAGAAACAGGTATTAATTTTTAGAGATTGGAGATGTTTAGGTTCATTGTTTTATAAGGTAGGTAAGATTCCCTGGTGAGGAAGTTCCAAGAAAGTGTAGTATAGTGATAGAAATATAAAAGTGTTAAGGGAATTAGGTTTTCTGAGTCATGTTTCGTTTAGCTAATTCATCGCGATGATCGCGATTATGTCGCGAGTGTTGACACAAAGGCATGCATTTTGGGCTACCTTCAAACAGGAGTGAAATGGTTAATAGACAGTAAATATTCAGAGATGTAATTACAAGACTGAAATATGAAAGCAATGTTTTTATTTGTTGACTTGTGCAGTATCAGGCAATGCAAACTTCAGAAGGTTGATATTTATGGTTGCTTTGTATGAGAGTGGTATGCCATTTTTGTGCTACGTTTTTACAAACCCTGAAAATATTGCATCTACCTAATAAGAGAAAAAAAGCTATTTTACCAATGAACTCAATCTTCTGGCACGTTAATTGAATAAATTATAGTAAAAAATAATAATAAGGTATATAATTATGTTACATTAAAATTAAAAGATTTTGAAATATATTGGATTATTTAAAAAAAGAAAGGATGCTATATAAATCAAATTGTACCTTTTTTTTATATATCTACTAATAGGTAAGTATAACATAGTTTTTCTCAGGTGCAGATTGCAGATTGCATTGCTTTACTGCAATCTGTAAGTGGTAGGAGAAAAAACTGCACACTAATAGTTAAACCTATATGTGTTCTTGTAGGATATTGTGTCAAAGTTTTATATTTGTATATATGATGTGCTGCTTATGAATAATGTTTTCCTTTGAATTCTGGGAGTTGTAATCTTATTTGTTTCATTATAAAGGATGAAAACAACACTCAGTTTTGAATGTGGAATTTATGCACTACAGCTGTTTATGAATTATGAATCTGAATTGATCGGTGCATGGAGGTTTATTGGTAGGGCTGTGTTATCACTTAAAACTGCTATACAAGATATACATTTTTCTTAAACCCTATATAACTGAACACTAAGATAGGCTGTAGCTAGGCCATAGTGCAGGGAGCTATTTGCTTAAAAGTCAAAGATACACTTTGATGTATCAGTGATACATTGTGCACCCAATTAAACATCCAGCCTACACCCAGACTTAAATCCAAGATAAATAAGTAGAAAATCAGCCAGACACTGAAACACCTAGCGAGGTAGTTAGAGAAGCATGATAAGATTCACTCACACAGACAGGCACATCTAATATGTATTGTGTGGTAAGGAAGGCAGTTACGTACACACTTAAATAACCCATGGAATCACAGCCCCAGATAGGACCTGAAAAACGTATTCAAATATCTGCTGGACATCTGACACCTACAGGCTTACCCGGTAGACAAGTAGCCCTTTCAATACGTTTCAGCCCTGGTATACTTGATCTTGGGAAGGTTTTACTGGTGGAGCTGTCTTATTACATATACTGTTCTTATATCAGCTATAAGTGAATACTAAGGTAGGCCATAGAACAGGGAGCTATTCGATTAAAAAGTAAAAGATGCACTTGAATGTTTCAGTGAGCTAAATGCACTCATACAAACCTGTATTTCCAATTATACATCTACTCTACACCCAGACTTAAATCTAAGATATGCAAGTACAAAAGCAGACAGACACTGAGAAACCTAGTGAGGTAGTTAGAGAAGCATGAAAAGATCCGCTCACAGAGACACGTACAACTGATATGTATTTTGGGGTAATAAAGGCAGTTTGTCACACACTTAAATAACCCAATATTCACTAGTACAACCAGCAAGCAATCTATGCAGGTCCTTACAGACACATTCAGACAATCGCGTATCACTTAAAGAGAGGCAGTGATTTAGTAAAAGATTTACATACACATGGAATCACAGCCCTAGATAGGTACTGAAAAACTCATTCAGATATCTGCTAAACAACTGACACTTTCAAGTTTCCCTTCTTCTTTCTCTTTGCATTTTTGCCATCTTTTCTTTCTCTTTATTGTTGCGTTTTTAGTGCTTGGCAATTTTTTTGTGCCATTTTATTGTGCTTGCAATCTTTTCTTTACTTCCTTTCTTTCACTTTAGTGTGCCTTTCTTTACCGCTTCCCACCACTGCAGCCCCTGCAGCTGCCGCTGCCCCTCCCACTCCCGCCTCCCAGCTGTTTCTGCCAGCCCCCTCCCCCTACTTAATGGCAGCTGCTGAGGTTGTGCAAGACCTCCTGGGCTCTGCTCTCCCAGCACGCAGCTCAACCTCAGCTTTGAGTGCTAGTGCTCCTGCCTCCCGTGCCTCATAGCACAGTTTGAGTCCTCTGGACTCCTTCTGCCTTTTGCCTTTGCACCTTGCCTTGCATTTGCCTTCTTCTTTCTTTTTGCATTTTTTCCATCGTTTCTTTCTCTTTATTGTTGCCTTTTCTTGCTTTGTCATCTTTATTGTGCCATTTTATTGTGCTTGCCATCATTTCTTTACTTTATTTCTTTTACTTTATTGTGCCTTCCTTTCAGGCTTCCTGCCGCTGCTGCACCTGCGGCCCCTCCAGCTCCCGCCTCCCAGCTGTTCCCGCCCTCCCCCTACCCCTACTTAATAGCGCGCCACGAAAGCCACCTGATTCACGACTGACATCCAAGAATCCAAGCACCCTTGCAGACGACTCAAGAAAGCTTGGAGGAATAACAAAACCCCTGAAGCACGCTCCGCCTACAAGACCGCCATGACAGAACACCACCAACTCATCAGAACCACGTTGAAGAACTTCATCCAGAACAGAATACTCACCAACTCCCGCAACTCTTAGGAACTCTTCAGCATCATACAAGAATTCACCAAACCCCCCGGCGAATCCTCCAACAACCCTCCCTCCCAGGACCTCTGCAACAAACTCGGCTCCTACTTCCATCTCAAGATCAGAACGATCTACAGCAACTTCGATGAGCAGAACCTAGGCTCCAACCCTACACCTCCAACTGGCAATTCAACCCAACCTACCATCACCGCCTGGACCCCTGTCACCACAGAAGACACTGCCAAGACCATGAGAAGTATACACTCAGGAGCACCCACTGACCCCTGCCCGCACCACATCTTCCACAGAGCCGCCTCCACCATCGCACCCAAACTGCGACGTACCATCAACTGCTCCCTCGAAACAGGCACTTTTCCCGATGACTGCAAATGCACAGAGGTCAAGCCCACCGCAGACCCGACAGACCTTAGGAACCACTAACCCATCTCTCTCCTCCCCTTCGCAGCCAAAGTCACTGAAAAGATCGTCAACAACCAGCTCACTAACTTCATAGAAACCAACTCGATCCTCGATTCTTCCCAATTCAGATTCCACAATAACCGCAGCACTGAGACCACCCTCCGAGCGGCCACAGATGACATCCGCACCCTCCTGGACCAGGTGCCACACGGCACCTCATATCCTACTAGACCTCTCAGCAGCCTTCAACACCGTTTCCCATCGCACACTAACCTGCAGACTTCACGAAGCTGGCATCTAGGGTACCTCCCATCAACTGGATTCACTCCCTCCTCACCTGCCGAACCCAAAGAATCAGACTCCGACCCTTCCTCTCTGAACCCACAGAGATCAGCTGTAGAGTATCCCAAGGATCCTCACTCAGCCTCATGCTTTTCAACATCTACATGGCCCCTCTCGCCACCATCGTCAGAAAACACAGACTCAGAATAGTATCCTACGCCGACGACACCCAGCTCATCCTCTCCCCCACCAACTAAGCCAACATCACCAGACACAGCTTTCAGGAAGGTATGAAAGATGTCACCTCCTGGATGAGCAACAGCTGCCTTAAGCTCTACTAAGAGAAAGCAGAAGTCCTCATCCTCGGATCCACTGCCTCTGCATGGGACAACACCTGGTGGCCCACCTCCCTCTGGGAACCTCCCACACCCACAGACCATGCTCGCAACTTTGGCATCATACTCAACTCCTCCCTCACCATGCACCGACAAATCAACACCGTATCCTCCACATGCTTCAACACCCTCTGCATCCTCCGCAAGACTTTCAAATGGATCCCCCCGAATCCAGAAGGATCATCACCCATGTACTCATAACTGCAGACTGGACTATGGGAACCCCCTCTACACTGGAACAAACAAATCTCTACTCCTCAAACTCCAGACAATCCAGAACGCCACAGCTAGACTTGTCCTCGGAATCCCATGACAACACTGCATCACCCAGCACCTACGAGAACTCCACTGGCTCCCTGTCAAAAAGAGAGTGACCTTTAAGCTCCTCTCTTAAGCCTACAAATCCCTCCACAACATTGGACTCCAATACCCCAAGGAAAGAATCTCCTTCTACCCACCCAAGAGAAGCCTCCGATCTGCAGATGTTGCCCTAGCCGAAATCCCACGCATCTGCAGAGCCAGAGCGGGGGAGCGATCCTTCTCCCACAGCGCAGCCAAGACCTGTAACAAACCCCCACTCAGCATCGGGCAAATCCCCACACTGCAAGCCTTCAGAAAAAGCCTCAAGACCTGGCTCTTCAGATGAGAGGAAGCTGCATGTAACCCCCCCAGCACCAACAGACCCTCAGGGGTGAGTAGCAGGCATCACAAATTCCTGATTGATTGATTGAGTATGCAGAAAAATGACCCTTGCATTAAAGGTGAAGACTGTTCTTGTACCACATTTAAGTGAACACTGATCTAGTTTGTTACTAGGCCATAGCACAGGGAGCTAGTTGCTTAAAAATAAAAAGATGTACTTTGATGTTTCAGTGAGCTATATGCAGTCATGTAAACCTATGTGCCGCATCCAGCCTACACCCAGATTGAAATCTGTGATAGCTAAGTAGAAAAGCAGACAGACACTGAAACACTTGGTGAGGTAGTTAGAGCAACATGCAACGATTCACTCACACAGACAGGCACAACTGATATGTGTGTTGGGGCAATGAAGGCAGTTTGTCAGACATGTAAATAACCCAATACTCACTAGTATACTGAGGAGGCAATCTGTGCATGTGTTTACAGACACATTTAGACAATCATATATCACTTAAAGAGAGGCAGTGATATAGTAAAAGATTTGCATCACATAGATAGGCACAACTGATATGTATTTTGTGGTAATGAAGGCAGTTTCATACACACTTAAACAATCCAATATTTGACAGACACATTTAGAGGACCGTAGCTATCACAAAGACTGACAACCATTACGAACAAACTTACATACTCATGGACTATCAGCTCCTGATAGGGACTCACACAGTTATTCACATTTAAGTGAAAAAAGTCATGCATTCATGTCTAACATGTAAAGCCCTTGTCAAGTTTTAAGCTACTCTTCTACACCATATCACTGTCCCCTGAGGTAGACTGTAGTTAGTCAATAGGGTATGTTCCTTTAAGTTAATGTCTGTGTAAATATGTGTATGGGTGAGTATGAGGGTGTGTGAGCAACTCTATAATTGAGTAAGTGTGTGTGTGAGGAGCTGTAGGAGCAACCTCTCACTCACCCATACATATAGCTGATCAGTAAGGTAGGGGTTTGGTAGTTAATAGGATGGGTGCTACGTACTTAAAAGTGAACGCATATAGTCTAAAGATTGCCTAAACTATATATCCTCATTTAAACTAAGGGGTCTATTAGGATGGAGGTTGGAAAATCACCCAGAACGTCATGGTAGCGGAAAAAGACCACCTGCCAGGACCGCGGCATATCGCCGGTCCAATTAGTATGCTCTGCAGTCGAAATCTGACCACGGTGATACGATCACAGCCATTAACATTGTGGCGGTTGCTGCTGCTAGCAGCACCGCTGCGATATCAAAAGGAGCATGTCCTGCATTTCACTACACTGCTTGGCAGGCACTGCACAGTGCCTGCCACCTGGTACAGGGACATGTAGGGGGCACCATGGGTACACCCCCAGTGCACCCACATCCCCCCAACAGATTGGGGGCCCACAATGGTTCCCCGGCACCTGTCTTCGCCAGTCTTTCAATGGCGGTTCCACCGCAGCGGAAAGGCTGGTTACCGCGGGCATCATACTCATGCCGGCGGAGCCAGGCCCTGCTCGGACCCATTTTAGAGATCCAGCTCCACCCACCAGGCAAGCGTGCAAACTGCTACAGGCGGAAAAGTGGCGGGTGGAATTCCTCACCGCCGCGGTCAACACCGCCATGCTAATGTGACCGGCGGTTTTCCGGGTTTCGATCGCGGACGGATGGCCGCCATCCTAATAGACCCCTAAATATTTAAATAGTTAAAATATGTGATGTTACACTATATAATTAAGTGATTAAGGTACTTTTCTATTTTTGTTTTCAGAAATCAATATCTAGTTATCTACACAGAATTACCATGCCAACAAAAAGTCAGAGAAGAAAGAAGCAGCAGCAAATAGGGTGTCTCCTCTGGAACTTAGAAACAAAAGGGGAAAAATGCAGCAAAAATGGGCAAAGAGAAAAGGCTTGCTGGTTAGAGGACCAAGACAGTTCTTTAAATTGTTTGTGCACAACTGGAAAAAGTAGATGAAAAGTGAAGAAAAAGAAAACTATAACACTGAGTACTAAAGCACAAAACGTCTCTGATTTGAAAAGTAAGAAATCATTGAAAAAAGGAGAGACTTTAAGCAGAAGGCCAATGTAGTTCAAGGAAATCAGAGGTAGGATGTTGGGCACTAGAGTAATTCAAAACTTGTTAGCATCTATGAATAAGTATAAAAGAAGAACACAAGCAATCAGACAAAGGAATATGTTGAAGGTGTAGTTGATAAGGCATTTGCTCTGAAGAGGAAACTATTTATCTTGGTTTTAAACCGAATGAAGACACGTGACAAAATAGTGTTGTCTATGAGGAAACAGAGCCAAAAGAAAATACTTGTTAATAGAAGTAACTTTTGCAAAGTTTTTTGTGGTGAATGGATACATACTTAATGTACTGAGCCTTTCTTTAATGAAGAAGGCTACTTCCAAGACAACACATTTGTGCATGCAGTTGATAAGACTGGATGATGGTATGAGATAACAATAGGTATTCCTATTCCAAAGTAAGTAATGGTAGCTAGAAATGTTGAGGAAGAGATTGCTGAAGAGATACAAGGAAGGTGTAGACAGGCCCCTGTCTACAAATGGAATTGTAGTTGTGTTTGTAGTATTCGTCAACAATCAATTGATATATATTGAGAAATGTCCTGCTTCCAGACGTTTAACACAGAAAATACATACTTTGCTAGGATTAGATCCAAGCAAAGTAAGAAAGCATACTAATTTATAAGGACACTTACTAGCTTGTCTGTAAAAAAAGTGTGTCAAAGCAACTTTGATCATTTTAGAATGTTAGGTGTACGTCGTTCAATAATGTGAACTTTTGTTAGAAGGCTTTATTATGTAAAAACACCAGCTCTGTGTTTAGTAGAAATGAATAGAGCTCTTTTGCATGGTAGTGTAGTAGATGTAGAAAAGATGGGTAATATAAGCAGCTTGAAGCTAATCAACCAACATGTGTTTTGTCGATGGGTCAGTAACATCTCGACTTCTTCAGGGATGTGGACATTAAGTACAACATCAAAGTGAGAAATGTGTTTATGGTGCATGAAGACATCACTCTTCATCACTAACCCTTGGTGTCCAGATGAAAAAAAAGCGAAAAAAAGGGGGGGGAGTAGGATTCACTCCTACGTGTAAATACTTCATATTAAAAAGATATAATATACAAATAGAACCAAACATGCAAAGTAAAAACCCAAAAACCAGTTATACATAGAAAAAGGGGAAGAAAAAACCACTATGAGAGCCCTAAGCACTAGAGCCACTGTGATTTAGATGAAGGATAGAGCCATATACCACAATGCTCATAGGAACCTCAGACCACAAGTGATGGAACTCACACCGCCAAGGGACAGTGTGGTAAAATTATCAAACCGTCATAGTAACCTGGTACATCGCATGTGGGTATGCATCCATATATTCGATATCAGGTATATTTGGCACAATAGTGCAGAAATCCAGTAGAGGTCAAAGAAAGCCAGAGGCCTGGATCAAAAATCAACAAAACAGTCAAGGCATACAAAGCAGTAAGTTTAAAATGCCAATAGAGAGGAGAAAAACAACATAAAAAAAGTTATCTGACACTGATCTTCGAATAAAAATCAAAAAGAGACATTAATCTTGAATGATATTAAGTGATAAATATATATATATATATATATATATATATATATATATATATATATATATATATATATATATATATATATATATATACACTTTCTCACTTTTACCCATTTAGAAGAGCCATCACGCAGGTAGGTAAATCTTCGTTTATTTTGCAAGGAAAACAGCGCAGTGGAAGGGGAACAGAGTCCAAGTTCATTCATGTGCCTGACGCGTTTCATGCTGCATTAGCATTTCTTCAGAGGCTTCAAGTTCAAACACTGTGTGAGGCACCGGCATCTTTTGTAATCCTAAACACCTGCCTCAGTGGGCGTTGGCTCTCCCAGAGCCTGCTGGTATTGGTAGTGCCGTAAATCTTGCTGCAGTGAGCTGCCTTCTCACAGTAAAAATATGAAAGTTTTAAAACCCCAGTGGGTCTGGAAAATGTCACACTCCGCATTGGCTGCCAGTGATACCTTGCAACACGACCTTCCTGCCCTTTGCGCCGTTTGTCTGGTGACTACAGCTCGGTCCACTTCTATGTGGCTGGGCTCCTCCACGACCGGGAACAGCCGTCAAATAAATCCACTTTCTCACTTTTACCCATTTAGAAGAGCCATCACGCAGGTAGGTAAATCTTCGTTTATTTTGCAAGGAAAACAGCGCAGTGGAAGGGGAACAGAGTCCAAGTTCATTCATGTGCCTGACGCGTTTCATGCTGCATTAGCATTTCTTCAGAGGCTTCAAGTTCAAACACTGTGTGAGGCACCGGCATCTTTTGTAATCCTAAACACCTGCCTCAGTGGGCGTTGGCTCTCCCAGAGCCTGCTGGTATTGGTAGTGCCGTAAATCTTGCTGCAGTGAGCTGCCTTCTCACAGTAAAAATATGAAAGTTTTAAAACGCCAGTGGGTCTGGAAAATGTCACACTCCGCATTGGCTGCCAGTGATACCTTGCAACACGACCTTCCTGCCCTTTGCGCCGTTTGTCTGGTGACTACAGCTCGGTCCACTTCTATGTGGCTGGGCTCCTCCACGACCGGGAACAGCCGTCAAATAAATCCACTTTCTCACTTTTACCCATTTAGAAGAGCCATCACGCAGGTAGGTAAATCTTCGTTTATTTTGCAAGGAAAACAGCGCAGTGGAAGGGGAACAGAGTCCAAGTTCATTCATGTGCCTGACGCGTTTCATGCTGCATTAGCATTTCTTCAGAGGCTTCAAGTTCAAACACTGTGTGAGGCACCGGCATCTTTTGTAATCCTAAACACCTGCCTCAGTGGGCGTTGGCTCTCCCAGAGCCTGCTGGTATTGGTAGTGCCGTAAATCTTGCTGCAGTGAGCTGCCTTCTCACAGTAAAAATATGAAAGTTTTAAAACCCCAGTGGGTCTGGAAAATGTCACACTCCGCATTGGCTGCCAGTGATACCTTGCAACACGACCTTCCTGCCCTTTGCGCCGTTTGTCTGGTGACTACAGCTCGGTCCACTTCTATGTGGCTGGGCTCCTCCACGACCGGGAACAGCCGTCAAATAAATCCACTTTCTCACTTTTACCCATTTAGAAAAGCCATCACGCAGGTAGGTAAATCTTCGTTTATTTTGCAAGGAAAACAGCGCAGTGGAAGGGGAACAGAGTCCAAGTTCATTCATGTGCCTGACGCGTTTCATGCTGCATTAGCATTTCTTCAGAGGCTTCAAGTTCAAACACTGTGTGAGGCACCGGCATCTTTTGTAATCCTAAACACCTGCCTCAGTGGGCGTTGGCTCTCCCAGAGCCTGCTGGTATTGGTAGTGCCGTAAATCTTGCTGCAGTGAGCTGCCTTCTCACAGTAAAAATATGAAAGTTTTAAAACGCCAGTGGGTCTGGAAAATGTCACACTCCGCATTGGCTGCCAGTGATACCTTGCAACACGACCTTCCTGCCCTTTGCGCCGTTTGTCTGGTGACTACAGCTCGGTCCACTTCTATGTGGCTGGGCTCCTCCACGACCGGGAACAGCCGTCAAATAAATCCACTTTCTCACTTTTACCCATTTAGAAGAGCCATCACGCAGGTAGGTAAATCTTCGTTTATTTTGCAAGGAAAACAGCGCAGTGGAAGGGGAACAGAGTCCAAGTTCATTCATGTGCCTGACGCGTTTCATGCTGCATTAGCATTTCTTCAGAGGCTTCAAGTTCAAACACTGTGTGAGGCACCGGCATCTTTTGTAATCCTAAACACCTGCCTCAGTGGGCGTTGGCTCTCCCAGAGCCTGCTGGTATTGGTAGTGCCGTAAATCTTGCTGCAGTGAGCTGCCTTCTCACAGTAAAAATATGAAAGTTTTAAAACCCCAGTGGGTCTGGAAAATGTCACACTCCGCATTGGCTGCCAGTGATACCTTGCAACACGACCTTCCTGCCCTTTGCGCCGTTTGTCTGGTGACTACAGCTCGGTCCACTTCTATGTGGCTGGGCTCCTCCACGACCGGGAACAGCCGTCAAATAAATCCACTTTCTCACTTTTACCCATTTAGAAGAGCCATCACGCAGGTAGGTAAATCTTCGTTTATTTTGCAAGGAAAACAGCGCAGTGGAAGGGGAACAGAGTCCAAGTTCATTCATGTGCCTGACGCGTTTCATGCTGCATTAGCATTTCTTCAGAGGCTTCAAGTTCAAACACTGTGTGAGGCACCGGCATCTTTTGTAATCCTAAACACCTGCCTCAGTGGGCGTTGGCTCTCCCAGAGCCTGCTGGTATTGGTAGTGCCGTAAATCTTGCTGCAGTGAGCTGCCTTCTCACAGTAAAAATATGAAAGTTTTAAAACCCCAGTGGGTCTGGAAAATGTCACACTCCGCATTGGCTGCCAGTGATACCTTGCAACACGACCTTCCTGCCCTTTGCGCCGTTTGTCTGGTGACTACAGCTCGGTCCACTTCTATGTGGCTGGGCTCCTCCACGACCGGGAACAGCCGTCAAATAAATCCACTTTCTCACTTTTACCCATTTAGAAGAGCCATCACGCAGGTAGGTAAATCTTCGTTTATTTTGCAAGGAAAACAGCGCAGTGGAAGGGGAACAGAGTCCAAGTTCATTCATGTGCCTGACGCGTTTCATGCTGCATTAGCATTTCTTCAGAGGCTTCAAGTTCAAACACTGTGTGAGGCACCGGCATCTTTTGTAATCCTAAACACCTGCCTCAGTGGGCGTTGGCTCTCCCAGAGCCTGCTGGTATTGGTAGTGCCGTAAATCTTGCTGCAGTGAGCTGCCTTCTCACAGTAAAAATATGAAAGTTTTAAAACCCCAGTGGGTCTGGAAAATGTCACACTCCGCATTGGCTGCCAGTGATACCTTGCAACACGACCTTCCTGCCCTTTGCGCCGTTTGTCTGGTGACTACAGCTCGGTCCACTTCTATGTGGCTGGGCTCCTCCACGACCGGGAACAGCCGTCAAATAAATCCACTTTCTCACTTTTACCCATTTAGAAGAGCCATCACGCAGGTAGGTAAATCTTCGTTTATTTTGCAAGGAAAACAGCGCAGTGGAAGGGGAACAGAGTCCAAGTTCATTCATGTGCGTGACGCGTTTCATGCTGCATTAGCATTTCTTCAGAGGCTTCAAGTTCAAACACTGCGTGAGGCACCGGCATCTTTTGTAATCCTAAACACCTGCCTCAGTGGGCGTTGGCTCTCCCAGAGCCTGCTGGTATTGGTAGTGCCATAAATCTTGCTGCAGTGAGCTGCCTTCTCACAGTAAAAATATGAAAGTTTTAAAACCCCAGTGGGTCTGGAAAATGTCACACTCCGCATTGGCTGCCAGTGATACCTTGCAACACGACCTTCCTGCCCTTTGCGCCGTTTGTCTGGTGACTACAGCTCGGTCCACTTCTATGTGGCTGGGCTCCTCCACGACCGGGAACAGCCGTCAAATAAATCCACTTTCTCACTTTTACCCATTTAGAAGAGCCATCACGCAGGTAGGTAAATCTTCGTTTATTTTGCAAGGAAAACAGCGCAGTGGAAGGGGAACAGAGTCCAAGTTCATTCATGTGCCTGACGCGTTTCATGCTGCATTAGCATTTCTTCAGAGGCTTCAAGTTCAAACACTGTGTGAGGCACCGGCATCTTTTGTAATCCTAAACACCTGCCTCAGTGGGCGTTGGCTCTCCCAGAGCCTGCTGGTATTGGTAGTGCCGTAAATCTTGCTGCAGTGAGCTGCCTTCTCACAGTAAAAATATGAACGTTTTAAAACCCCAGTGGGTCTGGAAAATGTCACACTCCGCATTGGCTGCCAGTGATACCTTGCAACACGACCTTCCTGCCCTTTGCGCCGTTTGTCTGGTGACTACAGCTCGGTCCACTTCTATGTGGCTGGGCTCCTCCACGACCGGGAACAGCCGTCAAATAAATCCACTTTCTCACTTTTACCCATTTAGAAGAGCCATCACGCAGGTAGGTAAATCTTCGTTTATTTTGCAAGGAAAACAGCGCAGTGGAAGGGGAACAGAGTCCAAGTTCATTCATGTGCCTGACGCGTTTCATGCTGCATTAGCATTTCTTCAGAGGCTTCAAGTTCAAACACTGTGTGAGGCACCGGCATCTTTTGTAATCCTAAACACCTGCCTCAGTGGGCGTTGGCTCTCCCAGAGCCTGCTGGTATTGGTAGTGCCGTAAATCTTGCTGCAGTGAGCTGCCTTCTCACAGTAAAAATATGAAAGTTTTAAAACCCCAGTGGGTCTGGAAAATGTCACACTCCGCATTGGCTGCCAGTGATACCTTGCAACACGACCTTCCTGCCCTTTGCGCCGTTTGTCTGGTGACTACAGCTCGGTCCACTTCTATGTGGCTGGGCTCCTCCACGACCGGGAACAGCCGTCAAATAAATCCACTTTCTCACTTTTACCCATTTAGAAGAGCCATCACGCAGGTAGGTAAATCTTCGTTTATTTTGCAAGGAAAACAGCGCAGTGGAAGGGGAACAGAGTCCAAGTTCATTCATGTGCCTGACGCGTTTCATGCTGCATTAGCATTTCTTCAGAGGCTTCAAGTTCAAACACTGTGTTATAACTTTCATATTTTTACTGTGAGAAGGCAGCTCACTGCAGCAAGATTTACGGCACTACCAATACCAGCAGGCTCTGGGAGAGCCAACGCCCACTGAGGCAGGTGTTTAGGATTACAAAAGATGCCGGTGCCTCACACAGTGTTTGAACTTGAAGCCTCTGAAGAAATGCTAATGCAGCATGAAACGCGTCAGGCACATGAATGAACTTGGACTCTGTTCCCCTTCCACTGCGCTGTTTTCCTTGCAAAATAAACGAAGATTTACCTACCTGCGTGATGGCTCTTCTAAATGGGTAAAAGTGAGAAAGTGGATTTATTTGACGGCTGTTCCCGGTCGTGGAGGAGCCCAGCCACATAGAAGTGGACCGAGCTGTAGTCACCAGACAAACGGCGCAAAGGGCAGGAAGGTCGTGTTGCAAGGTATCACTGGCAGCCAATGCGGAGTGTGACATTTTCCAGACCCACTGGGGTTTTAAAACTTTCATATTTTTACTGTGAGAAGGCAGCTCACTGCAGCAAGATTTACGGCACTACCAATACCAGCAGGCTCTGGGAGAGCCAACGCCCACTGAGGCAGGTGTTTAGGATTACAAAAGATGCCGGTGCCTCACACAGTGTTTGAACTTGAAGCCTCTGAAGAAATGCTAATGCAGCATGAAACGCGTCAGGCACATGAATGAACTTGGACTCTGTTCCCCTTCCACTGCGCTGTTTTCCTTGCAAAATAAACGAAGATTTACCTACCTGCGTGATGGCTCTTCTAAATGGGTAAAAGTGAGAAAGTGGATTTATTTGACGGCTGTTCCCGGTCGTGGAGGAGCCCAGCCACATAGAAGTGGACCGAGCTGTAGTCACCAGACAAACGGCGCAAAGGGCAGGAAGGTCGTGTTGCAAGGTATCACTGGCAGCCAATGCGGAGTGTGACATTTTCCAGACCCACTGGCGTTTTAAAACTTTCATATTTTTACTGTGAGAAGGCAGCTCACTGCAGCAAGATTTACGGCACTACCAATACCAGCAGGCTCTGGGAGAGCCAACGCCCACTGAGGCAGGTGTTTAGGATTACAAAAGATGCCGGTGCCTCACACAGTGTTTGAACTTGAAGCCTCTGAAGAAATGCTAATGCAGCATGAAACGCGTCAGGCACATGAATGAACTTGGACTCTGTTCCCCTTCCACTGCGCTGTTTTCCTTGCAAAATAAACGAAGATTTACCTACCTGCGTGATGGCTCTTCTAAATGGGTAAAAGTGAGAAAGTGGATTTATTTGACGGCTGTTCCCGGTCGTGGAGGAGCCCAGCCACATAGAAGTGGACCGAGCTGTAGTCACCAGACAAACGGCGCAAAGGGCAGGAAGGTCGTGTTGCAAGGTATCACTGGCAGCCAATGCGGAGTGTGACATTTTCCAGACCCACTGGGGTTTTAAAACTTTCATATTTTTACTGTGAGAAGGCAGCTCACTGCAGCAAGATTTACGGCACTACCAATACCAGCAGGCTCTGGGAGAGCCAACGCCCACTGAGGCAGGTGTTTAGGATTACAAAAGATGCCGGTGCCTCACACAGTGTTTGAACTTGAAGCCTCTGAAGAAATGCTAATGCAGCATGAAACGCGTCAGGCACATGAATGAACTTGGACTCTGTTCCCCTTCCACTGCGCTGTTTTCCTTGCAAAATAAACGAAGATTTACCTACCTGCGTGATGGCTCTTCTAAATGGGTAAAAGTGAGAAAGTGGATTTATTTGACGGCTGTTCCCGGTCGTGGAGGAGCCCAGCCACATAGAAGTGGACCGAGCTGTAGTCACCAGACAAACGGCGCAAAGGGCAGGAAGGTCGTGTTGCAAGGTATCACTGGCAGCCAATGCGGAGTGTGACATTTTCCAGACCCACTGGGGTTTTAAAACTTTCATATTTTTACTGTGAGAAGGCAGCTCACTGCAGCAAGATTTACGGCACTACCAATACCAGCAGGCTCTGGGAGAGCCAACGCCCACTGAGGCAGGTGTTTAGGATTACAAAAGATGCCGGTGCCTCACACAGTGTTTGAACTTGAAGCCTCTGAAGAAATGCTAATGCAGCATGAAACGCGTCAGGCACATGAATGAACTTGGACTCTGTTCCCCTTCCACTGCGCTGTTTTCCTTGCAAAATAAACGAAGATTTACCTACCTGCGTGATGGCTCTTCTAAATGGGTAAAAGTGAGAAAGTGGATATATATATATATATATATATATTTAATCCAATGTGCCCCAAAGCATTAGGAGCGCACTCAACACCTCCTGTCATTTGACTTTTAAGCATGCAGCCTGCAGTCCGGTTATACATCATTTCATAATTGCCAACGCGTTTCAAGGTTCTCTGACCTCTTCATCTTGGGCAGAACAAACGGCATCAGAAATCCCACCTGATTACATTTCCGGCTTTTATTGGTTTGCATATTAGCTTCTGCCCTCAGTGGGCGTGACTTCATTTGATCACAATACAATGCCTGATGGGATAGTGAGTTTTAATGTCACGGTAAGTATTCCTTTTGTAAGTACTGATAGTCCGTTTATTTATTTGTTCAAATTGTTACCTTAGTAGGCTGGGTGCCAGAGTGCAGGCTCAATCTGCAGAGGAAGTGTGCTTAGCCAGATTCGAAGGTTCGATCCGACGGCCTCGTTCAGCTGGACAGTATTCCCACCACCTGCTCGATGGTGCAGCTCCCCACGGCCGGAACCGCCGTGAAAAAATATTTAATCCAATGTGCCCCAAAGCATTAGGAGCGCACTCAACACCTATATATATATATATTCACTGAAAAAACCATAGGTTTAAGGGGCGTTATAGTTAGCTGGACTTTTCACTCGTACAAAACCATTGAAATTCCCCCGTTATAGTTAGTTCAGCTAACTATAACTCGTGCACCCGCAATGCACTGCTGATGACGTCACATATTACATCACTCATGACATGGTCAGTGACATCACTCATGACATCACTGATGACATCATCCTTGTGAACGCGTGGCAGACCTCCTCTCCCCCTAATATAACCTTTGATACACACATTCAGAAATAGTTGGGAGATTAAGTTCATTTGAATTCTGAGGGTCCCTAGTGTCCAGCTAGCCCACTAGGTACCTCCAGTAAGCGCCACAGAGCTGCGTTGCAGAGAAGTGTAAAAAGGGGCACGGCCTGGACCACCTCTCTGCAACGCAGCTCAGTGGCGCTTACTGGAAGCACCTGGTGGGCTAGTTAGCCCCCAGGGACCCTCAGGATTGAAGGGGAATTATTTCCCCAACTTGAAACGCGCCATAGGGCGTGTTTGCCCACGTCACCTCAGGCCCCGTCCCCTCCCTTCCCCACTGTGTAAACACGCCCTGTGGCCGTTTTTTAAGTTGGGAGATTAAGTCCCCTTGAATCCTGAGGGTCCCTAGGGGCAAAATAGCCCACTAGGTACGTCCAGTAAGCGCCATTGCAGAAAGGTGTAAAAAGGGGCACGGCCTGCACCACCTCTCTGCAACACATAGCAGTGGCGCTTACTGGAAGCACCTGGTGGGCTAGTTGGCCCCCAGGGTCCCTCAGGATTGAAAGGGAATTATTTCCCAAACTTAAAATGCGCCACAGGGCGTGTTTGCACACGTCACCTCAGGCCCCGTCCCCTCCCTTCCCCACTGTGTAAACGCGCCCTGTGGCCATTCTAAGTTGAGAGATTAAGTCCCTTTGAATCCTAAGGGTCCCTAGAGTCAAACTAGCCCACTAGGTACCTCCAGTAAGCGCCACAGAGCTGCGTTGCATAGAGGTGTAAAAAGGGGCGTGGCCTCAGAACACCTGTCTGCAACGCATACTGGAGATACCTGTTGGGCTAGTTGGCCCTCAGGGACCCTCAGTATTGAAGGGGAATTAATTCCCCAACTTACAACTGGCCAGGGGGTGCGTTTGCAGAGTGCTGCAAGGAGGGGGCGTGGCCTCCAGCGCGATGCCGGTCTTTTATTTATTTAATTTTTTAAGAAGGAGGGCTGTTTGGCCCCCCTTCTTTTTCTAATTTATTGGCCCTGGGGACCCCATCCCCCTGGGCCTGCACCCTAATTTTTTGGGTTGAAAAAAATTAATTTGGCCCTCCCAAGGCCTTAATCGGCCCCGGGGACCCCAACCCCCGGGTCATGGCCTTTTTAAAAAAAATTCTTTAGGAGGGGGGCTGCGCTGCCCCCCTCCTCAGGCCACTTATGGCCCCGGGGACCCCATTCCCCGGGGCGGGCCTTTGTTTTTTATTATTTAAAATATATATATTTTTATAGAAACACCTAGGACATGCTGGACAAACCGTATGTACCTATCACCATGACGATTTGCGTGATATTCATTAAAAGGCGACTATGCATACAATGAATCCACATGGAATGTATTTACACCGCTAGTGAAGCTCTGATGTGTCTGACGCCCTACCGTGCCTAATCCCGGCACCCCTGCCGGTGGGTACTCTCCAAGTAGACACCCTTGTCGTTTATTTATACAAACATGGGTAGCTATTGACGGGCACATTTAATACACACGCACACCAAGCCATTCAAAGGGGATTCGACAAAAATTCGACCAAACTATGCAAGAAACCCCCCTCACGGTTAATAAAACACACATCCACTGCCGGATGTGTAATACTTTTTATTTTACTCTCTGGAAAGGAGACGAACCTCACTTGAGAGTCACAGCGTGCTCCTGGCTAAGCCCAATGCTGTGTTACACCCACCAGTGCCCGCCGAGTGCCACACACCTCTGTGTTGTATTCCACCAGCTAGTGCGTATGCTATGACACTCTCTAACCCATGTGCACTGTAACACCCCCCCGTGAATATGTCATGCCACACTTGCCTTCGCATGGGTAATATTGCCCCATCTAACGTGCCTTCCTCGATGCCTATGTTATAACGCACAGCGCTATGCCATATATATTACAATCTGGGATCCATATCTTTGTCATTGTGCATATGCAACGTTACACTCCCCAGCACATATTTTATATTACAACTTTAGAGACTAGTTAGGTTACACAACACTACCCTGTATATATTACACTCCAAGGTGCATATCACATAGCACGCGCTAGTGCCTGTGCTATCTCGCGCTCTCCAATGAATCTTTCATTGCGCACAATGTATTGCATATTATATTTCACGCCCGGTTCATCTTATATCACACTTTTTGGTGCATAGTTTATACCATATGCTATATCTAGTTTTCATTTTCAATTGTGCTCTCAGGACTATGTTCTATATAACACTGCGTCCACCTACCCTTTTCACAGGCATTACATTTTGCGATGGGGGGTGGAGGGTCAGGGGGTGTTTCTGCCAAGTGAGCCCGGAGTCACAGTCACAAACGTCCTCTTCTTCCTGAATAAAAGTGAGATTATGCTGCATACTTGTTCATATTTTAAGTAGTTCGCACCGACACACATTTTAAAAACAATAAAGTTCCTAATACCCACCTTCTCTGAACAGTTAGATTGCTGCCCCATCCACCTCCTTGCTATCCTCTGTTGTCTGAATCCATGGACTAGCCTCCTCCCTCCTGCCATGCATGGTCTGATGTACTGCCACTGCCCTCCATTTAGCATGATGTACCAGTCCACTCCTTCTGCCCTCCATTGCCCAATTCTATGGCCCATCATTGACCTCCTGCTTAGCCTCTGTGCTTAGCTTGCTGCCCCTATTCTCCTTCCCCCTGCCCTCTGATGTCTTTGTGCATGCCCCTGCTCCATCCTTTTTACCCACCATGTTCCATGGACCTGCCACTCCTATCTACTCTGAGTGTTCTGTTGAGCTGCCACTCCCCTCCCACCTGCCTAGCGTTGTCAGATGACTGTAACCTGTCCCTGCCACCTCCACCCTGCCTGTCCACATGCCATGCCCCTATCCCCTTCCTCCTGCCCTCCATGGTCCATTTTACTGCCACACCCTTCTGCCCTCCCTGGTCTGTTGTGCTGCAACTGCTCCTCTTGCCTGCCCCATGCAGTCTGTTGTGAGGCCCCCTCCCCTGAACTCTCTTGTCTGTGCCCAGGTCCTGATCCTCCCTTCTATCCACCATGGTCCTTTGTGCTGCCACTAACCCTCCCACTTGCCATGCATGGTCTTCTGTGCTGCCATGGCCCCTCCCACCTTCCCTGTGTGGTCAGCTAGCTGCCCCTGACCCCTTCCCACCTTCCCTCCATGGTCTGTGTGTATGCCATCATAGTCTAACTGTTGCTCTCCATGGTGTGTCTTGTTTCTAGTGCCCATCCTGCCTGACCTCCATGGTCATCTTGCTGCTCCTGCCCTGTCCCCTTGCCCCCAGCCCTCTGTTTCCATGTGCAGACCCCTATTCTCTCCCTCCTGGCTTGTCTGTTCCATTGTAATGCCCTGATCCGTCCCTCCTGCCCTTTATGGTCTGTTATGCTGCAGCTTTCTCTCTTGTCTGTCCATTATGGTCAGCTAGCTACCATTGCCTCTTTCCCCTCTGTTCTCTGTTGTCCATGTGCATGGTCCTGTCCCCTCCCTATTGCTTTCTATGGATTGTTGTGCTGCACTCCCATCCTGCATGCTCTGTGTGGTGTATTGTGCTGCTGCAAACCCTGATGCCTGCCCTGTAGGGTCAGTTTGGTGCACCTCTCCATGTCCCTCCTGTCCTCTGTTATCCGAATCCATGTCCCTACCCCAATTTCTCCTGCCTACCATGATCCAATGTACCATACCTGCGAACATTTTGAACTTGGTAAGAGGGAGATTTTGAAAAACAACTGGGGTATTGATTTTCCCCTTTGAATTACATTGAAAAAGACTGAAACGGGTCTGTTGGCAAGTATGGTTGTACTACCACTGCCTCTTCCTTCTGCCCACAATGGTTTATTATATTGCCACAGCCTCTCTTGCCAGTCCTGTATTGTTGGTTTGTTGCCCCTGCCCCCCTCTCCACTGCCCTCCATAGTCTGTTGTGCTGCCACTGCCCTTCCTGCCTGCCCAGTGTGGTCAAATTGTTGCCTCTGCACTCTCCTACCTGCCTTCAATTTTCAGAGTCCGTGCCCCTGGCCTCTGCCTCTCAACAGTATCCCAATGAACAACTAGATTGCTAACATTCTATATTTATTACAAAAGTGTGGAACGCCTGACGTCATGTTGATGTAATGAAAACTGTAATACTTAGAGCATTTCCTTTAGAAATTACATATATGAGAGGGTCTTATTTGCTTCAAAATGATGGTTAGTGCTCTAAAAAACTAAAATGAGGACATATTTTCTGAGTTTTCAAATAGCGACAAATAACTTTTAAATTATTTGTAATTGTTATGTTTTTTTATCCAGTTGACCGCTTGATTAAATCTTGCACCTAGGGGAGAGGATGTGGTGTTACTTCCAGAGCTGCAGACTTTGCAACTGGGGAACCAGGCTGGAGTTTCTGCTTCAGCTCAACATTCTGTGATTCTGGTCAAATCACTTAATCTCCCCATGTCTACAACCAAAATGAATTTGATCTTGTGTGATGTAACCAATGCTCATGTAAAGCACTCCAATACCTGACAAGTCTGCACTATATAAAACTGCAAATACACAAAAAATAAGTGTTTTGCACACTTCTGTCATTGGGCTACATGTGGGCTACATCTGGGTGATATTTGTGCTGCATTTGGGCTCTTTTGTCCCTGGTGGCCATCTTGGGAGATTTATTTGTTATGAAGTTTCCTAATTTCCTCATTTACTGCAGTCTGGTCAGTAGGAAATGCTTTGTTTTTTACTTTGATTCCATCAAGAAGGTATTCAGATATGTCACACATTTGGCATAAATTCTGAATGTTAGCACTCTAGTTGCTCATTAGATCACTGTAGTAAAGCTACTGCTCACCACGGAAGTCTGCTGCTGGTATTAAAAGTGCATGTTTCAGTCTGCATATCAGAATGTTTTAATGAAATAGAAGAGGATTTGAGAAGTCACTCAAAATGTGCCCTAATTTTTCTTTCTTCAGCACTAATCATAATTTCTATGGCAAAATGAACCCCCTCATTGTGTTCCTTTTTAAATTAAATGTTTTAAGTGTTACCAGTTTATTCCAATCAAGATGGCTTCAGGTGTGCCATACTTTTGTCATAAGTAAGACTGTTAGCGCTCTAGCTGTTCGTTGGAACACTCTGGGACATTCTGTCATTGGGCTATACTTGGGCTTCATCTGGGTGATATTTGGGCTACATTTGGGCTCTTTTGTCTCTGGTGGCCATCTTGGGAGATTTATTTGTTATGAAGTTCCCTAATTTCCTCATTTACTGCAGTCTCCTCAGTAGGAAATACTTTCAGTTTTTTACTTTGGTTCCATCAAGAAGGCATTCAGATGTGTCACACATTTGCCATAAATTCTGAATGTTAGCATTCTAGTTGCTAATTAGATCACTGTAGTAAAGCTACTGCTCACCAGGGAAGTCTGCTGCTGGTATTGAAAGTGCATGTTTCAGTCTGCATGTCAGAATTTTTTAATGAAATAGAAGAGGATTTGAGAAATCACTCAAAATGTGCCCTAATTTTTCTTTCTGCAGCACTAATCATACTTTCTATGGCAAAATGAACCCCCTCATTTTGTTCCTTTTTAAATTAAATGTTTTAAGAGCTACCACTTTATTCCAATCAAGATGGCTTCAGGTGTGCAATACATTTGTCATAAGTAGGACCATTAGCGCTCTAGTTGTTCTTTAGAACACTCTGGGCAGCTGCAGTAGAACACAAAGGAATCAACTTACTGAGAATGTCAGACTTCATTCTCACATGACTGAGAAGGAAAATGTGAATTTACAGAAAATATGGTCTCAGTTTATCTTATAGATTACCTTCCAAACCTCTGTGGGAAAAGCATGAGAAAATAGTTTTCTCTCAAACATAATTCATGATATCACAGCAGAAGGCTTTTTCACATGGTAAAATCACCTTAGAACACACCACAATTCCTAAAATGAGTATGGTACCATCAACAAATGATTTACAATGTAACTAAAGTCTTAAAACCTTCTATTAACTGCAATGCTTTTTAATGAGGTGCTATCATGTATATTGGTCCCAAGATGGCTGCCAACACTTCTTGGATGAAGTACTGACAGCCAATCAGATCTCACGATGAGATGTGTGGTTAGGCTCCACCCAGATATATCTATCTTTTTAACTCTAATTTTCTCAGGAACTTCTGAACGGATTTACACCATTTAAGCAAAAGGCACGAGTCTGAACTGAGGACTACCTCTTTGCCAAATTTGGTGTAATTCCGTTGAGCAATTCGGGCTGTAGCTGCGTTAACAGGTCCTATGGGAAAATGCATGGGGAAAACACGTTTTGGGACCCCCCTTTTTTCTCGGCCCCCGCTTGACGAATCACCGTGAAATTTTAAGGATAGGAGAGGACTGGAGCTGGCCAAAAGTTTGGAATATTTCGCGAAGATTCGTCAATCGGCGCCAACGTTATTCCAAATAGAATGTTGCGGATTTCCTATGGAAAATAGGTCCTAACTATAACTACCTACTGGCGACTACCAGTAGGTAATATAATCATATCTAGTAATAAGGAGCGGCTTAGTATTATACCACCTCATACCTTCTGAAATATTACAACTGTAAAAGTACTGGATCCGATTCTTTCTCTCCGGCAGAACCCAGAGTATCAGGCTTCCGTCCCCTCCTCTCTGAACCCACCGGCATCAACTGCGGAGTGCCCCAAGGCTCATCACTAAGCCCCACGCTCTTCAACATCTACATGGCCTCCCTCGCCGCCATCGTCAGACAGCATGGGCTCAACATCATATCCTATGCTCATCCTCTGACTCACGAAGAATCCCGAAGACACCAGACTCTGCTTCCAGGAGGGAATGAAGAATGTGGCAACCTGGATGAATGACAGATGCCTTAAGCTCAACTCAGAGAAAACCGAGGTCCTCATCCTCGGACCCTGCAACTCTGCCTGGGACAACACCTGGTAGCTCTCTGCCCTCAGGAACCCACCCACTCCTACAGACCACGCATGCAACCTCGGCATCATCCTCGACTCTTCCCTCTCCATGAACTGCCAGGTCAACGCCTTCGCTTCCACTACCTTCAACTGCCTGCGCATCCTCAGCAAGACCTTCAAATGGATCCCTCCTGACTGCAGAAATACTGTCACCCACACGCTCATAACAAGCAGGCTAGACTACAGCAACGTCCTATACTCAGGAATCAACAGATCTCTCCTACACAGACTCCAGACCATCCAAAATGCCGCCGCCAGACTTGTCCTCGGGACTCCACGTCACAAACACATGACCCAACACCTACGAGACCTCCACTGCCTCCCTGTTGAGAAGAGAGTCACCTTCAAACTCCTCACCCACGCCAACAAATCCCTCAACAACATTGGACCCAAATACCTCAATGAAAGACTATCCTTCTATGTACCCAAGAGGAACCTCCGCTCCGCCAACCTCGCCCTGGCAGAGGTCCCCCCACATCCGCAGAAGTAGAACAGGGGAGAGAGCCTTCTCCTTCATTGCAGCCAAGACCTGGAACGAGCTTCCCGTGAACATCAGATGCTCTCCAACCCTGCACACCTTCAGGAAGGACCTTGAGACCTGGCTCTTCGACTGATCTGGAACTCCCCCCCTCCCCCCAGCACCTTGAGACCCTCACGGGTGAGTAGCATGCCATATAATCCCCTGATTGATTGACTGATTGATTAAAATGATTCAGCTTACTCAAGGCTGCAGATGTCCAATCTATGTAAGATAGCTAAGAACCTTCTCAGTTCAATACCCAAAAAGTTACCAAACTCATATCTGCTATTCCTAGAACCGAAGTTCTAAGGAGAATTTAGTATAAGAAAATGTGGTATTGTGTTGACATATATATGGATTAGATATTTATGAGACATTATTCGGCCTATTAGAGGTATTGTCTATCGCAAGCTGTTAGAAATTAAAGACTCTTTTTAAATGTATAAAACATTTGAGAGCTACATTCTGTTACTACAGATAAAAACAAAATGGAGGTCCTATAATACCAGTAGCCTTAATTTGCATCTAAGAAGCCTCTTCAACATTAAAAAAAAAAAACCTTTTTGTTTCTGCTATAGCAACTTGTACGTAGTACTGTGTGTTATGTTTTTTACACATGGACCAAAAACATTTTAGACATCATTTGGCCTAACGGATGGTGTTTACAAAAGGATATCCAAAAATGAAGACTGCTTCATAATTGTTGTACATTTTGTACCAGATACAAAAATACCATTAACAGTTTTAACATATAGTAGCTTTCATTATGGTAGTAACCTATCAGCAAGCCGCTATTAAAAAACTTGTAGTGAGTAGAGTGCAAAATATGACATATTTGCTATGATTTACTGTGCACATTTTTTTTTTTTTTTACAATCCATTGATTGTTCTATCCCCACTGTTTGATGATGATGCTTCATACAGAGCACTGTTGAAAGTAAAGATGTATGAAAGCTGAAAACAGTAAAAAACTGAAAACGATTTGTCGATGTTAAATTAAAGTTTTGGAGAAAAAAGATTGTGTGTTGTTTGGTTGCCTAATGTTCAAAATAAAATTCCAATACATTTTTCTCTGTTTATATTTTTTCACAGTCATTGTAGATAGGGATACATTATGTGTGTCAAATCACTGATCTATTGATGGATTAACTGGGTCACTCCCATATACTCATATCCTCTCCTAATCACTACAGCTCTACTCATTCAATCACCCAGCCACTACCTAGGCAGTCATCCAATCACTCAGGTAGTACACTTGCATTCATCCAATCTCCCAGTCACTACTCAGGTGTCATATGACCCATGGGTCGTCTTCTCTAAGATAGCATGAGCACGCTGCACATTGTTCGCTGCTTTGCGCACGTTACTACACAAGTTTGTTTTGCAAGTGTCTCTTTTTCACATTAGAACCTATCTCTGTGTTCACACTCTGCAAGTTCCTGAGATTTGGTCTGAACATTGTGAGCAAGGTCAAACAACAATGCCCCTTGTTATTCTGTTCTGGTCAGACCCTAGCACCTAGACAAAACATACCGATGCAGCTGTTGTTTGGGAATACATACTTTGGTCTTATTGGAATACACGAATAGATGACACACACTTGGAGAGGGACCTTTCCAGGGAGAAGAGCAAGAAAGCATCCATGATGTAGATCCACCATCTATAGACTGAGGTACGGGGTCGGCAGATAACACCCAGAGATCTTCTAATGTATAATCACTCTGCTCCTTTACCAGGAGAGGGAGGTTAGGCTATACTGTCTTTTCATAATGACAGCTCCTTTCAGGATTTATGGACTAATTGCTATGATGACCATATTTTTGTTATGCATTTACTTGCTTATTGTGGCACGTGTACTACATATAAGAGCATGTTAGTTAAAATAAATATTTTAAACTTGTTCTTGTCTCTGTTAGAACTTATTGTGGACAAGTACAATAGTGTGAGTGAAAGGGTGTGTCTTGTAACCGCGATTCCTGAGTCAGGAGTGTTGTGTTCTTGGGTGTCTAATCACTTGTTTCTCTGGGAATGAGTAGGAGAGCAAGTGAGACACTATAGCTAGTCATCCTGGGCTCATGGGTACTAAGGTGATTGGATGACTCAGTCCCTATGCAATAAGTTCCCATAATCCTATGCATGGTTCTGTGTTTGCACAGGATCCCTGCCACAAAGGCACTCATCCAATCACCCAGGCAGTACTCATGGAGTCATGCCTACACTCAGGCAGTACAAATATAGTTATGTAATCACCTAGACACTACACTTGCATTCTTTCATTCATCCAGGCACTACACTTCCACTAATCCATTTACCCAGGCACTACACGTGCAGTCATCCAATCACCCAGGCAGTACCCATGGAGTCATGCAATCACCCAAGCACTGTACTTGCACTCATTCATTCAACCAGGCGCTGCAGTCATCTATTTACCCAGGAACTACACTACCACTCATCTGTTCACCCAGGAACTACACTTGCACTCATCCGTTCATCCAGGCACTGCACTTGCACTCATTCAATTATTCACGCACTGCACTTGCACTCACACAATCACTCAGGCACTACCCATGCAGTCATGGAATCACCCAGACACTGCACTTGCACATATCCATTCATTCAGGCACTCCACTTGCACTGAGGCAATCACCCAGGCAGTGCACTTGCACTCATCCAATGATTCAGGCACTGCACTTGCACTTATCAATTCACCCAGGCACTGCACTTGTACTCATTAATTCAC
The DNA here is from genome assembly GCF_964204655.1 of Triturus cristatus. Lineage (NCBI taxonomy): Eukaryota > Metazoa > Chordata > Amphibia > Caudata > Salamandridae > Triturus > Triturus cristatus. The sequence goes on along the minus strand of NC_140580.1, from coordinate 60,493,516 downwards.
TCAGGCACTATCCATGCAGTCATGCAATCATTCAGGCACTGCACTTGAACTCGTACAATTACACATGCACTACTTGTGCACTCACACATTCACCCAGGCACTACAGTTGTAGTCATCCATTCACCCAGGCACTACACTTGCACTCATTAGGTCACCTAGACAATAATGAGGCACTCATGCAATCACCCAAGGACTACTCATGCACTCATGCAATCACCCAAGGACTACTCATGCACTCATTCAATCACCCAGGCACTAAACTTGTGCTCATGCAATCACCCAGGCACTCACTTGCACTCATCCATTTACCCAGGCACTGCACTTACACTAATGCAGTCATCCAGGCAGTACACCTGCAATCATACAATCCCTCAGGCACTACCCATGCAGTCATGGAATCACCCAAGCACAGCACTTGTACTCATTCATATACACAGGCCCTGCCCATGCTCTCCTCCATTCACCCCACCACTACCCATGCACTCATGGAATCACCCAGGCACTACTCATGCACTGATGCAATGAAAAAGGCACTACCAATACACAGATCCAATCACTCAGGCACTACCCTTGCACTTATCCATTCACCCAGGCACTAGCCATGCAGTAATCAATTCATCCTGACACTACCCATATGCTCATCCAATTACCCAGGCACTACCCATGCACTCATAAAATTCACTCAGGCACTACCCTTGCACTCATCCAATCACCTTGGCACTACTCGTGCACTCATGCAATCATACAGTCACCCAGGCACTGCGCTTGCACTCATCCATTCACTCAGGAATTACCCAGGCAGTAATGCAATCATCCAGGCACTGCTTTTGCACTCATCTAATTTCCCAAGCAGTTCCTATGCACTCATCCAATCATCCAGGCTTAACCCATGCAGTCAAACAATTATCCATGCACTACCCATGCACTTATAGATTCACACAGGCACCACTCTTGTTTCCATTGTAACATCTATCCACGAGTCATGCACTCATTCAATAATCCATACAAAAGTCATACACTCATTCCAACATACATGCATGCTTTATATTTTTTTAACTGTAAAAAGGCAGTTCCAACAGAAACCTTTTTCTTTAAATTTGTTTCCTTTTTATACTTTTTTTATTTTTTGCACAAACAAATATGGCAACTGTGACTAACATTCCGGCAAGACTTTTTCCTCGTTCGCGATGAGCAACATCAAGTTGCCGATCGCGAACATGGAAAATACACCTCCCGGCGAGCTTCTCAACGTGGGATGGTCAGGTTTCTCATTGCGAGTGGTCGCGTATGCTCGTGACCGCTCGCGATGAGAAACTACCGGTCCGCGTTGAGAAAGCTGCCGCTCGAGTAAAAATCTACTCTCTTGCATTGTGCGAGATGCCGTTTGCAATGATTGCACAGTGCGAACAGCATCTTGCACAGTGCACTACGCAGTGTGCGAAGCTTAGCGTAGCTCGCGTAGTGCAAAGTGCACTTTGCGTAGCTTCGCGTAGTGCTACTTCGCAAACTACGCCCAGGGTTAATCGCCATGCCTTGCGTCACCACAAAAATGGAAAATGGTCTTTGAAGATGAGTTTTCTGGAAACTCACTTCAAAAATATGAGTTTTTCAAAGTACACTATGAAAGCTCTACTGTTAAATATACTGTAGAATGTGTCTATAAATAGAGGCACTCTTCACGTCTAACGACATCACCGCAACATCAGTAGACGTGAATATACATTTTTTTAATAAAGGTGGTTTTCTCCTAAATTGTTAAAACAAGATCTTACTAAATATTTAGACTTAAACTTTATGTAAAAAATGCCTGCAAGTGTACTTTTCAGTATGTGAAATATATTTGCTGATCACAGATTCTTCACAGTAAATGCGACAATGTTGTGCCGATTCAAAAAGTTCTTCAAAATAAAACCAGTTATTAATGTACTTTCTGATAAACATATACCAAATCAAAAAATGAGTGGTCTATAATATAAATATAATATACAACATCCAGAAGAATTCAGCAGTTGAGCTAACTATGACTCGCGCCCCCACAATGGTCTGCTTATGACCTCAAATATTACATCACTCATGACATGGTCTGTGACATCACTGATGACATCTCAGATGACATCACTAATTACATCACTGATTACATCATCCACAGAATCTCTGAAGCAGCCACTGATACCCCATGTAACCTTTCATACACCCACTCTAACTTCCACACTACCATTCTCAAAACCATTGACACACCCATACCAGCACTAACACACCCACTTACTGATTCATAGGTCTAAACACACTTCTACTTAGTTACCCATACAGCCACTCAACACCAACTCACTCACCAATACAGTCACTGATATATCCACTCATACAGCCATACAGCCACCACTCACACACTGTCAGTCACTCCTAGTGCTACTCACACACCTAGCCACTCATCTATAGAGGCAATCAGACCACCATTTACTCACCTATACAGTTATGAACACACCCACTCACTCATTCATACAGATACTGACACATGCACACCTATACAGTAACTGACACAAGCACACACATACCCGTACAGCCACTCTCACATTCACTCACTCATACATACAGTCACTCATATACTCCAGCACTCACCTATACTACCTTTTACGTATGTAGTTACTCACCCATATACCACTGGCACATCCATTCACTCATCAACACAGCCATACACACACTCAGTCACAGCCCTTCTCTTACACACTCGCTAACCTATTACCCACTGACTGACTCACTCACTCATACCTGTAGGCGCTCACACACCCTCTCACCCATCCACGCTGAGGTACCCAGACAACCACTCAATCACCCATACACCCACTCATGTGTCCACTCACCAACCCATACAGCCACTTAGACACCATCTGGCAGACTGATACAGACATTCATAGAACCTAGTCAGTGACCCATACATTCACTGAGACTTCTTATCACTCACTTATACAGTAGTCACGCACCTACTGAATCATCGATACAGGCACTCATATGTTATGTTATGTTATGTTATGTTATAAAGGGTTTTATAGCGTGCTCAATTACTCAAGAGTGTCCTGGCGCATGCAGTTATCAGAAACCTTGGAGAGTGGGATGCATGGGTCAGCTTGTTAAAAAGAAAAGTTTTAAGCCGTTTCTTGAAGGGTCCAAACTCCTGAATACTTTGTATTTCTAGAGGGAGAGAATTCCAGGCCCGAGCAGTTTTGACAGACTCATACACCCACTGATTCATTAATACACCTTCATATATATATTTAACACTCATAAACATTTAAAAAACACTCACAGTCACTAAATGATGTCATCAGGGATGTCATTTGAGATGTCATCAGTGATGTCATCAGTAAAGTCAATGACCATGTCATCAGTGATGTAATGTGTGAGGTCATAAGTGGTGCATTGTGTTGGCGTGAGTTATAGTTAGCTCAGCTAACTATAACTGCTGAATTTCTCTGGTTTTGTAAGAGTAAAATGTCAGCCTACCTATAACATCTCTTGTCACCTTCTGTTTTTTCAGTGAAGTTATATATATATTACCTACTGGTGGTCGCCAGTAGCTAATTATGGTTAGGACCTAGTTTCCATAGGAAAAAAGTTTTTTGATATGCCAATCACTTTAACGCCATTTGAGGAATCTTTTTGAACTTTTCTAAACTAATGGGGTGGTCACGTCACCTGTTGTCTCAAAAATTTCAGAGTGATCTGTCAAGCGGGGTCCGAGGAAAAGAGGGGGTCCCAAAACACTTTTTCTCCATGTTAATTTCCATAGGAAACTTTTGAGGTGGCTACTGCCCGAACTGCTGAAAGGAATTATACCAAATTTGGCAAAAAGGTAGCTCTTGGTTAAAAAAACACTATATTTGTTAAATGATGTAAATATGTTGTAAATCAGTTCAGTAGTTCCTGAGAAATGTAAAGATTCATCAGATATACAACTGTGTCAGGGTGAGTTTCTTCCCTCGGGATCTGGACGCGAAGATACAATGAACCCACCTCTCGATACCTTCAACTCTGACTTTGTATAAGAGAGTATTGAAGTGATCAAGCGGGGGGAAGGGAAATTAGGATGGGAACAGCTGGGAAGGAGATTTGTAAAGGAAAAGATTAGTAACTCCACAAAAGCAACTTCAGCAAAAGTTAAACAATATCGTAAAAACTCAGTTGAGTTTAATCTCACGATTATCTTGCGCCATATACGTAAGTTTTACTACACTCACGAAATCTTCAAACCATTGCACATGAGTTAACAACACTCACAATTTAACTGAACAGCACTTACAAATACCACTCTAATGCTCATACAAAGTTACTATGTCCTGTGCCACTACGTAAATACAGAATATGCAAAAGCGCTCTTTATGTCTTTGTATCTCTTCGTTTTAAAGAGCATTCAAATGCTTCCTTTTATCAAAAGAAAGCGAAGTTGCCCAGTTACTAAGTATTCACAAACGAAAATATGCAAATGTGTTCATAACAATGAAAACGAAGTCGCGATGTTTCAACTGTGACTAGATTACAATTTTTACCTACAGAGTATGACCTATTCTGCTAATTTTTACTTATGCTGCCAAAGGCCGGGAAACCACTGTGGGAGCCGGCATGAACCTGTGAAGAGCAGCGGGAGGCCAAGTGCGAACTGCCAAGCGCAAACTACGGAAGCAGGCATAAACCTGTGAAGAGCAGCGGAAGGCCAGGCGTGAAATGGAACTGCCAGATCAAGGGTCCGGGACCTCAGGTAGGCGAGACCCCCACTCCGAAGCCCTAGGGGGAAATATCAAGGCCTCCAACAAGGTGCAGAAAGGCACCAGGAGAGGAAGCAATCCGAAACGGAGACCAAGAGCTCCGCACTCTGGAAATCCCAGGGAATAGTGAGCACAGAGGAAGGGGCGTGGCCGATGATGTAAGCGCTGCCACGCTCTCCGTGCAACTTCCCCCAAGCATGATGGGATATGTAGTTCCCACGAGAAAAACCTCTCCTGCAAGACAATAAAGAGCTATACGAGCTCCCAGGACACAAAGAAACAAAAAGGCAATGCATAGGCAATACAATCAAAGCAAAACATCAAGCATTTCATATGCAAGGCAGTTAAAAGCAGTCACATCACCTACAATGGGATCAGCATACCCACAATTGAGTTAGAGAAGCTGACTCATGCGCTTTGCCACAACGGACCTTTGCGCACGGTGGCATAGGCACACGACTCTGATGTATAAGAGGGATATGTGAAGTGAGTGGGGCAGGCCCTAGACCGCATGTCTCCCTAGACCTGACAAACTGTGGCCACAGTGGATCCGCGAACCCTCCTGATCTCGGGCCTGAGATCTGATTGGCTGCCAACACTTCAAACCAAGAAGTGTTGGCAACCATCTGGTGACTCGGTTGAACTGAGTCACAAGAAAACATGTTAAAAAACAAGAAAAGGGGGCAGGGTAGAAACACCCTAACCCCCTAGACCTGTTCAGGGGGGTTCCCCCGGAGCAAAAAAAAGCATTTTTTTAAATTGTTTTGGTGGGAGTCACAGTAGAGCAGCGGGTGGGCTAGGACGTGGGGCAATACAATTAAAATAGCCCTGAGGAGTTGGTGGTCTGTGGGGCAGTGGTGTGGTGCATGGCCCCCTGACATTTTTGTATATGAGACCCCATGCATCATTTGTCAGTATAGCTCTGGGGAGGTGGTAGTCGATGGGGCTGGGTGAGGGGGTGGAACCCCCCAAGCATTACAATAAAATTAAGCTATAATGTACCTTGTTAATGTCAAAGCTTCCACATCTTAAACAAATAAAAAAAATTGAATTTTGAAGATACTTTATTATATTTTACATGATGTTTGTTGTATGATTTACATAGCAAATATTTTCAGGGCTCAGCTCATGCATGGGCTCTAAGAGCTGAACGAGTCCCTTCCTTGGCTCAGCTCTAATGGAAATGCCTGTGTACAAGACATGGATTGTACCCTTGCCACAAAGTAGTGGTGAGCTCTACTTTGCTTTATATTAAGTAACTTTTCAATGCAAATCAATAAGTGTGTTGGAGAGTAAATTCCAGCATTTTATTTACACAAACCTGGTGAAAAAATGTTTAGATATTTCCCCTTGAGTCTTTCTGCATATTTTCTATCAGTCTATTTTATACTGTATGCATCCTGTAATACTTTTTTAAATTGTACAAAATATTCACAGTTGTTAGAACTGGGGTCGCCTATTTGACACGGTAGCTTGGCGCGAGGTAGGAAGGCACCCGAAGGCAATGTGTAAAGCACTGGTGCAGCACTCACTCACACGGATTCAGCCATGCACACACAATGAAGGACGCCACCACAGAGGTTTTGTGAAACACAAGATTCTTTACCTATTGTAAGTCTCAGGATATCAATTCATTTAAGGATGAACGCAATTAATTTCAAGGCAACGACCATAATCAGTACATTCAATTACTTTCAGCAATGCAGGGTAGAAGAACAATTAATTCATGGCATTAATCAATCAGGGCGTTTCAGGACAACAGTTAACTCATTGGGATAATCACAGAACAACCGTCCTTGTTGTCAACTATCGGAATCACTGCATCAGGTACTTCATACCGTGGAACAAAGTAGTGCATGCCCATACAACAATTAATTCCTTCCCGGGGGCAAACAGTGCATGTTTATACAGCAATTAATTCACTCCTGTGTGGCAAACAGTGCGTTGTTGCACAACCATTATTTCACTCCTGGAAGGCAAACAGTGCATTTCTCTGGTACCAATCACTTCCTTCCTACCGCTAGACTACCAGGGCTCAGTCCCACAGTGAGTTCCTCCTTTATAGGGTCTTCAGGCACCGGGCATCAAGCAATTAATTGGGGGGTTCTGGGGGCCCAGGGCCAATCTCTAGAAGGAGGGGCGGTAGCTGGGCTACCTCGCTGAACGGGGGCGACTCCTGAGCAGCCTGCGCTATTCCCCACCGACCCTCCACCCTCCTTCTCAGGGGAATTACCTTATGCCGGGGCCTCCGCTCGCTGCAGCAAGTTTTGGGTCAGGCGGGGAGCCCGAGCAGGCAAAGCGGGCTCCCCGCAACCAACACTCACTGTGGGGGTGAGGCAGGGGGTGTCCGAGCCGGTCCCGGCTCTCCGGCATCTTCCTCGTTTCGTACAGAGCCGAGCACCGGCCTGGTGGGGCGCGCCCGCAGTGGCCAATCCCAGCGCGGCTTGCTAGGGGCGCGGCAGCCTCATCCAATGGCTGCTCAGCAGTGTCAGGGGCGTGGCTGGTGATGCGGCCGGCGCCCCCGTCACATGACACAGGACAGACTGGCTTCACTGGCCCTGCGCAGGCCTTCCCAATGCCGCGGCGACCCTTTCCAGGCTACGGGGGCCGCAGCGGGGATGTCGGCAGTCGGCGATCCTTCAGGCAGCAGGCGACGGGCTGCAGCGGTGATTTGCGGCCCTACAGCGCTCTCGTCGGTGCCACCGGCAGCGCCCCCTTCTTCCCAGCACCCAAGCCGCGGCGGTGATCCTCGGCTGGCAAGCACTCCTGGGCCTCAGCGGGGGTGGTTGCAGGTGTCCACATCGTGGGTACACAGATACGTGATCCCAGGAGTGAGGGAGAACAACGAGGCGTACTGCTCCAGGACTTGGCGGCAGTCCCTCTGTTGCTCAGGGGTCAAGGATGGGGAGAGGGCCACTCCCTCCACCGATCCATCCTTTTCTTGAGTCGCCAGAAGGTCTGGAAGAGGCTCACTCTCTTCCTCTTCGCTCCCATCCGTCACCATAAGGAGAGCAAGCTCCGATCTCTCATGATGCGGTTTCACTCGGTTGATGTGGAACACCCTATGGGGTTGCCGGGGGGTCTTAAGGTCAATGACGTAAGTGGGCTGGCCTCTCTTTTCCACGATGTCGTACGGCCCGGTCCACCGGTCCTGGAGGGCACTAAGCTCTCCAGGCTGCATGACCCACACCTTCTGTCCAACATCCAATTCCACCGTCGGAGCGTTGCGGTCATACCACTCCTTCATGACGGCTTGACTAGCCTCCAAATTGTCTGAGGCTTCGTTCCACATCTGGCTGCGGAATGCCAGCATGTAGCTGACCACGTCACGGGGAAGCTTCGTAGAAGTCTTCTCCCACCCCTCCTTTACAAGACTGAGGGGCCCCCTAACGGGGTGGCCATAAAGCAGCTCAAAGGGGCTGAACCTGACTCCCTTCTGCGGCACCTCTCGATAGGAAAATAGCAGACAGGGTAGGAGGACGTCCCACTTCTGCCTCAAGTCCTCGGGCAGACTCCAGAACATCCCCTTCAGAGTCTTGTTAAAGCGCTCTATGAGTCCATTAGTCTGGGGGTGGTAAGGAGTGGAGAACCGGTAGGTCACCCCACACTCCTTCCACATGGCCTGCATGTAGGCCGACATAAAATGAGTGCCCCTATCTGACACCACGGCCTTGGGGAATCCCACACGGCTAAAAATCCCCATCAAGGCCAGCGCTACTGCAGGTGCAGTGATGGTCCTCAGAGGAATCGCCTCCGGGTACTGGGTGGCGTGGTCCACCAACACCAAGATGAACCGGTGTCCCGAAGAAGTCGGCGGGTCCATCGGCCCGACAATGTCAATACCTACCCGCTCAAAAGGGGTACCGACGACTGGGAGAGGTTCCAGAGGGACCTTCAATTTAGTCCCAGTCTTGTCACTCACCTGGCAAGTCTTACAGGTCTTGCAGAAGGTGTCAGAGGCAACTCGCATTCTGGGCCAGTAAAAATGTGGGACCAACCTAGCAAAGGTTTTGTCCTGGCCCAGGTGTCCTGCTAGCGGCACCTCATGTGCCAATTCTAGCAGAAAGGCCCGGTAGCACTGGGGGACTACTAAGGCCCTAGATGACCCATGCACCGGAGCCTTAGGCTCACTGTAGAGGAGACCATTCTCCCAGTAAATATGGTAATTGCCGGTCTCTTGGTTCGACGCTTGGGCTTCGGCCTGTCGCTGCATACCTTCAAGCGTGGGGCACTCCCTCTGTGCCTAACAAAATTCCTCCCGGGTAGGCCCTCCTTCCACCTGCCACTCTGCAGGGGTCGGCAAGTCCCCCACGTGAACAACATCCACTTCTGCGGACTCCGGGGTCACCTCCGCGGGATCCCCATCCATCTCACAGGGTACGTCCCTACCACGTCCTCCTGACCGGCATTGGGCTGCGCCATTGTTCCAGGCTCCAGCCCGGGTTGAGTTCCTTGCCGGGCAGCCATGGACCTCATAACCACGTAGTTCCATCCTGGTAACCCCAGAATCTCAGCATGAGCGTTGAGCTCCACCTCCTTCCAGGCGGTACGTTCCAAATCATTTCCGAGCAGACAATCCACTGGCATGGCAGGGCTGATGGCAACTCTCAACTGACCTGAGACTCCTCCCCACTCAAAGGGAACTTGGGCCACGGGGTAATGACTCAGGCTGTCATCAGCCATTACCACCGAGTGGAATACTTCAGGAATCACCTGCTCTGGGGACACCAGCTGGCGCCTTACCATCGTCATGTTCGCACCCGTGTCCCTCAGAGCCTCCACCTCCTCCCCGTTAACCAGTACCCTCTGCCGGTACTTGGCAGTGTTTGAGGGCAACTGCGTCACTGGGACCATCTCTCTATCCCCCAGTGAAACCAGGGTCAAGCCTGTCCACTCACCCCCCTCATCTAGGGACAACTCCTCCCCCAGCGCTGCACTAGCCACCCCGGGGCTCTTACCACCTGAGGGGGCCGGGGACCGTTTGCGGCACTGGGGATCACCCTTGTAGTGCCCTACCTCCCCACATTCATAACACCGGACAGTTCTGGGCTGCTGACTCTTGTCAGGGTAAGTGGGTTTTGGTGATCCATATTGGGGTGGGGAACCTACCCCCTTCCCTTGTGGCCTTTCGGGGTGTCTCCCCCGGGTCCCTTGTGGGACACCCAGGTACTAACCCAGGTATCTGCCTCCTCCGCAAGCTTCCGAGGGTCGGTCAACTTGCGGTCCACCAGGTGTTGATGTAGCTCTGGAAAACATTTATCGAGGACGTGCTCTCTTAAAAACAGATTGTACAGCCCCTCGTAGTCGCTCACTTCGCTGCCACGCACCCAACCCTCTAAGGCCTTACATGCATAATCGCAAAAATCCACCCAGTTTTGTGTGGGAAGCTTGTGGCTGTTGCGGAACCTTTGACGATATTTCTCTGGGGTGAGACCAAACTTCCTAAGCAGGGCCTCCTTCATGAAAGGGTAATTGGTTTTATCCTCTCTGTCTAAGCCCAGGAGCGTGTCCCTCGCCATGGGAGGCATGTATCGGTACAGACCACCCCCCCAGTAACTCTCGGGCACTCCATCGGCTACCAAGCACCCCTCATATGCCGCCAGCCACTTACCTACGTGATCCCCAACACTAAAACTGGCCACCACCTCCCTCGGTAGATGGATTTTAGGCTCTCGTGGAACGTCAGCAGGTACGCTGCCACCATTCCTGTTGCCTTGCGCCCCTAGCTGCAATGCTTTCAACTCCAACTCCTTCAGGCTGAGCTCATGCACAAGCTTCCTTTCCTCCATGGCTAGCCTCTTCTCCTCTTTCTCCTTCTCCATCCTAGCAAGCTCCAACCTCAATTGCCTCTCCTCCCTCCTGTCCTCATACTCCTCCACCGACACACTCCCTGCTGACACACTAATGCCTGCCCTGGAACGTCTCCCTGGCAGCACATTGTCACTAACATCCACCTGCAGTAGGTCCAACTGTCCTGGAGTGCCCGGTTCTCCCCGAGCGCCCGGCTCCCCCGGCGCGCCCGGCTCCCCCTGCCCCTCGTCCCCTCTCCCTCCCGGGTGGGCCACTACCCATGCCCTCAAGGCTTTCTGAAGCTCCTCTCTCTTGGCGCCTCACCTGACGGACACCGCCATCCCCTGACAACACTTCTTCAACTGCACCACCGTATACATTTCTAGTTTGGCCAGCACGAACTCCATCCTGACAGGTGGGGCCCCAAACAATTCAAGGGAAAACACTAGGACGTAGGCAACAGGTTCACAACAGGAGCCTATACACTCAAACGGACAGTGAAGGGCAATTCGCTTGCGTTAAGATAGGTGTCCAATTGCAGCGCACACTGAATCCCCGTGGGGTGCTGCACAAGCGCAAGTCCCAATCCCACCGCTGCCACCAATGTTAGAACTGGGGTCGCCAATTCCGACACGGTAGCTTGGCGCGAGGTAGGAAGGCACCCGAAGGCAATGTGTAAAGCACTGGTGCAGCACTCACTCACACAGATTCAGCCATGCACACACAATGAAGGACGCCACCACAGAGGTTTTGTGAAACACAAGATTCTTTATCTATTGTAAGTCTCAGGATATCAATTCATTTCATGATGAACGCAATTAATTTCAAGGCAATGACCGTAATCAGTACATTCAATTACTTTCAGCAATGCAGGGTAGAAGAACAATTAATTAATGGCATTAATCAATCAGGGTGTTTCAGGACAACAGTTAACTCATTGGGATAATCACAGAACAACCGTCCTTGTCGTCAACTATCGGAATCAGTGCATCAGGTACTTCATACCGTGGAACAAAGTAGTGCATGCCCATACAACAATTAATTCCTTCCCGGGGGCAAACAGTGCATGTTTATACAGCAATTAATTCACTCCTGTGGGGCAAATAGTGCGTTGTTACACAACCATTACTTCACTCCTGGAAGGCAAACGGTGCATTTCTCTGGTACCAATCACTTCCTTCCTACCGCTAGACTACCAGGGCTCAGTCCCACAGTGAGTTCCTCCTGGGGGCGCGGCAGCCTCGTTCAATGGCTGCTCAGCAGTGGTGGGGGCATAGCTGGTGACGCGGCGCCCCGTCACATGACACAGGACACGCTGGCTTCACTGGCCCTGCGTGGGCCTTCCCAATGCCGCAGCGGCCCTCTCCAGGCTACGGGGGCCGCAGCAGGTGACGGGCCGCAGCGGTGATTTTCGGCCCTACAGCGCACTCGACGGTGCCACCGGCAGCGCCCCCTTCTTTCCAGCACCCGGGCCGTGGCGGTGATCCTCGGCAGGCAAGCACTCCTGGGCCTCAGCGGGGGTGGTTGCAGGTACTGGGCTGCAGCAGCGATTTGGGGGGCATGCAGCGCTCGGCAGGCTTAGCGCTGGGGAGACACAGCCTAAATGGGGCACAGCGGTAGCTCCGCGAAATCCTGGGCTGCGGCGGTAATGGCTTGCAGCGCTTAGGGCCTTAGCGCTTGGGAGACATGGCAGGGGAGAAGAGAAGCACGGCAGCAGCTCAGTGATGCTAGGGCCAGTAGTGCTCAGAAGCTCCACTGCGCTTAGGAACAGTCTGGGCAGATTAATCTTCTGTGGAGCACAGTCCCAGCTGTACAGCACTAGGTGGGCACAGCGCTTTACCTGTGGCTCCTGTAGGACTCATAACAGATAGTCCACGTCTCCGGGGCGGCACTTCTCTTAGGAAGGGATGGAAGATGATGGCAGGCCTCCCTGGCAGGCTTAGAAGGGTGAGAAGGGGGTTAAGTTGGCAGGCATCAGAGGCAGGGTGGGTCCCCGCAGCACACTGGAGATGGTCCCCTGGGTTACCCCCTCACCAGGAAAGATCAGCAGGCAGGCAGAATCCCTCATCTAACTTGGGTACAGCAGGGCCTAGACTCAGTCAGTCCCAGTAGTGTAGGTTTCTCCCCTAGGCCCAACGGCCCACACTCCAGCAGAGGTTCCCCCAGGTCCAGTGGTGCCCCAACTGACTAGTCAGGTTTCCCTCCTTTCCTCTTATACCCCCAGGTCAGGTGACCCTCCTGCAAAGGCGGCAAAGCAAAATCCCTCCCAGGGCTGGAAGGTTCCAGGAGCTTCCACATAATAGTCTATGGGACAAAAAGGCGGGATGGAAAAAGATACTGTATCCAAATGTCTCAGACTGCTCCTAATTACTAGTATGTATATGCAATGGCCACCCCGCAGTAGCAGGGGCCTGTGGCAGCCATGTTGTTAGGAGAGAGCACCTGCACCTCAGCAATGTTTAGCAGTGTTAAGGTGCCCAGAGACCTAGGGCCAACAAAAAGATGGCGGCAAAAATGAGGCAACAAGGGCAAAAAAATGGGGTAGACCACCCTAGGGCTGACAGATCTAACAACAGTGCTTTCACTTCCAGGCTATTTCCTCATAGGTCTAGAAACACACAAGTCGCCAATACCAAGTAACCAACTGGTTATAAATATAGATATCTGAAGCAATCATATTAACCTAGAGGTGAGTGAGCCACTGAATGCTCAAGAATGCTTGAGCCTGGAGCCTGGATACTGGCTCAGATTGGCGTCCTGTTGGAACCTCAACCCCATTACAAGTCGAGCTTTTATGTGGTTTTTGCCTGTCCCACTCACTCTACCCTCATGCACACAAAGGTAAAAACAAAACATTAACATTTGAGGTCAAAAGGAGAGACAAACAAAAACCAATTTGGTGGCTGATTTGTACACAGTGAAACCAGAAAACCTGGATTAATCATCGCATGACATGTTAACGTCAAAACTTTCTAATGTTAAAGAAATACACTTTTTTTGAATTCTGAAGAGATTCTATCATATTATAAGTGATGTTGGGTGTCTGATTTTCATGGCAAACATTTTCAGGGCTCAGCTTGTGCACAGGCTCTAAGAGCCAAGCCAAATTAAGTGACAGCAGTGACTAAATTATGCAGGGGTAACAATTACCTTGTTACCCCTGGTCACACTTATGGTAATGGTATTACTTCATTATATTGACATTTTTACAAATCCTAACACTGTATGGGCATAGGTTTCACCTCATTAGTACCTGTTTAATGCCCATAGGTTTCATATATGTTTTGTGTCGTGATCAGAGTTATGCTCCTCCCATGTGGTTTCTCTGCTCCTATGTATAAATTTGAGGTGAAAAGGAGTGAGAGATAGGTTGCTCTAGGCTGATTTTAACGCATATCTGGATTGAAGTGTGTGGGCGCCTTGTGACTTATGCTTGGACTATTTTGGTGCAAAATGAAGGGTACCAATATTTGTAGGTGAAAACCCAGTGCTTTAAGTACTCAAATAGGTCCATGAGTTCACCCAATCACCCTCAAAGCAGTTTCCATAGAAGAAAAATGCGACATGCACTTAAAGTGCAACAGGGCCTACAACATCCACAATACACTTTGTTATACACAAAAACTCCCTGGACTGAGAAGAACGATTAGACATGGAGGGCTGGGCCCTTAAATGAAATAATTTATAGAACCTAATGACAGTGTGGCCTTATTCATTAAAGATTAAGTTTAAATAGTGTCTTATGTTCTGAATGGTTTAAAGACACTAAGAAAATAAAACAAGCATTGGCATAGCCAATAGGTCTCGCCTTTGGGACCTTACAAGTGGTTAGCCAGAGCTACTGGCTTGTTTTTAAGCTATGTGACCCAACCGGTGTCTAAGAAGAAAAGAGAGCGTTTCATGTACCCAACGATTGGAGATCTTGTAAGTGTGGATTAAAACGATATCTTAATGTTTTAGTAAAATCTGTGGTGTTTTCAACATATCAACTTTAGAAGGCTGAGGGACCGAGATGGTGCAAATAGCAATGTATGCAACGTTTGGCTGAAGCAAAGTACTGTGTTTTCATTATGTTAATGTGTTCTAGCCGTGGACCACAATACCGCACCAGGCCAATCACCAGGAAATGCCCTGAATATCATCTGTTTGCAGCACGTGGGTCCGCTCAATTAGGAGATGCGAGAGTGCTGTGTTTATGCTGTGCTGGTGCCGGCTGAGCTCCTGGCTGACAACAGTTTGCAGTAATGACCCAGGGTACTCTGCGCACCGGTGGGGCTTCACCTCTCGGTGGCTCAGATGGGTTAATTAGATGTTTCAGACAGGCTCTGATCAACTTCCATGTTAAAGATGTTACTAATGTGCAGCGTGTACAGAAATACCGAAAGCAATCAGGTTTTTAAGAGAAGGCAAAGACCAGATGATGCAAAATGAACCATCCTCTTGACTCACAGAAGTGTGCTGTCAGCAAGTGGGCAGTACCATAAGGCTATTGGGGAAAGGGGGAGGGGGTAGCCAAGCTCAAGTTGCTTTGGAAAACCAGTTACCGGCCAGTTCTAACATTCCCTGACTCAGCTGAGGGACTACTGGTCTAGATTAATCACATTTACAGTGTTTCATACAGCACTTGCTGTCAATCCTTCAGCCCCGTGCCGCTGTAATACTTAAGTGTCAATAGGACGAGAAAAAATAAATAAATAAATAAACACAATTGTTGATAGGAGAAAATCCGAACAGACCCGTCAGAAATTGTGTCTTCGGTATATGTGTGTGTTTTCACAACATGTTTTTAAGCCACGCCCTTAATTACATTGGCTACGCCCCTTTGAGAGACCCCCCAGTTTTTTCATCCCACTTAAAGGCCTGAGTAAGCTGGTAGCTTTGAGTAACTGGTGTAGTATGGGTTTAGTGCTTTCTAGCAGCAGCTATTTTTCTTGCATTCCTTAACCTTAAAATGACAACAAATGGAGGCGGAAAGTAAAATGGAGCTACTCTGAGCATCTGCTAGCTAACACTGTTCTTTGTTTGCTTGACAACACGCTGGTCGCATTGACCAATAGCAGAGTGTGGCACATCAATGGGGCTCTCGGCCTCCTTAGCAGTAATTAGGGATGCGATGTCAACGAGTGGCGCTCAGATTCCAGGCAGCTTACAGCAGCCCGGGAGGTCTTGAGGGTCCATGAAGACATGCATCCTGAGCGGGAGCTGATCGAAAACAAGCTGGGCTGCTAAGTGGCAAGTTTGGAGGGGTCAGCAGCAACGCCCATTTATTTATCTCAAACAATGCTGCATGCATCTTTCTGTAGATAATGTTACAAAGGGCGGCATCGATAAGGACAAGCCTCATTAGGTGTGCTTGGGGTGGCTCCTCGTCTTCAGATAGACAAAAAGTGAACAGGAATACGGGTTAACAAGTGGGAGGGGTGGGGGGAGTGAGGCCGAGAGAACAAACAGCGATTCCCTTGCAGGAGCGAGACTTGGCCACCATCTGTTTGGAAGTTAATTACAAACAGGTGTTGCCAAAGCTCGCTCCCACAAGGGAATCGCCAAGCGTGCACGCGTTGCCATTGAAAGCAATGCAACGCGTGCACGTTTTTGGGCGAAAAAGCGAACCGATTACTAAAGGTCTCTCCTATGCAGCGCATGTGAACTGCGTAGGCGAGACCTAAAAAACATTACGGTTTATATTCTGTCCAAAATATGTATGTTACAGCTTCTTGGGACACACAAGAGTTAGGAAAGCGCTATAGAAATGCCAATATAATAATACAGTGTAACTGTCTTGCTCATTTATATTGTAATGGAAACTTGTATAATCGATCCTTCGTAGTAGAGTGTGGCAATGTACTACTGTAGGGTCAATCAAGAGAGATATGCTAATGTAGCCATTTATCCCTGCTTATCTGTCCCCCACCAAGTCTTTAATTAACACCTTTCAAGTGGACTGTAGAGAGACCGACACCGCAGGGGGCAGAAGAAGCAATTAAAAAAGAATCCTTCTTTACTTTTTAAAGGCCTTTTAATGACCCGTTAAGCACTAGAGTCCAGCACAGACATCAGATAAGACTCCTCTGTGTCAAGGACACTGCAGAAGCCTGGGCTACAACACAGAAGGCAGGAGGATCTGAAGCCCTTTAAGTGCAATGTGCATCACAAGATTGGATTCGGGGAAAGAGACATACTGAATTTAAGTCAGCAGCCAGTTTAAACTTCATCCGTTTTTCAGTCCCATGCTTTTAATGGACATGGAAACAAATGAAGTTTAAACAGTCACTATATCGCTGTCTCTTTTTTGAACTTCAAGGTCGTTTGTCCTCCTCCTCCTCCCATCCTTGTCTCCTCTTTCCCTCACCTCCATAATCTGGGGTGTTAAATTCCCTGCGACCATCACAGTTTCTACACCCATGCTGGACCCCGAAAATAAGTGCAGGTAGCACCCATCAGTATCCACCGGCTCAAATTAAGCACTGGTGTACGCACCTCCTCAAGCCTTTATGATGATCATGGATGATGTCAGATCCTGCGAGTAGACCAGCAGCCCTTGTGGGTGATAGGTGTGGTGTTGACATGTATTGTAATTGGTTGCCAAAGGACAGATGTGTGGGGGTGACATCACCGGGTTTTGGGTGGAATGTAGGGGAGGTTAGATTGTCAGGAGAAACCTTTGGGAATGGACAGTTGGAGGAATTTAACTTCAAGTGGTATTATTAAGGCAACTCCTCACATTACTAAGATGACCTTGAGGTTGTTTGATTATGTGTATGATGTGGAGTACCTACCAGGTAATAGGAATACGGTTGTGGACTATTTGAGATGTTCACCTTTGCCACTGTAAGAATATTGCTGTAATGAATGGGAAGAATACAGTGTTCCATATACTGTAGACAGTGAGGATGTCATTGTAGGAGAGGATTGGAAGTCAGCTTGCAACTTGGAGAACATTTTGAAGCAGTTGAAGGGCTATATAATGGAAGCATGTCCTGAGAAAAATGTTATCAGAAAAGTGTGAGAGGTTTTGAGAATTGAAAAGTGAGTTACCTATCAATGAAGAAGGTTTCTTCCTCAGGGGAGACAGAGTAATTTGCCCCGGAAGTTTAAGAGAGCGCATACTCAACATTCTGCATAAGGGTCATTTAGGCATTGTAAAATCAAATTGGCGGCCTGGTATGGAAAATGATATTGAGAAATACGTGAGGTCTTATAGTTCCTGTGCCAGTGCTGACAAGTCATTAACAGTCATCAGGCCTCCATTGGGGGAGTGTAAGTGTCCTGAGAATCCTTGGGACGAACTAACAGTGGATGTTTTGTGTCCCGTTTTGGATTCATGGTGTGTTCCGAAATATGTGATAGTGTTGCTGGATAGGTATTCTAAATGGGCTGAGTTTGAGGTATGTGAAAGAGCAGATGTGTCTACCTTAATTTCCTTCCTAACTAAAGGAAGGAATTCCACAATCCATTCTAAGTGACAACGGCTCACATTTTTTTTCGGATAAATGCAAAGCATGTTTAACTAGGAATGGTATAAAAGCAAAACATACTCCAGTCTAACATCCAGCTGGTAATGGAGCTTCTTTAATCGTGTGATTATGAGCATCGTACAAGCTGCGATCAATGATGGGAAGGATTGGGAGAAGGAGAGTTCTAAAACAGTGTGGGCCCACCGTATTACTCCCACTGTGCCTGGGTACATTCTCTTTAGGATTTTGAGAGTGAGAGAGACATTTACTAGAGTCAATGTGGCATGGATGAATATGAAGTTACAAAGCAGATGGTCTTCATCAGTTGTTAAGAGGAACCTGCTGAAAGCCTATACAAATGTATAAAGAGTATTATGATAAAAAAAACAAGGTGTGAAAGAAGTGAAATTGTCTGTTGTAGACTGGATTAAAGTGAAGCTTGGAGTATGTTCCAAGAAAGGAAGTAGCACGTTTTTGGAATGACTCCAAGAGAAGGAACTCTATTCACGCTCAGCTCTCTTGAATGATGGAAAGATTTGACACTTAAACGGAATGGCCAAATGCAATAAAGTACTGTGGTGGACATGAGATGTTGGAATGAAAGCAGACAGTGATGATTGGTTGTGGTCTGAGATGAAGTGGTTGGACTAAAACAAATGTGAAAATGAAGGAAGAGTGGTAAAGTGGCAAGGGATGAGGTGGTCACACGGGATGAAGAAAAAGTTCCCTCTTGCTCAGGAATGTCGACTCATGTGGGCAGACCAGTGACATTGCCTAAGAAATATGATGAATTTGTTATGTGGTAAATGTAATATTGTGGCTTAATGATTTTGCATTTTATTATTTTTCAACTTTGTGCTGGCTGGGAAATTTGGGACTTCATTATTGTTTAGAATCTATTATCTAACGTTTCTTTTGTGCTAATTTATGATTATGCTTATTGCAATTTTATTATTCATTTTTATTACAAAATTGATCTTTGTAAAAGAGGGAGATGCGTGGTGTTGACATGGTTTGTAATGGGTTTCCAAGGGACAGATGCGTGGGGGTGACATCACTGGGTTCTGTGTGGAATGTAGAGGAGAGTAGAATGTAAGGAGGAACTATTGGGAATGGACAGTTGGAGGAGTCCTGGTTGGTGAAGGTTGTGTTACCTGCTCTCCTTTTCGCATAGTGTTGACTTAAATTGACATCCTCTTGACCTTACAACAGGGAGCCAATATACAAGATCTCATCAGCAGGACATTGAGCAGCCGTGGTGCCACGGATGGAGAACAGGTGGGTCCACCGTGAGAAAAAACAGAGGGAGAAAGAAGATGGGATCTGTTGTGATTCTCTTTTACAGAAATATAGATATACATATTTATATTTTCTAGTCCTTTATTAATAATGACCCAGAGAAAGCTGCGCCACTACCTTCTCCATTTCTTTCCTCCATCCTCTCCTTCTAGAACCCCAACAAGGTTCTAACATACTGGAACAAACCATACAATTTTCAAGCCAAACAAAACATGGATACAATTTAGAAGGGATGGACAGAGATACTGTTCCTTCACAGAAGAGTCAATTAAAGATAATCACCTCCACACCAACTCAACCATCGGAGGAAGGTAAAACAAGGTAAGAGGGAGTTTCCTTTTTCAGAATTCAAACTTAGGGAGAAGGTTGGGTACCCCAGGACAGTATGGTGACAGATTCCCTATCTCTTTCAGTGCAAATGTTAGGCCTCAGAAAGGGTGAATGTGAGTGTGACAAAGCAAAGTACACCTTTTTTCTACAGCAGCAATGGTGACAAGAGATAGGACCACATATCTGGAGGTCTGAAGTTGGCCTAGCACATTTTAGTGACACAATACCTAGAAGGAGATATTAAAACTGGGGCAGGAGATGGCTGATTATAGTGATTTAGAGCACCCAGATGAGCAGCGCCTCAGGTGCTGAAAAGGGTTTGGCACGAGGGCACATGGCTCTTTCCTAGGTAAGGGAGATAAGACACAGTTGCTGCAGACTGTGTGTGGGACATATGAGAAACTGGCAAAAGATATAAGAGAGTTACTGCATCTGGGGTAGGACAGCTGATTACTCTAGAGCAGCTTCTGACTCTAGACATCAGTACTGCCAAAGAAAGTTCTGTTACTTGGAGAGAAGAAAGGCCTTCCCTCAGGTTGAAATGGGCAGTGCACAGATAGGTAAATGTATATGGGCCACACAGCATCCAGGAAGCCCTAACAACAGCTTTTTTTAACCAGGATGGGAAACACAGGCGCTATGGCTTAATGTGAGACCCCATTTGGACCAGGAATGCTGATTGGAAAACTGTTCCTACTTACAGGGTGTTTGGGATCCCTGTGCATACACATGACTTTGCACCCCCTACCTCCCCTAGATTTGAAGCAAGGTACAAGGCACCTTAACCACATGGAGTGTGACAGAAGCAGGATCACCTTATGAGGAAGGAGCAAAATGGGAGGTACACTCAAAGCGCTGGGAATTAAGTGAGAGCAAATTGGGTCAGACATAGATACTCTTTCATGGGTGGGGGCCACATTTCCAGAGTAAGAGAGGAGGCCCAGGCGCACCTCATTCTGTTGCCGTAAGGAAATCATTGTGTGAGAAATCGGGTTAATCGTTAACTGGGCAGTGAGCCTTGGGTTAGGCAACATCCACAACCCTTGCAAGGTAAACCAAAAAAAGTCACTAAATTAATCTGTGCTTAATCCTGTGTAGCTTGACACAAAAAGCAGTCTGACTTAACTTAGAGCAATGTGTAAAGTATTTATGCAGCATACAAACAGCAATAAAACAAAAAAACACACAAGAAAAATCTCACACCAATTTAGAAAAAGAGTGTAAATTTGAATGAATTATTTCACATGAAAACAACATAAATCCAATTAGTAGAATAGGAGTTATGAATTTTGGAGGTTTTTAGTAAAAACTAGTGCCTACATTTCGAAGTGCCAACAACTGACATATAGTCACGTGCGAATGGGTCAAAGTTGAAAAATATGGCTGACCGCGATGGAGTACAGGTCGGGTACAAGAAGTGGATAAGGCCCAGTAAGTGCTTACCTTTGGACTTTTTGAGAAAAAGTATGTTGAAAAGGTAAAGTTCAGCTGGGTAAGGCTGCAGGAGGTGTCCAAAGAGGGACCGTCATCATTGGGGAGCCTAGGGTCGAAGCTGCAGTGAGGAGTTCTATATTCAGACATAAGGGCTTATTACAAGTTTGGTGGTTCAATGGACCACAAACCCACGGTGGTGGTGCAACTACTGCCATACCAGTGGTCCGAGTGCCATATTACGAGTTGGGAGGTCAGACCACCATAGGACCATTGCTACCGCCAGGGATCATGGTCTTGCAGTGGTCTGAGGCCTGCAATATCCTCGCCGGTGCTGCTGTGCCACCTACAAGCATATTACGAGTTTCCTCAATGCCACAGTTTTCATGGCGGTGAGCCTGCCATGAAAAGTGTGGCAGCGAGGAAACTATGGGCCCCTGTTGCTTCAGAGCCAGGGAATGCATGCAGGGGGGCACAAACTGTGCAGGGATGTGCTGTGGAGCTCCTATTGCGGCTCAGATATGAGTCTTTGAAAGGCTCCGCCGTGGGACCAGCACTACAGGACTGCATAACCTGTATTTCAGTCAGAATATGACAGGCTGCCAGACTATGGGTTTGGCGGTCTTGGAGTGGGGTGCTGGCCTGGCGGCCTGCTCCAATAACGCCAGACTCATAATCATGCCCTTATTCTCTTTTTTGGAAGTCAAACATTTTGAGTGGGGCAAGGAAGAGGGCTGCAACCAAAAATAGTTACATGAGGCCAGATATCCCTTTGGCGAAGTACCAATGAATAGGAATTCCTGCTGCAGAGAAGAATGTACTGAACTGGGGTGGCGTAGTGGGCAAAAGAACGATGGATTTAACCCAGATCTCTTGACTGGGGGAGAATGTCTGCATTGTCAGCATTCCGTCCATCATTTGTATGTTGTAACGCTTTTCGCCCTACGTGGGATGGGTATTCCCAGATGTGGGACCCGTGCTCACTGCGCCACTGGAGTCAAGCTATCCTGGCTGATGACGGCTGATAGCCAGAAACCGGTCCCAGGATGCTTGATTCCGGTCCAGGGAAGACATGGCTTGGCAGTTCGGGCTGGACTGTTCCTATGCGGCACAGGGTCAAGACTGATTTGCATATGGCCATGTCTGAACTGGGGTGGCGTAGTGGGCAAAAGAACGATGGATTTAACCCAGATCTCTTGACTGGGGGAGAATGTCTGCATTGTCAGCATTCCGTCCATCATTTGTATGTTGTAACGCTTTTCGCCCTACGTGGGATGGGTATTCCCAGACGTGGGACCCGTGCTCACTGCGCCACTGGAGTCAAGCTATCCTGGCTGATGACGGCTGATAGCCAGAAACCGGTCCCAGGATGCTTGATTCCGGTCCAGGGAAGACATGGCTTGGCAGTTCGGGCTGGACTGTTCCCATGCGGCACAGGGTCAAGACTGATTTGCATATGGCCATGTCTGAACTGGGGTGGCGTAGTGGGCAAAAGAACGATGGATTTAACCCAGATCTCTTGACTGGGGGAGAATGTCTGCATTGTCAGCATTCCGTCCATCATTTGTATGTTGTAACAACTGACATATAGTCACGTGCGAATGGGTCAAAGTTGAAAAATATGGCTGACCGCGATGGAGTACAGGTCGGGTACAAGAAGTGGATAAGGCCCAGTAAGTGCTTACCTTTGGACTTTTTGAGAAAAAGTATGTTGAAAAGGTAAAGTTCAGCTGGGTAAGGCTGCAGGAGGTGTCCAAAGAGGGACCGTCATCATTGGGGAGCCTAGGGTCGAAGCTGCAGTGAGGAGTTCTATATTCAGACATAAGGGCTTATTACAAGTTTGGTGGTTCAATGGACCACAAACCCACGGTGGTGGTGCAACTACTGCCATACCAGTGGTCCGAGTGCCATATTACGAGTTGGGAGGTCAGACCACCATAGGACCATTGCTACCGCCAGGGATCATGGTCTTGCAGTGGTCTGAGGCCTGCAATATCCTCGCCGGTGCTGCTGTGCCACCTACAAGCATATTACGAGTTTCCTCAATGCCACAGTTTTCATGGCGGTGAGCCTGCCATGAAAAGTGTGGCAGCGAGGAAACTATGGGCCCCTGTTGCTTCAGAGCCAGGGAATGCATGCAGGGGGGCACAAACTGTGCAGGGATGTGCTGTGGAGCTCCTATTGCGGCTCAGATATGAGTCTTTGAAAGGCTCCGCCGTGGGACCAGCACTACAGGACTGCATAACCTGTATTTCAGTCAGAATATGACAGGCTGCCAGACTATGGGTTTGGCGGTCTTGGAGTGGGGTGCTGGCCTGGCGGCCTGCTCCAATAACGCCAGACTCATAATCATGCCCTTATTCTCTTTTTTGGAAGTCAAACATTTTGAGTGGGGCAAGGAAGAGGGCTGCAACCAAAAATAGTTACATGAGGCCAGATATCCCTTTGGCGAAGTACCAATGAATAGGAATTCCTGCTGCAGAGAAGAATGTAGAAGGTGAAGCAGCAAAGTGAATACGACCAGCGATGGACCTCTGGCCAATAGGCGAACATGTTGGTCCTGGTTTCCTCCTGGTTCTCAGAGAAATTTATGGCCAGACATTTTCTACATCCTACAATTTGGAATTTGAACATCTGGGCACCTTTAGCACCACAACCAAGGGCCCAGGGCTGGTGGGACACCACCCAGGGGTTTGGGACTCACTCAGACTAGGTCCAGGTGCAGGCTCAAAATGGTGTGAGCCTTTTATGTCCTTGTGACTCTGAACATATGCCAGCAAACTAGCCCTGGTTTCTCTCTGGTAGTTGTGGATTCAGTTGAATATCAGGGCTCAACAGCAGGGCTGGCCTGTGAGAGTTCAAGGCAGGCTCCAGGCAGCAAATCAGTCCTTCCAGGTACAGCAAGACAGTATTGCAGAGTGCATAACAGGTCACAGCAGCAGGCAGTTCTCCGAGAGTCATTCTGCAGGTCCAGGAGTGAACTGAAGAATGGGTCTGAAGGGCCTATTTGTATACCCTGGTACCCTTCCTCTGGAAGGTGGAAGAAGCTTCTAGAAAGGTTCTTTGAAGTGCATGGTATTTTCTGACACCCATGCCCTTGCTGCAGTGACAATGTGGAGGTCCTTTGTGTGAAGATTGAGCACACCCTATTCAGTTGCAAGAGGAGCTATGCTCATCTCCAACCCCCATCCTGCCATCAGTTCGGCCATTCAGGCACACCTAATCCCTCTATTGTGTGACTGTCCGGGAGGAATTCTCAAAGTCTAACTATCAGTTAAACCCAGTCATGTGACTCAAAACGGCTTCAAGAACAAAAGGGCTAAATGCATGAAAAGGCCAACTTTCTATAAGTGGCATTTTAAAAATTGTAATTAAAAAATTACTATTAAAGAGGATTTTTCATTACAATTTCAAGATACCAAACATGAACTGAATACCTGGTCTTAATAAAAAGTTAGCACTTACTAAATGTAATAAGGCAATCAAATGTTATCCTATGGGACATGTAGGTCTCACAGCAGTGAAAAATGAATTTAGGAGTTTTTCACTACCTGGACATGTAAAACATAAAGGTAAAAGTCCAACCTTTTAATTAATATGCACCCTGTGCTATGGACTATCTGAGGCCTACCTTAGGAATGGCATATTTACACTAAAAGGGGAGTTTAAGACTTGCAAGGCAGTAATATTGCCAAGTAGAATTGGCAGTTTAGAACTACATGCAGGCTGCAATGGCTAGTCTGGACATGTTTAAAAGTGCTACTTAAGTGAGTGGGACACTAAGTCCTGCAGGCCCACTAGTAGAATTTGATTTACAGGCCCTGGGTGTATGGTATACCACTCTACAAGGTACTTACAAGTAAATTACATATGCCGATCAGGTGTAAGCCAATCAAACCATGTTTAGGGAAGTGAGCACAGGCATTTTAGCACTGGTTAGTGGTAGCAAAGTGCACAGGCCCAAAGAAACTAACTACAGCACAAAACTTAAGGAAAGTAGGCAAAAATTGGGGAGAGGACCACTCTAAGGCTGTCAGATGTAACACATTGCTTAAGTCCAGCACAAACACATTATACCATCTTAAACTGTAAACTATGCCATAGCAGGCATGAAAGGCAATTGGGAACTTTTTGTAATAGGCATGCTGGCCAGAGGATCTATACCAAAGGCAATCAATAAAATACAATACTATCTGGGCAGGAGGGTGTTCCCGAGGAATAACCTTAATGGGGCAACCCGATACCTATGGTTTAGTGTGTCAAGGAGATTGATATACAAAATTAAAAGAAGCCCTCACCCTATAACCTAGGTGGTATGTTTCATTATTGGGTTGTCTCATCTACCTGACAGTTGTGTAGGGGGCGCATGGGCTCCCTGATACTTTAGGAAGAACTTTGTTCTCAGTGGGTAAATCTCCTCTATATGGAGGTAAGAAATCCTCGGATAGTGATTAAGAATCTTTTTTGATAAACCTGCAACCTATGTTTATAACAGGTTTCCAGAGGGATGTTAAAAAAAAGAAAGCAAGTGGGGATAATCAGTATGACTATTGCTCCCGTATCCCACTGATCAACATGTTTCAGCAAAATTAACAGCCCCCCATGTGGTGCAGAGCCTTTTTCAGAACAGAAATCCCTAATAACATCCACCCCTCATGCACAAAATGCACTCAGTCATTAATGTATCATGCATGTAATACTCTCTGTAGATGTAGCAATCATTTTGGTGACTTCCTCGTGTTTAGTACCCCATGGAGGGAAAACACTGGGCATCTCCTGTAGTCATCGAGGAGAGCTTCTCACTGCTAACCTATTTAGTATATCTCACTAGAACACTAAAGGTAACCAACAAAAAAATCTTAGGGAGCCCACCTGTTTAAAGGCAGCACAAGATGACTTGCAGGTCAAGAGTGAATTAATAGAAATACATTGCAAGGAGTTAAAGGATCAACTCAGCTACATATGTACCAATCTCAAGAAGGAAGTCAAGATAGACATGGGTGGGAAAGTACGGGTAGAGGAATCTGAAGATGTTTGTATGAAGCAAGATTACCTGATACAAATAGTTGTGCCACTTCAAGAATGAAATAATATCCCTCAGGTGAAATTCAAAGACTTGAAGAACTGCTCCAACCAGACTAACAAATACATACAAGGTCTAAGGAGAAGTAGAAAGAGACCACATCAAAAGCTATACCTTAAAGCTGCTTTGTGATTTTTGGGAACTACCTAAAATGACTTAATGATGCCTGGTAGAACACACAGGACAGCAGCTTGTTGAACCCAGAACATTTGCTACTCAGGATACAATAAGAAGTGTATTGCATTTTTATGAAAAATCGAGGTGGCATGGATGGAGGGTCAGTTTATCTTGAATGGCGATGAAATATCATGTTGTCAAGACGTGACACTAGGGAGAGCAGATCATAGCATAGTTGCACTGTTCAACCACACCCCGGTGACAAGATTCAATCCGAGTGGTTCAGGGAGGAATATAGGAAAAGAAGCTCGTGGAAACATTACCAATAGTATAATGATTCATTGTGAAGATGATAATAGCTGACCAGATAAAATAGTTTCTTACTTTTTTCAACAATGTTGAGTGTAGTTTTGAGGTGCTGTGGGACTTGCATCAAGGGAGTTGAGAGGTGAGGTAGCATGGCAAGAGACGCAAGGGCAGGACAGCAGATACAAAAAGGGGAAATACTGAAGAAAGCTAGTCCTGGTGGGGTCATGGGACTGTGCTATAGTAAGTGTGCACTGCGGTTGTTGATAATGTGCTGCCTCCAGGGCAGCTGGGAACTCGTGCTGTCCTGAGGGCAGCACATTAGTGAAAGATGAAACATCTGCTTGAAGCAGCTGGCCTGTCTTTCACAGAATAGACTGCACCCACCTGACCTTTCAAAGGGTAGAGAGGATTCATGTTGGATAGATAAACACTTAGGGTCTGAATTACGAGTGTGGTGGTTGGACCACCAGAGCACCATGGATGCCACATCCACTCACCCGCTGTGCTGGCACCCATCCGACAACCCTATTACGAGTCTGAAACCCAGACCGCTGGCACGGCGGTTCACCCAGCTGTCCTGCGAGATCCAAAATGTTGGCAGTTTGACTGTGGTTGCTGCCAGGCCTGCAGTTTTGTCACCAAGCATATTATAACTACACAGTCATACTGGCGGTCTCACAGCAATGCCCGGCCGCAGAGGTTCACGCCAAAAGAAAAAACTGACCATTGGATGCATTATAAAATTACACACCTAATGTGCTTTAGCAAGCAGACACGCCTGCAAATCACACTATAAAACATGGCTCAGCCCTGACCAGAAACCTTTACTTTCCAACTGCAGCACCGCAAAAGAGGCAGCCATTTTTTACAGCTAGCTATTTTCTTCTTCCAATTTAGCACTCTCCACCACCCATAATGTTTTGTTATTTTGCACCATTTTGCCAAATCCCTTTCTGTATTTCTCCCTGAAACCCACTCATACTTCAGTGTTTTTTTATCACCTTGGACCCCCCAAAAAAAAACTACCTTGACTGAACAAGAGTTGACAGCCATGGTGGATGAAATCATTTGAGTTGAGCCCAAAATGTTCAAAGCTCAGGTCCAGCATGCTCCACACAGTATATAAAATTAAATGTGGGATAGGATAGTTAGCAGAATTTATACTTTTGGTAACACCCTCTCACACAGGGTGACATCAGGAAGACATGGAATGACCTCAGGCAGAAGGTGTGTGGCAAGTACACCAACCACCACCTGGATGCACAGAGCACTGGTGGGGGCCCTCCCAACGCAGCATAACCACTCCTACTCTGGGAGGAGAAGGTCTTGGCCATCCTGTATACTGGGGGCTTGCCAGGAATACCTGGGGGACTAAACTTAGGTAAGTTTCACTTCAACAACTGTCTCAATATCACAGTGCCCTGTTTGTTCCCAGCTTTGCCTGTGCTAGTCTCCTACAGCTATTCTCATAACATGTAACATAGAAAGTATCTGAGATGTCTGCTGGACTGTGGCAACCACATGCAGCTAAATCTTTCAACTGCCACATGTTGCAATGCTATGGAAGATTTGAGCATGTACTTCTCCTTAGTTTATAAGTGCTTTAAATATCACGAAAAGACTCCCATTAGGACGTTTGTAATGAGGGAGTGACCCGGGATACTTGCTCCGCCACTAAAAATAAATCTCAACATTTAATATGTTTGTTTGAAGACTGATGCACTATCTAAATACGACTAAAGGAAACTGTTTTTTGATCTTCTAACTTATCAAGTAACCTTGAGAAAGCCCTGGTCCTACTGACCACCTAGAATGAAACACGTGTCAGCTGTTGCATCATGTACAGTATAAAACAACATTCTGGAAAAACAAGGATGTAAATATTAAACAACTTTGTCTAGACAAGAAAAGACAACTTTCTTTTTTCAAAAAGTAATAGAACCCTAATGGGAATCTTTTTGTGATATTTAAAACACTTATTAACTAAGGAGGAGTACATGCTCAAATCTTCCATGGACTGTTACATAGATGAGGCTGGAAAGGTCCAGTGCCTCAAGCTAACCCCCTCCACCCACTAAAACCATAGAGGGCAACACCATCCGGGACCAGGATCCCTGGACCTTTCATGAAGTTGGGAACATGTTGCAATGCTGTCTGTAAGTGCAGCATCATCAACATAACAGCCCTGGACCCATGGCTTGAAAATATTAAACTAAATGGTCCTTCACAAATGCTTTTTGTCAACAGCTATTGTACACTTAGCATCCGTCAATTGTTTAAAAATTGACATAGAACTGACTGAAGCTACCATGAGACCTTTCCACTCCAACTCTAACCAATAAGCCAGAATACCTGTGCTCCTTCTCAATTGTCAGCCATCTTACTACATATAATGCTGGTTACCATTTCTCAAAAGTTGTTCAGTAGAAACGGAAACGTGTTGCTAAGTAGAGATGGAAAAGCTATCCCAACAACCATGAGGCCTTCTCAGTCTTACTCTAACCAAAATGCTAGACTGTTTGTGCCACATCTCACTAGTCGACAATCTTACTACTCATCTATACTAGTCATGTTGGTTACCATTTCTCAAGTGTGGCTAAGTGGACATAGAAAAGGTACCCCAACTACCATGAGGCCTTCTCACCCCAACTCTAACCAAAATGCCAGACTGATTGTGCCACATCTCACTAGTCGACAATCTTACTACTCATCTACACTAGTCATGTTGGTTACCATTTCCCAAGTGTTGCTAGGTAGAGATAGAAAAAGTACCCCAACTACCATGAAACCTTCTCAGCCCAACTCTCACCTAATTGTTAGACTGCTTGTGCCCAATCTCACCTGTCGACAATCTTACTACTCCTCTACACTAGTCATGCTGGTTATAATTACTCAAGTGTTGCTAAGTAGAGATAGAAAAGGTACCCCAGCTAGCATGAGTCCTTCTCAGCACAACTGTAACCAAAAAGCTAGACTGCTTATGCCCCTTCTCACTTGTGGGCCAGCGCACCACGCTTGCACACTAGTTATGCTTGTAACCATTTCTCAAATGTTGCTAAGTAGCTACCATGAGGCCTTCTCAGCCCAACTCTAACCTAATTGTTAGACTACTTGAGCCCAATCTCACCTTTCAGCCATCTTACTACACATCAACATTAGTCATGCTAATTATTATTTCCATAGTGTTACTAAGGAGAGATAGAAAAGATATCCCAACTACTATGAGGCTTTTTCAGCCCGACTGTAACCAAAATGCTAGACTGCTTCTGCCCAATCCCATCTGTCACCCATCTGACTACTCAGGTACAGTAGTCATGGTGGTTATCATTTCTCAAGTATTACTAAATAGAGGTAGAAACGGTACCTCAACTACAATGAGGCCTACTCAGCCCAATTCTAACCAAAAAGCTAGACTGCTTATGCCCCTTCTTACCTGTCGGCCATCTTACTACTCATCTACACTAGCCATGTTGGTTACCATTTCTCAATTGTTGCTAAGTAGACATAGAAAAGGTACCCCAACTACCAAGATGCCTTCTCAGCCCAACTCCAACCAAAATGCTAGACTGCTAGTGCCAAATTTTACCTGTTGACCTTCTTACTACTCATCTACAGCAGTAATGTTGGTTACCATTTGTCAAGTGTTGCTAAGTACAGATATAAAAGGTACTCCAACTACTATGAGGCCTTCTCATCCCAACTATAGCCAAAAAGCTAGACTGCTTGTGCTCCTTCTCACTTGTCGGTCATCTTACTACTCACGTACCCTAGTCATGTTGGTTACCATTTCTCAAGTATTGCTAAGCTGAGATAGAAAAAATACCGCAACTACCATGAAGCCTTCTCAGCCCAACTCTCACCTAATTGTTAGACTGCTTGTGCCCATTCTCACCTGTCGGCCATCTTACTACTCATCTACATTAGTTATGCTGGTCACCATTTCTTAAGTGTTGCTAAGTAGAGATGGAAAAATTACCCCAACTACTCTGAAGCCTTTTCAGCCCAAATCTAACCAAAAAATTAGACTGCTTGTGCCCCTTCTCACGTGTCGCTATTTTACTACTCATCTACACTAGTCATGAAATGTGTAAAGTACAGACAATGTTCATCACAAAGACACATCTGAAGCACTTTGGGTGATGGTGTCGGAAACATATCAAATCAAACTAATGTTGGCCTGATTTACACCATAACTATGGAGTACCCCTAATATGTATGAGCTATGAAAGACACACAGTTCATCTACAATGCAAGATGACCTCTTGTCCATAGTTTCTAAACATGATTAACAATTCCACTCATACAACTAAGAAGGCTGTTTGGTTATTTCGACCAAAAGATGCTTTAGAATCGACAAATACAAATGATATGACTGCAATGTGTGCATAGCTGAGCATTAAAGATTTTACGTCTATCCCCAATGCTCCAAAGAACAAACACCATCACATCCAATATGCTGTTTAAATCAGAATACATAGATAGTGTTACCCAAAGTCTAGTAACCAAATTAAACTACCTACAAATCATTGCCTGAAGTAATAACACATTTTCCTTTACCCCTTCTAGCTCCACAAGTCACCAGGCTCAAACAATATCTATCTATATACCTCCATTCGACCATTGATTATGTTTCTCATTTCTCAATAGGTGAATCCACCACTGTAACTCCACTGCAGAGGCGGCAAGAAAGCCACCAGAGTCCCTCTCCAAACTAAGGCACAATATGAAGCCCTCTGTGATGCCAATGCTCCTGAACCGTTGGACATCGATGACTGTCCTGGCCCAACTGGTCAGTCTGGGCTCACGCCTTCAGTTGGGCTCACTGGGCCCACACCTTCTACCACAGCAGAAACACCACCGATAATTGTTGGCCCTACAACCAGTGCACCTAGCACTGTAAGTAACATCCACTGCCACCCAGTCCTGTCCTCTGAGATGGCCGCCACCACCGCCACAATTCGTAAGCATTTTGTGCTTAGGGTACAGGGCCGGAGGGCTAGCTGTCGTGGGAGGGCAAATTGTTAGACTACTTGTGCCCAATCTCACCTTTCAGCCATCTTACTACTCATCAACATTAGTCATGCTAATTATTATTTCTCACGTGTTGCTAAGGAGAGATAGAAAAGATATCCCAACTACTATGAGGCTTTTTCAGCCCGACTGTAACCAAAATGCTAGACTGCTTCTGCCCAATCCCACCTGTCACCCATCTGACTACTCGGGTACAGTAGTCATGGTGGTATCATTTCTCAAGTATTGCTAAATAGAGGTAGAAACGGTACCTCAACTACAATGAGGCCTACTCAGCCCAACTCTAACCAAAAAGCTAGACTGCTTATGCCCCTTCTTACCTGTCGGCCATCTTACTACTCATCTACACTAGCCATGTTGGTTACCATTTCTCAAGTGTTGCTAAGTAGACATAGAAAAGGTACTCCAACTACCAAGATGCCTTCTCAGCCCAACTCTAACCAAAATGCTAGACTGCTGGTGCCAAATCTTACCTGTTGACCTTCTTACTACTCATCTACAGCAGTAATGTTGGTTACCATTTGTCAAGTGTTGCTAAGTACAGATATAAAAGGTACTCCAACTACTATGAGGCCTTCTCATCCCAACCATAGCCAAAAAGCTAGACTGCTTGTGCTCCTTCTCACTTGTCGGTCATCTTACTACTCACGTACCCTAGTCATGTTGGTTACCATTTCTCAAGTGTTGATAAGCTGAGATAGAAAAAATACCGCAACTACCATGAAGCCTTCTCAGCCCAACTCTCACCTAATTGTTAGACTGCTTGTGCCCATTCTCACCTGTCGGCCATCTTACTACTCATCTACATTAGTTATGCTGGTCACCATTTCTTAAGTGTTGCTAAGTAGAGATGGAAAAATTACCCCAACTACTCTGAAGCCTTTTCAGCCCAAATCTAACCAAAAAATTAGACTGCTTGTGACCCTTCTCACGTGTCGCTATTTTACTACTCATCTACACTAGTCATGAAATGTGTAAAGTACAGACAATGTTCATCACAAAGACACATCTGAAGCACTTTGGGTGATGGTGTCTGAAACATATCAACTCAAATTAATGTTGGCCTGATTTACACCATAACTATGGAGTACCCCTAATATGTATGAGCTATGAAAGACACACAGTTCATCTACAATGCAAGATGACCTCTTGTCCGTAGTTTCTAAACAAGATTAACAATTCCACTCATACAACTAAGAAGGCTGTTTGGTTATTTCGACCAAAGGATGCTTTAGAAACGACAAATACAAATGATATGACTGCAATGTGTGCATAGCTGAGCATTAAAGATTTTACGTCTATCCCCAATGCTCCAAAGAACAAACACCATCACATCCAATTTGCTGTTTAAATCAGAATACATAGATAATGTTACCCAAAGTCTAGTAACCAAATTAAACTACCTACAAATCATTGCCTGAAGTAATAACAAATTTTCCTTTACCCCTTCTAGCTCCACAAGTAACCAGGCTCAAACAATATCTATCTATATACCTCCTCCACTACTTTTTCCTGATTGACTGTGCATATATTACTTTCTGTATGTTATCTGAGGTCAACCCCTGACCTGAGACTTCCTTCAGTTGGCCCACAGTGTGGATGTGTGTGATTGCAATACATCAGAGCATGTATTTCCACTGGTGTGTTAGTCCATATTACTTGCATTGTGGAGGCCTAATGCGACAATTTGCCTGTCCTTGTGGTTGATCAAGTGTGAGACAATGGACTTTTGTGATTGGGCAGCTCGTTAAAAGGCAACATATACAACTGGGTATACTACAGTTTGTTGATGTCTTCCATGTGTTAGTGCCATATGTGGAAGGAAGTATGTCCTGTGATGGTAGTAGTAACCACTATAAATCAG
The DNA here is from genome assembly GCF_964204655.1 of Triturus cristatus. Lineage (NCBI taxonomy): Eukaryota > Metazoa > Chordata > Amphibia > Caudata > Salamandridae > Triturus > Triturus cristatus. The sequence continues at coordinate 60,460,051 of NC_140580.1, read as the reverse complement.
TCACACATTGCATTTTAACCCTTTTGGTAGTTCACATGACCAGAGCAGAACAGAGTGGTATCTGTCAGTATGACACATGCAAACCCTTTTATTGTGACCTTTATGTTTGGTGTCACTATGTACCTTGGTATCAGGCTGTATGTGGCATATCAATGTTGTAAAGGGTCTGAAGTATACAGGGTGTGTACATACCTGGCCTAGTGGTTTCCCCTTAGAAGGTCAGATTGCTGTGGTATGTGCCACTTTTGCTCTCAGCAGACTACATTTGTGATGGCCCTGCCGTACATGGTGTTGGTGGTCTGTGTTAGTGTAGTACTCTACCAGGATAGAGGGTAGTCTGCTGATGAAAACTAATTTGTGGATAACTCTCATGCTAGGCACTAGAGGACTACAAATGCAGCGTATTGAGCATATTGAGATTTGATACTTGCTTGTGCTAGAGGTCTAATAAATGTGTGAGAGCCACACATGGACCCATTTACTATCGGTTACAGTATGTTGCTTCATCTCTTGCATCAATACAGGTCAATGCCCATCAAAATCAGGCATTGTGGAAAGCCATCGCCTGGAAAGTGCAGTCTTTGGGCGTCAACAACCTTCTTAATGTCCAGTGAAGTAAGAGGTGGGAAGACCTGAGATGCTGGACCAAGAACATCGCAGAAGTCCAGCTAAGAAAGTCCTCCCCAGGTCATAGGGGTGTGCGCCGGACCTTGACTCCCCTAATAGTTCGCATTCTGATGGTGGCCTAACCTGAGATTGATGGGCAGTTTAGAGCCCTACAGCAGATAGGAGTGGGTGAGTACTGTGCTCAGTCAGACATTGTGCATTAACATTTCCCTTCTGTTACAAGCAGCAGTTGCCCCATCACCATTGTAGGTAACTAATGTCCTATGGATTATCAGTGTGGTTCGATTTGTAGGTAGTGACATTGGCAGATAATGTTTGCTGAAGGCTGATTTTTTGTGGTCCTAATTCAAAGCTGAGTGTAGCTACATTTCAATCTTCCTAGTTGTACAGACACAGGGCTATTAATGTGAATTTTCAGCTACACATGTTTGATATTTTGTGTCTCAGCTGTACCACACAACCCACATGACTTCTTTGTGTAAGGAATAATGGAACCTCCAATACAGTGTTTCTTTTCCCGGGAATCTGTTACATGTGACCTGGCCTACAGTGCACCTAGGATGCATAGAATGAGCCATACTTGTCCTTGCCCACAGGGATCCTCCCTCAGCCCGACGCTGTTCAACATCTACATGGCACCACTAGCACGCATCACCCGACACCACGACCTCAACATAATCTCCAACGACATGCAGCTGATCCTCTCCCTCACCAAGGACCCCCTCACCGCCAAATCCAACCTCCACCAGGGAATGAAGGCCGTCGCCGACTGGATGAAGAAAAGCCAACTTAAGCTGAACTCAGACAAGACGGAGATCCTCATCCTCGGGCCCAACCCCTCAGCATGGGAAGAGTCCTCATGGCCCAGCTGCCCAGAGTGAGGAGGGTATTGACCTCCTGTCCTGAGGCAGATCTCTGTTGGGCAGGATGCACTGCTGAATTCCATCCAGGGGCAGTCCAACATGATGGTGCAAACGCTGGAGTTCCTGGAAGGCACTCACAGTAGTATGTCTGCCCTACAGAGATTGTTTCAGGATCTAACCTCCTCACTGACTACAGCCTCCCACCCAGCCCAATCTTCCACCCCACGTCCTGCCTCTTCCATATCCCAAATCCTTTCTCCCATACCTGTCCCAAGCATAGGCAAATGTAAGCACACACCTACACCAACCTCCACATGCAGCACACCACCCCCCAAATGCTGTGAAAAATACAAACATGCAGCCACTGAACAGACCATTGCCACCCTTAACAGTACCAACACACATACACACAGAGCCCGCACAAACAGACATAGTCCAGACACAACAAACATCTGACCCACAGACACATACACCAACCACAGACACATCCATGACAGAGACATACACTACCTCTACCTCCCAAAACCGACCTCTTGTCATCCCAACACCCTCAGTTTTCCTTGCCCTTTCTTATGCCGCAGTCACTGCCCCACTCCCATTGTCGAACCAACCCCTCCCAATACCTGACCCTAGCCCTCCCGATTTACTTAATTGAGGTGCCTGGAATACCCAATAGATTTCTCTTTGTGAGGAGGCTCCCTGACAGTGTCAGATCGGGCAAGTATTTTGGCACAGCATTGTGCTGTGGCACATTTCTTTGCATAATGACTGGCCTTTGGCATTTGTTTATTTTTTGGATTGCTTTTGATCCATTCATTAAAAACTTTCAATGTTTGGTAGGCATTAGTCATGCCATTACTTTCATATTTACTTGATGTTATTGTATAGTTAGTGATGTGTGAGCACAGTTGTGTTTGTTTGATCCCTGATTGGTGATTAAGTTGGTATGATGTGCCCTTGGTACCAGTACTGGAGTCAGACAGGAAAAGGGTAAATGTGATGTATGTATGTGAGGGTTGACATCCAGATGGGGCAGACATTGCATTGGGTGACACATTATGGGGTAAGTATTACATCTTTGCCTGGCCACTGTCTACATATTTTTGTATACACATGTGGAGGGTGTCAACTTGCCAACACTTTGTGCAGTTCTGCATCAACATGTGTCCATTTTACTGTGTGTACCATAGAGCTACTTCATCTAGATGTGTGCCACATGCTGAAAGTACTGTTTTTGCTTTCATATGTTGCACCTGCACATTGGCCAACACAAGCGTGGCACTTGGTTATGCTATTGGTTGTCCCTGATATACTTCAGTCCCCAGGTCCAGTGCACATGATGTTAGCCCAACATGTACAAAATGTAGTGTACACCAGCCTTTGAGGTTTCCCCCTAACAGAGGGCTACATATCCTACATAGCGTTTTTCCATTGTGACCTCAGAATGGTTCTTCTACTGCTTTCATATTATCCCATAGAGTAACATTGCCTTTGATGTGGTATATGTGTGAGAGCCAACTACAGAGTTGTAGCTGAGAAGGTGTGTTCAAGTTTGAGAACACATCCATACTGATGTTACTTTGACCTCACAGCGGGAGCTGGGATGTGTGCATTGTGACCGTGCAATAATCACTGAGGCATCTTGTTCAGAGATAAAATCCCAAAGCCTCTTGTTAGTTGGAGTCAGTTCAATGTAACTTTCACAAGACTTGAAAAATGGTGAGCTGCACAGCTAGTGAAGATTAGTATTGCCATGACACAGAGGAGAGAAATGTCAAGTGTTAAGTGTGACAGAGATTGATAGGTGTGATGTTTTGGAGGAGGTTGTGTTGTGGTACACATAAGAAAGCATACATCACTCTCGCTTAGAATAAAATGATGATACATGTCCATTTGTGAATGGTGTGCTTGTGCAGTACCACTGTTTGGGCCTGGGAGGACATCCTACAGATTTGTTTAGGCAGATCACTAAGAAACTTTCCCAGGCAGGGACACTATATACATGTGTAATCATTAGGGACCCCACCTCCGTTGCTTGGTCCACGGCATGGCATTGTTTTGCAGAGGTATCAATGGCAACATGTATTTGTGTGAAATTACCGGTGATGTTGTCCACAATGGTGTCTGTTTTGTATGTGTTTGAGAAGGTAGAGCAGTGGCATGACGGGTAGGATGAACTCCATGTCAGCAGAGGACATGTGGAGGTGAGTATAGGAGAGTATCACAATTATATGCCTCTCTTTCTGCTGTCTGAGATGCCATGGTTGTACCGCCAGGGTTCCGCCGGCTGTGAGGCAACTTGTAATTTGGCGGGTGGGTTCCCTTGTGTTGCAGGTCTCACACAGCCTAATTGGACCCCCTGTGACTGCAGCACTCTGAGACCGCCGGCACTGTCAGTGGAGCGGCATCGTGGTGGCAATGGTCCACAGACAGTCAAAACACCCAACTCGTATTAGGGCAGTCGGACCGCCGAGCTCACCACGGCAGCACCGCCATTGTTGGCACGGCAGTCCATGGACCGCCAAACTCGTAATCAGCCCTTAATAGGAATGCCATAGTTGCTGAAAAAAGCAAGTGCTAGCATTGAGCTATTTAAATACCCTACATATTTGTTAAAGCTGATGCCTTTATTTTGTTTAAACTGCTCTGATTTCACGCATAATTCATCTATACCATTCATCATGTCGTCATTTATACCACACCTCTATCCCATTCTATGCATACTTCATTTCCTCCCATAGTCTACCACTGATTGTTGTGTTTTCATCTTTAAATCTTGATGAAATTGAAAAGTTTCCAACTATCTATACTCTTTGTTGATTATTATTATCTTTCCAAAACCATCACCTCTCTCTCTAACCCATGCTGGCATCACAAGACTGACATCTTGCCCCACTATTTGCACCTTCACATTTTCTGCAAGAGGCTAGGGAAAACCACATGGCCTGGCAACATTCTAAGGTAAGCAGTGCTCTAAGGCCCCTTTTTTGCTGGTGCTTCAACTGCTTTATTAGCCATCAGTCTAAGGGCAGAAGGGGCACAGGCAGTGGTGCCAAAGGGAAAGGCAGGGGCAATAGCTGAATCCCTTACTCCCCCTTATTGAAGTCAATGAAACTAAAGGTGAGAGGGCTCAGATGACTTTGAACAATTGGCTGCAAATTTTGTTAAAGAAACTAGAGTGTGTAGAATCTGCTTATCTGCTGAAGTACTGAATTCATATAGTGCAGGTCTAGCTTCAAAGTGATCAACTATGCCACTAGATAGAGATTGGTTCTAAAGGGTACAGTAGCTGGTTTGAGAAGACATACAAGTACTGCTTTTCCTCTGTCTAGATGAGATATTGCTAAGATTTGCACTTCTGTCCTGAAGTCTCATGGTGGAATTATGGGTTTCAGTTTTATCAACAGACAAAATTGAAAGGAGGTGGTTTTTGCCAGGTTGGTGATATATTACTTCCTGTCCAGATTGGGATCAATTATAAATCCAAGAGGGGGTGTTGTCTCGCCGGGCAGCTAGACTGCTTCTCTGTAAGAGGGCTCTGACAGCCAAGACGAGAATCCAAAATAGTCTGCCAGCTAGGAGGGTCCCCACTTGATGATCCATACCAGAGCAGCATCGAGGAAACCAGTCGGCAGCAACCAGGGCAATCTGGGGGTCACTGGCCCTCATTCCTGGGCCAGAGATACAATGTGGCTGGATCTCACAGCTGCGGCCTACCTTTCGCCTGGCAGGATTGTGGCTGCTGGCTTCAGGGCCAGACCGGCCGGGCCGTATGATTCGCTGTCGGAGGAGGTGGTGCCTGCAGTGGGACGCTCGAGCTGAGACACTGCTGCGCCCAACAGATCAGGCCCGGTGTGGCGGACGAGACTGGGCACGCCCTGGGAAAGACCAAATGAGCCGGGGGGGAAGAAGTAATCCCTAAAGCAAGTGGCAGAGTGGCCTTCCGTGAGGGCCAGGCGCTCAACATTTAGTAGCGTCTAACCCCTCCCCCGAATGGACGAGTGACATGGAGTTGGCTGATTCTTGGTAAACTTATTATCAAGTGAGGGAGAGAGAAGCTGAGATTCATTCGGCTTCTATCCGATAGATATGTAAACAAAGGAGAATTAATCACTTGTCCTGTTAATAACCTGGGTCTTGGGTTCTAACTGTCTTAGAAAACCCTCATTCACGTGTAAGCCATAAGTGCGGTATATCTTGGTTCTCCGCAGGGAGAATTACGTGAAAAGCATCATCATAGGGTCTTTGTTATGTTTTCCTCCACTTGGAGGGAGACCAACTCGTATTTACGGTAGTGATTAGAGATGGTGAGGGTGAAAGTGAAGTGCATTTAAAATTACCTCCATCTATCAATCTTGGTTTTATTATATTGAGGACGGGGTAAGGCTGAAAGAAAGGCGGTGCACATATAGAAGGGCTACTGTTCTATAGCACCTACTTAAAAACGTGTGTGGTCGACAAGTTTCAGCCCATGAGTGCCCAACCGGTCTGTGGGCTTTCTTGAGTACCAAGTAGTGACATGCGGCTGTTTCGTAATGTGAGTTGGTATGTAATGCACTTACCCTTCTTCTTATGTGCGCCTGTTAGCACACTGGCAGGTTATAGATGAGTTGTGCCTATAACTAGAGAGGGAAAAAAAGAGAGCCCGTGAAGACAGAAAACACTGGAGACTGTAACATTTGCTGATCTATTGAGATCTCATTCTGTCAAAAGTGATGCTATTAGTTAACTTTAAAATATTTACAAATGGTAGCAGTGGTCTTATTGGTAGCACATCACTCTTTGTAAGCATTCCAAATGTACATTACAGTATTGGTGCCCCTCAAGGTTAATGACCTACACCCCACTACCTAAGGTGTCAAACCACTGTGGTCCTAAAAGAACCCAGTGTAAATGTTCAACATAAGAGTAAACCTCGGCACTCTAATCAGTTCAGATTAATTCATAGATATTTCTCTTATTGTTACATGAATCAAATTCAATGGGCAAAAAACTGTTTTTGAGTTGTTGTTCAATTTAATAAAGATATGGAACATACAAGTTTGACAATGTGTTTGAAAGCAAATAATTTCAATAGCAATATATTTCATAGATGGAGGGCACAAATCAGTAATCCTCCTGTAGAACGTTGGCCCGGCAGCCGACACGTGTTTCGATACAGAGTAAGTTTTTCAAGGCTTATATGATTATTGAAACAAACTCAGAAGTAATCCGTAGACGTTCTGAGTCTTCCAGTTAAAAGTTGACCAGTTGCCTATTTGTTTATTTTATATCTCTATCCCGGAATGGTTGTTGGCACCACACACTTTCAGTGGATCCAATATTTATCTTCAGAAGCTAGAATAACTTGCGTCTTATCGCATCATATAACAACCAAAATTCCTTTGCAATAATATGTAAAGATGAAGTCGTAGGGCTATGATATGCCCCTGTCCATGCGAATTCCGCTGTATATAGCGGCCGTCCCGAGTAGGTCATCGACGAATGACCATTTGTCCATTGAATTTGATTCATGTAACAATCAGAGAAATATCTTTGAATTAATCTGAACTGATTGGAGTGCCGAGGTTTACTCTTATGTTGAACTATTAGTTAACTTATTCATAACTAATATGCTCATGAATTCTCTGGAGGTTCATTAGGGAAAGGTGAGAATACATGTCATGATGTTGTAAATTGAAGTACATAAGTACATCAGGAAATTAAGTACGTGTGTCGCTTTGGGTACTGAGCGTGTGTGGTAAGTTAGCCAAAGTGATGGTTGAAGATAAAAGCGTTAATCGTCGGGGTTGACATGTATGGCAATAAGTGAAGTACGAGCGCCGCTTGGGATACTGAGTGCGTGTTGCAGTTCACAGGCTACAATTGTTTTTACAATTCTATTAATTCATTGAGAAGACCATTGTGCTCTGCGGGGGGGCAGTGAACATGTTCGGCAAGACGTTAGCAGCGGCTGATCAGCGTCATCCGGCCACATGGGAGTGAGGTGGCGTAAAAGAGCCCGACTGGCTTGGGAGGTCTTGGTGAGCCAGCACCCAATGCAAGCTTCTTCGGGTCTGAGTACCAGTGCACCGGGCCGCCAGACACCACAGTACAGCACTAGAACCCAGACTCCAGGGTCCATGCCCTGTGTCAGCCTGACCACATGGAGGCCCTCCACCAGGCGCTGGCAGGCCAGACGATCGGAGAGCACTGCCTGACTAGAGAGACGTGTGGTGCGGGGGGCCCGGGGCCAGACACTGAATATACCAGGGACACTTTACGGGGTGTGGTGCCCCGGCCCTCATGGTTCTTGGTGGCCCTGGAGGGCTGGCTCTGTTCCCCCTGCCTATTCCAGCATTATCTGCCAGACCGGCTACTTACACTGAGCACACAGCACCAAGCCCCTACTTTATTCATTAAAACTCCCTCCCGATGCCGAGGTGCACTGTAGCCAAGCCTGCTCATACCCCTACAGGGTCACTGACGCTGGGAGGCGAGGCAGGGCTGAAGGGCACGCAGTACAGATGACCCATTCCTCCCCGAGGCCTTCTTCCATGTACAAATTGACCATACCTGAATTGGCGCCAGACAAGTCAACGAGAATACGTGTAGGTTCACAGCTGCAGTTGTCCTTCGCAATGGGGAAAGACGACGCAAAGCAAACAAAACTATCCTTCGAAAATAGGCGCTCCACCCACCAAATTGACCACACTCAAGAATCTAACATGTATGCACACCTGCTGAAGGAGGCAGGCGCACCGGACTCTGACCTCCTATCGCTACTTATAGAAGTCCGAGACAGCCTGAAAACCATGGACTCCAAACTGGACCTGCTAACAAATTGCCTTGATCAGGTCGAACAAAGGGTGGACACACATGAGGACCGGTTGAACCTGTTTTTCCTCCAGAGCAGAACTTTATGGGTGATGCGACGGCAGCGACCCACATGGGTGTTATTACACTATCAGTCCCACAATGCAACTTGATTATTCACCTGATGTTTATCATGGAAATAAAAGAAGGGGATACACTGGTGATGTACTGTTTGCCGTCATTTCACTTGAAACTGTCCATGAAGAAGGGCGTGCTGCCCGAAACGCGTAGACAGCGTTATATTTGACGGGGATTGAGTCTGCATGAGCTGCTCTCGCTGTGTTAGCGATACCTACCTGCGAGTGCTTGTCCTTACGAGGGGTAACTCTTTTTTCTGTATATATATATATATATATATACTCACTGAAAAAAACATAGGTTTCAGGGGCGTTATAGTTAGGAATTGGCATTGAAAAAAACCTTAGAAATTCACTGAAAAAACCATAGGTTTCAGGGGCGTTATAGTTAGCTGGACATTTCCCTCATACAAAACCCTAGAAATTCCCCCGTTATAGTTAGTTCAGCTAACTATAACTCGCGCCCCCACAATGCACTGCTGATGACGTCACATATTACATCACTCATGACATGGTCAGTCACATCACTGATAACATCACTGATGACATCTCAAATGACATCACTGATGACATCACTGATGACGTCCTCCATGTGATAAATTAGTGCATCTTCTCACACCCTAATATAACCTTTGATACACCGACTCAAAATTTCAGACGGCCATTTTGAAAACCATAGATACTCCAATACCATTAACTACATACCCACTTATTGACTCTTAGGTCAACATACACCTCCACTCACTCACCTGTACAGTCACTCACACTTACAGTCACTCAGTACAGGACTAGCATATGCATTTATACACCTATATAGACACTGACACACCGCCAATCATCCATTGAGGTACTGACACACCTAGTCAGTCATGCAAATAATTAATCACAGTCCAATTTACTCACCTATACTGTTAAACACACTCAAGTTCACTTACTCATAAAAATACTACCACATTCTGACGCTCTTATACAATTACTAATACAAGCACACACTCATCCATACAGCCACTCTCGCAATCACACGCTCTCACATATAGACAGTTATATACTCTTACACACATATACACTGTGTTTCACATATGTAATTACTGACACATGTACAACTGAGATATACATTCAATCACTAACACACCCATACATACACTCACCCAACCATACAGTCCATCACAGTTGCACTCTTAAAACCATGCACCCATAGAATCACCCACTCACACATCTATGCACAGAGTCACACACACCCTACCCACACAAACACTTAGGCACCCATACAGATACTCAGACAACCAATCAATAACCCATATAGACACACATATAGCTATTCACAAAACCATGCAGCCACTTATACACCAACACACAGACACATACAGACATTCACACAGTTTAGTCACTAGTCTGCAGTAAGATACATTTAATGACTCACTTATAGAGTCAGTTACACACCTAGAAAATCATCCATTCACACACTTGTGCACCCACTCATTCTTCAACAGGCCTTTCCCTATATATATTAAACATATTAAAACTTTACAGAAACACAGACTCACTGGATGATGTCATCAGTGATGTCATCAGTGATGTCATTTGAGATGTCATCAGTGATGTCATCAGTGATGTCACTGACCATGTCTTGAGTGATGTAATATGGGGCGCGAGTTATAGTTAGCTGAACTAACTATAACGGGGGAATTTCTAGGGTTTTGTACGAGGGAAATGTCCAGCTAACTATAACGCCCCTGAAACCTATGTTTTTTTGAGTTAATTTCTAAGGTTTTTTAAATGCTAATTCCTAACTATAACGCCCCTGAAACCTATGGTTTTTTCAGTGAATTTCAAAGGTTTTTTAAATGCTAATTCCTAACTATATCAGGCCTGAAACCTATGGTTTTTTCAGTGAATTTCAAAGGTTTTGTAAATGACAATTTTCAATGTATTAATTGTTATACTGATTTTTTTGATACTGATTTACTACATTTTTAAAACTATTTATTTTTAGATATCTTTTTTTAATTACATTATAATTACATTATACATTACAATACAAAATATACTTTCTCAGAATGAATTACTTTAGTTTAAATACTTGTCAAGTAGGCAACAGACTTTTAAGTACAGTAGTTACAGTTGTTGCAATAGGCAACACAATTTCAAACACAAAGCAACATTGAGCTCAATGTAAATTTCTAGTTAAATGCAATTAGTTACTTTATGGATTACTTTTTTAACCACAGAGCTGGATCCTAGATTCAGTCCTTGGACATACGTCCTGTAAACAATTGAGTAAAAGCGCTTTGGTTACAGTAGAAATTTTTAAGGAATATTATTGTATTTTAAAAGTTGACACTTAAAAACTTTTTCCAATAGAATCACCAATGTTATCCTATGGCAAAAAATTCACTTAGCAGGTAAGTAGTGTTATCGTTACTTTCTCTTACTCAGTGGTGGATCCTGGATCCAGCACTGGCCAACCTCCTGTAAACAGTTGAATGAATGTGTTTAAGTCATACAGACGATTTTTTAGGAATATTTTTAGTTTGTGAAAATAGATACTTAGAAACTTTTCTGGTGAAAACCACACAATGGATTCCTATGGAAGGAAACACAATTTACTGGTAAGTACGCTTAGAATTACTTTTCAGGGTCAGTGCTGGGCTAAAAGATGCAGCCCTGGGTTCTCTCCTGATAACAGGTGAGTAAATCGGAATTCGTAGTTGATACTGATTTACTACATTTTTAAAACTATTTATTTTTAGATATCTTTTTTTTAATTACATTATAATTACATTACACATTACAATACAAAATACACTTTCTCAGAATGAATTACTTTAGTTTAAATACTTGTCAAATAGGCAACAGACTTTTAAGTACAGTAGTTACAGTTGTTGCACTGGGCAACACAATTTCAAACACAAAGCAACATTGAGCTCAATGTGAATTTCTAGTTAAATGCAATTAGTTACTTTATGGATTACTTTTTTAACCACAGAACTGGATCCTAGATTCAGTCCTTGGACATACATCATGTAAACAATTGAGTAAAAGCGCTTTGGTTACAGTAGTAATTTTTAAGGAATATTATTGTATTTTAAAAGTTGACACTTCAAAACTTTTTCCCATAGAATCACCAATGTTATCCTATGGCAGAAAATTCACTTAGCAGGTAAGTAGTGTTATCGTTACTTTCTCTTACTCAGTGGTGGATCCTGGATCCAGCACTGGCCAACCTCCTGTAAACAGTTGAAAGAATGTGTTTAAGTCATACAGACGATTTTTTAGGAATATTTTTAGTTTGTGAAAATAGACACTTAGAAACTTTTCTGGTGACAACCACACAATGGATTCCTATGGAAGGAAATACAAGTTACTGGTAAGTACGCTTAGAATTATTTTTCAGGGTCAGTGCTGGGCTAAAAGATGCAGCCCTGGGTTCTCTCCTGATAACAGGTGAGTAAATCGGAATTCGTAGTTCGGCTGATTTTAGAGGAATATTTGTGCGTTTCAAAAATGGACACTGAAAATTTTCTGGTGAAAATCACACGATGGATTCCTATGGAAGGAAATACAAGTTACTGGTAAGTACGCTTAGAATTACTTTTCAGGGTCAGTGCTGGGCTAAAAGATGCAGCCCTGGGTTGTCTCCTGATAACAGGTGAGTAAATCGGAATTCGTAGTTCGGCTGATTTAAGAGAAATATTTGTGTGTTTCAAAAATGGACACTGAAAATTTTCTGGTAAAAACTACACAATGGATTCCTATGGAAGGAAATACAAGTTACTGGTAAGTACGCTTAGAATAACTTTTCAGGGTCAGTGCTGGGCTAAAAGATGCAGCCATGGGTTCTCTCCTGATAACAGGTGAGTAAATCGGAATTCGTAGTTCGGCTGATTTTAGAGGAATATTTGTACAATGGTGAAGGAAGAGGGCGGGGCCTGAGGTGATGTGTGCAAACACGCCCTGTGGCGTGGTTTTAGTTGGGGAATTCATTCCTCTTCAATCCTGAGGTCGCCTGGGGGCCAACTAACCCACCAGATACCTCCAGTATGTGCCAGGGAGCCGCATTGCAGAGAGGTGTTCAGAGGCCATGCCCCTTTTTACAACACTCTACAACGCAGCTCAGTGGCGCTTACTGGAGGTACCTGGTGGGCTAGTTGGTCCCCAGGGACCCTCAGGATTGAAGAGGAATTAATTCTCCAACTTAAAACGCGCCACAGGGCGTGTTTGCACACATAACACCTTAGGCCCCGCCCCCTACCTTCACCACTGTGCAAACGTGCCCTGTGGGGTGTTTTAAGTTGTGGGATTAAGTCCCCTTGGATCCTGAGGTCCCCTGGCGGCCAACTAGCCCACCAGGTACCTCCAGTATGCACCAGGGAGCTGCGTTGCAGAGAGGTGTTCAGAGGCCACACCCCTTTTTGCAACACTCTGCAACGCAGCTCCGTGGCACTTAGTGGAGGTACCTGGTGGGCTAGTTGTCCCCTAGAGGACCTCTGGATTGAAGAGGAATGAATTCCCCAACTTAAAACGCAACACAGGGTGTGTTTGCACAGTATCACCTCAGGCCCCGCCCCCTACCTTCACCACTGTGCAAACGCACCCCGTGGCGCGTTTTAAGTTGTGGGATTAAGTCCCCTTGAATCCTGAGGTCCCCTGGCGGCAAACTAGCCCACCAGGTACCTCCAGTATGCGTCAGGGAGCTGCGTTGCAGAGAGGTGTTCAGAGGCTATGCCCCTTTTTACAACACTCTGCAACGCAGCTCCGTGGGGCTTAGTGGAGGTACATGGTGGGCTAGTTGTCCCCTAGGGGACCTCTGGATTGAAGAGGAATGAATACCCCAACTTAAAACGCGCCACAGGGAGTGTTTGCACAGTATCACCTCAGGCCCCGCCCCCTACCTTCACCACTGTGCAAACGCGCTCCGTGGCACGTTTTAAGTTGGGAGATTAAGTCCCCTTGAATCCTGAATTCCCCTGGCGGCCAACTAGCCCACCAGGTACCTCCAGTAAGCGCCACGGAGCTGCGATGCAGAGAGGTGTAAAAAGGGGCGTGGCCTCATTACACCTCTCTGCAACGCAGCCCCCTGGTGCATACTGGAGGTTCCTGGTGGGCTAGTTGGCCCCCAGGGACCCCCAGTATTCAAGGGGAATTAGATCCCCCTCTGCAAACGCACCAGGGGGCACGTTTGCAGAGTGGTGCAAGGAGGGGGCGTGGCCTCAGGCCCGATCCCTTCTTTTTTTTTCTTTTTTTTTGAAGGGGGGCTCGGTAGCCCCCCCTCTTTTTCTAATTTATTGGCCCTGTGGACCCCATCCCCCAGGGCCTGCTCCCAATTTTTTTTTTTATTAAAAAAAAAATCGGCAAGGGGGCCGCGTTGCCCCCCTCCCGAGGCCATAATTTGCCCCGGGGACCCCATTCCCCGGGGCATGGCCTTTTTTCAGTTTTTTTTTGGAGGGGGGCTACCTTGCCCCCCTCCTGTGTCCCCTTTTGGCCCCGGGGACCCCATCCCCCAGAGCCGTTTTTTAAATTTAGACATTTTTTTTATTTTTAGGAGGGGGGCCGCGCGGCCCCCCTCCCGGGCCACTACTGGCCCCGGGGACCCCATCCCCCGGGGCCTGACCATCACGTTGGCGACCGTGGGGGGGTCACAATCCCCCCATGGTCCCAGCCGGCTTCCGCTTCCGGCGGGAGCCGGCATTGCTTTTCCACATGGGGAGCAGCTAACATGCTGCTCCCCATATGGAAAAGCAATCTGCTTTGCTTCATTGAAGCGAGAGCAGGTTTCCCTGCTCTCGCTTCAATGAAGCAAAGCAGTTTGCAATGGCAGGGTGGCAGCAGCGAGGCTCCCGCCCTGCCATTGCAAACAGCAGTGTCCCGGGGGTGGGCACCCTGGGACACTGCAGGAGCCGGCCCTGGGGGGTGGCGGTCCCCAGGGTCAACATTGGCTCCAGGAGGGGGGCCACGTGGCCCCCTCCCACATAATTTAAAGGCCCGGGGGTGGTGGTCCTCGGGGCTTGGGGGTCTGTAACGGACTACCTATTTTAAATATTTAGTGCCCCGGGAAGGTGGTGGTCTCCGGGGCATGTGGGGGGGCTCAAGCCCCCCCTCACAGGTTTTTTTCTATTTAAAAAAACAAGCCCCGGTGGTGGCGGTCCCCGGGGCTGCGGGGTGGCCATGAGCCCCCCCGCATACATTGATATAGAGCCCCAGGGGGTGGTGGCCCCCGGTGCTTGGGGGGGCCTTTGAGCCCCCCCACCCATATCTATTTAGGCCCGGGGCTGGGGGCCCCTCTGGACCCCCCATTATGATAAAGATATTGCCCCCGGGGCTTGGCCCCCCGGGGGGCTAAATCAAAACGAAGCGCTGGAGCCCGCGCTTCGTTTTTTTTTTCGGAATCCCGGGATTTTTAAAAAATAATTAATTTTTAGGGGGTCTTAGGGGGTCCTCGTGGGATCCCCTGAGCAGGCTTAGGGGGTCAGGGTGTTTTTACCCTGCCCCCTTGTCGCGTTTTGCGCCTTTTTTTTCAGTTTTCTTGTGACTCGGTTCTACCGAGGCACAAGATGGCTGCCGACACTTCCTGATTCAGAGTGTTGGCAGCCAATTAGCATTCAGCTCGTGCTCGGGAGGGTTCGGGGAGGGTGCGCAGATCCTCCGAGGCCATAGATATAAATGTACATTTAACTCTAATTTTCTCAGGAACTACTGAACGGATTTACACCACTTAAGCACAAACCACGAGTGTGAACTGAGGACTACCACTTTGCCAAATTTGGTGTAATTCTGTTCAGCAGTTCGGGCTGTAGCTGCGTCAACAGGTCCTATGGGAAATGCATGGGGAAAACGTGTTTTGGGACCCCCCCTTTTTTCTCGGCCCCCGCTTGATGCATCACCGTGAAATTTTCAGATAGGAGCGGACCGGACCTGGCCAAAAGTTTGGAAAATGTTGCGAAGATTCGTCAATCGGTGCCAACGTTATTCCAAATAGAATGTTGCTGATTTTCTATGGAAAATAGGTCCTAACTATAACAACCTACTGGCGACGGCCAGTAGGTAATATATATATATATATCTATATAAATCTATATATATATGTTATCTACTGGCGGTCGCCAGTAGTTATAGTTAGGACCGAGTTTCCATAGGAAATCTGAAAATTCTATTTTGAATAACTTTGGCGCCGGTTGACGAATCCTCGCAAAATTTTCAAAACTAATGAAGTGCTCCGCTCAGCTCCTACCCTGAAAGTCTCGGGGTGATTCGTCAAGCGGGGGCTGAGAAAAAAGGGGGGTCCCAAAACGCATTTTCCCCATGCATTTTCCCATAGGACCTTTAGTCGAAGGTACAGCCCGAACGGCTGAACAGAATTACTTGAAATATGGCAAAGAGGTAGTCCTCAGGTCAGGCATGTGCCTTTTGCATATATGGTGTCAATCTGTTCAGTAGTTCCTGAGAAAATTGCAGTTAAAAGTACATAAATATCTATAGGCGCGCACCGTGCGTGCACGGTACCGTGCGCGAGCGTAATTCTGATTGGTGGTTAGATGTCAGTCAACATTCGAATCGGTCGAAATCAGGAAGTGTCAGACGCCAATTTGTGTGATAAAAAGAAAGGTGGAGAACGTGAAAAGGGGGCAGGGTAGAGAGTTCCTGACCCCCTAGCCTTTGTCAGGGGGTACCTGAAGGACCCCGAAGGGTGAAAAAAACATTTTATTTTTTTTCCAAAAATCGCGGGGTGCGCGCAACATGCGCGCACGGTGAAAAACCCTTTAAAAAAAAAATAACATTTAAATCTGTTTATAATTTCATAGAAGTTATTAACTATGCTGTTCAACTTTATCCAAATTCAAAAAAAAAAGCTGAGCTATTCCATATTACAGGATACAGTCAATCTATAACTATATACATAGGTAGTTTATTGTAAAATAAATATATAAAAAAAAATAATACATACATAAATTAGCATTTAAAAAACCTTACAAATTCACTAAAAAAACCATAGGTTTCACACACGTTATAGTTAGGAATTAGCATTTAAAAAACCTTGCAAATTCACTTAAAAAACCATAGGTTTCACACACGTTATGGTTAGGAATTAGCATTTAAAAAACCTTGCAAATTCACTGAAAAAACCATAGGTTTCACACACATTATAGTTAGGAATTAGCATTTAAAAAACCTTGCAAATTCACCTAAAAAACCAGAGGTTTCACACATGTTATAGTTAGCTGGACATTTCACTCGTAAAAAACTATTGAAATTCCCACGTTATAGTTAGTTCAGGTAACTATATCATCCAGTGAATATGTGTCTTTCTGTAAAATAAACAATTTTTTATATATGTATATATAAAGGTTAATAGAAGAATAAACGGGTAAATAAGTGTCTAAATGGATGTTTTTTTTTGTAAAATTAATTGTATAACTGACTTATTAACGGTATCTTAGTGAATACAGTGATGTAATATGTGACGTCATCAGCAGTGGATTGCGGTCGCGTGAGTTATAGTTACCTGAACTAACTATAAAGTGGGAATTTCAATGGTTTTTTACGAGTGAAATGTCCAGCTAACTATAACATGTGTGAAACCTCTGGTTTTTTAAGTGAATATATATATATAGCGCTTAGAAGGATTGTTCCTCAAGACCAGGAAATCCAGGATACCTCTGAATCAAACGTGAGCACAGACGCGGAACAATCAGAGGAGGAATTCAGTGAAACAGCCATCCCATCCTCAACACAAAGTCGTTTTTTAGAGGAGTTCAAACTAATGCGCAACTCACGACAAAGAGGGGGACGCGGCAGGTTCCAGACACCAAGGAGAAGAAATGTGGCCGGAAAACAAGACGGGGCGGCCACGCAAAGCCAAAATCAAGGAATCGCCTGGCAAACCCGCAGCAAAAGAGGATCCAAGAATTAGAGAACCCTGATAATCTCACGATTGTGAATTTTACTCAAAAACAACTAACGAAGGAACAAGAATCTGTTCTTAAAAAAGGCCTAACTTTCTGTCCAGCAAAAAGGTGTGAATATACACAAACACGTATCGACCTATATCTTTTTTCCAGGAAGTTAAAATTGATGAAATTTTTCAAATCCAAAAACGTGCAAGGAAATATCAGTGGCGCACCTCAGCAGATTTCTGCCCCTGATCAAACAACAACCCTTACAGGGGATGATCTTGAAACACTGTGTGTACTTTCCAGTCAAGAAATAATCGGATTAAGTGCTACTAAAGATATTTCCCGCATCCAAAGCTTTGGTATTGAACAAATTGCTCCAAAAACCCACTTTAAGCAAACATCAACCTTTGTTCCAGTCACTCCACATGACTCTATAGACATCTTTGAGGAATCGGTGAAGAAAGATCTCATGGAATTGAGACTCTCAGAACCCATGAACTTATCCAACAACCTTACTGTGAAAGAAAGGACTGCTCTCTCACAATTAATGGATGACCCAAATACAATTTGTAAACCCTCCGATAAAGGAGGAAATGTGGTATTAATGACGAGAAAGTTTTATGTGGAGGAGGCAATGAGATTGCTCTCAGACAGATCATGTTATTCTCCTATTCTTAAATCTGAGTATATTGCAAGTATTAATGAATATCATATATTGATTCAGAAATGGTTTGATCGCAATATGCTCAATTTTGATGAATTCAAATATCTAACATGTCCATTTCCCACTACTGCGACTTTCTATCATTTACCAAAAATCCATAAAAATCAGGATAGACCGCCAGGTCGCCCTATCGTGTCATCCATTGGGTCACTAACCGAGCATATGTCGCAGTACATTGATTTTTTCTTGAGGGAGTTTGTGATCACATTGTCTTCTTATATCAAAGACACGACACATTTCATCTGTAACATTGCTAATACACCTTGGGAGTCTGACATGCTCATGATTGTCTTGGATATTACAAGTCTCTACACAATCATTAAACACGAGCATGGTGTGAAGGCAGTGGAATATTTTTTGAAGGAGAGATCTCTTCAACTCGCTGAGCATAATATTATGCTCACTGAATTTATTTTGTTCTGCCTCAACAATAACATTTTTTTGTTTGACAAACAGCACTACCGTCAGATCCAGGGTACAGCCATGGGCACCTGTTTCGCCCCCAGCTATGCGAACCTTTTCGTAGGCTGGTGGGAGAGACAGGTGGCCTGGGCTGATGCATATGAACATTGGACCAAAAATGTTGTTTTATGGTATAGGTACATAGATGACCTGTTTATCTTGTGGAAGGGACCTAAGGAAGAAGCTGAAAAATATATTTCAGCACTTAACACCAATACTTTGAATCTTCATTTATCTGGACAAATGAGCACGCAACAAGTCCCCTTCTTGGATCTTAAAGTTTTTGTCCAAGACGGATGTATTTGTACCACTCTCTTCAGAAAAGAGACTGCAGGGAATTCAGTATTAGAGGCACAGAGTAGCCATCAAAAATCTCTAAAAAACAGCATCCCTTACGGTGAATTGTTACGCCTTAAAAGAAATTGTTCCCGTGAGGTCGATTTTCAATATGAAGCATCATCTGCCATTGAAAGGTTTCGATCACGTGGCTACTGTCCTAATTTATTAATGAAAACCCTGAGCAAGGTTAATAAAATTTCAAGACAATCCCTACTAGACACAAATCGTGCTAAGACTAGAACAACATCAGAAATTTGCAGATTCATTACAACTTTCTCAAATGAGACAAATACCCTGAGAAAGATTCTCTGCCGGAACTGGCACATATTGAAGACAGATGTAATCATAGGCGATATGTTACCACCCTACCCACAAATAACTTTCAGAAGATGTAGATCCTTAAAAGATAAATTAGTTAACAGCCACTATGAACCTATTCCTTTTGTCCAACCAATCAGTAAAGTCTCCGGTTTCTTCCCTTGTCTGAAATGCAAGGCATGTAGGAACAGTAAAAAGGTATCCTCATACAATGTCCCCGGTATGAAAAAACCGAGATCAATTAACAAATTGATGACTTGCAATACGCCATTTTGCGTTTACTGCCTTACATGTCCCTGCCCTAAGCAATATATTGGCAGCACTATCCACGCCACAAAAAAGCGCGTCCTAGAACATGCTAGAGCAATTGAAAAACAGGACATTACATATCCTGTAGCGAGACATTTCGCACAATACCACAATAGTGACAGAAATCTATTGTCGTTCTTCTGCCTCGATCATGTCCCAGTCAGTGACAGAATGGGAAATCGGGAACTAAGGTTGAGGAGATTAGAATCTCGCTTTATTATTGACCTCCAAACCACAACACCTTATGGTTTGAATACAGAGGAGGAATTGTCATGTCACCTAGGTAAACGCTGAAATGGTATAATCTTTTGATATTTGGGGATCAAAACGGAGGAGTGTTTTTCTTGCATTATTGTGTTGAATATATCATTGTCTTTGTATGCCCATACAGGGCTCAATTGTGTTGAGATGAATCACATGTAAATATTCACCTTTGGTTAAATGTAGGATCCTGAATTAATTATTTTAGGCTGGCTTGATCCATTTAGAGTAATAAGTTGCCTGAAATTTACCGCCTGCCTAACTATTTATTTTGGTTCCAAAAATGCTGCTCTCACTTGTAATAATGAATTATAAATTATATACTGGTGATGTAAAAAAAATATATATAGTATTTCTTCAAGTGAGCGATGAGTTCGATCAAAACTGTATTTTCAGTCTTTTCACTATGTTTATGTTAAAGTGAACCGGAACTAGATCATGTGAACCGGATATAATATTGCTCACGTAACCTGCACATTGTAACTCAGTCGAAAAAGGCGCGAACGCCGAAACGCGTCCTGGTGTTACTGCTGCTTTGATTATTCTCGATATAATGGAATAAAGAATCTCATCGAGAAAACTTGCTGAGTGCGGTCTCCTTCATCCTTTGAGTGAAGTTTTTGGAGCTTTATATATATATATATATATATCTCCAAAAACACCACGTCTCCCAAGATAACGTGAGGCGCACTCCGAGCTCGTTTTCCAAAATTCAATCTTTATTCGTCACTCTCCGTGGAAAGCTGACACACGCGTTCCGGCACCCTGGCCTTCGTCAGTGTCAGTTAATGCATCGAAAAAGCCACATATAAATAATAACTGTCTTCATTGGACAAGAAGGAAAGTGAGCAAAACCAACAAGGGACTAATCAAATAGATTACAATAAATCAATCGTTATGTGTCGGCCATTTTAGCCTAGTCAATTAAAAAGAGAAAATTAAGGCAAAATTAACAGGGTAATTCATCAAACCATGGCAGTTGTGTGGGTGCATAAAACAGCCTTGAACCCTCTAGACATATGTAGCATGCAAAGCGGATATGCACGAATTGCAAATTGCCTAA
Organism: Triturus cristatus; assembly: GCF_964204655.1. Lineage (NCBI taxonomy): Eukaryota > Metazoa > Chordata > Amphibia > Caudata > Salamandridae > Triturus > Triturus cristatus. The sequence continues at coordinate 60,439,262 of NC_140580.1, read as the reverse complement.
AAGGAGGGAAAAATCAATTCATTCACTTGCATATATTGAAATAATCAATCGCAACAAATTCATTGTAAATATTGCTCCATCACCCGGCATACCAGAATTTAAGGAAACTCCGTCTAGGGTCAATATTATTTCGTACATTCCCATAGACTTGTGCTGACAATGGATTTTACCTGTATAGGTTAAATAGAGCCCTCAAATGGGCTATTGTATAGTAATAGTTAGACGTTAGGTGAAAGTGCATCCTTGCAGAATCCTTTGTACAACACCATATGAACTAATAATGCATAAATGAATGTAAAATACAATAAATGCGTGTGCACCCCACACCCTTCTCAAACTGCCAATTTACTGATACTTTTCTAGATCCAATTGCATACATAATGTCACCTGGTATTAGACTCTGATTTAACCAATGAAGGACCACAGTTCTTCCTCCATATTTAGACCCCCAGGAGTGCGTGTCTGGAGTTCAACAATAAAGCGTGCCTCCAATTGACGCAACTCTTTGACCCTGTCTCCGCCTCTTTCAGTGACGGGGACATGGTCAAGGCAGAAATAGCTTAACTTATCGCTGCGAGATTCATGTTTTTCGGCAAAATGCCTTGCTACCGGGTAGTTAGTATCCCGGTTAGTGATTGCCCGTGTGTGCTCCAACACCCGTTTCTTTGCTGGATGAATGGTGCTTCCAACGTATTGGAGACCACACGGGCATGTCAGACAATAGACAACAAAATTCGTGTTGCAATTCATAAACCTATTAATAGTGCACATTCCGCTTCTGCCGGGGACCATATACTCTTTAACCTTTTTGCTGTTCTTGCATGCCTTACATGAAAGGCACGGGTAAAAGCCAGACACAGTTTTTTTAGGGGTACTGTCGGAAAAATGACTGCGTACTAATAAATCTTTCAATGATTTACTCTTACGATAGGTTACCTCAGGTTGCTCGGAGATAGTTTTACCAATAACATTATCCGTCTGCAGAATTTTCCAATTCTTTTCTACTAGTCCTCTAATGGTTCTGGCTTGTGTAGAGAAACCCAAAATGAGTCGGGGACTTTCCATATTTTCTGATGCCGAAGTCTTTTTAGGTTCTTTTGAGCCCAATAAAGACTGTCTCTCAATTGCCTGTACTCTCAGGGCAGTATCATTGAGGAGATCACTGGTATATCCTCTTGATCTAAATCTGCTCAACGACTCACTAGCTGCCTGGGTATAATCCTCGGGGAGCGTGCAATTTCTTTTTAGCCGCAACAACTCCCCGTAGGGAATGCTCCGAATTAATGACTGAGGATGCTGACTTTTGTAATGCAAAACTGTATTCCCTGCAGTGGGCTTACGATAAAGCTTGGTGCAAATTTTGCCATCTGCCACAAAAACTGAAAGGTCTAAAAATGGTACCTCAGTTTTGCTCATGTAGCTTGTGAATCGTAGATTGAGGGTATTATCATTCAAGATATCTATATACTCTTTTGCCTCTTCGGTGTGCCTTTCCAAACGATGAATAGGTCATCGATGTAACGGGCCCATAGGGCAATTTTCTCGACCCATATCTCGTTGTTGTCCGCCCAGGCCACGTGCTTCTCCCACCAGCCCACGAACAGGTTCGCGTAGCTGGGGGCGAAGCACGTGCCCATCGCAGTGCCCTGAGTTTGCAGGTATAGATGACCACCAAATAGAAAAATATTGTTGCATAAACAAAATTCAGCAAATTCCAACAACATATTATTGTGCATCTGGAACTTCAAAGGTCTGGCTTTCAGAAAATAATGGAGTGCTTTCAGCCCATCATTATGTGCAATACAGGTATAGAGACTAGTTATGTCCATGGTTATTAGTACAAAGTCCGGCTCCCACTGTATCTCTTGTATGCGTTTAATGAAATCAGTAGTGTCCTGAATAAAAGAGCTTAGATCTGCTACAAGGGGAAAAAGAAAATGATCTACATAGATAGACGTCTTTTCCAACAGACTTTCTTTGCTTGAAACTATGGGGTGCCCTGGTGGTTTGACGGAGTCCTTGTGGATTTTCGGTAAGTGGTAGAAGGTTGGCAATACCGGACTGTCCACTTTGATGAACTGGAATTCGTCCTCCTCCAAAATACCACAGTTTTTCCATTTATCAAGCAAATCATAAAATGATGTCACACTGGTGTTGTACCTTTCTCTATTGATTGTTTTGTAGCTAGTTGCATCACCAAGTAGTCGTAATGCTTCCTCTTTGTAGGACTCTTTGGACATCACCACCCCATTGCCGCCTTTATCAGACTGTTTGATGATGATGTTTGTGTCTTCTTTGAGAGTCTTAACTGCTGCCCACTGAGCTTTAGACAAATTATAGAAATGATAACTCTTCAATTGCCATTGACTGTCATGTGACCTTAATTTGTTGAGATCTCTTATCACAGAGTCATGAAAGCAATCGATTGCATCAAAGGGCATTTTAGGAATGAACTTGGACTTCTTCTTAAATTTACTTTTGCCACTCCTTCTCATCTGGTTGCGTTGATGTCATACCTTTTTGTAAACCATATAAAGTTTCCAGCGCCTCGAGATCTTGTCCTGTTAATGTATCCGTTATTTGATGTGGTGTCGCCGGTGGTGGCAAGATTGGACGTAATTTAAAAGTTTTCTGTAATTTCAGTTTGCGTACGAAACAATAGAGGTCTATCCTATATATATATATATATTATCTACTGGCGGTCGCCAGTAGATAGTTATAGTTAGGACCGTGTTTCCATAGGAAATCCGCAACATTCTATTTTGAATAACTTTGGCGCCGTTTGACGAATCTTCACGAAATTTTCAAAACTAATGGGGCGCTCCGCTCCGCTCCTACCCTGAAAGTCTCGGGGTGATTCGCCAAGCGGGGGCCGAGAAAAAGGGGGGTCCCAAAACGCGTTTTCCCCATGCATTTTTCCATAGGACCTTTAGTCCGAGCTACAGCCCGAACGGCTGAACAGAATTACTTGAAATTTGGCAGAGAGGTAGCCCTCAGGTCAGGGATGTGCCTTTTGAAGGTCTTGTGTAAATCTGTTCAGTATTTCCTGAAAAAATAGCATTTAAATCAATATATATATCTATAGGCGCGCTCCGAGCGCACACCGTAAGCTTACCGTACGCGCACGCCGCCGTGCACGAGCGCGATTCTGATTGGTTGTTAGATCTTAGTATCCATTCGAATCGGTCGAAACCAGGAAGTGTCGGCCGCCATTTTGTCTCTCGCAGTCTGAGGGGGTGAAAAACAAAGGTGGAAAACGTGAAAAGGGGGCAGGGTGGACAGTTCCTGACCCCCTAGCCTTTGTCAGGGGGTCCCAGAAGGGCCCCCAAGGGCAAAAAATAATGTTAATTTGAATTTTTTTTTGTAAAATCGCGGAATGCGCGTAGCGCACGCGCACGGCGTAAACGGAAAATTCCGCGAACTTCGCGTAACGATTACGCGTACCGTGCGCGCACGGCAAAAAATTTTTTTTAAAAAGGAGAGATTCAAAAAAAAAAAATTGTGATGGTAAGGAACGTGGGCGAAGCGCACCGTGCGCGCACGGTGTGCGCACGGTGAAAAACCCTAAGAAAAAAAATAAATAATAAATACATTACTTAGCATTTAAAAAACCGTACAAATTCACTGAAAAAACCATAGGTTTCACACACGTTATAGTTAGGAATTAGCATTTAAAAAACCTTGCAAATTCACTTAAAAAACCATAGGTTTCACACATGTTATAGTTAGCTGGGCATTTCACTCGTGAAAAACCATTGAAATTCCCACGTTATAGTTAGTGCAGGCAACTATAACTCTCGTGACCGCAATCCTCTGCTGATGCTAATACTGTATTTAGACACTTATTTACCCATGTCTTCTTCCATTAATTTTTAGCTGTACATAAATTACAAATATTTTTTTCAGAAAAACACATATGTCATCAGTGATGTAATATCTGACGTCATCAGCAGAGGATTGCGGTCACGAGAGTTATAGTTGCCTGCACTAACTATAACGTGGGAATTTCAATGGTTTTTCACGAGTGAAATGCCCAGCTAACTATAACATGTGTGAAACCTATGGTTTTTTAAGTGAATATATATATATATATATATATATATATTCAGGCACTGGGTAAATAAATTACCAGCACTTCCGGGAACAGTCAAACCCCAAACTTTTTTAGGTCAAACAGACATGACAAGACGCGTTACGGCAACTGCCTTTGTCAATAGTGGCAGACGCCGGTTCAAAGCAAAATTTAAATACCATATCTAATGGACATCAACAAAGGAGACCGGACTTACTTCAGTCTCTCGGTGTCTGCCATATTTAAACATGCAAATTTGCAAACAGATGTAAGCGCAATCCCACTCTGAATGAGCAATCCCCACAGCATTGAAACATACCAATATGTTCTCAATTTCGACATTGAATATTTGATGTGAGAATTAATCTTAAAAATATGCAGCCCTGAATGGGTATTACAGGTTCAAATTCTGGCCCACAAATGGGCAAAACCAACATGACAGAAATCAGTCTCTTTCGCTTCCAATAGCATATCTTATATTCTGGGTACTTTCATTATACCACCCTGAATGGGTCCTGACACATGGATTCAAGATTGTACTTTTTAACAATTACACCAACTCATCATACTGCTTGATTTCACAAAGAAACATAATCCCCATTGTACAGCAGTTCGCACATCCTACGACCCAATTCTTATAAGTGGATCGCCATTTCCTCTTCGCTGTTCAAACCATTTGGCATTTTTGTTTGATTGTCAATGATATTCCTGGACTCCAATCTGCAGAGCTGCAGTTGCCTATCTCCTCCTCTCACATTGGGAGGTACATAATCCATACAAAAGAATTGCAACAGATCCCTGTTACTTTGGTAGTATGCCTCGAAATGCCGAACCACCGGATATTTAACATCCTTATTGGCAATGGCTCTAAGATGCTCCAAAATACACACCTTCGTTTGGTGTATGGTACTGCCAATGTACCTCCAGCCACACGGACATACCAAACAGTACACCGTGTGGCTAGTATTACAGTTCATGATTTTTTTTATTCTTTTAGGTTTTCTAGACCTGGCACCTCATGGGTTAGAACCTTGTTGCTGTTCTTACACGCCCTACACTTCAAGCAAGGGAAAAAGCCAACTTTTTTTCCAAAAGCCGATGGTCTACTCTCTGAGGCATAGTGACTCTGGACTAGATAATCTCTTAATGTCCTCGCTCTCCTGCATGACATTAAAGGTGCTTTTGGCAAGTCTTCCCCAATTATGGGGTCAGATTTCAAGATATGCCAATTCCTTCTCAATGCCCTCCTGTTATCATTACAGTCACTCAAATAGTCTGTGACTATCCTGAAATTGTTCCAGGCATTTTCTCTCTCACTTCTTCCCCTTGTTGATGTCTCATCACTAATTAGTTCGAGTCTCGATTTAACATCCACTTTGGTTTTCGCCTGATTGAGAGTTTCTCTACGATCCCCCTCACCTCAAACCTTTGCATACTCTCCTTAGCTGCTGCTTGAAAAGCACAATTCTGTGTGCAATTTCTTTTTATCCTTAGCAGCTCACCATAAGGAATACTGGTAATAGTTTTTCCACATGGCAACTGCTAGCATGTAGCAGGGAATTCCCCACAGTTGGTTTCCGGTGCAAGTATGTGCACAGTCTGCTGTCCGTAGGGAATACTGTGAGATCAAGGAAATTCACAGATGTCCTGCTAATCTCACCTGAAAATCTGAGGTTTAAGTCATTCCTGTTAAGCACCTCCAAATATTCGCTAGCTGACTGCTCTGTACCCCTAAAGATAATGAACAAATCATCTATGCACCTGTTCCAGCTCATGACCCTACAGGTCCATCCCTCATTGGTCTCTGCCCAGGCCACCCGCTTCTCTCACAAAAAGATTCGCGTAACTGGGGGCAAAGCAGGTGCCAATAGCAGTACTGCGTATTTGCCTGAAAAGTTGGTCCTGGAACAAAAATTATTATTACACAGGCAGAAGTCCACAAATTCAATCAGTTTACTGTTGTGCTCAAACAATGTTATTGATCGTTCTCCCAAAAAGTGGTTCATAGTTTTGAGTCCCTTCTTATGCTCGATACTGGTATAAAGACTTGAGATATCCAGTGTCATCATCACTAGGTAATCTTCCCAGACAAAGTTTTCCATCCGCTTTAAAAAATCCTTCATGTCCTTGACATAAGAGACCAGTTGTGTGACAAACCCAAACAGAAAATGGTATACAAACCTGGACATGTTCTCCGTCAGGCTGCCCAGAGATGAGACTATTGGGCGACCAGGGGGGCACGTTACATTTTTATGTATCTTAGGGAGGTGATAAAAGGTTGGAAGATGCGGGTATTTACACTCCAAAAAGGCATACTCCTCCTTCTCCGACATGCCTCTCTGGTATTACTTGTTAAGGGGTGTTCAATAGGCCCCCAAAGCTATTATCAAATTATTTCCTTCCAATCTTCACATAACTCAACTTGTCACTGAGTTGTTGTAAGGCCTCCTTCTTATAATACTCTTAGACTCCTTCTGACTGGGATATTCACAGCCGGTGTCAAGAGACTCAGCAAGTCGGGAACTGCAACACTGAATTAGATGCGTCCGTCATTCAGATTCCAAAATCCCACTTTCCAAGTCAACAAACCGAAGTTTTATAAACTCAAAGAACTAGAAGTTTCTGGGAGGACCTCGTCTGCGCCAAGGACATTAACTGGAGTTGGCCAAACTCCCACAAGTATTTCAAAGGCAAAGGAGTTCCCATGTATTCTTCTGCACTTCCACATGTTCCATTCCCTTACCTTAGCGCAGCTTATGAACGTTTCCAAAAGTACAGAAAACAATCTTGAACGTGGATAGCCTAAACGACTTGATTGATCTGGGGTCCTGTTTGTGTGCACAAAGGTCAAGCTAGACAAAGTCAGAATTCAAGATGGCATGAGGGCATGTCAAAGCCAATAGTAAAAACATCATAAAAGTACCCATAAATACAACACAATGCACCTTTGTGCACCACTTCCTATAGCACTACACACTGAGACAGAGAAGTACATTCCACACCTTTCTTTCTCATACTTCCAAACGCACATCCCACGCGTCCTATTCCCGGCAAGGCTCTATAAAGCAAACACTCCCCCTCTGAAGCTTTAAGGAGACACAAAAAAAATCATAAATCCATGCTAGGGCAGAAAACAAAATGTCGTACATTCAAGAAAACACCTAAAGTCAATTAAAACAATGGTAGTCAAAGGTCATCACATGGTCCCAATATATGGGAGTGCCTCTGGCACTACAACTTCTCATGATCGGCCTATCCTCTGATGGTGTCCGGGGGCATTGCGCCCTAGTTGTGTCATTGTAATTGTCATCTGAGAGGTTCAATGGCTGCTGGTAACGTTCCACTGTTCTGTTCATCGAGTTGCGTGTTCATGTATGCTTGATTAATACCAGAGTCCCTCCCTAGCCCAAAACTCGGCCACCTAGCTGTTAGGCAGGGAAGTTCGCCAGGAGACTCTGCAACCCAGAGGGATAATTCCCACCAGTAGTGTCAGGTCCTTTTATTTCATCTTTCGCTTCTTTAGTTCAGGGAGCAGGGATCTTACAACCTGTTTGGGGGTTTTGGTGTGGGTGGGGAGAAGACTTAGAAGGTTGATCGATAGTTCTTCCCACTAAGGGTAGTAGGGTGGGAGGTGGGGTTGTTTCTTTTTCTTTTTCCTGATGGTCTCCAGGCAAGGGACAAGATGAGTGGGAAGGTTCCGGGGCTTGTTGTTCTAATGTTGGCATAATACATGGGGGAGGATTGACCTTTGGTTGACCACCAAGAACACGGGTTTTGCAAGTCCCGCGGAGCTTAAGGCATACCTATATACTAGACAAAAAACACAAAAGTCCCTACACAGTGTCTACTCTATTTTTAGTTATAATGTTATACACTGAATGAATGTCCGTGAAAAACTCAAAAAACCATATAGGTATACAATTCATTAAACAACAATTGATCAGTGCAACACAGAGAGCGAATAACAAGCTTATTATGAAATCAATAGAGAATTTATTCAATGATAATATACATTAAAAAGGAAGCAATTCATAAAATCACAATACACAATTAAAATTTAAAGGAACATTTCATTATTAAAATATACGATTACAGTATCGTTAGAAAACAGGAAATTCGCCGCTGCGTTTCGGTGAGTCTTTAGTTTGTCACCTTCTTCAGGACAGTTTTCTAAGTAACAGAAACATTTTTTTATTTTTCATCTCAAGTGTTGCTACTGCAATTATTATATACAAAAACCTAAATCCAAAGATTTCATGGCATTTTAAGTTCTTACTTAAGACATACATATTTCATATTTATGTCACATCATGAATATATTTTATTTTAAAACTAGACAATCTATGTCACATCATGAATATATTTTATTTAAAAACTAGACACTCTCAAATCTCATAATATTTAGCACCCTGGTAGTATAACATTCTAATGAATAAACATCAAAAATATGTTGACACATACCTAAATAATAGTTAAATTTTTGATTTGTAGAAGTGATCTTCTTGCAATAAGGGGCTGGAAATGTGCCACTTTTTGAAAAGCCTCTAGATTGAAGAGAACTAGATCAATTAAATTATCTATCAACAATAACTCGAAAAATAATTTATACATCTCATCTACAGCAATAGTCTGTACCTATTATATTAGAGGCCAGATTGAGGAAGTTGTGTTTGCTGTGGCCACCATAAAATGATATTATTCTTCAGAGAGGTCCATTGGTTCTGTAAAAAGATATATGTATATATAGAGTCTACCCTGAATTAATATAGTAAAAATAAACCAATGAAAGTGTTAAAAAATAATAATAGGCTTACCAGCAGACAGGGAAAAGGATAAAATAGTGCTAATGGCTGATCCTCCGTGATAAAGGGTACAATATTTATATTCCCAAATTTCACCGTTTGTTTTATATGTTTTTTTGCGCTGAGGATACTTTTCTAATTAGGTAAGCCTATTATTAAACACTGGCCACAGCAAACACATGATGTGACCTAAATATGAAATATGTATGTCTTAAGTAAGAACTTAAATGCCATGAAACGCAGCGTCGACTTTCCTGTTTTCTAACGATACTGTAATCGTGTATTTTAATAATGAAATGTTCCTTTTAAATTTGAATTGTGTATTGTGATTTTATTAATTACTTCCTTTTTATTGTATATTATCATTGAATACATTCTATATTGATTTTATAATAAGCTTGTTATTCGCTCTCTGTGTTGCACTGATCAATTGTTGTTTAATGAATTGTATACCTATATGGTTTTTTGAGTTTTTCATGGACATTAATTTAGTGTATAACATTATAACTAAAAATAGAGTAGACACTGTGTAGGGACTTTTGTGTTTTTTGTCTATACTTACCCTATCTCTATCAACAATATTAGGGTACCTCCCTTTTTTTTTCCCTACCTAGATACTATACAGCTCCAATAGTTAGATATGCCCAACCAAGAATACCTAGACTCACCCATAACAGTTGAGGAAATTTCCCACGGTAATTGCAGGCATGCCTGTAGACAAAGCCCCAGGCCTTGATGGCCTCACAGCGAGTTTTTGCAAAGAAACCCCCAGATTCAGACTCACCGTCTTCTGGATATGTATAGGGACTCCCTGGAGGCGGGCTCGCTTACCCCTTCTCTTTTGGAGTCTGTCATAGTCATCCTGATCAAACCTGACAAGCTAGCCGAGCAATGCGGCTTCTACCACCCGATATCACTAGTATACATATAAAACAAGATTTTTGCTAAAGTTCTGGCAAACCGACTGCTACCCTTACCTCCAAAAAATGGTACAACCAGACCAATCCGGCTTTGTACCTGGTGGCTCAACATCACACAATTTCCGTACAATCTTTGCAGTGATGCACTCTTTGCATCCATAAATATGCACCACCAAGGCATCTGATTAGCTCGAATGGGCTTACCTCTTTCCTTTACTGCAACAACTAGGTTTCAGCTGCCAGTTAATCAAGCAAATCCAACTGCTAAATACCCTCCCGGTGGCCCTGGTGCAACTAAATGGCCTTGTCTCTGAACCATTTCCCATCACGCGTGGCACCAGACAAGATTGCTCACCGATTTTATTTGCCATCACCATGGAACCAGTAGCTGCTAGGCTGCGGCAGCACCATGCGAACAAAGGCATAGGATTTACATACAGAGGCTTAATAGTATCATTATATGCCGATGACATCCCCCTATATGCTCCCCAGACCAATCTGGACCCCCTGACATGCAAAGTGGTGCATTTCAGGGAATATTTAGGTATCCAAATAAATTGGTCCAAGTATGTCCTATTTCCACTAACTAATGCCACCCAGCAATTCCCCACAGAATACCCCTTGACATGGCAACAGGCCTGGCCAAGTATCTTGGGATGTAGCTAAGCACGGACCCAGCTGAGCTATGACAAGTCAACTATGGCAGCGCTATCGACTGGTTAGAAGACTGGATTCTGGTATGGTCCTGACTACCGCTAAGTATAGCTAGCTGCATCTCAATTGCCAAAATGATCATACTCCCCAAATTCCACCTTCCTGTTTGCAAACATCCCAATTCCACTCACCAAGTTTAATATCATTAGTTTGTACAGGGAAACAACCCAGGGCCCCCTATGAATTGCTTACACTACCATAGTAACAAGGGGGATTAGGGGCACCGGACATGCAGATATATGCTCTTTGTGCGCAGGCTCATTTTCTACATTACTGGCTTCATCCCACGCCATTCCAACCACATCTGGCCATCGAGCACGCCAAAGTCTCCACTTGGCTACTAACAACATCAGTGTTTCTTCACCACAAAACTTCCAGAGCTGAAATAGATACTGTGGGATGCTTGCTGTGGACATGGGACAACCTCAGAAAGCAGGCCGGTGCCTTAACGTTCTATGCCAAACAACCCACTGCTCCTTCCTCTGCAAGATAGAGGCTCAATTGGTTGCGCAAAAAATGGACCTTATAGCATACACAGATATATATACACCCCGATGATCACTTTCTTTCCCCTGGTAACTACAGCGACAACACCATCTGTGCCACTTGACACACTCTTATACTTCTAACTGCGAGCGACATGCAGAGCCCAACACAGCACCTTCCCCATTCCACTGCCAGCCCTAACCACTCTGGAATACATGTATACTAACCCTCCACAGCACAAACTAATAACCCATATTTACACGCATATTCAACGCGCCCATCCAATTCTTCTCCCAAAGCCCGTGAGGCCTGGAACACTGACCTAGACCATCACTTGTACGACTCCCAATGGGTGTTCTGCTGTAGTCAGCTAGAACTCTTATCACCCAACTACCGGCTGCGCTTCATACATTTCAAATACATACACCGGGTTATACGACATGCCAATGCAGCTCTTCAACAAGGGTTTATCGGCTGACTCACACTGCCAGTGCTGCAAGGCAATGCAGGCCACCTTCCTGCACTTGGAGTGGAACTGCCCCAGAGTTGCGGAGTTCTGGCGTGAGCTCTTCAATACACTGCAAGACATCGTCGGCGGGCCAATATCCCTTAGTCTGCTGATTGGCTTGCAGGAGTATGTGAAGGAGATACCCAGCACGCTCCATAGATTAGTTGCAATGCTGCTCCTCCTCGGCAAGCGCCGGGTTGCAATACACTGGGGAGGGAGATAGGCCCAAGCCGTCCAGTCTTGGGTCAAAGAAATGACTCACTGTTGAGAACAACTATCCACGTACTGGGAGTTCATGCAGCTGTGTTCCCAACTGAAACTCATCTGGGAACCCTTTAATGTTTGCTTACGCCAAAGTAACACAGAATGACCCGTTGGGTCTAGAGCCTAAGCAGGTACCAACACATCAAGTCCTGAGTGAAGACACCTCAAACATGAGCCACACGCTACAGTCCTTAAGCCACACAACCTGGCCCCCACAGTATTGTGTATGATAATATGTCAGCTGTCTAGCTTGAGATGTAATGCAAATGTAGTAGTGCTTCTGTCCAGCCTCCCATTGACAAGAGATGTATAATGTCTGCTGTATTCATATATGTGCTTCTTTGACTATCATAACATGTAATGTACTATATTTAAGTGCAAAACCAATAATAAAAAAGTTTAAAAAAATTTATAAATCCAAGATATTTGACACAGGGAAATAAGGAGTTTGAGATCCCCGGTGGCAAAGAGGTTTAGCCATTCTTCGACTGGATAGGGTGTGGAGTCACTACAGTAGGGAGGTAAGAATCCAGTTTTTATGGAGTTCAGTTTTAGAAGAATGGGTTCATCCAAATTATTAAGTTATCTATGAATATTCCAAAATTGGTCATGCTGCCTAGAGACATATCTCTCAGGTACCATGTACCATCAGCATATTGGTATAAGAATGTGTTTAAATCCAGGATATAGACCAAGGGGTTCAATATACACGTTCAATAGATGAAATGAAAGAATTGAGCCCTGTGGAACTCCCAAATTTTAGTGGGAAGGAGGTTTAACTTCAGTTTTGAAATTTGAGAATTTTCACAAAGAGCTAATCAAGTATTATTTGTAGGATTTCAAGGATTCTACATGCATCCACTAGCATTTCCAGGGTTGCAGCCTCAGTGCTATTTTTAGGACAGATTGTAGCATGATTAATAGTGTCTTCATGGAAATGTGAGTCAGCTATTGTTCTACAACCACTTTGTCAATTATCTTGGTGTGGACACCATCTTGGCTTCTTGCCTGTGGTTTTGCACTTTATTATGATCAAGGTGTGTTTTCTGGAGAATAGGGGGGTTTTGACCCAATTCAAGTGTTGGTAGAAATAACTCTTCAAACGCTGATGATTTGGATGAGTAAAAGGAGTTTTTTATACACAAATTAGCAGTTGGGTCTCGGTATCTGAAATAGGATAAAGGTTTGTGTATGTTATTATATGCATAATGGCCTTTGATGTTAAACTGTTGGTTGTATGACAAAATAATGTGAACAAAAATACTTGAGTGACATAAATAGTGTGTCAAATAGATTGTTTAGCAAAATATTGTGTATTATGTTTCTATATTTATCAGTCAATTACAAAAATATTGTGTCAAAAAATTGTGGAAAGGAATATAACCCAAAAAAGTAGCAATATTGTTTTTTATTTTTAATAAATATCGACTTAAAATTAAGTTATTTAAAATAGTATATAGTATAAAATAACAATGCAAAAGAAATACTTTTAATCGGTTATTTGAAAATATTGGTGTGTTTGTGTGTGTGTGTGTGTGTGTGTGGGTGTGTGCGTGTGAGTGTGTGTGTATGTGGCTGTGTGTGTACGTGTGTCGTAAAAGAAACAATAAAGAGCACACCACTGCAGTGTCAACTTGGTGTTCAGTGCTGTGCAAGCAATTGCACATTTTGGCTAAACAAGCCTTTGTCAATAGCCCAATTACCTTCCAAGACAAATGGTAATACATACATAGCGGTGGACGACAGACTTCCACATTGTTGATGAAATCTTTTTTCATTCACACCATGGATGTCTGTCTTTGGGCTATTGACAAAGGCTTGTATAGTCAAAATGTGCAATTCCTAGCATTGCGATAAACACCAAGACACACTGCAGTGGTGTGCTGTTTATTGTTCCTTTACACCTCAATATTAGAAAATCGAACAACTCTGAGAAATACATAATTCCTAATATGTTTATATGATAATGTATGGTGCACCAGAGCCTAGTATTGTTTTAAAAATATCATAAATATTTTAAAAAACGAAATATTCTTTTTTTTAATTTTTTTTTTATTTATTAGCATGTTTCAACAATACAAAAAACATACAGAGTCAACATATATGTAACTTACAGGCCTTGGTACAACAACATTCTTCATCCATTGGTGATAATTTAACCATGTTACTAGGACTCTCATCATGTACAGTGCAGCTGTTAATCATAATCAGTCTACCTGGTATGTTTGTAAGTATTGAACCAAATACTGCCAGTAGTCTCTAGGCCCAGAACCCAGTGGTAGTTCTTCCTCATATGTTTGCAAAGTGTCTTTGCAATATGTCAAGTCTTGAATCCATTGCTTAACCTTAGGAGCACTCTTGCTGCCCCAGCATAACGATATTCTCCGCTTAGCCAGGAGCAACGCAACCATACAGAACTTACGCTTATTTGCCCGTATTTCAGGCAGCAGGCCCAGCAGACATGTACGTATAGTGCATGCAATGTTTACTCCCACCATTGTCCCCACCATCTGTATCACTCTTGCCCAGTACCCAGCCACTGCATCGCAATACCATGCCAGATGTATGAAATCTGCAACTTCAGCATTTCAGCGACAAGCACCTGGAGTCTGCCTGCAGACCATATCTATAGAGCCTCGCTGGAGTGTAGTAGGAATGGTGGAGGTATTTATAGTGTAACATACGCAGATTTCCATTCGGTGTCAACATACCGGTAAGAGAGCAAGTAATGGCCCATTCCTCTATTGTCAGTGGATCTTCCAGGACATTACTCCATGTGCCCATCGCTTTATGTGTATATTCCGCTATGTCTTCCTGTAGTGTGGCATATAGTCTGGATACCAGTCGCCTAGCAGTGGGGGTCGTGATCAGTAACTGTAGAGTAGCAAGCTGTGGTGGTTCCGCAGTGTGTGTTGGATACAGCACCTTCAGCGCTCCCTGTAGCCGGTGATACGTAAACTGAAATAGTAACGTTTGAGTACTTATGAATGACAGCTTTGCAAGTGGTTTAAAGAACCCCTGTTCGCATAGATCTCCCATGGTGTCAAAGCCTACCTGTCTGAGCAGTCCCATGCCCACTTCTTCCTGGGTAACAGATATCTCAGGATGATGGTGTATTGGCAGCGCCGGTGCATACAGTGGCAACTTACACGCCTTTCTACCCATAGTTCGCCAGGCACTATTCGTCGTATCAATAGTATTTATATTGTAGTTGTGCAGCGGGGGCCTCTGGTGGGTTAGGATAGCCCTTAGTGGAGTCGGGTATGTTTCTCCTTCTTCAATCGCCGCATGCGTGAGATATGGGATTGGATGATACCAAACATGTGCATATTGCGCTTGGGTAAAAAAAGTCCGGAACCCTAAACCCTCCCCGTGAGTATGGCAGTGTGAGAGTGCGCAGTTTGATCCAGGCTTGTTTACCCACCCAGATCAGGCAAAGAACCATAGCAGAGATCCTGCGAAAAACTGCTGGTGGAGGCTGGATCGGAATGTTATTAAATAGATACAAGAATTTAGGTAGGATAACCATCTTTACTATGGCTAGTCGGTCTGCCAAGGATAATGGCAATTGAATCCAGCGCCCTATCTTTTCGTCTAATGCCCCAATCGCTCTGCCGTAATTCGTACGAATTACAAGTTCGAGGTCACGGTGATACCAGACACCCAAATATTTTACAGGTTCCGATTGCCACTCTAATGGGTATTCCAAAGCGCATGGGCTGGTGGTGTCTGTTAGTGGTATGATCAGGGATTTAGACCAGTTTATTTTGAGGCCCGATTGTTGCCCAAATTTGACATATTCCCTCAGTAAAGGATTCAAGTGGCTCTCCGGGTCACGCACATATAACATCATGTCGTCTGCATATAACGAAATATGTAAGGGTCTTTGCAAGAATTGAAGCGCCGAGTAGTGTTGTTTTTGTCTAATTTTACAAGCCAATGGCTCTAACGCTATCGCAAATAACTCGGGCGATAGCGGGCATCCCTGCCTCGTCCCCCTCGAGATACGTATAGGTTCAGATATGTATTTGTTAATCCTTATTCGCGTCGTCGGCGCCGTGTATAGTAATTGTATCCACTGAAGGAAAATAGGAGGAAACCCCATTCGCTGTAGAATTGTTTGTAAATAAGGCCATTCAATAGAATCAAATGCTTTGGCAGCATCTAGCAGTACAGCAGCTGCTTTAGTGTTGGGAGTTAGATAGTGCGATAAAGCAAATAGTGTCCTGGTGTTATGAGCTGTAGACCTGGATGGGATAAACCCTGATTGGTCCGGCAATATCAAATTTGTCATTAGTGGTTGCAACCGAGTGGCAATGAGCTTGACCAGTATCTTGGTGTCTATATTAATTAGGGACAGTGGCCTATACGAACCACAGTATTCAGGATCTTTGTTTGGTTTCAATAGGGTGATAATCATAGCCTCTCGTAATGTCGGTGGCAGGCTCTGCTTTTCGTGGGCATTTCCATACATCTCAACCGAGTGAGGTGCCAACTGATCCACAAATGTCTTATAAAATTCACACGTGAACCCATCGGGGCCCAGTGCTTTCCCGTTTGGCAGAGATTTAATGACTTCTATAACCTCTTCCTCTGTAATAGGCATAGACAAGTATTCTCTCTGTGCATCCGACAGCCATGCTATTGCGATATCAGCTAGCTAGCTCATTATCTCTTCAGGCGACGCTGTGGATTGCGAAGCATATAGTGCTTCCTATGTGCACATGAATTCTTTTAGTATACTGTGCGTATCATACCTCAACTCTCCTGTAGCATCCCTGACCGCTTGGACCGTCTGCGGCGCGTGGCCGGAGCAAATTTTAGCTGCCAGACCTCTACCTGGCCTACCACTCTCACCATATGTTCTCGCTTCCTGGCACCTACCAATATACTTGAGTTCATTCTCTGCATAAGTTTGATGTTCAGACAGTATTGTTCTAATGTCTCCCAGCAGTTTTATATCATGTGTATGCTCATAATCATTTTCCAAGGCTCGTATCTTACTTTCTCTGATTTTTAGCTGCTGTCTTATATCTTTGAGGATGCCCGCATTGGTGCTTATGCAAATACCCCGAATAGTGGCCTTAAAGGCTTCCCATAGTAAGCTAGGGTTAACCGTAGTGGGTGCATTAAGGTCAAAGTACTCCCCAATTGCTTGGCTTATAGTATCTGTATATGCAGTATCCAACAGAGCTTTGGCATTAAACCTCCAGCTATATGGGGGTGGCGTGTAATACGGCAGAGCCAAGGACAAGAACACCAGGTTGTGGTCTGACAGCGTTCTGGGGAGACGTTTTATGGATCCCGTCCACAGCAGCATCTCCTCTGAGCCCAACCAATAGTCGATTCGTGACCAGCTACCATGTGCAGCTGATACGTGTGTGGCCTCCATACCTGTGGGGTGTCGTGTTCTCCAGATATCCTTAAGACGCCTATCGGACATAATATCACGCACGTTGCTCATGGCCCTTTTATGAGGTTCAGTCGATGAACCTGACCTGTCTAGTGTGTCATGCATTACAATATTAAAATCGCCCCCCCAGATTACCGGAATGTCAGGTAGTTCACTGAGTGTGCGCCATACCTTGTGATAGAATTCAGGGTCATCAATATTTGGACCATATGTATTGAGTATAGCAATTCTCTGCCCCCGTATCGTTCCCGTGATTAGAACCGAACGCCCAATTTCGTCTGCTATGTAGCGTCTATATTGAATTGCAATCTCTTTTTAACCATTATGATAACCCCTCTAGAGTACGATGAATATGACGAACAGCGTATAATCTCCGCCCATCTGCGCCCTAACTGTACTCCAGATGTAGGTGTGAGGTGAGTTTCCTGCAGGAGGGCGATATCAATCTGGTGTCTGTCTAGATATGCAAACACCTGCCTTATTTTTTTAGGGTTATTAAGACCTCTAATATTCCAGGTTAATAGGTTTAAGTGTTTGGGTCTTGACATCACATCAGTCATCAACAGCTGATTACTTCTATGGAATTAAATAGTTTGCAGTCTGCACTATAGCTCATTGATAATATCAGCACCATGGTTCCATGTATCTGCATGCGGATCTGGGACTTAGCAATGTTTCTCAAGTACTTAAGCCTGCACAACATTCCCCAACAGCCATCCACCCACCCACCACCCACTTTAGCATTCCAACTATGCCAAAGACATATCCCATAAGAAAACCGTAACATAACTCAACTGAAGTTGGGGAGCACCCGCGTAAGGGGCCACCGAGAGCACACAACTCCATCCATCGTAATGGATGTGGTCAGGCATATGTGTTTGTAACCTCCAGGTTATCTAACTGACCTGCTTCTGACCCCACACATTATGCACAATACAATACAATGCCAGGACCATCCCGTTTTCACATGTTTCAAACAGTCCGCAGCGGCAGCCATGACAGCCCGACCATATAGTCATAACACTCTATCTCCATCAGAATCCAGATACCCAGTACAGATCCAATTACAGGGAAGTGTCTGTTGGTCTAATAATAGGGCACTTGTTACAGTTCGCCATTGTCACCGATGCACTGTGAAACTGCGTTTGCCAGGCCGTCCTGGGCATCAACAGTCCAGCCCCGTAAATGTGGCATATATAGATCTTACCAGTTCGCGATGTCATATGTTCGAGATCATTCTCACCGCATGCCTGCAGCTAGTCCTGGTCTTCATCTTGTTCCGACTGCCGCAGTTCTCTTCACCTTGCGCTGAGTTTCTTAAGAAATTCCTGCGCTGCTTTCGGCGTCTGAAGGATGGTCGCACGGCCCTCATACATCACCCTCAGCCGTGCCGGATAGAGCATGGCGTATTCAATTTTTAAATCACGCAGTTTCTGTTTCACTGGATTAATTTATTTTCTCGCCAGTTGAACCGACATGGTGAAATCCAGGTAGAATTCTAGGGCATTTCCCTGGTAATTGATCTGCCGTTTCTCACGATGCCAGCCTTAAGATAGTATCGCGGTCTCTGTAATTAAGGACACAGGCAATTATTGGTCTCGGAGCTGCACCAGGCTTCGGCCGCGGAGCAAGCGACCTGTGCGCACGTTCGATCACAAAAATTGAAGAGAGATTTTCTGTACCAAATACATTGCGAAGCAATTCATCAATATAAGTTTCCATACGACCTGTGTTCGTGGATTCCGGAACTCCCGCGATTTGTACATTATTGCGTCTGGATCTCGCTTCTAAATCCTCTTCTTTATTTTTGATAACTTCCAGCAGCCTCTCCATTTCGGCGCACCTCCACGTCGTGTCATGCGACTCATCCTCCACCGCCGAGATACGAGTTTCCGCTTCTACATGGCGCTCTCCGTGCTTGTCCAGCTTGGCCGCCATATTGTCAACCTGCGATGTAAGCGTGTCCAGCTTGCCATTGATATCCTGCAAGCTGTGCTGTATGGCCCGCAGGACACCCTCCATGCCAGCAGATACCTCGGTGTCGGATTGATGTTCAGTGTCCGGCGGCGCCGTCGCACCCTTAGCGTGTTCTTTTGATTCAAAGGTGAGTTTGGCTTGTATCTTGTCCACCTTCCCCATGTTCGCACCGTGAAGAGCCCGTGAACAGGAGATAAGCTGAATCAGTGGTGTAGCCCACCGCAGATATCACGGCACACAGCTCCCCACTCCGAGTGTGACGACCAGCTCAGTGCGCAACGTCCCCCATCCACAAATATCCGACTCGGCCTCTGATAATGTTCGGGCATCCAGCAGGGGAGGCGACGCGTGATAGGCCGTAATATTCACCCTCCTCGCTCAGTTAGGGCAACATATCTTTGTGGTGGCCAAACCGTGGAACAATCAAGCGGTCACTCCACAACTGATCCTCCAGAACATCATCATGCGTTGAGTAACCCGAGTTGCGCCCCCAACGCTCCTACCCCTCCGGTCACAGAGCTCAGGAAAGCCTCCAGGCTATTACACGAAGAGTCCTGCCAGCTCCTCTATGCAACACGCCCAGGCCTCGCAGCCTGTTCCCCCATTCCGGTGTTTGTGAGGAGGGGGGGCGGCTCCAGGCTCCCCAGCAGTGCCAAACAGTGTCCCGCAAGTTGGAGGCATAATGCACCTCGTGCAGTTCTCACCCCAGCATGCGTGTCTTATGCGGGGACGGCGCTTACCGCTTACAGTGCAGGCGGATAAATCACGGCTCCGGCCATAGTCCGACCGCAGTCTGCCGGTTTCATCACCAGTCCGCTCCTCCGCATTAGCAGTCTTCACCATGCGGTCCGACCCACATGCTGGGCTGTCAGACAGGACGGCGTCCTGCACGTAGCGTTCACACCGCCGGCAGGGCTACCGGCCGGTATCCGCAGTGATAGATATCTACCTGTCCCCCGGGCACAGCTCAGGCAGGGCGCTAGAGCACCTCGTTGTTTCCCATGGACATTTTCAGCTACCTCCGCTCTTCGGACCGTTGTGTCTCACAGGGTGCCGTCATCTTGTTTGCTCTCGTCCGCCGCACAGTCGTGGTTAAATCTTACAATTTGTCGGCTTTAGTGGCTCAAGGACCGCCACTCACATCGCACAGCCTGAGTGTTCCAATTTTAGATTTCATCAGCTGCGGAGAGTTGCGAGCCCGCTGTATATGGTTATTCCCGAATTTGTGGCCTGACCGGCGGAGCCGTCTCAAAGGGCGGCCATGTCGCAGTGCGCCCTCTACAGCCCCCAAAAAAAACGAAATATTAAAAAAATATAAACAAAGAAAATTAAACAACAGTATAAAAAATAATCAATATAAATCCAGTTTAACCAGGATTAAGGAAAGTGTTGGACTTCTGTTCCCACTACAATTTAGGAAACAGTAGCGAAGGTGCTAGACTTCAAAAGAGTTAAGATTAGATTTGTTGCCCTAGTCCAATCTAAGCAACAGTAGGGAAAACTTTTGACTTCAGAGGGATTAGATTTACTGTTCCCACTCCAATATAATCAACAGTAAGGAAAGCATTGGAGTTTGGACATGTTACATTTACTATTCCACTCATGTCTACGCAACAGTAGGGGAGGCGTAGAACTTTGGAAGGGTTATATTTCCTATTTCCACTCCAATCTAATAAACTGAAGGAAAAGAGTTGGACTTTGGAGAGGTTATATTTACTATTTCAACTCCAATGTATGCATAAGTAGGGAAAGTATTGGACTTCAGAGGAGTTAGATTTACTATTCCCACTCCTATCTTATCGACAGTACAGAATGTGTTGGACTTCTGCGGGATGACATATACCATTCTAACTCATAATCATTTTGTTAGAAACATTTATATTCCTAAGAACAGAAAATTATTAAATCACAATGTATATAAAAAATACATACAATATTAAATAAAAAATACAAAATACAAAATAATGTTTAATAAAAATACAATTTTAAATTAAGCAAACTAACATTGACTTCCATTCCTACAAACCAAAAAAGCACAAACACTGATAAGATTAATATAAATAATATCTAAATAAAAAAATTACTTTAATCAAATAAAATGAAAAAAAATAATAAATAAAACCACATTTTATAAGTATTATTATTTAGAACATGTAGCAATAGAGTAATAAATAATTCACATAAAACAAATGATTTACATACTACACAATTAAAAATAAACATAATTAATAATCAATTAAAAAAATTAATTCAAATGAACAATTAATTAAAAATATATAATTTCAATAACGTTCCACCTTATTCTACCCACTGCTAAAATATAAATTACTATCAAAAGTATAAACCATTTAAATATACATTAACATTTACAATGTGAACTTTAACAAATAAAGAGAAAATAAACATTTGAAAAAATTATTAATAATTAAATATTTAATTTACAATAGAAAATTAATAAACAGTCAAATAAAATTCACAATACTTTATTAACTTTCACCCCATTCCCCTACAAACCCAACAACCCACTGCTGAAATATAAGCGACTGCCAAAAATATGAAAATTCAAACATACATTAACATGTATAAATTAAACCTACATAAATGACATCTAAATAATTATGGCAATTTAGCAAATTAATAATCAATAAAATATTTGATGAATAACAAAAAATAATTACAATTAAAATTAAATTAAGTGTATTTAATTAATATTCCACTGTGTTCCCTTACAAACCCAACTACCCACTGTTATTATAACTAAACTAAATAAAATTACACACTAAGGGACTGATTCTGATGCGGTTAGGAAAGCATTCCCATCTAGAGCCTGATTCTGATGCGGTTAGTAAGGCCTCCTAATGGCATTTGCTCCTTCCAAGGGGCCGATTCCGATCCGGGTCGGAAGGGCACCGAACGCTATCCGCCGAAAAAACTACGCGCCGTATGCGTGTTTTCCGCCCGACTCGTACAGCTGTACGAGCAAGCAAGTACTTTACGAGCTACATAAAAATTCACCGACCGACTCGTTTCCGGGTCCGAACCGCTCCATACGTCTCGGTCTTAAGCTAACCGTGGGGTGCAATGGATGCGGTTCACGACCGAGCCAGTACGCTGCACGTGTCGGACAGCCTGTGCGAGCCAGAGTGTCCAGCTCGCAAATCGTCTGGGTGGTTGCGTTTGGGGGTCCGCGTCAGACCCCCATGGGTCTCCCCAACACAGGCATGTACGGTGTGGATGGCACCGACGTGTACTCACTGTAGGGGGTGCACTTGTCTGCGACGTACCCATTCAGTCAATGGGAGTTCATGTACGCGTCGCACGACCGGCTCCTATTGACTTCTATGGGAGTCCGACTGAACCGAGTTCGACAGCATACGGCCACATTGTACTCGCTTGGTCAGACTGCAGGACTCCGGCTCGGTCGGAAAACACTCTGGATCCGGCTTGGTCAGAGTGCTTTCCGACCCGGATCGGAATCGGCCCCCAAATCGAATTGGGAACGTGTTTTCCCGACCGAGGGCCCAATTATGTTGCGGTTAGGAGCATATGCTCCCATTGATGTCAATGGGATTCCAACCAAATCGTATCTGGAAGCATCCGGATGCATCGTACTTGTTACAAACCCAGCTTCATGCACATCGCATTAGGCACACAATCCCATACACTACTAGTCCCACCATGCACTTGGAGAGGTGAATAGATTGTGTGTGATTCCACACTGCTTGCGGAGGTATCAGCTGACCTTCGGTTTAAAAGGAGAACTGCCCCTAACACTAATTGCTTGGCTTCTTGCTTCTGTTGGAACCTGCCTGCCTGTTCTGAACTTCTCGTGAAACCCTGAACTTTCTCCCGTCGATATTGAACTGCACGTCTGCGGGGAATCTCGTTTACTCTAGCCTGGAGCATTGACTTCGTACGCGTTGCGAAAACGCCAACCTGAAACCTCCGCGTTAACACACCCAGCTGTTAACAAAGGACTTCTCCTTCTCTGCGGCAAGACGTGTCACCCGATACGGAGAGAACCTTCTCCTCTCTTCGATCGGAAGCCTTTTATGCTGTGCGCTTGTAACGCACCTAGATGTGCCTCCCGGTACAGTACAAAACAAACCGTGTCTTTCGGAAGCCTTTCTACAGGGCGTTGAATCACTCCAACCGGTGTGGGGAAAATATCTGCTTCCTTGTTTGCCTGGCGCGTTCACCCGGACCACAACCAGAATTTTGCCCTGTGGATTTCCGTGTGTCACTGCTGATCTTCATTTACCTCTCTTCTGGCATAAAGCTCTGGATCTTCGCATCCCGCTGCAAGTAAAGACTTTGTTTATTTTTCCTTTCTTTTGTTTTTTTCTTTTAGTCAGTGTTCGGACGCTCTGAGTACTCTTAGAAAAAATCCTCCTTCAGGCTTAGGATATATATCTGAAGAAACTTTCCGTTGAGTACAAAACCAAATCCTCAGCCTGATTCCTAACAGATGTCCTATTGAAATGGTCTAGTAAAGAGAACTTTAGTTTTGGAGACTGCTTTTGCTTATTAGCAACCATTTTGTTTTTACCCTTATTGTGAACGAAGGATTCCAGTTCGGGTGTTTCTTCCTTTCTCTTGGAACAACAACTTCTTCTATGAGACGATCCTCCTTCTTGCCACGAGGTAAGGGTGAGACCACACACAATCTACCTCAGGAGAGTATTGCATAGAGTGCACACTATAACACTGTTTAGCTGCCTTCTTGTCTCCCTCTAATTCTCTTCTCTCTATCTTGCAGTCCGTTCTCCTGGGTTCCCTTCCTGTATCAGAACCAGATTGTGTCATCCCCCAGAGGTTCTGAGTCGTCTCATCGCTCCCCAGGGGTACTCTTCAGTCTCCTGTTACTCTATGTGCGGTAGCTGGGTGTACCCTAGGGGAGAGTTGGGATCCTGTTTTTGCTCCTGAGGATTGGCATTAGTAACGATACACCTGGTCTTGACAGAAAGCCAAGCCCACGGTTGCGTAATCCCCCTAGCGAAGAATGGACAGAGGTGCTTCTTTTGACGCCCTCTTACAAGGTGCCACTGCCCCTGGGACGTCAGAACCTTCCATGGCTGAACTAGCTGCTGCGGTAGTCAATCTACAAGCAGAACTCAGAGAAGTAAAAACCGAAAACCAACTCCTTGTTTTAGAACTAGACGTATTACGAAGCCAAAAACCTCTAGAAGCAGATGGCAGTGTCATGTACAAAAAAAGTTAATTACAGCCCGCCCGTTTTCATGTCCCAGCGTTTTCTGGCCCTGCTTCTGTAGAAAACCTGGCGTCCAACCCGGTGAATGTCACAGTAGTAACCTCACCCCAAAACCCATTAGCCATGCCCGAACGGTTCGCAGAAGACAGCAGCAAATATGCTGTATTCATGAACCAGTGTCATCTGCAGTTTCTGAGCAAAACAACCTCTTTTCCTGATGACGCCGCGAAAGTAGCATTCATAATATCATACCTGACGGGAAATGCGGCTCTGTGGGATGTTCCCTTAGTAGAAAATGATGATCCCATACTTTATGATTTAACACAGTTCAAAGACAGTATGAAACGCCTGTTTGCTAGACATTTGTATATGCAGGCTAGTGACAACGAGCTTCTAGGGCTTAAACAGGGGTCAAAAGACTTATTAATGTACATTACTACGTTTAACAGATTAGTCACTGAAACACAGTGGCCTGAAGCCAAAATAACATCTTTGTTCTACCGAGGTTTAAGGGACGAACTAAAAGACATTTTGTCTCAAATAGTGGACCCCCCCAGAGGACTGTGCGTCTTTTATAGATCTGGTGGTAAAACTGGAACATAGGCAACTGGAAAGAAAAGGGGGAAAAATAAAGGTAGAATATCCCCGTTTCCAATTCCCCAAGGTTGACAAAAAAGATACCAAGGACACTAGCAATCCTATGCAGATCGGAGGGATTCGGGGCCTGTTAACGCAAGAAGAAAGGGACAACCGTAGAAAGCTGAATCTTTGTCTGTATTGTGGGAAAGGAGGGCATTATGCCAAAGAATGTCCTGTCAAACCTAGATTAGGATCAAAACCTACCATGAGTAAAACTGTCTCAGTGTTGCAGGCGGAAAACTGATAGACTTGGAAGACGATGAGACCACTCCTCCAAGTCCTTCACTCTTTCAGGTCTCACAGTTCTTAGTCAATACCTTCTCACCAATCCTGAAACATCTGACCATCAATGTAGTGCTTCTTTTGTCCTCTCAACATAGGAAGTCCTTGTCTATAATGGTGGATTCTGGAGCCACTGGGAACTTCCTCGACATAACCCTAGCCAAGTCTTGTGGTATTGATTTTATACCAAAACTCCAACCCACTAAAGTCCGAGCAGTGGACGGATCGGAACTATCCTCAGGTCTGGTGGCTTACCATACCCCAGAATTACTCATGACTTGTGATAAAGGACACACTGAAAAAATTGTTTTCGACTTGATTGATACCCCTAATTTTGGAGCCATATTGGGTGTACCTTGGTTACAACAACATAACCCTTTTATAGATTGGGTTACAAGAACGCTCACGCTGAAATCAGCATATTGTATGGAGCATTGTTATCAAGACATAATCCAGATGCACATACCCTTGTATAGTGCAGGAACTACATATCCTTCTACTCTTCCTGTAGCTTACCAAGCCTTTTCAGAGGTGTTTGATGAAGTAAAAGCAGTGGCTTTACCCCCGCATAGAACATATGATTGCAGAATAGACTTGGTTCCTGGGTCCGATCTACCTCTTAGTCGAGTCTATGCTCTTACTGAACCTGAAACCAAACACCTATATGAATATCTTCAAGATATGCTAAAGAAAGGGTTTATTCGTCACTCCTCCTCCCCAGTGTCCTCGACCATCTTTTTCATACCTAAACAAGAAGGAGGTCTAAGAGCTTGCCTGGACTATCGTGCCTTAAACAAGGTGACGATAAAAAACAGATATCCTCTTCCACTCATCTCCAATCTCTTAGATCAAGTACGTAAGGCCAAAATATTTACCAAATTGGACCTCAGAGTTGCGTATCATTTGATTCGCGTTCGGGAAGGAGATAAGTGGAAAACAGCATTCCGTACCAAATTTGGCTTATTTGAATACTGTGTAATGCCCTTCGGATTATGTAATGCCTCTGCCGCCTTCCAGTTTTTCATAAATGAAGTTCTGAGGGCATATCTAGATGTATTCGTTATTGTATACATCAATGATATCTTGATTTATTCCCAAACAGAACAGGAACATATCAAACATGTACAAACAGTCCCCAATGTTTACAGGACAATCACTTATTTGCCAAATTGGACAAATGTCTATTTCACACCACCAAGGTTGATTTTTTAGGATTCATCATCTCCCAGGAAGGTCTTCAAATGGATCCTTCCAAGGTATCCACCATACTCAATTGGTCCAGTCCCCAGAATGTGAAGGAGGTACAGTCCTTCTTAGGATTTGCTAATTTCTATAGACGGTTCATTGATCACTTCTCCGACCTCATTTGTCCTCTTACAAGGCTTCTTAAAAAAGATGTGTCGTTCATATGGGACAATGCTGCAGAGCAAGCCTTTCAAACCTTAAAGAATAAATTCACTTCGGCTCCCATCATACGTCATGCAGACGAAACACAACCCTATTTCCTTGAGGCTGACGCCTCCCAATATGCTGTGGGAGGAGTCCTGTCTCAACGAGATCCTTCGACAGGGACGTTGCACCCCATAGCTTACTTCTCAAAAACACTTCTACCCGCGGAGCAAAACTACACTATAGGAGAAAGAGAGCTTTTGGCCATTAAATTAGCCTTTCAGGAGTGGCGTCATTATCTTCTTGGGTCCCCTCATGTAATCACAATATATTCAGATCATCGAAACTTGCAATTCTTCAAATCCGCACGCGCCCTCACTCCAAGACAAATGCGATGGGTTTCTTTCTTTTGTGAATATGATTCTATCATCTCATTCCGCCATGGAGCCAAACATGGGAAAGCTGATGCCTTATCTCGGCTGGGTAAAGAAGGGAAGCACTCAGTAGACGCCCCAGTGCTTATTATCCCTGAGAGCAAAATAGCAGCGATAGGAGATAAGCAGCCAAGGGGTTCGGACTCATTTTATGATAAGCTCTCTGTAGCTTACTCCACATTGTCACCAGAAGAATGGTTATCCGACCCCTTTAATACAATTGAGAACGATCTGTCTTATCATAATAAATGCATCTATTTACCCACAGATGAACTCCGTAAACTCATCATACAATGATGTCATACTCTCCCTTTAGCAGGTCACCCGGGAAAAGACAAAACACTCCAAATGTGTAAAAGGTGGTTCTGGTGGAAGGGAATGACACAAGACATATACACCTTTGTGAGGGCTTGTCCCACATGTGACCGTCAAAAATCATTACATTGTGCTCCTGCAGGATTGTTACAACCGCTACCTGTTCCTCCAGCCCCTTGGTACTCTATCAGTCTTGATTTTATCACTGACCTGCCACAATCAAGAGGTTATACTGCGATCCTAGTCGCAGTAGACATGCTCTCCAAGATGGCACATTTCATTCCCCTAAAACAGGTGCCCAAAGCCAGAGAACTTGCTGAGATATTTATAGATCAGATCGTCCGATTACATGGCTTGTCCTCAATTATAGTGTCAGACAGGGGTCCTCAATTCATCTCGAGATTCTGGAAAGTATTGTGTCAATCCTTACAGATAGATCATCGTCTATCAACAGCATACCATCCTCAAATGGATGGTCAAACAGAGAGGACTAACCAGACACTCGAACAGTATCTTAGGTGCTTATTGAACACCCTTACTAGTGATTGGGTCAAGGCATTGGCAGTAGCTGAATTTGCTTACAACAATTCCATGCATTCTGCTTCCAAGCTTTCTCCTTTTTTCTTTTCTTATGGATATAACCCTAGATCCCTACCTTTTCCCCTTCCATCTTCTTTGTCTGCAATACCTGCGGTTCCAGAACACCACACCCGTCTGCTGACTATATGGAATCAGGCTAAGAAGGAAATGCAAGAGGCAAAGAACTACATGAAAACACACGCTGACAAACACAGACGAAAAGGCCCTGGATATACCATAGGGGATCAAGTATGGTTAGCCACAAAAAATCTTTGTCTGGCAGGGCCTAGGAAACTACAACCCAGATATCTAGGACCGTATAAAGTGATACAAATCATTAACCCAGTAGTAGTGTCCTGTCTTTCATCTTTCTTTGATTAAACCATATGTCACCCCTTCCTGTCCTGAACCTCCTCCTCCCCCTATCATAGTAGATGGAGAAGCAGAATATGAGGTAGAACGCATAGTAGACTCTAGAAGACATAGAGGTAAACTCCAATATCTCATAGAGTGGGTGGGGTACACCCCAGACGATAGAACTTGGGAACCATCTGAAAACGTACACGCCCCTTTGTTAATACGCAGATTTCATGCACTACACCCCGACAAACCACGCCCCGTGAAGCGACCTTTAGGGGGGAGAACTGTTACAAACCCAGCTTCATGCACATCGCATTAGGCACACAATCCCATACACTACTAGTCCCACCATGCACTTGGAGAGGTGAATAGATTGTGTGTGATTCCACACTGCTTGCGGAGGTATCAGCTGACCTTCAGTTTAAAAGGAGAACCGCCCCTAGCACTAATTGCTTGGCTTCTTACTTCTGTTGGAACCTGCCTGCCTGTTCTGAACTTCTCGGGAAACCCTGAACTTTCTCCCATCGATATTGAACTGCATGTCTGCGGGGAATCTCGTTTACTTCAGCCTGGAGCATTGACTTCATACGCGTTGCGAAAACGCCAGCATGAAACCTCCGCGTTAACACACCCAGCTGTTAACAAAGGACTTCTCCTTCTCTGCGGCAAGACGTGCCACCCGGTACGGAGAGAACCTTCTACTCTCTTCGATTGGAAGCCTTTTATGCCATGCGCTTGTAACGCGCCTAGACGTGCCACCCGGTACGGTTCAAAACGAACAGTGTCTTTGGGAAGCCTTTCTACAGGGCGTTGAATCACTCCAACCGGTGTGGGGAAAATAACTGCTTCCTTGTTTGCCTGGCGCATTCACCCGGACCACAACCAGACTTTTGCCCTGTGGATTTCCGTGTGTCACTGCTGATCTTCATTTACCTCTCTTCTGGCATAAAGCTCTGGATCTTCGCATCCCGCGGCAAGTAAAGACTTTGTTTATTTTTCCTTTCTTTTTTTTTTCTCTTTTAGTCAGCGTTCGGATGCTCTGATTACTCTTAAAACAAATCCTCCTTCAGGCTTAGGATATATATCTGAAGAAACTTTCCGTTGAGTACAAAACCAAATCCTCAGCCTGATTCTTAACAGATGTCCTATTGAAATGGTGTAGTAAAGAGAACTTTAGTTTTGGAGACTGCTGTTGCTTATTAGCAATCATTTAGTTTTTACCCTTATTGTGAACGAAGGATTCCAGTTCGGGTGTTTCTTCCTTTCTCTTGGAACAACAACTTCTTCTATGAGACGATCCTCCTTCTTGCCACGAGGTAAGGGTGAGACCACACACAATCTACCTCAGGAGAGTATTGCGTAGAGTGCACACTATAACACTGTTTAGCTGCCTTCTTGTCTCCCTCTAATTCTCTTCTCTCTATCTTGCAGTCCGTTCTCCTGGGTTCCCTTCCTGTATCAGAACCAGATTGTGTCATCCCCCAGAGGTTCTGAGTCGTCTCATCGCTCCCCAGGGGTACTCTTCAGTCTCCTGTTACTCTATGTGCGGTAGCTGGGTGTACCCTAGGGGAGAGTTGGGATCCTGTCTTTGCTCCTGAGGATTGGCATTAGTAACAATACACCTGGTCTTGACAGTACTCCGCCTGTCGGACTCTCCCGATCTGAGTGGGTCGGAAACTATTTCCCAACCGATTCAGTCAGGAAGCTTTTCCAACCCGCATCAGAATCGGGCCCTAAAAGTAAAATAAATTATAACAATTTTACTAACAAGACAAAGGGGCTGATTATGACTTTAGCGGTGCTGGAGTGGGGCAGCACGCTACCCCCTGCTCCCGCGCTGCCAAAGTTGACTGCCTGCCACTTTAGGAGTTTACTCCTGGTCTGGCGGCCGGTCCTTTGGCATTCCCACTGCGGTGCCTTTGAAAAAGGCACCGCAATGGGAATGCCAAACTAAGCTCCTGCACAGCATTGACTGTTGGGTCCATGTCATGCAGGAGCTGGATATGCATGCAGACAGGAGGGCACACCATATTCCCCCCTGCATGCACCCTATGGCCAGAGGCACCAGGGTGAGCTGTAAGGAACCATTAGTTTTGCCACAGACAGCAGTTTCTTGGCGTTAACACTGCCATGAGACAACTGGCAGTGAGGAAACTCATAATATACTTGGCGAGGCCACAGCGGCCCTGCCAAGTATATAGCGGTCTCCTACCACCGTGCCACCACCAGGGAATGTTGTTTCCCTGACAGCTGCAGCGGTGCAATGGCGGTTCGACCGCCAAAGTTGTAATACGGCGGTCAGGCCACCAGTGCAGCGGTGGCTGGACCCCCACCACCACGCTCTGGCGAGTCTGGTGGTCCTCGGACTGCAAGACTCATAAACAGGCCCTAAATCCTACATTTTACAAACCAAAAACAATATTTATCATAACTATATTAAAGTAACCAATAGTGAATATAGAGATTCTTTAAAAACAACATAATATTACCAAAAATTATTTTCTTACCTTAGATATTCTGTGTCACAATATTTAGGTAGTGACAACATTTTTGAAACAATATTCATGCCATACAATATTTTTTATTCAATCTTTATGTCACCAAATTTTAAAAAAACATGTATTCAGCAATTTGCAATCAAAGTTCATGAAACATCAAATTACAATTAATTAAAATCAAAAATCTAAATTGTAATAAATAAAATATATAACAAAAGTTTAAAGTCATACACAGTGCAAATAGCTCAGTAACACTTTAAAGATTGTGATACAGAAAAATGACAAAAGCCAGTATACTGGCCAAATAGGTACCAACTAGTATTTCTTAAGTGCTTTGCTACACCATGTTCATGTATTGTCTGAGTTTTGTTGACAAGAAATGTGGCTGTATTGGAGACCATCATAGGAGATCAGGCTATTTTTGGGAGCTGCTGCTCTATTGGCATAGCATTGTATGGTCATAAAGAAAGTTCTCAGGCAGCTACTAGCTTCTTTGATCTTGTTATTAAAGCTGTTTTCCCTTCAGGTGAGGATGGGGCTCTTATGAAGTTTCATTTGGTCTGTTAAGTGAATTGGATCTTTTGTTTTTAATTTTCTCCAAGCTCTTTCTAGCTGTCTGTTATGTTTTTGTGCTGTTCCATTCTCTTTTCTGTGAGGATGTAACTTGTTTATCTTTAACTGTTTTACTGTGAAAGATACTAGTTTGTTCATAATGTTCTTAGTGAACTCAATGCAGAAATATCTTAGTGAATAAGTATCACTAGAGATGAGAAAACAGTGAATCTAAACTCCTCAAAGACTTGTGGTAGTGAGATGTCTTTGAGGGATCTTCTCCAGGATCCATTTCTCCTGTGCAAAAGCAAATAGTGAAATGATCCAATCAATTGAGACTGACAGAAGTGGTTGGTGTGATGATGGATATGAGAGAACAATTAGTAGATCTAGAGTAATTTGCCTTCTTGTATGTAGGTGAGAAGATACGTTGCATAAGATCCTGATGGATGTGTATTTCTATTATCTTAAGTGTGTGGATTCTTGTATATATTTTCCAGACTA
Organism: Triturus cristatus; assembly: GCF_964204655.1. Classification (NCBI taxonomy): domain Eukaryota; kingdom Metazoa; phylum Chordata; class Amphibia; order Caudata; family Salamandridae; genus Triturus; species Triturus cristatus. The sequence continues at coordinate 60,407,342 of NC_140580.1, read as the reverse complement.
TTAAAATCCCCTAGAAAAATGTTGGAATACTGTACTTGTTACTAATGTGACATCAAAGTTCTCTAAAATGTATAGAAAAAGATTTGTCATAGAGGTTAAGCAGCAAGACCTATTGTTCAATGACAAATGAAAAAGGACAACAATGTTTGAAAATAGCAGGAAGGGCACAAGTGGAAACCCTGGTAAGCCATGTGGCATGTGGAGGAGGAAAATGCTATTAGGGCTATAAAACAAGTGTATTCTCCCAAACAAAAATATACATTTGTGATACCTGAACATGAATGCTTCTTCCAAAAACACATTTATATGATACCTCATAAGAAAAGATTGGCTTTTTACAAGTAGAGCAGACTGTATTAATCAAACCCCACCATTCAATTAAAACTAACATTATTTAGCATCTGCTTCATCTTACCTGAATATACAACCTTCAAATCATACAATACGCATTAAATCAAGAACATCTTTCAACATCATTTTTCCCCCATGCCAACTTTTACCTTTTGTTCTACTGCAGGGCAGAACAGACCATGAAACAAGTCTGGCACCGCCTTTTACAAGAGTTGTAAATGTGTTCGTTTTGACTAAGTTCTATCATCCAGCATATGTTTAAAAGAATCAGTATATCCCATATTATAATATTAAGAATCAATGGTTGCTTCTCTGGATCTTTCATAACTATAAAGTACACTAGCATTTTACACCGCTACAACAATGTCTGGGTCTTATCTATCCATATTGTGACAATGTTCTATGTTCTTTACAGGCTAGCGCTTGACGTAGCTTAAGTTGTCTGCCAAAGTGTTTGTAAATTATACATTGTTTTTTAAAGTGTCTTACAGATTCTGTTTTAACCCACAGTTAATATACCTAGAGTGGGGCAATGAGTCAGCCCCTTTCAAACATTGCTCAGTTGGAAGTGTCAGTCACATATTGGATCAGCCAAAAGGATAGTCATGCAGTGGTTCAGGCATCAGTCATCTTGTTTTGCCACATTAGGTCTGAGTGAACATTAGGAAGTGGCAAGCAGAGAGGGGTTAAAGGGCCAGATGTATGAAGCCTTTTCGGATGTATCATCCCAAAAGGCCCTGGCAAAATAGGGAATCGCAAAATTTGCGATTCCCTATTTTGCAAATGCATTTAAGGAATCGCAAGTTGCGATTCCTTAAATGCAATTCTGGAAGCACCCAAGTTGTGCGAATTTGCCTTAAGAAATCGCAATTTAACGACCAACTTCAAGTTGGTGGCAATTTGCGATTTCCTAGGAAAGTGCAATTTGTTGCATTTTTCAAAGTGCCATGTGGTGCACATACATGGCCGTAGGGCATGTATGTGCGCCACATGTGCACACATACATATTTCAGGTGTGCAACAGGGTGTCCTTTTGACACCCTTGCACCCTTGAAATTGATTTGCAATTTGCGAGTACCTAATGGTTACTCTCAAATTGCGAAGGACTTCCCATTCATTCCTAGAATTAATGGGAAGGTATTCCTTAATTGTGAATCGCAATTTGCGATTCACAATTAAGGAATACATAGGAATCGCAATTAATATTGCGACCCCTACATGCATTTCATTTTGTGATTCCTTAATAGCGATTCGCTAAAATTCGCTATTAAGGACTCGCAAAACGTTTTTTTGATACATATGCCCCAAAGAGTCGCCAGCCATCACCAGATAGCAGCACCCCAGTTTGCTTCTATGTGCAGTGGAAGTGGTGTATTTATTGAAGCAACTCAGCATTGGTGTACAAAGAACAACTACAGCAGTTTTAAAAATGGCACATAAAGACCCATATTGATCAATGCGCTTATGCCCAATCTAAAATGACTGCCCTAATCTCACTGAGACATCAGTTTCCATTCCCTCATGTACCTCTTTGTCTAACAAAGACTTGTACCTGTATTTCAAACCTGACCTCAAATATGTTTGCTCATACATAATTTTTTAGTGGTGGACCTGTTAAACCTGCTAACTAGGTAGGTTTTCTAGCTTATTTACTTGGTTTACGCAAAGCACTCTATGCTGCTTTTTTGTCGCTTCACATTGTGAGTGTGTCTGTGTGTATGATGGTAGTGTGTGTCTTTTTCTCTCTCTTTCTCTTACTCCGAGGCACAGAGAGTAGGGCAATTCAGGCAGTCCAGCATGACCAGTGTCTGTGGGTCAATAAGTAGGCCCGTTTGATTAAATCTTTGTAGAAAAAGATTTTTTTCACTGTAGATATGTCAGTCAGGAAAATGCAAGTGCAAAGAACGTTTGAGACACAGTTGAACATATTGAAGCAAGTCACATTTGTGGCCAGAGATTTCTGTAGACGTGACCCACTCTGTAATAATGACAGCTACAATTCTTACCCCGATTCCTGACACCCTGGTTTTGGCTCTGGTCTTGCAATCTGGAGAGAAGTCTATAAAGTTTGTACATATTTTTCTGTAAGTTTTCTGCTAGTGTCATGATGTGTTACATATATTAGGATGAGGTTTTGCCGTTCTTAACCAATGTTGTTGCTCCCTATTGTCCTCTGTTGAATGGCACTCACACCCTTCTTCACCAGGACGAGAATTTCCATGGGGCTCTATGGCTCCATTTCTTGCCAAGATTCTTGCAATGATCATTGGGACTGGATCCAACTCCAAATATTCCCTTAAAAGATGTACAGTCTCAAAATGGCATCTTATATTGCTTACCCAGCATTAAAGAAACTGACCCAATCAGTGCAGAGGTCAAAACAAGTTACCTTGTCCAGAACGGGAAATCTTAGAGTCAAAGTGGACACATCATTGATTGTTTGGGCTCAAAGGTTTCCACAAGGAAGCCTTATTTTGTAGACCTCAACCTTCTGGATGTAGTTTCATTTACACTTGTTATGTGGAATAATCAACTAGAGGCGAATAAGCTTCATAAGCAAAGCGGTATAGTATCATCCACCACACGGTATTGCAGTCCTGTGACGTTTCACCTTGTTGATATTTAGGCATGTTGTATGATGGTTCACCAACACCTTGTACAGAATTCATTGATGGTTACTATGGCAAGTATAGTCATCACTAATGTATCTCTTGGCTTTTCACTGTGTTTCGAATACTAGTGGCCTTTTCTAAATTATATTCAACAGTGACATTTCTGATGTCATTTCAGGTTGTCAGTCTCCTGCTTAGAACCTTGATGTGAAAGAAATTGTTTAGACAGAAAATACTTAAGTTTATTACAGGACCAACTGTCTCAGTGGAAAAATAAATAATAATGTTGCACAGCATCATTCAAATGTGGTCATCTTCACAGGTGGGTCTAAGCTGCCACAATATTGGTGAAGGGTAAGGAGATTGTGTGGAGAGTTATATTACGTTATACCGATTTATTGAGCACATACCTACCCAAAGGTTTCCCCAGCATTGAGTGAGTCATAGTATACTCTAGTGGACTTAAACCTAAAATAGAGGCTAGTGTGGGTATAGCCAGGGTTTAAGCATTTTCCTAAAATGGGCCTCATTTATTTAAACTGGCATTGAGTTACAAAGATTTGGGGTAAGTTACAAGAAGGGTCTGCCACCTCATTTAGTCCTTTGGATTCAAGGGGGCTTTAGTAGTTGAGCCATAGAGGATTTTAAAGTCCTTGAGGGAGTGTACAGTACAAGGAGGTCCCTAATCAGTGAGTACCCTTTCCAGTTTAGTCCTCTGTGAGTCAGGGAGAGCACCTTGAAATTGATCCTCTGCTTTATTAGCAGTCAATGCAAATAGGCCAGCTCACATTTTGCTGAGGAGTGTCTGGGCAATTTAAGTATCAACCTGGCTACCACATTTTGGATTAGCTGGAGTTACAAGATTGTTCTGTAGCCAACTACTGGATCGCAGTATAATTCAAAGCAGGTATGTCTACAACACCGCAGCTCAAAATTCAACTACACCCACTCTCCTTGCATCTCCTCGAGGATAAAAGATTCTTCACTGACAGAACATTTAGCCACAGAAAGAAGTAGCTAATACAGGGCTCTGTAGCCACTGCACCATAGGGGCAAGGAGAGTACTCATTGAAGGGGGTAGCCATTAAGCACAGGACCAATGATTATCTGTGAGATATGGAAATCTCAATGGCCCCTAACCATATTCTGCACGGGCAATTATTTTGTATTACGCTACTTCATAGAATATCTCTTCCCACAATGTCCCCTCATTGATAATTGTTATAAAACCTTCCGTTATTGATGTAAAAATAAAAAGCAAATCTAAACCCTGCAGTATTTTTCCTCATGTGGAGTTCTCTGTAGAAAAAAAAATATATCATTATGTGCTTTCATGCAAAAAACAGTCAGTCATGTCAGTCATTTTCCACTCCCTGTGATGTAGTCATGTTTCTGAGAGGTCTTGATGGGCCAATCAGCAGGGGGAGCATTATCTGTGACTACAGGCCCCATCATGCTTTTGGCTACACTCACTTCACCTGCATCCCCACTATTCCTTCCTGACAGTCAGCTGCACTGTGAGGTGGTGTGTTTGTGGTGTCAAACTGTCTGGCAGGGTGCATTTGGCTTAGTGCCACTGGCTTGCTCTATTTGTTTGTAGGTTGGTGCATGTCATGACACAGTTCCCAGTCACTATGAGATGGCAGGTATTGTGTTTGTCTGACTGGCATACACATCTTGGGCTGATTATCTATTGGTTAGTGTAGCTTTGCTTGCGGTGCATGGTTTCACTGTCCCCTTGCCACACAATCTTGGGTATGTTGTTTGTGTACTCACCAGGCTCTGGGATGTCTGTTAGGCCATGGACGCTCTCTGGTGGTAGGATGTCCCGCACCTTCTCCTCCCAGGTCCTGAAGTACACTGGTTTGGCAGGAGGGCCACCGCCGGTGCACTGACTCAGGGCGTGATTTTTTTTGATGAGTTTCTTGACCCTCCTGCGCACGTCATACCACCTGTTCTGGATGTCGTCCTTTGTGCGCCTAGCTGGTGCTTGGGCGTTCACTTTGTCCACAATCCTCACCCACATCTTGGTTTTCTGTGAGATGGGGGTCCTTTGGACCAATGTACCAAACAAATGTGGCTCTACTCTGATGATCTCGTCTACCAGCACTTCTAACTCACTATCTGTGAACTTTGGATTCTTCTTTGGAGGCATGGTGATGGGTGGTAGTGGTGATGGATGTGTGTGTGAGGGTGCAAGTGATGGTGGGTTGGTGTTGGTTTTGCTGGGTGTATGTGTGTGTGCTTTTATATGAGGTACTGATGGTGTGTGAGTTGTGTGATGGGTGAGTTGTGATTGTGTCTGTGGTTGCTGTGTACTGGTGTTTGCTGCTGGCTGTGTCTCCTGTTTGCAAGGGATGATGGTAGTGATTGTAGTCCTTTATATAGTTGAAGTGGTGGGTGTGTCTTTGTCCCATGTTTTTTTGTTGGTATTTATTGGCTTTGTCATTGCTTGTTTGGTCCTTTTTTTGTCTTTTTTCCTTTGTATTTTGTAGGCATCAAGGAGACGTTCATGTGACGGAAACGGATGCTGCTGTTGTCTCGTGCGGGCTTCTCCGCGTCTCTATTGCTTGTGTGCCGGGTTGTCTGTGCGTGTCACTCGTGCGGCTTGTTCTCTGTGCGACTCAGTCTGGTTTTGCACGCATTGCATCGTACTGTGCAAATCGTACATCGCGGGTACGGGGCGGTCGGCTTCATTCCGGGTTCGTGTCGGTCGGTGATATTCGCGTCGGTTTTCCGGCCGGATCACTATTTTCCCTACGGCTCGGTCGTACGGCTTGTATCCCGTACGTGTCGGTTGTAATTCACACGCGTTGCATCGTACTGCACAGGTCGTACGGCGCTGGTCCGTGTCGGTTGGTGTTCGGTCCGGATCTGTGTCGGTCGGTTAGTTTTGCGGCCGGAATCAGAATCGGCCCCAAAGTGTGATGGTCCACCCACTCAAGCACAAATGACACACCATGAAGGTGCTTTACAACCCAATGCAAACTAGGGCCATGCATGGGTACTCAATGAGAACAACAGAAACCATCACTAGGCTTTCGAAAGAACAGACCCAACTAAACATACATGACTATTGCTACTCTGCTCTTTGAAAGAGTTCTGAACCATGAGAAAAGTAACTCCCATACTACTAAGAGAGCTACAAGGAGCAGGTGGCAAAAATTCACAGTACACATGCTAACAACATAACACAACACAGCTCTGATGTCAGAGGGATGAAGCTGTGAGATCCGTTTAATGTAAGGATAGATTTTCTGTCTGAGACCTGAACCGGTAGGGTCTCTATTACCTGGAAGACAGGTTTGCTATGTAAAGCCTAAAAAATGAATGTATGAGAAGGAACAGCTCTTCTATTTTAAGTCTCAGTCACAACAATCTCTACAAAGTGAGAGACAGCTCTAATGCCGAATAACATAAGATCACTGCAACATGATTGCTGATGCAACCTGTAATGTATGTGTAACCTCAGGAATAATTTTCCTGCTTGCAGCTTGATTCTGTCATAAGAACAGTGGAGCTTAAGAGTTACTTTAAGATACTTGTGACAAGAGAAATAGCTTTATTGCTATGAGAAATAGGGTTACTAGTTGAGGGTATGACTACACACCTTAAGTATGTTGAGGCTTGCTCTCAGAATATCACTCTCCTAGTGTTCCTTTAGTGATGCTCCACTACCATAGTAACTGATGGAATGTTGAGATGAGCGAATTGGAAGGAGAAATAAAAAAGGTTGTGTCTGCACCAACACCCCTCTCAATTCACCACATGAAAAGTGAACCCAGAGTTGCATCAAGAAGCTCATCTTACATACTGGTACATGTACAGGCCACCAGATTCATGTAAGTCATCTGCAAGGCAATCATATTGAGACTTTTTCCACATTTTCACTGAGTACTGCATTTAATACATTTTCCTTATTGGGCCATGGGCAGTTGTGGCACGAGCGCTACTGTTATACAGGCATGTGGCATCTTTCAAAGGGAGGAGGCATTACGTGATTCTGTGGACACTCACTACAAGATTGTTAGACACAAGGGTGTCTCCATCAGAGCCGGTCAACACTGTCTGGTGTTACCTAACTGTAGATGCACGAATTTGTGCTCCGGGCATTGCTGAGACAGCAAGAAATTGAAATTGGGACCGCGCGCTGGTGCACGCATTGCATTGTCTAGTGCAGGCATCTATTACACTGTGGTTGCTGGGAAGTCAGCAACTAGAGCAGATAACGATGATTTCAGTTCAGACCACAGTGATTGCTGGGATAGTATTTAGGAGGTGACTGCAGCAAATATAAGCATCATTGGATCAAATACCACACCAAGGGCTGAAGGATAACTGTGGTGAATATGAAACACTGAGAGACAGCTTCATACAGATGGTGAAAGCGTCAATTTAATTATTTTAGTTTATTGTATTAGTTTGTTAATTTGGCTAATTATTATAAATTATTGTGTTCGCTAACTTTTTTTATTTTTAATATTAGATTATGTATGCAGGTACCAAAAGGCTGTGGCCAACATGTCCCAAAACCTACAGTTTCTATCAGAATCTGGAGAGCCCATTTTAATTTGGAAGCAGTGGAAGTGCCTTTTTGACTCCTATTTAGTAGCAATTAGGGGAAAGGACCCATTCAAAAGAAGAACGGGTAGCCAAATAGGTGGGTTCTCTGAAAAACCTTGCACTGACATGTTGTCAGAGCCCCTAGGAGAGTTTCCACCAAGCGCTCTATCATAGCAAGCATATTGGGAGAAAGGATTCTTAAGAGGTAGTGTAGTGAAATGGAAATCAAGCTGGCATTATTGGAATTCCAAGATGTCTGCCAGCTTTCCTTCTTCTGCAGCGCTCTAGTTGTTATTTCAAGCATGATTGGAATGGGAAGCAAGCGAGAATTCCAAACTGCGCACTTCATCTGAAGAGATTCATGAGCAGGAGGCTACAGAGTATTCTCCATTGGCTAGATCAGTTTTAGGGTAGTTGTGCTGAGTTTGTCGTTTATTCTTGCTTCGGAAGCTACTTAGGTGTAAACCGTACTAAGGTATTAATTTCCTGTGCAGTTCCAAGTTGATTTAAGAAGCCTTTCGGACGAGCAAGAAGTCTCGCAATGTGAGTAAATGAGGAAATGAAATTAACCTCATGTTAATTTTATCTCTTACTTTAAAAGAAAAAGAAATTAAGATTCTTTCAACCAAACGCATTCTGCGTTCGGTTGCCTTCTTTGATTAGGTCGAAAGGTTTAGTTAATTCCGGTTCAGTCAGACGCGCGTTCGCTTTCAACTGAAAAGGTAGATATCAGTTACTACCACTGTAATTAAACAGGAAGAATTCTTACCTGACATCGGCTCGGAGGTTATCCAGGGAACACCGGATCAGTCACTGATTCAAGCTGCTCTGACACGCAAGTACTTCCTCTGGAAGTAAAAGAACAAAAAAAAGTTGTTAAGAATAATTGTAATTAAGTGTGAATGACAAGACGCAGGCAATAACACACAATAAAAGAGAGGCAATTGCCAAGAATAGTTCTGGTAATAGTTAATAGAAGTGAATATGCAGAGTAATATATTGAGATAGGATGTTATACGTAAAGGTTGTTATTGTGTTTCAGCTCCTAATAAGTAGTATTGAATACAAAATTAGATAACAGAAGATAGAAGAAAACCCTATAAGCGGAACACTATCAATTTGCAGTCTCTTCTTATCCCCATCCCCTTTCCCCCCTTGACACATACCTGTTTAAGGATTTAAGTTACCTGACAGAGGTGTTTCAGGAAGGGCATTGGGAAATAGGTGTCATTCTGCTCCTGTGCAAGTCTGTCAATGAGATAGAAATTGTAGTAGCCCTGACACATGTGAGTTTGTTGAGTTAAGTGATTCCCTTATCAGAAATCAGTTGGTGCGGTGCACTATTGACCCGAGAGTGGAAGAGAAAATGTTGGTGAAGAACCCTTCAATCAAACAAGCGATCGAGATAGTGAAGGCTATGGAGCATGCTTCTGGTTTGGTTAAGGGAATTCCGGGGAACATACCTCACTCAGTGGACAGAGTGTCTATTGTTCCTGACAAGGTGACTGGTAGCAATCAAATTAACAGTTCTTTGAAAATCATGAGAAGTAAAGGTGCTAGTTTTAGCAATACTAGTTCCAATGCAGGGAAAGACTCTAAATTTAAATGTGGTAGTTCTCATTTGTCAAACATGCCTAATTGTATTGCCTGGAATATTCTCACAATTGCTGGAAAAGGGGGCACTTTACCCTAATATGCAAAAGTGCAAATGTGCATATGGTGCCGGATGTGCCTGAAGAGGGTCAGAATGTGATTTTGTGTGCATTGTCTTCCTCTTCTGTTGTCATGCAAGTGGATAGCAAAGTGACAGTGACCGTTTAACGATGCCTAATTGTCAAGTGGAAAATGGAGAGAAAAACCTCACGCTTTTGGCAGATTCTGGGTCTTTGTTCACATTGGTAGGGGAAGAGATTTGGGACGCCAGTTATGGGAAGAGTGGCATTACATTACTTCCCCCTGACATTAGTCTGAAGGTATACAGAGGGTTGAAGATATACCTCGTAGGCTTCAAAGGAAGAGAGACAGTAGGGAAAATATATCTGGCCAAGAGGAGAGACAATTTGTTAAGGTGGAGGCATCAGAGAGATTTGGGAATTGTCTTTAGCTCTAATTCTCCCAATCTGGTCATGATGGTAGCCACCAGTGAGGAAGACATTGGCTTGGTGAATGGATTTCCTGAAGTATTTAAGGAACAATAAGGTCTTCGCAAAGGATTTGAGCTCAAAACCATCTTTAAAAAAATGCCAAGCCAGTGGTGCAGAAGACAAGGAATGTGCCAACCCTTATGATTGCAGGAGGAATTGAACAAGTTGTTGCAAATAGAGGTCTTTGAGGAAATAGAGTCCTCAGAGTGGCTGATGTCAATAGTTCTTGCCACAAAAGACAATGAGGCCAAAATCCGGATGTGCATTGCTCTCAGAGATCTTAATCAGTGCATCTGGATGGATCGCCAACCACTACAGAACATAACAAAGGCTCTCCCTACTCTTAAAAAGGCTACAGTGTTTAGCATGATGTATTTGTCTGCTGCTTACCACTAGGTTATGCTGCATGAGGACTCTAGGGCCCTCACCTCTTTTGTCATACCTTTGGGAGCATATAAATTTAGGAGGCTACCATTTGTATTAGCCTCAGTGGCAACGTGCTTCCAAGGGTTGATTAAATTGGTACTAGAAGGCATTGGGTTTGTAATGTATTTTTTAGATGAAATCCTGGTGTACAGGAAGGATAGGCAGCAACATAATGAGGCTCTGAGACAAGTGTTGACCAGGTTGAAATACAGAGGTCTTACCCTGAAAAAGGAGAAGTTTATATGTGGGGGTAGGGTCAGTTGCTTACCTTAAACACACTATATCTAGAGAAGGGATTAGTCCTAAAATTGAATTAGTGGATTGTCTAATTGGGGGAACTATCAGGTCATTTTTGGGCATGGCAGAGAATTACTCTAAGTTTATCAGGAACTTTGCTAGTGTCATGAAGCATATCAGGGTACAACTTATAAAGGGTGTACCATTTGAGTGGACTGATGAAGCTGAGGGGGATTTATGACCATAAAGATGAAACTGCCAAGATGCTGACCCATGGTCATTTTGATGTTACTAAGAAAACCTTCCTAACAATGGATGCAAGTTTGAAGGGATTGGGTGCAGTAATGTCCAAGGTGAAGGATGGTAAAGAGAAGGTTGTGGATTTCACCTCATGCTCCCGCAAGGATGAAAGGCCTGCACCTAGGCAATACATCCCTTTTAGTATTTTTTGAGGGGTCTTCCTTTTAAACAAAGACGGATCACAGACACCTTGTGCAGTTGTTGGGGTGCAGGAGTGTGGACAACAGCTCCCTGTGGATAAAAAGGTGGGTATAAGGTTTGATGGAATTTAATTCCCAGGATAAGTATCTTCCTAGGGTTAAAAAAATTCCTGCAGATTCTATTTCATGGTTGCCTTCTAGTAAGTCTGTCAGGGAGTATATGGTGTCAGACCCTGTAGTGTGGGTTAAGTAAGGTTGAGTGGGACTGTGAAGATGCCAAAGATGAAGTAAGAGAAATCATCAATAATCTGGTGTCAAGATGGCCACATTTCAAGAATATTGAGGTAGATTTGAGGGTACTTTTGAATGCCAGTAAAGAGTTATGTATTGAGGATGGTAATCTTTTCCGTGGGAACTGGATGATTCCTCCAGTCTGATTGTGGAACAAAATTGTTAATCTTGCACACAAGGGGCATTTGGAAAGGAATTTGACCAAGGTGAGAGTCAGGGAGTGGTACTGGTGGCCGAGACTGGAGAACCACATTGAGGGTGTAGTGAGGGATTACATCCTGTGTGCAGCAAATGACAAATCTAAGATAACCAGGACGGCTCCCTTGTCATCAGTAGTTGTCCCGGAGGAACCTTGGGTTAAACTAGATTCTACATTGTTGGTCCTTTTGACTTGTTGTCTCAAGGAGAAAGGTTTGTTCTGCTGTTTGTGGACTACACTTCAAAATGGGATTTAGCTTGTTGGGTAAGTACTGTGATAACCAGAAGTGTTTTGGAATTTTTAAGGGATGTGTGTGTTTGCTTTAGAAGGGATCCCTGAATCTATTGTCACCGACAACAGTGTTCAGTTCATCTCCAGTGAGATGAAGGCATTTTTGGGCATTGTACATGTACGCACTGCACTGTACTCACCACAGGCTAACGGCCTGGTTATGTGCATGAACCGACTGCTTAGGGCATCTGTTCGGATTGCGGTTGAAAGAAAATTTCCACTCAGGTCTGTGCTTGGCAAAAAATTGTGGGCACACCCTAATGCACCCAATATTGTGAGCAAACTTTCACCTTTCCAGTGTTTGAGGGGAAAGCTTGCTGGACCCAAACTCAAGCCAGCCTGGTTGAAATGTGAGGAGTGAATGTAGATTGGGGATTCTGGTTTGGTGGAGATACATCAAGCAAAATTCAAGCAGCACTTTGGTGACAAACAAAATGTTTGCAAGCAAGAATGGCATGTATGTGATCATGTTTTTATAAAGAAACCAGGGTGGTTACCCAAGGGGAAATCTAAATACTGTGCTCCACAGTGCACCAAAAGTTTGAAGAAGAATGTGGTGGTTTTATGTAAAGGTGGTGTGTGGAGTATGTCCAGTTTGGCACGGTGCAGTGGAAGGTTCAGTGAACATTTTAACACACCTGGTGATGGGCACAGTAATGGTGCGGAAGAAAACCATCACAGTGTCCGTTCTAGGAAAGCGCCACCCTACCTGTCAGAGTATGTCTTGGGTGGTAAGTGGTAAAGATGGTAAACCAGAGCTGCCTTATGTGCTGCAAATTCAAATCTATGCTGTATCTGGTGAATCAATGCTATATAAATTGCAATCTGGTATTTCATAGTAGTATAGTATGTTTTCATCGCATTTTCCATTTCTAGTGTATTGTTATTTTCTATATGGGAGAGATGTGTTGTAACTTGCTTTCAGAATATCACTGACCTGGTGTTCCATCAGTGATTCCTCAATACCACAGTAACTGGTGTAATGTTGGGAGAAGCCAGTGAGCAGGAGTTGGAAGGAGAAGTAGGAAGGTTGTGTTTGCTATTGGTGGAATAAAGATCCTGAACTTAAACTGCCCGTGTATTAATTTAACAAAGTAACATTCCCAATCCCTCTCAGGGTGAACCTTTGAAGTCACTAAATTAACCTGAGCTACGTTCCCTAGTAGCTATATTGCAGAGCAGACAGTCTTACCCTAGGTCAAAATGTGAAGGAGTTATGCAGTATCAAAACAATAAAGTCAAGTCAATTCAATTCAATAAATCTTTATTTGGCAAGTAAAATCATCATAAAAGAATGCAGATCCAAAATAATAAGATCAATTTTATGAATAATAATAAAAACAGACAATACAGTTACCCATAAAAACAAAGTGCACATAAAACAATTAATCAGGTCCTAGATACCCAGACAGCTTGTAAAAAAAAAAAAAGTAAAGATCACGTGCTCCGTAGGGAGCAGCTGAAAATACAGCAAGGTAAGCCTGACTTGTTTAAAATGTAATGATTCCAACAAAGGGATTAAAAAGCACTTCCTCTGCCAGCTGAAGTAAGAGCAATACATTATAAAATAGAGTAGATCCTGCTGAGACACATTGTCGTAGCCGCAGGGCACCCTTTCCTTAGGCCGTACCCATCCACGTGGGAGGCCAGAAAATAATGCAGTTAATTATACCTGAACCTGACCAGTAAAAACCTGTCATACTGTGAGCAAACCAGGCCCAGGTATGGCTCCATCTCATGCACAGTGTTTAGGAGCATATGGCCCTAATTCCTAGCTTCAGAATTTCTAAATATTCTCTCTCCGAACAGGAGCATTCCATGAGCAGTCTTTTGATACTCCCCAACTTGTGGCTGGAGAGAGAAATTGGATTCATAAAAATATCAGGCCTACTTAAACAGAAAAAGGATGTCTTAACATGAGAGAACCAGGGTATACTAGTTACCCGTCCAAAGACAGAGAGTCCAAAAGAATCAACCAACTTAGGTTCAACTCCTCCCTGCACCAGATCTTGATCCAACACAGAAGCTGGCTTAATCAGATCATGTCTGAGACATAATCAAGCCCTAACTCTGCATGCACAGAAAGCACTAGGGTGGCCCAGGGGACCTGGACCAACTTGTGCCAAAAGTTGTTCTCCATAGTCTGAATCTGATCCACCTTAGCGTACCCCCAAACCTTGCTGCCGTATGGCAGCTATGAAACACACTTTGCTTGGTAGATTTTTAAAAGATGCCTTAGAGCCCTGTACGCAAGACAATATGCAAAATTGAAAACCACCCTCATACTTTTTATTCACCAGGGGTTTCCAGCAAATATAAAACTCTCAGATAAGGGAAGGTCTTGACTTTGATCAAGGTGAAATTGGATACCTTAAAGGTCTTGCTACTTGTGGATTTGGGGCCCTCTACCATTACATGGGATTTAAAAAATTGACCGAGAGGTCCAGGCGTCCCATGAAAGACACATGTTTGGCCAGCAATAAGTCCAACCTCTGGGCTGTCCGGGCCATAAAGACCGCGTCATCCGCATATAACAAGATGGGGAGAAATCTATTCCCGATCTTGGGGCAGTCGGCCAACACAGATAGAAGCATGGACACTAGCCTGTTCACAAAAAAGGTGCAAGTATGCACCCCTGGTCAACCCTACAGATAGTTGAGAATGACCGGGTGCACACTGCTCGTTGAGCAAAGCGCACTGAGGCCGATGGGTGAAGATCAGCTAACAATGCCACGATACTGCCATCGACCCCCATCTTGCTGAGCAATGCCCACAGTTTTGCTCAATTCACCCTGTCAAAAATGGGCATCTGGTCCATAAATACGAGATGTCGAGATTCAGACAGGGCCACCATGTATTTATTGATAATTAAATGGAGGTTGAGGCATTGGTCTGCAGTCGACCTCCGTGCCCTAAAACCATACTGTATGTTGCTCAAGATGTTATTTTCATCTGCACAGACACACAGCCTATTTAAAATCGCCCTCCACAGTACCTTGACCATAGCGTCAAAAAAAGAAATTGCCAGATAACATTGTGGATTCTCTTTGTCCCTCTTCTTAAACAGGGGTCAATTACAGCAGTGTACCAAGTGGGTAGCAGCCCCTCTTGTGCAGTGCGTTCAGGACTTGCGTTAGTAGAGGGCCCCAAACCTCTATGCTAAGTTTGAGAATATCTGGCTGTATACTGTCTGTTCCCGGGGCCTTGTTACTGGACAGGGCAAGAATTCCTTGTTGGATTTCTTCTAACGTAAAAACCACTCGGTTAGCAGTCTGAACAGGCACCCAAGGGTTTTATTGCCCCCTCCAAACCCCTGGTTATAGATACCCTCAAAATGAGCCACCCACTGTTGCTCTGGATATGATGACATAAAAGCAAGGCAGAGCCCTCAGCAAAACAAGGCCTGTTTACAAAGCTCCAAAAAAGAGAGCTATCTCCTGTTTCACAGGATTGACAATGGTCCTATGCGAGGAGGCACCCCTGAAAATCATCGCCACTCACGCTATCACCTCTGTCCCCCATTATGGGTCCCTTACCGTTATAGTCAGGAGGAGAACAGCGAACACAGGGAGGAGCCACCAACAGTAACGAAAGACCTTCCCTTCAATACACAGACCCAAGAAATCAACCAGGAAGCAAACACTCCATGGAGGGACGAAACGGAAAACCAGGACGACCAATAAGGAGTACGAGAGGAAACCGGGGATTGAGCCATAAAAGAGGAAGGAGTCGTGTCGGAGGCATCGGCATTGGGAAGACAGAGAGCGAGAAAAAGAAGTGGCAGTGCCAGCGGACCAGAGGATGTTGTGGAGGCGAGGAAGGAAGAAGACGGTGAAGGAGACCCGTAGAATCCCGAGGAGTGGTCTGAAGACTGGTGGACTCCAGAGGACGCTCATGAGCCGCCGCAACTCAGGAGATTTGCGGCAGGAAGTGGTACGTAACCCGAGCAGAGGGAAAGCAGAAGGGGGAGGGACAGAAAACGGGGGTTTTGGCCTGGTGGCTCCCAAAAGCCCCCTCATGTTCCAATTGCGTGGCCAAAACCATTCCTATATATATCGGATTGGTGCAGCATAGAGTGGAGAAGTGCCCGTCAATTGTTGGGAATGTCGGCTGGCTAGCTTTCCTTTTGTTGTTTTCTTCTTTTCTTTTACCTTTTCACTCAATCCACTGGCCAATCCCTCACGGGTGTGGTGGAAGCTCTTTTTACTGAGTAGAGCACAAACACTGCCTGCTACTTTTGCTTTCTTGTTTTCTGTTTGGAATTAAACTTCGGGACCTGACCAGACAATCGCCGAAGTGACGAGGACTCCTACAACTGGCAGATCTACACGGCACTTTTGGAACCGGTCAAGACAGTTTTTTGGTTTACTGAGCTGGTGTGACTGAAGAGCTGCACTCTTTTTGTTCTCCGCCCTTGCCTTGGGGTCATTACGTCCTTTCAATAAAATTCCACTAGTACCCCTATACGGCCTCCTCGCTTCTGTTTCCGCCTGTCCCGCCGACATCCTACCAGACAGACTCCTGTAAATGATGTCTAAACACCTTTTTAGCCGTGTTATAAGCTCGCCTGCAACCTCTAATCAAATGGCTATCCATTGGGGACTGCTTCAGGGCTGCCTTCAAGTGCCGCGAGTTCTTGAAAAGTCCCTGTCAAACCATTTTGGGATTTGTGACACCCTAGTACTGGTGGTTGTGACCGACAAAACCTTTCAGACCCCCCAAACTATGCCTTTGTAAACTTCCAGGACCTCCCCCCGCATCACTATCCAGGCAGGCATTAAAATCATGCAGGCAGGAGAAAAAAAGGAAAGTTTGTAGACGCTGGGGGTCCACCTGACCCCATTTTAACCTTCTCCCCTTGTCAGCAACGGACAAGCTCATGAGGCCGCCCCTCGACTGTGGTTTTGGGCCAAGGGCAATGTCCAGGGTTGGGGATAATGGATTGTGGTCACTGAAAGGGCTACAAATAATGTTAAAATTTGAAATGAGAAGGTAAAATTGTGCTGAGCCAAATATCAAATCATTGAGGGAACCACTAGCCCCTACCTTTATAGGATGGATAAATTACAGGGTTCAGGGAATTCACCAACTTCTCCATAGTAAGGACTAGGTTCTGGAAATCTAAAAGCTCATTTAACTTCCACCCTTCCTGTGTGAGAACAAAATGTAGACCTTTGTCCCACAACTACCAGTGGAGGCACCACCCTCTGGGGGAAAATTACATAGATGCCAGGAAAAATCGCCAACGATAAGTGGTTGGCCATCCCCCATCGCTGATTTAGAACTCACAGGGCAATCCAGAAGAAAAACTCCGGAGGGCCCAGAACGTTCTCCCTTACAACTATAGAAATTAATTAAAATTATAGGAGAATATCCAGGCAATGTGAGTAGTACACCTTGCAATGTGGGTGCTTGCCAATTGAGGTCCATGGTATACCCACTCAACTAAATGTTAACAAAATGAGTAAGCCCCCCCTTGGCCCTGCCTGCCATTGATGGTACCGCAGTTACAAAATAGGTTATGTATCCCTCCAATAAAAGCTGTTAACAATAGCCCAGGTTTCTTGAGACAGATTATATGGAAGGATTTAATATAAGACAGCCACGTAGGGTCACTAAACTTGAAAGCAAGACCTGCAATATTTCAAGACAACAGCTTAAGACCCTTTGATTGCTGAAAGGAAACTGAAGGGTGGGCACCATGGATTCCTTGAGACCGAGAGGATTCAAATTGATCCAGTCAATCGTGGGACTCCAATCCACTCAGGGGGAGAAATCTGTTGGTGGTGGGTATCAGGGGAGGTGGCCTCATGGCCAGATGATCGTAAACTGGGCTGCACCTTGTACCAGAGGAATTAAAGTAGCACTAGATAAACCACCTGGTCTGTAAAACAAACCAGGGGCAGAGTGATTATTCCTGGTGGGCCTGATGTCAATAGAGGAGAGGCTGTAAATAGTTTGCCAGCTAGCCAGGAATTAATAAAATTGATCACCACACAGTCTCCCGGCCATGATTTCCTATCCTTGCCTATCCAGCTTATTCTTCGTACCATAATAATAGAGTCTACAAACTCCCTCCTATGAGAGAAATGCGAGCTGATCCAGTGCATCACCTTATTCTTGAGTTCATAGTAAGATTCCCCATTGGGGCTGGAGCAGGGTAAAACATTCCCCAAGACCATAACATAAGGTGTTGCTTCTGGGGCCAAATTTAGCACACCTCCAAGATTTATAGGTGACGCTAGGCACCACCTCCCGCCAAGTTCATCCAGAGGGCGGGGGGGCATCAACACTGGCAAACTATGACTTACTTCCACAAGACCTTGCATTGGAAATGCTTGAGAGGACCCTAAAGTTTTACTGCCAGGATCAAAGGCGGCGTAGGGCCTTCCCAAGGATTGGTTCTCCTGGCCCCATGGCTCTTCTGATCTATCCTGCCCCTGAGCAAGCCCAACTCCCCCCTTAGTTATCAGGGAAAATAATTCAGAGACCCTGTCTTCAATGTGGGAATGTCTCAACAGGATTGGGTCCAGCTTGTTATTTAGCAATGTTTCCAGGTCCCTAAACAAAACATTCTTTTGGGAAGATTCTGTCTCCTAATCAGATGGATTCAGAATAGAATAGGGCACCGGCAAATACTCTGCAAGGGGCTGGGTAGATGCACAGGCCTTCCTTTTCCACTTCCACCTAGGGCTGGTGGCTGGTGTGGTAGGGGTATAGGTCTGACCATTTTTAGGGTAGCCCCACCCACGATCTTCCTCACGATCCACCGTGGGGCCCCTGTCCCGGGGAGGCCCCACCAGACTGGCACAAGCGGGTGACCCAAGGGGGGGCAAATGGTACGTCCCTATTCAGAGAGATCCTCCTCTCAACAAGTTTTATTTCTTTAGACATGGCCCCCACAGCCCGATGGAGAAACCCTCCAATAAATGATACACAAGGACCGGCGGAATGAGACGGCGGTTTAGTGGGTGGACCTACCTTTCTACCCATTGTTGCAGCACCCTTCAATACCATTTAGCCTGCTTCAAAGACTGAGCATTAACAGAGTTAAGCCAGGCTGGGACGTGGATAATCTTGCAGAGTAGTCAAAGAGAACAATCATGAACATAAGGTAGAAGATTCCAGTAAACAAAAAGTACCTTAATCTTATTGTCGTCCTGAGTGGAATTTCTCCAGGCTGCTCAGGGTGGGACGAGACAAATGAAGTTGCCCGCCTCTTCCTGCTGCTGATGGGTGCAGACGGGCCTGCTCTTGACCCGGTCTTTGCCCAGTTATATGACCGGGTGTGGCACGCGCACATCCCCTGCTGTGAGATCCCTGCCAGGATTAAAAAGAGCGCCTCCTGGCGTGCACATGTCAGCTGCAGCATCCTACCGCAAACTGCACTGGGGCTTGCAGTCTGCTCCCTTGATCTGTTCAACCGCCTCCTGCACTGCGGGAGCCCTGCTGAGATCAAAAAGAGCATCTCCCGGCACACACTTGTCACTGGTGGCTTCCTGCCGCTAACTGCACTGGGGCTTACAGTCCACCCCCTCATCCTGTTCAACCGGCTCCCACAAAGTTAAAACACAACACAATAAATGTCCGAAACCAAATTTGAAAAATAGAGTACATTTTAATACATAAAATACCACCAAAGCGAAAACAATCTTACGGAGAACCAGAGATATGATTTTTTATAGTTTTAAATACAAATAGTACCATAAAGCATTACGTGGCTGACCGTGGCCAACTGGTTGCAGTTGAAAAGGACCTAGGTTGTGATTTCAGGCCAACCACAATGGATCACTGGTCAGACACAGGAACTAGGTAAGTCCAAAATCTTCTGTGGGGCAAGGCAGCAGACTGCAGCAGAGAAGGGCTGCACGAGATCAGATAGCTCTTAGACATGGTTCCAGTAAAGCCATTGGTTTTTGGCAGAAAAGCTCCAAGTAGGAGAGATTTGAATTTCACACCTTGGAAAGGTCCTCTGCCATCCATATACTTTTGGCACCTTCATCTGATCAGGATTTCTTGGCTTAAACCTAGTAATTTTTTCGGAGCTCTGAATCATTTTGTGGGGCCTGGCTGCAGGTTGTAGCCAAAGAGGATTCCACATGATTGAATACTTTCCCCTCAAGATTCAGCTGAATTGGATGTGCTGTTGTGGGGAAGTTCTGATCGGGAGAAATATGGATCTTCAGCCCAGGGGCAACGCACGTCAGTCTGATTAGGTCTCTTCAGGTCCTCCAGAGGTCTTGAATTTGAATCTGTTTCTAAGTCCTAGGTTTTTCGGAGTGGTAGGAGAAGTCAGACCAGACACAGCCAAACGTTTCAGGACCTGGGGAACAACACTTTGGGGGGTCAGGACTCACTACAGCACAAGCCAACAACAGTGTCCAGGACAAGTGCAGATGGAACTGGTCATCTGGGCCTTGCAGGAAAGGCCACTTGTAGCGTTTTGTATCCATGCAGCTTCAGCAGGATTTCAGACATGTGACCCTTGGAGTCCTCTTCTTTGTCCTGGGTACAAGAGGGAGAAGGTCCCTTTCTTTAGGGCAACTCTCATTTCACTGACAGCAGTACCAGTCCTCTTCTGTTCTTCCTCAGATCAAGAACATATTCTGAAGAGGGTGTCATGGAGTGCAACACTAATGCCTGGAACTAGTCTGAGGGTGGGGACAACTCCTGGCCCATCCTTAACAAATGGATTTTAAGTTCCAGGGGTCACTGTTCCTAATTTTGCAGCAGTTCCTGCCTGCACTACTGCCAACAATCTCACAGTGCCCCTCTCTGCCTAACTCCAAGATGGTGAAACTCTTCTTCCCTTCTGCACAGCTTGTGTGCCTACTCAGAGGTGTGGCCAGGGTATTGAGCAGCTGCTCCTCTGTGGTCACTCCATACCAGTTGTGAGAGGTAGTTCAGAGGGCTGTAGCTGGAGGGTAGTTTACATTAGCCTCCAGAAGGTTTAAATGGAGAAAAGCTGACATTCTAAATGTCACTTTTCTTTTACATTTATCAAAAATATAACTTCACCATTAAGTTGAGGTTTTGATAAATTCTTAAAAGGGTTGTTGAATCATGTTTTTAGCTGGTAACCAACATGGGATAGCAGAATTAATATTTACTATTGCTTCCCAGTGTTTGTCCATGGGCCAGGCAGCCTTCCAACAGTGAAAATAGATTTTGGGTTGGTATCTGTAAGCCCATATTAACATTAAGACCTTCATGTACAAAGATTCCATTTGAGGAGTCGTAATTTGTGACAAATAATGATTCACAATTTGCGATTCCTTAAACGGAATGTACAGAATGGATTTGTTAGAAGTGGTTGCAATTTGCTCACTGACTTCTAACAAATCCATTGGTATTTTGAGAACCAACATACGTATTAATGGGTTGGTTCTCAAAATACTGATTTGTAGTGGATCGTGATTCGACCTACCTCATTAATATGCACAAGGTAGGTTGTACATTGATGCCCACCTCAATTAGCTGCAATGACAGGCATGGTGGCCTGCTGCGGTCTGTAGACCACCATGTCTGTGATTGCTTTTAAACAAGGCAATCTATTTATTTTTTTAAATACAGCCCATCTCATGGTCCACTGTCCCTGCACATAAAAGAAAATCACAAAGAGGAAGGGGTCCCATGGGGAAACCTTCCCATTTACAAATGTCTCACCATTTCTTTTGAGGATGAAATAAAATATTAATGTTTTGAGACCGTTCCGGATTTCGGTTGCAAAAAATGTATACATTTCTAAAGGAAAGGGTATTTGGAAAGTATTTCCTTAACATGCCCCTTCCAAATACTGATTCAGTTTCTAATACCAAACCCAATTAGCAATTTGGTAATAGTTAATAACATATTGCTAAATCACTAATTTGATGAATAATAAAATGCTATTTTGTGGTTGGAAAGGGTCTGATTTAGCAAATATCCTTTGCCTTACCAACAGTAAAATAGCATGATGCATGACATCCTAAATGTCTACATTTCATACTTTTAAATCCCATGCACCCTGCCTTGTGGGATACAAGGCTTTCTAGGGGTGACTTACTAATACTTACAGGGAAGGTTTAGACCTGTCAAAAGGATTTAATATGACAGGTTGAATTGTGTTTTTTAAAGTGCTCCAGTCAGGCTGCAATGCTATGCCTGAAGCCATGTTTGTACTACCACTGCACGGGATGGCAAAGTGGGAGCTGCAGTCAACTAGTGGCATTTAAATCCCAGGGCCTGTGTACACTTGGTTCCATATATTGGAAACTGATAGGTAAGTTAAAGTGAAGGTGTACCAATTCAACTATGTTAAAAGGGGGAGCACTGGCACATTACTACTGATTAGCATGTTCTACAGTCAGCAAAAACAGACAGGGCAAACATCTATGGGTACATCACACAAAAGATGATAATTATCTACAGACTAAAAAATTAAATTTTGGAGGCAACTTGCCTCTGGCATTAGTGCTGATTTCCAGTACCCCTTATACTAAACACTTCTCCCAGAAGTGAGATTGCAGACTCTGGCTATGCAGGTCACTGCTGCAATTTTCACTGTTAAAGGCTATCTAACATCATGTTTATACATTCTTTGGCAAACCACAGTACAAAATACAATGTAAGGTAAGGTAAGGTAAACATAGCCATTGAGTTGTATATGCATTAGGAAGAAGCACACTGAATTCATGCAACATGGCACAGTCTCTACACATCAGTGAGTTATGAAAACTAAGGGCCTGATTATGATCTTGGTGGATGGGATACTCCATCACAAACTTAAAGGATATTCCGTGACCTGTATTACAAGTTCCATAGGATATACTGTAATTGTAATTTGGTGGACGGATATCCGTCACGTTTGTGGCATTGTCACCCTGTCTGCCAAGATCGTAATCAGGCTCTAAGTTATTCTGTGCATGCTTTACAAACATTGACACAGAAACCCAATACATATATCATTCTTTGTGTGTGGGCTTGGACAATCCAGTCTGTTGCCTAAGTACAATTTCTACCATTTTTTCATCTATATTTTACCAATTGCCCCAAAATGTTTAATATGTCTCTGGCCCTGCTTCTTGGATATGCTAGGTTAGGTGTTCATGCTAAAGGTACATTCATGACAGAGACAGCGAAACCTGACTGCAAGGCAGCGGGTGAAAAAGTGCAAGCCTAGATTATGAGGGGCCATGGTGGTTGGATGTGACACTTTGTTTGCAAACATGTTGTTCACAGAACACATTATATCAACTATTGAAGGTTGAGGGGGGTGGTATTGCTTGAAGTCCATCAACTGAAGACTGTACTTTAACGGGGTGGAGGCACTAGTTACAATGAAACCTATTTTACAGCACATAATTTGAATTATTTAGTCAGAGTAAATGAGAGGGAATAAGGGATAGAAATAAGAGAAGATAGGAAAGTAGATGAAAAAATATAGCCTCAGGTGAGTAAGAGAGATTGTGCAGAGGTGTGGTGTTAAACTAATATGCAAGAAACAGATTTGCCTATGAATTCACTTTAGCCCAAACAATCTCTAAATAACCAAAATAGGTGAAGAGCAGTGAGGCAACTCAGGGCCTGAGGATGCCCCAGCTAATTTCTGCTTTACAGTTTGATCTCAATAAGTTCTTGTTATACGTATGTGTTGTGTTATCAGTGTGATTACACTCCCATTTCAGGACAGAAAGTACACATTTTGTTGCAACTAAAATATTATTAAAAGTTATGTAGAGAATTAATTAAAATTAATTGAATTATTATTCTATAAAAAAAAAACGTTATTGCCATGTGTAGTTCTGTACTTATTACTGTTTTTTTTGTAGTAACTTACACTTTGTGTTTGAGAATACCGAAGAGTAGTGAATTTACAAAAATGTGTACACTTACTCAAGAGTGTAATTTACCTTTGTGAATCAGGCACTTTGACTATGGATTCTGTGATATCAGAATGCTCCTCCCCTTGAAAAATCCTGCATGAGTCCCTGGACCTGAAGAATTGGCAGCACTCCAGACTGCAGCAAATATGCACAGCCATGTGACACAGCTTTCACTGTCTCCCACCATCGAAGCAACTGAGCAGTCCAGGAAAATGCTGTGCGTGTGTTCCCAGCTGAAACACCGGTTCTGCTCTAGTATCCTGACAGTCTCACTCCTAGCTACAAAAAACTGTCCAGGGAGGAGACACCCTCCATCCTCACCTGAAAGTGTAGGAGCACAGCTAAGGCAGAGCATGAGGAGAGCGCATATCATGTTGAACATCAGCAGAGCACTGTAGGCGTATGCCCTCCTTTTACTATAAGTTGTAGAACTCAAAAACTGTCAAGCCAAACTTTGCACGAATGATCCCGCATTCTAACTCCAGCAGTGCGCTTTGTGAGCTGTCCCACCTTCACTCCTTCACGCAGCAGTGCACTGTCTGCAAGAGCAGTTTTACCCTTATTAGGTGACAGCACATCATTTTATCTTACAATGGGATTATAGGACTCTGATTGCTTACCATTGGTTGACTTTATTGTCAGTCCCATTTGCTTAATTCTTACTTGCTAGATAGTGTGGGCTTTCTTTCCTCCTCATGTGCTTGTCCTACCCCTAAGCCTGGGAGCATTAATTGTGTGCTTCCACTGCTTGCTTTTCAAATGCAACTTTTTTCTTTTTGTTTGAAAACTCCACAAGAGTGCATGTGTTTTCTAGTTATCTCCCTTATGTACTTCTACCCTCCTTTTGTGCCTCATGTTCCTCTCTCTTGGCCACTCCCCTGTGTTGCTTTCTCACCCATGTGCTTCTCTCCACCAGCTCCACTTTGCTCTTTTGCCCACATGCTCCCCCTCATCTTTCTTTCTGTTTTGCTTCGCCCCCACTTATGTCCCCACTTTGCTTCTACCCCACACCTGCACCCCAGGTGGCTTCTGCTCCCACCAACCTCCCCTATGTTCCTTCCAGCTCCGTTGCTTCCCCCGTGTTACTTCCATCATCCGCTTAAAAAACATAATTTCATGCTTTTTAGTTCAAGACGCTGCAAGACCTGTTGTAATCTCTTCTGTGGGCTTTTGGAACACCCACCGATTTCCACTCATTGGTATCTGTGATATTCAGAAATACTGGCCTGTTGCTGGTGTTTTTTCGTGTTGGTCCCTCCTTTCTGTGTGTGTTCCCACCCCATGGCGATTTCACTGATGGCTTCTTTTGGTCTGCCAACACTCCTTCACAACACCGGATGGCCACTCCTCCCATCTGATCAGTCTCCATTTTCTCCCTTCAGCTCCACACTACAGAACAGAGCTGGAACAGTCATGGCGTAGTTTGCATGCCTTTCTGGCCACCTGATGCCCTGTCTGCTTCACTCCCATCTGCCCGCCCTCCCTGAACATTCTAGCAGCAGGGGTGGGGCCTCTCTGTCCCTGCAGGCTTCTGCTGTATCCCAGTCCCTTTCCCCAGTGCTCTAAATGGAGAACTCACAGTGTATGAACTTGCCTGGACTTCTCACAGGAACTAAGGAGGATATTCTCGAGAACGTGTGATAATTATCGCAAAATTAGCTTAACGCAACTTTGCATATCGCAGTCTATTGCGGGAAAACAACGCCATGTTAATGTAGGATTCTCAAACCGGTGGCACCATGCGATAGTCTCACGATAACGTGTCAAATGGGCACGTTAAAATTAACGCGAGCCCTAAAAACGCGAAACACAAATGCGAAAACAGTTGCGATGTGGCCAATCGCGATACAAAAATCAGCGATAACCATCGACAGGCCTGCAATTCCCATTCATAATGCGGGAAAATGCACTATAAAAGCAGAACAAAACAGAAAATGCAAAAATTAATATACTGCGTAGCACCATGGATGCACCCGGACTGAGTGCAGAGGACAACGCGAACCCCACAAGCCCCACAGACGACCAGCAATGAACCTCGGGGAAGGCCAAGGAGAAGAGGAAGACGCAGTTCAGTCCGCAGGAAAACAGGGTCATCGTTACGGAGGTGATAGAACACTACCAACAACTGTTCGGCACCTCCAACGTGTCATTGGC
The DNA here is from genome assembly GCF_964204655.1 of Triturus cristatus. NCBI lineage: Eukaryota > Metazoa > Chordata > Amphibia > Caudata > Salamandridae > Triturus > Triturus cristatus. The sequence goes on along the minus strand of NC_140580.1, from coordinate 60,381,770 downwards.
AACAAAGACGCAAATATGGCAGACCATCTTGGACCATGTGAATGCAGTTGCAGTGTTGAGGAGGACAATGGAAGAGGGCAAGAGGCATTGAAATTATGTGAAGGGCAAAACCAAGAAGAAACTCAATGCCAACATGAAAACGGCAACGCTTGTTGGAGGTGGGTGTCCAGCGGCACACCAGGTGCCAGATGACATTGAGAAAATGGTGGCCACAGTCATCAGTCGGAATACGGTGCCAGGAGTTGGGTATCCGGACACTGCCCAACATGATCTGACACAACATCAACAGGGTGAGTACCGACCAGGGACTGGGGGGACGGGGGAGATGTGCACAATTGGACACTTGCACAATTCAGTAGAGCACACTGCACCACAACAATGACTCCTGATTATGTCCCTGCGCCCCGTGGCACACTGCAGCACACATACAAACACCAAGTAGGCCCCCGTACCCCATGTCCCCAAAGGGGTCCCACCCCACACATCACCAATCCAAAACCAACACATGCACACGTGCGAAATCCAGCAAAGATGCGTATTTGTGAGCCACACTGACAATGCAAGTGACACTACATGACGATTAGCACGACTGCAGGCCAATCATCATGACATTGTGCACACCACGAAACTGAGGTGGCTGAGTGTGGACCACATGCGTTAAGGAGCAGGTCACAATGCCCCTGGTGCATTTGTGGGCCTCATTGTACTGACTCTGGGCCTGTGTGTTCGGGGCTCGGAGGTGTGTCATCATCCAAGAGCAGAGTGCACATCCTTGGTCACCTGTGACAGTGCAGAGAGAAATGAGTCAATAGTTGGTTCTGCATGATGTGTTGGCATGCTCACTGGTTCATTGGTGTGTGATATATGTGACTTAGTGATTCCTGTTTGACATGTACTGCTTGTAGCAAATGAGTGGCATCAATATGTATTATGTAGCCTCACTGCTGCTTCTCCCTCCCAGCGAGTCTATCTACTATAGTGCGCAGAGCGGTTGCATCACTTGCAATCCCACGGCACACCATTGTCATGCCTGTCTGCGCATGTCCACAAGCCTGAAAACGACACTGTGATGTTGTGCGTTGAAGTTGGGCGGCCACATGTGTGTAGGCCTATGGTAAGGATGGGGCAGACACAAATGCAGAGTTCATGGCTGGCTGAACTTGCATTGCGGTTGAGGGTAGACCTTTGGCTTATGCTGCGGTAATAGCAACACACACAACAGTTGGCATGTATGATCCCGTACCCCGAACGGGCTTGAGCTCCCTCATTTACCCCTTCGGCTGAGCCCACACTCCGGGGGCATGCTGCGTTGCAACATTGTCCATTGCGGGACGGGTGGCGCTGACACTACAACAGAGACACACGCATTAGTTACTGCCTTGGCAAGGCCAAAACCTAACCACGCCCAGTGCCCCGGTGGACCTCATGCATACATAATGACCACACGGACACACTTAGTTTGTGGAACTGCCTACGGGCACATGTGCTCTGCCCCTTTTATTGCCAGGGTCACATGTCCAGTGACGTTATTGCTGGATGGGTGTGGGGTGAGTGGTTGTTGCTAGCAACACCTTGAACAGTGAGCACTATTAAAGCGGAAACAGAAAACACCAAAATAACACAAACAACTGCGAAGCATCATGATGGTAGCAAGTACAGAGGTCACCCATTATGCAATCAGAAGGGTCCGTGAGTTGCAGTGCACTGAGGTTGGGGCACCAGAGCTGAGCGTGCTCATGTGAAGAAATTGTCTAGGATTGTGTCCCTTAGGGATATTCCTGCTGCAGCTGCAGTGGGGTGTGTTACGCCTGCATCATCTTCCTCATCATCATCCCAGGTCTTCCCCACTGCCTGAGCTGACATTGCTGCGTGAGCTGTCCACAGTACAAAACTCAATCAGAAAGGGTCCATGAGTTGTGGTGCACTGAGTTAGTGGCACCTGAAGAGCTGAGCAGGGTATCAAACTGATGATGGCATCCATGACAGGTATGAGCAACTCTGATAGTCTGGCTGTAAGACTCTTTCGACTCTGGCAGTTGTTGGCTGGAATGTCCCAGGGGCCAACAGGTGCAGCGCTGCCAGCAGCTTTGTCTGCAGAGGGGTGTTGGTTGTTCGCTGTGTTGGTACCGTCAGCCTGTGGGAAATGATGGTCAGGATGCGTAGGTTGGATGTCCTTTTGAGCCTGTAGTGGGCGATGACATCTTCTGGCGTTCAGTCTGTGAGGCTGGTGCATTTTCTGAAGGTCCGCTGTCTTTGTCTGCGCTGCCTCTGTGGTAGTCCAGTGGGTGGGCCGGGGGGGGGGGGGCCTGGGTGTGGTGGCGGTGGGTGTTGTGGCCCTCTTGGGGCTCCGAGTTGCATGATCAGTAGCTCCATGGCATCTGTTGTTCTTCAGGTGTGGCTTTGGGCTGGGCTCTCTTTCATAGTGCAGGTTGTCGTCCGACTTTACACCAGGTCAGAGCAGGCGTTAAATCCCTGCAGCTAACGCGCCTTATCGCCTGTTTTGGGATCTGATCGCCAATCTGGCTGGTCGTTGAAAATGTTGAGGAGTGGTGTTGTTGTTGCTTTTTGCATGGGAACGCCTACTCTGCATCTCATAAGCGTTAGTTGCCAGTGTCATCTGTGGCGATGTTTTTTGCGGCTGCTATCGCAGGAAAAATGGTGATGTTGGCGGTTAGCACCGGTTTGTGAATGGGGCGATAACTTTATTGGCACTTTGGCTGCTATAAAGTGCCGATAACTCAGCGATACGTCCTTGAGTGTCTCCTTCAGCTTCTCTGGACATTTACCATTTTTTTATTTGAAAAGTGGATCAGTGTCTGTAGCTTTCATGCTTTTTTCTGAAAGCAGATTTTGTGTGTTTTAGTGGAGTAGGGTTAATTTTGCTATACTGGTTTATCACTTATAGTAACAGGAAAACATATATTATAAAGATTGACAACTTAAGTGAGGCAAACTTTGTATTAATCAAAAGAAGCAGCATGGCAGGACAGCCGTGTGAAGGCAGGCTTGCCTTCGGTGTGCCGCCCCTGTAGCCTGTCCAAACGGCCTTCACTGGACCTCAGAAAGCAACAACTAGGTCACAGCCAGCAGTGTTTACTCAAGATGACGCAGCCCTGAATAGGAGTAGTGTGAACGTAAGTCCAACCACCCGACCCTTTTTCTAGGGCAGTTTCACCATTCAAGTCAGACTCACAAAAATAGAGTTTCAACCAAGTATTGTCCCAGAATTCCAACCATAGAAATACACTGTTTAAAAATGGAATTAAAAATTATCTTTGGTGCCTTCTCACATGGGTGACACTCTTTGAGTGTGTCTGTGTACCTGTTTCAAAAATGGAATGAGCCCACAGGTGGGCTGTCCACATCCACGTGCAAGACACTGAGGACCAGACACCAACTGCACAGGCACCCAGTATTATTACCTCCAGCACCTGCTTGCTTGCTGCATAAATTATGCACACACACTTACCATTTTGCAGTAGGTCTGCACATTTTCATATTCTTTTACTTTGGTATATTGCATATATTTGCAATGCAAAATGTACGTTTGTGTCTCTGTCCCTTGTGTCTCTACTGGTACATGTTATAGATGTGCACATTCTCCAATATAATTTAGGCCATTCCTCGATAACTTAGGAACTGCCTAAGTGGCCATCTTAAGCATCCTTATAAAATGTCCTTTGAATATATGTTGGATGAACATTTTATTTAACTTGCAAATATTCTGCAGTTTTGTGTGTTTTCCCATATGCAAAATATTGATGTAATGCAATGATGTGCACAGTCCTGGATGCAAAAACACCTACGCATCAAGTCACAACCATATGCTAATTAGCGGGGTGGAAGAGTGATACCTGCCTTCTGATCTAAAACTGTGAAGCTGAGGGGGAAGATTTACAAGCCCCTTGCACCACCCTTATGTCACTATTCCCATGTTAAAAATGACGCAAAAGTGGCGCATGGGGCTTGTAAATAAGCCCCGAGGTCCATTGACACGACATCATACCTCGCTCAAGGGAAAGGGCTAGAACCTCAGCCAGTGTGTCACGAATATACAGTTAATTTGTGTGAGTCTCAAGCCTTTCTTTCTCACTTACTCCACCGCCACCACTGACCACTGTTTTGAATTATGTTTTTCTCACCTTTTCCACCACAGGCGGCTGTGACCCTTGGGTATACTCGATCGAATTTGTGAGGTTTTACAATTGATTCTTGTCTCTGGGTTCATCCACGTCTTTCCAAATGGGGGAATACATGATGCTTGCCACCTGAAGTCCTTCTCCTGTTAAACAGGGGCATGTCAAAAGCAGTCTTTCTGTTGCACATCTCAGGGGCTCACAGAAGCCCTTCACCCTCACATGCCTCAGAGAAGACACCCAGCAACAATAGCCACGAACAAGCCGTGGCTTCTCAAATAAAGCAAAATTACTGTGACCCACGTTAGTACACATATGTTTACCAGGGGACCCTCGCATTTAAGAGGCACATGAAAATAGATATGAAAGGGCCCAGCTATCTTCCACCTCCAGCTGTGCATAGAGTTGATCCCAAAAGGAGTGAATGCAGTCTCACAAGTCAAGCCAGAGTGGAGGTGGGGCTAATGAAAGACATTTTGTACATGTCACCAAAGGTTGACTAAAGGTTTTAAGATCAAATAGCGAGGCAGGGAAGAAATCGGATGGTTCCTGTGGAGGATAAAAACCCTTTCATACTTCCAAGCTGAAAGGAACGTGCTGGGTTTATTTCACCCCATGTTACAAGAGAAAAGCTATGAGCTGCACAATGCAGCCTCCTCCTTCCTAGAAAACAGTCCTCACTAGTATGAAATGGGGTCTCAAGAGGAAACCAATGGGGAGGGAATAACAAAGGTTTCCGTAGTTTGTATGGTCAGGCTGGGTCTGAACTGGGGTGGCGAAGTAGGCTAAACAAAGATGATGGATTCAACCCAGATCTGTGACTGGAGGTGAGTGTCTGAAAAGTTTCAGTGCTCCATCCATCATCTCCTTGTGTTTGAAGGGTCCCTTGTTCACTTTTGCACTGGATTCAAGCTAGCTTGGCTGGCGAGGGGTGTTACCCTGAAACTGGTCCCAGAATGATTGTTTCTGTTCCAGGGAAGACCTGGCTTGGTAGTTGGAGCTGGACTCTTCCCATGAGGAACAGGGTCAAGACTGATTTGCATTTGGCTGAGTCTGAACTGGTGTGGCGAAGTGAGCTTAAGAACGATGATAGATTCTGCCCAGATCTGTTACTGGAGGTGAGTGTCTGACACATTTCAGCTCTCCGTCCATAATCTCCTTATGTTTTCTTTGTTCACCCTAAGTTGTCAGGGCATGACCAGGCGTGGGTGTCTTGCTCTCTGCCAGTGGATTGAAGCCAGTCTGGCTGATGAGGAGTGTTACCCTGAAACCAGACCTAGGAAGCTTGTCTCCGGTCCAGGAAAGACCTGGTTTGGCAGTTCGGGCTGGACTGTTCCCATGAGGAACAGAGTCAAGACTGATTTTCATATAGCTGGGTCTGAACAGGGGTGGCAAATGGAGCTAAAGAACGATGATGGATTCAACCCAGATCTGTGACTGGGGGAGAGTGTCTGAAAAGTTTCAGTGCTCCTTCCATCATCTCTTTGTGTTTGGTTTGTTAACCTAAGTTGTCAGGGTATACCCAGACGTGGGCGCCTTGTTCTCTTTGCCACTGGGCTCAAGCTATTAACGTATTGGGACGCACACTGCTCGTCATACCAGCAAATAGACCCAAAGAACTCTGGATAATGTAGTGGCAGCGGTGAGTACGCCTATGCCACGAGTGTGTCAATTTATGCCATCCCTGGACACGTGTTTCGAGGTAATTGCCTCTCGTCAGCAGGGAGCAGGTAAATATGCGGGGTGCCGAGTAGACTGCCAAAATATTAAAGGTATAGTACCTCTCACGGCGCGCAGGTGCAGAACCAAGGCTCGTCAGCCTTAGTCGCTCAGGAGAGCTTAAATGCAGTAACGTATTGGGACGCACACTGCTCGTCATACCAGCAAATAGCCCCAAAGAACTCTGGATAATGTAGTGGCAGCGGTGAGTACGCCAATGCCACGAGTGTGTCAATTTATGCCATCCCTGGACACGTGTTTCGAGGTAATTGCCTCTCGTCAGCAGGGAGCAGGTAAGTATGCGGGGTGCCGAGTAGACTGCCAAAATATTAAAGGTATAGTACCTCTCACGGCGGGCAGGTGCAGAACCAAGGCTCGTCAGCCCAAGTCGCTCAGGAGAGCTTAAATGCAGTAACGTATTGGGACGCACACTGCTCGTCATACCAGCAAATAGCCCCAAAGAACTCTGGATAATGTAGTGGCAGCGGTGAGTACGCCTATGCCACGAGTGTGTCAATTTATGCCATCCCTGGACACGTGTTTCGAGGTAATTGCCTCTCGTCAGCAGGGAGCAGGTAAGTATGCGGGGTGCCGAGTAGACTGCCAAAATATTAAAGGTATAGTACCTCTCACGGCGCGCAGGTGCAGAACCAAGGCTCGTCAGCCCAAGTCGCTCAGGAGAGCTTAAATGCAGTAACGTATTGGGACGCACACTGCTCGTCATACCAGCAAATAGCCCCAAAGAACTCTGGATAATGTAGTGGCAGCGGTGAGTACGCCTCTGCCACGAGTGTGTCAATTTATGCCATCCCTGGACACGTGTTTCGAGGTAATTGCCTCTCGTCAGCAGGGAGCAGGTAAGTATGCGGGGTGCCGAGTAGACTGCCAAAATATTAGAGGTATAGTACCTCTCACGGCGCGCGGGTGCAGAACCAAGGCTCATCAGCCCAAGTCGCTCAGGAGAGCTTAAATGCAGTAACGTATTGGGACGCACACTGCTCGTCATACCAGCAAATAGCCCCAAAGAACTCTGGATAATGTAGTGGCAGCGGTGAGTACGCCTATGCCACGAGTGTGTCACTCTATGCCATCCCTGGACACGTGTTTCGAGGTAATTGCCTCTCGTCAGCAGGGAGCAGGTAAGTATGCGGGGTGCCCAGCTGACCAGCTGACCAGCAAATAGCCCCAAAGAACTCTGGATAATGTAGTGGCACTACATTATCCAGAGTTCTTTGGGGCTATTTGCTGGTATGACGAGCAGTGTGCGTCCTACTACGTTTCTGCATTTAAGCTCTCTCGAGCGACTTGGGCTGACGAGCCTTGGTTCTGCACATGCGCGCCGTGAGAGGTACTATACCTTTAATATTTTGGCAGTCTACTCGGCACCCCGCATACTTACCTGCTCCTTGCTGACGAGAGGCAATTACCTCAAAACACGTGTCCAGGGCTGGCATAAAGTGACACACTCGTGGTATTAGCCGTACTCACCGCTGCCACTACATTATCCAGAGTTCTTTGGGGCTATTTGCTGGTATGACGAGCAGTGTGCGTCCTACTACGTTTCTGCATTTAAGCTCTCTCGAGCGACTTGGGCTGACGAGCCTTGGTTCTGCACCTGCGCGCCATGAGAGGTACTATACCTTTAATATTTTGGCAGTCTACTCGGCACCCCGCATACTTACCTGCTCCCTGCTGACGAGAGGCAATTACCTCGAAACACGTGTCCAGGGATGGCATAAAGTGACACACTCGTGGCATAGGCGTACTCACCGCTGCCACTACATTATCCAGAGTTCTTTGGGGCTATTTGCTGGTATGACGAGCAGTGTGCGTCCTACTACGTTTCTGCATTTAAGCTCTCTCGAGCGACTTGGGCTGACGAGCCTTGGTTCTGCACCTGCGCGCCGTGAGAGGTACTATACCTTTAATATTTTGGCAGTCTACTCGGCACCCCGCATACTTACCTGCTCCCTGCTGACGAGAGGCAATTACCTCGAAACACGTGTCCAGGGATGGCATAAAGTGACACACTCGTGGCATAGGCGTACTCACCGCTGCCACTACATTATCCAGAGTTCTTTGGGGCTATTTGCTGGTATGACGAGCAGTGTGCGTCCTACTACGTTTCTGCATTTAAGCTCTCTCGAGCGACTTGGGCTGACGAGCCTTGGTTCTGCACCTGCGCGCCGTGAGAGGTACTATACCTTTAATATTTTGGCAGTCTACTCGGCACCCCGCATACTTACCTGCTCCCTGCTGACGAGAGGCAATTACCTCGAAACACGTGTCAAGGGATGGCATAAAGTGACACACTCGTGGCATAGGCGTACTCACCGCTGCCACTACATTATCCAGAGTTCTTTGGGGCTATTTGCTGGTATGACGAGCAGTGTGCGTCCTACTCCGTTACTGGGCTCAAGCTAGCCTGCCTTATGAGGGGTGTGAAACTTGTCCCAGGATGCTTATTTTTGGTCCAGGGAAGACCTGGCTTGGGAGCTCAGGCTGCCAAGCCAGCTGCTTTGCCACTGGATTCAATCTAGCCTGGCTGAGGTGGGGTGTTACCCCGAAACTGGTCCCAGGATGCTTGTGTCTGGTCCAGGGAAGACCTGGCTTGGCAGTTCGGGCAGGACTGTACCCATGAGGAACAGAGTCAAGACTGATTTGCATATGGCTGGATCAGAACTGGAGTGACGAAGTGAGATAAAGAATGATGATGGATTCAACCAAGATCTGTGACTGGGGGTGAGTGTCTGAAATGTTTCAGCGCTCCATCCATCAACTGTTTTTGTTTGCTTTGTTATCCTGAGGTTGCAAGAGTATGTCCAGACATGAATCCCATGCTCTCTTTGCCACTGGATTCAAGCTAGCCTGGGTGAGGAGGGGTGTTACCCCGAAACCGGTCCCAAGATGCTAGTGTCTGGCCCTGGGTAGACCTAGCTTGGCAGTTCTGGCAGGACTGTTCCCATGAGGAACAGAGTCAAGACTGATTTGCATATGGCTTGGTCTGAACTGAGGTGGTGAAGTGAGCTAAAGAACGATGATGGATTCAACCCAGATCTGTGATTGGAGGTGAATGTCTGAAAAGTTTCAGCACTCCGTCCATCATCTCTTTGTGTTTGCTTTGTTTGCCCTAAGTTGCCAGGGTATGCCCAGACATGGGTTCCGTGCTCACTTTGACTCTGGATTGAAGCTATCCTGGCTGATGAGGGGTGTTACTCCGAAATTGCTCCCAGGATGCTTGTTTCCGGTCCAGGGTAGACCTAGCTTTGCACTGTGTACTGGACTGTTCCCATAAGGAACAGAGTCAAGTTTGATTTGCATATGGCTTGATCTGAACTGGGCTAGGCTGGGCTAGCAAAGTGAGCTAAAGAACGATGATGGATTCAACCCAGATATGTGACTTGGGGGAGTGTCTGAAAAGTTTCAGTGCCCAGTCCATCATCTCCTTGTGTTTGCCAGGCTAGAACTGATCCTGAGGTCAGATAAGGGTGCGTACCAACATTTTTCAGTAGTGCCAGAAAGCTTCCACCAAAAACATTCTAGGGGAAATGGTCTGAACACCGCAGCCTCAGCCACACATTCCCGAACAAAGTAAACACACCAACGCTTGCCATAACCATTCATATGCCTTAATCAAAATATGTGTGGTTAAGGCATATGCGCGGTCTAAATGTCCGGAGTTAGAGGGCCCAGGAAAGTAAGTATTGGGAGAAAATGTGGTGAGGTAAGTGGGTCTGGGGGCGAGTTTTGGAGGGGATGGGGGTTGTTTTCAGGGCATGGGGTCAAAGGAAGTTTTTAGGGCTAAGGTGAGTCGGAGAAGATTTTAGGGATCGGGTAGAGCCGTTTTAAGGGCTCAGGGAGGTGGGGTAGGTTTTAGAGCTCAAGGGGGGCAGGCTAGTTTTTAGGGCTTGGGGTGGTCTGGCAAGATTTAGTGCTTGGGTGAGAGATTGATTTTTAGGAGGGAGGAAGGTAGTTTTAGGTCTCAGGGCGGGGAGGAAGGGGTAGTTTTTTGGCCTGGGGGCCGTTTAAGGGCTCAGGGCAGGGCCAAGGGTTGGGTTAGTTTTTTGGGCTTGGGGGGCTGTTTGAAAAGGGATTTCTGGTTGGCTAAGGCTTGCGCCACAGGCAGGCAGAAACCACCACTCTAGTCAGGGCAAGGGAGTTACACACTGAAAATAGCCCCTGCTCACCCCCTTGGTAGCTTGGCATGAGCACTCAGGCTTATCCCAGAGGCAATGTGTAAAGCGTTTGAGCAACACCCACACACAGGAGCAACACACTAGGCACACCACAAAAGTAACTCCACACAAGGTTATATCAAAAATGGCCTTTGTATTATACCAAAACACATTAGATAATAGCCTTTGTATTATTACAAACACATTACAAACATAATCACACATTTACACTGTGCCAACTGGCACTAGGCAATATTCACAGGGGATTATATACAGGACCAGGCCGATCGGGCCATGGTCAGAACCATCAGAACAGGTAAGTAAATGTAAAATGTAAAACACAACCAGTAACTACTGGTACAATAATGACCTAAGCATTATCACATTAGCATTAGACACCATCCTAAGCATAAACACATTATGCATTAGGCCTCACCAGCATAACCATCTTATGCAATCCCATTAGGCCTAAACATCATAGCAGGACATTAGGCATCAGCATAGATACATTGTGCAACGTCACATTACGCCTAAACACATTATGCCTAAAATCTGGACATACGCCACACTACATTCCAGTAAAACAACCAGTCATGACTGGTAACATTGCATCTTGCCTGAACCTGTTAGACAAACATAGTAGGCCTGAAAACTGGGCATAAACACAGTATGCATTCAGTATCACATTAGGGCCTTGCGCCCTACCAACACCCTAAACTGACCCCAGGCCAACTGGCCTTCCTCTGGGCTCAAATGCCCTATGTCCCACAAAGTCAAGGCTCTAAGAGGGACCTCGCAAAGGGCCCCTGGTTGCCTCAGCAGCAAACATAAAGTGCGCAAGCGCACTGGGGCCAGGGGTGCACTCACCCCTCCTTTAGCAAAAACCACTGGCACCCTCGTTGCAGCTGCCCGCAACTGCGATACAGCTGTGTCCAGAAACAAAGCACTGGCACCAATCATGTGCAAATTAGAGCCCCACTCTGGAACTCTAAAATAAAATTATCCCCCAACGTTGCAGCTGCCTGCTGTCAGACGGGGCAACTGGGGAAATCAGCCCGGGCACTCACGGTGCCCTAAGAGTGACCACAGGGGGGGGGCGGGCACCGCCAATGTGCCCCGACTCACCACCCCCACCAAGCTCACAATGGAGCCCCACTCACTGGGGCTCTGGGGAGAACTCTGCCTACAATCCCCAGGCACCTACAATGTGCCCCGACAGGTCCCGCTGCTGGGACCTCTCTTAAACTGCACCAAGGGGAACCCCCACTCAGCGGAACTCGGCATGAAGCCTGCGAGGCTCCGGTCAAACTCCTTCTGGGCAGTTCTCCTTCAATGAAGTGGGGGCAGGCACAGACAATGTGCCTCAGGCCCTCTCCACTGCAATCGCCACACTGCTGCTGCACACAGGGCTTTCTAACCGGCCACAGCTTCCGCCCTAGAGGGAACGAGGCCCCGCCCACCGTCAGGCCTGTCCTGCCTGACTTCCGGGTCTTGTTGCGCTGCAATTGGCAGCCGTGGCCACCTCCTTCAGTGGGCCCGCCCAGAGTCAGGCAAGGCCGCCTGGCTTCCTGGTCGGGCTGACGGCCGCTTCTCCTCTTCGTGGCAAGGCACGGTGAGCACCCACAACAACCCTCCAACGCGGGGTGGGCAGCCACTCGCCAATTAAATAATCAATGTGGGGTGGGCACCCGCCCTAAAGTACCAGCATAAAGCGGAGTGGCCACCACTTCCAGCAATTTGGAGGAATCCCTACGCTGGGGATTCCCTCTGACACGATGTGCAGCTCGGCCCTGCGAATCTCAAGCGCTCCTCTCTCCTGGAAAATAAAAATGTAGCGTTCACAGGGCCCTCAGGGTCCATGAGGCATAGCAGGGCCCACGGAGGCCAGCACACAGGGCCCTCCAGCAGGGAGGCAAGCCCTCGTGGCGGTTCCTCCTGGGCCCCCAGCAGCAGCAAGCCCCCCACGAATCCAGGAACAGCACACCTTTCATGGGGTCACAGCCTCTATATTAATATTGCATTTCTTCTTTTTCTGCAGAGCACAGGGCTAGGGGGGATCAGCTAGAACTGGTTCTGGGGCACTCTGTTTACAGTGCTCATACCCTTCTTTGGGAGATGGGGGCTCGGCCATCAGACACACCACAGGGGGGCAGAGCCAGCATTCACTAGGGCAGGCACAATCCTATTCAGGATCCGGGGACTACTCCTCCCACTACTCCAAATGCAGATGTCCTATTCAGCCTAGCGCTGACTCACCCTGCCCCTCCTGGAGCCACATACACCTCATCAGCCCCTGTCACTCAAAAGCCAGACATGCAATTCACATCAGGCATGCAGACACATAGCACACAGAAATGCCAACTTCTAAAAGTGACATTTCTCAAATAGTTATATTAAATGTGTGCACACCATTGCGCAGCATTTATTATCACCATTCCAAATATACTAAAAATGACCACGCTGCGCCTCTCACCACTGAAACACTTATCAGGGAAACCCCAATGCATTCCTATGGGAGGGCAGCCAGACAGTAGTGAGAAACCAAAATGGCTGTTTGTCACTACCAGCACATGTCACACAATTAAGGTACATCTCCTCTCTTTTACCTACAATGCACCCTGCCCATAGGGCTAGCTAGGGCCTACCTTAGGGGTGACTGACATGTGGTAAAAGTGGGGTCACGGACATGGCACACACTTTAGGTGCCACATCACAGCGGCAGTAACACTGCGCACACAGACCCTGCAATGGCAGAGGCCTGTGATAGGTTTGAAAGGCTACTTTGGTGGGTGGCACAATCAGCGCTGCAAGCCCACCAGTAGCATTTAATTTACCAGCCCTGGGTATATGAGATACCACTTTGCAAGGGACTGACGGGTAAATTAAATAGGCCAAACAGGTGTAGACCAATCTTACCATATTTAACACAAAGAGCACACGCTCTTTCCACTGGACAGCAGTGCTAAAGTGCCCAGAGTCCTAAAACCACCAACACCATGTCAGAAAAAAGACTTAGAGAAAGGCAAAAAACTTTAGGGATTACCCTGTAAAAAAGGCCAAGTCCAAAAGGGGCCATTTTAGGGCTCAGGGCAGTGGGGCTGGGTTTGGGGTAGATTTTTGCCCTGGGGGCGTTTTAGAGCTCAAGGCGGGGGCAAGGGTCGAGGCGCGGGTGCTGGTGGTGGGGTCGAGTTTTGCCCTGAGGGCATTTTAGGTCTCAGGGTGGGTTCCAGGGATCTGGTTCGTTTTTTGGACTTAGGGGGCCATTTTAGGGTTCAGGCGGGGCTTGGGTTGGGGTAGATTTTTGCCCTCTGGCATTTTAGAGCTCAGGACAGGGGCAGGGGCAGGGCAGGGGTCAGGCAAGGGGGCTGGGGGCAGAGTAGATTTTTACCATGGGGAATTTTAGGGCTCGCGCAGGGGGCAATTGTCAGGTATATAGGTAAGTTTTAACCAACATATGTCTTTGCCATGCATGCCTAAACAATGCATATTTCATTGTAAAGGCATGCATGGTAAAGGCATATGCATGGTTAAGACGTGCTAGGTTAAGACCGCATTGAACCGGCATGCATGGTAATGACATGCATGGTTCCATCACACAACCAAATTCTAGTGACTGCACTAAAGAAGATTGGTAGAAGGCAAGCCGATGTTCTTAGAGTGGTATGTTCAAAATGACATCAAGCTCATTTTACATATCCTTAATGAAGAGACACCTATCCATTGCTTTAGCCACCTGGAGGTGGGTTGAATTACTGCTCAGAATTAAACAGGTGTCTGCCTGCCACATCAGTTGATTTTATATTAGGGTATGGCAGAGTTCTGATTGAGCTACGTACAAAAATATGTCACAATTTTAGGACTGCCTAGGTTCAATGACAATTTTATGGTATGTTACATTATGTAAAGTTGATTTGCATAGTGCACTAATCACCAGCAATGGTATCCAGGTGCTTAAGTAGGTGTTTGGGTGTATGGTCCACCACGTTATTCGAAAAGCCAGGTCTTCAGCTTCATGTGAAACTCAATTAGCGAGGAGGAAGATCTGATGTGTTGTGGAAGATCGTTTCATGTTTTGTGCTCTATTTAAGAGAAACATTGATCTCCTGCTCTGCATTTGTGAATGCTGGGGGTACGAGTGAGCGAGAGGCTGAGCGAATGCGTCTTGACGGGTTATGAAAGTGTATGCAGCTTTTGAGGTAAACAGGTATGATGTTGTGTAGAGCTTTGCAGGAGTGTGTGAGGCATTTGAATTGGCTGCATTTGTGAATGGGGAGCTAGTGGAGCTCCCAGAGGTCAGGTGAGATGTGGGTGTGCTGCGGATGCCTGAGCATGAGTCTTCCGGCAATAATCTGGATGTATGACATCTGTTCAGGAGTTGTTTGGAAAGTCCATCATACAGTGTATTTCCATGGTTGAGTTGGCTTGTGATGAGTGCCCGCATGATGGTTTCTCTTTTGTTCTGTGGAAGCCACTTTAAGATTTTTCATAGCATTCATAGCATGCGGAAGCAGGCAGAGCTCCTTGACCTGTGCCATCATGTTGAGTTTGTCGTCTAGGATCATCCCTAGATTTCTGGCTCGGTTGGTGGGTGTTGGTGTGAGTCCCAGTTCCGTCACCAGATCTTGACCCACGAAGAATACTTGTTCATTAACGCCGGTTCGCTTCCATTCCACCACCAGGGTCATGCAATTGGTGATGTTGGTTATGGTGGGTGGTGTCTTGTCCATCAGGGAGAGGTCGAGTCTGCATAGGAGATGATGGTATTGACTTGAGATCTGATGATAGTGAGGGGACAAATTTAGACCTTGAAAAGGGTTGGAACAAGGGAAGTCCGCTAGTGATTTTTTCTTGATCTCTCTCAGTTTCTGATGGTATTGTCTGAGTGCAGTTTTGAAGGTTGTTCTGCCGGTGTCATTGTGACTGGCTCTCCACTTTCTTTCCTAGCTGTTTGCAGTATCCTTTGGTGCAACAGAGGTCTTTTGTGTACCAACTTGCTTGTTTGTTGGGTTTTCTCTGTTTGTTGAGCTTGATGGGTGCAAGGGAGTCTGCGTAGTTCTTGATACAGTTGTTACAGCTGTCGGTGTCCGCATTGATTTTATCCGTATGGTTGGGTAGTTCCGCATGGAGGGGTTTGAGACATTCTGTTCCTGAGATTTTGATCCAGCTGTAACTGGGTAGGCTGACTTTAGTGGATGAGTTGGACTGCTGTATGTTGATCTGGAAGCAGATTAAGGAATGAACAGTCCATGTGGAGGATGAGGTGAATTTGAACTTGATGTCATTGAGGTTGGTGAAGATGGAGTCCAGTGTATTTCCTGCAATGTGCATGAATTTTGTGATGAGTTGGGCTAGTCCTATGTTATTTAGGCTTTCTAGGAGTGTTGTGGAGCAAGGCTTGGTTGCATCTTCCAGGCGGGGGTTCAGGTCTCTGAGGAGTCCGAAGGCTTTGGATTTATTGGTGAGGAGAGATGATGAGGTTGCTTAAGGGAGCTCATGGACTTGGCAGTCAGTAGACAAGGGTTTGATTTTCAGCCACTACACTGGTGACCACTAAAGGCACTGCTCTTGACACCATAGCTTACTCTCAGGAAGAAATCCACATGGCATTCTGCACTCATTGCCAAGCACTGCATAGCCCTATACGAGACTCACTCTAGGGTAAGCCCAAGGTGTTCCTCTCCACTGTCACATTTCCAGCAGCAGTTTTGGAGAAGAGGCAGCCTATAAATGCCCCAATAATGGAACAGGAGATCCGACCTACCATATGTGAATCCCACACATGTTAAACCCTTGCACAGGTCGGTGTACCAATTGAGTTTTATAAAACATATGCAGACATCCTAATCCTGAAATTGGGAGAATTTTATACCTTGGCACTGACCTCTAGTCTTCTACCACACTCTGTGCTTGAGGTGCTATTAGTCTTCCTTCCCAAACTAGGAAAAGACCACCTCCAGGTCAATTCCCATAGGCCTCTATCCATGATGGTAAGTGATTATAAAATTATCAGCAAAATACTAACGATGTGTCTGCTAGAACACATGCCTATAAAAGTTCACACCAATCAAAATTGATACGTACCTGGCCGATATACATCCCTAAATCTGCATCGGCTGCACAGACCTCTTGAGGAAGCCCATCACAATGGCCACACTCGACCTAATTGGTCTTAGACCTATAAAAGGCTTTTGATAGGCTGAACTGTCCTTGCAGTCCTTCAACAAATGGGAGTGGATGGCAAGAAGTTGTGCCTGATCAAACTCCTGTACACTGAGACTATACCCAGAGTAAAAATTGGTCAGTTGATCTTTGCACCATTTTCGGTAAGCTGCGGCACACGCCAGGGTGTTCACTCTTGCCGCTGCTTTGTGCTCTGGCAATGGAGCAACTGACACATCATCTGCACCAATCTGGAAGAACCTGGGGAGTGCCTCTTCAGGGTGAAATGCAGGCAGTATCCTTGTAAGCAGACAATGTTCTCATTTATGTCAGGGACATATGAGATGGCATAGATAACATAACCCACATACTAAGCACCTTCAAGGTGGCCTCTGGCTTAGAGGTAAATATGTATAAAGCATGTCTGTTTCTGCTGCATTCCGACTACCCAGCTCATGGCATAACAGCTGATACTCATCAATTTAAATGGCAAGCCTCCACATTCCGCTACCTGGGCATTAATGTAATTTATTCTCCAAGCAATCTCCTAGAAGATAATCTTTAAGACAGCAATCTCCTCTCTTTGATCCCAAATAGCTTTCTGCTGCTCGGCAAGCCAGGCTGGTGATTTTGCCAAGACTACTTTATTATTTTGAAAACATGCCGGTCCCTTTACCTTGCAGCATTTTAGTTTATTAGATGGTATGCTAGGAGACCTGATCTGGAGTAAGGGGAGATGCAGTTTTGTCCTAAACAAGTGGCAACTGCCCACGGATATTGAAGGACTCGGAGCACCGATATTCAGGCACTTCTATCTGGCAGTACAGCTCCAATGGCCAGCCCGCTGACTTGCAGGTCTCAATTTGACAGAGGTGTACAGAGGAGAATGAGGAAATTTGTCCAGCTCACAGGACCTTATTCTCCCGAGGTCACTGCAACCCACAGTTCCTGATGCACTCTTTGCATAGCCTACAACAGTTATTGGTGGCCCCTAAAGGTCTTCAGGTTCATCATCATGCTCACTGGAGATACCCTTGAGTTCAATATGCGTCTTCAGAACAGCTGTGGGCCAGGAGGGAGTGGAGACATGGGAGTCCCCAGGGATGGGCACACTTGGCGGCTTGTTTAAAAAAGGTAGTCTGATACCTTTGAACCTACTGTTGAATCAAGTCGGACCCCTAGCGGGACAGTTCTTGATGCATAAGTGACTGTTCGTCAATATGGAGCGACTCTGGAACACTGTGGTCTCCGAACCTGCTACACACCCACTATCTCAGGTACTATTCACCATGGGATCTGGTCAAATGCTTATATCCTGTATTGCAAAAGTTACACAGACAAGACTGGACTATATTCTAGCCACTCTCCGACAGAAGAGGGAACTTGATCTGTGGTGCAACTTGACCTCCAGGGAGTGGAGCACAGTGCACATATACCCACACAAGGTTTTGCACAATGCACACATTCAATACATACAACATCCTACATAGAGCTTATCCAACACCGGCCACAGATCATAAAATCTACCCCACAGTGTCATCTATCTGCCCCCGCTGTAACACCTCTCAGCAGATATACTTCACATGTTTTGGGATTGTCTATTCATATGTACCTTTTGAGACAGAGTCTGCATGACCCTCACATGAACCACAGGACCTAAACGGGGTGGACAGCTGTTTATTGGGCCTTTACAAATAACCACGGGGAGCGGGGTAAGGGGTGGAAAACTAACCAGTTTATCAACTTAGCACATTTACTGGCTGGGCATTCAATCATGATGAGATGGAAAGGCTCATCACTCCCAGAGGTCTTGGAATAGATAGAATCCATGTCAGGAGATGAGTGGTCGATGCAAGCATCCTATATCCATAGGCTGGGGTGACCTAATACACATATTTCAAAGGGACCCTGACAACAACACCCGCCCACCATAGCTGGACACAAGACCACTGTTGTCCCCCTAAAATTCTCATCACAAGTGGCAAGTCTCCTCCCTTGTCTTTACCCCTCCTATTCACTAGTTCAACACTCGAGAGTCAGATGTCGTGTGCCCCAAAACGCATCCAGTGAACACTATACTGATACCCTTTTTAAGCCCAGGATATGGGGCCAGGCTCATAGTTGATCTTGGTTTATTTTCTTATTTCATTTATTTTTTATTCAACATGAGTTTGCACTCAAGTATGCTACACATGTACCCTATTCAATAATTATACACCTGCATAGTGTAATGTGATATTGCATTGTAACACTTATTGAATAATGCAGAAAAACTCAATAAAGATGGTTTTAATAAAAAAGATATGGGTTCCGTTTGGTGAAGTTTTTGGTGACTTGAAGCTTAAAAAGCGGATGTTCCATGAATTAAGTGGAGTTCTCTGTTTTCGTTGAGCAGGTGATGGCATCTTTGTAGATGATCGCTTGTCCTCCCTCTTGGTTTATGAAGGTGGTCATGTTATGCAATCTGGTAGCCTGCTGGGATTGCCGTGGCGATGTTGGTTGCTGATGTTGGTTCAAGCCAGGTTTCCTTGAGGAAGAAAAAGTCAGTGCGTCACTGCTCAGCAGATACCAGATTTCGGTAGTGTTTTTGCTGAGCAAGAGGGCGTTGTGTAGCATACATGTGAGTGAGCTTTAGGGGCCTTGTTTGTTGCTTGCGTGAGATGCTGAGTGGGCAAGTTGTTGTAGTGGCTGATGTTTGTGTGGGGGGTGCTAGGAGGTTGCTGCCAGTGAAATGGCAGTGAGTGCTGATAAAAGCCCCTGCTTTTGTGTGTGGCTGGGCACGGTAGCAGTAGGGGGGCATCCCAAGTAGAGAGAATGAAGGAGTCCCACAATGTATCGATGGGGGACGGTTTGACCAGGTTTCATGGCACTGGGCACAGACCAGGCGTGCACTGGCACAGACAGGCTTGATTTCGTGTCCAAGGGTGTAGCCTGCCTATAATAAACATTTTAACTTGTGGCTATGCAACCAGCACATGGGTCTAAAGAGGTAGTCATCTGCAAAGCTCAGAGGGTGTGACCTAATCCTGAACGTCTTCATTGAAATAAAATCAAGACCTGTTTGGATTTTGCTTACACAGTTCTGAAAACCTTGAGCAAATGTGTGCTATTTTACCATATTACCTAAATGGTGATAGCAGTGGTTTACAGATGTTTGAAAAACTAAACAATTGTTGTAGATATGGTAAATTCCTATTAGAATTCTCAGTGTGCTGTGCTATCTGCAGCTTCATTGAAAGCATTTTAAGAGCCCTGGGCAGAAAGACATGTTTTACAGTTTGAGTACTCCCTTTGTTCTAGCTTCAAGGTCATTTCTAGCCATGCTATTACAATCTGTCACTCTCATTGTGTTTTTTCGGTGGTACAGGAGGGCAGCTTATGTACACAAAATAAGCTCCCCAAGAATGTCGCAATTTATAGAGATATGTGATGTATCCCTCTCAATGCTACTCAATAAAAGTTTTGGGCATACAAAAAGATTTAACGGATTGTCCTCACACAGTGTCATGCTTCATCAACAATCATTGCACTCCAAAACCTCCGTTTGATGGAGAGCGGGCCTACACCTGGAGTCAGGGAGGCACTAAGAATGGATCCATGATAAAAGTGTATTAAAGACCAATGTAGGATGCTTAAACAGTTCATTCGCTAAACATGACACTTGGTGATTAAAATCAATTGTGGAGATAAGGGGAATTAGTACCCCATCACCATTGTAACTGTCAACATGTTTCTGCCTTGTGGCTCAACTGAGTCCTTGGCTTTCATCAGGGTGGGCATACGGAATCCTAATTAGGCAATGTGCTCTGCCTCCACACCAGAGGGACCTGTGTTTACCTCTTTACAAAACTTGCATTCCAATATCCCAATGATCACTTTTCTATTCCCCATGGAAGAAGGGAACAGGTACCCCTGTAGTCACACTTTCGTCAAGGTGCATCCCTTACGGAAAGCCTAGATGCGTCTGCTCCTTCCTCCCAATGTGTTTATATTTACAGGAAGGCAGCTGTCTGCATTGCACTTAATGCAACAGTAGCGCTGACTATCTGCTCTTCAGAGTTACAAATCATGATTGAGTATATAGCTCCTGCAGAATGATCTTTCAGGAAACTCAGGGCCAGAATTAGAATTTGGCTGTGGGATACTGTGCACAAACATGATGAATATCCCAGCTGCCAAAATATAAGTTCATAATGTCTATGACATTTGAAATAAGGCAGGCGGGATATCATCATGTTTGTGATGAGTAACCCCTCCACCCAACTCAAAATAAGGCCCAGTAATTGATAAAGAATCACATCCATCATCAAATGTCAGAAGGCTCTAGTTTCACATAGAAAAGTGGAATCTACCTGACAGGAGTCCCTTCAGCCCTCAGACATGACCAAAGAGGTACTAAAGGGAGGCACATGTGAGTAAATAGATCATCAGAGAGAGACCATTTGCTGTCTAGGTCAATATTAAAGGTGATCTACCTGAGGACATGGGATCCGTAATCAATGTTGGTGCATCAAGGCCTAGCCCCAAAACCCACCCATTACCCCAATGTATGGAAGTTTCTGGAAAGAACGTTTCTCTTTCTCAAACACCAAGCATGAAAATATAACCACATATAGGGTGTGACTCTTCTGTGGAAGCGTGACAGCCATTGCAAAATCCTGCTCTAACAAAATTGCAAACCACAATGCTATCATCAATCCCATCCACTCCCTAACTAACCTTCAAACTGCAATGCCTAACAATCCAATCATGGAGTACCCTCTGGAGAAGTGGGTGAACCTCTATGGCAGCTCTACACATAAAGTCAAATTGTGTCTCTGTACGGTGCAACATTTTAATTAGTAACTTTTAGTGGACATCTTGTCCATGGCAAAGCACTCCCTTATGTAGAGGTGCCAAAGACAGAAACAAAATACCTCCTGACTCAGATCTAGGATTGGTGGGTGGCATCACCACAAAACTTCAAAAGTGCTGCAGTTATCTCCAATCTCAGCTGCGTTCTGAGTAGTGTCAGCCTGACTAGCAATGAGATGGTTGCTATGCTGAATGTATTCCTCTGGGACAGTGTGAGGATGACTAGGCAGTGGTATACACCTGTTGCTTGACTGCACAGTTAACATTTGCAGGAAAAATTCCTTTGTTGTGGGTGATATTTATGTTGCTGCCTTTTTGCCTAAAGGAGATACATATTACCCAGTTGCTGCTGTGCTTGTCTTGAGTCGTTACCTGAGGTTATGTCTGTGTCCACGTGCTGCTATGTGAATTCCAAGACACACACCTGGTCCTCCTGACCTCTAACTATTGAGTGGTCCATCTGCAGGAGATGAGCCTCTGACTGGGTTTAGTGTAGTGTTGTAGTAGTACAGTTGTATCAAGTATTGATCTGAAGGTCAGGTTCTTCGTAATTTATCAAGTACTCTGCTACTCGTAGGTGCTATTGACATTCCTATGCCCTGTGACATTGCAGTTGGGGCTGACCTCAAAATCCGGTCTGTAAGATAGAGGTGTCATCAATGTGTGACACGCATACACAACTGTGACATCATGATACAGATCTTCCATTCCTCATGGCTGTCTGTGACCAAGCAAGGCCATCCTCTCTAGGGAACTACACACCCACCTAAAAGGTATCACTGTTAGTATGTTGCAATATGTAAATGGATGTTATCGGCAACTCAAACGGAGCTTGAAGCACTAAAACTCCAAACCAACAACTTATCTCAGAGTATTCAAAGTGCTATTCTCAAAATGAAGAGCACCTTACATGGCACAGAAGAATCTCTATCAAAAATCAAGCTCATTCAGAAATCCGTACTCAACCTACAAAGTTACCCTAACCATACAGCTGTGTAGCGGTCAAAGAGGCAGTATCGCCCGCGCCAACAACTTAAATATCTATCTGAAGGAGAAACTTTAGCCATGCTACTATCCTACAAATCAACACCTGTGTCCTCTAGTCTCCTAGGCTTGGGATTCAAAACAAAATTGGAACGGCCAAAATCAACGTGAATAGAACTTCCATGCTAAAAAATAGAAATGAAAACATTGATAACCTGAACAGAGTTCCACTAACCTCCTCCAACCATGACTCAAATCCTGAGAACTCCTTGAAACTGCTCCTAGGTCTTCTACTTAATTGCGGATCAGCAGTGAAGCATGCCTTCGACATCGCCAATCTCATTTTAAACCAAGAAATTGATGTGGAGGTCCTAGCGGAATCTTGGCTCACCAAAACTTCATCGCATTGAATGGATCTACTAGTTCCCCCAAACTACAGCATCGTTAGACTAGACAGACAAATAAAAAAAAGGGAGATGTACCTCTTGCATTCATCCCTCCGATCTCGCCATTATGCAATCAAACTCTGATACAATTGACTCCTGCAAATATCTCGCTCCTTTCAAAAGAAACAAAGCAAATCTTCCATGCATTTTACACACCTTTTACCATCCTCCAGGTAAGAACCTCACCCTCATTGACACCCTAATGGAAATCATCAAGTCAAACTCTTCCCCCAATGAAATGATTTATTCCTGGGGGACTTCAATCTGCACTGGGAGGATCTTAACGATAGCCAGGTTAATGTCTTTAAAGAATTCCTAGCTGACCAAAATCTCATCCAAGCCTGCACTCTCCCAACTCACTGCAAAGGTTCTACACTAGACTGGATCATCTCAAAGGAAAAGGCAGTCAATATAATATCAATCTCTCCATGCGATTGGTCAGACCACCATTCTATTACCTTCCAAATTACAGGAGTTATAAAGGAAATAACTACACAATTTGTCAAACCAAAGAGATGGATTAGAGATACAAAAGGCCTAGACTATGAGAAACTGGCTACTCATTGCGAGAAGTATCTTCCCCCACCCTCTAACATTACAAATGTTAGCAAACTTATGGACCACTACAACGCAATGATGTCAGAGATAATTGATTCAGTTGCTCCTCTAAAACTGAGAAGAATCATAGCTAGAGACAAAAATCCTTGGTTTAGTAGTTCCCTGAATGAGGAAAGGAGAAAGCTGAGACTAACCGATCGCAAATGGAGACAACAATCATCATCCCCCGACTAAAACTACTAAGAAAGACCAGAAATGCATACAACAAAAGTATTCTCAAATCAAAAAAGATTTCTTTAGATAGGGACTGGAGAACGCTCAAAATAGACCACGTAAACTCTGTGAAATGGTAAAGCTGAAGTCGAATAAATTGGCCAAATCCTCTATAGCAGCAACAAAACCCCTGATAAACTGTGATGAATTCTCATCCTTCTTCACAGATAAAATCAATTCATTGGAAAGTGAGCTCAGAGCAGCCACTATCAGCCTGTCAGGTCCTACGTAGGCCTCTCAGGATCGGTTCGTTGCTCAATGGGGGCCCCCCTATTGACAACCTCAATTCCGAGTTGCCGTGAAGGCACGGAAGCTTAAGGGGATCAATCGAGGGGCAGGAAAGGATGGGAACAGCGGGGAGGGAGATCTGTAAAGGAAGCACAGGGTTTATTAACACTAACTTCTTTACCGTAAACAATAATATCACCCACTATCTCACATAAACAATTAGGTCTACCTGTAAAGGAAAATAACCAAGTCTAGCTTTGCCAGAAGAAGGGCGATTTAGGTTTGTCAAAGCCTCTTCAAGGCTAGCTAGATGCAGGGTGCTCAGGGAAGCCTCAGGTCTGTATACGTTACTCCAAGGGCATGACTGTTGGTACATAAACAACATATAAACTCCCCCCGTTTGTGTAGCAGCTGAATATACTTGTGTTTCTGGTCATAGGGCTTAAACATGTACCCACCAGAAAGGGTGTGCTGGTAGGCCTCACTGGGGAAAGAAGGTCTTATGCTGCAGCCTAGCGGCCACTCTATATACACCCAGCTAGAAGACGACACAAACACACACATACATCATGGATACATAGTAGGCGTCACATATAACATTAGGCGTTGAGCTTTGACTCTTGATAAGGCATAAATAAGGATGTACAATGAGTTCCACAGCGTGGTATTTAAGTCATACCACCTGGTAAATGTCAAGCGTTTTCTGAGCGCTTCCACGCACTCACTCTGGCAGCATAAGTATTTACAAAAGTCTCACTAAGGAGTATTTCGGTTTTTAGGCAGTTCCAAGTTCGAAGACAGCACGAACGTGTGCATGAAAGGAATCTTGGCGGTGTCACTGACACCCTTACCGCACCCGGGGAACACCACGTTGGTTCTGCTACGAGGTTCAGGTCAGCTCCAGGATAATCTGCGCGCGTATCTCCTCGCTGGCCGGGTTAAATGGTTTCCCGGTTCTCGCGCTGCGTCACTTCCTGTGCGCGCGCGTCGCCGTCCCACAGGCTGATGGGAGTTGTAGTTCTGTGGCGGCTGCGGTAGTCCCCCATTTCTCCCGCATCTCGCGGAACTGGTTCGCGGCCCGATCCCAACGGGCGGCGTCTTCCAGTAAGTATGTCGAGGGGGCAGAGGTCCGGTGAGTAATCGTGACAGCACATCCCTCTCCCCGAGACCTCTGCCACGAGCCAGGTTTATGGGGATGTTTTGTATGGAAGGCTTTTACACATCGGGGAGCATGTACCCCCGTGGCAGGTTCCCATGAATTGTCTTCCATTCCGTAACCTTTCCATGATACTAGGTACCAGAGTTTGGATCCACGCATGTTTGAGTCGAGGATGGCCCGGACTTCATACTCCGGCTCGTTGTCTATCCAGACAGGAGACGGTTTCTTTTTTACCGGGGTGTAGGATGGCTTTAGAAGCGATACGTGAAACACCGGATGTATTTTAAGCGTTTTCGGCAGCGCTAACTTCATCGCCCGTGGGGAGATCACTTTCTTGATCTTGTAGGGCCCGATGTATCTGGGGTTGAATATGCTGTATCTCCTGAATCGTATGTGTTTGGTGGATAACCATACAACATCACCTTGCTGATAAGGAGGATTTGGCTTACGGTGCTTATCCGCCATGGTCTTGTACGTTATTTTTGCTCTCACCAAGTTTTTGTAGGTGCTCAGTAGAACCCTTCGGATATGTTTGGTTCGGGTACCGACTTCCGGTACCTCAGGCCCTACCACAGGGTGGATCAATGAAGTAAAACGGGGATGAAAGCCATAGTTGCTATAATAGGGGGTGTACTGTGTAGATTGGTGCTTGGCGCTATTGTATGCCACTTCGGCCAAACAGAGCCATTCAACCCAGGAATCCGAAT
The DNA here is from genome assembly GCF_964204655.1 of Triturus cristatus. Lineage (NCBI taxonomy): Eukaryota > Metazoa > Chordata > Amphibia > Caudata > Salamandridae > Triturus > Triturus cristatus. The sequence goes on along the minus strand of NC_140580.1, from coordinate 60,356,372 downwards.
TGTCTTTGACATAGCATCGTAGATACTGCTTTAGATTCTGGTTTAGTCGCTCCGTTTGTCCATCGGATTGGGGGTGGAAGCTGGTTGATTTGGAGGACTTCATGTGTAACGCCTTACACCACTCCTTCCAAAATTTAGCTGTAAATTGAGGGCCTCTATCCGAAACAATATTTGCCGGGAGTCCGTGAAGTCTTATGATGTGGACCAGAAGTAACTTGGCTAAGTGCCCTGCAGTTGGTTCTTTGGCACACGCGATAAAATGACCCATCTTGGTGAGGCTGTCTACCACAACCACTATGGAGGTGCAGCCTTGGTCCTTTGGAAGACCCACTATAAAATCAATGGATATGGTTTCCCATGGTTTCATAGGTGTTGGGAGAGGTTGCAGGAGACCTTGCGTCTTCCCATGATCTGTTTTGGCCTTAGCGCACGTCTCACAGCGCCTTATCATATCCGTGGTGTCTTTCACTACGGAGGGCCACCAAAATTGTCGTGATATTCGGTCGAGTGTTTTTCTGACACCATTATGGCCAGCGCTGGGTGTAGAGTGACACATCTGCCACACCTCCTCACGTAAGGACCGGGTTGGTATAAGCAATTGGTTGCCTTTCATCGGAAGACCTTGGCGGAGTCTCCATTGTGGATGCTCTTTCAACCATTTTCTCCAGTAACTGGTTTTGCTACCTATGATTATTTTGTGTAGGAAGGCATCCGTATGTAGTACTCCAATGACCTTTTGTGGGTCCAAAATTGCCTGCTGCGCTGTTATCTTAGGTTCTAAGGGGGTTGTTTGCCTAGACAAGGCGTCGGCCTTTCTGTTTTCCGTCCCTGGACGATACGTCACTATGAAGTGAAATTCTGAGAAAAACAACATCCAGCGCAACTGTCTAGGAGATAACATGCGGGTGGATCGCATAAACTGCAAATTGCGATGGTCAGTGTAGACCATGACTACATGTTTGGCTCCTAACAACCAGTGTCTCCAATCCATGAAGGCTTCTTTGATGGCTAAAAGTTCTTTCTCCGCTATGGTGTACCGGGTTTCAGCGGGGTTTAGCTTCCTGGACATATAGGCTACTGGATGTAATTGTCCGGTGACCTTATGCCTCTGTGAGAGAATAGCTCCTATGGCGACGTCAGAGGCGTCCGCCTCTACAATGTAGGGACGTTCGGGGTCAGGGTGAGTCAACACCGGAGCGGTAACAAAGGCGTCTTTTAAGCTTTGGAAGGCTTTCTCTGCTTCTGTAGACCAGCAAAACGATACGTTCTTTCGCAATAGGGCTGTAATGGGTGCCACCATGTTAGAGAATCCGTTGATAAACCTGCGATAGAAGTTCGCGAATCCAAGGAAACATTGGACGTCTCTCACGTTGGCAGGTGTGGGCCAGTTTTTTACCGCCAAGATCTTTCTATCGGACATTTCTTGCCCGGTGGGTGTTAGCATTACCCCCAAGAACTCCACCTTATCCACATGAAACTCGCATTTGCTGAGTTTGCAATACAAGTTGTTTTTGCGTAATGCCTCAAAGACCTGACAGACATGCACCCGATGTTCCTCAACCGATGAAGAGTAGATGAGGATATCATCGATGTAGGCAACCACGAATCTGTCCAAGTACTCCCGCAACACCTCGTTCACGAAGTATTGAAAGGCTGCGGGAGCATTGCACAGTCCGAAGGGCATCACGGTATATTCATACAGACCATATCGTGTACGAAAGGCAGTCTTCCATTCATCCCCCTCTCTTACCCTCACAAGGTGATACGCCCCTTTTAAGTCAAGCCGAGTGTATATCACTGCTGTTTTGACCTGTTCTAAAAGTACAGGGATCAATGGTAATGGGTACCTGTTTTTTATCGTGATATCGTTTAGGGCGCGGTAGTCTATACAAGCCCTCTTTTCTCCGTTGGCTTTAGGGATAAAAAAGAGAGGAGATGCCGCCGGGGATCTTGAGGGACGGATAAACCCATTCTCTAGGTACTTGTCCAGATATTCCCGCAAGTATGTGTTCTCGGCCTCTGTTAATGCATATAAGCGTCCACAGGGTATCAACGCCCCAGGTACCAAATCTATGCGGCAATCGTAAGGCCTGTGTGGGGGTAAAGTGTCTGCCAGTGTTTCACAAAACACGTCTTGATAATCCGCATAGCAAGAGGGAAGTTGAACATCTGTTTCCGCTGCCGTCGCTAAGCTATGGGAGGAGAGCGGGGTTACCTTTTTTTCCTGACTAATGCCCATACAATGAGCCTTGCACCATGATCCGTTAAACCTCACCTTGCCTTCCTTCCAATCAATAGCCGGGTTATGCAGTCTTAACCAGGGGAGCCCCAGTATCACTCCGTATTGAGGAGCCTGGAGTACATTGAACCGCACCGTCTCGGTATGGTCATGTTCGCACAGCATTAACAAAGGTTTGGTGTGGTATTCAATGGGACCCGTGCTCAATTTCTTTCCATCCACCGCCAAAACCTCCTCGGGATGGTCTTTGGCCATTAACATGAGACCCAAGCTTAAAGCCACCCCTTGGTCCATGAATAGCCCTGTGGCTCCTGAATCAATCATGGCTTCTATAGGTTGCCAACCTTTGGAGGTTCTGAGGTGTATCGGGAGAAACATATGTTGTGGAGTGTATATCGTCTGTTTCGATAATGAAGGGACACGAATACCACTCAAGGAGTTCCCTTCGGCTGTCCCTGAGTGTATTAGTTTCCCTTACTTTCCTCAGTAGTGTGCCCTGGTGATTTCGCCACCCCAAATCCAGTTTTGGGTTTGGCCAAGCACCTCCGGACAAAGTGGCCTTTCTTCCCACAATACATGCATAGACCCGCTTTACGTCTATTGTCTCTCTCAGCTGGTGTCAGCGGAGCCCTTACGGTCCCTATGTCCATAGGTTCTACGGGAGCTCCCGGCCCACCGCCTAGGCCCCTGTTGCGGTCAAAGCGCATGGGTGGTCTCTCTACCCTCTTTCTATCCCCTCTCCGTTCTCCTAACCGATAATCTAGTCTCAATACCAGATTGATGAGGTCTATGCACGTGGAGGGTTGGGGGTCTATCTGGGCTATTACGTCCTTGAGATCGTCTTTTAATCCTTGATAGAAGAGCGCCCCTTTCTTTTCCTCAGGCCACTGTGTTTCGGCCACCAGCCTCTGAAAGGTGTTAACATAGGTAACTATGTCCTTACTCCCTTGTCTTAATTCTAGTAGCTCTCTATCCGATGTAAACGAGGCCGCTCGGCGATCGAATACAGTCTCAAATTCTTTCTTGAACTCCTCCCAGTCATATAACAGGGGGTCGTCTCTGCGCACATAAGGCACCGCCCATTAAGCGGCTTCTCCTGTTAGGTATGATATCATAAAGGCCACTCTGGCTTGATTAGTAGGAAAGGCTTTTGGTTTGCATGAAAAATGCAACAGTATTTGCGTCATAAAGACTTGCACTTTAGTTGCGTCTCCCTGAAAACGTTCCGGGGCAGCCAAAGGAATGGGAGTGGGTATTTCCACAGTTAACGGCGTTGGAGTAGCGGAGGCTCCAAACTGGAACACCCCACCGCTCGCTCCACGCCCTACATGGGCGTCAAAGGGGTTCCGCTGTAGCCTATTTACGGAGTCCTGTAGCGCGGCTGTCTCAGCCCTAGAGGCTGCTACCTCATTTCGGGAATCCGCAATCTCCTGTTGGAGAGTTACTAATGTGGCTAACACATCTTCTAGGGTGGTCATGGTGCCAATGAACCGACCGGGAGAGGTATATTATTTTTAGGCAGATTATTCTGTCAGGTCCTACGTAGGCCTCTCAGGATCGGTTCGTTGCTCAATGGGGGCCCCCCTATTGACAACCTCAATTCCGAGTTGCCGTGAAGGCACGGAAGCTTAAGGGGATCAATCGAGGGGCAGGAAAGGATGGGAACAGCGGGGAGGGAGATCTGTAAAGGAAGCACAGGGTTTGTTAACACTAACTTCTTTACCGTAAACAATAATATCACCCACTATCTCACATAAACAATTAGGTCTACCTGTAAAGGAAAATAACCAAGTCTAGCTTTGCCAGAAGAAGGGCGATTTAGGTTTGTCAAAGCCTCTTCAAGGCTAGCTAGATGCAGGGTGCTCAGGGAAGCCTCAGGTCTGTATACGTTACTCCAAGGGCATGACTGTTGGTACATAAACAACATATAAACTCCCCCCGTTTGTGTAGCAGCTGAATATACTTGTGTTTCTGGTCATAGGGCTTAAACATGTACCCACCAGAAAGGGTGTGCTGGTAGGCCTCACTGGGGAAAGAAGGTCTTATGCTGCAGCCTAGCGGCCACTCTATATACACCCAGCTAGAAGACGACACAAACACACACATACATCATGGATACATAGTAGGCGTCACATATAACATTAGGCGTTGAGCTTTGACTCTTGATAAGGCATAAATAAGGATGTACAATGAGTTCCACAGCGTGGTATTTAAGTCATACCACCTGGTAAATGTCAAGCGTTTTCTGAGCGCTTCCACGCACTCACTCTGGCAGCATAAGTATTTACAAAAGTCTCACTAAGGAGTATTTCGGTTTTTAGGCAGTTCCAAGTTCGAAGACAGCATGAACGTGTGCATGAAAGGACTCTTGGCGGTGTCACTGACACCCTTACCGCACCCGGGGAACACCACGTTGGTTCTGCTACGAGGTTCAGGTCAGCTCCAGGATAATCTGCACGCGTATCTCCTCGCTGGCCGGGTTAAATGGTTTCCCGGTTCTCGCGCTGCGTCACTTCCTGTGCGCGCGCGTCGCCGTCCCACAGGCTGATGGGAGTTGTAGTTCTGTGGCGGCTGCGGTAGTCCCCCATTTCTCCCGCATCTCGCGGAACTGGTTCGCGGCCCGATCCCAACGGGCGGCGTCTTCCAGTAAGTATGTCGAGGGGGCAGAGGTCCGGTGAGTAATCGTGACACAGCCTACCCTACCTGTTGGCTTCACAAATCGATGAACCTTCACACTCCCTCCAAGCAGTGCCCAAAAATGAAGCTCAATGGTCTTCCTTCAAGTTATATGACAACAACGACATCTCCAAAATCCTCTCATCTACAAAGCGAAATAACCTTTTGAATAATCCTCTCTCTTTGAAATTCTCGACAACAACCAACCAATTTTTCATCCCCAACTGAACTGCGATAATCAACGCCTCTTTGTTCCAAGGCTTGACACCAGACTGCCTAAAAACTGGGCAAGACATCTCCATCATAAAAAAACAGACATGGAACGCTGCTGACCCAAATATTTTTATGCCAGTATACAATATTCCCTTATTGGTGAAAGTGCTAGAAAAATGTATGCATCAACAACTGTGTCAACACATCTCAAAATGTAATCTTCTGGACGGCTGCCAATCAGGTTTCAGACCAGACCATAGTGCGGAAACTACAATATCTCATATAGTAGATGACGCCTTGCAAGCTCTAGACCAAGACAAAGCTTGTCTTCTAATTCTTCTGGACCTTTCATCTGCGTTTAACACTGTAAACCATGATAAATTGCTAGATCGGCTCGGAAGAAAGATGGGACTGTCAGGTACTATCCTTGAATGGTTTAAATATTTCTTTGAGAACAGATCGCAAAGATTTTTAGTAAATCAAAACCTATCATCGCCGCCCCCTATTACGGTTGGTGTACCGCAAGGATCAACTCTTTTCCCAACTCTCTTTAACCTCTACATGGAACCTCTGGCTGAAAGACTGCGACACGTCAACATCTTGTTTCATATGTATGCTGATGACATACAGATTTACATTTAAGTCTTGTCCCCGGAGGAGATCAAGTCAATGAATGAAGTGCTAAATATGACCCGTTGATGGCTAACAGTAATCAGCTTAAACTAAACAAGCAAAAAACAGAATTCTTATTAATTTCCTCCCCCAAAATCTCTTCTGAAATAAAGGATTGGACAAGATCCTGAACATGCAAAACCACATCAACTGGTTGGCTAAAAACGCCTGGTACCACCTAAGTTTTCTTAGAAAACTGAAACCATTTCTAGAAACGTCAGACCTCAAAATGGCAGTTTAGGCATTGATCATCGCGTGGATTGAATATGGATGTTCAACTCTATCTGGCCTGCCCAAGATCACAACAGCTCCGCTAAAAGACTGTCTCAATGCAGCTGCAAGACTCATAACTGGATCTAGAAAATTTGATCACATCTCTCCACACTTAAAAGCTCTGAACTGGCTACTACACGAAGCCAGAGTACAACTAAAACTGGCCTGTAACACACATATGTCGCTTCACTCAAAAACACTGGCATACCTTGCTTAGAAAGTAAGGATTTCTGGAGGAGGCAGGTACTCCCGGGGTGCAAAAGATCTTGTGCTGAAACCTCCACTCTTCCAGAAGATGAAAACATACAACAGAGCTTTCTCATGTGCCGCACCGCACCCATAATCTGCAACTCGCTACCACCAAACATCAGAAGAATACCATTCCATTCAAAATTCAAGAAGGAGGCTAAGATCTTCTTAATGGGTAAATTCCTACCATACCTCTTTACAAAGAATCAACTAATGTGTCTGTCTAATGATTCATCAGTGGGCCCCTCACTAACTTCCTGAATTGATACGCATTGGGATCTACATAGTTTTTTCAAGGGACTCCTATCTCGTTAAGCTACTGCAGCGAGCACTCAGCTAAACTTTGAACTTTGAGTCTTTTGATGGTAAAAGGTAATTTGTGATTTAACTTATTCGGTCAGTCTCAGATATTTATGTAAGTACAGCGAACTTTCACTGTCCACTGTTTTATACTGTTTTATATTGTTCTTCATGTGTAAGTATATGATGCTTTTTTAGATCCTTGTCGCATCACCTAATTACTACGATGAGTAGAATGTAATAGGGATTGCCACACATTTAAATCACATGAATGAAGAGCCACTGGATGTGGCTGTGCTGTGTGAACTGGAGTGCACAGTGATTGCTGCAAGGAGTATGCCATTAGCAGAACAGTTATAATGGCATGGGATTGCCTTGTCTTTACTGATAACTTGGATGTTGGTTATGTGTGTGATCATTACAGACATTGATGTCTGTAGCAGTTTATTTGGGAATGCATGTTCTATTTGAACTGGCTATCATGCGAAGTATTGTTGGCCTTCCCTGTGCTTTTTTTGACAGGGATGTGAAATTATTTATGGAATAATGACATCATTCTACCCATTTACACTAGGGACAGGTGACAATCCTATGCAGCATTCCCCACTCTCTATGCGTGACACCTCACTGTCATCGACTTGTAGCAGTACAATGATAATGTTTAAGTGTGATATTGGTCCCAGTAAGAGAAAAGGCGTTAATGCTGGCATTATCTGCTCCTTTGTTACTAGCTTTATTTGTATTAGGCTATCCAGCATGTCGTTGTTCCTCCGGGGAGCATAGCCTGTTTACTGTATTCTTCCATGAGTGCTCACTTTCTGTAAACATGCCATTAAATTTTGTTCTTATCTTGTCACATATGATGTGCATTGAGAGAAATGTCTGTAAATTAACTGTGCAACTATTTCAGACTATATAACAATTAGGAAAGCAAAAATGAAGCACATTCTTTTGTAATTCTGAAGTGTGGTGGAAGCAAATATTTTAATATGAACGAAATAAATAAATACACTAGATGACGCCATTTCTACATATTATCATTTGGGCTTTGTATAGTTTTACCAGTAAAACTGTATGTGCAAATGAAATGGTCATTTCAAGTGAAAATATGTTGTCTGTCATGGCACCGCACTACCACACCATGCATATGCCACTGTATCACACTCAACACCTCTCCAAATTATTCCACTCCATGACACTCCACGCATATACACCAATCCACTCTATGCCACTCTACACCCTTTCACTCTATGACACTCTATGCCACTCCATTTTACACCACTCTACACCATACCAACACTCAGCTCTACTTGACGCCACTCCCCACTATGCCACTATCTTTTAGCCATGCTGAACAGTAGCTACTCAGGTGTACAACATGGCTAGAATATATTGGCAAAACCAATAGTGCCTCAAAAGGCAAAACCTATTGGCTTTGCCAATGCTTGCTAGTTGATGGGATTTTTCAAGCAGATGGTAAAAGCAAAGGTGCTGCTCTCTGATCTGAACTTTACCCACCTCTGCTTTGCAATTTGTGGTGAGTGAGATTTTTGTGCTATAACATACGGACACCTCAATACTTGGATAATCTTGAATTGCTCCAAAGAGTGTTATACTGTTCAAAATAATACTTACTCCTTTAATACTCCACAACTTTCTACCCTCCTACTGATTAAGTCTCTTTCTCCCACTCTTTCTATCATTTCTTGTGCGACTAGATGTACTAAACTTCACGTAAACAGAACTGAGGAGAAATCTGCAGAGCAATGTTGTGCGAATGAGAAAAACAGTGCAACATCATATTTACAAAAAGTATGCACTATAAATAAAGATTTTGAGCGGTGGTAAGCATTGAGCTTTAGTTCAAAATCAAGTTGTTGGTTTGGTGTGTGAACTTTCTACTACAGGCCCCCATCAGTATAAGTTTCTACGTAATCACAATTGTTGGAGGATAAACTGTACAAGTTGTGTAATTTTGCAGAAATTTAACGTTACACGTGGGAATATCATGTAATATTTTGCGTCCCCTTTGTTTGCGCCTCATTTCTTAGGTGCTGGGATTTCTCACAAAGCCTGATGATCACACAATTTTAGTAGATCTGGCTTTGTGTGACATTCTATGGATAGATAAGAAGTGACTTGGTGTTCCACACCAGAAAGCTATTTTGTGCTGCACTCATATCAGATACGATGTATGCAATGGGAAGTGTTAGGAAATCTTAAAGTCATGCCCCCACGCTCCCAACCTTACTAACCCAGCTATGCCCCTGATGTTTAGGTACCATAATGTAGATAAGCTTCCGCCCTGAAAACATAATTTTATAAATACCAGATGATCCTTGCATTGAACTCGGCTGCTGATATAGAAACTATAAAATCATATTTTTCCTGGGGGACCAAATAACCAGGTCATTCCTGAAAATATTGTCCCCAGTAATAATATTGAGATTATGAGTTTACAGGCAGAAGTTGATACAAAAACACCAATTCCAGCATTTTAGCCCCCATTTCACATGGGGCTGCAAGAGATCAGCTTGTGATCCCCCAGTAATACCCATCACTACTGAAGCCCCAAATATAAGTAACACCAGGTGAGGTATTACTGGCCTTTTTTTAGATACGCCTTAAGAATATCTTATACCAATGATATAATACTTTGAAGATGATGGAGGGTAATGATAATACTGCTCAAAGCAAAATTAGTTGTGGTCTTTGTTAGACTTGTCCCTCTCTGCAGAGTAACCCCCAAACATTTTGCCTTCACCCCTCTAATTTTTGCTGAATGTGTTTTTGTTTGCCTTTGGACTATGTGCCCTTTACCACTGCTAACCAGTGCTAATGTGCTTGTGCTCAATCCCTAAAATATGGTAGCATTGGTTTACACCGGATTGGCATATTTAGTTTACTTATAAGTCTTTAGTAAATGGGTATACCATATATCAATGGCCTGTACATAAAATGACCCTCTAAACATTCCCCAGGTCTGCGATCGCAGCCTTAATGCAATTTTAAACTGCCTTTTCGACTTGGCAAAATAAATAACCTTGCCAATCTTAAAAACTCCCTTTTTATTACATATAAGTCACCCCTAAGGTAGGTCCATATGGCAGGATGCATTGTAATTTAAAAAGTTGGACTTTTATCCTTAAGTTGTACATGTCCTTGTAGTGAAAAACTCCGACATTTGATTTTCAGTACTGTGAGATCTACCTCTCCAATCAGATAACATTGATTTAAAACCCTCTTTAATGGTAAAGTTGGATGTTAAGTTACAAGTTAAGTTGGCATTTTCCTGACCTAGTTATTTGGTGTGTAAAGTGTGCTACTGGGTCACATGACTTTGGTGTAGTTGGAAGCTGGGCTTTGTTTATTCCTCCCAGACAGCCACATAATAGAAGAATTAGGTGTGCACGGGTGGTCCATCAACTGGCGGGATGGGGGTGGGGTTGGTCACCGCCCCACTTACACCTGAATAGAATGCGGCCTGCCTTCACACAAAGGACTTAACACCCTTGAATTGTTCATGTGGCCAGCTTGGTGACAGGGTAGGCAATGCAGTAAACTTCAAGCACTTCAAATGGAATTCTCTAAAAACTTTCCCTACTTGAAAGAAGGCACCAGGTATAAAAATAGAACCCTCAGGCCCACTCTTTAGTTCACTTTCTGGACCTGAGAAAGGACCTGCTGCGTAATCCACAAGACTACTTTGCTGTACCTGAAAGGACTGCCTTGCTGCCTGGAGGCTGTCTTGAAACCTCAGAGGCCTGCCCTGCTGCTTGAGTCCTGTTCCACTGCTTGAAACCAGAACTGCCAGAGTGACTCCAAGGGCCAGTTGTCTGCCTTAAGATCATACCTTCAGGGACAGAAAAGGTTCCAACCATCTTAACCCACACATGGGCCCAGACTGTGTGAGTCCTAACCCCCTCAAGTGGTGCCCCTCCAGTCTTGGTTCCTTGGTTGTGGTGTTAAAGGTGCAAAGTTAGCCACAATTGTCAACTTTGACCTATTCTTCCACAACTAGGTGTCTGGGGTTGGTGCTTTGATCTATTACGCACTCGTTTTTACCTTAAACTTTAAAAAATCATAACTAGAGTTCTGTTGATCGGAGTTTTATCATTTGGTGTCAAATAATTTATTAACATTAACTCAATGTTTCTAAATTGCTATAGGATTGTTTTGTGTTGTGTTTTCACTTAATTACTGTTCGTGTGCTGCATAAATACTTTACACCTTGCCTCTAATTTAAGTCTGACTGCTTTTCTGCCAAGCTACCAGAATGTTGAGCACAGGTTAATTTAGTAACTTTTCTCGTTCACCCTGACAGGGATTCTGGCTGTTGCTTGAACAGGGTCAAAACCCCATTTAACCAACAACTCAATTTCTCACAGTCTTACATTGATAGATGGCAATGAAAGCCCAGACAGGAGCTCCTGGAAGTCCTATCCTCAGAAGTAAGACCATTTTTTAGGAGCCTGGTTGGTACTGGCAATGACAACACATTATAAGGCTGCCAAAGAAGGGGTAATAGCAACCATGCATTTTGGGTGCATCATTTACACATGCATAGCTGTGACTCCCTCCATATTACTTCTAGTAAACCTGTCCCAACAAGAGAGCTTTCCAAGTTACTTAGGATTGAAAATGGTTCCCACCCCTGCCCCACGACAGTGACCTCCCTCACTGTATCCATGCAAGGCTAGCATTATGCTACCAAGGGGAAAAAAGGAAAGAGGATAAAGACGATGTTCTGAAGAGCTGATAGAACTCAGTATTCTCCAGGACTTCAATTGCACTTGTAAGGCAAACAACTATACAGTAATTGCTCAAATATTGGAATTCTGACATACCAATGTAGGTATCAGGATATGCTGTGACCAGCACCCCATCACCGATGATCCAGCTTGAAATCTGAAAAGGATGTTAAGTGCTTAGCTGGTTGCATCTTCCAATCTTGCCAATCGATGAGTCCTGTCTAATAGGGTAATAGCCACTGCTTGATTGGACGTAAGTCCTGGGGGAATTGAGAAGGAAAAAAACTTATCAAAGTGCAGGAACGCCAAATAGGTGGAAACAGCGGAAGCCCAAAAACACCTTTGGCCAAGCATTGAACACTATCAATACCCTTTCAACTGAGACTGCATATTTTGCCCTGAAATTGTTAATTGTGTATGAGGGACTTCATCCCTTATGACCAGACCTACTAAGACCTATCTGCGCCACCAGCAGAGAGGGCCTTCCTAATCTCCTCTTCCCTGGCTTCCAAAGTTTCCAGACCTGTGTATGTCTCTCTCAGTGAGGTATCTTGTTATGCATTATTAGGGGCTGTTTCCAAACTAAGAGACCACTATTGTTCTTATTGTTCTTAGTGAGAGTGATTGTTCGAGTCGTTCATCAATTCTTGACAAAACCTAAAGAACAGATTTGAGGAAGCTGCTATTTCGTCACCGGGTAACAACTAACATAGAGATGTACTGGCCCCAGTTTAGGCAGTGCCTCTATTAACTCACATGAATAGCAGGAGGCTTACCCTCATCCACCTCTTTGTTGAGTTTCTGTTCTTCAATTGAACAAAATTAATTAAATTTTCTTCAAAGCAGAAATGTGCAACATCTGCATAGATCTTTTGTGTGTGGGATACGTCTCACTCTGTGCTACGTGCGGCTCTTCTAACAGAGCAAATCATTGTACTGCTGCGAGTCCTCCATGAGCATGGATTAGCCACTAACAATAACATAGGAGATAATCCATAGTTTCCGTCGCTGACCTCATCAAAGAGCGACGAACTGGATATCAAAGTATTCGGTAAATTATAGATCATTAACATACCAGATGTCTTGGAGAGTGCTGCAGGAAATGACGTTTGCACTATTTGCAATGATTGTGTAGTCACCATGGGAGATCTGATGAGAGTGCAAGTATTAGTGAATGGTCCCTTCTCATGTGCATGTTAGTGGCGTTGTTGCCAAAACGTCCTTCATGTGCAATTCCCAAAACTTTTTTCAGCCTGTCAATCCTGCACTAGTGTTGAATGAGAGACCGTCGGTCCTGAAAGCAAATGGGAATTTTATATGAAATTCAAAGTATTCAACATGGCGTTCTTAAAACTGAATGCTTTATATAGACATTTTAACCCTTTCCCTGACAATGTTTTCCTGAAAATAGCCTAGAGACTGGCGACTACGTCAGGAAAGATACGCCCTTCGTGTCTGTGGTAGCATATTTATCTAGAGCAGCTCCAAGTTAAGCTTATTGAAAGAATTAAAAAACTTCAAGGCCAATCACAAATGCACGGTCAGGTTAAGGTAAGTAAACAAGCACTGACGTGCATCAAAATCACATGAGAAGGTGTGCACCGAGTCTGCCAGACGTCGCCGATTGCCTGAGCCTTAGTACTAAGCACGTGCTAGTGAGGAAGGATACATCGTGTGTGCTAGGGCCCTATCATGCACTGCACCAGCGCCGAGAGAATCTGGGCGCTGTGTCATGATGGGGTGTGCTGGCGCGGGGTCCAGTGCCTGTTTTATGCGCCGGCAGGGTGAGAAGCACATTCATTGAACCCGATATTTCTAAGTTTGTGCTTTATTTTCTGATAGTAGAGCTCAGAAAAAGAGAGATTCAAACCTTGCCCACCGTTCCCGAGCTGTTCTACCTGAAAATAAAGCTTTAACTCAACGAAATATTGGGTTATATGCATTTACTTTACGACCCATGGGCGCATAAAACAGATAGATGGTCAGCTCCGCGCTGTGCAAGCAAAAGCGACCACAATATGGCCACTAGTACCTTTCATATTTATGTCTTGAGTGCATACATTAACTCGAAATATTTCCGAGTTCGCGCATGTTTTGCTGACAGCAGAGCTCGGAAAAATAAAGAGGCAGTCACTGCCCTGAGTTTCCCAGCTTACAAGGGCGGTCCCTGGGGCTCCAAATGAGCTTTGTCGTGTTCAGCTTCACCCAGCTACTGAGGAAGGAAGCTTAGAAATACAATGACCTCAACTGACCTTTACAATTGTCTGATACAGAACGATCCTGCTTTGAAACCACTCCTCTCGTTCTAGGAACCATGTCCCAATAATTGTAATAATTATATGTGAAATGTGTCCTGCAACACGCCCTACATCACTGCACACTGCTTTCCGTATTTAGTTAAAAGTGTTCCCTTATGTCTGCGCGCTCTTGGGCCCCATTTGATCTCGGAGAATAACTTAATCTCGTACTGTCTGAGACATCAAACCCTAGGAATAATGAAAACATTTAGGAATCTTGATACGTTCGCTTTTTATTGCATTCAACCTGATTTTTTAAATACAACATTACTCCAGGCTGGTCAAGTGACGCTTAGAGGTTCAGGCTAAAAGGTGCCATATAGAAAATTTTCGGGGATTACCTGCTCAAGAAGAACGCACATATATTTTTGTGAAGTTTTTTCCGTCTGACAGAGTAAGCAGCTTCTTTCGAATACCTCTGTAATAGTTTTAAATGTAATCTTCTGATGACACAGCAGAAGAATATGAAAGGTAAATCTTGCTGACAACATGTAGCACGACGTTAATGGCTTCCTTGGGGTGTAAGATCTCCCTTTTGTTTCATCTCTACATGTCTGTAAGCCAGTGGCACCTTTTCGTGCCATGGAATATTCCAGTGAAGCGCCATATTTATACTCTTCAGAGAGGAGGGGTGTTTTTACACAATGAGTATGTTGATGGCTCAACATTACTCATGGGACACACTTCACTGCACAGTTTTATCTTGAGATTTGGAAACACAAAGCAATCAATTTCATATAATATAGAGAACTCATATGAAGGAAGGAGACTATGATATAAACAGGACACAAATCCTATCAAAAGAAGTGGGGTGACTGACCAAGTAAGACAATATGCAAATGACCTCATGACTTCACAACGTTGCACTATAAAAGAAATACAATAGTTCTATTTAAATTATTTGTGTAAATACTGGGACAGACTGACCCATCTGACAGTCTTACAGTGTCAGTTACCAAACATAAGGATCCACCTCTTGGAGAAAAAACAAAAAAACCTGGGTTCAAAAAACTAGGGTACAAGAAAGAAAGGTAGTTGAGTGTGCGTGTCCCGCAATGGTTGGACACACACTGAGTTGTTTAAATACCCCTCACACACCAAGAATGACCCATGGTGTCATGATTCATTATAGGGGTCTTCCCGCCCTGCTGAGGGACGGGGCGTGCTACAACCTGCGACTACGCGGGAGCACTGATGATAAAGTGCTATGTGTAATGCAAAGGGAGGGTCTGGGGTAAATGTAAATGTGAGTTAAAAAGGACCTGGCCCCTTAAGACAAAAACTTTAATATGTCAAGGGGCGCTGGTACTAGTAAAAAGGTGGTGCGGAGATTCCCTACCTAATGTGTGGTTGCTCCTAATACGTCAACATGTTTCGATGCGGAAGCATCTTCATCAGGACAGGGCTAAGATCCCTCCCATGTGGAAACCGTGTACTTATGAAAACACTATAAACATAAGTGAAGATGCAACTAATCATGCATAAATATACGATACCTAATAGTATACATGTATGTTCTGTGAAAGAAAAAAGAAAAAGAAAAAGGACTTGTTTAGTGTCCCAGGAAGTAAAAACATTGTACCTGCAAACATAAGAAGTGCGCCACAAATGTGACCAAAACGTGATCGTTAGCCATAGATCTTAATATTGCAGGAAAAAGGTGCGGTGACCTGTAAGAAATAGAGACAGTATATAACACTACAAACAGACATCAAAAAACACACACTCTATGAATTGCGTGGACTATTCTCTAAAATAGAGATGAACACAGTGATAACAAGAATCCATACTTATGTGTATGTGAGGTTTCGCCTCATGAACCTTGAGAACGGGTGGAGAAATCAAGGAGCCTCAATGCTAAATGAAAAAGCAAAAAGGAAACGGATAAGGAGAAATGGCTGTTACCTCCAGAAGGCTACTCGAAAAATGAAAGGCTGCGTCGGCATCCTCGAACGGCTGTGCCGTACTTACGTGCCCTTGTACTACTGCTAGCTCAATGTGCATCCATCCCGTGGTTCCGCTGATATGCGGGACAGTGCTGGATGCGCTCTATTTAAGTTAAGCCAGTGATTGCTAAATTTGGGGAAACTCGTAGCACCTGGGTCATTGTAATGGCTTCCGGGTAAAAAACTGACGGAAGACTAGAACGGGGAAAGCAAAACCTTCCGGGAAACCGGAAGTGAGGACTCGTTGTGAGCCTAAAAAGGCAATTCTGATCTAACAACAAATATTGGAAGCAAAGTTAATCATACGCCACGAAATCTCAGGCGTTACCTAACTGAGTAGAGAGCGTGTGCACGAGCAGAAAATAAAACACGTGTCACCCCTTACGCAGCATAATCGCCAGAAGGTGCGCTCCAATATATTGTGTTAAAACCAGGATAGTAGCGAGCAGTAATGATAAAGTCTCCAGGTGCACTGAATGAAAACCGAAAAGATTACGAAAAAGATGAAAAATAGGGACTACTTAAGGAGATAATCAGGAAAAAGGTCCTGAAGGCTAGTATAAAAAACGTGGACATGCGCTGATATGACTGGTGGGTTACAAGAAATCACCTGTTATAGATAATGAATTAAAATGGGTTGGTTTTTACATTATAAAGATATGTCTGGCAAACAGGGACAACAGCTATGAATATCTAGTGGTTCATATGGAGGAATCTAAACAGAAGTGCAGTACACAGATTGATGGAGAAAGTCACACCAGGAGGAGTGTTACTGAGGGTTGTGTGTGACATTACAAAAAGGAGATAATTTCTTTTGCTGCTTAAAAAGATCACACAGGCAATAGCGAGATAAATCCGACATGTGTCAGTAGACAAATGTGGGGAAGTAAAGGTACTACGTCAACTGTGACCACGGTATCTCATCATTCAGGCCCGTCAAGTGTGTGCCAAGACGGAACACCCAGCGTTGCTCTTTTTCAAAAAGCCCATAATCGGTGTTCAATTGTTCTATGACTGTCCACCTAAGGTCATCAACCCCATGGTTCAGAGTCAAGAAATGGGTTGCCATTTTTGTTGTACTCTTTTTACAGCGAATATTGCTCTTATGCTCGCCAATCCGAATTTTCACTTGTCTAGTGGTCATGCCCACATATTCCATCTTACAGGGGCAAGTAATGAGGTATACAACATTCTTGCTGTTGCAATTGGTGAATTTTCTTTGCTCCCAGGAAGTACCGTTGGCAAAAGTGATGTGGATACTCTTTTTGGTGAGAGTGCAAGTACTACACATGCCACATGGATGATGTCCTTTTATGGGTGGTAGTATGTTACTTGTAATGTGTCGGATTGGTAGTGAACGTAGTCTGGTATGAACCAGAATGTCCTTCAGATTTTTGCCTCTCTTATGGGAGAACATAGGCTCCGGTAAATTTACGCCGCCACAGTTCAGGATCTTCCAATTCTTGTTGATGATCCTGGACACTTGGTTAGAATGAGTGTTGTAGGTTGTAACACAGATGGGTCTGGTCTCTTGTTCTTGTGGTATATGGTCTTCTAAATGGGAGTCCCTATTGTTGTTCCTTGCTCTTTTGAGTCCTTTTTTGACAATAGATTCTGGGTAATTCCGGTCTAGCAATTTCTTCTCCAGATCCTTTGCCTGGGCCCTGAAGTCCGTCAATTCAGAACAATTCCTCCGTAAACGGAGGAACTGGCCATAAGGGAGATTATCCCGAAGGTGCCTGGGGTGAAAGCTATCATATAGCAGTAAGCAATTTTTGGCTGTTGGTTTAAAATGCGTGCTAGATTTGAATCTTCCTTCATCTGCGTAGATGTTGAGATCCAAGAACACCAGGTTACTGTTGGATGACGTGTGTGTGAATTTGAGGAAGGTATTTTGTTCGTTCAGCCAGTTCATAAAGGTGGTCACTGATTCGGAGTCACCTTTCCAAATCACTAGAACGTCATCAATGTAACGTTTCCACACAATGATGTTATTGTAGAATGGGTTTTGCTGGTTGAGTATTCTCTGGGACTCAAGGTGATGAACATACAGCCCCGCTAGGCTCGGCGCAAAGGTACTTCCCATGCTGGTACCGTGTTTCTGTAGGTAATGGACATCCTGGTACATACAAAAATTCTTCTTAAGGGCCAGGGTAATGCATTCCATTACCAAACTACGGGGAGTATGATAGTTCCAGGTGGTAGAAAAAAGTACCTCTTCAATAATATCCAAGGTCTCATCATGCGGTAAACTGGTATACAGGCTCTCCACATCTAATCCAATTAACAGGTGTTGTGCTGAATCAAACGTGAGCTCTTCAAGGAGTTGTAAAACTGCTTTAGTGTCTTTCAAATATGTATCGGTACCCTGGACTAATGGTCGAAGAAATGCGTCCGCAAATTTCGACAGGGGTTCGAGTATTGAACCGATCCCAGATACGATGGGGCGTCCAGGAGGATGTTCCATGTTTTTATGAATTTTGGGGATTGTGTAAAAGTAAGGAGTTCTGGGCGACTTCTGAATCAGGAAGTCAGCCTCTTTTTTGGAGATCCAATCGTGTGCAGTGGCCTCTTCCACCATCCCCATTATGCGAACCCGAATAGCTTCAGTGGGGTCATCTAAGAGGATCTCATAATTTCTTTGATCTCCTAGTAATCTCCTGCATTTGTTGTCATAGTTCGTCGTTGTTTGGATAACCGTCGCTCCGCCTTTATCGGCTGGCTTAATGGTGATATCCATATTGTTGGCCAATTGTTGTAGAGCTTCTTTTTCAGCTCTAGTCGTGTTCTGGAAGGTATTATAGTCTTTCTGGAGTGTGTTGTTAAGATCTTCCATAACTGCTTTCTCGAAAGTTAACAGTTCGATGGGTATAGTGGAGTTCAACGGAGTGAAGGTGGATTTAGGTCTCAATCCTGTATCAGATAACTGATTAGGGACTGTAATTTGGTCAGAAAAAAAGACCCTTAGTTTGAGTTTGTGTATAAACTCTTTGATTTCCAAACAGAGTTTAAATTTATCTACTCTGTTGGTGGGGACGAAACCCAGTCCCTTCTCCAGGGCCACCGTTTGGTGATGGGTAAGGGTAACAGTTGAAAGGATGACCACTAGTTGTCCTTTCGGCTGGTTGATGGTTGGTTCGATGCTGCTGTCATGCTCCGTGTGGATACCCTCGTCAGATCCTTTTGGTCGTTGTTCCAATGGACCTGGTTGCCCCTCCGGTTTCTTCCTCGCGGTGGTCCTTGGCTCATCCCTAAAAAAGGAGGTGGACCATAATAGTTATATTCTTGTGGGGCGGGATTCCAGTGTTGGAAGGGTACTCCCATTGGTGGAGGTCCAAAAGGATATTGGGTGTATAAAGGTGGACCTTGATAGCCACCCCATCCCCTGCCTCTTGGTCTGTATGGTCTTTGTTGTTGACCTCTGCCCCTCTGCCCCTCTGGTTCCTCGAATTTCTTGTTCTACTTGAATAAGAACCATTGGATGCTGTGTCAGAGAGATCGCTGTCTGTTTCCTGGTCACTGCCTGTTTTACGTTGGATATAATCATCCCTAATATAAGGGTACACTCGTTCATGACTGAATGCTGCAGTGTCCTTCTTCAGTTTCTTATACTTGCTTTGTTTAAGTGAGATTTCATACTAACTCATCTCTTGGTTGAGTTCCTCAAGTCTTTTTTTGAGGAAAGCGGTTGATTGGTAACTCTTCAACTGAACCTCGATTTTTTGTATGTCAATCTTCAATTCCTGGGTGAGGCGAGTGGCTGTCTTGATGATCAAGACTAGCCAGTCGCTTGTGCAGTGCCACGATATAAGTGACCAGTCTTTTTTGAAAGTCTTATCGTGCTGGAAAATAAACGGCTCGTTCCGAACTATCAAGCCTCTTGGTGCAGTATTGGCCCTTAGGTACTCCGTCATTAGAAGACCATGCAGCGCTGTCTTGATCTGCGTTCTCCTTAAGTTGGCCAGTTCATCCCAGTCAGAGCTATTGAGACCAGGGTCTGTGTTACTCAAACCCTCAAAGGGGTTGAGAGTTGCTAGAATCCTGTCAACCTCTTCATCATCAAATGTAAGACCTGCAGATTCCGCCATGTTTGTGAATTGATGGAACTGAAGGTGTATGGAAGTGAGACTATAAGTGACTAATGATAATTGCGAGTGTGTGTTGCTAATGTAGTCTGTGCAAAAGGTATTAATAAAGATAATGAAAGAGAAATCACACTGGCTTTATATCCCCAAAAGGGAAAGGAAAACTCCCACAGCTGTGCGCTGTCAAAATAGCTAATAATAACAGGATTAGGGAGTGTAGAGGAAGAGGCCCAACACGGGCACTGGAGGTGGATACGTCCTCCACTCAGAATTAGTTACCAAACATAAGGATCCACCTCTTCGAGAAAAAACAAAAAAACCTGGGTTCAAAAAACTAGGGTTCAAAAAAGAAAGGTAGTTGAGTGTGCGTGTCCCACAATGGTTGGACACATTAAAGTTTTTGTCTTAAGGGGCCAGGTCCTTTTTAACTCACATTTACATTTACCCCAGACCCTCCCTTTGCATTACACATAGCACTTTATCATCAGGGCTCCCGCGTAGTTGCAGGTCGTAGCACGCCCCGTCCTGCAGCAGGGCGGGAAGACCCCTATGATAAATCATGACACCATGGGTCATTCTTGGTGTGTGAGGGGTATTTAAACAACTCAGTCTGTGTCCAACCATTGTGGGACACGCACACTCAACTACCTTTCTTTTTTGAACCCTAGTTTTTTGAACCCAGGTTTTTTTGTTTTTTCTCCAAGAGGTGGATCCTTATGTTTGGTAACTAATTCTGAGTGGAGGACGTATCCACCTCCAGTGCCCGTGTAGGGCCTCTTCCTCTACACTCCCTAATCCTGTTATTATTAGCTATTTTGACAGCGCACAGCTGTGTGAGTTTTCCTTTCCCCTTTGGGGATATAAAGCCAGTGTGCGTTCTCTTTCATTATCTTTATTAATACCTTTTGCACAGACTACATTAGCAACACACACTCGCACTTATCATTAGTCACTTATAGTCTCACTTCCATACACCTTCAGTTCCATCAATTCACAAACATGGCGGAATCTGCAGGTCTTACATTTGATGATGAAGAGGTTGACAGGATTCTAGCAGCTCTCAACCCCTTTGAGGGTTTGAGTAACACAGACCCTGTTCTCAATAGCTCTGACTGGGATGAACTGGCCAATTTAAGGAGAACGCAGATCAAGACAGCGCTGCATGGTCTTCTAATGACGGAGTACCTAAGGGCCAATACTGCACCAAGAGGCTTGATAGTTCGGAACAAGCCGTTTATTTTCCAGCACGATAAGACTTTCAAAAAAGACTGGTCACTTATATCGTGGCACTGCACAAGGGACTGGCTAGTCTAGATTATCAAGACAGCCACTCACCTCACCCAGGAATTGAAGATTGACATACAAAAAATCGAGGTTCAGTTGAAGAGTTACCAATCAACCGCTTTCCTCAAAAAAAGACTTGAGGAACTCAACCAAGAGATGAGTTAGTATGAAATCTCACTTAAACAAAGCAAGTATAAGAAACTGAAGAAGGACACTGCAGCCTTCAGCCATGAACGAGTGTACCCCTATATTAGGGATGATTATATCCAACGTAAAACAGGCAGTGACCAGGAAACAGACAGCGATCTCTCTGACACAGCATCCAATGATTCTTATTCAAGTAAAACAAGCAATTCAAGGAACCAGAGGGGCAGAGGTCAACAACAAAGACCATACAGACCAAGAGACAGGGGATGGGGTGGCTATCAAGGTCCACCTTTATACACCCAATATCCTTTTGGACCTCCACCAATGGGAGTACCCTTCCAACAATGGAATCTCGCCCCACAAGATTATAACTATTATGGTCCACCTCCTTTTTTAGGGATACGCCAAGGACCACAGCGAGGAAGAAACCGGAGGGACAACCAGGTCCATTGGAACAACGACCAAGAGGATCTGACGAGGGTATCCACACGGAGCATGACAGCAGCATCGAACCAACCATCAACCAGCCGAAAGGACAACTAGTGGTCAACCTTTCAACTGTTACCCTTACCCATCACCAAACTGTAGCCCTGGAGAAGGGACTGGGTTTCGTCCCCACCAACAGAGTAGATAAATTTAAACTCTGTTTGGAGATCAAAGAGTTTATACGCAAACTCAAACTAAGGGTCTTTTTTTCTGACCAAATTACAGTCCCTAATCAGTTATCTGATACAGGATTGAGACCTAAATCCACCTTCACTCCGTTGGACTCCACTTTACCCATCGAACTGTTAACTTTCGAGAAAGCAGTTATGGAAGATCTTAACAACACACTCCAGAAAGACTATAATACCTTCCAGAACACGACTAGAGCTGAAAAAGAAGCTCTACAACAATTGGCCAACAATATGGATATCACCATTAAGCCAGCCGATAAAGGCGGAGCGACGGTTATCCAAACAACGACGAACTATGACAACGAATGCAGGAGATTACTAGGAGATCAAAGGAATTATGAGATCCTCTTAGATGACCCCACCGAAGCTATTCGGGTTCGCATAATGGGGATGGTGTTAGAGGCCACTGCACACGTTTGGATCTCCAAAAAAGAGGCTGACTTCCTGATTCAGAAGTCGCCCAGAACTCCTTACTTTTACACAATCCCCAAAATTCATAAAAACCTGGAACATCCTCCTGGACGCCCCATCGTATCTGGGATCGGTTCAATACTCGAACCCCTGTCGAAATTTGCGGACGCAATTCTTCGACCATTAGTCCAGGTACCGATACATATCTGAAAGACACTAAAGCAGTTTTACAACTCCTTGAAGAGCTCACGTTTGATCCAGCACAACACCTGTTAATTGGATTAGATGTGGAGAGCCTGTATTCCAGCTTACCCCATTATGAGACCTTGGATATTATTGAAGAGGTTCTTTTTTCTACCACCTGGAGCTATCATACTTCCCGTAGTTTGGTAATGAAATGCATTACCCTGGCCCTTAAGAAGAATTTTTTTATGTACCAGGATGTCCATTACCGACAGAAACGCGGTACCAGCATGGGGAGTACCTTTGCGCCGAGCCTAGCGGGGCTGTATTTTCATCACCTTTAGTCCCAGAGAATACTCAACCAGCAAAACCCATTCTACAATAACATCATTCTGTGGAAACGTTACATTGATGACGTTCTAGTGATTTGGAAAGGGGACTCCAAATCAGTGACCACCTTTATGAACTGGCTGAACGAACAAAATACCTTCCTCAAATTCACACACACGTCATCCAACAGTAACCTGGTGTTCTTGGATCTCAACATCTACGCAGATGAAGGAAGATTAAAATCTAGCACGCTTTTTAAACCAACGGCCAAAAATTGCTTACTGCTATATGATAGCTTTCACCCCAGGCACCTTCGGGATAATCTCCCTTATGGCCAGTTCCTCCGTTTACGGAGGAATTGTTCCGAATTGACGGACTTCAGGGCCCAGGCAAAGGATCTGGAGAAGAAATTGCTAGAACGGAATTACCCAGAATCTATTGTCTAAAAAGGACTCAAAAGAGCAAGGAACAACAATAGGGACTCCCTTTTAGAAGACCATATACCACAAGAACAAGATACCAGACCCATCTGTGTCACAACCTACAACACTCATTCTAACCAAGTGTCCAGGATCATCAACAAGAATTGGAAGATCCTGAACTGTGGCAGCTTAAATTTACCGAAGCCTATGTTCTCCCATAAGAGAGGCAAAAATCTGAAGGACATTCTGGTTCATACCAGACCACGTTCACTACCAATCCGACACATTACAAGTAACATACTACCACCCATAAAAGGACATCATCCATGTGGCATGTGTAGTACTTGCACTCTCACCAAAAAGAGTATCCACATCACTTTTGCCAATGGTACTTCCTGGGAGCAAAGAAAATTCACCAATTGCAACAGCAAGAATGTTGTATACCTCATTACTTGCCCCTGTAAGATGGAATATGTGGGCATGACCACTAGACAAGTGAAAATTCGGATTGGCGAGCATAAGAGCAATATTCGCTGTAAAAAGAGTACGACAAAAATGGCAACTCATTTCTTGACTCTGAACCATGGGGTTGATGACCTTAGGTGGACAGTCATAGAACAATTGAACACCGATTATGGGCTTTTTGAAAAAGAGCAACGCTGGGTGTTCCGTCTTGGCACACACTTGACCGGCCTGAATGATGAGATACCGTGGTCACAGTTGACGTAGTACCTTCACTTCCCCACATTTGTCTACTGACGCATGTCGGATTTATCTCTCTATTGCCTGTGTGATCTTTTTAAGCAGCAATAGCAATTATCTCCTTTTTGCAATGTCACACACAACCCTCAGTAACACTCCTCCTGGTGTGACTTTCTCCATCAATCTGTGTACAGCACTTCTGTTTAGATTCCTCCATATGACCAACTAGATATTCATAGCTGTTGTCCCTGTTTGCCAGACATATCTTTATAATGTAAAAAAAAATAACATTTTTATTCATTATCTATAACAGGTGATTTCTTGTAACCCACCAGTCATATCAGCGCATGTCCACGTTTTCTATCCTAGCCTTCAGGACCTTTTTCCTGATTATCTCCTTAAGTAGTCCCTATTTTTTATCTTTTTCGTAATCTTTTTGGTTTTCATTCAGTGCACCTGGACACTTTAGCATTACTGCTCGCTACTACCCTGTTTTTCACACAATATATTGGAGCGCACCTTCTGGCGATTATGCTGCGTAAGGGTGTTTTATTTTCTGCTCGTGCACACGCTCTCTACTCAGTTAGATAACACCTCAGATTTCGTGGCGTATGATTAACTTCGCTTCCAATATTTGTTGTTAGCTCAGAATTGCCTTTTTAGGCTCACAACGAGTCCTCACTTCCGGTTTCCCGGAAGGTTTTGCTTTCCCCGTTCTAGTCTTCCATCAGTTTTTCACCCGGAAGCCATTACAATGACCCAGGTGCTACGAGTTTCCCCAAATTTAGCAATCACTGGCTTAACTTAAATAGAGCGCATCCAGCAGTGTCCCGCATATCAGCGGAACCGCGGGATGGATGCACATTGAGCTAGCAGTAGTACAAGGGCACGTAAGTACGGCACAGCCGTTCGAGGATGCCGACGCAGCCTTTCATTTTTCGAGCAGCCTTCTGGAGGTAACAGCCATTTCTCCTTCTCCGTTTCCTTTTTGCTTTTTCATTTAGCATTGAGGCTCCTTGATTTCTCCACCCGTTCTCAAGGTTCATGAGGCGAAACCTCACATACACATAAGTATGGATTCTTGTTATCACTGTGTTCATCTCTATTTTAGAGAATAGTCCACGCAATTCATAGAGTGTGTGTTTTTTGTTGTCTGTTTGTAGTGTCATGTACTGTCTCTATTTCTTACAGGTCACCGCACCTTTTTCCTGCAATATTAAGATCTATGGCTAACGATCGCGTTTTGGTCACATTTGTGGCGCACTTCTTATGTTTGTAGGTACAATGTTTTTACTTCCTGGGACACTAAACGTGTCCTTTTTCTTTTTCTTTTTTCTTTCACAGAACATACATGTATACTATTAGGTATCGTATATTTATGCATGATTAGTTGCATCTTCACTTATGTTTATAGTGTTTTCATAAGTACACGCTTTCCACATTGGAGGGATCTTAGCCCTGTCCTGATGAAGATGCTTCCGCATCGAAACATGTTGACGTATTAGGAGCAACCACACATTAAGTAGAGAATATCCGCACCACCTTTTTACTAGTACCAGACCCCCTTGACATATTAAACATTTTGTCTTAAGGGGCCAGGTCCTTTTTAACTCACATTTACATTTACCCCAGACCCTCCCTTTGCATTACACATAGCACTTTATCATCAGTGCTCCCGTGTAGTCGCAGGTCGTAGCACGCCCCATCCCGCAGCGGGGCGGGAAGACCCCTATGATGAAGCATGACACCATGGGTCATTCTTGGTGTGTGAGGGGTATTTAAACAACTCAGTGTGTGTCCAACCATTGTGGGACACGCACACTCAACTACCTTTCTTTTTTGAACCCTAGTTTTTGAACCCAGGTTTTTTTGTTTTGTCTCCAAGAGGTGGATCCTTATGTTTGGTAACTAATTCTGAGTGGAGGATGTATCCACCTCCAGTGCCCGTGTAGGGCCTCTTCCTCTACACTCCCTGATCCTGTTATTATTAGTCTTACAGTGTCCGCATTTATATACAGGGACAGAACAAAGGCAACAAGCATTGGCATAGCCAATAGCTATTTAGTTATGCAGCACAATATCCTTGGTGCAACAACATCAACTGTTGCATGGCTAAACACTTATAAGGTCCCAAAGGCGAGACCTATGGCTATGCCAATGCTTTTTTTTCCTTGAATTGAGCTGGTCTTTTGGTTAAATATTGCATTGTATTGTAATTGCATTTATATAGCGCCTACTATCCCAGACGAGGCGTCAAAGCGCTTTTCGGCTAGTAGCACGCTACTCCGGAACCCATAAAGGATTAGTGTTCAATTAGTTTAGTGAAATATAAAAGTAATTTGAGTGGTGAGTAGGTTAGTCGGTTATATGGATTCAGAAGGATGGCAACCACAAATATGTTGATTTTCAGTGTGTCTACTTGTATGGGTGATGCACATACACCGGTGATGTGCATATGAGAATTGATAGGAAGCCTGCAGAGCTGGAGTGAATGACACTGGAGTGTTTTGTGCATCTTAAGCCACAAGTCTATGGTTAAAGGGCCAGCAAATTCTTCTGCAATCAGACCTGCAGCATTAGAGGAGTTATATACTTCTGAACGTGCTGTTATCTCTTGTGTACTCTCACTCACCTGAGCATTTTTTTTAATGGATTTGTAGTCTTTGGTATATGCAATAGGTGTGTCCTCGCTTCTGGGATCAGAAAATGTATTTTGTTTATCTAGCCGACACTGCCTAATAAACTAACTATTCTGAAAAGGCAAAATCTCTCCTCTGTTCATTCCAGCTCGTTTGCTTTCATTGGACGTTTGGTGCGCATAGTACATGTATGGAAAACATCAATAAAAGATGTAGTGCCACTCAGCACAGCTGATAACAAGAGCAAGCCAAAACAATGAGCAGCATTTCTTTTTGGTTATGCTCACAATGGATTGTAGTTTTCGGAAAAATTTGTGTTTTTTCAGAGATTTCTCTCTTGCATTTTAAACATTTATGACGCTTGACAACCAGAATAGAATCCCCTTTTATTTGCCGAAAATTCGTATTGTCACATGACAACCTATGCAGGAATAACCTACCTGTCACACAGATTTAACCTGAAACCCTATTTCAGCAGACAAACCTTATCTTTGTGCCGACAGCCTCCTAACGTGGAGAGAGAATGGGAAAATGAGGACCCAATAGGGATGGCCGCTATTACGTGTGCCAAACGGAATAGAGTTGACCCTGCCAAACCTGCCAGCTAATGTATGCGGATGGTATTTGTTTGGTGCCAGTGCCACTGATGGTAAAAAACAAAGGCGAATTCAATCTCCGCAGGAGTGTACTTTGTGAGAAGCATCATTTTCTAAACAAATACTCCTGGCTTTCAACATAAGACCTCTGGGAAGGCAGCAGCACTGTCTGTAATTTAGAGTGAGCGCAAAAGTACAACCAGCATTTTCAATGCAATCCCGGTGCTCGTGCTTTAGCTTTAAACATCTTAAGCTAAAGCACGGGTGCCCAGTGATTGCTTCAAAAGTCGAGAAATAGAAAAAAACTTGTTTTTCTAGTTCTTTACTTTTGAAGCAATCGAGGCACCCGCGCTTTTACTTGAAATGTTTACAGCTAAAGCACGAGTGCCGTGATTGAAAGCAAAGTAAATAAAGGGAAAATATGGCAGATGAACGTTTTTTTCTTCTCTTTATTGACTTTGCTTATAATCGTCACACTCTCGTTCTTTAACTGTAAATATCTTAAGCAAAAGTGTGTGCCACAAATTGTTGAAAAGTAAAGAAATTGACAAAAAGGTGTTCTCTATTTCGTTACTTTTAAAGCAATTGTGGAACCGTACTTTAGCTTAAAATGTTTACAGCTAAAGCATGAGTGCCGTGATTGCATTGCAAATGGGGGATGACGACACTGAAGGTGGGTGGGGGTGGGGGGATGACACAGTCATGCATGGAGCAGCGAGAACTAACACAAGCATGAATTAAACAAGTGGGAAGGGTGGGGGAGTGCACGCGCGCGCGCGCTAAGTAGCAGCTGTTTGCTCTATTTCAAAGCACATACTCGTGCTTGTGGCACGCTGCTGCGCACTCCCGCAAGGCGTATGCCGCCACAAGCACGAGTATGTGCTTGGAAAAACAGCTGCACAACAGCTAAAGGTCTCCTATGCAGTGAATGCGCACTGCGTAGGCGAGACCTAAAAAGCATGCCTCTCTTAAGTACCTGTGAAGAGAAGGCAAGCTGTGTGCCTTTGTTTCCCTCTGTGGCATTTACATTTAAATGTAAGGTTCCAGGTGGCCACCAGTGAGCATATAGAAACAAAACGAGGCCAGATGGCCCCTTAACTTCAGCCCAGCTGGAGGTGAGAAAAGGCTCACTCACTGCCTGCACGTTGCTGCTGGGAATGGAAAGCAGGCAACATGCAGGTGTTTCTGAACGTGCCCCGGTGTCTGAAAATTACACCGGGACTTCTTGGCAGGGGGGACAGCATCCACCCTGTGAAAAGGGTGGGGGGACGCCGTGTACCTGCGTGTACCCCCGACTCGAGCCCTGGATATAAATATCTCTTCCTAGCCCCTGAAGATTTGAGTCTATAATTGTAGCCATAGATAGTTCCAAACTTAGGAAAAAGCAGATCAGGACATATGACATTTGGACACCGGACACTGATTCTTTTATGCTGAAATCTTAACAGCACAAAATCAGTTAACAGATGTGTATATCACAGATATCTTTGGACCTGTACAGGGGAACATTCACTGTTGTTAACAAACATTACATTTTTTTGTGGAGAAAAGAGGCTGTTTTATTAAAAACAAAAAAACATGCTGCACTATTATAAGTGTCGGCCTATACAGGAACTAATGATATTCTTTAACCTTTGGTCATTTTTCAATGCAAGCCTCTGGCGTTCTTGTAACTTCTGGGAGCCGGTGCATCTTTGCCGCCATCTTTGTCAGGGAGTGAGCAAAGGTGCACTTTGACCTTCTTAAGTTATCCACGTCAGTGATTTGCCCACGTTGCAGCTTTTGTGTCTTAATACACTTTGCAAAAGACAGCTAATTTCACGCCTCTTTCCAAGTGTGAACAAGCATTTGCAATGCAATAGGTCTCGCATTTACGCAAGTTTGAGCTATTCACATTACAAATAACAATCCTTTTATTTTTGTTTTCTTTTTTAAAACTTAAATAAAAGGCAGTGTCATTTACAATGCCAATAGCTTAAACTCATGTAAATGCGAGACCTATTGCATTGCAAATGCTTGTTTTACTTTATTTTGTTGCTGATATTATTCAGCATTTTCGACCTTTTTTTTTTCTCTTTTTGCCAGTGTTTTGTTTAACATGGACAACAATACCTGGATAGGCCAAAAGTTCTATTGCCAAGGCCAATTCATGCCTTTCAGAAGCAAGACATATTGTCTTTGCCAGCGCTTGTTGTTATTTAGCTGCATGGAGAGGCAGCGCAAACCACTTAATGGTTTCCAGCACACAAAGTTAGTAAATTCGCTAGTCTTTCTGGTGTTACGTTTGAGAACGAGTACTTCGCTGGAGAGAGGATGTTGTGTCCCTTTGCTTGAAGCCCGAACTGCTGAGCAGGAAGAATGAGGATGTGGGAGATCATGTTTGGAAAAGGGAAACGCACGGCTGTCTCCTGAACTCTAACATGACACACTGAGGATCAAAAAGCAGACAAGCATTTGCAATGCAACAGGTCTCATTTACATGAGTTTGAGCTATTGGCATAGTAAATGACAATGCCTTTTATTTAGGTTTTGGTTTTTAAAACATAAATAAAACGCATTGTCATTTACAATGCCAATACCTTAAACTCGTGTAAATGCGAGACCTATTGCATTGCAAATGCTTGTTTCCATTGTGTCACGTATTTTGTATGAGCACTAAACTCCCATAACAGCGGGCGCTACACAATTATGCAGTTGGTTAAAGTATGGTCGGGGGGAGGAGGGCAAAGATGGTGGCTGGGCTGAGGGTAGAGCGCAGTGACCAGGATTTTTAGGAGAAGGCTGCGAGTGTTACAGGACCCTCTTCACGCAAACTATGTGGAGGTGTTTCCTATTTCCTGAAGCACAGCTGCGAAGGTTCAGAAGACCCCTACTGTTCACTGGTTTGCAATGGGAGGTTTGAAGCGTCCAGATTTGAAGAAACAAGAGATTATAAGGACACAGAGCGAGATGGGGCAACATGGGTTGATGGGTAAGGAGCAAGGGGGTAGAGAGATGAAGACAGAGGTGAGTAGGTAAGGTGAGAGAGAAAGAGAAGGAGAGAGAGAGAGAGATGGGGTGACTTGGGTGAAGGAGTAAGACATGGGATAGAGAGGGGGAAATAAAGACAACAGGATAAGATGAAAGATAAATAGAGAGGGAGTGAGATATTGTGTGAGAAGAATGGGTGGGTTAAATAAGAGACAGAGAGGGTGAGAGTGGGATGAAAAGACAAGGGGATGGGTAAGGTAAGAGACAGAAAGAGGAGAGATGAGAAGAGAGATTTAAAGTGAGAGCGAGAGACACTTAGAAAGAGAGCACGAGAAAGTGAATGAGAGACATGAAAATGGGATGTACTGAGAGATAAAGACACGGATCAACTAGAATTAAAGTCTGCACAGAGCATGGGAGGTAGAGTGGGGAGCTGGAACGAGGTTTGACAAGTGAGAGTCAAAGGCGCAGAGCATCTGCACGTTTCTCCCAAATACTGCAGTGAGGCAGTATTTGAATCTACGGCAGAGTTTTTATTTCTCTTTTAGCTTTTTTAACTGGCACGTACAGCCAACGACTGCTGTTTGGCTAATAAAAAACAGCAATAATGAGTGTTAAGTAGGCCTTACCGCCTTTGTTTTGATAAGGAATTTGTTGAAACTAATTGGTGCATTGGACTTTTATCGATGCAGTTCTCTGGTTGGTGTTCCCGCCCGTGTAGAAGCACTGTAACATATTATTCCATGCACACAGAATACGATTAACAGCGCATACAAACGCACACCAACAAGAGACACACAACTCCCAGCACAAATGCAAGCGCAGTCAGGCATCACACGCTACACACAGACAGGCACAAACACAGAGGCGCACTCACATAACGCAAAAATACACAGTGACTGAAGGCAATAATACACACGCTCACATACAGAATGCAATAAATGCGTACATACAAAGACGCACATGTGCAGAATGATTTCTAAAGGTGAGAAAGGCATACAGACGAAGGGGGTGAAGTGGAAGAGGCGAAAGACGCCCTAGAAAGCCAGCCCATTGTATACCTTGGAAGCTATTCTCTTTTCGCAGGCATTGCAAGAGCTACTCTAGGAAGCACATCACAATGTGAGGGAAGCAGGGGGGGGGGAGCAGAGGAAGAGGGGTCGGGCAGTGAGCGGAGGGGAGGTATGGATAGCTGAGTAATGAAGATGGAACGTTGCTGGGATCCATAACTAAACTAAGAAGTTCCTACTAGAATAGAAAGCATATTTGATATAATATTGATTCCGGAGACCAGAACCCAAGTCAGTATCCCACTCATTGGTTATGCAGAATTCAGATAGCCGGCCGAAGAAAGCCTGATCGTACCTGCCGTACTGGGGGTTGCTGCCGGGTCGCGGGATACGGGGCACACCCATCCTGACTGCGATTGAATGCTGGGGATCCCGCTCCAAGCCGGACTTGAAGACGGGCCTGCGGTGGACTGGCTCTGCAGCCTGAGCACCTCTGTGGTGGTGCGTAGGGACCTGGGGCGCACTTTTAGCCCCGGTGAGAGGCCCAGGAAAGCAGGGGGTCCCGACTGCTGCCTGGAGGCATGGAGCATTTAATATAAACCGAGGCGAGCGTGGCTGGGAGCCAAATATGCTGTAGAGAGATGAGCCGTCAGAAGAAATCAAACAGGAAGGCTGGAGGCACAGGGAATCAATCGGCTGGCCAGGGAATCAAAGGAGAACAGCAAGTTAGGAGGGGGGGGGGGAGGGGCTCCTGGCGAAGGACCCATCCAGGGAATTACAAGATACAGCACCTGGAAATAACAAGCATTGGCCGCACGCGCGCCTCGCGCTTGAAGTTTAAAAAAAAAAAAAAACAAGCCAGGCGGAGCGTGGCACGCGCGCGCGTTTGGGGGCGGGGGAGCGGACCCTTTAAAGTGCTCCCAGAAGGCGGATTGCATGGCGGCATGATGCGCGTGATTGCGCGCTTGCTAGCCATGCAATCCGCGTTTTGGGAGCACTTTTGAAACCCGTATTCAATAGTCTCGCTTTGCAATCGCTTACGCGATAGCAAGGCGAGACCTAAAAATGGCTTCACACTTTGTGGTCCCTGGGAGTTCCAGAACTTCAATCCATTGTTGTTGAAATCATTGCTATTTTAATGGAGTTTTTCCTGTGACTGAGGCTTGAGTAGCTAAGTTATTGGAAGACGAGGTGCCCGAAATGTTATCAAACAATTATGCTTTACCCAACCTACTAGTACTCCAGGCCCTAATACGCTAACTCATTTCCCCATAGACAGAGAATTGGTAAAACTTTGGTCAGTTTTATTGCGCTGTGTTTGGTCATAGTCTACACTGACTAGGACTTTGGTCATCACTTTAGGTCAGCCACTAAGTTGAGCCGCCAAAGAGGTGATATAGTCGATGGCAGTTACGATGCATATTGGCGACAGGGTCACAAAATAAAAATAGGAGGATGTTCTTTGAAGGCTGCTGCAGAGATGAACTTCAGTTGCTATAAACTGCAGTCTTTTGAGGTAAACATGCCATCTATGAATATGTAACCTGAAGCAAGGTTCTAATTGTCTGCCCTTGGTTAAAAATTGACTGCAAAGGTGCTGCTGAAACGCCCTAAAATCCCTAATAGTCATAGCTTTTTTTTAAATTCAGGATATTTATAAGCTATCTCATACTGTACATTGTTCTGGTCATTTAAGGTAGATGGGCCGTATCAGTCAGTTTTTCATGGTCTTTTCCTAAAATATACATATTTCACAAGTGTTTTAGAAGGGTATAAGACTAATTCACACATTCATTTGGTACAAGCCATTCAAAAGAGAAGTTTGATGTTTCACCATTAGAACTAGTTACTGCTCACTGACACGACATACCATAGGGGCAGGAACTTGCACAAATTTTGAAGAAGTGTGGTGTGGGAGGATAGTTACTGTTCCACTGTTAAAGCAAATGCTTCAAAGCAGTATTAAAACATTGGAATGTTGAGTGCTCCATTGAAAACAATGGTGTGCTCCTGGCTTCTAATGGCAGGTAGAAGCCCGGAGCATCAACATTCAAATGTTTAACAACGGCCTCACGGTGCCCAAGGGGATTTTAACTCCAAGGGCTCAGGGAGACCTTTGTTTTACAAATTAGAACATTCTGCACTCTAGGGACGGAATGTTCTAATAGCCTTAGAGCCCTCCATTGCAGGTTCTACTGGCCATTAAAGGCCTTCGGCTTGGGCCTTTAACGCTGGTCAGTAGAGCCCGCTACAGAGGGCTCTTAGGCTATAGTCTCCAACCTTTTCAGTAGTAAGAGTTACTTTTGTTCAATGAAAATCATCCCGAGGTACTTGTATTGATTTTGTAGTAACGACAGCATAAAACAATGGCCACCCTATTCAGGATTACCAGCAGTGATCACCTGAGTGCATAAGGAGGGTTGCCAGCTATAATATATAAAGGGCTTGGTCAATTTGGAATGCCTCTACATGGGCAAAACATAACTAACAGCTGTAGTTGCAATGCCTCGGCTGTCAAAATAATAATATGAGTACTAAGTCTCTGTAGGAACGTAGGATGTGCTTCTTATGGTTACCCCCACTTTTTGCTTCATGTGATACTGTTTTTGACTAGTCTGACTGGAATCCTGCTAATCAGGACCCCAGTCTATCTGCTTTATCCCTAAACTGTTATGTTATGTAATTAGGTACACTCCAGATTGGATACAGGGGTACCCTTGTCAGTCCCTAGTATATGGTACCCATGTACCCAGGGCATAGGTACCAAAGCGGCCTCCCATGGGCTGAAGCATGTATTATGCCACCCATGAAATGCCATGCAAAATGGAACTACAGGCCTTCCATTGGAGCCTGTGTAAGTCGGTGCAGGCACCACTTACTTGAGATGTAGGTTTACAATATCTAATGGTCACTACACTTAAAACCTACAAGTCGCCCCTGTAGCAGGCCTTAACAATCCTGAAGGCAGTGTGCTTGGTTCTAAGTGAGAGGGTGCCACTGCATGAGCAGGACACCCCTGCAGCCTACGGAGTCCATTCTCCTTAGTGCTGCAGCCATTTACGACATATAGAGTGGCATTATGCAACCACGCGATGACCAACTCTAAAACGGCTGAAAGTAACCCTATCATGTTTGGTGTCGAATATTCTGGAATCATATCTCCCACACTGGTAACTGGTGTTGGAGTTATGATTCCACCCCTCAGAAACAAGCTTTTGCAACCGCAGACACCACATCTCAACTGACCGGTCCGCTGCTCCTGAGCTCCTACGGAATCCAGAGGCTCCAGCAGCACAGGAGGTGGGTTTCCAAGTACCTCAAGGTCTGAGCTGCGCTCTTAAAAAGTTCAAGGCCAGAATGTCTTGTCGGGGCTGCAATACCTGTACCACTGTGCACTGCGTACTTTCGCAAGTGCATATGCTTGTTGGCGTTTCCAAAGCAAGAGCACTGGGCTCCAAGTAGCCCCAACCTCTGGCACCATTTCCTAAAAGAACGTTGGCCTCCTCTCACTGAGTGCTCCGTGGACTGCTGCTTTGTGAAACTGCTTGAGGTCCCCTCGTGACTCCTTTGCCTCCCGCATGTGGTTGCTCCATGCTTGCCCTGATTCTCCTTTGTTTGGTGACTCTCCAGGACCTTGCTGGTCCAAACTGTAACCTTCTTTGACCTTCTGCATGGGTTGCCGTTGCCAAGGCTTGTTGGTGATCCAGCTAGACACTGACCCCTCAGTACTTGACATCCTTTGTGGGACAGCTCGTATCCGACTCCTGGTTTTCCTCGACATCTCCTGGTCCCGGTGGCTGCAGAGTCAAAAACCCCCTCAACGCACCTGAAACACCCGACATCGGTGGGCATTCGTCTACTAAGCCCTGGTCACTCCTGAGTGACCCAGACTATGTCCCCTCGGCTTTCAGGTACTCTTCACCAAGAATCCACCTTTGGATTCCAACGGACACTTTTTATTTTCCCAGCAGTGGCTCTTCTTCGAAGTCCTCCATAGGGATCGATAACGGTTTCCAACGCCACTTCAGACCTATGCAGCCGGCTTCCCTGGGATAGGTAACTCTGGTACTACAGTATCCTCTGGTGGGGTGGCTCTCCAACCTCCTAACTTCCACGGGGTTTCTTCGAAGTGCACTTAGAAGGATCCTTAAACTTTAGAACTGCAACCGCGACTCTCCCATAGGATTGTACGTCACACGTAGTCGTGTTCTCACACTGTACTCGTCCTCCGTGGTGAATATACTTACTCATCTTAGGTGGTTCATTGGGCTCCCAGCAATTCTACATCCTCTAGACACTGTCTTGACTTGAGTCGTGGTTCTTATACCACTATTTATGATATGGTTTGGTCTCTCCCTGGAGCCCACTGTGTATAAGTGCTATTTACTATTGTTTCTGTGTTACAGTATTGTGTGCTTTGTGAGTATCTTTGTGTAGAAGATACCGTGTTGTACTTAGAGTGTTATATTAATAAATACATATTTTTATAACTACTGTGTGGTTCTCCTTTCATTTAACCAATACTATAATGTTGCATTCTGGTAAAACAAGCAGCTGAACATTCCTTCAAGACTCAGCCTGAAGGTTGCTCTCCACAGCTACCACATGGATAGCTTTGTAAGGTTATCTTTGACCTCTTAAATCACCATAAGGGTTGTTTGCATTGGTACAGGGTGCCCACTTACGTGCTCTTCGTAATCCAATGCGTCCAAGAGAATATCCAGGCAACTTGAGTGATACTCAATAAAGCTCTGTTGCAGTAGGTTCTGCGCAGCCGCACAGATATCCCACTCTGCCAACACGCCATATATCCATTCCTGGAAGAGGGCTGGTCATGGGCCACTAAGGGACCCATTAACTGGTCATATTCCGGGGCCGAACATGACATATTGGAGAGACACAAATCCAAAGCTCAGTAGAAAGGGCATCATTGACATTAGAACACAGGTTGCACGCAAGTAAAGTAGGCAAAGTGAAAAGGTAGTCCATAACTCACACTAAGCGTCACTAATGGCAAGCATCCAAAAAGTTGTTACATTCGGTCATCGTACAATTGCATTTTTGCCTGGCCTGTGCAGTACAACAAGATGAGCAGCCATTGTGTAGCATTCACAGAAGCAGCAGGATTCCACCAGCTAGCGCCAGTATTAATGGGAATCCTCCGAAGGCGCTGGAAAAAATAGATGGAATAAAGGCCAGTATTACACCAAATATCATCTGAAAAGAAGTCACAAGGCCGGATCCCACCAGTTTTAAAAAATGGGCAAGGCGTTCAGTGTCAGACGCATTAAAGATTTGATGTATCAGATCCCCAAAATGAAGTGGGAGATTTGTGTTCAGAAGTGACTGAATCTCGCTTGAAGTTCTAGCCACCTGTAATTCGAATGTCTCTCGAGCTGAAGTGAGAGCCACATCTAGTTGAAACAATAGCTCTTTGAGCCTGCTTAATTTGTTGAAATCTGTTTTCAAAGTCGGAATGGAAGGCCAAATGGAGATATCTACTTTCTCATGCGGGGGTGGAAAAAGCACATTGTTACAATAAGTAACACATTGTGAAACTGTTACTATATACCGGATTCCTGCCCGTAAACCACCACAGCAATCGTGGTTATTCAAAATAAGATAACTGCCATTAGTAAGCAAAGTAAAAGCGGGAATTATGCTGGGACGGAACTCCCTTTCAAAAAGCAAGTAAGATTAGGCGCTGAAACATTTCAAGCGCCTTGCATCTTAACGTGTTTGCAAACTAGGGAGTGTCCCACCGTAGAATCGCAGTCCTACCCTGTTAGAAAAACTTCCTTATCCTCCCGATTACATCTGTAAGTGAAAGGTAGGCACCATAACTCATGGAGAAATGCACTATCCAGGGGTTCAAAATGGCCAATCTGGAAATGTTTCATGCAATATTTAATTTGAAAGAGCGAGAAAGGGAGAGAGATAACCCTGTGTATTAACCACGCAGCTGAATCTGTTTCCTCCACAGAAAACGGCAGATGTTCTGATTGTTCAATGTGTAATAATGAGTATGTTGCGTCTTTCATGGACATAAAACGTTGTTTATCAGTTAAATTAAATGGTAAAAAACAAAGCTGTAGCATTCAAATAATCCATGTAAACTGCATTATGGATCGCAATTGATTTTGACCATGATATAACACAGATACATCAGTCTAAACAATATCAATAACAGATGAAACGATATTATACAGGGTATAAATGTGTGAAGACAGTGTGCTAATGCTATTGTCAACCACTGCAAGGACTTTTTCCAAATTTGCTTTATCAATTTGTCGCAGACGAAATGCTGCCTCCATCTGCGATAATTTCCATATTTCATTGTACGTAGCATAGAAAAATCTTTTCGTTCATGGGGGGTCCTAGGACCTAGAAGAAATTTAGCCAAATTGATGTCACTCGACAATTGAGACAAGTGTTTTTTAACGGAAGACAAGGTTGAGTGTTCCAACCATTGTTGGCACAATTTACCCACTAAATATGTTGTGACCGAATGTGAGTGCGAAAAATGTGGATCTGGCCTAGCCTGTGTAAAACGTGGCATTATATTATAAAAACGCAGTTGGCATGAATTTGTACTGGTTTGCCACAGAAGCCAACTATTAGGGTCAACACCAGAAGCATTGAAAGTACCGGTACGAAAAAGATTTTGTAAAACTTCAATTGAATAATTCATGTGTGTGCGCCAATTAGCATATTCAGCCAAAGATGGAAAGGACAGAATATTTATATTCTTTACAGTTGCCAGGCCAATGCAACTAGTTTGATATACCGTATCATTTAAAAATAACATTTGTGCAGGTATCAGGCAGGCTCGATGTAAAGCCTCAGTTCCCTGAACCTGCCATTTCTTAGTGCCCCATATTGTTTTTAAATCAATAGTAGAACTCAAGTGATCATAACCCTTCATGGCCAATTCATCTCTAAAGGAATTGGAATGAATTAATTTAGTATGGGTGAGAATAAATTTAGATTGCGATGGCAAATGCAATTAAAAAAAATAAGATTCAGGATTGGATATGTCATAGTCCGTGAAATAGGTGAATTTATCCCTACGGTTTTTAGAACTGCCCTTTAAAGGGGTTGGACAATGTTCCCATTGAGTGTAATTAAACACAGGTCTTAACATGCTTGTCTTGTGTAAGTAATGATGCCCATAATGTTGGTAACAGAATAAATCTGCATAATTGTCAGAATTTAAATGCAAATCTTCAGTATCAAAAGCAGCATAATACTTTAAATCTGAAAACAATGAATGTACTGCTTGTCCATCCCAATCATTGGAATGTATGTCCTGTGTCACCACATCTCCTAAAGAGATGCAAGACGCATATGGCACGTTGAGGGCATCCGTCGTACCATGAATTTCAAATGCTACTTTATCCCAAACTATGCCATCTGCAACTGGGAAAGCTGAAATGTTCACAAGGGCTTGATCTCGTTTCATGATATGGAACGATGTATGAGGGGCCAGAATTCCATCGACCAATTTCACTGCAGAGCGTTCTGGCAAATATTGACCATTGATGAGTAAGAAAAAGACAGTAACAAATCCGATCGACATGAGGAGGAAAATCAGGATAAGTACCAACCAGATGTAGGTCTTTTTGAACCATTAGCTGAAAATACTTAATTTTGTTGGTTGAAGGGCCAACGTGGAAGACGAGGAGGCAGAGTCATAGGAGAAGCTTGGACGATCCCCAAAATAACCGCTGGCACCCATACCCATCAATGGTAGTCAGGCAGTATCAGTTTGATGTTGACGTGGACTGTCAGGCACTTCACTCTGGCACTCTTTTGCAGGATAAGTGTACTCAACGTCTTCAGTGAAACAGGGAGGTGTGTGGACAGGTGAAAGGTCAATAGTAGTTTCCATGTCACCCTTTGTAATACAAGGATGAGTTGAAGTGGATGAATGCACTGGATACATTGTAATATCATTGCAGGAAACAGCAGCAGTTACACTATTCAGAATCGGTCAGACGGTGTAACTTGACATTATCCACTGAAATATATCTGTTGTCTTTATGACCAGGAAAAGGTGGTAGTATCACTGCACAAGTGCCCTTCAATCCAAGAACCGGGACCGGTGCACGATAAGAGGGACCAAATTCTTTCTTGTTCTCCAATTTTTCTTGTACCAGATCTCCAATCTTAGGAAGCCAGCTGGTAACCGGAATTAGCATCGATGTGTCATTGGAAGAGGGTAAATGTTCAGTTGCGTAGCTGTCACGGGTCTTTTGTAGGTCCTGTAACATAGTAGCATAATTATCTACGTCAAAGGTTGCAGCTGTCACCACAACGTCTAGACCATCAAGGTCAGGCACAAATATTTTAATGCCAAAGAGCAGTTCGTAGGGGGTCTGCAGAACTAGAGAGATTATTAAGTGCACGTTGAACCACATACAAATGGGCCAGACAGTTCCTATCAATACCTAAGACTCTAGCTTTCACAGATTGCTTTAAGTCGCAGTTAATTTGCTCCACAATAGAATAGCCCTGAGGGCTGTATGGAGATGAAAACTGCACCAGTACCCCCATCGACTTCATCACGTCATTTTATGCCTTAGAGGCGAACGCCGGACCTAGGTCTGAATGGAAGGTGCCACAGGCAAACATCCCGACAAAGACACGCAAGTCCCTGATGACATTT
The DNA here is from genome assembly GCF_964204655.1 of Triturus cristatus. Lineage (NCBI taxonomy): Eukaryota > Metazoa > Chordata > Amphibia > Caudata > Salamandridae > Triturus > Triturus cristatus. Next base: position 60,316,632 of record NC_140580.1, on the reverse strand, counting down.
CGAGCATTAGCACTGCGTTGTGGCCAAACCCAAAGGGATCTAGTGTACAAATCAACTGCAACAAATATGTATTTATATGCAGTATCAGAAGACAATGGACCGCAGTGATCAAGATATACACAGCCAAATGGTTGATTAGAAATACATAGCTGTGTTTGTGGTGGGCGTGAGACCGTAGACGATTTGATTTTCTGACAAATTTCAGAAGAAAGCACATAATTACGAGTTTGTTTATAGAAACCACGCCACCAATAATGTTGCTGTAAAATCGGGACTGTCGCAGGCACCCTGGGAGGTGCAGAAGCCATGCCCACGTGTGCGGCTCTGATCAAAGCAAGTGTGTGGTCCATTTTGGGAATCAGCCAATCCCCAACAGATGGAATCGTAGCATAAGGAACTTGTTAGGGAGATATATGATAAGAGTATTTCGAAGGGAAAACCTGAGAATAAGCAGTTCCCTCCCTCGTTGCAGCTACTGCTGCCAGAATATCATTATCTATTTTAGTCATGGACCTTGTAACTGCTGCTATGGAACATGTGGCTACTGCGGATTTGGCCGCTTCGTCAGCCAAAGAATTACCAAGAGCATGTGCTCCCACACACTGATGGCCAAGAGTATGGCTAACTTGTGTGAGGGGCAGACGTTGTTTAAGGTCTGCCACTTGAACCCAAAGAGTTTTATGCTTAATTGCGCTACCTTTAGAGTCTCACTAGTCCTTCTGAGACCAAAAAAATAAGTTGTCATTAAAAGATTGAACACTTTAATAAGAATCGCATACAATGAGAGAATTCATATTAGGGTTGGCAAACTCATGGGCTAGAACAAGAGCACGCAGCAGCGCCAATTGTACTGTACAGTCTACAAGTGCCTGAGTATGCACTGTGGAAGACTTAAATTCTTCATTGACAATTGAACCAGCCACAATAGAGCACGCCGCTGAATAAGCGTGTTTGGAGCCGGTGGCCGGTTGAGCTGAGCCATCGGTATAAATGATACATTTGTACTCATCTAAAGGAACCAACGACAGCGAAGGAGAATGAACGTGTTCATACTGTAAAAACTCCTGTGTCTGAAGTGCAGGGTCAAAGATAAATGTGACATCAGATGATGTCAATGAAGTAGTCCATTTTTTCCAACTGGGATGTAGTGCCTTAGAGTTGGGTACACTTGCCTTAGTCACTGCCTCTAATGCAGGGAAAGGCGTGACCATAAGAATGCGTTTTCCTTGCGCCAGCGAGCGTTCTTTCAGAATTGCCATCTGGACCACTATCAAACATTTTTCAACATCAGAAAAACGGATTTCAGCAGCAGTGTACAAATGTGATTTGTAAGCAATAGGTACTGTGTCCCCCTCATTGAACGTCAAGTAGGTGTAACCCACCTTTCCTGGCACTATACGTATCACCAGGTTCGTGGTGTTATCATGCATCAACAAGTAGTTAGTTGCAAGCCTATCCGATTGCAAAGACTGTAGATTAGTGGTATGTTCCGGAAGCTAGCTGGCAGAAGAATATGTTGGTTGTATCAATGCATAAAGCGGTTTGATACGCTGGGCGTAATCTGGAATGTATGTCCTCCCGAAATTCAAAAATCCCAGCAAAGACTGAAGTTTCTTCAGCATAGAGGAAGGTTGCAATTGTGCACATTTCTCCAGGAAGTGGGGGGCGATTGAGCTCATAGCGCAAAAACAGCACCACCAAATGAGCAATGTGTGATTTTGCTAAATTTAATTTGTACCCATAGTCGGCAAACGATAAAATGATGCGGTCGACTCTGACAAGATGCGGAATTAGTTAGTCGTCCATCAGATAAATATCATCAATGTCCGAGAACGCATCTGGATCCATGCAGTGCAACAAAGACACAACACGCGCAGCAAATAGGGGGGCTGTTCTTATACCCCATAGGCAAACGCGTACATGTTTTCTGATTTCCGACAGCGGTAAATGCTGTCAAGTCACGGCTCTCAGGAGCCAGATTATGACTGTTGAAATGTCCAGGGTAGTTTTTATATATTTTTTTAAACAAAGTTGTTCACCAGTGCAGAGCTGTGTGTGTTTTGCACTGCAAAAGTGCGACAATGACTATTCAAATTTTGATAATCCAATACAATACAATATGAACCATCAGGTTTTGATACCGGAAAAAGAGGATTATTCATCTGTGATACACAGGATTAATCACTCCTTGATACTCCAACTGAGTTAGAATGTCATAAACGATGAGCCTTAATTTCACGTCTGATTGGATATTGCAGTTGTGGTTGTGGCATAGACCGTAAGGGTATTTCATGTGCCGGTTAATCAATATTCCAGCCCACCTGATTATGTTACACCGCTGGAGCAAGGGCCAAAGCCCACTCAGCTGCGAAAGCCTTTGCATTTTCCTCAGGGACGTAACGTGAAAAACTCAGAAGTATCACGTCCTCCCCTCTAGAAGCGGCTAGCACAAAGGGTGGAGGCCAATCTGCCTCCGCCAACAAAATGTCATATGAGGAGGTGAGATTTTCCCAGAAAACCGCTCTGATTGGAAGCTATATATCACCTTCAATTTGGAAGACAATTTCATAGAGTTTATCCGGTGGGGCAACCCGGATATCTGCTGTTTCTACTGTAATGAGTGTATCAGTTGCTGTTGCCTCCAGAGAGGAACGCAGTGCATCCCGCACTATGGTAACCTCCGCTGCGCTGTCGAGCAGAGTCACTGCCCATGTCCAGTCTAGGAGTTGCGTTCTCACCGTCTGAGGCATACTTCGCTGTTAAAGCGGCAACCTTTTTCTTCTGATACGGGGGTCGAAAACGAGGCAGTTCCTCTTGTTTGGCTTTAACGTCAAACTGTTGAGGTAGATCTTGTCCCTGTTGTTTAGTGGGACCTTTGCCATGATCCTGGTGCTCCCCTCCACCGACTTGAGAGTCCGATGTGTCCTGTAAAGAACGAGGAGAGCGCTGATCAGGGATCTGAAATCTATCAGGAGTCTTAATTTTTGCTCGGTCGTGCAAGTCATAAGTACGCTCAGAAGACTCAGGTGTCGGTGAACCAGCATGCGAACCTTGCTCCAGCTGTTACTGTCCTATTTTTTATTCCTCCAGTTCTTTTTAGGAAAGAACAGGCGCCCATCTTTATCAGTCTGGGCTTTTTGTAGAGTTTAAGATTGTATCTGCGTTTGAGTAAACTGCTTAACTCCCAGACTATTGCGGCCTAACATTCTATAAGCCTTAGCAATAATCTTTGGTAATTTGTGTAGCTTGTCTGCGTCTGCCACAGCCTCCAAGTGTTTAGCCACTTGTAAGGTTACAGCATCACCCTTACCATAGCAAGGATCATATCAGGCACAACATCGAACACCCCCACCAGTTTCATCCCCAACTCTAGAGCCACTTTGGCTCGGTGTTCATCCTGAACACTCTTTATCACGTAAGGGAGTACGGTCATGGAGGAGGTGCTGACACACATCGAATATACTGCAAACACTTTACCCCAAGTGTTACAATCAGCGAATTTGGGAACTAAGGGGTTGATTGCGATGGCGGGCAGACAAAGTCGTCCACCTCCGCAACGGCTAAAGGGACCGTCCGCCATAGGTGCGGCGGTCCCGCAGTTGGCATTGAGATGCGCCTGCCACACTGGCGGATGCATCCAGCATTCTTTACATTGCGGCGGGCGGTGCTGCAAGCACCACCCGCCGCAAGGTAAAAAATACATGTCGTGCATTTGAATGCACAACGTGACAGGCACCGCGAGGTGCCTGCCACCTTGTGCATGCAAATGCTGGGGAGTACCATAGGTAACCCCCATGTGCACCCCCACCCCCAACACCCTGGGGGCCCGTTATGGGCCCCCAACAGCAAAGACCCCTCTTCTTTCATGGCGGCAATGCCGCCATGGAAAGGCGATTCACCGCCTGCTACATAATATGAACGGCGGTGTCTTGCAGACACTGCCTCCATGTTATGGCCTTTTTCTGCCCGGTCGACGAGTCGACCGGCAGAAAACTGGCAGACGGTCTTTCCGTCTGCCGGGGTCCCCCTGCCATCGTAATGTGGCGGGGGGGCGAATGGGAGGCGGGCGGTGTATTCTGGCAGGTGGATCACCACCGCCATGCGGGCAGTGGCGATCCGCCCGCTATTATAATTGACCCCTAATTCTTTAGGTAAACTTATGGTTAGGAACCTGTGTTTCTTCACAGGAGTGGTATTCGGAAAAACAGCCTCGATCTGTCCACATTTTTCAGCAAGCCAATAAGGGAATTCATCATTATTCTGTGGACGCTTGCCCATCACTGAATTACCCGTAAGAGGACTGATGGTTACACCATCAGGTCAAGCTGGCTGTGCAGCAAAGCCAGGTGGTCCCATTTGGAAGTTGAGTGACATGAACTATATAACAGCTCTATGTATACGTATTAATGAAGTATTTAATACGCAAAGTTATGTGATTGTAGCAGTTGTTAGATAACGTGGGTGTGAGGTATACCAAGCCAAAACAGGCCGCGTGGCCCCATCTATCAATAAAGGGCCTAAACGGACCGGCATTATTGGGTGAGGAAGGGCATCATTAAACCATATTTGGTGTTGCCAAGCCATTAGCAGAACTTCAAGAGACCTATAGGGCTGATAAATCAGAGGAAGGCTGTGGAAGTATATTCATGAAGCAAATTATCTGTTCCATCTACCGCCGGAAAGGTAACCCAGGAATAAAACACCTCGAAGGGGTAAGCTGCATCTGCTTCTACAACAAAAATGAGCACAACACCAGTATTAGGGACCCCATTTTGAGTCAAAGTGTAATGGCAGCCACCATAATGTATAACAAAGAATAACAACCTAAAGCGCGGGAGCACAATAATGGGTTAATAGGAAAGAGAAGGAACCTTTTATAATTTAAGTTTGAAAGAACCTATAAAACATCAATATAGGAGACAGGAAACAGATGTGGGGGGATTGTGAACAAGCATAAGCACTACTCCAAGAGTCTCAAAATAAGAACCAGACCAAACGTTGGGCGCCATGTTGCGGGGATTCTGCACCTACACAGAACTATGCGCAGGAAAACAGGACCTCAGTGTATAGGGGTGTACCAACCTACCACCTTAGTACCCAAAATCCCAAAACTGACGAGCTATAGTGTCTCCTTTGTTCTCCTCCAAAAGCACGAAGCTACAAATGATTATACAACCCAGAACACAACACTCATAACTCTCTCAGAAATCGCGGTAGCAAGACATACCCTTTTGCTCGCTCACTCGTACATGTCCACAATAAGAATGGTCAGAGTCACTGTTATAGTTCAAAACGTTTATTTTAACTATCATGCTCTATAATGCAGTATACGAGCCACTACCAGCAGCGAAATGCATAAACATGGAACAATTAGCATTGTTACAATTCTATAGAATATGAAGGGGGTAGTCATTATATATAGACAGTGGAAAAAGGACTATAAGGCCTAACCACCCTCTTCTTGGTAGAGTGATGTTTATTATATAATTGAAGATTTCTGGGCTTTGTCAGCAGACCCCCTACCTTAGTGTCTAGATGGAAGCTTTACAGCATAGGAATCGCATAGTTCTTCTCCCTGAAATGGACCCTCTCCAAGTGTGTGTCAGAACAACATGAATCCCCATAATATCAAAGCACGAGCTTTCAGCCGCGCAGCTGTGTTAGCATGTTTTGTCTTGATGGTAGGAACTGACCAGAACATAATAGCAAGGGGCATTGTTTATCTACCTTGCACATCGTTTTCAGACTAAACTGCAAGAGCAGGCAGAGAACACAGAAAGCAGACAGTTCTCATGTGAAAGTCACAAACAGAGTCTTGCACAACAAAGTTATGTAGTAACGTGCGCAAAAGCAGCATAATGGCAGCCGTGCTCATGCCAGCTTAGCAATGTCGACAATGACATATATCACCTGACGAGCACCCCAGTTTGAGCATAAATGAGTCAATGTTCCTAGGGAGATAATGCAGGTGTTTCTTGTAGGATTGTGACTGAAAAAGATGTAGGACGGGAAGTTAATTCCGACCTACTTGGTTTCCCTAGTAACCCAGTGATATTCCATGAATTGAAGAACCAGGGATTCATGAACAGTGTGCGCCTGTCCAAAAACTGGTTAGCGCACCTCCACGCGCAGCACGGATCTGTGAGCTCCTTTTAACAAAATCCCAGAGTATCTAGAACATGTTCTATCTCGGTAACACTGCGGGTTGTGAACATGAGGTACAAGCAGTGGATGTCTGTCGTTTGGAAAGAGTGGGATATTGTTGAACATGGAGCACGCAGCTGCCTTCTGTATCTGTGAGCAGGGGCAGAACTTGATGATTACACGGCCATCGCTTGGGCACCTCTCCTCTGCTGTGTTCACCGCAGATGTGCAGATTCCATTTATCATCACTTGGTGCACATTTAATGACGTTGTTCTTAATTGAGAAGAGGTAACATATTTCAACCAGATTCTCATTTAATGACAACTTCATGAAATGACCACCAGCTGATCAAAAATGACATCTGAACTAATCACAACACAGGGAATGTGCAGAAACGTGTGACTGGGCAGCGCCTGTGCCTACAAATGTGCGAAAAACAATTTTTGCACAGACGTTCATTGTGCGTGATACAGCTGCAGGTTAGAGAAATTTTTCCTTCTACTCATCTTTAAACGATCCAGTCCTTTCAGACACGGGGCTGCCTTGTTCCATCCGTGCTGATCATGGGCCTGCCGTGTTCCATCTGTGCTGACCATGGGCCTGCCGTGTTCCATCTGTGTTGATCATGGGCCTGCCTTTTTCCATGCCTTGTTCCATCTGTGCTGTTCATGGGCCTGCCGTGTTCCATCTGTGCTGATCACGGGCCTGCCATATGCCATGGGTCTGCCTTGTTCCATCTGTGCTGTTCATGGGCCTGCCGTGTTCCATCTGTGCTGATCATGGGCCTGCCATATTCCATGGGCCTGCCTTGGTCCATCTGTGCTGATCATGGGCCTGCCGTGTTCCATCTGTGCTGACCATGGGCCTGCCGTGTTCCATCTGTGCTGATCATGGGCCTGCCTTGTTCCATGCCTTGTTCCATCTGAGCTGTTCATGGGCCTACCGTGTTCCATCTGTGCTGATCACGGGCCTGCCTTATTCCATGGGCCTGCCTTGTTCCATCTGTGCTGATCATGGGCCTGCCGTGTTCCATCTGTGCTGACCATGGGCCTGCCGTGTTCCATCTGTGCTGATCATGGGCCTGCCTTGTTCCATGCCTTGTTCCATCTGTGCTGTTCATGGGCCTGCCGTGTTCCATCTGTGCTGATCACGGGCCTGCCATATGCCATGGGTCTGCCTTGTTCCATCTGTGCTGTTCATGGGCCTGCGTGTTTCATCTGTGTTGATCATGGGCCTGCCTTTTTCCATGCCTTGTTCCATCTGTGCTGTTCATGGGCCTGCCGTGTTCCATCTGTGCTGATCACGGGCCTGCCATATGCCATGGGTCTGCCTTGTTCCATCTGTGCTGTTCATGGGCCTGCCGTGTTCCATCTGTGCTGATCATGGGCCTGCCATATTCCATGGGCCTGCCTTGGTCCATCTGTGCTGATCATGGGCCTGCCGTGTTCCATCTGTGCTGACCATGGGCCTGCCGTGTTCCATCTGTGCTGATCATGGGCCTGCCTTGTTCCATGCCTTGTTCCATCTGAGCTGTTCATGGGCCTACCGTGTTCCATCTGTGCTGATCACGGGCCTGCCTTATTCCATGGGCCTGCCTTGTTCCATCTGTGCTGATCATGGGCCTGCCGTGTTCCATCTGTGCTGACCATGGGCCTGCCGTGTTCCATCTGTGCTGATCATGGGCCTGCCTTGTTCCATGCCTTGTTCCATCTGTGCTGTTCATGGGCCTGCCGTGTTCCATCTGTGCTGATCACGGGCCTGCCATATGCCATGGGTCTGCCTTGTTCCATCTGTGCTGTTCATGGGCCTGCGTGTTTCATCTGTGCTGATCACGGGCCTGCCATATTCCATGGGCCTGCCTTGGTCCATCTGTGCTGATCATGGGCCTGCCGTGTTCCATCTGTGCTGACCATGGGCCTGCCGTGTTCCATCTGTGCTGATCATGGGCCTGCCTTGTTCCATGCCTTGTTCCATCTGAGCTGTTCATGGGCCTACCGTGTTCCATCTGTGCTGATCACGGGCCTGCCTTTTTCCATGGGCCTGCCTTGTTCCATCTGTGCTGACCATGGGCCTGCCGTGGTCCATCTGTGCTGATCATGAGGATGGATTTGGTGCCATTCGGCTGCAAGCTTTGTCAGTTTGTGACGGTGCTTGACAAATTGACACAGTTGCACTTGGCATCCTTGCATGGAGAGGAGTAGCTCATTCACAACCTTTTGCTGTCCTTGGGCTGTATCAGAAGTTTGAAACCGGTCTTTGTACGGTCTACGTGACTGGCGTCTCTTCCTTTTGACTTAAAGTACGGAACAGTAGTAAACAGGGAAAAGCACACTTTTCAGTCCCATATTGGTCTTGCAGAGGCTGGGTTTTTACATAAAAGGAATCAAATGTCTGGGTCATTGGTCGCATGAACCTCATTCAGTGGTTCTCTCCTATCTTGAACCACTCTTAGGTTTCGTTGGCTAAAATGTTCGTAGATTCTGGAAGCTAAATGATAAAAATTGGTTCTGGCATTGTGATTTTGTCAAGTATTTTTCAGACTGGCTTGTTGCGTAGATTGGCTTTGACACAAATAACCTTAACAATAATTTTAACTGATGTGCGCATATGATTTTCCCCATTCTCCAATCTGTTGTGTTCGCTGGTGGTGCAATTTTCTTCAGATATTGCTTGCCTGGGTTTCAAGTTTGAACTAAATGTTTCCCTTCTCACAGAGACACTGATGCACTCTGTCATAGGATTCGAGACTTGCCTTAGATGCCTTAAATAGATTAAGCATCAAAATTGATGTACTTGATCAAAGCATGTTATATACCAGGCACTAAAGAATATATGAAGAAGGTTTTCCGAAGCGTGGGGTTCTCCATTAGAAATCAAAGAGGTCTGAATTCCTGGTGCCTTTTTAATCTTGTCTTTGAGAATCTTAAGCAAAGCAGCTTTATTCTGGATACCTACGCCTCACGCTCCCACTGTGGTTGTTCCCTTTGGTAAATCTCTACATGGATTCACTGCTATCAGGTTTGACTACTTTTGTAATTATATAAAACAAAAATAGTTGTGGGTTTTCACTTCTCTGATCAGTGGCCATCAGCATTTTATAGATACTTTTATTTATCACTTTTAAATAAATGGCATTGGCTTGTCCTGTCATACCTGTGAATTAATCCAAATTGTCTTTTGAAGTTTGGTGAAGCTGCAGCTGTATTTCACTAAAGACTGAAAAAGCTGGTTTAATGTACTTATAGGTAGACCATTTGACTCATTTTGATCTTCTCAATTGAATGTATCCGAGTCGTACAACTTTAAACCTTCTAAATCTAGATTGTCTCCTTGCTCTCCACAGAAAGCCACTGTTCTGTCCAATTGTTTTCTTGGCCGTTTACTGAGGTCATGTATCATTCCATGGTACCATATTATTTACCTACACTCCCGGAAGTAGCCAGATTATATTCAGAAATGGGGCACTTGGCTCTATAAGAATCACTTTGCACAAATTTGCTCGGACACAGAATGAGGAGACAAGAGATCTATGCTTTCAACTGCTGCCCTTAACCCCTTCGCTGCTAGGCCTTTTCCCCCCCTATGCTAAGCCTTTTTTGGCTACTTGGGGTAGTGCACGCTTAGGCCCCTGTAACTTTTTGACCACATAAGGTATCCACGCCAAATTTGCGTCCTTTTCTTCCAACATCATGGGAATTGTAAAGGTACCCTGGGTTTGTGGATTCCCCTGGAGGGGCCCCAGAAATTAGCCAAAATACAGCTAAATTTTGTTTTCTTTTGGGAAAAATGGGAAAAAAGGGCTGCAAATGAAAGCATCTGGGTTTTTCCCTGCAAATGGTATCAAAAAACGGGTTTGTGGTGCTGAAATCACAATTTTTCCCGCTTTTAGGGAATGACAGACTTTTGCCAGAAAACCAAACATTTTTTCACAGTTTTGGCATTTTTCTGGGACATAGCCTAATTCTGCTATTTTTTGTGCTTTCAACCTCCTTCCAGTTAATGCTAGAAATTGGTATGAAAGCAATAATGGATCCTACAAAGCTATACATTTTAGAAGAGTAGACAAAATTCTAAATTCAGCAAGGGGTCATTTGTGTAGATCCTTCAAGGTTTCTTTATAGAAACTAACAGTTAAATATTGGAAATATTGAAATTTAGTTGCAAAAAACAGCCTTTTGTGTCAACGTTTTAACCTGTAACTTCTAATTACGACAGCTCTTTGAAAGCAATATACAGTTACATCCGCTGAACCTTTCTGGTTGTGGGGATATATAGGACTTGTAGGTTCACCAAGAACCCGACACACCCAGAGTCAAAAACTGAGCAGTAATTTGCAATGGCTTTTTATTATGTACCGTGTATATAGCAATTATTGTGTATATATGGAAAAATCGGTATGAAAGACACCTATGTAGTTCTGATATGGGAACAAATTATAGAGTTTAGAAACAGTACATATTTGCACATTTTCGAAATTGGGAATACTCATACTAGCATGAGAAGTATCGGTCATTTTTCAAAATGACTTCTTTTTTACACAATGTCTTTCATTTGGAAGGCAGAAATGCATCAAAAATCAATAGGTAATAACAGTTGCTTTACAAATCTTAATTACCCTAAGTCTCCTGATAAAAATGGTGCCTCACTTGTGTGGGTAGGCATAGTGCCCACAACAGGAAATGGCTCAAAACCCAACGTAAATACACCACATTTTCAGATGGAAAATTTACCCTTATTTTGAAAAGTGTCTAGCTGTAGTTTTTTAACACTATCTCTGCCAGGACCTATGGAAACCTAGCAAACCTATACATTTTTGAAACTAGACACCCAGGGGAATCCAGGATGGGGTGACTTGACTGCCTCCCACCAGGTTCTGTTTCCCAGAATTCCTTGGAAACCTACAAAATTGTCCAAAAAACACATTTTCCCTACATTTCTGTGATGGAAAGTTCTGGAATCTACGTGGATCCACAAATTTCCACCCACCCCGCGTTCCCCAAAGTCTTCCAAGAAAAATGGTACCTCACTTGTGTGGGTCGGCCTAGTGCCCGCGACAGGAAACGGCGTAAAACGCAACGTGGACACACCTCAATGTCGCAGTGTAGAATGACCCTTTTTTGGTATAGTGCCTAGCTGTAGTTTTTGGACCCTAGCTCTGCCGGCACCTAGGGAAACCTAGCAAACCTATACATTTTTGAAAACTAGACACCCAGGGGAATCCAGGATGGGGTGACTTGACTGCCTCGCCCAACAGGTTGTGTTACCCAGAATCCCTCGCAAACCTAAAAAATTGTCCAAAAAACACATTTCCCCCACATTTCTGTGGTGGAAAGTTCTGGAATCTGTGTGGATCCTCAAATTTCCATCCACCCTGTGTTCCTCAAAGTCTTCCAGGAAAAATGGTACCTCACTTGTGTGGGTAGGCCTAGTGCCTGCGACAGGAAATGGTGCAAATCGCAATGTGGTCACACCTCAATTTCGCAGTGAAAAATGACACTTTTTTGGCAAAGTGCCTAGCTATAGTTTTTTAACAATAGCTCTGCCGGCACCTAGGGAAACCTAGCAAACCTAAACATTTTTGAAAACTAGACATCCAGGGAAATCCAGGATGGGGTGACTTGACTGCCTCCCAACAGGTTCTGTTAACCAGAAACCCTTGCAAACCTAAAAAATTATCCCAAAAAAACACGTTCCCCACATTTCTGTGGTGGAAAGTTCTGGAATCTGCTTGGATCCACAAATTCCCACCCACCCAGCCTTCCCCAAAGTCTTCCGATAAAAATGGTACCTCACTTGTGTGGGTCGGCCTAGTGCCTGCAACAGGAAATGGTGCAAAACGCAATGTGGTCACACCTCAATTTCACAGTGAAAAATGACCCTTTTTTGGCAAAGTGCCTAGCTGTTGTTTTTGAACCCTAGCTCTGCCGGCACCTAGGGAAACCTAGCAAACTTATACATTTTTGAAAACTAGATACCCAGGGGAATCCAGGATGGGGTGACTTGACTGCCTCCCACCAGGTTCTGTTACCCAGAATCCCTTGCAAACCTAAAACATTGTTTAAAAAAACATATTTTCCCCATATTTCTGTGGTGGAAAGTTCTGGAATCTGCGTGGATACACAAATTCCCACCCCCACCGCGTTCCACAAAGTCTTCCAAGAAAAATGGTACCTCACTTGTGTGGGTCGGCCTAGTGTCTGCGACAGGAAACGGCGCAAAACGCAACGTGGTCACACCTCAATTTCACACTGAAAAATGACCATTTTGTGAAAAGTGCCTAGCTTTAGTTTTTGAACCCTAGCTCTGCCGGCACCTAGGGAAACCTAGCAAACCTATACATTTTTGAAAATGAGACACCCAGGGAAATGTAGGATGGGGTGACTTGACTGCCTCCCACCAGGTTCTGTTACCCAGAATCCCTTGCAAACCTAAATAATTTTTTTTTAAAAACCACATTTTCCACACATTTGTGTGGTGGAAAGTTCTGAAATCTGCCTGGATCCACAAATTCCCCCCCCCGCGTTCCCCAAAGTCTTCCAAGAGAAATGGTACATCACTTGTGTGGGTCGGCCTAGTGCCCGTGACAGGCAAGGGCCCAAAACGTAGTGAGGCAACATCAAAATTGCCTATCTGAAGACCACCTGGTTTTGCAAGGGGGGGTCACCTGGGTCTTTGGCCCCTTGCTCGGCGGTCATCTAGGGAAACCTACCAAACCCCCACATTTCTGAAAACTAGACACCCAGGCGCAAAACTCAACGTGGTCACACCTCAATTTCGTGGTGAAAAATGACCCTTTTTTGGCAAAGTGCCTAGCTGTAGTTTTTGAACCCTAGGTCTGCCGGCACCTAGGGAAACCTACCAAACCCACACATTTCTGAAAAGTAGCCACCCGGGGGCTCCCAGGGAGGTTTGACGTGCGTGGATCCCCCAACGTTTCCTTACCCAGAATCCCCTGCAAACCTCAATTTTAGTTGAAAAATCACTTTTTTCACACATTTTTGTGTCGGAAAGGGTGGCATCACCAGGCTCACACAAATTTCCTACCACCCAGCATTCCCCCAGGTCTCCCGATAAAAATGGTGCCTCACTTGTGTGGGAGGCCCAAGTACCTACGACAGTCAAGGGCCCAAAACGTAGTGAGGCGACATCAAAATTGCATATCTGAAAACCTCCGGGTTTTCCAAGTGGGGTCACCTGGGTTTTTGGCCCCGTGCTCGGTGGCCATCCAGGGAAACCTACCAAACCCACACATTTCTGAAAACTAGACACCCGGGGGCTTCCAGGGAGGTATGGCTTGCATGGATCCCGCAACGTTTCCTTACCCAGAATCCCTTGCAAACCTCAATTTTAGTTGAAAAAATCACTTTTATCACAAATTTTTGTGTGGGAAAGTGTGGCATCACCGGGCTCACACAAATTTCCTACCACCCAGCATTCCCCCAGGTCTCCCGATAAAAATGGTGCCTCACTTGTGTGGGAGGCCCAAGTACCTGCGACAGGCAAGGACCCAAAACGTACTGAGGCGACATTAAAATTGCCTATCTGAAAACCACCTGGTTTTCCAAGGGGGGTCACCTGGGTGTTTGGCCCCGTGCTTGGCGGGCATCTAGGGAAACTTACCAAACCCACACATTTCTGAAAACTAGACACCCGGGGGCGGTTTGACGTGCGTGGATCCCCCAACTTTTCCCTACCCAGAATCCCCTGCAAACCTCAATTTTAGCAGAACAAAATCACTTTTTTCACACATTTTTGTGTAGGAAAGTGTGGCATCACCAGGCTCACACAAATTTCCTACCACCCAACATTCCCCCCGGTCTCCCGATAAAAATGGTGCCTCCCTTGTGTGGGAGGCCCAAGTACCCGCGACAGGCAAGGGCCCAAAATGTAGTGAGGCAACATCAAAATTGCCTATCTGAAAACCACCTGGTTTTCCAAGGGGGGGGTCACCTGGGTTTTTGGCCCCGTGCTCGGCGGCCATCTAGGGAAACCTACCAAACCCACACATTTCTGAAAACTAGATACCCAGGGGCTTCCAGGGAGGTATGGTTTGCGTGGATCCCCCAACTTTTCCTTACCCACAATCCCTTGCAAACCTCAATTTTAGTTGAAAAAAATCACTTTTTTCACACATTTTTGTGTGGGAAAGTGTGGCATCACCGGGCTCACACAAATTTCCTACCATCCAGCATTCCCCCAGGTCTCCCGATAAAAATGGTGCCTCACGTGTGTGGGAGGCCCAAGTACCTGCGACAGGCAAGGGCCCAAAACGTAGTGAGGCAACATCAAAATTGCATATCTGAAAACCACCGGGTTTTCCAAGTGGGGTCACCTGGGTTGTTGGCCCCGTGTTCGGCAGCCATCTAGGGAGACCTACTAAACCCACAGATTTCTGAAAACTAGATACCTAGGCGCAAAACTCAACGTGGTCACACCTCAATTTCGCAGTGAAAAATGACCCTTTTTTGGCAAAGTACCTAGCTGTCGTTTTTTAACCCTAGCTCTGCCGGCACATAGGGAAACCTACCAAACCCACACATTTCTGAAAAGTAGCCACCTGGGGGCTTCCAGAGAGGTTTGACGTGCGTGGATCCCCCAACTTTTCCCTACCCAGAATCCCCTGCAAACCTCAATTTTAGCAGAACAAAATCACTTTTTTCACACATTTTTGTGTGGGAAAGTGTGGCATCACCAGGCTCACACAAATTTCCTACCACCCAGCATTCCCCCCGGTCTCCCGATAAAAATGGTGCCTCCCTTGTGTGGGAGGCCCAAGTACCCGCGACAGGCAAGGGCCCAAAATGTAGTGAGGCAACATCAAAATTGCCTATCTGAAAACCACCTGGTTTTCCAAGGGGGGGGTCACCTGGGTTTTTGGCCCCGTGCTCGGCGGCCATCTAGGGAAACCTACCAAACCCACACATTTCTGAAAACTAGATACCCAGGGGCTTCCAGGGAGGTATGGTTTGCGTGGATCCCCCAACTTTTCCTTACCCACAATCCCTTGCAAACCTCAATTTTAGTTGAAAAAAATCACTTTTTTCACACATTTTTGTGTGGGAAAGTGTGGCATCACCGGGCTCACACAAATTTCCTACCATCCAGCATTCCCCCAGGTCTCCCGATAAAAATGGTGCCTCACTTGTGTGGGAGGCCCAAGTACCTGCGACAGGCAAGGGCCCAAAACGTAGTGAGGCAACATCAAAATTGCATATCTGAAATCCACCGGGTGTTCCAAGGGGGGTCACCTGGGTGTTTGGCCCCATGCTCGGCGGCCATCTAGGGAAACCTACCAAACCCACACATTTCTGAAAACTAGACACCCGGGGGCTTCCAGGGAGGTATGGATTGCATGGATCCCCTAACTTTTCCTTACCCAGAATCCCTTGCAAACCTCAATTTTAGTTGAAAAAAATCACTTTTATCACACATTTTTGTGTGGGAAAGTGTGGCATCACCGGGCTCATCCAAATTTCCTACCACCCAGCGTTCCCCCAGGTCTCACGATAAAAATGGTGCCTCACTTGTGTGGGAGGCCCAAGTACCCACGACAGGCAAGGGCCCAAATGTAGTGAGGCGACATCAAAATTGCATATCTGAAAACCACCGGGTTTTCCAAGTGGGGTCACCTGGGTTTTTGGCCCCGTGCTCGGCGGCCATCTAGGGAAACCTACCAAACCCACAGATTTCTGAAAACTAGATACCTAGGCGCAAAACTCAACGTGGTCACACCTCAATTTCGCAGTGAAAAATGACCCTTTTTTGGCAAAGTACCTAGCTGTCGTTTTTTAACCCTAGCTCTGCTGGCACATAGAGAAACCTACCAAACCCACACATTTCTGAAAATTAGCCACCCGGGGGCTTCCAGAGAGGTTTGACGTACGTGGATCCCCCAACTTTTCCTTACCCAGAGTCCCCTGCAAACCTCAATTTTAGCAGAACAAAATCACTTTTTTCAAACATTTTTGTGTGGGAAAGTGTGGCATCACCAGGCTCACACAAATTTCCTACCACACAGCATTCCCCCCGTTCTCCCGATAAAAATGGTGCCTCACTTGTGTGGGAGGCCCAAGTACCCGCGACAGGCAAGGGCCCAAAATGTAGTGAGGCAACATCAAAATTGCCTATCTGAAAACCACCTGGTTTTCCAAGGGGGGGTCACCTGGGTTTTTGGCCCCGTGCTCGGCGGCTATCCAGGGAAACCTACCAAACCCACACATTTCTGAAAACTAGACACCCAGGGGCTTCCAGGGAGGTATGGTTTGCGTGGATCCCCCAACTTTTCCTTACCCAGAATCCCTTGCAAACCTCAATTTTAGTTGAAATAAATCACTTTTTTCACACATTTTTGTGTGGGAAAGTGTGGCATCACCGGGCTCACACAAATTTCCTACCACCCAGCATTCCCCCAGGTCTCTCAATAAAAATGGTGCCTCACTTGTGTGGGTGGCCCAAGTCCCCGCGACAGGCAGGGGCCCAAAACGTAGTGAGGCAACATCAAAATTGCATATCTGAAATCCACCGGGTTTTCAATCAATCAATCAATCAGAGACATTTACAGAGCGCACTACCTACCCGTAGGGTCTCGAGGCGCTTGGGGGGGGGGGGGTGCCGCTACTGCTCGAACAGCCAGGTCTTGAGCTTCTTCCTGAAGGAGAGGTGGTCTTGGGTCAGGCGCAGGTCGGCCGGGAGGGAGTTCCAGGTCTTGGCGGCCAGGTAGGAGAAGGACCTTCCTCCTGTAGTGGCTCTGCGGATGCGTGGGACGGCGGCGAGGGCGTGGCTGGCGGATCGGAGGTGGCGTTTGGGGGCGTAGAAGTTGATTCGGTTGTTGAGGTAGCTCGGGCCTTGGTCGTGGAGAGCTTTGTGTGCGTGGGTAAGGAGGCGGAAGGTGATTCTCTTGTTGACCGGGAGCCAGTGCAGGTCTCTTAGGTGTCCGGAGATGTGGCTGTGTCGTGGGATGTCGAGGATGAGTCTGGCTGAGGCGTTCTGGATGCGCTGGAGTCTCTTCTGGATCTTGGCGGTGGTTCCGGCGTAGAGTGCGTTGCCGTAGTCCAGTCGGCTGGTGACGAGGGCCTGGGTGACGGTCTTCCTGGTCTCTGTGGGGATCCACCAGAAGATCTTCCGAAGCATGCGCAGGATGTTGAAGCACGACGAGGAGACGGCGTTGACTTGCCTGGTCATGGAGAGGGAGGAGTCCAAGATGAAACCCAGGTTGCGTGCGTGGTCCGTCGGTTTGGGTGCGGTGCCCAGGGCGGGGGGCCACCAGGAGTCATCCCAGGCGGAGGGCGAGGAGCCCAGGATGAGGACCTCCGTCTTATCTGTGTTCAGCTTCAGGCGGCTCGTCGTCATCCACTCGGCTACCTCTCTCATCCCTTCGTGCAGGTTGGCTCTGGCGGCGGCGGGGTCGTTGGTCAGGGAGAGGATCAGCTGGGTGTCGTCGGCGTAGGAGATTATGTTGAGGTTGTGTTGGCGTGCGATGGCCGCGAGGGGGCTCATGTAGACGTTGAAGAGAGTCGGGCTCAGTGAGGATCCTTGAGGGACGCCGCAGATGACTTTGGTGGCCTCTGACTTGTACGGTGGTAGGCGGACTCTTTGTGTTCTTCCGTCGAGAGAGGAGACGATCCATTCCAGCGCCTTCTCCTGGATTCCGATGTTGCTGAGGCGCTGCACTAGGGTGCGGTGGCAGACCGTGTCGAAAGCCGCGGAGAGGTCTAGGAGGATGAGGGCCGCTGTTTCCCCGTTGTCCATTAGGGTTCGGATGTCGTCAGTGGCGGCGATGAGGGCGGTCTCGGTGCTGTGGTTGGCACGGAATCCGGACTGCGATGGGTCGAGGGATCCATTCGTCTCGAGGAAGGTGGCCAGCTGTTTGTTGACGGTCTTCTCGATGACTTTGGCTGGAAACGGGAGTAGAGAGATGGGGCGGTAATTCTTGAGTTCGGTGGGGTCTGCTGTAGGTTTCTTCAGTAGAGCGCTGAGTTCGGCGTGCTTCCAGCTCTCGGGGAAGGTGGCGGTGTCGAATGAGGTGTTGATGATGTCCCGCAGGTGGGGTGCGATGACCGCGTCGGCTTTGTTGAAGACGTGGTGAGGGCAGGGGTCGGTCGGAGATCCGGAGTGGATGGAGTTCATCGTGTGGACGGTTTCTTCGGTGTTGACCGGGGTCCAGGCGCGGAGGGTGGTGGTGGGTGGCGATGCTGCGGTCGTGGCGTGCGTCGGTTGAGTGCTGAAGCTGTAGTGTATGTCCGCGATCTTGTTGTGGAAGTAGGAGGCGAGGGAGTTGCAGAGGTCTTGCGAAGGGGTGGTGTCGTTGTTTCCGGCGTTGGGGTTGGAGAGCTCTTTCACGATGTTGAAGAGTTCCTTGCAGTTGTGTGCGTTGTTGTCCAGTCGGTTTTTGAAAGCCGTTTTCTTGGCGATGCGGATCAGTTGGTGGTGTTTCCGGGTGGCGAGCTTGAGGGTGGTCCTGTTGTCCGGCGTGGGTTCCCTTCTCCAGGCTTTCTCGAGGGCTCGGCAGTTCTTCTTGGAGCTCTTGAGTTCGTCGGTGAACCATGGGGCTCTCTTGCTGCCGGGTCTGCTGGGCGGGGTCCTCAGTGGGGCGAGTTCGTCCGCGCAGTTGCTGATCCACTTCGTGAGGTTGTCGGCGGCCTGGCTGGGGTTCGCTGAGCTGGCCGGAGGGTGCTGGCTCAGGGAGGCGGCGAGCTGGTCGGCTGTGATCTTGTTCCAGCTTCTTCGGGCAACCTGTTGCTGGTGGTGGTGGGTCGTCGTTCTTCTGAAGGTGAAGTGGATGCATCTGTGATCTGTCCAGTGGAGTTCTGTGGCGTGGCTGAAGACGATGTCTTTGCTTTCCAAGGCGGGTCACCTGGGTTTATAGCAAGGGTGGGCATAGTGGGCGTAGTGGGGCTACGTGGAGCAGCGCGTAGTGTGGCAAAATCTACACACACTCGCGTGCTCCGCGTAGCCCCACTACGCGCTGCCTGCCTCCCGCCCGCCCGCCCTAATTTAAAAATAATTAAAATAAGTTTAAAAGTAAATATAAACCTCTTACCTTAAGCGCGGCGTCTCGGGGCTCCCTCTTCTTGCTGATGGTAACTTCTTCATGCAAATGTGCATGCGCGGACGCCCGTGCATGCGCATTTCTTGCGAGGAATGCGCATGCGCGAGCGTCCGTGTTAGGCGGCCATCTAGGGAAACCTACCAAACCCACACATTTCTGAAAACTAGACACCCGGGGGCTTCCAGGGAGGTATGGCTTGCGTGGATCCCCCAACGTTTCCTTACCCAGAATCCCTTGCAAACCTACTGCCCCCATCTACCCCCCAGGGGGGGCAGAAAGAATAATGGTGCCAAAATATTTATGGGGGAGCAAAGGCCCTTGCCCAAGGGGCCGCTCCCCCCTCCCTGGTGCCTAGTGGGTAGATCCCTGCTTGGGGATCACACTCCTGGGGTGATCCCCAAGCAGGGACTCACCAGAGAGGGGTACCATTGGAAAGTGAAGATTTTCACCTTTCCAACGATACCTCTCCTGAGTTTCTACGTGCTCAGGGGGCTGAGATAGCCCCCTGAGCACGTAGAAACTGAAACTGAAATGAGCCTCTTGGCTCATTTCAGTTTCGGTTTCACTGAAATGACGTCAGTGCGACGTGCCCGCGGATCATCATTTCAGGGAAACCAGGGGGGGGGGGGCCTCAGGAGCTGGGGAAGCTCTTCCCCAGCTCCCGAGGCTATTTTAGCATAAAAGGAATCCCTCTGGTGCCCGCACCAGAGGGATTTCCCACGTGATATTTCATGACGAGCTGGACTCATCATGAGCACATGACCACTGTGTGCCATGACGACGAGTCCAGCTCGTCATGAGCATCGTAGGGGCTAAGAGAGATGATGGCTCACTTTTCATGGCTACTTTGAATTCCTATCTATGCTCTTATTTTCCAGAAGTTTCCTTCTTGGCATTTGTTGCTTCCAACAACCCTACCTTGCAACTCAGCTCCAAAACTTGTAAGATGTGTGCGCAACACAGATAATTTTAGGCTGATGTTACATAGTTGCATAAGTCTGTAAGGGGTCTTGGTTATTTGCCTGGGCTGCTTCATTTTTTCTTCCATGTTCACTCTTTCAGCTTCTTCCTTTTGCCACTCTTTAGCTGCAATAACTTCACCACAGATTGTGTTTTTTCAAATTGCTCATAATTCCTATCTGCAATTATTGGGTTGGTTTCTCCCTCTTGGTCTTGTCTTGTGTGAAACCCTTGAGAAGCAGATTTGATTACTCGACCATTAGCTTTCTTGGAGATCTTGGGAATGCCTCGCTCTGCTTAAACTATGCCACAGGAATCAAGTTATAACTCACTGACGAGGCCTGAGTAGACCAAAAACGGTTTGGATTTGCTTGTGTCTTGAAGGGTCCAGGGCTGACACTTCAGGCTCCACTGGTCCTATTGGAGCAGGACCAAGATCTGATTTGCATATGGCTGGTTTCTGTCTAGGGTAACATAGTGGGTGAAAAGCAACAGACTGATATGCAGCCCCACGTGATTGCAAAACTGACTCATTTATTTCCCCTTTGTTGGACAACAGAAGTTGTTTCCTAAACAGTTTGTCACCAAACCAAAAAAGATATCAAGTTGGACAAAACCGCAAGTCCTTCAGTACACTCCCATGTTGATAGGTGGTGGCACATTTGGCGGAGGGCCTCTGATGGCACTTTACTACCCTGAAGGATTAGACCAGGGCAGTTCCCAAGGTGGGGACATCTTCACATTTTTATCTTTTTACGACTGATCTACCGTTCCACCTATAAAATGTTAATGCTCACTCACCAAACTTTGTAGGTTGCAATATAAAATATTTACAGTATGCTGATACTATTTTGCTTAGCCACACTGCCATAGGCCTACAAAAATTTATAGAATCATTTAATACCTAGATTTTAGCCAATTGTCTACAAATGACTACAAAAAACACCAAAAATCATGACGATAGGATCGACCAAATCAGATATGACAGCATGGAAAATTAATCAGTTAATGATTTAAACTGTAAAACTATTTAAGTATCCAGCAATCACGTTTGATGATTTTGCCAACATAAAGGCCAAAGCCAACGCACGTTCTTTTTGCTTTTAGAACACTGCGAGTTAAGCTGTTATGTCCTGGTTATGAGCATTTACTTAAGGTAGTGAAGACAAAGTTGATTCCCTATCTAGTCTGTGGGTCAGTAATTTTTCAAGGTAAAGACTCCAAACTCCTTGATAATCTACAAATAATAGTTTTTAAATCAATCTTCAAGGTACCGAGAAGCGCCGGGCGTGATAATTTTAGATTGGAATTTGGCCTGAAAAGCCAAACCCTAGTGAGACAATTTGCGCTTTTAAAATGTTAATTTTCGTTTTTTTGTCTGTACCTAGCACTCTTGCAAATTAGTGCTGGCAGGAAATAACAAAATATGAGCAAGCAAGTGCTTGGAGATCTTATCTAACGGAGAGTCTAAACACTTTTAAGTCCCTTTTTTTGAAAATATGGATAGAAATGAAGCTGCTTTTATACAGATATTACATCAATCAGCAAATTTCCTATCAACCATATTGGATAAGGAGGAGTTTGCAAAAAAAGCATGCCTGGTCGGTCATTAATTCATTTAATAAAATGGAGCCACAACCATATTATATCTCCTATTTAAAACAATTTTTAAGGGATATATTTCTCATGCTAAGATTTAACATTACACCACAAAGGACAGAACTCCAAGATGGTTACAAAATTGGCCAACATATATAGTATCAGATTATGTGGTTTTCATAATGAAAAATGAATACATATTGTATACATTTGCCTTCTATTACATCAGGAGAGGCAACCAATGTTAAAATCCATCTTTAAGGAAAATGGGGTGAGAATGTGGCAGCAAGCAATTATATCTTGCCTTTACGGGAACTGAACTCGCCTATTAGTCCATTTGTAAAGTTTATTTTCATAGCAGAAACAAAGTTAAACTAGGAGTGTCCCCAAGATAGAAACGCTAAGCAGTTATGACTAGCAATCTGTCCATACTATTATTTTGAAATCCCTATGGAGTTGTGAGACCTAAGCATGGTAATATTGTTTTTCGAAATCCCCAACAAATCAATGCTGAAGGTGGTAATGGATCTCAGACATGGAAACATTTTACATTTTACTGATTTATCACCTCCCAGTAACCCATAAAAAGTATCACCATTACCTATTTGAATTAATTGATTAATTTGACTCATGACAAACAATGTTAAATGTTATTTTAATTTTAACATAATAATATTGAAAAGAAGCACATTGACCCTGTGTAGATCTAGCAGATCTATTTGACTTCCACTAATTTATTTCTCATGGAAGCACTTATTTAATAACTTTTTACCAATATGGCCAACTGACAGTGTTTGCTGACTTATGGAATGGGATATTACTAAATCCATAAATTTTGTAATTTATGAAGTTTAGGGTCTTTGTATATAATGACCCAAGAATTGTTCTTGCGAGAAATGGAGTCCATCTCTGGGAAAGTAAGCATGAAGTTACTTTATAGATCCTGAAATTTCCCAATCATTGCAGCTGAACTGAAATGATATCTCTCATTACTTGCGAATTCAATAGATTTAAATCAGATTTGAGAACAAGTTTCCCAATGACTGCAGTTAAACTATATGAAATTATAAGCCCTATTACATAAGATTTTATTAGATTTAGCCCAGCTTTGAGCAGGATCACGTAGGCATTTTACAGATCAAATCAGATTTTTTGTATTTCCCATGAAATATGACTTAAGTAAAAGTAGCACAGTTTGAATGCAAAGCACATAGAACTTTAATACAGAAAATTGCAAAGAAATTAGATAATGAAGGAAGGTTTTACTAGTATATAGAGAAGCTATGTCTTAATGAAATGAAATGTGAAAATATGACATTAAGGTGCCGATTCCAATCCTGTAAAACCCGGGTACAAATGTTCGTACGGAGCGTTTTCTCCGTACGACTCGTACCCGGGACTTCCACCGTACAAACCAGCAAGTACGATTCGTACAGAAATACCATTTCCGTACGAATCGCAAAAAACACCGTACAGCTAAAAAATACATACAATTCCAATCCTGGACAGCACGTACGCGACGTCCGCACGGAGTCAGGCATCGTTTTATGGACCAGCAAGTACGATTCGTACCTACAGCACTCCGCACGGCTATATTTTTACAGCAGCCAAAAAGCGCCGGAAAAGCTAAGTACGCTGCGATGCACGAGGAAAAGGGGGCCCGCTACGCGACGTACATGCCATCACCCACATCGTATGTGTCATCATGTACGGTGCGTACCCCAACATTGCATATGTACGGCCCGTACCCCCACCCCCCGTATGTACGGCGCGTACCCCCCACCCGCGTATGTCCGCACTGTACCCAGGTGTACCCCCACCCGCGTATGTTCGCACCATACCCCAGGTGTACCCCAATCGTCGTGTATGTACGGTCCGTACATACATGAGGATTGGGGTACGCCTGGGGTACGGTGCGAACATACCCGGGTGGGGGGTACGCGCCATACATACGGGGGTGGGGGGTACGCGCCGTACATACGGGGGGTGGGGGGTACGGTAAGGACATATGCGGGAGGGGTGAGAGGCGGGGGGGCCGTACTACTCGTACCCCGGGCACAAGTGTACTCGGGGTAGGGCTCTTACAAAGTTCGCTCCGTACGGAGCCTTTTCCATGCGCTTGTGTTTTCGGACAGGCGGTACGGATCGTACTTGCGCGCTCGGACTTCAGTTTTACGAGTTGTATGTAAAACTGCCCGGGGACGTCTCGTAGACTTTTCCCGAGGCGATTCGTATGTATTTTTCATGTACGAATCGTACTTCGCCATTTGTACGGGACTTGTACGATTTGTACGTAAAAAAATACGAATACGAGTCGTACGGGAAAAATAAAAACAGGATCGGAATCGACCCCTAAATGTACACAGTAGAACGGAATGTTATTTTAGTGATGGGCTTTTGTGATATCAATGATCCAGTATGACATGTTATCCCTATACTACTTTAATACTATTAATATATTCTAAATTTGATGTTTGAAGAAATGAACACTACTGCTCTAAATATTTCTTAACTCTATTCTTTTAAGCAATCTAGTGCATTTTATATATTCCCTGAATGTACTGATTTTTATTAACTGACAATAAAGATTTACTTACTTACTTAAATAGACCGTAAAATAAATAAATGAGCAGTCTGACACAAGCATACTACCTATTAGGAAGAACAAACTGATTGTTAGGTCTGGGGGTCTCTAGTTGGCAGAGGTAGGTTCCTTTGACCAAATAGGAATACTTGCTTCTAGTCAGGGTAAGGGGGTACACTCCTAAAATAACCCCTGCTCACCCCCTTGGTAGTTTGGCACGAGCAGACAGGCTTATCTGAGAGGCAGTGTGTAAATCATTTATGAACACATACAGTAACACAGGGAAAAACTACAAATGGACACCACACCAGTTTAGAAAAATAAGTAATCTTTACTAGACTTAACATAAGACCAAACAACAAAAATCCACCACACTGTGCTCAAAAATAGACTTTAAAATGGTAGAAATAGCGTAGTTCAATGTAGATGGTAAATGAGACACTTTACTCTCAAAGTGCCTTGGATGCGTCACGCAATACAAACAAAAGGGTCGCAGGGAAGGTGATGCGTTGGTTCCTTGCTTCGGGGGAGGTGATGCATCAGTTCCTTACTGCTGCGCGGGGGAGGTGATGCGTCGGTTCCTCACCGGAGAGGAGGTAATGCATCGGTTTCTTACTGTGATCCGGTGCGATGCAACAAGATGGCGCCTCAATGCAATGCGACAATCTGGTGCGATGCGAGAAAATGGCATCTTGATGCGATGCGACAACGTTGGAGGTGATGCGTGCATGCCCGACGGCCGTGCAGTGAACTCGGTAACTTCTGAGCCGCGACAGTCCCTGCGACACGCTTCCCTGGTGATGTGACGGCGACCTTTGCGGCGGCGACACGCTTCTCCGGTGATGCGACGTGCTTCCAGCTCCCAGCGACTCGCAGTCTCTTCAGAGGGCCCAAACAACAGTAGGCACCTCTCTGCAGGCAGAATTCCACAGCAAGGGAATTCAGGGGAGCTCGTGGTGAAGTCTTGTTTCCCTGAGACTTTAGGCAGGATGCAAGCACAGTTCAAGCCTTTGGAGATTCTTCTTCAAGATTGCAAAAGTACACACAAAGTTCCTTTTCTCCTTTCCTTGGCAATACAGTAACCACTGCAGGCCAACCCCAACAGCACAACACAGGGGCAGTCTCCTCCTTCAGCTTCCTTGGTTCTTCTCCTTGGCAAAGGGTCATCTTGATTCCCAGAAGTGATCTAAAGTCTTGGGGTCTGGGTCCCCATATTTATACTACTAAATCCTTTTTTGTCTGAAGGCAGAGGGGCCTGTACCTAGTCCAAACCAGTTCTGTGCAGTCCTGGAGCACTTTGTTTACAGGACTCCTTCTTTCCTTTGACAGTGTGGGCCAGGTACATCAGAAGCACCACAGGAGGTGGAGCCAGCATTGTGGAAGGCAGACACAGCCCTATTCAGACCCAGGCGCTAACTCCTCCCACCACTCTACATGCAGATAGGTCTATTCAGCCCTGTGCTGACTCACCCTTTCTCCTGGAATCCCCCCAGCCCCTGTCACTCAAAAACCAGACATGGAATACACAAACTAGCAGAGGCAGGCTTAGATGGTTAGGCAAGAAAATACCTACTTTATAAAAGTGGCAACACAGAATGTTAAAACCAACTTCACTAAAATATGTATTTTATCATTCTGAGTTCAGGAATACTAAACTCAAATTTCTACCATGTTCCCCGGTCAGTTAGGATTATAAGGTGTTATAATCAAACTGCCCATTCTGGCCAGTGAGGACTGGTAGCCTTGCAATAGTGAAAAACGAAAATGGCTGTGCCCTGATGTCTGTGGCATGTCCTACCTTGTCCTTACAATGCACCCTTCCCATGGGCCTACCTTAGGAGTGTCTGATATGAAGAAAAGGGAAGGTTTAGGGACTGGTAAGTGGGTGCACTCACAAAGTCGACATGGCAGTACTAGACTGCACACAGGCTCTGCAATGGCAGGCCTGAGACACACTTTACAGGCTGCTTCTGTGGGTGGCACAACCAGTGCTGCAAGCCCACCAGCAGCATTTGATTTACAGGCCCTGGGCACATATGGCACACTATACTAAGATCTGATAAGTAAATCAAATAAGCCAATCATGGAGTCACTAATCACTACATCAATTTAACATAGGGAGAGCATATGCACTTTAGCACTGATCAGCAGTGGTAAAGTGCCCAGAGTCATAAAACAGCCAACAACAGGTCAGAAAAAATACAGGAGGAAAGCAAAATGTTCAGGGATGACCCTGCAAAAAGGGCCAAGTCCAACACTGATCACACATATGGAGAGTATAGTGATTCAAGAGTGCCAAATGATGAAACATCAGTGATTATGATAAATGAGAGGGGTCCATAAAATTTAACAGGAAACACAAGCCTGACAGAAAAAAAGAGGGAAAGTACAGAAAAGGAATTGGAAGCAGGGAAGGACCAGGAAGGTTATGAACTGCTTAAGAGGGATCAAGGAAAGACAATGAGATAGAATTCCATGCTTTAGAACAATTACAAGAAAAGTAAAAAAAGACCTTACTGAAAGCAAAAACTCAAATAAACTGAAAAGCAATAAACAAAAACTATGAAAAGTTGAAGAACTGTTTAAGTCACAAACTTATTAAATGATTATTTTAAGAACTCACAGTTGTTATCATGAATTGGCACAAATTGAAATAAATTTATTTAGTTTCAGAGAGGAGAATCCGGAAGGTCTTGTTTGGGATCTTGAAGAAAGTACGGCTAAGAATTTGAAATTAATTATAGATTATTTCAAAAGCAATGCTCACAAAGAAGTAGAGGCTGGCAAAGGTACCAAGATAATAACACAATGGGCAGCTCAGTTAATAACCATGAAGAATATGAGTTTAAAAGTAATGAGAGTCCAACGTGAAGAAAATGCCACAAATGAGACTCCAAATACAGAGAAAGAACACACAAAGGTAGAAAAATGCTTGTACTTGCTGAAGCACATACATAACTAAGTAATACGTTGAATCTGGAAACAGGAGTAGCAGTATTCACCCAACCAGGCAAGAAACTGACACCATGAATCAATTATGTCACTTGAAGAATGAACTACAAGAGTTGGCACAGGGTCACTTATTAAGACTATTTTAGAAGAGGTCTCTGGATTATCACAAAACGACTTAAGTGAGATGCATGTCTTCTCTGTTATCTGCAAAATTTGAAATGCTCTTTCAACATCATTTTTCCCCCATGCCAACTTTTACCTTTTGTTCTACTGCAGGGCAGAACAGACCATGAAACAAGACTGGCACCGCCTTTTACAAGAGTTGTAAATGTGTTCGTTTTGACTAAGTTCTATCATCCAGCATATGTTTAAAAGAATCAGTATATCCCATATTATAATATTAAGAATCAATGGTTGCTTCTCTGGATCTTTCATAACTATAAAGTACACTAGCATTTTACACCGCTACAACAATGTCTGGGTCTTATCTATCCATATTGTGACAATGTTCTATGTTCTTTACAGGCTAGCGCTTGACGTAGCTTAAGTTGTCTGCCAAAGTGTTTGTAAATTATACATTGTTTTTTAAAGTGTCTTACAGATTCTGTTTTAACCCACAGTTAATATACCTAGAGTGGGGCAATGAGTCAGCCCCTTTCAAACATTGCTCAGTTGGAAGTGTCAGTCACATATTGGATCAGCCAAAAGGATAGTCATGCAGTGGTTCAGGCATCAGTCATCTTGTTTTGCCACATTAGGTCTGAGTGAACATTAGGAAGTGGCAAGCAGAGAGGGGTTAAAGGGCCAGATGTATGAAGCCTTTTCGGATGTATCATCCCAAAAGGCCCTGGCAAAATAGGGAATCGCAGAATTTGCGATTCCCTATTTTGCAAATGCATTTAAGGAATCGCAAGTTGCGATTCCTTAAATGCAATTCTGGAAGCACCCAAGTTGTGCGAATTTGCCTTAAGAAATCGCAATTTAACGACCAACTTCAAGTTGGTGGCAATTTGCGATTTCCTAGGAAAATGCAATTTTTTGCATTTTTCAAAGTGCCATGTGGTGCACATACATGGCCGTAGGGCATGTATGTGCGCCACATGTGCACACATACATATTTCAGGTGTGCAACAGGGTGTCCTTTTGACACCCTTGCACCCTTGAAATTGATTTGCAATTTGCGAGTACCTAATGGTTACTCTCAAATTGCGAAGGACTTCCCATTCATTCCTAGAATTAATGGGAAGGTATTCCTTAATTGTGAATCGCAATTTGCGATTCACAATTAAGGAATACATAGGAATCGCAATTAATATTGCGACCCCTACATGCATTTCATTTTGTGATTCCTTAATAGCGATTCGCTAAAATTCGCTATTAAGGACTCGCAAAACGTTTTTTTGATACATATGCCCCAAAGAGTCGCCAGCCATCACCAGATAGCAGCACCCCAGTTTGCTTCTATGTGCAGTGGAAGTGGTGTATTTATTGAAGCAACTCAGCATTGGTGTACAAAGAACAACTACAGCAGTTTTAAAAATGGCACATAAAGACCCATATTGATCAATGCGCTTATGCCCAATCTAAAATGACTGCCCTAATCTCACTGAGACATCAGTTTCCATGCCCTCATGTACCTCTTTGTCTAACAAAGACTTGTACCTGTATTTCAAACCTGACCTCAAATATGTTTGCTCATACATAGTTTTTTAGTGGTGGACCTGTTAAACCTGCTAACTAGGTAGGTTTTCTAGCTTATTTACTTGGTTTACGCAAAGCACTCTATGCTGCTTTTTTGTCGCTTCACATTGTGAGTGTGTCTGTGTGTATGATGGTAGTGTGTGTCTTTTTCTCTCTCTTTCTCTTACTCCGAGGCACAGAGAGTAGGGCAATTCAGGCAGTCCAGCATGACCAGTGTCTGTGGGTCAATAAGTAGGCCTGTTTGATTAAATCTTTGTAGAAAAAGATTTTTTTCACTGTAGATATGTCAGTCAGGAAAATGCAAGTGCAAAGAACGTTTGAGACACAGTTGAACATATTGAAGCAAGTCACATTTGTGGCCAGAGATTTCTGTAGACGTGACCCACTCTGTAATAATGACAGCTACAATTCTTACCCCGATTCCTGACACCCTGGTTTTGGCTCTGGTCTTGCAATCTGGAGAGAAGTCTATAAAGTTTGTACATATTTTTCTGTAAGTTTTCTGCTAGTGTCATGATGTGTTACATATATTAGGATGAGGTTTTGCCGTTCTTAACCAATGTTGTTGCTCCCTTTGGCTGCCCTTCTATAAGGTACTGGAAGGATACTACTATTGTCCTCTGTTGAATGGCACTCACACCCTTCTTCACCAGGACGAGAATTTCCATGGGGCTCTATGGCTCCATTTCTTGCCAAGATTCTTGCAATGATCATTGGGACTGGATCCAACTCCAAATATTCCCTTAAAAGATGTACAGTCTCAAAATGGCATCTTATATTGCTTACCCAGCATTAATGAAACTGACCCAATCAGTGCAGAGGTCAAAACAAGTTACCTTGTCCAGAACGGGAAATCTTAGAGTCAAAGTGGACACATCATTGATTGTTTGGGCTCAAAGGTTTCCACAAGGAAGCCTTATTTTGTAGACCTCAACCTTCTGGATGTAGTTTCATTTACACTTGTTATGTGGAATAATCAACTAGAGGCGAATAAGCTTCATAAGCAAAGCGGTATAGTATCATCCACCACACGGTATTGCAGTCCTGTGACTTTTCACCTTGTTGATATTTAGGCATGTTGTATGATGGTTCACCAACACCTTGTACAGAATTCATTGATGGTTACTATGGCAAGTATAGTCATCACTAATGTATCTCTTGGCTTTTCACTGTGTTTCGAATACTCGTGGCCTTTTCTAAATTATATTCAACAGTGACATTTCTGATGTCATCTCAGGTTGTCAGTCTCCTGCTTAGAACCTTGATGTGAAAGAAATTGTTTAGACAGAAAATACTTAAGTTTATTACAGGACCAACTGTCTCAGTGGAAAAATAAATAATAATGTTGCACAGCATCATTCAAATGTGGTCATCTTCACAGGTGGGTCTAAGCTGCCACAATCTTTTTCTTTTGGGCACTGTGATTGGTGAAGGGTAAGGAGATTGTGTGGAGAGTTATATTACGTTATACCGATTTATTGAGCACATACCTACCCAAAGGTTTCCCCAGCATTGAGTGAGTCATAGTATACTCTAGTGGACTTAAACCTAAAATAGAGGCTAGTGTGGGTATAGCCAGGGTTTAAGCATTTTCCTAAAATGGGCCTCATTTATTTAAACTGGCATTGAGTTACAAAGATTTGGGGTAAGTTACAAGAAGGGCCTGCCACCTCATTTAGTCCTTTGGATTCAAGGGGGCTTTAGTAGTTGAGCCATAGAGGATTTTAAAGTCCTTGAGGGAGTGTACAGTACAAGGAGGTCCCTAATCAGTGAGTACCCTTTCCAGTTTAGTCCTCTGTGAGTCAGGGAGAGCACCTTGAAATTGATCCTCTGCTTTATTAGCAGTCAATGCAAATAGGCCAGCTCACATTTTGCTGAGGAGTGTCTGGGCAATTTAAGTATCAACCTGGCTACCACATTTTGGATTAGCTGGAGTTACAAAATTGTTCTGTAGCCAACTACTGGATCGCAGTATAATTCAAAGCAGGTATGTCTACAACACCGCAGCTCAAAATTCAACTACACCCACTCTCCTTGCATCTCCTCGAGGATAAAAGATTCTTCACTGACAGAACATTTAGCCACAGAAAGAAGCAGCTAATACAGGGCTCTGTAGCCACTGCACCATAGGGGCAAGGAGAGTACTCATTGAAGGGGGTAGCCATTAAGCACAGGACCAATGATTATCTGTGAGATATGGAAATCTCAATGGCCCCTAACCATATTCTGCACGGGCAATTATTTTGTGTTACGCTACTTCATAGAATATCTCTTCCCACAATGTCCCCTCATTGATAATTGTTATAAAACCTTCCATTATTGATGTAAAAATAAAAAGCAAATCTAAACCCTGCAGTATTTTTCCTCATGTGGAGTTCTCTGTAGAAAAAAAAAATATATCATTATGTGCTTTCATGCAAAAAACAGTCAGTCATGTCAGTCATTTTCCACTCCCTGTGATGTAGTCATGTTTCTGAGAGGTCTTGATGGGCCAATCAGCAGGGGGAGCATTATCTGTGACTACAGGCCCCATCATGCTTTTGGCTACACTCACTTCACCTGCATCCCCACTATTCCTTCCTGACAGTCAGCTGCACTGTGAGGTGGTGTGTTTGTGGTGTCAAACTGTCTGGCAGGGTGCATTTGGCTTAGTGCCACTGGCTTGCTCTATTTGTTTGTAGATTGGTGCATGTCATGACACAGTTCCCAGTCACTATGAGATGGCAGGTATTGTGTTTGTCTGACTGGCATACACATCTTGGGCTGATTATCTATTGGTTAGTGTAGCTTTGCTTGCGGTGCATGGTTTCACTGTCCCCTTGCCACACAATCTTGGGTATGTTGTTTGTGTACTCACCAGGCTCTGGGATGTCTGTTAGGCCATGGACGCTCTCTGGTGGTAGGATGTCCCGCACCTTCTCCTCCCAGGTCCTGAAGCAGACTGGTTTGGCAGGAGGGCCACCGCCGGTGCACTGACTCAGGGCGTGATTTTTTTTGATGAGTTTCTTGACCCTCCTGCGCACGTCATACCACCTGTTCTGGATGTCGTCCTTTGTGCGCCTAGCTGGTGCTTGGGCGTTCACTTTGTCCACAATCCTCACCCACATCTTGGTTTTCTGTGAGATGGGGGTCCTTTGGACCAATGTACCAAACAAATGTGGCTCTACTCTGATGATCTCGTCTACCAGCACTTCTAACTCACTATCTGTGAACTTTGGATTCTTCTTTGGAGGCATGGTGATGGGTGGTAGTGGTGATGGATGTGTGTGTGAGGGTGCAAGTGATGGTGGGTTGGTGTTGGTTTTGCTGGGTGTATGTGTGTGTGCTTTTATATGAGGTGCTGATGGTGTGTGAGTTGTGTGATGGGTGAGTTGTGATTGTGTCTGTGGTTGCTGTGTACTGGTGTTTGCTGCTGGCTGTGTCTCCTGTTTGCAAGGGATGATGGTAGTGATTGTAGTCCTTTATATAGTTGAAGTGGTGGGTGTGTCCTTGTCCCATGTTTTTTTGTTGGTATTTATTGGCTTTGTCATTGCTTGTTTGGTCCTTTTTTTGTCTTTTTTCCTTTGTATTTTGTAGGCATGAAGGAGACGTTCATGTGACGGAAACGGATGCTGCTGTTGTCTCGTGCGGGCTTCTCCGCGTCTCTATTGCTTGTGTGCCGGGTTGTCTGTGCGTGTCACTCGTGCGGCTTGTTCTCCGTGCGACTCAGTCTGGTTTTGCACGCATTGCATCGTACTGTGCAAATCGTACATCGCGGGTACGGGGCGGTCGGCTTCATTCCGGGTTCGTGTCGGTCGGTGATATTCGCGTCGGTTTTCCGGCCGGATCACTATTTTCCCTACGGCTCGGTCGTACGGCTTGTATCCCGTACGTGTCGGTTGTAATTCACACGCGTTGCATCGTACTGCACAGGTCGTACGGCGCTGGTCCGTGTCGGTCGGTGTTCGGTCCGGATCTGTGTCGGTCGGTTAGTTTTGCGGCCGGAATCAGAATCGGCCCCAAAGTGTGATGGTCCACCCACTCAAGCACAAATGACACACCATGAAGGTGCTTTACAACCCAATGCAAACTAGGGCCATGCATGGGTACTCAATGAGAACAACAGAAACCATCACTAGGCTTTCGAAAGAACAGACCCAACTAAACATACATGACTATTGCTACTCTGCTCTTTGAAAGAGTTCTGAACCATGAGAAAAGTAACTCCCATACTACTAAGAGAGCTACAAGGAGCAGGTGGCAAAAATTCACAGTACACATGCTAACAACATAACACAACACAGCTCTGATGTCAGAGGGATGAAGCTGTGAGATCCGTTTAATGTAAGGATAGATTTTCTGTCTGAGACCTGAACCGGTAGGGTCTCTATTACCTGGAAGACAGGTTTGCTATGTAAAGCCTAAAAAATGAATGTATGAGAAGGAACAGCTCTTCTATTTTAAGTCTCAGTCACAACAATCTCTACAAAGTGAGAGACAGCTCTAATGCCGAATAACATAAGATCACTGCAACATGATTGCTGATGCAACCTGTAATGTATGTGTAACCTCAGGAATAATTTTCCTGCTTGCAGCTTGATTCTGTCATAAGAACAGTGGAGCTTAAGAGTTACTTTAAGATACTTGTGACAAGAGAAATAGCTTTATTGCTATGAGAAATAGGGTTACTAGTTGAGGGTATGACTACACACCTTAAGTATGTTGAGGCTTGCTCTCAGAATATCACTCTCCTAGTGTTCCTTCAGTGATGCTCCACTACCATAGTAACTGATGGAATGTTGAGATGAGCGAATTGGAAGGAGAAATAAAAAAGGTTGTGTCTGCACCAACACCCCTCTCAATTCACCACATGAAAAGTGAACCCAGAGTTGCATCAAGAAGCTCATCTTACATACTGGTACATGTACAGGCCACCAGATTCATGTAAGTCATCTGCAAGGCAATCATATTGAGACTTTTTCCACATTTTCACTGAGTACTGCATTTAATACATTTTCCTTATTGGGCCATGGGCAGTTGTGGCGCGAGCGCTACTGTTATACAGGCATGTGGCATCTTTCAAAGGGAGGAGGCATTACGTGATTCTGTGGACACTCACTACAAGATTGTTAGACACAAGGGTGTCTCCATCAGAGCCGGTCAACACTGTCTGGTGTTACCTAACTGTAGATGCACGCATTTGTGCTCCGGGCATTGCTGAGACAACAAGAAATTGAAATAGGGACCGCGCGCTGGTGCACGCATTGCATTGTCTAGTGCAGGCATCTATTACACTGTGGTTGCTAGGAAGTCAGCAACTAGAGCAGATAACGATGATTTCAGTTCAGACCACAGTGATTGCTGGGATAGTATTTAGGAGGTGACTGCAGCAAATATAAGCATCATTTGATCAAATACCACACCAAGGGCTGAAGGATAACTGTGGTGAATATGAAACACTGAGAGACAGCTTCATACAGATGGTGAAAGCGTCAATTTAATTATTTTAGTTTATTGTATTAGTTTGTTAATTTGGCTAGTTATTATAAATTATTGTGTTCGCTAACTTTTTTTATTTTTAATATTAGATTATGTATGCAGGTACCAAAAGGCTGTGGCCAACATGTCCCAAAACCTACAGTTTCTATCTGAATCTGGAGAGCCCATTTTAATTTGGAAGCAGTGGAAGTGCCTTTTTGACTCCTATTTAATAGCAATTAGGGGAAAGGACCCATTCAAAAGAAGAACGGGTAGCCAAATAGGTGGGTTCTCTGAAAAACCTTGCACTGACATGTTGTCAGAGCCCCTAGGAGAGTTTCCACCAAGCGCTCTATCATAGCAAGCATATTGGGAGAAAGGATTCTTAAGAGGTAGTGTAGGGAAATGGAAATCAAGCTGGCATTATTGGAATTCCAAGATGTCTGCCAGCTTTCCTTCTTCTGCAGCGCTCTAGTTGTTATTTCAAGCATGATTGGAATGGGAAGCAAGCGAGAATTCCAAACTGCGCACTTCATCTGAAGAGATTCATGAGCAGGAGGCTACAGAGTATTCTCCATTGGCTAGATCAGTTTTAGGGTAGTTGTGCTGAGTTTGTCGTTTATTCTTGCTTCGGAAGCTACTTAGGTGTAAACCGTACTAAGGTATTAATTTCCTGTGCAGTTCCAAGTTGATTTAAGAAGCCTTTCGGACGAGCAAGAAGTCTCGCAATGTGAGTAAATGAGGAAATGAAATTAACCTCATGTTAATTTTATCTCTTACTTTAAAAGAAAAAGAAATTAAGAGTCTTTCAACCAAACGCATTCTGCGTTCGGTTGCCTTCTTTGATTTGGTCGAAAGGTTTAGTTAATTCCGGTTCAGTCAGACGCGCGTTCGCTTTCAACTGAAAAGGTAGATATCAGTTACTACCACTGTAATTAAACAGGAAGAATTCTTACCTGACATCGGCTCGGAGGTTATCCAGGGAACACCGGATCAGTCACTGATTCAAGCTGCTCTGACACGCAAGTACTTCCTCTGGAAGTAAAAGAACAAAAAAAAGTTGTTAAGAATAATTGTCATTAAGTGTGAATGACAAGACGCAGGCAATAACACACAATAAAAGAGAGGCAATTGCCAAGAATAGTTCTGGTAATAGTTAATAGGAGTGAATATGCAGAGTAATATATTGAGATAGGATGTTATACGTAAAGGATGTTATTGTGTTTCAGCTCCTAATAAGTAGTATTGAATACAAAATTAGATAACAGAAGATAGAAGAAAACCCTATAAGCGGAACACTATCAATTTGCAGTCTCTTCTTATCCCCATCCCCTTTCCCCCCTTGACACATACCTGTTTAAGGATTTAAGTTACCTGACAGAGGTGTTTCAGGAAGGGCATTGGGAAATAGGTGTCATTCTGCTCCTGTGCAAGTCTGTCAATGAGATAGAAATTGTAGTAGCCCTGACACATGTGAGTTTGTTGAGTTAAGTGATTCCCTTATCAGAAATCAGTTGGTGCGGTGCACTATTGACCCGAGAGTGGAAGAGAAAATGTTGGTGAAGAACCCTTCAATCAAACAAGCGATCGAGATAGTGAAGGCTATGGAGCATGCTTCTGGTTTGGTTAAGGGAATTCCGGGGAACATACCTCACTCAGTGGACAGAGTGTCTATTGTTCCTGACAAGGTGACTGGTAGCAATCAAATTAACAGTTCTTTGAAAATCATGAGAAGTAAAGGTGCTAGTTTTAGCAATACTAGTTCCAATGCAGGGAAAGACTCTAAATTTAAATGTGGTAGTTCTCATTTGTCAAACAGGCCTAATTGTATTGCCTGGAATATTCTCACAATTGCTGGAAAAGGGGGCACTTTACCCTAATATGCAAAAGTGCAAATGTGCATATGGTGCCGGATGTGCCTGAAGAGGGTCAGAATGTGATTTTGTGTGCATTGTCTTCCTCTTCTGTTGTCATGCAAGTGGATAGCAAAGTGACAGTGACCGTTTAACGATGCCTAATTGTCAAGTGAAAAATGGAGAGAAAAACCTCACGCTTTTGGCAGATTCTGGGTCTTTGTTCACATTGGTAGGGGAAGAGATTTGGGGCGCCATTTATGGGAAGAGTGGCATTACATTACTTCCCCCTGACATTAGTCTGAAGGTATACAGAGGGTTGAAGATATTCCTCGTAGGCTTCAAAGGAAGAGAGACAGTAGGGAAAATATATCTGGCCAAGAGGAGAGACAATTTGTTAGGGTGGAGGCATCAGAGAGATTTGGGAATTGTCTTTAGCTCTAATTCTCCCAATCTGGTCATGATGGTAGCCACCAGTGAGGAAGACATTGGCTTGGTGAATGGATTTCCTGAAGTATTTAAGGAACAATAAGGTCTTCGCAAAGGATTTGAGCTCAAAACCATCTTTAAAAAAATGCCAAGCCAGTGGTGCAGAAGACAAGGAATGTGCCAACCCTTATGATTGCAGGAGGAATTGAACAAGTTGTTGCAAATAGAGGTCTTTGAGGAAATAGAGTCCTCAGAGTGGCTGATGTCAATAGTTCTTGCCACAAGAGACAATGAGGCCAAAATCTGGATGTGCATTGCTCTCAGAGATCTTAATCAGTGCATCTGGATGGATCGCCAACCACTACAGAACATAACAAAGGCTCTCCCTACTCTTAAAAGGGCTACAGTGTTTAGCATGATGTATTTGTCTGCTGCTTACCACTAGGTTATGCTGCATGAGGACTCTAGGGCCCTCACCTCTTTTGTCATACCTTTGGGAGCATATAAATTTAGGAGGCTACCATTTGTATTAGCCTCAGTGGCAACGTGCTTCCAAGGGTTGATTAAATTGGTACTAGAAGGCATTGGGTTTGTAATGTATTTTTTAGATGAAATCCTGGTGTACAGGAAGGATAGGCAGCAACATAATGAGGCTCTGAGACAAGTGTTGACCAGGTTGAAATACAGAGGTCTTACCCTGAAAAAGGAGAAGTTTATATGTGGGGGTAGGGTCAGTTGCTTACCTTAAACACACTATATCTAGAGAAGGGATTAGTCCTAAAATTGAATTAGTGGATTGTCTAATTGGGGGAACTATCAGGTCATTTTTGGGCATGGCAGAGAATTACTCTAAGTTTATCAGGAACTTTGCTAGTGTCATGAAGCATATCAGGGTACAACTTATAAAGGGTGTACCATTTGAGTGGACTGATGAAGCTGAGGGGGATTTATGACCATAAAGATGAAACTGCCAAGATGCTGACCCATGGTCATTTTGATGTTACTAAGAAAACCTTCCTAACAATGGATGCAAGTTTGAAGGGATTGGGTGCAGTAATGTCCAAGGTGAAGGATGGTAAAGAGAAGGTTGTGGATTTCACCTCATGCTCCCGCAAGGGTGAAAGGCCTGCACCTAGGCAATACATCCCTTTTAGTATTTTTTGAGGGGTCTTCCTTTTAAACAAAGACGGATCACAGACACCTTGTGCAGTTGTTGGGGTGCAGGAGTGTGGACAACAGCTCCCTGTGGATAAAAAGGTGGGTATAAGGTTTGATGGAATTTAATTCCCAGGATAAGTATCTTCCTAGGGTTAAAAAAATTCCTGCAGATTCTATTTCATGGTTGCCTTCTAGTAAGTCTGTCAGGGAGTATATGGTGTCAGACCCTGTAGTGTGGGTTAAGTAAGGTTGAGTGGGACTGTGAAGATGCCAAAGATGAAGTAAGAGAAATCATCAATAATCTGGTGTCAAGATGGCCACATTTCAAGAATATTGAGGTAGATTTGAGGGTACTTTTGAATGCCAGTAAAGAGTTATGTATTGAGGATGGTAATCTTTTCCGTGGGAACTGGATGATTCCTCCAGTCTGATTGTGGAACAAAATTGTTAATCTTGCACACAAGGGGCATTTGGAAAGGAATTTGACCAAGGTGAGAGTCAGGGAGTGGTACTGGTGGCCGAGACTGGAGAACCACATTGAGGGTGTAGTGAGGGATTACATCCTGTGTGCAGCAAATGACAAATCTAAGATAACCAGGACGGCTCCCTTGTCATCAGTAGTTGTCCCGGAGGAACCTTGGGTTAAACTAGATTCTACATTGTTGGTCCTTTTGACTTGTTTTCTCAAGGAGAAAGGTTTGTTCTGCTGTTGGTGGACTACACTTCAAAATGGGATTTAGCTTGTTGGGTAAGTACTGTGATAACCAGAAGTGTTTTGGAATTTTTAAGGGATGTGTGTGTTTGCTTTAGAAGGGATCCCTGAATCTATTGTCACCGACAACAGTGTTCAGTTCATCTCCAGTGAGATGAAGGCATTTTTGGGCATTGTACATGTACGCACTGCACTGTACTCACCACAGGCTAACGGCCTGGTTATGTGCATGAACCGACTGCTTAGGGCATCTGTTCGGATTGCGGTTGAAAGAAAATTTCCACTCAGGTCTGTGCTTGGCAAAAAATTGTGGGCACACCCTAATGCACCCAATATTGTGAGCAAACTTTCACCTTTCCAGTGTTTGAGGGGAAAGCTTGCTGGACCCAAACTCAAGCCAGCCTGGTTGAAATGTGAGGAGTGAATGTAGATTGGGGATTCTGGTTTGGTGGAGATACATCAAGCAAAATTCAAGCAGCACTTTGGTGACAAACAAAATGTTTGCAAGCAAGAATGGCATGTATGTGATCATGTTTTTATAAAGAAACCAGGGTGGTTACCCAAGGGGAAATCTAAATACTGTGCTCCACAGTGCACCAAAAGTTTGAAGAAGAATGTGGTGGTTTTATGTAAAGGTGGTGTGTGGAGTATGTCCAGTTTGGCACGGTGCAGTGGAAGGTTCAGTGAACATTTTAACACACCTGGTGATGGGCACAGTAATGGTGCGGAAGAAAACCATCACAGTGTCCGTTCTAGGAAAGCGCCACCCTACCTGTCAGAGTATGTCTTGGGTGGTAAGTGGTAAAGATGGTAAACCAGAGCTCCCTTATGTGCTGCAAATTCAAATCTATGCTGTATCTGGTGAATCAATGCTATATCCATTGCAATCTGGTATTTCACAGTAGTATAGTATGTTTTCATCGCATTTTCCATTTCTAGTGTATTGTTATTTTCTATATGGGAGAGATGTGTTGTAACTTGCTTTCAGAATATCACTGACCTGGCGTTCCATCAGTGATTCTTCAATACCACAGTAACTGGTGTAATGTTGGGAGAAGCCAGTGGGCAGGAGTTGGAAGGAGAAGTAGGAAGGTTGTGTTTGCTATTGGTGGAATAAATATCCTGAACTTAAACTGCCCGTGTATTAATTTAACAAAGTAAAATTCCCAATCCCTCTCAGGGTGAACCTTTGAAGTCACTAAATTAACCTGAGCTACGTTCCCTAGTAGCTATATTGCAGAGCAGACAGTCTTACCCTAGGTCAAAATGTGAAGGAGTTATGCAGTATCAAAACAATAAAGTCAAGTCAATTCAATTCAATAAATCTTTATTTGGCAAGTAAAATCATCATAAAAGAATGCAGATCCAAAATAATAAGATCAATTTTATGAATAATAATAAAAACAGACAATACAGTTACCCATAAAAACAAAGTGCACATAAAACAATTAATCAGGTCCTAGATACCCAGACAGCTTGTAAAAAAAAAAAAAAGTAAAGATCACGTGCTCCGTAGGGAGCAGCTGAAAATACAGCAAGGTAAGCCTGACTTGTTTAAAATGTAATGATTCCAACAAAGGGATTAAAAAGCACTTCCTCTGCCAGCTGAAGTAAGAGCAATACATTATAAAATAGAGTAGATCCTGCTGAGACACATTGTCGTAGCCGCAGGGCACCCTTTCCTTAGGCCGTACCCATCCACGTGGGAGGCCAGAAAATAATGCAGTTAATTATACCTGAACCTGACCAGTAAAAACCTGTCATACTGTGAGCAAACCAGGCCCAGGTATGGCTCCATCTCATGCACAGTGTTTAGGAGCATATGGCCCTAATTCCTAGCTTCAGAATTTCTAAATATTCTCTCTCCGAACGGGAGCATTCCATGAGCAGTCTTTTGATACTCCCCAACTTGTGGCTGGAGAGAGAAATTGGATTCATAAAAATATCAGGCCTACTTAAACAGAAAAAGGATGTCTTAACATGAGAGAACCAGGGTATACTAGTTACCCGTCCAAAGACAGAGAGTCCAAAAGAATCAACCAACTTAGGTTCAACTCCTCCCTGCACCAGATCTTGATCCAACACAGAAGCTGGCTTAATCAGATCATGTCTGAGACATAATCAAGCCCTAACTCTGCATGCACAGAAAGCACTAGGGTGGCCCAGGGGACCTGGACCAACTTGTGCCAAAAGTTGTTATCCATAGTCTGAATCTGATCCACCTTAGCGTACCCCCAAACCTTGCTGCCGTATGGCAGCTATGAAACACACTTTGCTTGGTAGATTTTTAAAAGATGCCTTAGAGCCCTGTACGCAAGACAATATGCAAAATTGAAAACCACCCTCATACTTTTTATTCACCAGGGGTTTCCAGCAAATATAAAACTCTCAGATAAGGGAAGGTCTTGACTTTGATCAAGGTGAAATTGGATACCTTAAAGGTCTTGCTACTTGTGGATTTGGGGCCCTCTACCATTACATGGGATTTAAAAAATTGACCGAGAGGTCCAGGCGTCCCATGAAAGACACATGTTTGGCCAGCAATAAGTCCAACCTCTGGGCTGTACGGGCCATAAAGACCACGTCATCCGCATATAACAAGATGGGGAGAAATCTATTCCCGATCTTGGGGCAGTCGGCCAACACAGATAGAAGCATGGACACTAGCCTGTTCACAAAAAAGGTGCAAGTATGCACCCCTGGTCAACAGATAGTTGAGAATGACCGGGTGCAGGCTGCTCGTTGAGCAAAGCGCACTGAGGCCGATGGGTGAAGATCAGCTAATAATGCCACGATACTGCCATCGACCCCCATCTTGCTGAGCAATGCCCACAGTTTTGCTCAATTCACCCTGTCAAAAATGGGCATCTGGTCCATAAATACGAGATGTCGAGATTCAGACAGGGCCACCATGTATTTATTGATAATTAAATGGAGGTTGAGGCATTGGTCTGCAGTTGACCTCCGTGCCCTAAAACCATACTGTATGTTGCTCAAGATGTTATTTTCATCTGCACAGACACACAGCCTATTTAAAATCGCCCTCCACAGTACCTTGACCATAGCGTCAAAAAAAGAAATTGCCAGATAACATTGTGGATTCTCTTTGTCCCTCTTCTTAAACAGGGGGACAATTACAGCAGTGTACCAAGTGGGTAGCAGCCCCTCTTGTGCAGTGCGTTCAGGACTTGCGTTAGTAGAGGGCCCCAAACCTCTATGCTAAGTTTGAGAATATCTGGCTGTATACTGTCTGTTCCCGGGGCCTTGTTACTGGACAGGGCAAGAATTCCTTGTTGGATTTCTTCTAACGTAAAAACCACTCGGTTAGCAGTCTGAACAGGCACCCCAGGGTTTTATTGCCCCCTCCAAACCCCTGGTTATAGATACCCTCAAAATGAGCCACCCACTGTTGCTCTGGATATGATGACATAAAAGCAAGGCAGAGCCCTCAGCAAAACAAGGCCTGTTTACAAAGCTCCAAAAAAGGGAGCTATCTCCTGTTTCACAGGATTGACAATGGTCCTATGCGAGGAGGCACCCCTGAAAATCATCGCCACTCACGCTATCACCTCTGTCCCCCCTTATGGGTCCCATACCGTTATAGTCAGGAGGAGAACAGCGAACACAGGGAGGAGCCACCAACAGTAACGAAAGACCTTCCCTTCAATACACAGACCCAAGAAATCCACCAGGAAGCAAACACTCCATGGAGGGACGAAACGGAAAACCAGGACGACCAATAAGGAGTACGAGAGGAAACCGGGGATTGAGCCATAAAAGAGGAAGGAGTCGTGTCGGAGGCATCGGCATTGGGAAGACAGAGAGCGAGAGAAAGAAGTGGCAGTGCCAGCGGACCAGAGGATGTTGTGGAGGCGAGGAAGGAAGAAGATGGTGAAGGAGACCCGTAGAATCCCGAGGAGTGGTCTGAAGACTGGTGGACTCCAGAGGACCCTCATGAGCCGCCGCAACTCAGGAGATTTGCGGCAGGAAGTGGTACGTAACCCGAGCAGAGGGAAAGCAGAAGGGGGAGGGACAGAAAATGGGGGTTTTGGCCTGGTGGCTCCCAAAAGCCCCCTCATGTTCCAATTGCGTGGCCAAAACCATTCCTATATATATCGGATTGGTGCAGCATAGAGTGGAGAAGTGCCCGTCAATTGTTGGGAGTGTCGGCTGGCTAGCTTTCCTTTTGTTGTTTTCTTCTTTTCTTTTACCTTTTCACTCAATCCACTGGCCAATCCCTCACGGGTGTGGTGGAAGCTCTTTTTACTGAGTAGAGCACAAACACTGCCCGCTACTTTTGCTTTCTTGTTTTCTGTTTGGAATTAAACTTCGGGACCTGACCAGACAATCGCCGAAGTGACGAGGACTCCTACAACTGGCAGATCTACACGGCACTTTTGGGACCGGTCAAGACAGTTTTTTGGTTTACTGAGCTGGTGTGACTGAAGAGCTGCACTCTTTTTGTTCTCCGCCCTTGCCTTGGGGTCATTACGTCCTTTCAATAAAATTCCACTAGTACCCCTATACGGCCTCCTCGCTTCTGTTTCCGCCTGTCCCTCCGACATCCTACCAGACAGACTCCTGTAAATGATGTCTAAACACCTTTTTAGCCGTGTTATAAGCTCGCCTGCAACCTCTAATCAAATGGCTATCCATTGGGGACTGCTTCAGGGCTGCCTTCAAGTGCCGCGAGTTCTTGAAAAGTCCCTGTCAAACCATTTTGGGATTTGTGACACCCTAGTACTGGTGGTTGTGACCGACAAAACCTTTCAGACCCCCCAAACTATGCCTTTGTAAACTTCCAGGACCTCCCCCCGCATCACTATCCAGGCAGGCATTAAAATCATGCAGGCAGGAGAAAAAAAGGAAAGTTTGTAGACGCTGGGGGTCCACCTGACCCCATTTTAACCTTCTCCCCTTGTCAGCAACGGACAAGCTCATGAGGCCGCCCCTCGACTGTGGTTTTGGGCCAAGGGCAATGTCCAGGGTTGGGGATAATGGATTGTGGTCACTGCAAGGGCTACAAATAATGTTAAAATTTGAAATGAGAAGGTAAAATTGTGCTGAGCCAAATATCAAATCATTGAGGGAACCACTAGCCCCTACCTTTATAGGATGGATAAATTACAGGGTTCAGGGAATTCACCAACTTCTCCATAGTAAGGACTAGGTTCTGGAAATCTAAAAGCTCATTTAACTTCCACCCTTCCAGTGTGAGAACAAAATGTAGACCTTTGTCCCACAACTACCAGTGGAGGCACCACCCTCTGGGGGAAAATTACATAGATGCCAGTAAAAATCGCCAACGATAAGTGGTTGGCCATCCCCCATCGCTGATTTAGAACTCACAGGGCAATCCAGAAGAAAAACTCCGGAGGGCCCAGAACGCTCTCCCTTACAACTATAGAAATTAATTAAAATTATAGGAGAATATCCAGGCAATGTGAGTAGTACACCTTGCAATGTGGGTGCTTGCCAATTGAGGTCCATGGTATACCCACTCAACTAAATGTTAACAAAATGAGTAAGCCCCCCCTTGGCCCTGCCTGCCATTGATGGTACCGCAGGTACAAAATAGGTTATGTATCCCTCCAATAAAAGCTGTTAACAATAGCCCAGGTTTCTTGAGACAGATTATATGGAAGGATTTAATATAAGACAGCCACGTAGGGTCACTAAACTTGAAAGCAAGACCTGCAATATTTCAAGACAACAGCTTAAGAAGACCCTTTGATTGCTGAAAGGAAACTGAAGGAAGGGCACCATGGATTCCTTGAGACCGAGAGGATTCAAATTGATCCAGTCAATCGTAGGACTCCAATCCACTCAGGGGGAGAAATCTGTTGGTGGTGGGTATCAGGGGAGGTGGCCTCATGGCCAGATGATCGTAAACTGGGCTGCACCTTGTACCAGAGGAATGAAAGTAGCACTAGATAAACCACCTGGTCTGTAAAACAAACCAGGGGCAGAGTGATTATTCCTGGTGGGCCTGATGTCAATAGAGGAGAGGCTGTAAATAGTTTGCCAGCTAGCCAGGAATTAATAAAATTGATCACCACACAGTCTCCCGGCCATGATTTCCTATCCTTGCCTATCCAGCTTATTCTTCGTACCATAATAATAGAGTGTACAAA
Source organism: Triturus cristatus (assembly GCF_964204655.1). Taxonomy (NCBI): domain Eukaryota; kingdom Metazoa; phylum Chordata; class Amphibia; order Caudata; family Salamandridae; genus Triturus; species Triturus cristatus. Next base: position 60,271,900 of record NC_140580.1, on the reverse strand, counting down.
CTCCCTCCTATGAGAGAAATGCGAGCTGATCCAGTGCATCACCTTATTCTTGAGTTCATAGTAAGATTCCCCATTGGGGCTGGAGCAGGGTAAAACATTCCCCAAGACCATAACATAAGGTGTTGCTTCTGGGGCCAAATTTAGCACACCTCCAAGATTTAAAGGTGACGCTAGGCACCACCTCCCGCCAAGTTCATCCAGAGGGCGGGGGGGCATCAACACTGGCAAACTATGACTTACTTCCACAAGACCTTGCATTGGAAATGCTTGAGAGGACCCTAAAGTTTTACTGCCAGGATCAAAGGCGGCGTAGGGCCTTCCCAAGGATTGGTTCTCCTGGCCCCATGGCTCTTCTGATCTATCCTGCCCCTGAGCAAGCCCAACTCCCCCCTTAATTATCAGGGAAAATAATTCAGAGACCCTGTCTTCAATGTGGGAATGTCTCAACAGGATTGGGTCCAGCTTGTTATTTAGCAATGTTTCCAGGTCCCTAAACAAAACATTCTTTTGGGAAGATTCCGTCTCCTAATCAGATGGATTCAGAATAGAATAGGGCACCGGCAAATACTCTGCAAGGGGCTGGGTAGATGCACAGGCCTTCCTTTTCCACTTCCACCTAGGGCTGGTGGCTGGTGTGGTAGGGGTATAGGTCTGACCATTTTTAGGGTAGCCCCACCCACGATCTTCCTCACGATCCACCGTGGGGCCCCTATTCCGGGGAGGCCCCACCAGACTGGCACAAGCGGGTGACCCAAGGGGGGGCAAATGGTACGTCCCTATTCAGCGAGATCCTCCTCTCAACAAGTTTTATTTCTTTAGACATGGCCCCCGCAGCCCGATGGAGAAACCCTCCAATAAATGATACACAAGGACCGGCGGAATGAGACGGCGGTTTAGTGGGTGGACCTACCTTTCTACCCATTGTTGCAGCACCCTTCAATACCATTTAGCCTGCTTCAAAGACTGAGCATTAACAGAGTTAAGCCAGGCTGGGACGTGGATAATCTTGCAGAGTAGTCAAAGAGAACAATCATGAACATAAGGTAGAAGATTCCAGGAAACAAAAAGTACCTTAATCTTATTGTCGTCCTGAGTGGAATTTCTCCAGGCTGCTCAGGGTGGGACGAGACAAATGAAGTTGCCCGCCTCTTCCTGCTGCTGATGGGTGCAGACGGGCCTGCTCTTGACCCGGTCTTTGCCCAGTTATATGACCGGGTGTGGCACGCGCACATCCCCTGCTGTGAGATCCCTGCCAGGATTAAAAAGAGCGCCTCCTGGCGTGCACATGTCAGCTGCAGCATCCTACCGCAAACTGCACTGGGGCTTGCAGTCTGCTCCCTTGATCTGTTCAACCGCCTCCTGCACTGCGGGCGCCCTGCTGGGATCAAAAAGAGCATCTCCCGGCACACACTTGTCACTGGTGGCTTCCTGCCGCTAACTGCACTGGGGCTTACAGTCCACCCCCTCATCCTGTTCAACCGGCTCCCACAAAGTTAAAACACAACACAATAAATGTCCGAAACCAAATTTGAAAAATAGAGTACATTTTAATACATAAAATACCACCAAAGCGAAAACAATCTTACGGAGAACCAGAGATATGATTTTTTATAGTTTTAAATACAAATAGTACCATAAAGCATTACGTGGCTGACCGTGGCCAACTGGTTGCAGTTGAAAAGGACCTAGGGTGTGATTTCAGGCCAACCACAATGGATCACTGGTCAGACACAGGAACTAGGTTTAACCCAGGTAAAGATTTATCTTGGCACTTAGTCTCAAAATTAGAAGTCCAAAATCTTCTGTGGGGCAAGGCAGCAGACTGCAGCAGAGAAGGGCTGCACGAGATCAGATAGCTCTTAGACATGGTTCCAGTAAAGCCATTGGTTTTTGGCAGAAAAGCTCCAAGTAGGAGAGATTTGAATTTCACACCTTAGAAAGGTCCTCTGCCATCCATATACTTTTGGCACCTTCATCTGATCAGGATTTCTTGGCTTAAACCTAGTAATTTTTTCGGAGCTCTGAATCATTTTGTGGGGCCTGGCTGCAGGTTGTAGCCAAAGAGGATTCCACATGATTGAATACTTTCCCCTCAAGATTCAGCTGAATTGGATGTGCTGTTGTGGGGAAGTTCTGATCGGGAGAAATATGGATCTTCAGCCCAGGGGCAACGCACGTCAGTCTGATTAGGTCTCTTCAGGTCCTCCAGAGGTCTTGAATTTGAATCTGTTTCTAAGTCCTAGGTTTTTCGGAGTGGTAGGAGAAGTCAGACCAGACACAGCCAAACGTTTTAGGACCTGGGGAACAACACTTTGGGGGGTCAGGACTCACTACAGCACAAGCCAACAACAGTGTCCAGGACAAGTGCAGATGGAACTGGTCATCTGGGCCTTGCAGGAAAGGCCACTTGTAACGTTTTGTATCCATGCAGCTTCAGCAGGATTTCAGACACGTGACCCTTGGAGTTCTCTTCTTTGTCCTGGGTACAAGAGGGAGAAGGTCCCTTTCTTTAGGGCAACTCTCATTTCACTGACAGCAGTACCAGTCCTCTTCTGTTCTTCCTCAGATCAAGAACATATTCTGAAGAGGGTGTCATGGAGTGCAACACTAATGCCTGGAACTAGTCTGAGGGTGGGGACAACTCCTGGCCCATCCTTAACAAATGGATTTTAAGTTCCAGGGGTCACTGTACCTAATTTTGCAGCAGTTCCTGCCTGCACTACTGCCAACAATCTCACAGTGCCCCTCTCTGCCTAACTCCAAGATGGTGAAACTCTTCTTCCCTTCTGCACAGCTTGTGTGCCTACTCAGAGGTGTGGCCAGGGTATTGAGCAGCTGCTCCTCTGTGGTCACTCCATACCAGTTGTGAGAGGTAGTTCAGAGGGCTGCAGCTGGAGGGTAGTTTACATTAGCCTCCAGAAGGTTTAAATGGAGAAAAGCTGACATTCTAAATGTCACTTTTCTTTTACATTTATCAAAAATATAACTTCACCATTAAGTTGAGGTTTTGATAAATTCTTAAAAGGGTTGTTGAATCATGTTTTTAGCTGGTAACCAACATGGGATAGCAGAATTAATATTTACTATTGCTTCCCAGTGTTTGTCCATGGGCCAGGCAGCCTTCCAACAGTGAAAATAGATTTTGGGTTAGTATCTGTAAGCCCATATTAACATTAAGACCTTCATGTACAAAGATTCCATTTGAGGAGTCGTAATTTGTGACAAATAATGATTCACAATTTGCGATTCCTTAAACGGAATGTACAGAATGGATTTGTTAGAAGTGGTTGCAATTTGCTCACTGACTTCTAACAAATCCATTGGTATTTTGAGAACCAACATACGTATTAATGGGTTGGTTCTCAAAATACTGATTTGTAGTGGATCGTGATTCGACCTACCTCATTAATATGCACAAGGTAGGTTGTACATTGATGCCCACCTCAATTAGCTGCAATGACAGGCATGGTGGCCTGCTGCGGTCTGTAGACCACCATGTCTGTGATTGCTTTTAAACAAGGCAATCTATTTATTTTTTTAAATACAGCCCATCTCATGGTCCACTGTCCCTGCACATAAAAGAAAATCACAAAGAAGAAGGGGTCCCATGGGGAAACCTTCCCATTTACAAATGTCTCACCATTTCTTTTGAGGAGGAAATAAAATATTAATGTTTTGAGACCGTTCCGGATTTCGGTTGCAAAAAATGTATACATTTCTAAAGGAAAGGGTATTTGGAAAGTATTTCCTTAACATGCCCCTTCCAAATACTGATTCAGTTTCTAATACCAAACCCAATTAGCAATTTGGTAATAGTTAATAACATATTGCTAAATCACTAATTTGATGAATAATAAAATGCTATTTTGTGGTTGGAAAGGGTCTGATTTAGCAAATATCCTTTGCCTTACCAACAGTAAAATAGCATGATGCATGACATCCTAAATGTCTACATTTCATACTTTTAAATCCCATGCACCCTGCCTTGTGGGATACAAGGCTTTCTAGGGGTGACTTACTAATACTTACAGGGAAGGTTTAGACCTGTCAAAAGGATTTAATATGACAGGTTGAATTGTGTTTTTTAAAGTGCTCCAGTCAGGCTGCAATGCTATGCCTGAAGCCATGTTTGTACTACCACTGCACGGGATGGCAAAGTGGGAGCTGCAGTCAACTAGTGGCATTTAAATTCCAGGGCCTGTGTACACTTGGTTCCATATATTGGAAACTGATAGGTAAGTTAAAGTGAAGGTGTACCAATTCAACTATGTTAAAAGGGGGAGCACTGGCACTTTACTACTGATTAGCATGTTCTACAGTCAGCAAAAACAGACAGGGCAAATATCTATGGGTACATCACACAAAAGATGATAATTATTTACAGACTAAAAAATAAAATTTTGGAGGCAACTTGCCTCTGGCATTAGTGCTGATTTCCAGTACCCCTTATACTAAACACTTCTCCCAGAAGTGAGATTGCAGACTCAGGCTATGCAGGTCACTGCTGCAATTTTCACTGTTAAAGGCTATCTAACATCATGTTTATACATTCTTTGGCAAACCACAGTACAAAATACAATGTAAGGTAAGGTAAGGTAAACATAGCCATTGAGTTGTATATGCATTAGGAAGAAGCACACTGAATTCATGCAACATGGCACAGTCTCTACACATCAGTGAGTTATGAAAACTAAGGGCCTGATTATGATCTTGGTGGATGGGATACTCCATCACAAACTTAAAGGATATTCCGTGACCTGTATTACAAGTTCCATAGGATATACTGTAATTGTAATTTGGTGGACGGATATCCGTCACGTTTGTGGCATTGTAACCCTGTCTGCCAAGATCGTAATCAGGCTCTAAGTTATTCTGTGCATGCTTTACAAACCTTGACACAGAAACCCAATACATATATCATTCTTTGTGTGTGGGCTTGGACAATCCAGTCTGTTGCCTAAGTACAATTTCTATCATTTTTTCATCTATATTTTACCAATTGCCCCAAAATGTTTAATATGTCTCTGGCCCTGCTTCTTGGATATGCTAGGTTAGGTATTCATGCTAAAGGTACATTCATGACAGAGACAGCGAAACCTGGCTGCAAGGCAGCGGGTGAAAAAGTGCAAGCCTAGATTATGAGGGGCCATGGTGGTTGGATGTGACACTTTGTTTGCAAACATGTTGTTCACAGAACACATTATATCAACTATTGAAGGTTGAGGGGGGTGGTATTGCTTGAAGTCCATCAACTGAAGACTGTACTTTAACGGGGTGGAGGCTCTAGTTACAATGAAACCTATTTTACAGCACATAATTTGAATTATTTAGTCAGAGTAAATGAGAGGGAATAAGGGATAGAAATAAGAGAAGATAGGAAAGTAGATGAAAAAATATAGCCTCAGGTGAGTAAGAGAGATTGTGCAGAGGTGTGGTGTTAAACTAATATGCAAGAAACAGATTTGCCTATGAATTCACTTTAGCCCAAACAATCTCTAAATAACCAAAATAGGTGAAGAGCAGTGAGGCAACTCAGGGCCTGAGGATGCCCCAGCTAATTTCTGCTTTACAGTTTGATCTCAATAAGTTCTTGTTATACGTATGTGTTGTGTTATCAGGGTGATTACACTCCCATTTCAGGACAGAAAGTACACATTTTGTTGCAACTAAAATATTATTAAAAGTGATGTAGAGAATTAATTAAAATTAATTGAATTATTATTCTATAAAAAAAACGTTATTGCCATGTGTAGTTCTGTACTTATTACTGTTTTTTTTGTAGTAACTTACACTTTGTGTTTGTGAATACCGAAGAGTAGTGAATTTACAAAAATGTGTACACTTACTCAAGAGTGTAATTTACCTTTGTGAATCAGGCACTTTGACTATGGATTCTGTGATATCAGAATGCTCCTCCCCTTGAAAAATCCTGCATGAGTCCCTGGACCTGAAGAATTGGCAGCACTCCAGACTGCAGCAAATATGCACAGCCATGTGACACAGCTTTCACTGTCTCCCACCATCGAAGCAACTGAGCAGTCCAGGAAAATGCTGTGCGTGTGTTCCCAGCTGAAACACCGGTTCTGCTCTAGTATCCTGACAGTCTCACTCCTAGCTACAAAAAACTGTCCAGGGAGGAGACACCCTCCATCCTCACCTGAAAGTGTAGGAGCACAGCTAAGGCAGAGCATGAGGAGAGCGCATATCATGTTGAACATCAGCAGAGCACTGTAGGCGTATGCCCTCCTTTTACTATAAGTTGTAGAACTCAAAAACTGTCAAGCCAAACTTTGCACGAATGATCCCGCATTCTAACTCCAGCAGTGCGCTTTGTGAGCTGTCCCACCTTCACTCCTTCACGCAGCAGTGCACTGTCTGCAAGAGCAGTTTTACCCTTATTAGGTGACAGCACATCATTTTATCTTACAATGGGATTATAGGACTCTGATTGCTTACCATTGGTTGACTTTATTGTCAGTCCCATTTGCTTAATTCTTACTTGCTAGATAGTGTGGGCTTTCCTTCCTCCTCATGTGCTTGTCCTACCCCTAAGCCTGGGAGCATTAATTGTGTGCTTCCACTGCTTGCTTTTCAAATGCAACTTTTTTCTTTTTGTTTGAAAACTCCACAAGAGTGCATGTGTTTTCTAGTTATCTCCCTTAATTACTTCTACCCTCCTTTTGTGCCTCATGTTCCTCTCTCTTGGCCACTCCCCTGTGTTGCTTTCTCACCCATGTGCTTCTCTCCACCAGCTCCACTTTGCTCTTTTGCCCACATGCTCCCCCTCATCTTTCTTTCTGTGTTGCTTCGCCCCCACTTATGTCCCCACTTTGCTTCTACCCCACACCTGCACCCCAGGTGGCTTCTGCTCCCACCAACCTCCCCTATGTTCCTTCCAGCTCCGTTGCTTCCCCCGTGTTACTTCCATCATCCGCTTAAAAAACATAATTTCATGCTTTTTAGTTCGAGACGCTGCAAGACCTGTTGTAATCTCTTCTGTGGGCTTTTGGAACACCCACCGATTTCCACTCATTGGTATCTGTGATATTCAGAAATACTGGCCTGTTGCTGGTGTTTTTTCGTGTTGGTCCCTCCTTTCTGTGTGTGTTCCCACCCCATGGCGATTTCACTGATGGCTTCTTTTGGTCTGCCAACACTCCTTCACAACACCGGATGGCCACTCCTCCCATCTGATCAGTCTCCATTTTCTCCCTTCAGCTCCACACTACAGAACAGAGCTGGAACAGTCATGGCGTAGTTTGCATGCCTTTCTGGCCACCTGATGCCCTGTCTGCTTCACTCCCATCTGCCCGCCCTCCCTGAACATTCTAGCAGCAGGGGTGGGGCCTCTCTGTCCCTGCAGGCTTCTGCTGTATCCCAGTCCCTTTCCCCAGTGCTCTAAATGGAGAACTCACAGTGTATGAACTTGCCTGGACTTCTCACAGGAACTAAGGAGGATATTCTCGAGAACGTGTGATAATTATCGCAAAATTAGCTTAACGCAACTTTGCATATCGCAGTCTATTGCGGGAAAACAACGCCATGTTAATGTAGGATACTCAAACCGGTGGCACTATGCGATAGTCTCACGATAACGTGTCAAATGGGCACGTTAAAATTAACGCGAGCCCTAAAAACGCGAAACACAAACGCGAAAACAGTTGCGATGTGGCCAATCGCGATACAAAAATCAGCGATAACCAGCGACAGGCTTGCAATTCCCATTCATAATGCGGGAAAATGCACTATAAAAGCAGAACAAAACAGAAAATGCAAAAATTAATATACTGCGTAGCACCATGGATGCACCCGGACTGAGTGCAGAGGACAACGCGAACCCCACAAGCCCCACAGACGACCAGCAATGAACCTCGGGGAAGGCCAAGGAGAAGAGGAAGACGCAGTTCAGTCCGCAGGAAAACAGGGTCATCGTTACGGAGGTGATAGAACACTACCAACAACTGTTCGGCACCTCCAACGTGTCATTGGCAACAAAGACGCAAATATGGCAGATCATCTTGGACCATGTGAATGCAGTTGCAGTGTTGAGGAGGACAATGGAAGAGGGCAAGAGGCATTGAAATTATGTGAAGGGCAAAACCAAGAAGAAACTCAATGCCAACATGAAAACGGCAACGCTTGTTGGAGGTGGGTGTCCAGCGGCACACCAGGTGCCAGATGACATTGAGAAAATGGTGGCCACAGTCATCAGTCGGAATACGGTGCCAGGAGTTGGGTATCCGGACACTGCCCAACATGATCTGACACAACATCAACAGGGTGAGTACCGACCAGGGACTGGGGGGACGGGGGAGATGTGCACAATTGGACACTTGCACAATTCAGTAGAGCACACTGCACCACAACAATGACTCCTGATTATGTCCCTGCGCCCCGTGGCACACTGCAGCACACATACAAACACCAAGTAGGCCCCCGTACCCCATGTCCCCAAAGGGGTCCCACCCCACACATCACCAATCCAACACCAACACATGCACACGTGCGAAATCCAGCAAAGATGCGTATTTGTGAGCCACACTGACAATGCAAGTGACACTACATGACGATTAGCACGGCTGCAGGCCAATCATCATGACATTGTGCTCACCACGAAACTGAGGTGGCTGAGTGTGGACCACATGCGTTAAGGAGCAGGTCACAATGCCCCTGGTGCATTTGTGGGCCTCATTGTACTGACTCTGGGCCTGTGTGTTCGGGGCTCGGAGGTGTGTCATCATCCAAGAGCAGAGTGCACATCCTTGGTCACCTGTGACAGTGCAGAGTGAAATGAGTCAATAGTTGGTTCTGCATGATGTGTTGGCAGGCTCACTGGTTCATTGGTGTGTGATATGTGTGACTTAGTGATTCCTGTTTGACATGTACTGCTTGTAGCAAATGAGTGGCATCAATATGTATTATGTAGCCTCACTGCTGCTTCTCCCTCCCAGCGAGTCTATCTACTATAGTGCGCAGCGCGGTTGCATCACTTGCAATCCCACGGCACACCATTGTCATGCCTGCCTGCGCATGTCCACAAGCCTGAAAACGACACTGTGATGTTGTGCGTTGAAGGTGGGCGGCCACATGTGTGTAGGCCTATGGTAAGGATGGGGCAGACACAAATGCAGAGTTCATGGCTGGCTGAACTTGCATTGCGGTTGAGGGTAGACCTTTGGCTTATGCTGCGGTAATAGCGACACACACAACAGTTGGCATGTATGATCCCGTACCCCGAACGGGCTTGAGCTCCCTCATTTACCCCTTCGGCTGAGCCCACACTCCGGGGGCATGCTGCGTTGCAACATTGTCCATTGCGGGACGGGTGGCGCTGACACTACAACAGAGACACACGCATTAGTTACTGCCTTGGCAAGGCCAAAACTTAACCACGCCCAGTGCCCCGGTGGACCTCATGCATACATAATGACCACACGGACACACTTAGTTTGTGGAACTGCCTACGGGAACATGTGCTCTGCCCCTTTTATTGCCAGGGTCACATGTCCAGTGACGTTATTGCTGGATGGGTGTGGGGTGAGTGGTTGTTGCTAGCAACAACTTGAACAGTGAGCACTATTAAAGCGGAAACAGAAAACACCAAAATAACACAAACAACTGCGAAGCATCATGATGGTAGCAAGTACAGAGGTCACCCATTATGCAATCAGAAGGGTCCGTGAGTTGCAGTGCACTGAGGTTGGGGCACCAGAGCTGAGCGTGCTCATGTGAAGAAATTGTCTAGGATTGTGTCCCTTAGGGATATTCCTGCTGCAGCTGCAGTGGGGTGTGTTACGCCTGCATCATCTTCCTCATCATCATCCCAGGTCTTCCCCACTGCCTGAGCTGACATTGCTGCGTGAGCTGTCCACAGTACAAAACTCAATCAGAAAGGGTCCATGAGTTGTGGTGCACTGAGTTAGTGGCACCTGAAGAGCTGAGCAGGGTATCAAACTGATGATGGCATCCATGACAGGTATGAGCAACTCTGATAGTCTGGCTGTAAGACTCTTTCGACTCTGGCAGTTGTTGGCTGGAATGTCCCAGGGGCCAACAGGTGCAGCGCTGCCAGCAGCTTTGTCTGCAGAGGGATGTTGGTTGTTCGCTGTGTTGGTACCGTCAGCCTGTGGGAAATGATGGTCAGGATGCGTAGGTTGGATGTCCTTTTGAGCCTGTAGTGGGCGATGACATCTTCTGGCGTTCAGTCTGTGAGGCTGGTGCATTTTCTGAAGGTCCGCTGTCTTTGTCTGCGCTGCCTCTGTGGTAGTCCAGTGGGTGGGCCGGGGGTGGGGGTGGGGGGCCTGGGTGTGGTGGCGGTGGGTGTTGTGGCCCTCTTGGGGCTCCGAGTTGCATGATCAGTAGCTCCATGGCATCTGTTGTTCTTCAGGTGTGGCTTTGGGCTGGGCTCTCTTTCATAGTGCAGGTTGTCGTCCGACTTTACACCAGGTCAGAGCAGGCGTTAAATCCCTGCAGCTAACGCGCCTTATCGCCTGTTTTGGGATCTGATCGCCAATCTGGCTGGTCGTTGAAAATGTTGAGGAGTGGTGTTGTTGTTGCTTTTTGCATGGGAACGCCTACTCTGCATCTCATAAGCGTTAGTTGCCGGTGTTATCTGTGGCGATGTTTTTTGCGGCTGCTATCGCAGGAAAAATGGTGATGTTGGCGGTTAGCACCGGTTTGTGAATGGGGCGATAACTTTATTGGCACTTTGGCTGCTATAAAGTGCCGATAACTCAGCGATACGTCCTTGAGTGTCTCCTTCAGCTTCTCTGGACATTTACCATTTTTTTATTTGAAAAGTGGATCAGTGTCTGTAGCTTTCATGCTTTTTTCTGAAAGCAGATTTTGTGTGTTTTAGTGGAGTAGGGTTAATTTTGCTATACTGGTTTATCACTTATAGTAACAGGAAAACATATATTATAAAGATTGACAACTTAAGTGAGGCAAACTTTGTATTAATCAAAAGAAGCAGCATGGCAGGACAGCCGTGTGAAGGCAGGCTTGCCTTCGGTGTGCCGCCCCTGTAGCCTGTCCAAACGGCCTTCACTGGACCTCAGAAAGCAACAACTAGGTCACAGCCAGCAGTGTTTACTCAAGATGACGCAGCCCTGAATAGGAGTAGTGTGAACGTAAGTCCAACCACCCGACCCTTTTTCTAGGGCAGTTTCACCATTCAAGTCAGACTCACAAAAATAGAGTTTCAACCAAGTATTGTCCCAGAATTCCAACCATAGAAATACACTGTTTAAAAATGGAATTATAAATTATCTTTGGTGCCTTCTCACATGGGTGACACTCTTTGAGTGTGTCTGTGTACCTGTTGCAAAAATGGAATGAGCCCACAGGTGGGCTGTCCACATCCACGTGCAAGACACTGAGGACCAGACACCAACTGCACAGGCACCCAGTATTATTACCTCCAGCACCTGCTTGCTTGCTGCATAAATTATGCACACACACTTACCATTTTGCAGTAGGTCTGCACATTTTCATATTCTTTTACTTTGGGATATTGCATATATTTGCAATGCAAAATGTACGTTTGTGTCTCTGTCCCTTGTGTCTCTACTGGTACATGTTATAGATGTGCACATTCTCCAATATAATTTAGGCCATTCCTCGATAACTTAGGAACTGCCTAAGTGGCCATCTTAAGCATCCTTATAAAATGTCCTTTGAATATATGTTGGATGAACATTTTATTTAACTTGCAAATATTCTGCAGTTTTGTGTTGTTTCCCATATGCAAAATATTGATGTAATGCAATGATGTGCACAGTCCTGGATGCAAAAACACCTACGCATCAAGTCACAACCATATGCTAATTAGCGGGGTGGGAGAGTGATACCTGCCTTCTGATCTAAAACTGTGAAGCTGAGGGGGAAGATTTACAAGCCCCTTGCACCACCCTTATGTCACTATTCCCATGTTAAAAATGACGCAAAAGTGGCGCATGGGGCTTGTAAATAAGCCCCGAGGTCCATTGACACGACATCATACCTCGCTCAAGGGAAAGGGCTAGAACCTCAGACAGTGTGTCACGAATATACAGTTAATTTGTGTGAGTCTCAAGCCTTTCTTTCTCTCTTACTCCACCGCCACCACTGACCACTGTTTTGAATTATGTTTTTCTCACCTTTTCCACCACAGGCGGCTGTGACCCTTGGGTATACTCGATCGAATTTGTGAGGTTTTACAATTGATTCTTGTCTCTGGGTTCATCCACGTCTTTCCAAATGGGGGAATACATGATGCTTGCCACCTGAAGTCCTTCTCCTGTTAAACAGGGGCATGTCAAAAGCAGTCTTTCTGTTGCACATCTCAGGGGCTCACAGAAGCCCTTCACCCTCACATGCCTCAGAGAAGACACCCAGCAACAATAGCCACGAACAAGCCGAGGCTTCTCAAATAAAGCAAAATTACTGTGACCCACGTTAGTACACATATGTTTACCAGGGGACCCTCGCATTTAAGAGGCACATGAAAATAGATATGAAAGGGCTCAGCCATCTTCCACCTCCAGCTGTGCATAGAGTTGATCCCAAAAGGAGTGAATGCAGTCTCACAAGTCAAGCCAGAGTGGAGGTGGGGCTAATGAAAGACATTTTGTACATGTCACCAAAGGTTGACTAAAGGCTTTAAGATCAAATAGCGAGGCAGGGAAGAAATCGGATGGTTCCTGTGGAGGATAAAAACCCTTTCATACTTCCAAGCTGAAAGGAACGTGCTGGGTTTATTTCACCCCAGGTTACAAGAGAAAAGCTATGAGCTGCACAATGCAGCCTCCTCCTTCCTAGAAAACAGTCCTCACTAGTATGAAATGGGGTCTCAAGAGGAAACCAATGGGGAGGGAATAACAAAGGTTTCCGTAGTTTGTATGGTCAGGCTGGGTCTGAACTGGTGTGGCGAAGTAGGCTAAACAAAGATGATGGATTCAACCCAGATCTGTGACTGGAGGTGAGTGTCTGAAAAGTTTCAGTGCTCCATCCATCATCTCCTTGTGTTTGAAGGGTCCCTTGTTCACTTTTGCACTGGATTCAAGCTAGCTTGGCTGGCGAGGGGTGTTACCCTGAAACTGGTCCCAGAATGATTGTTTCTGGTCCAGGGAAGACCTGGCTTGGTAGTTGGAGCTGGACTCTTCCCATGAGGAACAGGGTCAAGACTGATTTGCATTTGGCTGAGTCTGAACTGGTGTGGCGAAGTGAGCTTAAGAACGATGATAGATTCTGCCCAGATCTGTTACTGGAGGTGAGTGTCTGACACATTTCAGCTCTCCGTCCATAATCTCCTTATGTTTTCTTTGTTCACCCTAAGTTGTCAGGGCATGCCCAGGCGTGGGTGTCTTGCTCTCTGCCAGTGGATTGAAGCCAGTCTGGCTGATGAGGAGTGTTACCCTGAAACCAGACCTAGGAAGCTTGTCTCCGGTCCAGGAAAGACCTGGTTTGGCAGTTCGGGCTGGACTGTTCCCATGAGGAACAGAGTCAAGACTGATTTTCATATAGCTGGGTCTGAACAGGGGTGGCAAATGGAGCTAAAGAACGATGATGGATTCAACCCAGATCTGTGACTGGGGGAGAGTGTCTGAAAAGTTTCAGTGCTCCTTCCATCATCTCTTTGTGTTTGGTTTGTTAACCTAAGTTGTCAGGGTATACCCAGACGTGGGCCCCTTGTTCTCTTTGCCACTGGGCTCAAGCTAGTAACGTATTGGGACGCACACTGCTCGTCATACCAGCAAATAGACCCAAAGAACTCTGGATAATGTAGTGGCAGCGGTGAGTACGCCTATGCCACGAGTGTGTCAATTTATGCCATCCCTGGACACGTGTTTCGAGGTAATTGCCTCTCGTCAGCAGGGAGCAGGTAAATATGCGGGGTGCCGAGTAGACTGCCAAAATATTAAAGGTATAGTACCTCTCACGGCGCGCAGGTGCAGAACCAAGGCTCGTCAGCCCTAGTCGCTCAGGAGAGCTTAAATGCAGTAACGTATTGGGACGCACACTGCTCGTCATACCAGCAAATAGCCCCAAAGAACTCTGCATAATGTAGTGGCAGCGGTGAGTGCGCCTATGCCACGAGTGTGTCAATTTATGCCATCCCTGGACACGTGTTTCGAGGTAATTGCCTCTCGTCAGCAGGGAGCAGGTAAGTATGCGGGGTGCCGAGTAGACTGCCAAAATATTAAAGGTATAGTACCTCTCACGGCGGGCAGGTGCAGAACCAAGGCTCGCCAGCCCAAGTCGCTCAGGAGAGCTTAAATGCAGTAACGTATTGGGACGCACACTGCTCGTCATACCAGCAAATAGCCCCAAAGAACTCTGGATAATGTAGTGGCAGCGGTGAGTACGCCTATGCCACGAGTGTGTCAATTTATGCCATCCCTGGACACGTGTTTCGAGGTAATTGCCTCTCGTCAGCAGGGAGCAGGTAAGTATGCGGGGTGCCGAGTAGACTGCCAAAATATTAAAGGTATAGTACCTCTCACGGCACGCAGGTGCAGAACCAAGGCTCGTCAGCCCAAGTCGCTCAGGAGAGCTTAAATGCAGTAACGTATTGGGACGCACACTGCTCGTCATACCAGCAAATAGCCCCAAAGAACTCTGGATAATGTAGTGGCAGCGGTGAGTACGCCTCTGCCACGAGTGTGTCAATTTATGCCATCCCTGGACACGTGTTTCGAGGTAATTGCCTCTCGTCAGCAGGGAGCAGGTAAGTATGCGGGGTGCCGAGTAGACTGCCAAAATATTAGAGGTATAGTACCTCTCACGGCGCGCGGGTGCAGAACCAAGGCTCATCAGCCCAAGTCGCTCAGGAGAGCTTAAATGCAGTAACGTATTCGGACGCACACTGCTCGTCATACCAGCAAATAGCCCCAAAGAACTCTGGATAATGTAGTGGCAGCGGTGAGTACGCCTATGCCACGAGTGTGTCACTTTATGCCATCCCTGGACACGTGTTTCGAGGTAATTGCCTCTCGTCAGCAGGGAGCAGGTAAGTATGCGGGGTGCCCAGCTGACCAGCTGACCAGCAAATAGCCCCAAAGAAGTCTGGATAATGTAGTGGCACTACATTATCCAGAGTTCTTTGGGGCTATTTGCTGGTATGACGAGCAGTGTGCGTCCTACTACGTTTCTGCATTTAAGCTCTCTCGAGCGACTTGGGCTGACGAGCCTTGGTTCTGCACCTGCGCGCCGTGAGAGGTACTATACCTTTAATATTTTGGCAGTCTACTCGGCACCCCGCATACTTACCTGCTCCTTGCTGACGAGAGGAAATTACCTCAAAACACGTGTCCAGGGATGGCATAAAGTGACACACTCGTGGCATAGGCGTACTCACCGCTGCCACTACATTATCCAGAGTTCTTTGGGGCTATTTGCTGGTATGACGAGCAGTGTGCGTCCTACTACGTTTCTGCATTTAAGCTCTCTCGAGCGACTTGGGCTGACGAGCCTTGGTTCTGCACCTGCGCGCCGTGAGAGGTACTATACCTTTAATATTTTGGCAGTCTACTCGGCACCCCGCATACTTACCTGCTCCCTGCTGACGAGAGGCAATTACCTCGAAACACGTGTCCAGGGATGGCATAAAGTGACACACTCGTGGCATAGGCGTACTCACCGCTGCCACTACATTATCCAGAGTTCTTTGGGGCTATTTGCTGGTATGACGAGCAGTGTGCGTCCTACTACGTTTCTGCATTTAAGCTCTCTCGAGCGACTTGGGCTGACGAGCCTTGGTTCTGCACCTGCGCGGCGTGAGAGGTACTATACCTTTAATATTTTGGCAGTCTACTCGGCACCCCGCATACTTACCTGCTCCCTGCTGACGAGAGGCAATTACCTCGAAACACGTGTCCAGGGATGGCATAAAGTGACACACTCGTGGCATAGGCGTACTCACCGCTGCCACTACATTATCCAGAGTTCTTTGGGGCTATTTGCTGGTATGACGAGCAGTGTGCGTCCTACTACGTTTCTGCATTTAAGCTCTCTCGAGCGACTTGGGCTGATGAGCCTTGGTTCTGCACCTGCACGCCGTGAGAGGTACTATACCTTTAATATTTTGGCAGTCTACTCGGCACCCCACATACTTACCTGCTCCCTGCTGACGAGAGGCAATTACCTCGAAACACGTGTCCAGGGATGGCATAAAGTGACACACTCGTGGCATAGGCGTACTCACCGCTGCCACTACATTATCCAGAGTTCTTTGGGGCTATTTGCTGGTATGACGAGCAGTGTGCGTCCTACTACGTTTCTGCATTTAAGCTCTCTCGAGCGACTTGGGCTGACGAGCCTTGGTTCTGCACCTGCGCGCCGTGAGAGGTACTATACCTTTAATATTTTGGCAGTCTACTCGGCACCCCGCATACTTACCTGCTCCCTGCTGACGAGAGGCAATTACCTCGAAACACGTGTCAAGGGATGGCATAAAGTGACACACTCGTGGCATAGGCGTACTCACCGCTGCCACTACATTATCCAGAGTTCTTTGGGGCTATTTGCTGGTATGACGAGCAGTGTGCGTCCTACTACGTTACTGGGCTCAAGCTAGCCTGCCTTATGAGGGGTGTGAAACTTGTCCCAGGATGCTTATTTTTGGTCCAGGGAAGACCTGGCTTGGGAGCTCAGGCTGCCAAGCCAGATGCTTTGCCACTGGATTCAATCTAGCCTGGCTGAGGTGGGGTGTTACCCCGAAACTGGTCCCAGGATGCTTGTGTCTGGTCCAGGGAAGACCTGGCTTGGCAGTTCGGGCAGGACTGTACCCATGAGGAACAGAGTCAAGACTGATTTGCATATGGCTGGATCAGAACTGGAGTGACGAAGTGAGATAAAGAATGATGATGGATTCAACCAAGATCTGTGACTGGGGGTGAGTGTCTGAAATGTTTCAGCGCTCCATCCATCAACTGTTTTTGTTTGCTTTGTTATCCTGAGGTTGCAAGAGTATGTCCAGACATGAATCCCATGCTCTCTTTGCCACTGGATTCAAGCTAGCCTGGGTGAGGAGGGGTGTTACCCCGAAACCGGTCCCAAGATGCTAGTGTCTGGCCCTGGGTAGACCTAGCTTGGCGGTTCTGGCAGGACTGTTCCCATGAGGAACAGAGTCAAGACTGATTTGCATATGGCTTGGTCTGAACTGAGGTGGTGAAGTGAGCTAAAGAACGATGATGGATTCAACCCAGATCTGTGATTGGAGGTGAATGTCTGAAAAGTTTCAGCACTCCGTCCATCATCTCTTTGTGTTTGCTTTGTTTGCCCTAAGTTGCCAGGGTATGCCCAGACATGGGTTCCGTGCTCACTTTGACTCTGGATTGAAGCTATCCTGGCTGATGAGGGGTGTTACTCCGAAATTGCTCCCAGGATGCTTGTTTCCGGTCCAGGGTAGACCTAGCTTTGCACTGTGTACTGGACTGTTCCCATAAGGAACAGAGTCAAGTTTGATTTGCATATGGCTTGATCTGAACTGGGCTAGGCTGGGCTGGCAAAGTGAGCTAAAGAACGATGATGGATTCAACCCAGATATGTGACTTGGGGGAGTGTCTGAAAAGTTTCAGTGCCCAGTCCATCATCTCCTTGTGTTTGCCAGGCTAGAACTGATCCTGAGGTCAGATAAGGGTGCGTACCAACATTTTTCAGTAGTGCCAGAAAGCTTCCACCAAAAACATTCTAGGGGAAATGGTCTGAACACCGCAGCCTCAGCCACACATTCCCGAACAAAGTAAACACACCAACGCTTGCCATAACCCTTCATATGCCTTAATCAAAATATGTGTGGTTAAGGCATATGCGCGGTCTAAATGTCCGGAGTTAGAGGGCCGAGGAAAGTAAGTATTGGGAGAAGATGTGGTGAGGTAAGTGGGTCTGGGGCCGAGTTTTGGAGGGGATGGGGGTTGTTTTCAGGGCATGGGGTCAAAGGAAGTTTTTAGGGCTAAGGTGAGTCGGAGAAGATTTTAGGGATCGGGCAGAGCCGTTTTAAGGGCTCAGGGAGGTGGGGTAGGTTTTAGAGCTCAAGGGGGGCAGGCTAGTTTTTAGGGCTTGGGGTGGTCTGGCAAGATTTAGTGCTTGGGTGAGAGATTGATTTTTAGGAGGGAGGAAGGTAGTTTTAGGTCTCAGGGCGGGGAGGAAGGGGTAGTTTTTTGGCCTGGGGGCCGTTTAAGGGCTCAGGGCAGGGCCAAGGATTGGGTTAGTTTTTTGGGCTTGGGGGGCTGTTTGAAAAGGGATTTCTTGTTGGCTAAGGCTTGCGCCACAGGCAGGCAGAAACCACCACTCTAGTCAGGGCAAGGGAGTTACACACTGAAAATAGCCCCTGCTCACCCCCTTGGTAGCTTGGCATGAGCACTCAGGCTTATCCCAGAGGCAATGTGTAAAGCGTTTGAGCAACACCCACACACAGGAGCAACACACTAGGCACACCACAAAAGTAACTCCACACAAGGTTATATCAAAAATGGCCTTTGTATTATACCAAAACACATTAGATAATAGCCTTTGTATTATTACAAACACATTACAAACATAATCACACATTTACACTGTGCCAACTGGCACTAGGCAATATTCACAGGGGATTATATACAGGACCAGGCCGATCGGGCCATGGTCAGAACCATCAGAACAGGTAAGTAAATGTAAAATGTAAAACACAACCAGTAACTACTGGTACAATAATGACCTAAGCATTATCACATTAGCATTAGACACCATCCTAAGCATAAACACATTATGCATTAGGCCTCACCAGCATAACCATCTTCTGCAATCCCATTAGGCCTAAACATCATAGCAGGACATTAGGCATCAGCATAGATACATTGTGCAACGTCACATTACGCCTAAACACATTATGCCTAAAATCTGGACATACGCCACACTACATTCCAGTAAAACAACCAGTCATGACTGGTAACATTGCATCTTGCCTGAACCTGTTAGACAAACATAGTAGGCCTGAAAACTGGGCATAAACACAGTATGCATTCAGTATCACATTAGGGCCTTGCGCCCACCAACACCCTAAACTGACCCCAGGCCAACTGGCCTTCCTCTGGGCTCAAATGCCCTATGTCCCACAAAGTCAAGGCTCTAAGAGGGACCTCGCAAAGGGCCCCTGGTTGCCTCAGCAGCAAACATAAAGTGCGCAAGCGCACTGGGGCCAGGGGTGCACTCACCCCTCCTTTAGCAAAAATCACTGGCACCCTCGTTGCAGCTGCCCGCAACTGCGATACAGCTGTGTCCAGAAACAAAGCACTGGCACCAATCATGTGCAAATTAGAGCCCCACTCTGGAACTCTAAAATAAAATTATCCCCCAACGTTGCAGCTGCCTGCTGTCAGACGGGGCAACTGGGGAAATCAGCCCGGGCACTCACGGTGCCCTAAGAGTGACCACAGGGGGGGGGCGGGCATCGCCAATGTGCCCCGACTCACCACCCCCACCAAGCTCACAATGGAGCCCCACTCACCGGGGCTCTGGGGAGAACTCTGCCTACAATCCCCAGGCACCTACAATGTGGCCCGGCAGGTCCCGCTGCTGGGACCTCTCTTAAACTGCACCAAGGGGTACCCCCACTCAGCGGAACTCGGCATGAAGCCTGCGAGGCTCCGGTCAAACTCCTTCTGGGCAGTTCTCCTTCAATGAAGCGGGGGCAGGCACAGACAATGTGCCTCAGGCCCTCTCCACTGCAATCGCCACACTGCTGCTGCACACAGGGCTTTCTAACCGGCCACAGCTTCCGCCCTAGAGGGAACGAGGCCCCGCCCACCGTCAGGCCTGTCCTGCCTGACTTCCGGGTCTTGTTGCGCTGCAATTGGCAGCCGTGGCCACCTCCTTCAGTGGGCCCGCCCAGAGTCAGGCAAGGCCGCCTGGCTTCCTGGTCGGGCCGACGGCCGCTTCTCCTCTTCGCGGCAAGGCACGGTGAGCACCCACAACAACCCTCCAATGCGGGGTGGGCAGCCACTCGCCAATTAAATAATCAATGTGGGGTGGGCACCCGCCCTAAAGTACCAGCATAAAGCGGAGTGGCCACCACTTCCAGCAATTTGGAGGAATCCCTACGCTGGGGATTCCCTCTGACACGATGTGCAGCTCGGCCCTGCGAATCTCAAGCGCTCCTCTCTCCTGGAAAATAAAAATGTAGCGCTCACAGGGCCCTCAGGGTCCATGAGGCATAGCAGGGCCCACGGAGGCCAGCACACAGGGCCCTCCAGCAGGGAGGCAAGCCCTCGTGGCGGTTCCTCCTGGGCCCCCAGCAGCAGCAAGCCCCCCACAAATCCAGGAACAGCACACCTTTCATGGGGTCACAGCCTCTATATTTATATTGCATTTCTTCTTTTTCTGCAGAGCACAGGGCTAGGGGGGATCAGCTAGAACTGGTTCTGGTGCACTCTGTTTACAGTGCTCATACCCTTGTTTGGGAGATGGGGGCTCGGCCATCAGACACACCACAGGGGGGCAGAGCCAGCATTCACTAGGGCAGGCACAATCCTATTCAGGATCCGGGGACTACTCCTCCCACTACTCCAAATGCAGATGTCCTATTCAGCCTAGCGCTGACTCACCCTGCCCCTCCTGGAGCCACATACACCTCATCATCCCCTGTCACTCAAAAGCCAGACATGCAATTCACATCAGGCATGCAGACACATAGCACACAGAAATGCCAACTTCTAAAAGTGACATTTCTAAAATAGTTATATTAAATGTGTGCACACCATTGCGCAGCATTTATTATCACCATTCCAAATATACTAAAAATGACCACGCTGCGCCTCTCACCACTGAAACACTTATCAGGGAAACCCCAATGCATTCCTATGGGAGGGCAGCCAGACAGTAGTGAGAAACCAAAATGGCTGTTTGTCACTACCAGTACATGTCACACAATTAAGGTACATCTCCTCTCTTTTACCTACAATGCACCCTGCCCATAGGGCTAGCTAGGGCCTACCTTAGGGGTGACTGACATGTGGTAAAAGTGGGGTCACGGACATGGCACACACTTTAGGTGCCACATCACAGCGGCAGTAACACTGCGCACACAGACCCTGCAATGGCAGAGGCCTGTGATAGGTTTGAAAGGCTACTTTGGTGGGTGGCACAATCAGCGCTGCAAGCCCACCAGTAGCATTTAATTTACCAGCCCTGGGTATATGAGATACCACTTTGCAAGGGACTGACGGGTAAATTAAATAGGCCAAACAGGTGTAGACCAATCTTACCATATTTAACACAAAGAGCACACGCTCTTTCCACTGGACAGCAGTGCTAAAGTGCCCAGAGTCCTAAAACCACCAACACCATGTCAGAAAAAAGACTTAGAGAAAGGCAAAAAACTTTAGGGATTACCCTGTAAAAAAGGCCAAGTCCAAAAGGGGCCATTTTAGGGCTCAGGGCAGTGGGGCTGGGTTCAGGGTAGATTTTTGCCCTGGGGGCGTTTTAGAGCTCAAGGCGGGGGCAAGGGTCGAGGCGCTGGTGCTGGTGGTGGGGTGAGTTTTGCCCTGAGGGCATTTTAGGTCTCAGGGTGGGTTCCAGGGATCTGGTTCGTTTTTTGGACTTAGGGGGCCATTTTAGGGTTCAGGCGGGGCTTGGGTTGGGGTAGATTTTTGCCCTCTGGCATTTTAGAGCTCAGGACAGGGGCAGGGCAGGGGTCAGGCAAGGGGGCTGGGGGCAGAGTAGATTTTTACCATGGGGAATTTTAGGGCTCGCGCAGGGGGCAATTGTCAGGTATATAGGTAAGTTTTAACCAACATATGTCTTTGCCATGCATGCCTAAACAATGCATATTTCATTGTAAAGGCATGCATGGTAAAGGCATATGCATGGTTAAGACGTGCTAGGTTAAGACCGCATTGAACCGGCATGCATGGTAATGACATGCATGGTTCCATCACACAACCAAATTCTAGTGACTGCACTAAAGAAGAATGGTAGAAGGCAAGCCGATGTTCTTAGAGTGGTATGTTCAAAATGACATCAAGCTCATTTTACATATCCTTAATGAAGAGACACCTATCCATTGCTTTAGCCACCCGGATGTGGGTTGAATTACTGCTCAGAATTAAACAGGTGTCTGCCTGCCACATCAGTTGATTTTATATATTAGGGTATGGCAGAGTTCTGATTGAGCTACGTACAAAAATATGTCACAATTTTAGGACTGCCTAGGTTCAATGACAATTTTATGGTATGTTACATTATGTAAAGTTGATTTGCATAGTGCACTAATCACCAGCAATGGCATCCAGGTGCTTAAGTAGGTGTTTGCGTGTATGATCCACCACGTTATTCGAAAAGCCAGGTCTTCAGCTTCATGTGAAACTCAATTAGCGAGGAGGAGGATCTGATGTGTTGTGGAAGATCGTTTCATGTTTTGTGCTCTATTTAAGAGAAACATTGATCTCCTGCTCTGCATTTGTGAATGCTGGGGGTACGAGTGAGCGAGAGGCTGAGCGAATGCGTCTTGAAGGGTTATGAAAGTGTATGCAGCTTTTGAGGTAAACAGGTATGATGTTGTGTAGAGCTTTGCAGGAGTGTGTGAGGCATTTGAATTGGCTGCATTTGTGAATGGGGAGCTAGTGGAGCTCCCAGAGGTCAGGTGAGATGTGGGTGTGCTGCGGATGCCTGAGTATGAGTCTTCCGGCAATAATCTGGATGTATGACATCTGTTCAGGAGTTGTTTGGAAAGTCCATCATACAGTGTATTTCCATGGTTGAGTTGGCTTGTGATGAGTGCCCGCATGATGGTTTCTCTGTTGTTCTGTGGAAGCCACTTTAAGATTTTTCATAGCATTCATAGCATGCGGAAGCAGGCAGAGCTCCTTGTCCTGTGCCATCATGTTGAGTTTGTCGTCTAGGATCATCCCTAGATTTCTGGCTCGGTTGGTGGGTGTTGGTGTGAGTCCCAGTTCCGTCACCAGATCTTGACCCACGAAGAATACTTGTTCATTAACGCCGGTTCGCTTCCATTCCACCACCAGGGTCATGGAATTGGTGATGTTGGTTATGGTGGGTGGTGTCTTGTCCATCAGGGAGAGGTCGAGTCTGCATAGGAGATGATGGTATTGACTTGAGATCTGATGATAGTGAGGGGACAAATTTAGACCTTGAAAAGGGTTGGAACAAGGGAAGTCCGCTAGTGATTTTTTCTTGATCTCTCTCAGTTTCTGATGGTATTGTCTGAGTGCAGTTTTGAAGGTTGTTCTGCCGGTGTCATTGTGACTGGCTCTCCACTTTCTTTCCTAGCTGTTTGCAGTATCCTTTGGTGCAACAGAGGTCTTTTGTGTACCAACTTGCTTGTTTGTTGGGTTTTCTCTGTTTGTTGAGCTTGATGGGTGCAAGGGAGTCTGCGTAGTTCTTGATACAGTTGTTACAGCTGTCGGTGTCCGCATTGATTTTATCCGTATGGTTGGGTAGTTCCGCATGGAGGGGTTTGAGACATTCTGTTCCTGAGATTTTGATCCAGCTGTGACTGGGTAGGCTGACTTTAGTGGATGAGTTGGACTGCTGTATGTTGATCTGGAAGCAGATTAAGGAATGAACAGTCCATGTGGAGGATGAGGTGAATTTGAACTTGATGTCATTGAGGTTGGTGAAGATGGAGTCCAGTGTATGTCCTGCAATGTGCATGAATTTTGTGATGAGTTGGGCTAGTCCTATGTTATTTAGGCTTTCTAGGAGTGTTGTGGAGCAAGGCTTGGTTGCATCTTCCAGGCGGGGGTTCAGGTCTCTGAGGAGTCCGAAGGCTTTGGATTTATTGGTGAGGAGAGATGATGAGGTTGCTTAAGGGAGCTCATGGACTTGGCAGTCAGTAGACAAGGGTTTGATTTTCAGCCACTACACTGGTGACCACTAAAGGCACTGCTCTTGACACCTTAGCTTACTCTCAGGAAGAAATCCACATGGCATTCTGCACTCATTGCCAAGCACTGCAAAGCCCTATACGAGACTCACTCTAGGGTAAGCCCAAGGTGTTCCTCTCCACTGTCACATTTCCAGCAGCAGTTTTGGAGAAGAGGCAGCCTATAAATGCCCCAATAATGGAACAGGAGATCCGACCTACCATATGTGAATCCCACACATGTTAAACCCTTGCACAGGTCGGTGTACCAATTGAGTTTTATAAAACATATGCAGACATCCTAATCCTGAAATTGGGAGAATTTTATACCTTGGCACTGACCTCTAGTCTTCTACCACACTCTGTGCTTGAGGTGCTATTAGTCTTCCTTCCCAAACTAGGAAAACACCACCTCCAGGTCAATTCCCATAGGCCTCTATCCATGATGGTAAGTGATTATAAAATTATCAGCAAAATACTAACGATGTGTCTGCTAGAACACATGCCTATAAAAGTTCACACCAATCAAAATTGATACGTACCTGGCCGATATACATCCCTAAATCTGCATCGGCTGCACAGACCTCTTGAGGAAGCCCATCACAATGGCCACACTCGACCTAATTGGTCTTAGACCTATAAAAGGCTTTTGATAGGCTGAACTGTCCTTGCAGTCCTTCAACAAATGGGAGTGGATGGCAAGAAGTTGTGCCTGATCAAACTCCTGTACACTGAGACTATACCCAGAGTAAAAATTGGTCAGTTGATCTTTGCACCATTTTCGGTAAGCTGCGGCACACGCCAGGGTGTTCACTCTTGCCGCTGCTTTGTGCTCTGGCAATGGAGCAACTGACACATCATCTGCACCAATCTGGAAGAACCTGGGGAGTGCCTCTTCAGGGTGAAATGCAGGCAGTATCCTTGTAAGCAGACAATGTTCTCATTTATGTCAGGGACATATGAGATGGCATAGATAACATAACCCACATACTAAGCACCTTCAAGGTGGCCTCTGGCTTAGAGGTAAATATGTATAAAGCATGTCTGTTTCTGCTGCATTCCGACTACCCAGCTCATGGCATAACAGCTGATACTCATCAATTTAAATGGCAAGCCTCCACATTCCGCTACCTGGGCATTAATGTAATTTATTCTCCAAGCAATCTCCTAGAAGATAATCTTTAAGACAGCAATCTCCTCTCTTTGATCCCAAATAGCTTTCTGCTGCTCGGCAAGCCAGGCTGGTGATTTTGCCAAGACTACTTTATTATTTTGAAAACATGCCGGTCCCTTTACCTTGCAGCATTTTAGTTTATTAGATGGTATGCTAGGAGACCTGATCTGGAGTAAGGGGAGATGCAGTTTTGTCCTAAACAAGTGGCAACTGCCCACGGATATTGAAGGACTCGGAGCACCGATATTCAGGCACTTCTATCTGGCAGTACAGCTCCAATGGCCAGCCCGCTGACTTGCAGGTCTCAATTTGACAGAGGTGTACAGAGGAGAATGAGGAAATTTGTCCAGCTCACAGGACCTTATTCTCCCGAGGTCACTGCAACCCACAGTTCCTGATGCACTCTTTGCATAGCCTACAACAGTTATTGGTGGCCCCTAAAGGTCTTCAGGTTCATCATCATGCTCACTGGAGATACCCTTGAGTTCAATATGCGTCTTCAGAACAGCTGTGGGCCAGGAGGGAGTGGAGACATGGGAGTCCCCAGGGATGGGCACACTTGGCGGCTTGTTTAAAAAAGGTAGTCTGATACCTTTGAACCTACTGTTGAATCAAGTCGGACCCCTAGCGGGACAGTTCTTGATGCATAAGTGACTGTTCGTCAATATGGAGCGACTCTGGAACACTGTGGTCTCCGAACCTGCTACACACCCACTATCTCAGGTACTTTTCACCATGGGATCTGGTCAAATGCTTATATCCTGTATTGCAAAAGTTACACAGACAAGACTGGACTATATTCTAGCCACTCTCCGACAGAAGAGGGAACTTGATCTGTGGTGCAACTTGACCTCCAGGGAATGGAGCACAGTGCACATATACCCACACAAGGTTTTGCACAATGCACACATTCAATACATACAACATCCTACATAGAGCTTATCCAACACCGGCCACAGATCATAAAATCTACCCCACAGTGTCATCTATCTGCCACCGCTGTAACACCTCTCAGCAGATATACTTCACATGTTTTGGGATTGTCTATTCATATGTACCTTTTGAGACAGAGTCTGCATGACCCTCACATGAACCACAGGACCTAAACGGGGCGGGCAGCTGTTTATTGGGCCTTTACAAATAACCACGGGGAGCGGGGTAAGGGGTGGAAAACTAACCAGTTTATCAACTTAGCACTTTTACTGGCTGGGCATTCAATCATGATGAGATGGAAAGGCTCATCACTCCCAGAGGTCTTGGAATAGATAGAATCCATGTCAGGAGATGAGTGGTCGATGCAAGCATCCTATATCCATAGGCTGGGGTGACCTAATACACATATTTCAAAGGGACCCTGACAACAACACCCGCCCACCATAGCTGGACACAAGACCACTGTCGTCCCCCAAAAATTCTCATCACAAGTGGCAAGTCTCCTCCCTTGTCGTTACCCCTCCTATTCACTAGTTCAACACTCGAGAGTCAGATGTCGTGTGCCCCAAAACGCATCCAGTGAACACTACACTGATACCCTTTTTAAGCCCAGGATATGGGGCCAGGCTCATAGTTGAGCTTGGTTTATTTTCTTATTTCATTTATTTTTTATTCAACATGAGTTTGCACTCAAGTATGCTACACATGTACACTGTTCAATAATTATACACCTGCATAGTGTAATGTGATATTGCATTGTAACACTTATTGAATAATGCAGAAAAACTCAATAAAGATGGTTTTAATAAAAAAGATATGGGTTCCGTTTGGTGAAGTTTTTGGTGACTTGAAGCTTAAAAAGCGGATGTTCCATGAATTAAGTGGAGTTCTCTGTTTTCGTTGAGCAGGTGATGGCATCTTTGTAGATGATCGCTTGTCCTCCCTCTTGGTTTTTGAAGGTGGTCATGTTATGCAATCTGGTAGCCTGCTGGGATTGCCGTGGCGATGTTGGTTGCTGATGTTGGTTCAAGCCAGGTTTCCTTGAGGAAGAAAAAGTCAGTGCGTCACTGCTCAGCAGATACCAGATTTCGGTAGTGTTTTTGCTGAGCAAGAGGGCGTTGTGTAGCATACATGTGAGTGAGCTTTAGGGGCCTTGTTTGTTGCTTGCGTGAGATGCTGAGTGGGCAAGTTGTTGTAGTGGCTGATGTTTGTGTGGGGGGTGCTAGGAGGTTGCTGCCAGTGAAATGGCAGTGAGTGCTGATAAAAGCCCCTGCTTTTGTGTGTGGCTGGGCACGGTAGCAGTAGGGGGGCATCCCAAGTAGAGAGAATGAAGGAGTCCCACAATGTATCGATGGGGGACGGTTTAACCAGGTTTCATGGCACTGGGCACAGACCTGGCGTGCACTGGCACAGACAGGCTTGATTTCGTGTCCAAGGGTGTAGCCTGCCTATAATAAACATTTTAACTTGTGGCTATGCAACCAGCACATGGGTCTAAAGAGGTAGTCATCTGCAAAGCTCAGAGGGTGTGACCTAATCCTGAACGTCTTCATTGAAATAAAATCAAGACCTGTTTGGATTTTGCTTACACAGTTCTGAAAACCTTGAGCAAATGTGTGCTATTTTACCATATTACCTAAATGGTGATAGCAGTGGTTTACAGATGTTTGAAAAACTAAACAATTGTTGTAGATATGGTAAATTCCTATTAGAATTCTCAGTGTGCTGTGCTATCTGCAGCTTCATTGAAAGCATTTTAAGAGCCCTGGGCAGAAAGACATGTTTTACAGTTTGAGTACTCCCTTTGTTCTAGCTTCAAGGTCATTTCTAGCCATGCTATTACAATCTGTCACTCTCATTGTGTATTTTCGGTGGTACAGGAGGGCAGCTTATGTACACAAAATAAGCTCCCCAAGAATGTCGCAATTTATAGAGATATGTGATGTATCCCTCTCAATGCTACTCAATAAAAGTTTTGGGCATACAAAAAGATTTAACGGATTGTCCTCACACAGTGTCATGCTTCATCAACAATCATTGCACTCCAAAACCTCCGTTTGATGGAGAGCGGGCCTACACCTGGAGTCAGGGAGGCACTTCTAATTAAGAATGGATCCATGATAAAAGTGTATTAAAGACCAATGTAGCATGCTAAAACAGTTCATTCGCTAAACATGACACTTGGTGATTAAAATCAATTGTGGAGATAAGGGGAATTAGTACCCCATCACCATTGTAACTGTCAACATGTTTCTGCCTTGTGGCTCAACTGAGTCCTTGGCTTTCATCAGGGTGGGCATACGGAATCCTAATTAGGCAATGTGCTCTGCCTCCACACCAGAGGGACCTGTGTTTACCTCTTTACAAAACTTGCATTCCAATATCCCAATGATCACTTTTCTATTCCCCATGGAAGAAGGGAACAGGTACCCCTGTAGTCACACTTTCGTCAAGGTGCATCCCTTACGGAAAGCCTAGATGCGTCTGCTCCTTCCTCCCAATGTGTTTATATTTACAGGAAGGCAGCTGTCTGCATTGCACTTAATGCAACAGTAGCGCTGACTATCTGCTCTTCAGAGTTACAAATCATGATTGAGTATATAGCTCCTGCAGAATGATCTTTCAGGAAACTCAGGGCCAGAATTAGAATTTGGCTGTGGGATACTGTGCACAAACATGATGAATATCCCAGCTGCCAAAATATAAGTTCATAATGTCTATGACATTTGAAATAAGGCAGGCGGGATATCATCATGTTTGTGATGAGTAACCCCTCCACCCAACTCAAAATAAGGCCCAGTAATTGATAAAGAATCACATCCATCATCAAATGTCAGAAGGCTCTAGTTTCACATAGAAAAGTGGAATCTACCTGACAGGAGTCCCTTCAGCCCTCAGACATGACCAAAGAGGTACTAAAGGGAGGCACATGTGAGTAAATAGATCATCAGAGAGAGACCATTTGCTGTCTAGGTCAATATTAAAGGTGATCTACCTGAGGACATGGGATCCGTAATCAATGTTGGTGCATCAAGGCCTAGCCCCAAAACCCACCCATTACCCCAATGTATGGAAGTTTCTGGAAAGAACGTTTCTCTTTCTCAAACACCAAGCATGAAAATATAACCACATATAGGGTGTGACTCTTCTGTGGAAGCGTGACAGCCATTGCAAAATCCTGCTCTAACAAAATTGCAAACCACAATGCTATCATCAATCCCATCCACTCCCTAACTAACCTTCAAACTGCAATGCCTAACAATCCAATCATGGAGTACCCTCTGGAGAAGTGGGTGAACCTCTATGGCAGCTCTACACATAAAGTCAAATTGTGTCTCTGTACGGTGCAACATTTTAATTAGTAACTTTTAGTGGACATCTTGTCCATGGCAAAGCACTCCCTTATGTAGAGGTGCCAAAGACAGAAACAAAATATCTCCTGACTCAGATCTAGGATTGGTGGGTGGCATCACCACAAAACTTCAAAAGTGCTGCAGTTATCTCCAATCTCAGCTGCGTTCTGAGTAGTGTCAGCCTGACTAGCAATGAGATGGTTGCTATGCTGAATGTATTCCTCTGGGACGGTGTGAGGATGACTAGGCAGTAGTATACACCTGTTGCTTGACTGCACAGTTAACATTTGCAGGAAAAATTCCTTTGTTGTGGGTGATATTTATGTTGCTGCCTTTTTGCCTAAAGGAGATACATATTACCCAGTTGCTGCTGTGCTTGTCTTGAGTCGTTACCTGAGGTTATGTCTGTGTCCACGTGCTGCTATGTGAATTCCAAGACACACACCTGGTCCTCCTGACCTCTAACTATTGAGTGGTCCATCTGCAGGAGATGAGCCTCTGACTGGGTTTAGTGTAGTGTTGTAGTAGTACAGTTGTATCAAGTATTGATCTGAAGGTCAGGTTCTTCGTAATTTATCAAGTACTCTGCTACTCGTAGGTGCTATTGACATTCCTATGCCCTGTGACATTGCAGTTGGGGCTGACCTCAAAATCCGGTCTGTAAGATAGAGGTGTCATCAATGTGTGACACGCATACACAACTGTGACATCATGATACAGATCTTCCATTCCTCATGGCTGTCTGTGACCAAGCAAGGCCATCCTCTCTAGGGAACTACACACCCACCTAAAAGGTATCACTGTTAGTATGTTGCAACATGTAAATGGATGTTATCGGCAACTCAAACGGAGCTTGAAGCACTAAAACTCCAAACCAACAACTTATCTCAGAGTATTCAAAGTGCTATTCTCAAAATGAAGAGCACCTTACATGGCACAGAAGAATCTCTATCAAAAATCAAGCTCATTCAGAAATCCGTACTCAACCTACAAAGTTACCCTAACCATACAGCTGTGTAGCGGTCAAAGAGGCAGTATCGCCCGCGCCAACAACTTAAATATCTATCTGAAGGAGAAACTTTAGCCATGCTACTATCCTACAAATCAACACCTGTGTCCTGTAGTCTCCTAGGCTTGGGATTCAAAACAAAATTGGAACGGCCAAAATCAACGTGAATAGAACTTCCATGCTAAAAAATAGAAATGAAAACATTGATAACCTGAACAGAGTTCCACTAACCTCTTCCAACCATGACTCAAATCCTGAGAACTCCTTGAAACTGCT
This sequence comes from Triturus cristatus, assembly GCF_964204655.1. Lineage (NCBI taxonomy): Eukaryota > Metazoa > Chordata > Amphibia > Caudata > Salamandridae > Triturus > Triturus cristatus. The sequence continues at coordinate 60,241,316 of NC_140580.1, read as the reverse complement.
CCTAGGTCTTCTACTTAATTGCGGATCAGCAGTGAAGCATGCCTTCGACATTGCCAATCTCATTTTAAACCAAGAAATTGATGTGGCGGTCCTAGCGGAATCTTGGCTCACCAAAACTTCATCGCATTGAATGGATCTACTAGTTCCCCCAAACTACAGCATCGTTAGACTAGACAGACAAATAAAAAAAGGGAGATGTACCTCTTGCATTCATCCCTCCGATCTCGCCATTATGCAATCAAACTCTGATACAATTGACTCCTGCGAATATCTCGCTCCTTTCAAAAGAAACAAAGCAAATCTTCCATGCATTTTACACACCTTTTACCATCCTCCAGGTAAGAACCTCACCCTCATTGACACCCTAATGGAAATCATCAAGTCAAACTCTTCCCCCAATGAAGTGATTTATTCCTGGGGGACTTCAATCTGCACTGGGAGGATCTTAACGATAGCCAGGTTAATGTCTTTAAAGAATTCCTAGCTGACCAAAATCTCATCCAAGCCTGCACTCTCCCAACTCACTGCAAAGGTTCTACACTAGACTGGATCATCTCAAAGGAAAAGGCAGTCAATATAATATCAATCTCTACATGCGATTGGTCAGACCACCATTCTATTACCTTCCAAATTACAGGAGTTATAAAGGAAATAACTACACAATTTGTCAAACCAAAGAGATGGATTAGAGATACAAAAGGCCTAGACTATGAGAAACTGGCTACTCGTTGCGAGAAGTATCTTCCCCCACCCTCTAACATTACAAATGTTAGCAAACTTATGGACCACTACAACGCAATGATGTCAGACATAATTGATTCAGTTGCTCCTCCAAAACTGAGAAGAATCATAGCTAGAGACAAAAATCCTTGGTTTAGTAGTTCCCTGAATGAGGAAAGGAGAAAGCTGAGACTAACCGATCGCAAATGGAGACAACAATCATCATCCCCCGACTAAAACTACTAAGAAAGACCAGAAATGCATACAACAAAAGTATTCTCAAATCAAAAAAGATTTCTTTAGATAGGGACTGGAGAACGCTCAAAATAGACCACGTAAACTCTGTGAAATGGTAAAGCTGAAGTCGAATAAATTGGCCAAATCCTCTATAGCAGCAACAAAACCCCTAATAAACTGTGATGAATTCTCATCCTTCTTCACAGATAAAATCAATTCATTGGGAAGTGAGCTTAGAGAAGCCACTATCAGCCTACCCTACCTGTTGGCTTCACAAATCGATGAACCTTCACACTCCCTCCAAGCAGTGCCCAAAAATGAAGCTCAATGGTCTTCCTTCAAGTTATATGACAACAACGACATCTCCAAAATCCTCTCATCTACAAAGCGAAATAACCTTTTGAATAATCCTCTCTCTTTGAAATTCTCGACAACAACCAACCAATTTTTCATCCCCAACTGAACTGCGATAATCAACGCCTCTTTGTTCCAAGGCTTGACACCAGACTGCCTAAAAACTGGGCAAGACATCCCCATCATAAAAAAACAGACATGGAACGCTGCTGACCCAAATATTTTTATGCCAGTATACAATATTCCCTTATTGGTGAAAGTGCTAGAAAAATGTATGCATCAACAACTGTGTCAACACATCTCAAAATGTAATCTTCTGGACGGCTGCCAATCAGGTTTCAGACCAGACCATAGTGCGGAAACTACAATATCTCATATAGTGGATGACGCCTTGCAAGCTCTAGACCAAGACAAAGCTTGTCTTCTAATTCTTCTGGACCTTTCATCTGCGTTTAACACTGTAAACCATGATAAATTGCTAGATCGGCTCGGAAGAAAGATGGGACTGTCAGGTACTATCCTTGAATGGTTTAAATATTTCTTTGAGAACAGATCGCAAAGATTTTTAGTAAATCAAAACCTATCATCGCCGCCCCCTATTACGATTGGTGTACCGCAAGGATCAACTCTTTTCCCAACTCTCTTTAACCTCTACATGGAACCTCTGGCTGAAAGACTGCGACACGTCAACATCTTGTTTCATATGTATGCTGATGACATACAGATTTACATTTAAGTCTTGTCCCTGGAGGAGATCAAGTCAATGAATGAAGTGCTAAATATGACCCGTTGATGGCTAACAGTAATCAGCTTAAACTAAACAAGCAAAAAACAGAATTCTTATTAATTTCCTCCCCCAAAATCTCTTCTGAAATAAAGGATTGGACAAGAACCTGAACATGCAAAACCACATCAACTGGTTGGCTAAAAACGCCTGGTACCACCTAAGTTTTCTTAGAAAACTGAAACCATTTCTAGAAACGTCAGACCTCAAAATGGCAGTTTAGGCATTGATCATCGCGTGGATTGAATATGGATGTTCAACTCTATCTGGCCTGCCCAAGATCACAACAGCTCCGCTAAAAGACTGTCTCAATGCAGCTGCAAGACTCATAACTGGATCTAGAAAATTTGATCACATCTCTCCACACTTAAAAGCTCTGAACTGGCTACCACACGAAGCCAGAGTACAACTAAAACTGGCCTGTATCACACATATGTCGCTTCACTCAAAAACACTGGCATACCTTGCTTAGAAAGTAAGGATTTCTGGAGGAGGCAGGTACTCCCGGGGTGCAAAAGATCTTGTGCTGAAACCTCCACTCTTCCAGAAGATGAAAACATACAACAGAGCTTTCTCATGTGCCGCACCGCACCCATAATCTGCAACTCGCTACCACCAAACATCAGAAGAATACCATTCCATTCAAAATTCAAGAAGGAGGCTAAGATCTTCTTAATGGGTAAATTCCTACCATACCTCTTTACAAAGAATCAACTAATTTGTCTGTCTAATGATTCATCAGTGGGCCCCTCACTAACTTCCTGAATTGATACGCATTGGGATCTACATAGTTTTTTCAAGGGACTCCTATCTCGTTAAGCTACTGCAGCGAGCACTCAGCTAAACTTTGAACTTTGAGTCTTTTGATGGTAAAAGGTAATTTGTGATTTAACTTATTCGGTCAGTCTCAGATATTTATGTAAGTACAGCGAACTTTCACTGTCCACTGTTTTATACTGTTTTATATTGTTCTTCATCTGTAAGTATATGATACTTTTTTAGATCCTTGTCGCATCACCTAATTACTACGATGAGTAGAATGTAATAGGGATTGCCACACATTTAAATCACATGAATGAGGAGCCACTGGATGTGGCTGTGCTGTGTGAACTGGAGTGCACAGTGATTGCTGCAAGGAGTATGCCATTAGCAGAACAGTTATAATGGCATGGGATTGCCTTGTCTTTACTGATAACTTGGATGTTGGTTATGTGTGTGATCATTACAGACATTGATGTCTGTAGCAGTTTATTTGGGAGTGCATGTTCTATTTGAACTGGCTATCATGCGAAGTATTGTTGGCCTTCCCTGTGCTTTTTTTGACAGGGATGTGAAATTATTTATGGAATAATGACATCATTCTACCCATTTACACCAGGGACAGGTGACAATCCTATGCAGCATTCCCCACTCTCTATGCGTGACACCACACTGTCATCGACTTGTAGCAGTACAATGATAATGTTTAAGTGTGATATTGGTCCCAGTAAGAGAAAAGGCGTTAATGCTGGCATTATCTGCTCCTTTGTTACTAGCTTTATTTGTATTAGGCTGTCCAGCATGTCGTTGTTCCTCCGGGGAGCATAGCCTGTTTACTGTATTCTTCCATGAGTGCTCACTTTCTGTAAACATGCCATTAAATTTTGTTATTATCTTGTCACATATGATGTGCATTGAGAGAAATGTCTGTAAATTAACTGTGCAACTATTTCAGACTATATAACAATTAGGAAAGCAAAAATGAAGCACATTCTTTTGTAATTCTGAAGTGTGGTGGAAGCAAATATTTTAATATGAACGAAATAAATAAATACACTAGATGACGCCATTTCTACATATTATCATTTGGGCTTTGTATAGTTTTACCAGTAAAACTGTATGTGCAAATGAAATGGTCATTTCAAGTGAAAATATGTTGTCTGTCATGGCACCGCACTACCACACCATGCATATGCCACTGTATCACACTCAACACCTCTCCAAATTATTCCACTCCATGACACTCCACGCATATACACCAATCCACTCTATGCCACTCTACACCCTTTCACTCTATGACACTCTATGCCACTCCATTTTACACCACTCTACACCGTACCAACACTCAGCTCTACTTGACGCCACTCCCCACTATGCCACTATCTTTTAGCCATGCTGAACAGTAGCTACTCAGGTGTACAACATGGCTAGAATATATTGGCAAAACCAATAGTGCCTCAAAAGGCAAAACCTATTGGCTTTGCCAATGCTTGCTAGTTGATGGGATTTTTCAAGCAGATGGTAAAAGCAAAGGTGCTGCTCTCTGATCTGAACTTTACCCACCTCTGCTTTGCAATTTGTGGTGAGTGAGATTTTTGTGCTATAACATACGGACACCTCAATACTTGGATAATCTTGAATTGCTCCAAAGAGTGTTATACTGTTCAAAATAATACTTACTCCTTTAATACTCCACAACTTTCTACCCTCCTAATGATTAAGTCTCTTTCTCCCACTCTTTCTATCATTTTGTTGTGCGACTAGATGTACTAAACTTCACGTAAACAGAACTGAGGAGAAATCTGCAGAGCAATGTTGTGCGAATGAGAAAAACAGTGCAACATCATATTTACAAAAAGTATGAACTATAAATAAAGATTTTGAGCGGTGGTAAGCATTGAGCTTTAGTTCAAAATCAAGTTGTTGGTTTGGTGTGTGAACTTTCTACTACAGGCCCCCATCAGTATAAGTTTCTACGTAATCACAATTGTTGGAGGATAAACTGTACAAGTTGTGTAATTTTGCAGAAATTTAACGTTACACGTGGGAATATCATGTAATATTTTGCGTCCCCTTTGTTTGCGCCTCATTTCTTAGGTGCTGGGATTTCTCACAAAGCCTGATGATCACACAATTTTAGTAGATCTGGCTTTGTGTGACATTCTATGGATAGATAAGAAGTGACTTGGTGTTCCACACCAGAAAGCTATTTTGTGCTGCACTCATATCAGATACGATGTATGCAATGGTAAGTGTTAGGAAATCTTAAAGTCATGCCCCCACGCTCCCAACCTTACTAACCCAGCTATGCCCCTGATGTTTAGGTACCATAATGTAGATAAGCTTCCGCCCTGAAAACATAATTTTATAAATACCAGATGATCCTTGCATTGAACTCGGCTGCTGATATAGAAACTATAAAATCATATTTTTCCTGGGGGACCAAACAACCAGGTCATTCCTGAAAATATTGTCCCCAGTAATAATATTGAGATTATGAGTTTATAGGCAGAAGTTGATACAAAAACACCAATTCCAGCATTTGAGCCCCCATTTCACATGGGGCTGCAAGAGATCAGCTTGTGATCCCCCAGTAATACCCATCACTACTGAAGCCCCAAATATAAGTAACACCAGGTGAAGTATTACTGGCCTTTTTTTAGATACGCCTTAAGAATATCTTATACCAATGATATAAGACTTTGAAGATGATGGAGGGTAATGATAATACTGCTCAAAGCAAAATTAGTTGTGGTCTTTGTTAGACTTGTCCCTCTCTGCAGAGTAACCCCCAAACATTTTGCCTTCACCCCTCTAATTTTTGCTGAATGTGTTTTTGTTTGCTTTTGGACTATGTGCCCTTTACCACTGCTAACCAGTGCTAATGTGCTTGTGCTCAATCCCTAAAATATGGTAGCATTGGTTTACACCGGATTGGCATATTTAGTTTACTTATAAGTCTTTAGTAAATGGGTATACCATATATCAATGGCCTGTACATAAAATGACCCTCTAAACATTCCCCAGGTCTGCGATCGCAGCCTTAATGCAATTTTAAACTGCCTTTTCGACTTGGCAAAATAAATAACCTTGCCAATCTTAAAAACTCCCTTTTTATTACATATAAGTCACCCCTAAGGTAGGTCCATTTGGCAGGATGCATTGTAATTTAAAAAGTTGGACTTTTATCTTTAAGTTGTACATGTCCTTGTAGTGAAAAACTCCGACATTTGATTTTCAGTACTGTGAGATCTACCTCTCCAATCAGATAACATTGATTTAAAACCCTCTTTAATGGTAAAGTTGGATGTTAAGTTACAAGTTAAGTTGGCATTTTCCTGACCTAGTTATTTGGTGTGTAAAGTGTGCTACTGGGTCACATGACTTTGGTGTAGTTGGAAGCTGGGCTTTGTTTATTCCTCCCAGACAGCCACATAATAGAAGAATTAGGTGTGCACGGGTGGTCCATCAACTGGCGGGATGGGGGTGGGGTTGGTCACCGCCCCACTTACACCTGAATAGAATGCGGCCTGCCTTCACACAAAGGACTTAACACCCTTGAATTGTTCATGTGGCCAGCTTGGTGACAGGGTAGGCGATGCAGTAAACTTCAAGCACTTCAAATGGAATTCTCTAAAAACTTTCCCTACTTGAAAGAAGGCACCAGGTATAAAAATAGAACCCTCAGGCCCACTCTTCAGTTCACTTTCTGGACCTGAGAAAGGACCTGCTGCGTAATCCACAAGACTACTTTGCTGTACCTGAAAGGACTGCCTTGCTGCCTGGAGGCTGTCTTGAAACCTCAGAGGCCTGCCCTGCTGCTTGAGTCCTGTTCCACTGCTTGAAACCAGAACTGCCAGAGTGACTCCAAGGGCCAGTTGTCTGCCTTAAGATCATACCTTCAGGGACAGAAAAGGTTCCAACCATCTTAACCCACACATGGGCCCAGACTGTTTGAGTCCTAACCCCCTCAAGTGGTGCCCCTCCAGTCTTGGTTCCTTGGTTGTGGTGTTAAAGGTGCAAAGTTAGCCACAATTGTCAACTTTGACCTATTCTTCCACAACTAGGTGTCTGGGGTTGGTGCTTTGATCTATTACGCACTCGTTTTTACCTTAAACTTTAAAAAATCATAACTAGAGTTCTGTTGATCAGAGTTTTATCATTTGGTGTCAAATAATTTATTAACATTAACTCAATGTTTCTAAATTGCTATAGGATTGTTTTGTGTTGTGTTTTCACTTAATTACTGTTCGTGTGCTGCATAAATACTTTACACCTTGCCTCTAATTTAAGTCTGACTGCTTTTCTGCCAAGCTACCAGAATGTTGAGCACAGGTTAATTTAGTAACTTTTCTCGTTCACCCTGACAGGGATTCTGGCTGTTGCTTGAACAGGGTCAAAACCCCATTTAACCAACAACTCAATTTCTCACAGTCTTACATTGATAGATGGCAATGAAAGCCCAGACAGGAGCTCCTGGAAGTCCTATCCTCAGAAGTAAGACAATTTTTTAGGAGCCTGGTTGGTACTGGCAATGACAACACATTATAAGGCTGCCAAAGAAGGGGTAATAGCAACCATGCATTTTGGGTGCATCATTTACACATGCATAGCTGTGACTCCCTCCATATTACTTCTATTAAACCTGTCCCAACAAGAGAGCTTTCCAAGTTACTTAGGATTGAAAATGGTTCCCACCCCTGCCCCACGACAGTGACCTCCCTCACTGTATCCATGCAAGGCTAGCATTATGCTACCAAGGGGAAAAATGGAAAGAGGATAAAGACGATGTTCTGAAGAGCTGATAGAACTCAGTATTCTCCAGGACTTCAATTGCACTTGTAAGGCAAACAAATATACAGTAATTGCTCAAATATTGGAATTCTGACATACCAATGTAGGTATCAGGATATGCTGTGACCAGCACCCCATCACCGATGATCCAGCTTGAAATCTGAAAAGGATGTTAAGTGCTTAGCTGGTTGCATCTTCCAATCTTGCCAATCGATGAGTCCTGTCTAATAGGGTAATAGCCACTGCTTGATTGGACGTAAGTCCTGGGGGAATTGAGAAGGAAAAAAACTTATCAAAGTGCAGGAACGCCAAATAGGTGGAAACAGCGGAAGCCCAAAAACACCTTTGGCCAAGCATTGAACACTATCAATACCCTTTCAACTGAGACTGCATATTTTGCCCTGAAATTGTTAATTGTGTATGAGGGACTTCATCCCTTATGACCAGACCTACTAAGACCTATCTGCGCCACCAGCAGAGAGGGCCTTCCTAATCTCCTCTTCCCTGGCTTCCAAAGTTTCCAGACCTGTGTATGTCTCTCTCAGTGAGGTATCTTGTTATGCATTATTAGGGGCTGTTTCCAAACTAAGAGACCACTATTGTTCTTATTGTTCTTAGTGAGAGTGATTGTTCGAGTCGTTCATCAATTCTTGACAAAACCTAAAGAACAGATTTGAGGAAGCTGCTATTTCGTCACCGGGTAACAACTAACATAGAGATGTACTGGCCCCAGTTTAGGCAGTGCCTCTATTAACTCACATGAATAGCAGGAGGCTTACCCTCATCCACCTCTTTGTTGAGTTTCTGTTCTTCAATTGAACAAAATAAATTAAATTTTCTTCAAAGCAGAAATGTGCAACATCTGCATAGATCTTTTGTGTGTGGGATACGTCTCACTCTGTGCTACGTGCGGCTCTTCTAACAGAGCAAATCATTGTACTGCTGCGAGTCCTCCATGAGCATGGATTAGCCACTAACAATAACATAGGAGATAATCCATAGTTTCCGTCGCTGACCTCATCAAAGAGCGACGAACTGGATATCAAAGTATTCGGTAAATTATAGATCATTAACATACCAGATGTCTTGGAGAGTGCTGCAGGAAATGACGTTTGCACTATTTGCAATGATTGTGTAGTCACCATGGGAGATCTGATGAGAGTGCAAGTATTAGTGAATGGTCCCTTCTCATGTGCATGTTAGTGGCGTTGTTGCCAAAACGTCCTTCATGTGCAATTCCCAAAACTTTTTTCAGCCTGTCAATCCTGCACTAGTGTTGAATGAGAGACCGTCGGTCCTGAAAGCAAATGGGAATGTTATATGAAATTCAAAGTATTCAACATGGCGTTCTTAAAACTGAATGCTTTATATAGACATTTTAACCCTTTCCCTGACAATGTTTTCCTGAAAATAGCCTAGAGACTGGCGACTACGTCAGGAAAGATACGCCCTTCGTGTCTGTGGTAGCATATTTATCTAGAGCAGCTCCAAGTTAAGCTTATTGAAAGAATTAAAAAACTTCAAGGCCAATCACAAATGCACGGTCAGGTTAAGGTAAGTAAACAAGCACTGACGTGCATCAAAATCACATGAGAAGGTGTGCACCGAGTCTGCCAGACGTCGCCGATTGCCTGAGCCTTAGTACTAAGCACGTGCTAGTGAGGAAGGATACATCGTGTGTGCTAGGGCCCTATCATGCACTGCACCAGCGCCGAGAGAATCTGGGCGCTGTGTCATGATGGGGTGTGCTGGCGCGGGGTCCAGTGCCTGTTTTATGCGCCGGCAGGGTGAGAAGCACATTCATTGAACCCGATATTTCTAAGTTTGTGCTTTATTTTCTGATAGTAGAGCTCAGAAAAAGAGAGATTCAAACCTTGCCCACCGTTCCCGAGCTGTTCTACCTGAAAATAAAGCTTTAACTCAACGAAATATTGGGTTATATGCATTTACTTTACGACCCATGGGCGCATAAAACAGATAGATGGTCAGCTCCGCGCTGTGCAAGCAAAAGCGACCACAATATGGCCACTAGTACCTTTCATATTTATGTCTTGAGTGCATACATTAACTCGAAATATTTCCGAGTTCGCGCATGTTTTGCTGACAGCAGAGCTCGGAAAAATAAAGAGGCAGTCACTGCCCTGAGTTTCCCAGCTTACAAGGGCGGTCCCTGGGGCTCCAAATGAGCTTTGTCGTGTTCAGCTTCACCCAGCTACTGAGGAAGGAGGCTTAGAAATACAATGACCTCAACTGACCTTTACAATTGTCTGATACAGAACGATCCTGCTTTGAAACCACTCCTCTCGTTCTAGGAACCATGTCCCAATAATTGTAATAAATATATGTGAAAAGTGTCCTGCAACACGCCCTACATCACTGCACACTGCTTTCCGTATTTAGTTAAAAGTGTTCCCTTATGTCTGCGCGCTCTTGGGCACCATTTGATCTCGGAGAATAACTTCATCTCGTACTGTCTGAGACATCAAACCCTAGGAATAATGAAAACATTTAGGAATCTTGATACGTTCGCTTTTTATTGCATTCAACCTGATTTTTTAAATACATTACTCCAGGCTGGTCAAGTGACGCTTAGAGGTTCAGGCTAAAAGGTGCCATATAGAAAATTTTCGGGGATTACCTGCTCAAGAAGAACGCACATATATTTTTGTGAAGTTTTTTCCGTCTGACAGAGTAAGCAGCTTCTTTCGAATACCTCTGTAATAGTTTTAAATGTAATCTTCTGATGACACAGCAGAAGAATATGAAAGGTAAATCTTGCTGACAACATGTAGCACGACGTTAATGGCTTCCTTGGGGTGTAAGATCTCCCTTTTGTTTCATCTCTACATGTCTGTAAGCCAGTGGCACCTTTTCGTGCCATGGAATATTCCAGTGAAGCGCCATATTTATACTCTTCAGAGAGGAGGGGTGTTTTTACACAATGAGTATGTTGATGGCTCAACATTACTCATGGGACACACTTCACTGCACAGTTTTATCTTGAGATTTGGAAACACAAAGCAATCAATTTCATATAATATAGAGAACTCATATGAAGGAAGGAGACTATGATATAAACAGGACACAAATCCTATCAAAAGAAGTGGGGTAACTGACGAAGTAAGACAATATGCAAATGACCTCATGACTTCACAACGTTGCACTATAAAAGAAATACAATAGTTCTATTTAAATTATTTGTGTAAATACTGGGACAGACTGACCCATCTGACAGTCTTACAGTGTCAGTTACCAAACATAAGGATCCACCTCTTGGAGAAAAAACAAAAAAGCCTGGGTTCAAAAAACTAGGGTTCAAGAAAGAAAGGTAGTTGAGTGTGCGTGTCCCACAATGGTTGGACACACACTGAGTTGTTTAAATACCCCTCACACACCAAGAATGACCCATGGTGTCATGATTCATTATAGGGGTCTTCCCGCCCTGCTGCGGGACGGGGCGTGCTACAACCTGCGACTACGCGGGTGCACTGATGATAAAGTGCTATGTGTAATGCAAAGGGAGGGTCTGGGGTAAATGTAAATGTGAGTTAAAAAGGACCTGGCCCCTTAAGACAAAAACTTTAATATGTCAAGGGGCGCTGGTACTAGTAAAAAGGTGGTGCGGAGATTCCCTACCTAATGTGTGGTTGCTCCTAATACGTCAACATGTTTCGATGCGGAAGCATCTTCATCAGGACAGGGCTAAGATCCCTCCCATGTGGAAACCGTGTACTTATGAAAACACTATAAACATAAGTGAAGATGCAACTAATCATGCATAAATATACGATACCTAATAGTATACATGTATGTTCTGTGAAAGAAAAAAGAAAAAGGACTTGTTTAGTGTCCCAGGAAGTAAAAACATTGTACCTGCAAACATAAGAAGTGCGCCACAAATGTGACCAAAACGTGATCGTTAGCCATAGATCTTAATATTGCAGGAAAAAGGTGCGGTGACCTGTAAGAAATAGAGACAGTACATAACACTACAAACAGACATAAAAAAAAACACACTCTATGAATTGCGTGGACTATTCTCTAAAATAGAGATGAACACAGTGATAACAAGAATCCATACTTATGTGTATGTGAGGTTTCGCCTCATGAACCTTGAGAACGGGTGGAGAAATCAAGGAGCCTCAATGCTAAATGAAAAAGCAAAAAGGAAACTGATAAGGAGAAATGGCTGTTACCTCCAGAAGGCTGCTCGAAAAATGAAAGGCTGCGTCGGCATCCTCGAACGGCTGTGCTGTACTTACGTGCCCTTGTACTACTGCTAGCTCAATGTGCATCCATCCCGTGGTTCCGCTGATATGCGGGACACTGCTGGATGCGCTCTATTTAAGTTAAGCCAGTGATTGCTAAATTTGGGGAAACTCGTAGCACCTGGGTCATTGTAATGGCTTCCGGGTAAAAAACTGACGGAAGACTAGAACGGGTAAAGCAAAACCTTCCGGGAAACCGGAAGTGAGGACTCGTTGTGAGCCTAAAAAGGCAATTCTGATCTAACAACAAATATTGGAAGCGAAGTTAATCATACGCCACGAAATCTCAGGCGTTACCTAACTGAGTAGAGAGCGTGTGCACGAGCAGAAAATAAAACACGTGTCACCCCTTACGCAGCATAATCGCCAGAAGGTGCGCTCCAATATATTGTGTTAAAACCAGGGTAGTAGCGAGCAGTAATGATAAAGTCTCCAGGTGCACTGAATGAAAACCGAAAAGATTACGAAAAAGATGAAAAATAGGGACTACTTAAGGAGATAATCAGGAAAAAGGTCCTGAAGGCTAGTATAAAAAACGTGGACATGCGCTGATATGACTGGTGGATTACAAGAAATCACCTGTTATAGATAATGAATTAAAATGGGTTTGTTTTTACATTATAAAGATATGTCTGGCAAACAGGGACAACAGCTATGAATATCTAGTGGTTCATATGGAGGAATCTAAACAGAAGTGCAGTACACAGATTGATGGAGAAAATCACACCAGGAGGAGTGTTACTGAGGGTTGTGTGTGACAAAAAGGAGATAATTTCTTTTGCTGCTTAAAAAGATCACACAGGCAATAGAGAGATAAATCCGACATGTGTCAGTAGACAAATGTGGGGAAGTAAAGGTACTACGTCAACTGTGACCACGGTATCTCATCATTCAGGCCCGTCAAGTGTGTGCCAAGACGGAACACCCAGCGTTGCTCTTTTTCAAAAAGCCCATAATCGGTGTTCAATTGTTCTATGACTGTCCACCTAAGGTCATCAACCCCATGGTTCAGAGTCAAGAAATGGGTTGCCATTTTTGTCGTACTCTTTTTTACAGCGAATATTGCTCTTATGCTCGCCAATCCGAATTTTCACTTGTCTAGTGGTCATGCCCACATATTCCATCTTACAGGGGCAAGTAATGAGGTATACAACATTCTTGCTGTTGCAATTGGTGAATTTTCTTTGCTCCCAGGAAATACCGTTGGCAAAAGTGATGTGGATACTCTTTTTGGTGAGAGTGCAAGTACTACACATGCCACATGGATGATGTCCTTTTATGGGTGGTAGTATGTTACTTGTAATTTGTCGGATTGGTAGTGAACGTAGTCTGGTATGAACCAGAATGCCCTTCAGATTTTTGCCTCTCTTATGGGAGAACATAGGCTCCGGTAAATTTACGCCGCCACAGTTCAGGATCTTCCAATTCTTGTTGATGATCCTGGACACTTGGTTAGAATGAGTGTTGTAGGTTGTAACACAGATGGGTCTGGTCTCTTGTTCTTGTGGTATATGGTCTTCTAAATGGGAGTCCCTATTGTTGTTCCTTGCTCTTTTGAGTTCTTTTTTGACAATAGATTCTGGGTAATTCCGGTCTAGCAATTTCTTCTCCAGATCCTTTGCCTGGGCCCTGAAGTCCGTCAATTCAGAACAATTCCTCCGTAAACGGAGGAACTGGCCATAAGGGAGATTATCCCGAAGGTGCCTGGGGTGAAAGCTATCATATAGCAGTAAGCAACTTTTGGCTGTTGGTTTAAAATGCGTGCTAGATTTTAATCTTCCTTCATCTGCGTAGATGTTGAGATCCAAGAACACCAGGTTACTGTTGGATGACGTGTGTGTGAATTTGAGGAAGGTATTTTGTTCGTTCAGCCAGTTCATAAAGGTGGTCACTGATTCGGAGTCACCTTTCCAAATCACTAGAACGTCATCAATGTAACGTTTCCACACAATGATGTTATTGTAGAATGGGTTTTGCTGGTTGAGTATTCTCTGGGACTCAAGGTGATGAACATACAGCCCCGCTAGGCTCGGCGCAAAGGTACTTCCCATGCTGGTACCGTGTTTCTGTAGGTAATGGACATCCTGGTACATACAAAAATTCTTCTTAAGGGCCAGGGTAATGCATTCCATTACCAAACTACGGGGAGTATGATAGTTCCAGGTGGTAGAAAAAAGTACCTCTTCAATAATATCCAAGGTCTCATCATGCGGTAAGCTGGTATACAGGCTCTCCACATCTAATCCAATTAACAGGTGTTGTGCTGAATCAAACGTGAGCTCTTCAAGGAGTTGTAAAACTGCTTTAGTGTCTTTCAAATATGTATCGGTACCCTGGACTAATGGTCGAAGAAATGCGTCCGCAAATTTCGACAGGGGTTCGAGTATTGAACCGATCCCAGATACGATGGGGCGTCCAGGAGGATGTTCCATGTTTTTATGAATTTTGGGGATTGTGTAAAAGTAAGGAGTTCTGGGCGACTTCTGAATCAGGAAGTCAGCCTCTTTTTTGGAGATCCAATCGTGTGCAGTGGCCTCTTCCACCATCCCCATTATGCGAACCCGAATAGCTTCGGTGGGGTCATCTAAGAGGATCTCATAATTTCTTTGATCTCCTAGTAATCTCCTGCATTTGTTGTCATAGTTTGTCGTTGTTTGGATAACCGTCGCTCCGCCTTTATCGGCTGGCTTAATGGTGATATCCATATTGTTGGCCAATTGTTGTAGAGCTTCTTTTTCAGCTCTAGTCGTGTTCTGGAAGGTATTATAGTCTTTCTGGAGTGTGTTGTTAAGATCTTCCATAACTGCTTTCTCGAAAGTTAACAGTTCGATGGGTATAGTGGAGTTCAACGGAGTGAAGGTGGATTTAGGTCTCAATCCTGTATCAGATAACTGATTAGGGACTGTAATTTGGTCAGAAAAAAAGACCCTTAGTTTGAGTTTGCGTATAAACTCTTTGATTTCCAAACAGAGTTTAAATTTATCTACTCTGTTGGTGGGGACGAAACCCAGTCCCTTCTCCAGGGCCACCGTTTGGTGATGGGTAAGGGTAACAGTTGAAAGGATGACCACTAGTTGTCCTTTCGGCTGGTTGATGGTTGGCTCGATGCTGCTGTCATGCTCCGTGTGGATACCCTCGTCAGATCCTCTTGGTCGTTGTTACAATGGACCTGGTTGCCCCTCCGGTTTCTTCCTCGCGGTGGTCCTTGGCGCATCCCTAAAAAAGGAGGTGGACCATGATAGTTATATTCTTGTGGGGCGGGATTCCAGTGTTGGAAGGGTACTCCCATTGGTGGAGGTCCAAAAGGATATTGGGTGTATAAAGGTGGACCTTGATAGCCACCCCATCCCCTGCCTCTTGGTCTGTATGGTCTTTGTTGTTGACCTCTGCCCCTCTGGTTCCTCGAATTTCTTGTTCTACTTGAATAAGAACCATTGGATGCTGTGTCAGAGAGAGCGCTGTCTGTTTCCTGGTCACTGCCTGTTTTACGTTGGATATAATCATCCCTAATATAGGGGTACACTCGTTCATGACTGAATGCTGCAGTGTCCCTCTTCAGTTTCTTATACTTGCTTTGTTTAAGTGAGATTTCATACTAACTCATCTCTTGGTTGAGTTCCTCAAATCTTTTTTTGAGGAAAGCGGTTGATTGGTAACTCTTCAACTGAACCTCAATTTTTTGTATGTCAATCTTCAATTCCTGGGTGAGGCGAGTGGCTGTCTTGATGATCAAGACTAGCCAGTCCCTTGTGCAGTGCCACGATATAAGTGACCAGTCTTTTTTGAAAGTCTTATCGTGCTGGAAAATAAACGGCTCGTTCCTTACTATCAAGCCTCTTGGTGCAGTATTGGCCCTTAGGTACTCCGTCATTAGAAGACCATGCAGCGCTGTCTTGATCTGCGTTCTCCTTAAGTTGGCCAGTTCATCCCAGTCAGAGCTATTGAGACCAGGGTCTGTGTTACTCAAACCCTCAAAGGGGTTGAGAGTTGCTAGAATCCTGTCAACCTCTTCATCATCAAATGTAAGACCTGCAGATTCCGCCATGTTTGTGAATTGATGGAACTGAAGGTGTATGGAAGTGAGACTATAAGTGACTAATGATAATTGCGAGTGTGTGTTGCTAATGTAGTCTGTGCAAAAGGTATTAATAAAGATAATGAAAGAGAAATCCCACTGGCTTTATATCCCCAAAAGGGAAAGGAAGACTCCCACAGCTGTGCGCTGTCAAAATAGCTAATAATAACAGGATTAGGGAGTGTAGAGGAAGAGGCCCAACACGGGCACTGGAGGTGGATACGTCCTCCACTCAGAATTAGTTACCAAACATAAGGATCCACCTCTTCGAGAAAAAACAAAAAAACCTGGGTTCAAAAAACTAGGGTTCAAAAAAGAAAGGTAGTTGAGTGTGCGTGTCCCACAATGGTTGGACACATTAAAGTTTTTGTCTTAAGGGGCCAGGTCCTTTTTAACTCACATTTACATTTACCCCAGACCCTCCCTTTGCATTACACATAGCACTTTATCATCACGGCTCCCGCGTAGTTGCAGGTTGTAGCACGCCCCGTCCTGCAGCGGGGCGGGAAGACCCCTATGTTGAATCATGACACCATGGGTCATTCTTGGTGTGTGAGGGGTATTTAAACAACTCAGTCTGTGTCCAACCATTGTGGGACACGCACACTCAACTACCTTTCTTTTTTGAACCCTAGTTTTTTGAACCCAGGTTTTTTTGTTTTTTCTCCAAGAGGTGGATCCTTATGTTTGGTAACTAATTCTGAGTGGAGGACGTATCCACCTCCAGTGCCCGTGTAGGGCCTCTTCCTCTACACTCCCTAATCCTGTTATTATTAGCTATTTTGACAGCGCACAGCTGTGGGAGTTTTCCTTTCCCCTTTGGGGATATAAAGCCAGTGTGCTTTCTCTTTCATTATCTTTATTAATACCTTTTGCACAGACTACATTAGCAACACACACTCGCACTTATCATTAGTCACTTATAGTCTCACTTCCATACACCTTCAGTTCCATCAATTCACAAACATGGCGGAATCTGCAGGTCTTACATTTGATGATGAAGAGGTTGACAGGATTCTAGCAGCTCTCAACCCCTTTGAGGGTTTGAGTAACACAGACCCTGTTCTCAATAGCTCTGACTGGGATGAACTGGCCAACTTAAGGAGAACGCAGATCAAGACAGCGCTGCATGGTCTTCTAATGACGGAGTACCTAAGGGCCAATACTGCACCAAGAGGCTTGATAGTTCGGAACAAGCCGTTTATTTTCCAGCACGATAAGACTTTCAAAAAATACTGGTCACTTATATCGTGGCACTGCACAAGGGACTGGCTAGTCTAGATTATCAAGACAGCCACTCGCCTCACCCAGGAATTGAAGATTGACATACAAAAAATCGAGGTTCAGTTGAAGAGTTACCAATCAACCGCTTTCCTCAAAAAAAGACTTGAGGAACTCAACCAAGAGATGAGTTAGTATGAAATCTCACTTAAACAAAGCAAGTATAAGAAACTGAAGAAGGACACTGCAGCATTCAGTCATGAACGAGTGTACCCCTATATTAGGGATGATTATATCCAACGTAAAACAGGCAGTGACCAGGAAACAGACAGCGATCTCTCTGACACAGCCTCCAATGATTCTTATTCAAGTAGAACAAGCAATTCAAGGAACCAGAGGGGCAGAGGTCAACAACAAAGACCATACAGACCAAGAGACAGGGGATGGGGTGGCTATCAAGGTCCACCTTTATACACCCAATATCCTTTTGGACCTCCACCAATGGGAGTACCCTTCCAACAATGGAATCCCGCCCCACAAGATTATAACTATTATGGTCCACCTCCTTTTTTAGGGATACGCCAAGGACCACAGCGAGGAAGAAACCGGAGGGACAACCAGGTCCATTGGAACAACGACCAAGAGGATCTGACGAGGGTATCCACACGGAGCATGACAGCAGTATCGAACCAACCATCAACCAGCCGAAAGGACAACTAGTGGTCAACCTTTCAACTGTTACCCTTACCCATCACCAAACGGTAGCCCTGGAGAAGGGACTGGGTTTCGTCCCCACCAACAGAGTAGATAAATTTAAACTCTGTTTGGAGATCAAAGAGTTTATACGCAAACTCAAACTAAGGGTCTTTTTTTCTGACGAAATTACAGTCCCTAATCAGTTATCTGATACAGGATTGAGACCTAAATCCACCTTCACTCCGTTGGACTCCACTTTACCCATCGAACTGTTAACTTTCGAGAAAGCAGTTATGGAAGATCTTAACAACACACTCCAGAAAGACTATAATACCTTCCAGAACACGACTAGAGCTGAAAAAGAAGCTCTACAACAATTGGCCAACAATATGGATATCACCATTAAGCCAGCCGATAAAGGCGGAGCGATGGTTATCCAAACAACGACGAACTATGACAACGAATGCAGGAGATTACTAGGAGATCAAAGGAATTATGAGATCCTCTTAGATGACCCCACCGAAGCTATTCGGGTTCGCATAATGGGGATGGTGGAAGAGGCCACTGCACACATTTGGATCTCCAAAAAAGAGGCTGACTTCCTGATTCAGAAGTCGCCCAGAACTCCTTACTTTTACACAATCCCCAAAATTCATAAAAACCTGGAACATCCTCCTGGACGCCCCATCGTATCTGGGATCGGTTCAATACTCGAACCCCTGTCGAAATTTGCGGACGCATTTCTTCGACCATTAGTCCAGGTACCGATACATATCTGAAAGACACTAAAGCAGTTTTACAACTCCTTGAAGAGCTCACGTTTGATCCAGCACAACACCTGTCAATTGGATTAGATGTGGAGAGCCTGTATTCCAGCTTACCCCATTATGAGACCTTGGATATTATTGAAGAGGTTCTTTTTTCTACCACCTGGAGCTATCATACTCCCCGTAGTTTGAAAATGGAATGCATTACCCTGGCCCTTAAGAAGAATTTTTTTATGTACCAGGATGTCCATTACCGACAGAAACACGGTACCAGCATGGGGAGTACCTTTGCGCCGAGCCTAGCGGGGCTGTATTTTCATCACCTTTAGTCCCAGAGAATACTCAACCAGCAAAACCCATTCTACAATAACATCATTCTGTGGAAACGTTACATTGATGACGTTCTAGTGATTTGGAAAGGGGACTCCAAATCAGTGACCACCTTTATGAACTGGCTGAATGAACAAAATACCTTCCTCAAATTCACACACACGTCATCCAACAGTAACCTGGTGTTCTTGGATCTCAACATCTACGCAGATGAAGGAAGATTAAAATCTAGCACGCTTTTTAAACCAACGGCCAAAAATTGCTTACTGCTATATGCTAGCTTTCACCCCAGGCACCTTCGGGATAATCTCCCTTATGGCCAGTTCCTCCGTTTACGGAGGAATTGTTCCGAATTGACGGACTTCAGGGCCCAGGCAAAGGATCTGGAGAAGAAATTGCTAGACCGGAATTACCCAGAATCTATTGTCAAAAAAGGACTCAAAAGAGCAAGGATCAACAATAGGGACTCCCTTTTAGAAGACCATATACCACAAGAACAAGATACCAGACCCATCTGTGTCACAACCTACAACACTCATTCTAACCAAGTGTCCAGGATCATCAACAAGAATTGGAAGATCCTGAACTGTGGCAGCTTAAATTTACCGAAGCCTATGTTCTCCCATAAGAGAGGCAAAAATCTGAAGGACATTCTGGTTCATACCAGACCACGTTCACTACCAATCCGACACATTACAAGTAACATACTACCACCCATAAAAGGACATCATCCATGTGGCATGTGTAGTACTTGCACTCTCACCAAAAAGAGTATCCACATCACTTTTGCCAATGGTACTTCCTGGGAGCAAAGAAAATTCACCAATTGCAACAGCAAGAATGTTGTATACCTCATTACTTGCCCCTGTAAGATGGAATATGTGGGCATGACCACTAGACAAGTGAAAATTCGGATTGGCGAGCATAAGAGCAATATTCGCTGTAAAAAGAGTACGACAAAAATGGCAACCCATTTCTTGACTCTGAACCATGGGGTTGATGACCTTAGGTGGACAGTCATAGAACAATTGAACACCGATTATGGGCTTTTTGAAAAAGAGCAACGCTGGGTGTTCCGTCTTGGCACACACTTGACGGGCCTGAATGATGAGATACCGTGGTCACAGTTGACGTAGTACCTTCACTTCCCCACATTTGTCTACTGACGCATGTCGGATTTATCTCTCTATTGCCTGTGTGATCTTTTTAAGCAGCAATAGCAATTATCTCCTTTTTGCAATGTCACACACAACCCTCAGTAAAACTCCTCCTGGTGTGACTTTCTCCATCAATCTGTGTACAGCACTTCTGTTTAGATTCCTGCATATGACCAACTAGATATTCATAGCTGTTGTCCCTGTTTGCCAGACATATCTTTATAATGTAAAAAAAAAAACCATTTTTATTCATTATCTATAACAGGTGATTTCTTGTAACCCACCAGTCATATCAGCGCATGTCCACGTTTTCTATACTAGCCTTCAGGACCTTTTTCCTGATTATCTCCTTAAGTAGTCCCTATTTTTTATCTTTTTCGTAATCTTTTTGGTTTTCATTCAGTGCACCTGGACACTTTAGCATTACTGCTTGCTACTACCCTGGTTTTCACACAATATATTGGAGCGCACCTTCTGGCGATTATGCTGCGTAAGGGTGTTTTATTTTCTGCTCGTGCACACGCTCTCTACTCAGTTAGATAACACCTGAGATTTCGTGGCGTATGATTAACTTCGCTTCCAATATTTGTTGTTAGCTCAGAATTGCCTTTTTAGGCTCACAACGAGTCCTCCCTTCCGGTTTCCCGGAAGGTTTTGCTTTCCCCGTTCTAGTCTTCCATCAGTTTTTCACCCGGAAGCCATTACAATGACCCAGGTGCTACGAGTTTCCCCAAATTTAGCAATCACTGGCTTAACTTAAATAGAGCCCATCCAGCAGTGTCCCGCATATCAGCGGAACCGCGGGATGGATGCACATTGAGCTAGCAGTAGTACAAGGGTACGTAAGTACGGCACAGCCGTTCGAGGATGCCGACGCAGCCTTTCATTTTTCGAGCAGCCTTCTGGAGGTAACAGCCATTTCTCCTTCTCCGTTTCCTTTTTGCTTTTTCATTTAGCATTGAGGCTCCTTGATTTCTCCACCCGTTCTCAAGGTTCATGAGGCGAAACCTCACATACACATAAGTATGGATTCTTGTTATCACTGTGTTCATCTCTATTTTAGAGAATAGTCCACGCAATTCATAGAGTGTGTGTTTTTTGTTGTCTGTTTGTAGTGTCATGTACTGTCTCTATTTCTTACAGGTCACCGCACCTTTTTCCTGCAATATTAAGATCTATGGCTAACGATCGCGTTTTGGTCACATTTGTGGCGCACTTCTTATGTTTGTAGGTACAATGTTTTTACTTCCTGGGACACTAAACGTGTCCTTTTTCTTTTTCTTTTTTCCTTCACAGAACATACATGTATGCTATTAGGTATCGTATATTTATGCATGATTAGTTGCATCTTCACTTATGTTTATAGTGTTTTCATAAGTACACACTTTCCACATTGGAGGGATCTTAGCCCTGTCCTGATGAAGATGCTTCCGCATCGAAACATGTTGACGTATTAGGAGCAACCACACATTAAGTAGAGAATCTCCGCACCACCTTTTTACTAGTACCAGACCCCCTTGACATATTAAAGATTTTGTATTAAGGGGCCAGGTCCTTTTTAACTCACATTTACGGGGGCTGAGTGCTGACTGCTGACAACGCCGAATCCTGCTTCGATAGGGTGCCGCTTACCTGTGTCCTTGGTGTCCCGCGGAGGGTCCTGCTTCTCTGCCGCGTCCCGCGCCTCTCTCCCGCCGTCGCACACCAACGCGACCGCTGTGTGGGGAGGAGCGCCAGAGGGGACTACAATACCCAGGGTCCCCAGCGTGCCAAAAACCGGAAACGGAGCTGTTTGCGCGCCCGGAGGCGCTATTTAATTGAACCTGCCCTCGGCAGAGCGGGGGCTGAGTGCTGACTGCTGACAACGCCGAATCCTGCTTCGATAGGGTGCCGCTTACCTGTGTCCTTGGTGTCCCGCGGAGGGTCCTGCTTCTCTGCCGCGTCCCGCGCCTCTCTCCCGCCGTCGCACACCAACGCGACCGCTGTGTGGGGAGGAGCGCCAGAGGGGACTACAATACCCAGGGTCCCCAGCGTGCCAAAAACCGGAAATGGAGCTGTTTGCGCGCCCGGAGGCGCTATTTAATTGAACCTGCCCCCCGCGTCGCGGGTCCGCGCGCGGGCTAAGCCCGGGCAAAGGGCGGGCCCTCTTAGGCCCTCAGAGGCCTGAGGAGACTGGACTGGGCCAGGGACCTTGTTCGTTTTCCAATATACAGCGGTCACCATCATGTCTTCACGCGAAACAAGAAGTAGCAAAGCTGTGGCAGGTAGTTCAAAATTGACTGGAACATTAGATGATTTTATAGTCCGCACCAACACATTAATAGACCAGGGTATTGTCCTTATGGAGAGAAGGGTTTCGCAAGATCTTGCTTTGGCCAGAAGGTCCTCCATGGGCCACATTGCTATAGCACGAACCCCAGTACGAACCCCTGAGAGCACTTCAATTAACCCTAACACATTACATATTAATGCTGAGGTTCACGGAACTACCATTACACACTCTGATCTCCAAGATTGTAATGTTCATGACTCACAGGGGTTGGCAACCATAGAAAGTACCTCGCTAACCCCACAGTTAGATAGCCAGTTAGCTAACAATAATCTCTTAAGAAAGGGGAAAAGGGAGGGAGCTATTCCTAAAAAAAAACCAAATAAGCGATTCTATAAAAAATATCCCGCTCCCAAAACTACTAAAGCTTTAAAGATAGGAAAATGCAATGAAAATAGTATACTTAATGTAAGAGCGACAAGGGAAAGCCAGGACCATGAATCTGGGAAAGGAGGGGTTGTCCTTAAGACATTACCTTTGAATATTATAGATGATAGTTTTTTAGACAACTCCCTAGCAGATATACTTTCAATTAATCCATCAGCTGATAGTACAGGTATAAATATATGGAATGAAGATCCACTTATACCGACCTTGACAAAAATACTTAAGACTCTACTTATTCCTATAGAAGCAAGATTAGCTGGGATAGAAAAACAACTTATAGAATTGAAGAAAGGGGAAATAGTTGATTATGCTATTCCTCACAAAAAGGTAATCCAGGTACCAGTCCCTATTAGCAATGTACAGGTGCCAAAAATATTTGACAATGACACGGAAAAAGGAAGAAATTTAGCCTCTAAGGTCCCTAATTCTAATTCTACCACTATTGATGTAGGTAAAAATAGTGTAAAATCTTCTCTGACATATGAAACAGTAGCTCAAAAACCGGCTCCTTGCAGTATAACTACACATAATGATGATAAAATTCTCACTGGAAAGTGCAGGAACATCAATCTACCTCCGGAAGCATGTGATTATGTAGTCATCTTAACTGGGGTCCCGGAATTAGGCCCATCAATTTTAGAACCATACGAGGCACTTAAAAACAAAGTGTCCCATTGGCTAAATATTAACCATCCATTACCACCCACAATAAGAAGTAACATCTTAATGGTTGAGAGAGTATCTTGGGTAGGTTATAATAGGAAAAGAACACAAGGGGACTGTGTGATTGTATCATTTGAAGACCCTCGGTCAGTAGGACATATTTGTTCGGGAGAGCCTAGGAAAAAAGGTTCATTGATTGTGGCAAGACCCCTGGCTTATTTTTATACGCCAATGGAACATCCTGATAATGCATGGAGTTGGACAAGGGATACAAATCAAGTAAGGGGTGGAATTGGGCGTGAGTTGCCAAGGAACACAAATCCTAATAGATGGGAAAGGGAGGGGGATGATGGCTGGACTATAATACAGCGTAGGGCCAGGAGGCCTCAATTTACTAATATGCAGTATTGTGGAGAATGGACGGGCCCACAGTTCGCTCAACCCTTCATTCCCTGTTACAACAGGTTTAGTGGACTGGAGGACGTTGATTGACTCCCAGTATATGGGGAAGTACATAATTTTACTATCTGTCCTTCCGTCTCACCTGTAATTTCTGTTACGGTTGCTACTAGTCTACATAAGTCATCTGATGAATCAAATGGTTTGTCTCGATTGTTATCAATCAGTACACAGGGGGATAATACCATATCTATAAAAAAACCTATGGAAGCCCCAGGATTAATACTGGAAGTTGACCAAATAGAGCATCGAGAGTTAAATGAACAGAATAGTGTAAGGTTAGGAGTGCATAGGAGACTAAGTAAAACCCCAACGGTCAATAGTTTTAGCTTAAACCAAGACCTTTCTGTGGCCAAGATTGTGTCATGGAATGTCGCAGGAGTGGGCTCAAAAATAAGGGATCCCGACTGGAACCATTATATAAACTCCTTTGATATTTGCGTTTTACAAGAAACATGGGCTACGAAATCCATGCATAGAGTTGGATATAGAACTTATCAGTTGGACGCAGTCCCATCAGTAAGAGGCCGTCCATCAGGAGGGTTAATAATATGGGTTAGCGTGTCTATTAATATAGCCATCCAGCAACTAAGAATTGACTCCTTAGATATACTTGGCCTGGAGATGGTTACCGTTGATAAACGGGTGATCCATCTTTTTAATGTGTATAATCGACCGCGCCCATCATACAAGGAGTCACCATGTATTGACAAATTAGAGTCAATACTGGATACTCTGGACCCGGAAACAAGTACGATTATATGTGGGCACATGAACTGTAATTTTGAGCCCATTGTTGGAATGAATAATTTGTATGAGGATGAAGATAATGCTAATGGTATACCATCCTTATCTAGTAATGGGGCAGTTGTTGGTACTACCCTAGCTTTTCAAATCACAAGGGTATTGGTAAGTCATGGACTGAGGGCATGTAATGGGCGTTTCCCGTCTGATAGTCCCAAGGCACCTACTTTTTCGAGACGCAATTGTCAAAGTATAATTGACTATGCTATTGTTTCCGTGGATTTGTGGCCATATACTAAAGATCTGATGGTCAAAACAAGATCTAACAGTGACCACCATCCCCTCGAAATTAGTTTTGTAAAGAGCTTAGTAATGGGGCCGGAAGTTAATGAAGGAGGACATCAACCAGCCCTAGATAATGTCATATTAAGTAATAATCGTCGGGCTGTTAAATGGGCACATATCCTGGAACAAGAAGATCTAGTGGCAAATATCTATAACTGCCTTATTAATATATTTGATACCTATAATCCCTCTAAAAGCGAACCTGGTTAATTTCTTAAACTACATAATGAGTTCTTTAAAGAATTACTAGAACTCATGACTAAAAGACCAAAAAAAGGAACGGGTGCTGTGAATTTACAGCCTATAGGTAAACCATGGTTTAATAAAGAATGCCGAATAGCAAAATCAGCTTTGATTGATTCGGTAAAAACCAAAAACTCGCTGGCAGTTAAAGTAAGTAGGAAATTATACAATAAGGTGCTGATTAACGCAAAGCGCTCATGGGACGAGGAATTATGGTCCTGTATGCTGATGGCAGCCAAAATCAAGGACCAAAAGTTATTTTGGGAAACAGTGGCAAAGGGTAACCAAAGGGAGAAAGGCTCAAGAGAGGTTTTTCTAGATGAAGCAACCTGGATAGATCATTTTACGAATTTGTATGCCGCTCAAGGGGCCGATAGTGCAATACAGGAAGAGTATGCTTTGCCGCCCGTAGAGACTGAACTCTCTCATATAGTTTTTGATCTAGAGGAAACAGAGCTAGCTATTAATTCTGTTAAACACGGGAAAGCTCCTGGGCTGGACAAAGTACCAGGTGATCTATTCAAGCACGAATTAGATGTTTGGGTACCATACCTTAATCATTTGTGCAACACTGTTGCAGCCGGGGATGCAATTCCGGACACATGGAACGGAGCGGAAATTATTACTGTTTTTAAAAAGGGCGATAGAAGCAATCCTGCTAACTATCGCCCTATAAGCCTTTTAGACATTACCCAAAAAATGTATGCTAGGCATATATTAAACCGTATTAATACATGGTTGGAGGAAGAATTAATTTTAACGAAATATCAAGCTGGCTTCAGGAAAAAAACAGGAACCATTGATCAAGTCCTAAGGCTCTGCTGTTTGTATTGGAAATATGTCACCCTCCGTAAAGGCTACTTGTATGTGGCATTTGTTGATTTACGAGCCGCATTTGACCTTATTCCGCGAGACCTTTTGTGGGAATCACTGAAATCTCAGGGACTCCCACCAGATTTATTAAAATTGGTTATTGGATTGCATATGGATAATTATGCCAAGGTCAGGTGGGGTCCTACTGGGGAACTTACAAAAGCCATTCCAATTAAAAGGGGAGTACGTCAGGGGTGTGTATTGGCACCGACTCTATTCTCCCTGTTTGTTAACGATATTCCGTCTTATATGGAGTGTAGTGACAATGATTCACCAAGACTAGGGGGCGAACGGGTTTCGTCCCTCCTGTTCGCAGACGATACCATTCTTGTTTCCCAAACGCCACGGGGCCTGCAAAATTTATTAGATAGGTTTCAATTGTATTGTTCCTTGAAGGGCTTAGAAATTAATACTAAAAAAACGAAATATATGGCATTAAGCCCACATAGAAATGTTAAGAAAAATCTAATGTTAAATGGACAGAAGCTTGATTATGTGAAGAATTTTATCTATCTAGGTGTCTCAATAGATTCTTCTTTAGCATGGAGATCACAGCTAGAAAAGAATAAGATAATCTTCAAACAAAACTGTCTCCCGATCCTTAAGAGACATAAAAAATGCTTGAACAAGGCAGTGACCCCTGCCCTAGAGATTTTTAAGTATAAAGCTCAATTGGCAGTATTATACGGGGCAGAATTATGGGGACCCGCATGTAGAAATACATTTGAAAGCCTTGAGAACAAGTTTCTTAGGGGGTTATTAAAAATACCTATTAATACCCCATTGACACCCCTTCTTCTGGACCTAAATTTGAAACGTACAGACCAACATGCAATATTAAGACCGTTATTGCTGTGGGTTAGATTGTGGACGACTCCAGAATTACTTGACTACAAGAAAGGCCTGAAAGAAGTCATGGATCTCGATAGTTGTAACAAAGTTTATTGGTTCAAACATGTTAGAAATTGGTTAGGCATGATCGGATTAGCCCATTTTTGGAATGACCCTGAGGCTATGAACTCGTGCTCTAGGAAAATTGTTAAATTATCCTTTTGGTCATATGTGAGCTACGAGTCAGTGTATACAAGAATTCATGGTCCCCTAACTGAAATTTTTTTATCGTTCAAGGATGTAGCATCCTTTGAACCCTTTCTAGACGAGATTCATCCCCCACTATCAAAAACTCTGTACCTAAAATTTAGATATGGTACGCTTAGAACAAAGGCGCTTGAAAAAAGCTGGGCAAAATCAGGAAGTGACCTCTGTATTTCATGTACTCATGGTACTAAGGAAGATGATTTACATATACTTCTATTTTGCTCCAGCTACGTAACACCAAGGAAAAAGTGGATAGTGCCGCTTTGTCGTAATATTGGTTCAAGACCCTATAAGGAGGCTGGCAGAATCTTAAAAACTGACACCAGCCAGGTGATAGTTTTTGGAGTTAGTAGATTTCTTCTCGCTGCCAACTTTATTAGAGTAAAGTTGGGTCTACATTTTTAAAAGATATCTCCATAATGAACATGATAATTAAATATTTAAACCGTATGTTCATTTACCCAACCAGGAGGGTGCTGTTGCTGTTTTTATGAATTTTTTATAAAAATGTCCTAGCGGTTAGTGATTTAATACTATTTTTAATAGTTTTTTAGATTGTATTTATTTTTAATTGTTTTTATCATAATAAAATTTTCGCCCGGGCAAAATGTGTCTGATATAGAATTTTGTTATTAGATATGTTTACTCGGATGCAAGGGATATATATGAAATAGGTTAGCTTATTTGACCCCTTTACTCCTTTTTGAGCTAGCTAATGCTAGATTGTTAGAATAATAAATGTTTTTATTGTATCTTTTATGATGTTAATGCGTCGAAATAAAGATTTAAATGAAAAAATGAATGAAAAAACTCACATTTACATTTACCCCAGACCCTCCCTTTGCATTACACATAGCACTTTATCATCAGTGCTCCCGTGTAGTCGCAGGTCGTAGCACGCCCCGTCCCGCAGCGGGGCGGGAAGACCCCTATAATGAATCATGACACCATGGGTCATTCTTGGTGTGTGAGGGGTATTTAAACAACTCAGTGTGTGTCCAACCATTGTGGGACACGCACACTCAACTACCTTTCTTTCTTGAACCCTAGTTTTTTGAACCCAGGTTTTTTTGGTTTTTCTCCAAGAGGTGGATCCTTATGTTTGGTAACAAATTCTGAGTGGAGGACGTATCCACCTCCAGTGCCCGTGTAGGTCCTCTTCCTCTACACTCCCTAATCCTGTTATTATTAGCTATTTTGACAGCGCACAGCTGTGGGAGTTTTCCTTTCCCCTTTGGGGATATAAAGCCAGTGTGCTTTCTTTTTCATTATCTTTATTAATACCTTTTGCACAGACTACATTAGCAACACACACTCGCACTTATCATTAGTCACTTATAGTCTCACTTCCATACACCTTCAGTTCCATCAATTCACAAACATGGCAGAATCTGCAGGTCTCACATTTGATGATGAAGAGGTTGACAGGATTCTAGCAGCTCTCAACCCTTTTGAGGGTTTGAGTAACACAGACCCTGGTCTCAATAGCTCTGACTGGGATGAACTGGCCAACTTAAGGAGAACGCAGATCAAGACAGCGCTGCATGGTCTTCTAATGACGGAGTACCTAAGGGCCAATACTGCACCAAGAGGCTTGATAGTACGGAATGAGCCGTTTATTTTCCAGCACGATAAGACTTTCAAAAAAGACTGGTCACTTATATCGTGGCACTGCACAAGGGACTGGCTAGTCTTGATTATCAAGACAGCCACTCGCCTCACCCAGGAATTGAAGATTGACATACAAAAAATTGAGGTTCAGTTGAAGAGTTACCAATCAACCGCTTTCCTCAAAAAAAGACTTGAGGAACTCAACCAAGAGATGAGTTAGTATGAAATATCACTTAAACAAAGCAAGTATAAGAAACTGAAGAAGGACACTGCAGCCTTCAGCCATGAACGAGTGTACCCCTATATTAGGGATGATTATATCCAACGTAAAACAGGCAGTGACCAGGAAACAGACAGCGATCTCTCTGACACAGCATCCAATGATTCTTATTCAAGTAGAACAAGCAATTCAAGGAACCAGAGGGGCAGAGGTCAACAACAAAGACCATACAGACCAAGAGGCAGGGGATGGGGTGGCTATCAAGGTCCACCTTTATACACCCAATATCCTTTTGGACCTCCACCAATGGGAGTACCCTTCCAACACTGGAATCCCGCCCCACAAGAATATAACTATTATGGTCCACATCCTTTTTTAGGGATGCGCCAAGGACCACCGCGAGGAAGAAACCGGAGGGGCAACCAGGTCCATTGGAACAACGACCAAGAGGATCTGACGAGGGTATCCACACGGAGCATGACAGCAGCATCGAACCAACCATCAACCAGCCGAAAGGACAACTAGTGGTCATCCTTTCAACTGTTACCCTTACCCATCACCAAACGGTGGCCCTGGAGAAGGGACTGGGTTTCGTCCCCACCAACAGAGTAGATACATTTAAACTCTGTTTGGAAATCAAAGAGTTTATACGCAAACTCAAACTAAGGGTCTTTTTTTCTGACCAAATTACAGTCCCTAATCAGTTATCTGATACAGGATTGAGACCTAAATCCACCTTCACTCCGTTGAACTCCACTATACCCATCGAACTGTTAACTTTCGAGAAAGCAGTTATGGAAGATCTTAACAACACACTCCAGAAAGACTATAATACCTTCCAGAACACGACTAGAGCTGAAAAAGAAGCTCTACAACAATTGGCCAACAATATGGATATCACCATTAAGCCAGCCGATAAAGGCGGAGCGACGGTTATCCAAACAACGACGAACTATGACAACAAATGCAGGTGATTACTAGGAGATCAAAGGAATTATGAGATCCTCTTAGATGACCCCACCGAAGCTATTCGGGTTTGCATAATGGGGATGGTGGAAGAGGCCACTGCACACGATTGGATCTCCAAAAAAGAGGCTGACTTCCTGATTCAGAAGTCGCCCAGAACTCCTTACTTTTACACATTCCCCAAAATTCATAAAAACATGGAACATCCTCCTGGACGCCCCATCGTATCTGGGATCGGTTCAATACTCGAACCCCTGTCGAAATTTGCGGACGCATTTCTTCGACCATTAGTCCAGGGTACCGATACATATTTGAAAGACACTAAAGCAGTTTTACAACTCCTTGAAGAGCTTACGTTTGATTCAGCACAACACCTGTTAATTGGATTAGATGTGGAGAGCCTGTATACCAGTTTACCGCATAATGAGACCTTGGATATTATTGAAGAGGTTCTTTTTTCTACCACCTGGAACTATCATACTCCCCGTAGTTTGGTAATGGAATGCATTACCCTGGCCCTTAAGAAGAATTTTTGTATGTACCAGGATGTCCATTGCCTACAGAAACACGGTACCAGCATGGGAAGTACCTTTGCGCCGAGCCTAGCGGGGCTGTATGTTCATCACCTTGAGTCCCAGAGAATACTCAACCAGCAAAACCCATTCTACAATAACATCATTCTGTGGAAACGTTACATTGATGACGTTCTAGTGATTTGGAAAGGTGACTCCGAATCAGTGACCACCTTTATGAACTGGCTGAACGAACAAAATACCTTCCTCAAATTCACACACACGTCATCCAACAGTGACCTGGTGTTCTTGGATCTCAACATCTACGCAGATGAAGGAAGATTAAAATCTAGCACGCATTTTAAACCAACGGCCAAAAATTGCTTACTGCTATATGATAGCTTTCACCCCAGGCACCTTCGGGATAATCTCCCTTATGGCCAGTTCCTCCGTTTACGGAGGAATTGTTCCGAATTGACGGACTTCAGGGCCCAGGCAAGGGATCTGGAGAAGAAATTGCTAGACCGGAATTACCCAGAATCTATTGTCAAAAAAGGACTCAAAAGAGCAAGGAACAACAATAGGGACTCCCTTTTAGAAGACCATATACCACAAGAACAAGAGACCAGACCCATCTGTGTCACAACCTACAACACTCATTCTAACCAAGTGTCCAGGATCATCAACAAGTATTGGAAGATCCTGAACTGTGGCGGCTTAAATTTACCGAAGCCTATGTTCTCCCATAAGAGAGGCAAAAATCTGAAGGACATTCTGGTTCATACCAGACCACGTTCACTACCAATCCGACACATTACAAGTAACATACTACCACCCATAAAGGGACATCATCCATGTGGCATGTGTAGTACTTGCACTCTCACCAAAAAGAGTATCCACATCACTTTTGCCAACGGTACTTCCTGGGAGCAAAGAAAATTCACCAATTGCAACAGCAAGAATGTTGTATACCTCATTACTTGCCCCTGTAAGATGGAATATGTGGGCATGACCACTAGACAAGTGAAAATTCGGATTGGCGAGCATAAGAGCAATATTCGCTGTAAAAAGAGTACGACAAAAATGGCAACCCATTTCTTGACTCTGAACCATGGGGTTGATGACATTAGGTGGACAGTCATAGAACAATTGAACACCGATTATGGGCTTTTTGAAAAAGAGCAACGCTGGGTGTTCCGTCTTGGCACACACTTGACGGGCCTGAATGATGAGATACCGTGGTCACAATTGACGTAGTACCTTCACTTCCCCACATTTGTCTACTGACGCATGTCGGATTTATCTCTCTATTGCCTGTGTGATCTTTTTAAGCAGCAATAGCAATAATCCCCTTTTTGCAATGTCACACACAACCCTCAGTAACACTCCTCCTGGTGTGACTTTCTCCATCAATCTGTGTACAGCACTTCTGTTTAGATTCCTCCATATGACCAACTAGATATTCATAGCTGTTGTCCCTGTTTTGCCAGACATATCTTTATAATGTAAAAACAAACCTATTTTAATTCATTATCTATAACAGGTGATTTCTTGTAACCCACCAGTCATATCAGCGCATGTCCACGTTTTCTATACTAGCCTTCTGGACCTTTTTCCTGATTATCTCCTTAAGTAGTCCCTATTTTTAATCTTTTTCGTAATCTTTTTGGTTTTCATTCAGTGCACCTGGAGACTTTAGCATTACTGCTAGCTACTACCCTGATTTTAACACAATATATTGGAGCGCACCTTCTGGCGATTATGCTGCGTAAGGGGTGACACGTGTTTTATTTCTGCTCGTGCACACGCTCTCTACTCAGTTAGGTAACGCCTGAGATTTCGTGGCGTATGATTAACTTCGCTTCCAATATTTGTTGTTAGCTCAGAATTGCCTTTTTAGGCTCACAACGAGTCCTCACTTCCGGTTTCCCGGAAGGTTTTGCTTTCCCCGTTCTAGTCTTCCGTCAGTTTTTCACCCGGAAGCCATTACAATGACCCAGGTTCTACGAGTTTCCCCAAATTTAGCAATCACTGGCTTAACTTAAATAGAGCGCATCCGGCAGTGTCCCGCATATCAGCGGAACCACGGGATGGATGCACATTGAGCTAGCAGTAGTACAAGGGCACGTAAGTACGGCACAGCCGTTCGATGATGCCGATGCAGCCTTTTATTTTTCGAGCAGCCTTCTGGAGGTAACAGCCATTTCTCCTTCTCCGTTTCCTTTTTGCTTTTTCGTTTAGCATTGAGGCTCCTTGATTTCTCCACCCGTTCTCAAGGTTCATGAGGCGAAACCTCACATACACATAAGTATGGATTCTTGTTATCACTGTGTTCATCTCTATTTTAGAGAATAGTCCACGCAATTCATAGAGTGTGTGTTTTTTGTTGTCTGTTTGTAGTGTCATGTACTGTCTCTATTTCTTACAGGTCACCACACCTTTTTCCTGCATTATTAAGATGTATGGCTAATGATCACGTTTTGGTCACATTTGTGGCGCACTTCTTATGTTTGCAGGTACAATGTTTTTACTTCCTGGGACACTAAACAAGTCCTTTTTCTTTTTCTTTTTTCTTTCACAGAACATACATGTATACTATTAGGTATTGTATATTTATGCATGATTAGTTGCATCTTCACTTATGTTTATAGTGTTTTCATAAGTACACGGTTTCCACATAGGAGGGATCTTAGCCCTGTCCTGATGAAGATGCTTCCGCATCGAAACATGTTGACGTATTAGGAGCAACCACACATTAAGTAGGGAATCTCCGCACCACCTTTTTACTAGTACCAGCCCCCCTTGACATATTAAAGTTTTTGTCTTAAGGGGCCAGGTCCTTTTTAACTCACATTTACATTTACCTCAGACCCTCCCTTTGCATTACACATAGCACTTTATCATCAGTGCTCCCGCGTAGTCGCAGGTCGTAGCACGCCCCGTCCCGCAGCGGGGCGGGAAGACCCCTATGATGAAGCATGACACCATGGGTCATTCTTGGTGTGTGAGGGGTATTTAAACAACTCAGTGTGTGTCCAACCATTGTGGGACACTCACACTCAACTACCTTTCTTTTTTGAACCCTAGTTTTTGAACCCAGGTTTTTTTGTTTTTTCTCCAAGAGGTGGATCCTTATGTTTGGTAACTAATTCTGAGTGGAGGATGTATCCACCTCCAGTGCCCGTGTAGGGCCTCTTCCTCTACACTCCCTGATCCTGTTATTATTAGTCTTACAGTGTCCGCATTTATATACAGGGACAGAACAAAGGCAACAAGCATTGGCATAGCCAATAGGTATTTAGTTATGCAGCACAATATCCTTGGTGCACCAACATCAACTGTTGCATGGCTAAACACTTATAAGGTCCCAAAGGCGAGACCTATGGCTATGCCAATGCTTTTTTTTCCTTGAATTGAGCTGGTCTTTTGGTTAAATATTGCATTGTATTGTAATTGCATTTATATAGCGCCTACTATCCCAGACGAGGCGTCAAAGCGCTTTTCGGCTAGTAGCACGCTACTCCGGAACCCATAAAGGATTAGTGTTCAATTAGTTTAGTGAAATATAAAAGTAATTTGAGTGGTGAGTAGGTTAGTCGGTTATATGGATTCAGAAGGATGGCAACCACAAATATGTTGATTTTCAGTGTGTCTACTTGTATGGGTGATGCACATACACCGGTGATGTGCATATGAGAATTGATAGGAAGCCTGCAGAGCTGGAGTGAATGACACTGGAGTGTTTTGTGCATCTTAAGCCACAAGTCTATGGTTAAAGGGCCAGCAAATTCTTCTGCAATCAGACCTGCAGCATTAGAGGAGTTATATACTTCTGAACGTGCTGTTATCTCTTGTGTACTCTCACTCACCTGAGCATTTTTTTCAATGGATTTGTAGTCTTTGGTATATGCAATAGGTGTGTCCTCGCTTCTGGGATCAGAAAATGTATTTTGTTTATCTAGCCGACACTGCCTAATAAACAAACTATTCTGAAAAGGCAAAATCTCTCCTCTGTTCATTCCAGCTCGTTTGCTTTCATTGGACTTTTGGTGCGCATAGTACATGTATGGAAAACATCAATAAAAGATGTAGTGCCACTCAGCACAGCTGATAACAAGAGCAAGCCAAAACAATGAGCAGCATTTCTTTTTGGTTATGCTCACAATGGATTGTAGTTTTTCGGAAAAATTTGTGTTTTTTCAGAGATTTCTCTCTTGCATTTTAAACATTTATGACGCTTGACAACCAGAATAGAATCCCCTTTTATTTGCCGAAAATTCGTACTGTCACATGACAACCTATGCAGGAATAACCTACCTGTCACACAGATTTAACCTGAAACCCTATTTCAGCAGACAAACCTTATCTTTGTGCCGACAGCCTCCTAACGTGGAGAGAGAATGGGAAAATGAGGACCCAATAGGGATGGCCGCTATTACGTGTGCCAAACGGAATAGAGTTGACCCTGCCAAACCTGCCAGCTAATGTATGCGGATGGTATTTGTTTGGTGCCAGTGCCACTGATGGTAAAAAACAAAGGCGAATTCAATCTCCGCAGGAGTGTACTTTGTGAGAAGCATCATTTTCTAAACAAATACTCCTGGATTTCAACATAAGACCTCTGGGAAGGCAGCAGCACTGTCTGTAATTTAGAGTGAGCGCAAAAGTACAACCAGCATTTTCAATGCAATCCCGGTGCTCGTGCTTTAGCTTTAAACATCTTAAGCTAAAGCACGGGTGCCCAGTGATTGCTTCAAAAGTAGAGAAATAGAAAAAAACTTGTTTTTCTAGTTCTTTACTTTTGAAGCAATCGAGGCACCCACGCTTTTACTTGAAATGTTTACAGCTAAAGCACGAGTGCCGTGATTGAAAGCAAAGTAAATAAAGGGAAAATATGGCAGATGAACGTTTTTTTCTTCTCTTTATTGACTTTGCTTATAATCGTCACACTCTCGTTCTTTAACTGTAAATATCTTAAGCAAAAGTGTGTGCCACAAATTGTTGAAAAGTAAAGAAATTGAAAAAAAAGGTGTTCTCTATTTCGTTACTTTTAAAGCAATTGTGGAACCGTACTTTAGCTTAAAATGTTTATAGCTAAAGCATGAGTGCCGTGATTGCATTGCAAATGGGGGATGACGACACTGAAGGTGGGTGGGGGTGGGGGGATGACACAGTCATGCATGGAGCAGCGAGAACTAACACAAGCATGAATTAAACAAGTGGGAAGGGTGGGGGAGTGCACGCGCACGCGTGCTAAGTAGCAGCTGTTTGCTCTATTTCAAAGCACATACTCGTGCTTGTGGCACGCTGCTGCGCACTCCCGCAAGGCGTATGCCGCCACAAGCACGAGTATGTGCTTGGAAAAACAGCTGCACAACAGCTAAAGGTCTCCTATGCAGTGAATGCGCACTGCGTAGGCGAGACCTAAAAAGCATGCCTCTCTTAAGTACCTGTGAAGAGAAGGCAAGCTGTGTGCCTTTGTTTCCCTCTGTGGCATTTACATTTAAATGTAAGGTTCCAGGTGGCCACCAGTGAGCATATAGAAACAAAACGAGGCCAGATGGCCCCTTAACTTCAGCCCAGCTGGAGGTGAGAAAAGGCTCACTCACTGCCTGCACGTTGCTGCTGGGAATGGAAAGCAGGCAACATGCAGGTGTTTCTGAAAGTGCCCCGGTGTCTGAAAATTACACCGGGACTTCTTGGCAGGGGGGACGGCATCCACCCTGTGAAAAGGGTGGGGGGACGCCGTGTACCTGCGTGTACCCCCGACTCGAGCCCTGGATATAAATATCTCTTCCTAGCCCCTGAAGATTTGAGTCTATAATTGTAGCCATAGATAGTTCCAAACTTAGGAAAAAGCAGATCAGGACATATGACATTTGGACACCGGACACTGATTCTTTTATGCTGAAATCTTAACAGCACAAAATCAGTTAACAGATGTGTATATCACAGATATCTTTGGACCTGTACAGGGGAACATTCACTGTTGTTAACAAACATTACATTTTTTTGTGGAGAAAAGAGGCTGTTTTATTAAAAACAAAAAAACATGCTGCACTATTATAAGTGTCGGCCTATACAGGAACTAATGATATTCTTTAACCTTTGGTCATTTTTCAATGCAAGCCTCTGGCGTTCTTGTAACTTCTGGGAGCCGGTGCATCTTTGCCGCCATCTTTGTCAGGGAGTGAGCAAAGGTGCACTTTGACCTTCTTAAGTTATCCACGTCAGTGATTTGCCCACGTTGCAGCTTTTGTGTCTTAATACACTTTGCAAAAGACAGCTAATTTCACGCCTCTTTACAAGTGTGAACAA
Organism: Triturus cristatus; assembly: GCF_964204655.1. NCBI lineage: Eukaryota > Metazoa > Chordata > Amphibia > Caudata > Salamandridae > Triturus > Triturus cristatus. Next base: position 60,204,386 of record NC_140580.1, on the reverse strand, counting down.
GCATTTGCAATGCAATAGGTCTCGCATTTACGCAAGTTTGAGCTATTCACATTACAAATAACAATGCCTTTTATTTTTGTTTTCTTTTTTAAAACTTAAATAAAAGGCAGTGTCATTTACAATGCCAATAGCTTAAACTCGCGTAAATGCAAGACCTATTGCATTGCAAATGCTTGTTTTACTTTATTTTGTTGCTGATATTATTCAGCATTTTCGACCTTTTTTTTTCTCTTTTTGCCAGTGTTTTGTTTAACATGGGCAACAATACCTGGATAGGCCAAAAGTTCTATTGCCAAGGCCAATTCATGCCTTTCAGAAGCAAGACATATTGTCTTTGCCAGCGCTTGTTGTTATTTAGCTGCATGGAGAGGCAGCGCAAACCACTTAATGGTTTCCAGCACACAAAGTTAGTAAATTCGCTAGTCTTTCTGGTGTTATGTTTGAGAACGAGTACTTCGCTGGAGAGAGGATGTTGTGTCCCTTTGCTTGAAGCCTGAACTGCTGAGCAGGAAGAATGAGGATGTGGGAGATCACGTTTGGAAAAGGGAAACGCACGGCTGTCTCCTGAACTCTAAAATGACACACTGAGGATCAAAAAGCAGACAAGCATTTGCAATGCAACAGGTCTCATTTACATGAGTTTGAGCTATTGGCATAGTAAATGACAATGCCTTTTATTTAGGTTTTGGTTTTTGAAACATAAATAAAACGCATTGTCATTTACAATGCCAATACCTTAAACTCGTGTAAATGCGAGACCTATTGCATTGCAAATGCTTGTTTCCATTGTGTCACGTATTTTGTATGAGCACTAAACTCCCATAACAGCGGGCGCTACACAATTATGCAGTTGGTTAAAGTATGGTCGGGGGGAGGAGGGCAAAGATGGTGGCTGGGCTGAGGGTAGAGCGCAGTGACCAGGATTTTTAGGAGAAGGCTGCGAGTATTACAGGACCCTCTTCACGCAAACTATGTGGAGGTGTTTCCTATTTCCTGAAGCACAGCTGCGAAGGTTCAGAAGACCCCTACCGTTCACTGGTTTGCAATGGGAGGTTTGAAGCGTCCAGATTTGAAGAAACAAGAGATTATAAGGACACAGAGCGAGATGGGGCAACATGGGTTGATGGGTAAGGAGCAAGGGGGTAGAGAGATGAAGACAGAGGTGAGTAGGTAAGGTGAGAGAGAAAGAGAAGGCGAGAGAGAGAGAGATGGGGTGACTTGGGTGAAGGAGTAAGACATGGGATAGAGAGGGGGAAATAAAGACAACAGGATAAGATGAAAGATAAATAGAGAGGGAGTGAGATATTGTGTGAGAAGAATGGGTGGGTTAAATAAGAGACAGAGAGGGTGAGAGTGGGATGAAAAGACAAGGGGATGGGTAAGGTAAGAGACAGAAAGAGGAGAGATGAGAAGAGAGATTTAAAGTGAGAGCGAGAGACACTTAGAAAGAGAGCACGAGAAAGTGAATGAGAGACATGAAAATGGGATGTACTGAGAGATAAAGACACGGATCAACTAGAATTAAATGTCTGCACAGAGCATGGGAGGTAGAGTGGGGAGCTGGAACGAGGTTTGACAAGTGAGAGTCAAAGGTGCAGAGCATCTGCACGTTTCTCCCAAATACTGCGGTGAGGCAGTATTTGAATCTACGGCAGAGTTTTTATTTCTCTTTTAGCTTTTTTAACTGGCACGTACAGCCAACGACTGCTGTTTGGCTAATAAAAAACAGCAATTATGAGTGTTAAGTAGGCCTTACCGCCTTTGTTTTGATAAGGAATTTGTTGAAACTAATTGGTGCATTGGACTTTTATCGATGCAGTTCTCTGGTTGGTGTTCCCGCCCCTGTAGAAGCACTGTAACATATTATTCCATGCACACAGAATACGATTAACAGCGCATACAAACGCACACCAACAAGAGACACACAACTCCCAGCACAAATGCAAGCGCAGTCAGGCATCACACGCTACACACAGACATGCACAAACACAGAGGCGCACTCACATAACGCAAAAATACACAGTGACTGAAGGCAATAATACACACGCTCACATACAGAATGCAATAAATGCGTACATACAAAGACGCACATGTGCAGAATGATTTCTAAAGGTGAGAAAGGCATACAGACGAAGGGGGTGAAGTGGAAGAGGCGAAAGACGCCCTAGAAAGCCAACCCATTGTATACCTTGGAAGCTATTCTCTTTTCGCAGGCATTGCAAGAGCTACTCTAGGAAGCACATCACAATGTGAGGGAAGCAGGGGGGGGGAGCAGAGGAAGAGGGGTCGGGCAGTGAGCGTAGGGGAGGTATGGATAGCTGAGTAATGAAGATGGAACGTTTCTGGGACCCATAACTAAACTAAGAAGTTCCTACTAGAATAGAAAGCACATTTGATATAATATTGATTCCGGAGACCAGAACCCAAGTCAGTATCCCACTCATTGGTTATGCAGAATTCAGATAGCCGGCCGAAGAAAGCCTGATCGTACCTGCCATACTGGGGGTTGCTGCCGGGTCGCGGGATACGGGGCAGACCCATCCTGACTGCGATTGAATGCTGGGGATCCCGCTCCGAGCCGGACTTGAAAACGGGCCTGCGGTGGACTGGCTCTGCAGCCTGAGCACCTCTGTGGGGGTGCGTAGGGACCTGGGGCGCACTTTTAGCCCCGGTGAGAGGCCCAGGAAAGCAGGGGGTCCCGACTGCTGCCTGGAGGCGTGGAGCGTTTACTATAAACCGAGGCGAGCGTGGCTGGGAGCCAAATATGCTGTAGAGAGATGAGCCGTCAGAAGAAATCAAACAGGAAGGCTGGAGGCACACGGAATCAATCGGCTGGCCAGGGAATCAAAGGAGAACAGCAAGTTAGGAGGGGGGGGGAGGGGCTCCTGGCGAAGGACCCATCCAGGGAATTACAAGATACAGCACCTGGAAATAACAAGCATTGGCCGCACGCGCGCCTCGCGCTTGAAGTTTAAAAAAAAAAAAAAACAAGCCAGGCGGAGCGTGGCACGCGCGCGCGCTTGGGGGCGGGGGAGCGGACCCTTTAAAGTGCTCCCAGAAGGCGGATTGCATGGCGGCATGATGCGCGTGATTGTGCGCTTGCTAGCCATGCAATCCGCGTTTTGGGAGCACTTTTGAAACCCGTATTCAATAGTCTCGCTTTGCAATCGCTTACGCGATAGCAAGGCGAGACCTAAAAATGGCTTCACACTTTGTGGTCCCTGGGAGTTCCAGAACTTCAATCCATTGTTGTTGAAATCATTGCTATTTTAATGGAGTTTTTCCTGTGACTGAGGCTTGAGTAGCTAAGTTATTGGAAGACGAGGTGCCCGAAATGTTATCAAACAATTATGCTTTACCCAACCTACTAGTACTCCAGGCCCTAATACGCTAACTCATTTCCCCATAGACAGAGAATTGGTAAAACTTTGGTCAGTTTTATTGCGCTGTGTTTGGTCATAGTCTACACTGACTAGGACTTTGGTCATCACTTTAGGTCAGCCACTAAGTTGAGCCGCCAAAGAGGTGATATAGTCGATGGCAGTTACGATGCATATTGGCGACAGGGTCACAAAATAAAAATAGGAGGATGTTCTTTGAAGGCTGCTGCAGAGATGAACTTCAGTTGCTATAAACTGCAGTCTTTTGAGGTAAACATGCCATCTATGAATATGTAACCTGAAGCAAGGTTCTAATTGTCTGCCCTTGGTTAAAAATTGACTGCAAAGGTGCTGCTGAAACGCCCTAAAATCCCTAATAGTCATAGCTTTTTTTTTAATTCAGGATATTTATAAGCTATCTCATACTGTACATTGTTCTGGTCATTTAAGGTAGATGGGCCGTATCAGTCAGTTTTTCATGGTCTTTTCCTAAACTATACATATTTCACAAGTGTTTTAGAAGGGTATAAGACTAATTCACACATTCATTTGGTACAAGCCATTCAAAAGAGAAGTTTGATGTTTCACCATTAGAACTAGTTACTGCTCACTGACACGACATAGCATAGGGGCAGGAACTTGCACAAATTTTGAAGAAGTGTGGTGTGGGAGGATAGTTACTGTTCCACTGTTAAAGCAAATGCTTCAAAGCAGTATTAAAACATTGGAATGTTGAGTGCTCCATTGAAAACAATGGTGTGCTCCTGGCTTCTAATGGCAGGTAGAAGCCCGGAGCATCAACATTCAAATGTTTAACAACGGCCTCACGGTGCCCAAGGGGATTTTAACTCAAGGGCTCAGGGAGACCTTTGTTTTACAAATTAGAACATTCTGCACTCTAGGGACGGAATGTTCTAATAGCCTTAGAGCCCTCCATTGCAGGTTCTACTGGCCATTAAAGGCCTTCGGCTTGGGCCTTTAACGCTGGTCAGTAGAGCCCGCTACAGAGGGCTCTTAGGCTATAGTCTCCAACCTTTTCAGTATTAAGAGTTACTTTTGTTCAATGAAAATCATCCCGAGGTACTTGTATTGATTTTGTAGTAACGACAGCATAAAACAATGGCCACCCTATTCAGGATTACCAGCAGTGATCACCTGAGTGCATAAGGAGGGTTGCCAGCTATAATATATAAAGGGCTTGGTCAATTTGGAATGCCTCTACATGGGCAAAACATAACTAACAGCTGTAGTTGCAATGCCTCGGCTGTCAAAATAATAATATGAGTACTAAGTCTCTGTAGGAACGTAGGATGTGCTTCTTATGGTTACCCCCACTTTTTGCTTCATGTGATACTGTTTTTGACTAGTCTGACTGGAATCCTGCTAATCAGGACCCCAGTCTATCTGCTTTATCCCTAAACTGTTATGTTATGTAATTAGGTACACTCCAGATTGGATACAGGGGTACCCTTGTCAGTCCCTAGTATATGGTACCCATGTACCCAGGGCATAGGTACCAAAGCGGCCTCCCATGGGCTGAAGCATGTATTATGCCACCCATGAAATGCCATGCAAAATGGAACTACAGGCCTTCCATTGGAGCCTGTGTAAGTCGGTGCAGGCACCACTTACTTGAGATGTAGGTTTACAATATCTAATGGTCACTACACTTAAAACCTACAAGTCGCCCCTATAGCAGGCCTTAACAATCCTGAAGGCAGTGTGCTTGGTTCTAAGTGAGAGGGTGCCACTGCATGACCAGGACACCCCTGCAGCCTACGGAGTCCATTCTCCTTAGTGCTGCAGCCATTTACGACATATAGAGTGGCATTATGCAACCACGCGATGACCAACTCTAAAACGGCTGAAAGTAACCCTATCATGTTTGGTGTCGAATATTCTGGAATCATATCTCCCACACTGGTAACTGGTGTTGGAGTTATGATTCCACCCCTTAGAAACAAGCTTTTGCAACCGCAGACACCACATCTCAACTGACCGGTCCGCTGCTCTTGAGCTCCTACGGAATCCAGAGGCTCCAGCAGCACAGGAGGTGGGTTTCCAAGTACCTCAAGGTCTGAGCTGCGCTCTTAAAAAGTTCAAGGCCAGAATCTCTTGTCGGGGCTGCAATACCTGTACCACTGTGCACTGCGTACTTTCGCAAGTGCATATGCTTGTTGGCGTTTCCAAAGCAAGAGCACTGGGCTCCGAATAGCCCCAACCTCTGGCACCATTTCCTAAAAGAACGTTGGCCTCCTCTCACTGAGTGCTCCGAGGACTGCTGCTTTGTGAAACTGCTTGAGGTCCCCTCGTGACTCCTTTGCCTCCCGCATGTGGTTGCTCCATGCTTGCCCTGATTCTCCTTTGTTTGGTGACTCTCCAGGACCTTGCTGGTCCAAACTGTAACCTTCTTTGACCTTCTGCATGGGTTGCCGTTGCCAAGGCTTGTTGGTGATCCAGCTAGACACTGACCCCTCAGTACTTGACATCCTTTGTGGGACAGCTCGTATCCGACTCCTGGTTTTCCTCGACATCTCCTGGTCCCGGTGGCTGCAGAGTCAAAAACCCCCTCAACGCACCTGAAACACCCGACATCGGTGGGCATTCGTCTACTGAGCCCTGATCACTCCTGAGTGACCCAGACTATGTCCCCTCGGCTTTCAGGTACTCTTCACCAAGAATCCACCTTTGGATTCCAACGGACACTTTTTATTTTCCCAGCAGTGGCTCTTCTTCGAAGTCCTCCATAGGGATCGATAACGGTTTCCAACGCCACTTCAGACCTATGCAGCCGGCTTCCCTGGGATAGGTAACTCTGGTACTACAGTATCCTCTGGTGGGGTGGCTCTCCAACCTCCTAACTTCCACGGGGTTTCTTCGAAGTGCACTTAGAAGGATCCTTAAACTTTAGAACTGCAACCGCGACTCTCCCATAGGATTGTACGTCACACGTAGTCGTGTTCTCACACTGTACTCGTCCTCCGTGGGGAATATACTTACTCATCTTAGGTGGTTCATTGGGCTCCCAGCAATTCTACATCCTCTAGACACTGTCTTGACTTGAGTCGTGGTTCTTATACCACTATTTATGATATGGTTTGGTCTCTCCCTGGAGCCCACTGTGTATAAGTGCTATTTACTATTGTTTCTGTGTTACAGTATTGTGTGCTTTGTGAGTATCTTTGTGTAGAAGATACCATGTTGTACTTAGAGTGTTATATTAATAAATACATATTTTTATAACTACTGTGTGGTTCTCCTTTCATTTAACCAATACTATAATGTTGCATTCTGGTAAAACAAGCAGCTGAACATTCCTTCAAGACTCAGCCTGAAGGTTGCTCTCCACAGCTACCACATGGATAGCTTTGTAAGGTTATCTTTGACCTCTTAAATCACCATAAGGGTTGTTTGCATTGGTACAGGGTGCCCACTTACGTGCTCTTCGTAATCCAATGCGTCCAAGAGAATATCCAGGCAACTTGCGTGATACTCAATAAAGCTCTGTTGCTGTCAGGAACGCCTTATTCTTCACGCTCAGGAGCAGAATGTTGAAAGTTCCCAATGCCACTCCCAGCCTTCCCAGTGCTCAACGCCCTTAGTATGCGATGACACCGAGGAACTCTGGAGGGGGAAAGGGGAATTGGACAGAGAAGAGACAGTCACTTTTCAACCTTCTCGGTTCTTCGGTTATTCGCCCATCTATTTTCTCGAGGGACAGGATAGGTGTTGTCTTCTCTAAAAAAGAAAAGGATTGTTATACTTTTGGTACCTCTTTTCTCTTTTGTCTTTGTGTTTGTACTATGAATTCTCCCTCAGAGTACCTACCCTATCCTTTTGTGACCAATGCTCCTCTTCTTTCTTTTGGTTGCTATCTTGTAGTCTCTTAGTAGTCGCTGCAACTAAATATGGAACATTGTTACTGTTATTCTGACTTCCCCCACTACCTTTCTAGCTCTTGTATTCTTCTTCAAGGGTAGGTGGGGCTTCTTACCCTCTAGACCCTGGTTGCGCTCTTCAACTGGATTCTGTTTTGGTAAGATCATTCGTTGCTCAGTGTGTGTCTATCTACATCAGTATCTATGGTGCTCCTCTCTCTCTCTTGTATTTCTGTGAGGTATCTACGGTGAGAGTATCGCCACTCTAGCTACTCAATGCTAAACTCTCTTTCAATCGGGAATACTCCTTGTCTACCCAGAACTCACTGCCCAAAATATGCTTCTTAAGTTTTAGTTTTTTAGCGCTATTATTTTCCTGAGCTGGAGCTGCGCTTCTCTAGGATGTCATATTCAGTAGCACGAGATGAAATACTGGAACCAAAAACTAAATAGTACTTCTTTTCTTCAACAGAAACTAAACGTGCTAAATAAATGGAACAGTCTTACTTGGAAACTTCTATTGCTCGATAACTTCTTCTCTCAGGATTCAGCTTTGACTCTCGCATATGCTTAGAACGCGACGAATAAATTCCCTGACTAACTTCGCGACGCGTCTCTGAAGCACGACCTAATCTCCTCAGGAACTTGGTGAAGTGCGCCGTTGTAACGGCTGCGCACCTGTAACATCGTGATTGTCAAGCGCAGCTAGAGCGCTAACCTGCTGTTCTGACGATCCTATCTCGGCAGCCATCTTGGAAATCGTTTGATCTCTGTAGGAACTAAAAGGACAGCGCATCTTCTTAAGGATATTATTTCGTAATATCCTAACCCTGAATGATGATTTCCTAAGTACTCGTGGTTTGATGGCCCTGACAGTACCCCCTCTCAAAGAGCTTCCTCCCAGCTTGGGTTTATTTGGAAATCTTCTATGAAACTCCTTAATCAAATGAGGTGCATGAACATTGGAGGATGGCTCCCAGGATCTTTCCTCAGGCCCATAGTTCTTCCAATCCAGCAAATAATACAATTGGCCTTTTCGTACCTTAGCATCTAATACCTGATGTACCTCAAATTCTTCTCCCTGCTCGGTTTGGATGGGTTTTGGGGGTCTTTTTACTCTTAAGGCATCTGAAACCTTTTTTAATAAAGAGACATGAAACACGGGGTGAACCCGTAAGCCTTTAGGCAATTGAAGCTGATAATTAACCGAACTTAGCTTCTTCTCAATCAAATAAGGGCCTACAAATCTAGGCTGAAACTTCCTTACTCCTTTGAGTCTAAGGTTCTTTGTGTTTAACCAAACCTTATCCCCTGCCTGTAAATCTGGTTCCTTTCGTCTTTTCTTATCTGCATAGAATTTATAACTGGCCTTTGCTTTGGTTAAATTGTCTGTGGCTGATTTATGTACTCGTGTTATATGTTCTACCAAATCAGTTACCGCAGGCACGTCTACATCTAGAAAGCTTAGAGATTGATGGGGATGCCTACGCGTGTTCAGATAGAAAGGTGAGTAACCGGTGGACATATTTTTTGCATTGTTATTAGCAAACTCTGCTGCCCACAAGTAATCCGGCCAATCACCTTCTTGGTCTAACATACACAACCTTAGGTACTGCTCTAGTTCCTGATTGGTTCGCTCGGTTTGGCCATCGGTTTCTGGGTGGTAGCTGGTGGTATACCTAGTATCAATACCCAACTTTTGTGTAAAGGCTCTCCAGAAGTGGGATAAAAATTGGGAACCTCTGTCTGATATCAAAACCTTAGGGATACCATGGGCCCGAACTATGTGCTGACTAAAAGCCCGTGCCAAGGTTGCTGATGTGGGAACCCCTTTTAGGGGTATGAAGTGAGCCATCTTAGTAAATGCGTCTACACACACCAAAATTGTGTCATACCCTTTACTGGATGGTAAATCAACTATGAGATCTAAGGTTATTGTGTGCCATGGGTGAGGGGGGGTTGGCAAGGGGTGAAGTAACCCCTTAGGCGCATGCCGCTCCGACTTTCCCCTAGCGCAAGTCTCACAAGTGGTTACATACTGTCTCACATCTTTTGTGATGCTGGGCCACCAAAAACGCCGTCTCACCAAGTCTTCAGTTTTTGCAATGCCCTTATGCCCAGCCAATATGTCATCATGACTTTCCTTCAAAGCTTTCTGCTGCATTTCGCGGGTTGGCAGGTAAAGAGCTCCATGATGATATGGTAAACCTCCTCGTATCTCTCGCTCAGGATCTTCTGCGACCCAATTCTCCATTTCTACCATAGTCATTGATACCTGATCTTGTTCTTCTGGCGACTCACTCAAAACTGCCCCAATTATCTTTTCTGCTGGTAGGATGGTCTGTACCTTGACTTCTTCTGTAAACTCTCCTGTTCCTCTTCGGGACAAGGCATCGGCCTTACCATTTTGTGAACCAGGACGGTAGGTAATGACAAAATCATAATCCGCGAAGTATAAGGACCAGCGTAATTGTCTGGGGGTTAAAGTTCTGGCTGACTTCAGAAATTTTAGATTTCGATGGTCAGTATATACAGTCACAACATGTCTTGCCCCCATCAGGTAATGTCTCCATTCCTTGAACGCATCCTTGATAGCTAACAGCTCTTTCTCAGTAATTGTGTAGTTGGCTTCCGCTGCTGTTAATTTCCTAGAACGATAAGCTACTGGATGCAGTTGTCCGGTGCTTTTGTGTCTTTGCGACAACACACCTCCCAATGCCCAATTGGAGGCATCAGTTTCCACAAAAAATGGCTCTGATGGATCTGGATGAAGTAATATTGGTGCTGTGGTGAAGTCTTTTTTTAGCTGATTAAATGATTCATCTGCTTCCGAGGTCCATTCAAAATGAACTCCCTTCTTGAGTAATCTAGTCATTGGAATCAATTTCTGAGAAAAGTTTGGAATGAATCTCCTATAAAAATTCACAAATCCAATGAAGCTCTGCACATCCTTTACATTTTTAGGAGACTCCCATTCCAACACTGCCTTAATCTTGTTCTCATCCATGGTCACTCCACTTGGTGCTAGCACAAACCCCAAAAACTCCACCGAGTAAACACTGAAGGCGCATTTCTCCAATTTGACAAACAAAGTGTTTTCCTGTAGTTTCTGCAAGATCTTCTTCACGTGCTCTGTGTGTTCTTCTACTGAGTTCGAGTAGATTAGAATGTCATCAATGTACACGATGGCGTTTCGATCAATGAATTCTTTTAACACATCATTTATGAAATGCTGGAAGGCAGCTGGGGCGTTACACAAACCATAGGGCATTACTTGATATTCAAAAAGCCCGTGCTTGGTTCTGAATGCTGTTTTCCATTCATCTCCTTCACGAATTCGGACTAGATGATACGCCCCTCGTAAGTCTAGTTTGGTGTAGATCTTAGCTTCCTTCACCTGGTCCAACAGCACAGAGATTAATGGCAATGGATATCGATTCTTAATAGTTATCCGATTTATTGCCCTGTAGTCTATACACGTTCTCAATTCTCCATTCTTCTTCGGGATAAAAAAAGTGGAGAAGAGACTGGAGATTGTGACGGTCTTACAAATCCGTTTTCTAAATACTTCTGTAAATATTTCTTCAAGTGCTCATCTTCTCGCTCAGTCAAAGCATAAATTCTGCTGCAAGGGAGATTGCTTCCTGGCTCTAGTTCAATTTTACAATCGTAGCCCCTATGTGGGGGTATCTTCTCAGCCTCTGCTTCACTGAAAACCTTCTCGTATTCAATGTATTCCTTAGGCAGTTCAATGGTGTTTATCACACAGAGTGCGGATTCTTTTTCACTCAAATGAAAGGCCGGCGTCTTTTCTTGATCAAGTTGAGGGTCTTGAGAACAGTTTTCTTGACAGTATTTAGAGTTTAGAGTTACTGTACGCGCAGCCCAATTGATGGTAGGGTTGTGCTCAGTGAGCCATGGTAACCCCAAAATCAATTGGAACTGTGGAGCATCAATTAAATTAAATTGTAAACTTTCTCGATGACCTTCCTCAGATTCCAATTCCACTGGTTCCGTATGACTCACTATGGGCCCTGACGAAAGATTAGTTCCATCGACCGCTCTGACTGCCTCGCTTTTTTCCTTCATGATTGCTTTTAATCCAATCTTTTCAGCAAATTTTAAATCACAAAAGTTGCCTGTCGCCCCCGAATCCAACATGACCGTCACTTGCTTTAAAGTTCTTCCTCGGTACCTTAACGTCATCATCATTACCATATGTGGGGCCGCCGACTGTAAGGTGTTTGCCAAGGTGTGTTTGGTTGGAGCTGTTTCTGAATTAGCAACCACCAGTCCAACTCCACTTACTGGTGGTGCAAAGCGTTTTCCGACGTCTTCAGTTTTGGCCTCTTAGGACAATCCCGGACAAAATGTCCAGAAGCGCCGCAATAAAGACACTGCTTGTTTGCCCTCCGTTTCTCCTTCTCCTCTTTAGAGAGCGGACCTCGGATGGTTCCTATTTGCATTGGTTCACTCCCACGAGTTGAATCATTATCCTTACTGCCTTCTGTTCTCACACGATCAAATCTGGCCACACTGGGGCGATAATCTCGTTTTCTCTCTCCTCTCCTCTCACTCTGGCGAAAATCGATTTCTAAGACTAGGTCTATTAATGCCGAAATCTCTGCAGGCCTGTTTGGTACTTGTGCTAATGCATCCTTTAATTCGTCTCTCAACCCACGGTAGAACACTGCTGCTCTCTTGTTCTCCGGCCAATCTGTCTCCACCACCAATTTGTTGAACTGAGCTAAATATGCCACCAAATCTCGATTGCCTTGTTTTATTTCCAATAATTCATTATCTGTTGCCTGGGAGACTCTTCTTCTGTCAAAGATTCGGAGGAATTCTTTTTTAAATTCATCTAAATCATACAAGATTGGAGCATTGCTGGTCACCAAGGGCATAGACCATGACGCTGCGTCTCCACTTAAATAAGACAGGATAAAGGCCACACGAGACTGCGCATCGGGGAAAAGTGCTGGACGACACATAAAGTGTAACGTACATTGTGTCAGAAACACCTGCGCCTTTTGGGGGTCTCCACTGAAACGCTCTGGGGGCGCCAGAGGTATTACAGGGGACAGGGAGTGTATGACTTGTGTAGTGACCTTTGGTTGGGAGTCTGGTGCATCTCTGGAACTCTCTTCTGGAAATGCGGAAAATCTAGGACCAGACGCTATACTATTCATCTTAAATGTTAAATCTGAAGTTTCTTTCTTCAACTCCCTATTCTCTTCTCTCACTAAACCCAACTCCCTCTGGATACCTTCCAGGATATCTCCTAACTTTTTTAGGTCTAATCCTTCCGCCATTCTGCTCAGGTGCGAACAATTACGTGGGCACTTCACTCTGTCAGGAACGCCTTATTCTTCACGCTCAGGAGCAGAATGTCGAAAGTTCCCAATGCCACTCCCAGCCTTCCCAGTGCTCAACGCCCTTAGTATGCGATGACACCGAGGAACTCTGGAGGGGGAAAGGGGAATTGGACAGAGAAGAGACAGTCACTTTTCAACCTTCTCGGTTCTTCGGTTATTCGCCCATCTATTTTCTCGAGGGACAGGATAGGTGTTGTCTTCTCTAAAAAAGAAAAGGATTGTTATTCTTTTGGTACCTCTTTTCTCTTTTGTCTTTGTGTTTGTACTATGAATTCTCCCTCAGAGTACCTACCCTATCCTTTTGTGACCAATGCTCCTCTTCTTTCTTTTGGTTGCTATCTTGTAGTCTCTTAGTAGTCGCTGCAACTAAATATGGAACATTGTTACTGTTATTCTGACTTCCCCCACTACCTTTCTAGCTCTTGTATTCTTCTTCTAGGGGAGGTGGGGCTTCTTACCCTCTAGACCCTGGTTGCGCTCTTCAACTGGATTCTGTTTTGGTAAGATCATTCGTTGCTCAATGTGTGTCTATCTACATCAGTATCTATGGTGCTCCTCTCTCTCTCTTGTATTTCTGTGAGGTATCTACGGTGAGAGTATCACCACTCTAGCTACTCAATGCTAAACTTTCTTTCAATCGGGAATACTCCTTGTCTACCCAGAACTCACTGCCCAAAATATGCTTCTTAAGTTTTAGTTTTTTAGCGCTATTATTTTCCTGAGCTGGAGCTGCGCTTCTCTAGGATGTCATATTCAGTAGCACGAGATGAAATACTGGAACCAAAAACTAAATAGTACTTCTTTTCTTCAACAGAAACTAAACGTGCTAAATAAATGGAACAGTCTTACTTGGAAACTTCTATTGCTCGATAACTTCTTCTCTCAGGATTCAGCTTTGACTCTCGCATATGCTTAGAACGCGACGAATAAATTCCCTGACTAACTTCGCGACGCGTCTCTGAAGCACGACCTAATCTCCTCAAGAACTTGGTGAAGTGCGCCGTTGTAACGGCTGCGCACCTGTAACATCGTGATTGTCAAGCGCAGCTAGAGCGCTAACCTGCTGTTCTGACGATCCTATCTCGGCAGCCATCTTGGAAATCGTTTGATCTCTGTAGGAACTAAAAGGACAGCGCTTCTTCTTCAGGATAATATTTCGTAATATCCTAACCCTGAATGATGATTTCCTAAGTACTCGTGGTTTGATGGCCCTGACAGTTGCAGTAGGTTCTGCGCAGCCGCACAGATATCCCACTCTGCCAACACGCCATATGTCCATTCCTGGAAGAGGGCTGGTCATGGGCCACTAAGGGACCCATTAACTGGTCATATTCCGGGGCCGAACATGACATATTGGAGAGGCACAAATCCAAAGCTCAGTAGAAAGGGCATCATTGACATTAGAACACAGGTTGCACGCAAGTAAAGTAGGCAAAGTGAAAAGGTAGTCCATAACTCACACTAAGCGTCACTAATGGCAAGCATCCAAAAAGTTGTTGCATTCGGTCATCGTACAATTGCATTTTTGCCTGGCCTGTGCAGTACCACAAGATGAGCAGCCATTGTGTAGCATTCACAGAAGCAGCAGGATTCCACCAGCTAGCGCCAGTATTAATGGGAATCCTCCGAAGGCGCTGGAAAAAATAGATGGAATAAAGGCCAGTATTACACCAAATATCATCTGAAAAGAAGTCACAAGGCCGGATCCCACCAGTTTTAAAAAATGAGCAAGGCGTTCAGTGTCAGACGCATTAAAGATTTGATGTATCAGATCCCCAAAATGAAGTGGGAGATTTGTGTTCAGAAGTGACTGAATCTCGCTTGAAGTTCTAGCCACCTGTAATTCGAATGTCTCTCGAGCTGAAGTGAGAGCCACATCTAGTTGAAACAATAGCTCTTTGAGCCTGCTTAATTTGTTGAAATCTGTTTTCAAAGTCGGAATGGAAGGCCAAATGGAGATATCTACTTTCTCATGCGGGGGTGGAAAAAGCACATTGTTACAATAAGTAACACATTGTGAAACTGTTACTATATACCGGATTCCTGCCCGTAAACCACCACAGCAATCGTGGTTATTCAAAATAAGATAACTGCCATTAGTAAGCAAAGTAAAAGCGGGAATTATGCTGGGACGGAACTCCCTTTCAAAAAGCAAGTAAGATTAGGCGCTGAAACATTTCAAGCGCCTTGCATCTTAACGTGTTTGCAAACTAGGGAGTGTCCCACCGTAGAATCGCAGTCCTACCCTGTTAGAAAAACTTCCTTATCCTCCCGATTACATCTGTAAGTGAAAGGTAGGGACCATAACTCATGGAGAAATGCACTACCCAGGGGTTCAAAATGGCCAATCTGGAAATGTTTCATGCAATATTTAATTTGAAAGAGCGAGAAAGGGAGAGAGATAACCCTGTGTATTAACCACGCAGCTGAATCTGTTTCCTCCACAGAAAACGGCAGATGTTCTGATTGTTCAATGTGTAATAATGAGTATGTTGCGTCTTTCATGGACATAAAAACGTTGTTTATCAGTTAAATTAAATGGTAAAAAACAAAGCTGTAGCATTCAAATAATCCATGTAAACTGCATTATGGATCGCAATTGATTTTGACCATGATATAACACAGATACATCAGTCTAAACAATATCAATGACAGATGAAACGATATTATACAGGGTATAAATGTGTGAAGACAGTGTGCTAATGCTATTGTCAACCACTGCAAGGACTTTTTCCAAATTTGCTTTATCAATTTGTCGCAGACGAAATGCTGCCTCCATCTGCGATAATTTCCATATTTCATTGTACGTAGCATAGAAAAATCTTTTCGTTCATGGGGGGTCCTAGGACCTAGAAGAAATTTAGCCAAATTGATGTCACTCGACAATTGAGACAAGTGTTTTTAACGGAAGACAAGGTTGAGTGTTCCAACCATTGTTGGCACAATTTACCCACTAAATATGTTGTGACCGAATGTGAGTGCGAAAAATGTGGATCTGGCCTAGCCTGTGTAAAACGTGGCATTATATTATGAAAACGCAGTTGGCATGAATTTGTACTGGTTTGCCACAGAAGCCAACTATTAGGGTCAACACCAGAAGCATTGAAAGTACCGGTACGAAAAAGATTTTGTAAAACTTCAATTGAATAATTCATGTGTGTGCGTCAATTAGCATATTCAGCCAAAGATGGAAAGGACAGAATATTTATATTCTTTACAGTTGCCAGGCCAATGCAACTAGTTTGATATACCGTATCATTTAAAAATAACATTTGTGCAGGTATCAGGCAGGCTCGATGTAAAGCCTCAGTTCCCTGAACCTGCCATTTCTTAGTGCCCCATATTGTTTTTAAATCAATAGTAGAACTCAAGTGATCATAACCCTTCATGGGCAATTCATCTCTAAAGGAATTGGAATGAATTAATTTAGTATGGGTGAGAATAAATTTAGATTGCGATGGCAAATGCAATTAAAAAAAATAAGATTCAGGATTGGATATGTCATAGTCCGTGAAATAGGTGAATTTATCCCTACGGTTTTTAGAACTGCCCTTTAAAGGGGTTGGACAATGTTCCCATTGAGTGTAATTAAACACAGGTCTTAACATGCTTGTCTTGTGTAAGTAATGATGCCCATAATGTTGGTAACAGAATAAATCTGCATAATTGTCAGAATTTAAATGCAAATCTTCAGTATCAAAAGCAGCATAATACTTTAAATCTGAAAACAATGAATGTACTGCTTGTCCATCCCAATCATTGGAATGTATGTCCTGTGTCACCACATCTCCTAAAGAGATGCAAGACGCATATGGCACGTTGAGGGCGTCCGTCGTACCATTAATTTCAAATGCTACTTTATCCCAAACTATGCCATCTGCAACTGGGAAAGCTGAAATGTTCACAAGGGCTTGATCTCGTTTCATGATATGGAACGATGTATGAGGGGCCAGAATTCCATCGACCAATTTCACTGCAGAGCGTTCTGGCAAATATGGACCATTGATGAGTAAGAAAAAGACAGTCACAAATCCGATCGACATGAGGAGGAAAATCAGGATAAGTACCAACCAGATGTAGGTCCAAGGTGTGACCATGTAAGTCTTTTTGAACCATTAGCTGAAAATACTTAATTTTGTTGGTTGAAGGGCCAACGTGGAAGACGAGGAGGCAGAGTCATAGGAGAAGCTTGGACGATCCCCAAAATAACCGCTGGCACCCATACCCATCAATGGTAGTCAGGCAGTATCAGTTTGATGTTGACGTGGACTGTCAGGCACTTCACTCTGGCACTCTTTTGCAGGATAAGTGTACTCAACGTCTTCAGTGAAACAGGGAGGTGTGTGGACAGGTGAAAGGTCAATAGTAGTTTCCATGTCACCCTTTGTAACACAAGGATGAGTTGAAGTGGACGAATGCACCGGATACATTGTAATATCATTGCAGGAAACAGCAGGAGTTACACTATTCAGAATCGGTCAGACGGTGTAACTTGACATTATCCACTGAAATATATCTGTTGTCTTTATGACCAGGAAAAGGTGGTAGTATCACTGCACAAGTGCCCTTCAATCCAAGAACCGGGACCGGTGCACGATAAGAGGGACCAAATTCTTTCTTGTTCTCCAATTTTTCTTGTACCAGATCTCCAATCTTAGGAAGCCAGCTGGTAACCGGAATTAGCATCGATGTGTCATTGGAAGAGGGTAAATGTTCAGTTGCGTAGCTGTCACGGGTCTTTTGTAGGTCCTGTAACATAGTAGCATAATTATCTACGTCAAAGGTTGCAGCTGTCACCACAACGTCTAGACCATCAAGGTCAGGCACAAATATTTTAATGCCAAAGAGCAGTTCGTAGGGGGTCTGCACAACTAGAGAGATTATTAAGTGCACGTTGAACCACATACAAATGGGCCAGACAGTCCCTGTCAATACCTAAGACTCTAGCTTTCACAGATTGCTTTAAGTCGCAGTTAATTTGCTCCACAATAGAATAGCCCTGAGGGCTGTATGGAGATGAAAACTGCACCAGTACCCCCATCGACTTCATCATGTCATTGTACGCCTTAGAGGCGAACGCCGGAACTAGGTCTGAATGGAAGGTGCCACAGGCAAACATCCCGACAAAGACACGCAAGTCCCTGATGACATTTCGAGCATTAGAACTGCGTTGTGGCCAAACCCAAAGGGATCTAGTGTACAAATCAACTGCAACAAATATGTATTTATATGCAGTATCAGAAGACAATGGACCGCAGTGATCAAGATATACACAGCCAAATGGTTGATTAGAAATACATAGCTGTGTCTGTGGTGGGCGTGAGACCGTAGACGGTTTGATTTTCTGACAAATTTCAGAAGAAAGCACATAATTACGAGTTTGTTTATAGAAACCACGCCACCAATAACGTTGCTGTAAAATCGAGACTGTCGCAGGCACCCTGGGAGGTGCAGAAGCCATGCCCACGTGTGCGGCTCTGATCAAAGCAAGTGTGTGGTCCATTTTGGGAATCAGCCAATCCCCAACAGATGGAATCGTAGCATAAGGAACTTGTTAGGGAGATATATGATAAGAGTATTTCGAAGGGAAAACCTGAGAATAAGCAGTTCCCTCCCTCGTTGCAGCTACTGCTGCCAGAATATCATTATCTATTTTAGTCATGGACCTTGTAACTGCTGCTATGGAACATGTGGCTACTGCGGATTTGGCCGCTTCGTCAGCCAAAGAATTACCAAGAGCATGTGCTCCCACACACTGATGGCCAAGAGTATGGCTAACTTGTGTGAGGGACAGACGTTGTTTAAGGTCTGCCACTTGAACCCAAAGAGTTTTATGCTTAATTGCGCTACCTTTAGAGTCTCACTAGTCCTTCTGAGACCAAAAAAATAAGTTGTCATTAAAAGATTGAACACTTTAATAAGAATCGCATACAATGAGAGAATTCATATTAGGGTTGGCAAACTCATGGGCTAGAACAAGAGCACGCAGCAGCGCCAATTGTACTGTACAGTCTACAAGTGCCTGAGTATGCACTGTGGAAGACTTAAATTCTTCATTGACAATTGAACCAGCCACAATAGAGCACGCTGCTGAATAAGCGTGTTTGGAGCCGGTGGCCGGTTGAGCTGAGCCATCGGTATAAATGATACATTTGTACTCATCTAAAGGAACCAACGACAGCGAAGGAGAATGAACGTGTTCATACTGTAAAAACTCCTGTGTCTGAAGTGCAGGGTCAAAGATAAATGTGACATCAGATGATGTCAATGAAGTAGTCCATTGTTTCCAACTGGGATGTATTGCCTTAGAGTTGGGTACACTTGCCTTAGTCACTGCCTCTAATGCAGGGAAAGGCGTGACCATAAGAATGCGTTTTCCTTGCGCCAGCGAGCGTTCTTTCAGAATTGCCATCTGGACCACTATCAAACATTTTTCAACATCAGAAAAACGGATTTCAGCAGCAGTGTACAAATGTGATTTGTAAGCAATAGGTACTGTGTCCCCCTCATTGAACGTCAAGTAGGTGTAACCCACCTTTCCTGGCACTATACGTATCACCAGGTTCGTGGTGTTATCATGCATCAACAAGTAGTTAGTTGCAAGCCTATCCGATTGCAAAGACTGTAGATTAGTGGTATGTTCCGGAAGCTAGCTGGCAGAAGAATATGTTGGTTGTATCAATGCATAAAGCGGTTTGATACGCTGGGCGTAATCTGGAATGTATGTCCTCCCGAAATTCAAAAATCCCAGCAAAGACTGAAGTTTCTTCAGCATAGAGGAAGGTTGCAATTGTGCACATTTCTCCAGGAAGTGGGGGGCGACTGAGCTCATAGCGCAAAAACAGCACCACCAAATGAGCAATGTGTGATTTTGCTAAATTTAATTTGTACCCATAGTCGGCAAACGATAAAATGATGCGGTCGACTCTGACAAGATGCGGAATTAGTTAGTCGTCCATCAGATAAATATCATCAATGTCCGAGAACGCATCTGGATCTATGCAGTGCAACAAAGACACAACACGCGCAGCAAATAGGGGGGCTGTTCTTATACCCCATAGGCAAACGCGTACATGTTTTCTGATTTCCGACAGCGGTAAATGCTGTCAAGTCACGGCTCTCAGGAGCCAGATTATGACTGTTGAAATGTCCAGGGTAGTTTTTATATATTTTTTTAAACAAAGTTGTTCACCAGTGCAGAGCTGTGTGTGTTTTGCACTGCAAAAGTGCGACAATGACTATTCAAATTTTGATAATCCAATACAATACAATATGAACCATCAGGTTTTGATACCGGAAAAAGAGGATTATTCATCTGTGATACACAGGATTAATCACTCCTTGATACTCCAACTGAGTTAGAATGTCATAAACGATGAGCCTTAATTTCACGTCTGATTGGATATTGCAGTTGTGGTTGTGGCATAGACCGTAAGGGTATTTCATGTGCCGGTTAATCAATATTCCAGCCCACCTGATTATGTTACACCGCTGGAGCAAGGGCCAAAGCCCACTCAGCTGCGAAAGCCTTTGCATTTTCCTCAGGGACGTAACGTGAAAAACTCAGAAGTATCACGTCCTCCCCTCTAGAAGCGGCTAGCACAAAGGGTGGAGGCCAATCTGCCTCCGCCAACAAAATGTCATATGAGGAGGTGAGATTTTCCCAGAAAACCGCTCTGATTGGACGCTATATATCACCTTCAATTTGGAAGACAATTTCATAGAGTTTATCCGGTGGGGCAACCCGGATATCTGCTGTTTCTACTGTAATGAGTGTATCAGTTGCTGTTGCCTCCAGACAGGAACGCAGTGCATCCCGCACTATGGTAACCTCCGCTGCGCTGTCGAGCAGAGTCACTGCCCATGTCCAGTCTAGGAGTTGCGTTCTCACCGTCTGAGGAATACTTCGCTGTTAAAGCGGCAACCTTTTTCTTCTGATACGGGGGTCGAAAACGAGGCAGTTCCTCTTGTTTGGCTTTAACGTCAAACTGTTGAGGTAGATCTTGTCCCTGTTGTTTAGTGGGACCTTTGCCATGATCCTGGTGCTCCCCTCCACCGACTTGAGAGTCCGATGTGTCCTGTAAAGAACGAGGGGAGCGCTGATCAGGGATCTGAAATCTATCAGGAGTCTTAATTTTTGCTCGGTCGTGCAAGTCATAAGTACGCTCAGAAGACTCAGGTGTCGGTGAACCAGCATGCGAACCTTGCTCCAGCTGTTACTGTCCTGTTTTTTATTCCTCCAGTTCTTTTTAGGAAAGAACAGGCGCCCATCTTTATCAGTCTGGGCTTTCTGTAGAGTTTAAGATTGTATCTGCGTTTGAGTAAACTCCTTAACTCCCAGACGATTGCGGCCTAACATTCTATAAGCCTTAGCAATAATCTTTGGTAATTTGTGTAGCTTGTCTGCGTCTGCCACAGCCTCCAAGTGTTTAGCCACTTGTAAGGTTACAGCATCACCCTTACCATAGCAAGGATCATATCAGGCACAACATCGAACACCCCCACCAGTCTCATCCCCAACTCTAGAGCCACTTCGGCTCAGTGTTCATCCTGAACACTCTTTATCACGGAAGGGAGTACGGTCATGGAGGAGGTGCTGACACACATCGAATATACTGCAAACACTTTACCCCAAGTGTTACAATCAGCGAATTTGGGAACTAAGGGGTTGATTGCGATGGCGGGCAGACAAAGTCCGTCCACCTCCGCAACGGCTAAAGGGACCGTCCGCCATAGGTGCGGCGGTCCCGCAGTTGGCATTGAGATGCGCCTGCCACACTGGCGGATGCATCCAGCATTCTTTACATTGCGGCAAGGTAAAAAATGCATGTCGTGCATTTGAATGCACAACGTGACAGGCACCGCGAGGTGCCTGCCACCTTGTGCATGCAAATGCTGGGGAGTACCATAGGTAACCCCCATGTGCACCCCCACCCCCAACACCCTGGGGGCCCGCTATGGGCCCCCAACAGCAAAGACCCCTCTTCTTTCATGGCGGCAATGCCGCCATGGAAAGGCGATTCACCGCCTGCTACATAATATGAACGGCGGTGTCTTGCAGACACTGCCTCCATGTTATGGCCTTTTTCTGGCCGGTCGACGAGTCGACCGGCAGAAAACTGGCAGACGGTCTTTCCGTCCGCCGGGGTCCCCCTGCCATCGTAATGTGGCGGGGGGGCGAATGGGAGGCGGGCGGTGTATTCTGGCAGGTGGATCGCCACCGCCATGCGGGCAGTGGCGATCCGCCCGCTATTATAATTGACCCCTAATTCTTTAGGTAAACTTATGGTTAGGAACCTGTGTTTCTTCACAGGAGTGGTATTCGGAAAAACAGCCTCGATCTGTCCACATTTTTCAGCAAGCCAATAAGGGAATTCATCATTATTCTGTGGACGCTTGCCCATCACTGAATTACCCGTAAGAGGACTGATGGTTACACCATCAGGTCAAGCTGGCTGTGCAGCAAAGCCAGGTGGTCCCATTTGGAAGTTGAGTGACATGAACTATATAACAGCTCTATGTATACGTATTAATGAAGTATTTAATACGCAAAGTTATGTGATTGTAGCAGTTGTTAGATAACGTGGGTGTGAGGTATACCAAGCCAAAACAGGCCGCGTGGCCCCATCTATCAATAAAGGGCCTAAACGGACCGGCATTATTGGGTGAGGAAGGGCATCATTAAACCATATTTGGTGTTGCCAAGCCATTAGCAGAACTTCAAGAGACCTATAGGGCTGATAAATCAGAGGAAGGCTGTGGAAGTATATTCATGAAGCAAATTATCTGTTCCATCTACCGCCGGAAAGGTAACCCAGGAATAAAACACCTCGAAGGGGTAAGCTGCATCTGCTTCTACAACAAAAATGAGCACAACACCAGTATTAGGGACCCCATTTTGAGTCAAAGTGTAATGGCAGCCACCATAATGTATAACAAAGAATAACAACCTAAAGCGCGGGAGCACAATAATGGGTTAATAGGAAAGAGAAGGAACCTTTTATAATTTAAGTTTGAAAGAACCTATAAAACATCAATATAGGAGACAGGAAACAGATGTGGGGGGATTGTGAACAAGCATAAGCACTACTCCAAGAGTCTCAAAATAAGAACCAGACCAAACGTTGGGCGCCATGTTGCGGGGATTCTGCACCTACACAGAACTATGCGCAGGAAAACAGGACCTCAGTGTATAGGGGTGTACCAACCTACCACCTTAGTACCCAAAATCCCAAAACTGACGAGCTATAGTGTCTCCTTTGTTCTCCTCCAAAAGCACGAAGCTACAAATGATTATACAACCCAGAACACAACACTCATAACTCTCTCAGAAATCGCGGTAGCAAGACATACCCTTTTGCTCGCTCACTCGTACATGTCCACAATAAGAATGGTCAGAGTCACTGTTATAGTTCAAAACGTTTATTTTAACTATCATGCTCTATAATGCAGTATACGAGCCACTACCAGCAGCGAAATGCATAAACATGGAACAATTAGCATTGTTACAATTCTATAGAATATGAAGGGGGTAGTCATTATATATAGACAGTGGAAAAAGGACTATAAGGCCTAACCACCCTCTTCTTGGTAGAGTGATGTTTATTATATAATTGAAGATTTCTGGGCTTTGTCAGCAGACCCCCTACCTTAGTGTCTAGATGGAAGCTTTACAGCATAGGAATCGCATAGTTCTTCTCCCTGAAATGGACCCTCTCCAAGTGTGTGTCAGAACAACATGAATCCCCATAATATCAAAGCACGAGCTTTCAGCCGCGCAGCTGTGTTAGCATGTTTTGTCTTGATGGTAGGAACTGACCAGAACATAATAGCAAGGGGCATTGTTTATCTACCTTGCACATCGTTTTCAGACTAAACTGCAAGAGCAGGCAGAGAACACAGAAAGCAGACAGTTCTCATGTGAAAGTCACAAACAGAGTCTTGCACAACAAAGTTATGTAGTAACGTGCGCAAAAGCAGCATAATGGCAGCCGTGCTCATGCCAGCTTAGCAATGTCGACAATGACATATATCACCTGACGAGCACCCCAGTTTGAGCATAAATGAGTCAATGTTCCTAGGGAGATAATGCAGGTGTTTCTTGTAGGATTGTGACTGAAAAAGATGTAGGACGGGAAGTTAATTCCGACCTACTTGGTTTCCCTAGTAACCCAGTGATATTCCATGAATTGAAGAACCAGGGATTCATGAACAGTGTGCGCCTGTCCAAAAACTGGTTAGCGCACCTCCACGCGCAGCACGGATCTGTGAGCTCCTTTTAACAAAATCCCAGAGTATCTAGAACATGTTCTATCTCGGTAACACTGCGGGTTGTGAACATGAGGTACAAGCAGTGGATGTCTGTCGTTTGGAAAGAGTGGGATATTGTTGAACATGGAGCACGCAGCTGCCTTCTGTATCTGTGAGCAGGGGCAGAACTTGATGATTACACGGCCATCGCTTGGGCACCTCTCCTCTGCTGTGTTCACCGCAGATGTGCAGATTCCATTTATCATCACTTGGTGCACATTTAATGACGTTGTTCTTAATTGAGAAGAGGTAACATATTTCAACCAGATTCTCATTTAATGACAACTTCATGAAATGACCACCAGCTGATCAAAAATGACATCTGAACTAATCACAACACAGGGAATGTGCAGAAACGTGTGACTGGGCAGCGCCTGTGCCTACAAATGTGCGAAAAACAATTTTTGCACAGACGTTCATTGTGCGTGATACAGCTGCAGGTTAGAGAAATTTTTCCTTCTACTCATCTTTAAACGATCCAGTCCTTTCAGACACGGGGCTGCCTTGTTCCATCCGTGCTGATCATGGGCCTGCCGTGTTCCATCTGTGCTGACCATGGGCCTGCCGTGTTCCATCTGTGTTGATCATGGGCCTGCCTTTTTCCATGCCTTGTTCCATCTGTGCTGTTCATGGGCCTGCCGTGTTCCATCTGTGCTGATCACGGGCCTGCCATATGCCATGGGTCTGCCTTGTTCCATCTGTGCTGTTCATGGGCCTGCCGTGTTCCATCTGTGCTGATCATGGGCCTGCCATATTCCATGGGCCTGCCTTGGTCCATCTGTGCTGATCATGGGCCTGCCGTGTTCCATCTGTGCTGACCATGGGCCTGCCGTGTTCCATCTGTGCTGATCATGGGCCTGCCTTGTTCCATGCCTTGTTCCATCTGAGCTGTTCATGGGCCTACCGTGTTCCATCTGTGCTGATCACGGGCCTGCCTTTTTCCATGGGCCTGCCTTGTTCCATCTGTGCTGATCATGGGCCTGCCGTGTTCCATCTGTGCTGATCATGGGCCTGCCTTGTTCCATGCCTTGTTCCATCTGAGCTGTTCATGGGCCTACCGTGTTCCATCTGTGCTGATCACGGGCCTGCCTTATTCCATGGGCCTGCCTTGTTCCATCTGTGCTGATCATGGGCCTGCCGTGTTCCATCTGTGCTGACCATGGGCCTGCCGTGTTCCATCTGTGCTGATCATGGGCCTGCCTTGTTCCATGCCTTGTTCCATCTGTGCTGTTCATGGGCCTGCCGTGTTCCATCTGTGCTGATCACGGGCCTGCCATATGCCATGGGTCTGCCTTGTTCCATCTGTGCTGTTCATGGGCCTGCGTGTTTCATCTGTGCTGATCACGGGCCTGCCATATTCCATGGGCCTGCCTTGGTCCATCTGTGCTGATCATGGGCCTGCCGTGTTCCATCTGTGCTGACCATGGGCCTGCCATATGCCATGGGTCTGCCTTGTTCCATCTGTGCTGTTCATGGGCCTGCGTGTTTCATCTGTGCTGATCACGGGCCTGCCATATTCCATGGGCCTGCCTTGGTCCATCTGTGCTGATCATGGGCCTGCCGTGTTCCATCTGTGCTGACCATGGGCCTGCCGTGTTCCATCTGTGCTGATCATGGGCCTGCCTTGTTCCATGCCTTGTTCCATCTGAGCTGTTCATGGGCCTACCGTGTTCCATCTGTGCTGATCACGGGCCTGCCTTTTTCCATGGGCCTGCCTTGTTCCATCTGTGCTGATCATGGGCCTGCCGTGGTCCATCTGTGCTGATCATGAGGATGGATTTGGTGCCATTCGGCTGCAAGCTTTGTCAGTTTGTGACGGTGCTTGACAAATTGACACAGTTGCACTTGGCATCCTTGCATGGAGAGGAGTAGCTCATTCACAACCTTTTGCTGTCCTTGGGCTGTATCAGAAGTTTGAAACCGGTCTTTGTACGGTCTACGTGACTGGCGTCTCTTCCTTTTGACTTAAAGTACGGAACAGTAGTAAACAGGGAAAAGCACACTTTTCAGTCCCATATTGGTCTTGCAGAGGCTGGGTTTTTACATAAAAGGAATCAAATGTCTGGGTCATTGGTCGCATGAACCTCATTCAGTGGTTCTCTCCTATCTTGAACCACTCTTAGGTTTCGTTGGCTAAAATGTTCGTAGATTCTGGAAGCTAAATGATAAAAATTGGTTCTGGCATTGTGATTTTGTCAAGTATTTTTCAGACTGGCTTGTTGCGTAGATTGGCTTTGACACAAATAACCTTAACAATAATTTTAACTGATGTGCGCATATGATTTTCCCCATTCTCCAATCTGTTGTGTTCGCTGGTGGTGCAATTTTCTTCAGATATTGCTTGCCTGGGTTTCAAGTTTGAACTAAATGTTTCCCTTCTCACAGAGACACTGATGCACTCTGTCATAGGATTCGAGACTTGCCTTAGATGCCTTAAATAGATTAAGCATCAAAATTGATGTACTTGATCAAAGCATGTTATATACCAGGCACTAAAGAATATATGAAGAAGGTTTTCCGAAGCGTGGGGTTCTCCATTAGAAATCAAAGAGGTCTGAATTCCTGGTGCCTTTTTAATCTTGTCTTTGAGAATCTTAAGCAAAGCAGCTTTATTCTGGATACCTACGCCTCACGCTCCCACTGTGGTTGTTCCCTTTGGTAAATCTCTACATGGATTCACTGCTATCAGGTTTGACTACTTTTGTAATTATATAAAACAAAAATAGTTGTGGGTTTTCACTTCTCTGATCAGTGGCCATCAGCATTTTATAGATACTTTTATTTATCACTTTTAAATAAATGGCATTGGCTTGTCCTGTCATACCTGTGAATTAATCCAAATTGTCTTTTGAAGTTTGGTGAAGCTGCAGCTGTATTTCACTAAAGACTGAAAAAGCTGGTTTAATGTACTTATAGGTAGACCATTTGACTCATTTTGATCTTCTCAATTGAATGTATCCGAGTCGTACAACTTTAAACCTTCTAAATCTAGATTGTCTCCTTGCTCTCCACAGAAAGCCACTGTTCTGTCCAATTGTTTTCTTGGCCGTTTACTGAGGTCATGTATCATTCCATGGTACCATATTATTTACCTACACTCCCGGAAGTAGCCAGATTATATTCAGAAATGGGGCACTTGGCTCTATAAGAATCACTTTGCACAAATTTGCTCGGACACAGAATGAGGAGACAAGAGATCTATGCTTTCAACTGCTGCCCTTAACCCCTTCGCTGCTAGGCCTTTTCCCCCCCTATGCTAAGCCTTTTTTGGCTACTTGGGGTAGTGCACGCTTAGGCCCCTGTAACTTTTTGACCACATAAGGTATCCACGCCAAATTTGCGTCCTTTTCTTCCAACATCATGGGAATTGTAAAGGTACCCTGGGTTTGTGGATTCCCCTGGAGGGGCCCCAGAAATTAGCCAAAATACAGCTAAATTTTGTTTTCTTTTGGGAAAAATGGGAAAAAAGGGCTGCAAATGAAAGCATCTGGGTTTTCCCCTGCAAATGGTATCAAAAAAGGGTTTGTGGTGCTGAAATCACAATTTTTCCCGCTTTTTCCCGAATGACAGACTTTTGCCAGAAAACCAAACATTTTTACACAGTTTTGGCATTTTTCTGGGACATAGCCTAATTCTGCTATTTTTTGTGCTTTCAACCTCCTTCCAGTTAATGCTAGAAATTGGTATGAAAGCAATAATGGATCCTAGAAAGCTATACAATTTAGAAAAGTAGACAAAATTCTAAATTCAGCAAGGGGTCATTTGTGTAGATCCTTCAAGGTTTCTTTATAGAAACTAACAGTTAAATATAGGAAATATTGAAATTTAGTTGCAAAAAACAGCCTTTTGTGTCAACGTTTTAACCTGTAACTTCTAATTACGACAGCTCTTTGAAAGCAATATACAGTTACATCCGCTGAACCTTTCTGGTTGTGGGGATATATAGGACTTGTAGGTTCACCAAGAACCCGACACACCCAGAGTCAAAAACTGAGCAGCAATTTGCAATGGCTTTTTATTATGTACCGTGTATATAGCAATTATTGTGTATATATGGAAAAATCGGTATAAAAGACACCTATGTAGTTCTGATATGGGAACAAATTATAGAGTTTAGAAACAGTACATATTTGCACATTTTCGAAATTGGGAATACTCATACTAGCATGAGAAGTATCGGTCATTTTTCAAAATGACTTCTTTTTTACACAATGTCTTTCATTTGGAAGGCAGAAATGCATCAAAAATCAATAGGTAATAACAGTTGCTTTACAAATCTGAATTACCCTAAGTCTCCTGATAAAAATGGTGCCTCACTTGTGTGGGTAGGCATAGTGCCCACAACAGGAAATGGCTCAAAACCCAACGTGAATACACCACATTTTCAGATGGAAAATTTACCCTTATTTTGAAAAGTGTCTAGCTGTAGTTTTTTAACACTATCTCTGCCAGGACCTATGGAAACCTAGCAAACCTATACATTTTTGAAACTAGACACCCAGGGGACTTGACTGCCTCCCACCAGGTTCTGTTTCCCAGAATTCCTTGGAAACCTACAAAATTGTCCAAAAAAACACATTTTCCCTACATTTCTGTGATGGAAAGTTCTGGAATCTGCGTGGATCCACAAATTTCCACCCACCCCGCGTTCCCCAAAGTCTTCCAAGAAAAATGGTACCTCACTTGTGTGGGTCGGCCTAGTGCCCGCGACAGGAAACGGCGTAAAACGCAACTTGGACACACCTCAATGTCGCAGTGTAGAATGACCCTTTTTTGGTATAGTGCCTAGCTGTAGTTTTTGAACCATAGCTCTGCCGGCACCTAGGGAAACCAAGCAAACCTATACATTTTTGAAAACTAGACACTCAGGGGAATCCAGGATGGGGTGACTTGACTGCCTCCCACCAGGTTCTGTTACCCAGAATCCCTCGCAAACCTACAAAATTGTCAAAAAAAACACATTTTCCCCACATTTCTGTGGTGGAAAGTTCTGGAATCTGTGTGGATCCTCAAATTTCCATCCACCCCGCGTTCCCCAAAGTCTTCTGAGAAAAATGGTACCCCACTTGTGTGGGTAGGCCTAGTGCCTGCGACAGGAAACAGTGCAAAACGCAATGTGGTCACACATCAATTTCGCAGTGAAAAATGACACTTTTTTGGCAAAGTGCCTAGCTGTAGTTTTTGGACCCTAGCTCTGCCGGCACCTAGGGAAACCTAGCAAACCTATACATTTTTGAAAACTAGACACCCAGGGGAATCCAGGATGGGGTGACTTGACTGCCTCGCCCAACAGGTTGTGTTACCCAGAATCCCTTGCAAACCTAAAAAATTGTCCAAAAAACACATTTCCCCCACATTTCTGTGGTGGAAAGTTCTGGAATCTGTGTGGATCCTCAAATTTCCATCCACCCTGTGTTCCTCAAAGTCTTCCAGGAAAAATGGTACCTCACTTGTGTGGGTCGGCCTAGTGTCTGCGACAGGAAACGGCGCAAAACACAACGTGGTCACACCTTAATTTCACACTGAAAAATGACCAGTTTGTGAAAAGTGCCTAGCTTTAGTTTTTGAACCCTAGCTCTGCCGGCACCTAGGGAAACCTAGCAAACCTATACATTTTTGAAAATGAGACACCCAGGGGAATGTAGGATGGGGTGACTTGACTGCCTCCCACCAGGTTCTGTTACCCAGAATCCCTTGCAAACCTAAATATTTTTTTTTAAAAACCACATTTTCCACACATTTGTGTGGTGGAAAGTTCTGAAATCTGCCTGGATCCACAAATTCCCCCCCCGCGTTCCCCAAAGTCTTCCAAGAGAAATGGTACATCACTTGTGTGGGTCGGCCTAGTGCCCGTGACAGGCAAGGGCCCAAAACGTAGTGAGGCAACATCAAAATTGCCTATCTGAAGACCACCTGGTTTTGCAAGGGGGGGTCACCTGGGTCTTTGGCCCCTTGCTCGGCGGTCATCTAGGGAAACCTACCAAACCCCCACATTTCTGAAAACTAGACACCCAGGCGCAAAACTCAACGTGGTCACACCTCAATTTCGTGGTGAAAAATGACCCTTTTTTGGCAAAGTGCCTAGCTGTAGTTTTTGAACCCTAGGTCTACCGGCACCTAGGGAAACCTACCAAAACCACACATTTCTGAAAAGTAGCCACCCGGGGGCTCCCAGGGAGGTTTGACGTGCGTGGATCCCCCAACGTTTCCTTACCCAGAATCCCCTGCAAACCTCAATTTTAGTTGAAAAATCACTTTTTTCACACATTTTTGTGTCGGAAAGGGTGGCATCACCAGGCTCACACAAATTTCCTACCACCCAGCATTCCCCCAGGTCTCCTGATAAAAATGGTGCCTCACTTGTGTGGGAGGCCCAAGTACCTGCGACAGTCAAGGGCCCAAAACGTAGTGAGGCGACATCAAAATTGCATATCTGAAAACCTCCAGGTTTTCTAAGTGGGGTCACCTGGGTTTTTGGCCCCGTGCTCGGTGGCCATCCAGGGAAACCTACCAAACACACACATTTCTGAAAACTAGACACCCGGGGGCTTCCAGGGAGGTATGGCTTGCATGGATCCCGCAACTTTTCCTTACCCAGAATCCCTTGCAAACCTCAATTTTAGTTGAAAAAATCACTTTTATCACAAATTTTTGTGTGGGAAAGTGTGGCATCACCGGGCTCACACAAATTTCCTACCACCCAGCATTCCCCCAGGTCTCCCGATAAAAATGGTGCCTCACTTGTGTGGGAGGCCCAAGTACCTGCGACAGGCAAGGACCCAAAACGTACTGAGGCGACATTAAAATTGCCTATCTGAAAACCACCTGGTTTTCCAAGGGGGGTCACCTGGGTGTTTGGCCCCGTGCTCGGCGGGCATCTAGGGAAACTTACCAAACCCACACATTTCTGAAAACTAGACACCCGGGGGCGGTTTGACGTGCGTGGATCCCCCAACTTTTCCCTACCCAGAATCCCCTGCAAACCTCAATTTTAGCAGAACAAAATCACTTTTTTCACACATTTTTGTGTGGGAAAGTGTGGCATCACCAGGCTCACACAAATTTCCTACCACCCAGCATTCCCCCCGGTCTCCCGATAAAAATGGTGCCTCCCTTGTGTGGGAGGCCCAAGTACCCGCGACAGGCAAGGGCCCAAAATGTAGTGAGGCAACATCAAAATTGCCTATCTGAAAACCACCTGGTTTTCCAAGGGGGGGGTCACCTGGGTTTTTGGCCCCGTGCTCGGCGGCCATCTAGGGAAACCTACCAAACCCACACATTTCTGAAAACTAGATACCCAGGGGCTTCCAGGGAGGTATGGCTTGCATGGATCCCGCAACGTTTCCTTACCCAGAATCCCTTGCAAACCTCAATTTTAGTTGAAAAAATCACTTTTTTCACACATTTTTGTGTGGGAAAGTGTGGCATCACCGGGCTCACACAAATTTCCTACCATCCAGCATTCCCCCAGGTCTCCCGATAAAAATGGTGCCTCACGTGTGTGGGAGGCCCAAGTACCTGCGACAGGCAAGGGCCCAAAACGTAGTGAGGCAACATCAAAATTGCATATCTGAAAACCACCGGGTTTTCCAAGTGGGGTCACCTGGGTTGTTGGCCCCGTGCTCGGCGGCCATCTAGGGAAACCTACTAAACCCACAGATTTCTGAAAACTAGATACCTAGGCGCAAAACTCAACGTGGTCACACCTCAATTTCGCAGTGAAAAATGAGCCTTTTTTGGCAAAGTACCTAGCTGTCGTTTTTTAACCCTAGCTCTGCCGGCACATAGAGAAACCTACCAAACCCACACATTTCTGAAAAGTAGCCACCTGGGGGCTTCCAGGGAGGTATGGCTTGCATGGATCCCGCAACGTTTCCTTACCCAGAATCCCTTGCAAACCTCAATTTTAGTTGAAAAAATCACTTTTTTCACACATTTTTGTGTGGGAAAGTGTGGCATCACCGGGCTCACACAAATTTCCTACCATCCAGCATTCCCCCCGGTCTCCCGATAAAAATGGTGCCTCCCTTGTGTGCGAGGCCCAAGTACCCGCGACAGGCAAGGGCCCAAAATGTAGTGAGGCAACATCAAAATTGCCTATCTGAAAACCACCTGGTTTTCCAAGGGGGGGGTCACCTGGGTTTTTGGCCCCGTGCTCGGCGGCCATCTAGGGAAACCTACCAAACCCACACATTTCTGAAAACTAGATACCCAGGGGCTTCCAGGGAGGTATGGTTTGCGTGGATCCCCCAACTTTTCCTTACCCACAATCCCTTGCAAACCTCAATTTTAGTTGAAAAAAATCACTTTTTTCACACATTTTTGTGTGGGAAAGTGTGGCATCACCGGGCTCACACAAGTTTCCTACCATCCAGCATTCCCCCAGGTCTCCCGATAAAAATGGTGCCTCACTTGTGTGGGAGGCCCAAGTACCTGCGACAGGCAAGGGCCCAAAACGTAGTGAGGCAACATCAAAATTGCATATCTGAAATCCACCGGGTGTTCCAAGGGGGGTCACCTGGGTGTTTGGCCCCGTGCTCGGCGGCCATCTAGGGAAACCTACCAAACCCACACATTTCTGAAAACTAGACACCCGGGGGCTTCCAGGGAGGTATGGATTGCATGGATCCCCTAACTTTTCCTTACCCAGAATCCCTTGCAAACCTCAATTTTAGTTGAAATAAATCACTTTTTTCACACATTTTTGTGTGGGAAAGTGTGGCATCACCGGGCTCACACAAATTTCCTACCACCCAGCATTCCCCCAGGTCTCTCAATAAAAATGGTGCCTCACTTGTGTGGGTGGCCCAAGTCCCCGCGACAGGCAGGGGCCCAAAACGTAGTGAGGCAACATCAAAATTGCATATCTGAAATCCACCGGGTTTTCCAAGGGGGGTCACCTGGGTTTATAGCAAGGGTGGGCATAGTGGGCGTAGTGGGGCTACGTGGAGCAGCGCGTAGTGTGGCAAAATCTACACACACTCGCGCGCTCCGCGTAGCCCCACTACGCGCTGCCTGCCTCCCGCCCGCCCGCCCTAATTTAAAAATAATTAAAATAAGTTTAAAAGTAAATATAAACCTCTTACCTTAAGCGCGGCGTCTCGGGGCTCCCTCTTCTTGCTGATGGTAACTTCTTCATGCAAATGTGCATGCGCGGACGCCCGTGCATGCGCATTTCTTGCGAGGAATGCGCATGCACGAGCGTCCGTGCTCGGCGGCCATCTAGGGAAACCTACCAAACCCACACATTTCTGAAAACTAGACACCCGGGGGCTTCCAGGGAGGTATGGCTTGCGTGGATCCCCCAACGTTTCCTTACCCAGAATCCCTTGCAAACCTACTGCCCCCATCTACCCCCCAGGGGGGGCAGAAAGAATAATGGTGCCAAAATATTTATGGGGGAGCAAAGGCCCTTGCCCAAGGGGCCGCTCCCCCCTCCCTGGTGCCTAGTGGGTAGATCCCTGCTTGGGGATCACACTCCTGGGGTGATCCCCAAGCAGGGACTCACGAGGGAGGGGTACCATTGGAAAGTGAAGATTTTCACCTTTCCAACGATACCTCTCCTGAGTTTCTACGTGCTCAGGGGGCTGAGATAGCCCCCTGAGCACGTAGAAACTGAAACTGAAATGAGCCTCTTGGCTCATTTCAGTTTCGGTTTCACTGAAATGACGTCAGTGCGACGTGCCCGCGGATCATCATTTCAGGGAAACCAGGGGGGGGGGGGGCCTCAGGAGCTGGGGAAGCTCTTCCCCAGCTCCCGAGGCTATTTTAGCATAAAAGGAATCCCTCTGGTGCCCGCACCAGAGGGATTTCCCACGTGATATTTCATGACGAGCTGGACTCATCATGAGCACATGACCACTGTGTGCCATGACGACGAGTCCAGCTCGTCATGAGCATCGTAGGGGCTAAGAGAGATGATGGCTCGCTTTTCATGGCTACTTTGAATTCCTATCTATGCTCTTATTTTCCAGAAGTTTCCTTCTTGGCATTTGTTGCTTCCAACAACCCTACCTTGCAACTCAGCTCCAAAACTTGTAAGATGTGTGCGCAACACAGATAATTTTAGGCTGATGTTACATAGTTGCATAAGTCTGTCAGGGGTCTTGGTTATTTGCCTGGGCTGCTTCATTTTTTCTTCCATGTTCACTCTTTCAGCTTCTTCCTTAGGCCACTCTTTAGCTGCAATAACTTCACCACAGATTGTGTTTTTTCAAATTGCTCATAATTCCTATCTGCAATTATAGGGTTGGTTTCTCCCTCTTGGTCTTGTCTTGTGTGAAACCCTTGAGAAGCAGATTTGATTACTCGACCATTAGCTTTCTTGGAGATCTTGGGAATGCCTCGCTCTGCTTAAACTATGCCACAGGAATCAAGTTATAACTCACTGACGAGGCCTGAGTAGACCAAAAACGGTTTGGATTTGCTTGTGTCTTGAAGGGTCCAGGGCTGACACTTCAGGCTCCACTGGTCCTATTGGAGCAGGACCAAGATCTGATTTGCATATGGCTGGTTTCTGTCTAGGGTAACATAGTGGGTGAAAAGCAACAGACTGATATGCAGCCCCACGTGATTGCAAAACTGACTCATTTATTTCCCCTTTGTTGGACAACAGAAGTTGTTTCCTAAACAGTTTGTCACCAAACCAAAAAAGATATCAAGTTGGACAAAACCGCAAGTCCTTCAGAACACTCCCATGTTGATAGGTGGTGGCACATTTGGCGGAGGGCCTCTGATGGCACTTTACTACCCTGAAGGATTAGACCAGGGCAGTTCCCAAGGTGGGGACATCTTCACATTTTTATCTTTTTACGACTGATCTACCGTTCCACCTATAAAATGTTAATGCTCACTCACCAAACTTTGTAGGTTGCAATATAAAATATTTACAGTATGCTGATACTATTTTGCTTAGCCACACTGCCATAGGCCTACAAAAATTTATAGAATCATTTAATACCTACATTTTAGCCAATTGTCTACAAATGACTACAAAAAACCCCAAAAATCATGACGATAGGATCGACCAAATCAGATATGACAGCATGGAAAATTAATCAGTTAATGATTTAAACTGTAAAACTATTTAAGTATCCAGCAATCACGTTTGATGATTTTGCCAACAGAAAGGCCAAAGCCAACGCACGTTCTTTTTGCTTTTAGAACACTGCGAGTTAAGCTGTTATGTCCTGGTTATGAGCATTTACTTAAGGTAGTGAAGACAAAGTTGATTCCCTATCTAGCCTGTGGGTCAGTAATTTTTCAAGGTAAAGACTCCAAACTCCTTGATAATCTACAAATAATAGTTTTTAAATCAATCTTCAAGGTACCGAGAAGCGCCGGGCGTGATAATTTTAGATTGGAATTTGGCCTGAAAAGCCAAACCCTAGTGAGACAATTTGCGCTTTTAAAATGTTAATTTTCTTTTTTTTGTCTGTACCTAGCACTCTTGCAAATTAGTGCTGGCAGGAAATAACAAAATATGAGCAAGCAAGTGCTTGGAGATCTTATCTAACGGAGAGTCTAAACACTTTTAAGTCCCTTTTTTTGAAAATATGGATAGAAATAAAGCTGCTTTTATACAGATATTACATCAATCAGCAAATTTCCTATCAACCATATTGGATAAGGAGGAGTTTGCAAAAAAAGCATGCCTGGTCGGTCATTAATTCATTTAATAAAATGGAGCCACAACCATATTATATCTCCTATTTAAAACAATTTTTAAGGGATATATTTCTCATGCTAAGATTTAACATTACACCACAAAGGACAGAACTCCAAGATGGTTACAAAATTGGCCAACATATATAGTATCAGATTATGTGGTTTTCATAATGAAAAATGAATACATATTGTATACATTTGCCTTCTATTACATCAGGAGAGGCAACCAATGTTAAAATCCATCTTTAAGGAAAATGGGGTGAGAATGTGGCAGCAAGCAATTATATCTTGCCTTTACGGGAACTGAACTCGCCTATTAGTCCATTTGTAAAGTTTATTCTCATAGCAGAGACAAAGTTAAACTAGGAGTGTCCCCAAGATAGAAACGCTAAGCAGTTATGACTAGCAATCTGTCCATACTATTATTTTGAAATCCCTATGGAGTTGTGAGACCTAAGCATGGTAATATTGTTTTTCGAAATCCCCAACAAATCAATGCTGAAGGTGGTAATGGATCTCAGACATGGAAACATTTTACATTTTACTGATTTATCACCTCCCAGTAACCCATAAAAAGTATCACCATTACCTATTTGAATTAATTGATTCATTTGACTCATGACAAACAATGTTAAATGTTATTTTAATTTTAACATAATAATATTGAAAAGAAGCACATTGACCCTGTGTAGATCTAGCAGATCTATTTGACTTCCACTAATTTATTTCTCATGGAAGCACTTATTTAATAACTTTTTACCAATATGGCCAACTGACAGTGTTTGCTGACTTATGGAATGGGATATTAGTAAATCCATAAATTTTGTAATTTATGAAGTTTAGGGTCTTTGTATATAATGACCCAAGAATTGTTCTTGCGAGAAATGGAGTCCATCTCTGGGAAAGTAAGCATGAAGTTACTTTATAGATCCTGAAATTTCCCAATCATTGCAGCTGAACTGAAATGATATCTCTCATTGCTTGCGAATTCAATAGATTTAATTCAGATTTGAGAACAAGTTTCCCAATGGCTGCAGTTAAACTATATGAAATTATAAGCCCTATTACATAAGATTTTATTAGATTTAGCCCAGCTTTGAGCAGGATCACGTAGGCATTTTACAGATCAAATCAGATTTTTTGTATTTCCCATGAAATATGACTTAAGTAAAAGTAGCACAGTTTGAATGCAAAGCACATAGAACTTTAATACAGAAAATTGCAAAGAAATTAGATAATGAAGGAAGGTTTTACTAGTATATAGAGAAGCTATGTCTTAATGAAATGAAATGTGAAAATATGACATTAAGGTGCCGATTCCAATCCTGTAAATCCCGGGTACAAATGTTCGTACGGAGCGTTTTCTCCGTACGACTCGTACCCGGGACTTCCACCGTACAAACCAGCAAGTACGATTCGTACAGAAATACCATTTCCGTACGAATCGCAAAAAACACCGTACAGCTAAAAAATACATACAATTCCAATCCTGGACAGCACGTACGCGACGTCCGCACGGAGTCAGGCATCGTTTTATGGACCAGCAAGTACGATTCGTACCTACAGCACTCCGCACGGCTATATTTTTACAGCAGCCAAAAAGCGCCGGAAAAGCTAAGTACGCTGCGATGCACGAGGAAAAGGGGGCCCGCTACGCGACGTACATGCCATCACCCACATCGTATGTGTCATCATGTACGGTGCGTACCCCAACATTGCATATGTACGGCCCGTACCCCCACCCCCCGTATGTACGGCGCGTACCCCCCACCCGCGTATGTCTGCACTGTACCCAGGTGTACCCCCCACCCGCGTATGTTCGCACCATACCCCAGGTGTACCCCAATCGTCGTGTATGTACGGTCCGTACATACATGAGGATTGGGGTACGCCTGGGGTACGGTGCGAACATACCCGGGTGGGGGGTACGCGCCATACATACGGGGGTGGGGGGTACGCGCCATACATACGGGGGGTGGGGGGTACAGTGAGGACATATGCGGGAGGGGTGAGAGGCGGGGGGGCCGAACTACTCGTACCCCGGGCACAAGTGTACTCGGGGTAGGGCTCGTACAAAGTTCGCTCCGTACGGAGCCTTTTCCATGCGCTTGTGTTTTCGGACAGGCGGTACGGATCGTACTTGCGCGCTCGGACTTCAGTTTTACGAGTTGTATGTAAAACTGTCCGGGGACGTCTCGTAGACTTTTCCCGAGGCGATTCGGATGTATTTTTCACGTACGAATCGTACTTCGCCATTTGTACGGGACTTGTACGATTTGTATGTAAAAAAATACGAATACGAGTCGTACGGGAAAAATAAAAACAGGATCGGAATCGACCCCTAAATGTACACAGTAGAACGGAATGTTATTTTAGTGATGGGCTTTTGTGATATCAATGATCCAGTACGACATGATATCCCTATACTACCTTAATACTATTAATATATTCTAAATTTGATGTTTGAAGAAATGAACACTACTTCTCTAAATATTTCTTAACTCTATTCTTTTAAGCAATCTAGTGCATTTTATATATTCCCTGAATGTACTGATTTTTATTAACTGACAATAAAGATTTACTTACTTACTTAAATAGACCGTAAAATAAATAAATGAGCAGTCTGACACAAGCATACTACCTATTAGGAAGAACAAACTGATTGTTAGGTCTGGGGGTCTCTAGTTGGCAGAGGTAGGTTCCTTTGACCAAATAGGAATACTTGCTTCTAGTCAGGGTAAGGGGGTACACTCCTAAAATAACCCCTGCTCGCCCCCTTGGTAGTTTGGCACGAGCAGACAGGCTTATCTGAGAGGCAGTGTGTAAAGCATTTATGAACACATACAGTAACACAGGGAAAAACTACAAATGGACACCACACCAGTTTAGAAAAATAAGTAATCTTTACTAGACTTAACATAAGACCAAACAACAAAAATCCACCACACTGTGCTCAAAAATAGACTTTAAAATGGTAGAAATAGCGTAGTTCAATGTAGATGGTAAATGAGACACTTTACTCTCAAAGTACCTTGGATGCGTCACGCAATACAAACAAAAGGGTCGCAGGGAAGGTGATGCGTTGGTTCCTTGCTTCGGGGGAGGTGATGCATCAGTTCCTTACTGCTGCGCGGGGGAGGTGATGCGTCGGTTCCTCACCGTAGAGGAGGTGATGCGTCGGTTTCTTACTGTGATCCGGTGCGATGCAACAAGATGGCGCCTCAATGCAATGCGACAATCTGGTGCGATGCGAGAAAATGGCATCTTGATGTGATGCGACAACGTTGGAGGTGATGCGTGCATGCCCGACGGCCGTGCAGTGAACTCGGTAACTTCTGAGCCGCGACAGTCCCTGCGACACGCTTCCCTGGTGATGTGACGGCGACCTTTGCGGCGGCGACACGCTTCTCCGGTGATGCGACGTGCTTCCAGCTCCCAGCGACTCGCAGTCTCTTCAGAGGGCCCAAACAACAGTAGGCACCTCTCTGCAGGCAGAATTCCACAGCAAGGGAATTCAGGGGAGCTCGTGGTGAAGTCTTGTTTCCCTGAGACTTTAGGCAGGATGCAAGCACAGTTCAAGCCTTTGGAGATTCTTCTTCAAGATTGCAAAAGTACACACAAAGTTCCTTTTCTCCTTTCCTTGGCAATACAGTAACCACTGCAGGCCAACCCCAACAGCACAACACAGGGGCAGTCTCCTCCTTCAGCTTCCTTGGTTCTTCTCCTTGGCAAAGGGTCATCTTGATTCCCAGAAGTGATCTAAAGTCTTGGGGTCTGGGTCCCCATATTTATACTACTAAATCCTTTTTTGTCTGAAGGCAGAGGGGCCTGTACCTAGTCCAAACCAGTTCTGTGCAGTCCTGGAGCACTTTGTTTACAGGACTCCTTCTTTCCTTTGACAGTGTGGGCCAGGTACATCAGAAGCACCACAGGAGGTGGAGCCAGCATTGTGGAAGGTAGACACAGCCCTATTCAGACCCAGGCGCTAACTCCTCCCACCACTCTACATGCAGATAGGTCTATTCAGCCCTGTGCTGACTCACCCTTTCTCCTGGAATGCCCCCAGCCCCTGTCACTCAAAAACCAGACATGGAATACACAAACTAGCAGAGGCAGGCTTAGATGGTTAGGCAAGAAAATACCTACTTTATAAAAGTGGCAACACAGAATGTTAAAACCAACTTCACTAAAATATGTATTTTATCATTCTGAGTTCAGGAATACTAAACTCAAATTTCTACCATGTTCCCTGGGTCAGTTAGGATTATAAGGTGTTATAATCAAACTGCCCATTCTGGCCAGTGAGGACTGGTAGCCTTGCAATAGTGAAAAACGAAAATGGCTGTGCCCTGATGTCTGTGGCATGTCCTACCTTGTCCTTACAATGCACCCTTCCCATGGGCCTACCTTAGGGGTGTCTGATATGAAGAAAAGGGAAGGTTTAGGGACTGGTAAGTGGGTGCACTCACAAAGTCGACATGGCAGTACTAGACTGCACACAGGCTCTGCAATGGCAGGCCTGAGACACACTTTACAGGCTGCTTCTGTGGGTGGCACAACCAGTGCTGCAAGCCCACCAGCAGCATTTGATTTACAGGCCCTGGGCACATATGGCACACTATACTAAGATCTGATAAGTAAATCAAATAAGCCAATCATGGAGTCACTAATCACTACATCAATTTAACATAGGGAGAGCATATGCACTTTAGCACTGATCAGCAGTGGTAAAGTGCCCAGAGTCATAAAACAGCCAACAACAGGTCAGAAAAAATACAGGAGGAAAGCAAAATGTTCAGGGATGACCCTGCAAAAAGGGCCAAGTCCAACACTGATCCACATGGGATAACTTAAAGATGCATCACACATATGGAGAGTATAGTGATTCAAGAGTGCCAAATGATGAAACATCAGTGATTATGATAAATGAGAGGGATCCATAAAATTTAACAGGAAACACAAGCCTGACAGAAAAAAAGAGGGAAAGCACAGAAAAGGAATTGGAAGCAGGGAAGGACCAGGAAGGTTATGAACTGCTTAAGAGGGATCAAGGAAAGACAATGAGATAGAATTCCATGCTTTAGAACAATTACAAGAAAAGTAAAAAAGGACCTTACTGAAAGCAAAAACTCAAATAAACTGAAAAGCAATAAACAAAAACTATGAAAAGTTGAAGAACTGTTTAAGTCACAAACTTATTAAATGATTATTTTAAGAACTCACAGTTGTTATCATGAATTGGCACAAATTGAAATAAATTTATTTAGTTTCAGAGAGGAGAATCCGGAAGGTCTTGTTTGGGATCTTGAAGAAAGTACGGCTAAGAATTTGAAATTAATTATAGATTATTTCAAAAGCAATGCTCACAAAGAAGTAGAGGCTGGCAAAGGTACCAAGATAATAACACAATGGGCAGCTCAGTTAATAACCATGAAGAATATGAGTTTAAAAGTAATGAGAGTCCAACGTAAAGAAAATGCCACAAATGAGACTCCAAATACAGAGAAAGAACACACAAAGGTAGAAAAATGCTTGTACTTGCTGAAGCACATACATAAGTAAGTAATACGTTGAATCTGGAAACAGGAGTAGCAGTATTCACCCAACCAGGCAATAAACTGACACCATGAATCAATTATGTCACTTGAAGAATGAACTACAAGAGTTGGCACAGGGTCACTTATTAAGACTATTTTAGAAGAGGTCTCTGGATTATCACAAAACGACTTAAGTGAGATGCATGTCTTCTCTGTTATCTGCAAAATTTGAAATGCTCTGAAAATACTAGTTCACTGTTAAACAATAAAGAAAAAAATCTAAATATAGAATGTAGAATATGAATTCTAAATGATGATAATTACTAAGATTTATTTTATCTCCTTCAGAATTGTCAGTCGAAAATATAAATGTACATACATCCACACCTTCCACACACAATGGAGGGACACATAGAAAACAAAAATGAGGAGATCCTACCTGTAATACACCTGTATTGAAGTGCTACATGCTCCTAGCTATACTGTCAATACTGGACTCTATATCACAGAGGAGATACTACCAAATATATATTAAAGTGAATGCTGTAAGTACCAGATTGAGAGGAACAATTGTACCAGGAAGAAAATGAAAATGAAATTCAGTTATAAGCAGACCTAAATAGCTACATTAAATGAACAATAAAAGATCAAGAAGTGATTACTCGAGGGGGGCGTGGTCTGGCCACGTAGGAAGATGGCCGCCAAACTGTGAGACTCTGCTCTGGGTCGGCACTCAAATGGATTGAACATCTATTTGCAGGTGTCTAAGGATGTTCTTTTGGCATTTCTGAGTAATCGGAACATTGAAGCTGTCAGCTGTGAAAATTCCCTCCTGCTAGACCATCTCTAACTGGTTTTTCTGAGGTGTGGATACATTGTGGCTTGCCGGGCCTGGCAGAATCCTAGGATCCCCGGTGCTTGCGTAACCTGAACTCCCGATGACCTCACTGCTAATTGGGCTGTGACTCCAGAGACACCGGCTGTAGGAAACATTCCCGGTCAAAAAAAAAATTTCTT
The DNA here is from genome assembly GCF_964204655.1 of Triturus cristatus. Classification (NCBI taxonomy): domain Eukaryota; kingdom Metazoa; phylum Chordata; class Amphibia; order Caudata; family Salamandridae; genus Triturus; species Triturus cristatus. Next base: position 60,162,222 of record NC_140580.1, on the reverse strand, counting down.
TATGAGGTAAACCGGCCCTTTTTATAATCATCTCTAACTGAAGTGTTGTATTCTGAGGAAAAAAACACGTCACAATTCCCTTTTATTATACAAGACTGCTAATACAACAATTTTAAGAAATACTGCTCCTCTCATTTTATTAATTTGCTTTTTTAAGCATTTTTCCACAGTTCCTTTTCAAGCAAGAAACATTGTTTCAATACACTTCTGCCAGGCCCAGCAGTAATTTATGTTCTCTGGGTAAAGGTTAAGCTTTTTTCAACTGCTTCAGTGAAATAAGAAACATTGCTTCAACACAAGGCTGCCGGCCCAGTAATAATTTATGTTCTCTGGAGCATGTGTGACTTGTATTCCTGCTGACTCCTCTGCTAAATGGACTAAGAATGGAACAATGTGAACCTGGATTTCAGAAACAATCTTTATTTATGAATAAAGACAGCTTTACTTTTTGCTAAAAATAATCAGTGTACAGACATGTGTTAAAAAAGGAAGTGAGTTGATAGCACATTATATTCACTGCTTACCTGCTAATTGGGCTACAATGTTGCAGGCGTTAGTCTGGATGTAATATTCCCGGTCTCATATTTTATATATGATGAATGACGACTCCACTTGAGGCTTAACATAATCAAAGTGCAGAACTGCCCAAACTGCATTTTTTTTCTCTCACATGAGGATTGTTACTGAAAGAAAGTGAGGGAAATCATTGTTGCAGTGATTTTTCCAGCATTCCCTGAAAGGTTTAATGCTGTCTGCATGTACATCAATATGCATCAATGCTATTCATATAGCACAAACTCCTCATTTCTTTTTCTCCTCACAACATAAGTCTTTACAATATTCCATTTAGACATATGTCTATCAGCTTAAGAGCTCATTTTTGTTGGTCATGCTTTTCATGCTCTACCACAATACTCAAATGATATCATCAATATTTATACGCAACCTATTTCTCTCATGATAATTTTCATTAAAATAAGGAGATTTTTCAGCTGCAGGCCTACTGGTTGCTTACTCTACTAATCTACATAAAACTGCTGCAATATTTTCCTCAATGCTTTTTTATTCCAATAGCACTTGATTATATCTTGCTTTGTGGAATCTAGCTCATATGTCATTTAAGTGCTAATTCATTTAATATCCTGATAATTATTTATTTATTCACAACTGAAGATTACTCATCGTGGTGCCTTACATTCGCTCTACTTGAAGGGTTGTTTGTCTGCAGTTTTAAATATTCCACCACATTTGAAGTTAGAAGTCAATGTCTAATAACAAGAGTAGAAACAAACCTTCTCAGTCACTTTTATTTGCTGATGTATTAAAACAACCACGCAAGATGTCTGGGAAAAACTCCACTGCATCAACTTCTAATAAGGCACATAATACTTCCTCGGCAGTATCCAATGCTGCCATGGATCGTCTTTTCCAAGAAATTTCAACAATCAGCTGTCGGCTAACAGACATGGATATAAACATTTCATCTCTTACCTCAGAAACTAAATCAATACGAGCTGACATAGCACTATTCCATGCTAAAACGGAGGGTCTTGATCAACGTTTGACAATTGTTGAAAATAAAATCGCTTCAACGCAGTCTAGAAGATGAAGAACTTCTTTTTCTGCGTAGTAAGTTAGTGGATTTAGAAGACCGCAGCAGAAGAGACAATATTTGTTTTTTTGGATTTCCAGAAAAAATTGAAGGCCAGAATACCAGAGCCTTTTTGTGTGATGTACTCCCTAAATTAGTTGGCATTCAGTTCGATCCACCGCTTGAGATCCAGAGAGCACATCGATTAGGTCATCCACGGCACGGTAAAGACACACGTCCAAGACCCCTTATTGCTTGTTTCCTAAGGCATGAGCAATTTCGACAACTACTGATAGCAGCACGTAATCAGGGTTCTTATTCTTATGACAGTTATGAAATACGATTACCAGATGATTTTTCCCATGACACCAATGAAAGAAGGAAAGCGTTTCTCTCCATGAGACCTCAATTGAGGAAATTAGACATTAAGGTGCCGATTCCGATCCTGTAAAACCCGGGTACGAATCGTCGTACGGAGCGTTTTCTCCATACGACTCTTACCCGGGAAAACCATCTTACAAACAAGCAAGTACGATTCATACAGAAATACCATTTCTGTACGAATCGTAAAAAATTACGAGCGTGGAAAAAATACCCACAATTCCGACCCGGGACATCGCGTACGTGATGTCCGGACGGAGTCAGGCAGCGTTTTACGGACCAGCAAGTACGATTCGTGCCTACGTCACTCCGCACAGATCTTTTTTTACGGTAGCCAACAACTGCCGGGAAATCGAGGCCGACGCGAAGAAGGAGCAATGGTACTCGACGGACAGCCATGGACCCCATCCTACGTGTCATCCCGGCCCTCATAGCCTACGACCTGGTGCACAGAAACCCACGCAGATGCCACAGAAGGTCAGCACAACACCCAGGGGCAAAGGGGGGGCGAGGGGCAGGAAACATAACCCCCACCCAAGTAAAATATGTAAAAATGACCTGTACATACATGACCTCCAGGCTCTTGTCACTTCGGGGGGGCGTGTCCACAAATTCCCACGTACCGTCATAACGGAAGTGGACGTGGATGTGTACCCGTCACCACGATGATGGAGGTACGGACTGTACCCACGCCCCTAGAGCATGGGTAGGGCCCGTACCACCATTGTAGTGGTGATGTAGGGGTATGCGCCGTACCCATGCCCCCAGAGCGTGGGTACGGCGCATACACCTACATCACCACTACAAGGGTGGTACGGGCCCTACCCACGCTCTGGGGGCGTGGGTACGGTGCGTACCCCTACATCACCACTACAATGCTGGTACGGGCCGTACCCACACTCTGAGGGTGTGGGTACGGCCCGTACCACCATTGAAGTGTACCACCATTGAAGTGTTGATGGAGGGGTACGTGCCGTACCCACGCCCTCAGAGCGTGGGTACAGCGAGTACCCCTACATCTACACTTCAATGTTGGTACACTTCAATGGTGGTAAGCGCGTACCCATGCCCTCAGAGCGTGGGTACGGCCTGTACCACCATCGGAGTGGGGATGGATGGGTACGCGTGGTACGGACCGTACACATGCCCCCACACCCTATGAATGTGGGGGTATGGTCCGTCCCACCCGTACCCCTACAGCACCAGTACAGAATGGATACAAGGCGTACACACGCCACAATTGTTGGCTTAGGGCCTGGTGCAGCATATAATCAGTATATTGGTGTGTGTGTATGCACAGGGCAGCAGTTTACTGCACCAAGGGTGCGGGAGGGTGGGTGGGTGGATGGCTGCAGAGGACTCCCAGCAGTGGACAGAGACATGTGAGGGGTGGGTGCAGAGGACTCCCAGCAGTGGACAGAGACATGTGAGGGGTGGGTGCCTATCACTCCCAGCAGTGGACAGAGACATGGGGGTGGGTGCCTATATCTCCCAGCAGTGCCCAGACATATGAGGGGTGGGTGCCTATCACTCCCAGCAGTAGACAGAGACATGGGGGTGGGTGCCTATCACTCCCAGTAGTGCCCAGACATATGAGGGGTGGGTGCCTATCACTCCCAGCAGTGCCCATACATATGAGGGGTGGGTGCCTATCAATCCCAGCAGTGGACAGAGACATGGGGTGGGTGCCTATCACTCCCAGCAGTGCCCAGACATATGAGGGGTGGGTGCCTATCACTCCCAGCAGTGCCCAGACATATGAGGGGTGGGTGCCTGTCACTCCCAGCAGTGGACAGAGACATGGGGGTGGGGGCCTATCACTCCCAGCAGTGGACAGAGACATGTGAGGGGTGGGTGCCTCTCACTCCCAGCAGTGCCCAGACAAATGAGGGGTGGGTGCCTTTCACTCCCAGCAGTGCCCAGACATATGAGGGGTGGGTGCCTATCACTCCCAGCAGTGCCCAGACATATGAGGGGTGGGTGCCTATCACTATCAGCAGTGGACAAAGACATGGGGTGGGTGCCTATATCTCCCAGCAGTGCCCAGACATATGAGGGGTGGGTGCCTATCACTCCCAGCAGTATCCAAACATATGATGGGTGGGTGCAGAGGACTCCCAGCAGTGGACAGAGACATGTGAGGGGTGGGTGCCTATCACTACCAGCAGTGGACAGAGACATAGGGGTGGGTGCCTATCACTCCCAGCAGTGCCCAGACATATGAGCGGTGGATGCCTATCCCTCCCAGCAGTCCCCAGACATATGAGGGGTGGGTGCCTATAACTCCCAGCAGTGCCCAGACATATGAGGGGTGGGTGCCTATCACTCCCAGCAGTGCCCAAACATATGATGGGAGGGTGCCTATCACTCCCAGCAGTGCCCAGAAATATGAGGGGTGGGTGCCTATCACTCCCAGCAGTGGACAGAGACATGGGGGTGGGTGCCTATCACTCCCAGCAGTGGACAGAGACATGTGAGGGGTGGGTGCCTATCACTCCCAGCAGTGGACAGAGACATGGGGGTGGGTGCCTGTATCTCCCAGCAGTGCCCAGACATATGAGGGGTGGGTGCCTATCACTCCCAGCAGTGGACAGAGACAAGGGGGTGGGCAACTATCACTCCCAACAGTGCCCAGACATATGAGGGGTGGGTGCCTATCACTCCCAGCAGTGCCCAGACATATGAGGGGTGGGTGCCTATCACTCCCAGCAGTGCCCAGACATATGAGGGGTGGGTGCCTATCACTCCCAGCAGTGGACAGATACATGGGGGTGGGTGCCTATCACTCCCAGCAGTGCCCAGACATATGAGGGGTGGGTGCCTATCACTCCCAGCAGTGGACAGAGACATGTGGTGGGTGCCTATCACTCCCAGCAGTGGACAGAGACATGGGGGTGGGTGCCTATCACTCCCAGCAGTGCCCAGACATATGAGGGATGGGTGCCTATCACTCCCAGCAGTGGACAGAGACATGGGGGTGGGTGCCTATCACTCCCAGCAGTGCCCAGACATATGAGGGGTGGTTGCCTATCACTCCCAGCAGTGCCCAGACATATGAGGGGTGGGTGCCTATCACTCCCAGCAGTGGACAGAGACATGGGGGTGGGTGCTTATCACTCCCAGCAGTGGACAGAGACATGTGAGGGGTGGGTGCCTATCACTCCCAGCAGTGCCCAGACATATGAGGGGTGGGTGCCTATCACTCCCACCAGTGGACAGAGACATGTGAGGGGTGGGTGCCTATCACTCCCAGCAGTGCCCAGACATATGAGGGGTGGGTGCCTATCACTCCCAGCAGTGGACAGAGACATGGGGGTGGGTGCCTATCACTCTCAGCAGTGGACAGAGACATGTGAGGGGTGGGCGCCTATCACTCCCAGCAGTGGACAGAGACATGGGGGTGGGTGCCTATATCTCCCAGCAGTGCCCAGACATATGAGGGGTGGGTGCCTATCACTCCCAGCAGTGGACAGAGACATGGGGTGGGTGCCTATCACTCCCAGCAGTGCCCAGACATATGAGGGGTGGGTGCCTATCACTCCCAGCAGTGGACAGAGACATGGGGGTGGGTGCCTATCACTCCCAGCAGTGCCCAGACATATGAGGTGTGGGTGCCTATCACTCCCAGCAGTGCCCAGACATATGAGGGGTGGGTGCCTGTCACTCCCAGCAGTGGACAGAGACATGGGGGTGGGTGCCTATCACTCCCAGCAGTGGACAGAGACATGTGAGGGGTGGGTGCCTCTCACTCCCAGCAGTGCCCAGACAAATGAGGGGTGGGTGCCTTTCACTCCCAGCAGTGCCCAGACATATGAGGGGTGGGTGCCTATCACTCCCAGCAGTGCCCACACATATGAGGGGTGGGTGCCTATCACTCTCAGCAGTGGACAGAGACATGGGGGTGGGTGCCTATATCTCCCAGCAGTGCCCAGACATATGAGGGGTGGGTGCCTATAACTCCCAGCAGTGCCCAGACCTATGAGGGGTGGGTGCCTATCACTCCCAGCAGTGTCCAAACATATGATGGGTGGGTGCAGAGGACTCCCAGCAGTGGACAGAGACATGTGAGGGGTGGGTGCCTATCACTACCAGCAGTGGACAGAGACATGTGAGGAGTGGGTGCCTATCACTCCCAGCAGTGCCCAGACATATGAGCGGTGGATGCCTATCCCTCCCAGCAGTGCCCAGACATATGAGGGGTGGGTGCCTATAACTCCCAGCAGTGCCCAGACATATGAGGGGTGGGTGCCTATCACTCCCAGCAGTGCCCAAACATATGAGGGGTGGGTGCCTATCACTCCCAGCAGTGGACAGAGACATGGGGGTGGGTGCCTATCACTCCCAGCAGTGAACAGAGACATGTGAGGGGTGGGTGCCTATCACTCCCAGCAGTGGACAGAGACATGGGGGTGGGTGCCTGTATCTCCCAGCAGTGCCCAGACATATGAGGGGTGGGTGCCTATCACTCCCAGCAGTGGACAGAGACAAGGGGGTGGGCAACTATCACTCCCAACAGTGCCCAGACATATGAGGGGTGGGTGCCTATCACTCCCAGAAGTGCCCAGACATATGAGGGGTGGGTGCCTATCACTCCCAGCAGTGTCCAGACATATGAGGGGTGGGTGCCTATCCCTCCCAGCAGTGGACAGATACATGGGGGTGGGTGCCTATCACTCCCAGCAGTGCCCAGACATATGAGGGGTGGATGCCTATCACTCCCAGCAGTGGACAGAGACATGTGGTGGGTGCCTATCATTCCCAGCAGTGGACAGAGACATGGGGGTGGGTGCCTATCACTCCCAGCAGTGCCCAGACATATGAGGGGTGGGTGCCTATCACTCCCAGCAGTGGACAGAGACATGGGGGTGGGTGCCTATCACTCCCAGCAGTGCCCAGACATATGAGGGGTGGTTGCCTATCACTCCCAGCAGTGCCCAGACATATGAGGGGTGGGTGCCTATCACTCCCAGCAGTGGACAGAGACATGGGGGTGGGTGCCTATCACTCCCAGCAGTGGACAGAGACATGTGAGGGGAGGGTGCCTATCACTCCCAGCAGTGCCCAGACATATGAGGGGTGGGTGCCTATCACTCCCACCAGTGGACAGAGACATGTGAGGGGTGGGTGCCTATCACTCCCAGCAGTGCCCAGACATATGAGGGGTGGTTGCCTATCACTTCCAGCAGTGGACAGAGACATGGGGGTGGGTGCCTATCACTCCCAGCAGTGGACAGAGACAAGGGGGTGGGCAACTATCACTCCCAACAGTGCCCAGACATATGAGGGGTGGGTGCCTATCACTCCCAGCAGTGCCCAGACATATGAGGGGTGGGTGCCTATCACTCCCAGCAGTGTCCAGACATATGAGGGGTGGGTGCCTATCACTCCCAGCAGTGGACAGATACATGGGGGTGGGTGCCTATCACTCCCAGCAGTGCCCAGACATATGAGGGGTGGATGCCTATCACTCCCAGCAGTGGACAGAGACATGTGGTGGGTGCCTATCACTCCCAGCAGTGGACAGAGACATGGGGGTGGGTGCCTATCACTCCCAGCAGTGCCCAGACATATGAGGGGTGGGTGCCTATCACTCCCAGCAGTGGACAGAGACATGGGGGTGGGTGCCTATCACTCCCAGCAGTGCCCAGACATATGAGGGGTGGTTGCCTATCACTCCCAGCAGTGCCCAGAAATATGAGGGGTGGGTGCCTATCACTCCCAGCAGTGGACAGAGACATGGGGGTGGGTGCCTATCACTCCCAGCAGTGGACAGAGACATGTGAGGGGTGGGTGCCTATCACTCCCAGCAGTGCCCAGACATATGAGGGGTGGTTGCCTATCACTCCCAGCAGTGGACAGAGACATGGGGGTGGGGGCCTATCACTCCCAGCAGTGCCCAGACATATGAGGGGTGGTTGCCTATCACTCCCAGCAGTGGACAGAGACATGGGGGTGGGTGCCTATCACTCTCAGCAGTGGACAGAGACATGTGAGGGGTGGGCGCCTATCACTCCCAGCAGTGGACAGAGACATGGGGTTGGGTGCCTATATCTCCCAGCAGTGCCCAGACATATGAGGGGTGGGTGCCTATCACTCCCAGCACTGGACAGAGACATGGGGGTTGGTGCCTATCACTCCCAACAGTGCCCAGACATATGAGGGGTGGGTGCCTATCACTCCCAGCAGTGCCCAGACATATGAGGGGTGGGTGCCTTTCACTCCCAGCAGTGGACAGAGACATGGGGGTGGGTGCCTATCACTCCCAGCAGTGCCAAGACATATGAAAGGGTGGGTGCCTATCACTCCCAGCAGTGGACAGAGACATGTGGTGGGTGCCTATCACTCCCAGCAGTGGACAGAGACATGGGGGTGGGTGCCTATCACTCCCAGCAGTGCCCAGACATATGAGGGGTGGGTGCCTATCACTCCCAGCAGTGGACAGAGACATGGGGGTGGGTGTGTATCACTCCCAGCAGTGCCCAGACATATGACGGGTGGTTGCCTATCACTCCCAGCAGTGCCCAGACATATGAGGGGTGGGCGCCTATCACTCCCAGCAGTGGACAGAGACACGGGGGTGGGTGCCTATCACTCCCAGCAGTGGACAGAGACATGTGAGGGGTGGGTGCCTATCACTCCCAGCAGTGCCCAGACATATGAGGGGTGGGTGCCTATCACTCCCACCAGTGGACAGAGACATGTGAGGGGTGGGTGCCTATCACTCCCAGCAGTGCCCAGACATATGAGGGGTGGGTGCCTATAACTCCCAGCAGTGCCCAGACATATGAGGGGTGGGTGCCTATCACTCCCAGCAGTGCCCAGACATATGAGGGGTGGGTGCCTATCACTCCCAGCAGTGCCCAGACATATGAGGGGTGGGTGCTTATCACTCCCAGCAGTGGACAGAGACATGGGGGTGGGTGCCTATCACTCCCAGCAGTGCCCAGACATATGAGGGGTGGGTGCCTTTCACTCCCATCAGTGCCCAGACATATGAGGGGTGGGTGCTTATCACTCCCAGCAGTGGACAGAGACATGGGGGTGGGTGCCTATATCTCCCAGCAGTGCCCAGACATATGAGGGGTGGGTGCCTATCACTCCCAGCAGTGGACAGAGACATGGCGGTGGATGCCTATCACTCCCAGCAGTGCCCAGACATATGAGGGGTGGTGCCTTTCACTCCCAGCAGTGCCCAGACATATGAGGGGTGGGTGCCTATCACTCCCAGCAGTGCCCAGACATATGAGGGGTGGGTGCCTATCACTCCCAGCAGTGGAGAGAGACATGGGGGTGGGTGCCTATATCTCCCAGCAGTGCCCAGACATATGAGGGGTGGGTGCCTATCACTCCCAGCAGTGGACAGAGACATGGGGGTGGGTGCCTATCACTCCCAGCAGTGCCCAGACATATGAGGGGTGGATGCCTATCACTCTCAGCAGTGCCCAGACATATGAGGGGTGGGTGCCTATCACTCCCAGCAGTGCCCAGACATATGAGGGGTGGGTGCCTATCACTCCCAGCAGTGGACAGAGACATGGGGGTGGGTGCCTATCACTCCCAGCAGTGCCAAGACATATGAAAGGGTGGGTGCCTATCACTCCCAGCAGTGGACAGAGACATGTGGTGGGTGCCTATCACTCCCAGCAGTGCCCAGACATATGAGGGGTGGGTGCCTATCACTCCCAGCAGTGGACAGAGACATGGGGGTGGGTGCCTATCACTCCCAGCAGTGCCCAGACATATGAGGGGTGGGTGCCTATCACTCCCAGCAGTGGACAGAGACATGGGGGTGGGTGCCTATCACTCCCAGCAGTGCCCAGACATATGAGGGGTGGTTGCCTATCACTCCCAGCAGTGCCCAGACATATGAGGGGTGGGTGCCTATCACTCCCAGCAGTGGACAGAGACATGGGGGTGGGTGCCTATCACTCCCAGCAGTGGACAGAGACATGTGAGGGAGGGTGCCTATCACTCCCAGCAGTGCCCAGATATATGAGGGGTGGGTGCCTATCACTCCCACCAGTGGACAGAGACATGTGAGGGGTGGGTGCCTATCACTCCCAGCAGTGCCCAGACATATGAGGGGTGGTTGCCTATCACTCCCAGCAGTGGACAGAGACATGTGGTGGGTGCCTATCACTCCCAGCAGTGGACAGAGACATGGGGGTGGGTGCCTATCACTCCCAGCAGTGGACAGAGACAAGGGGGTGGGCAACTATCACTCCCAACAGTGCCCAGACATATGAGGGGTGGGTGCCTATCACTCCCAGCAGTGCCCAGACATATGAGGGGTGGGTGCCTATCACTCCCAGCAGTGTCCAGACTTATGAGGGGTGGGTGCCTATCACTCCCAGCAGTGGACAGATACATGGGGGTGGGTGCCTATCACTCCCAGCAGTGCCCAGACATATGAGGGGTGGATGCCTATCACTCCCAGCAGTGGACAGAGACATGTGGTGGGTGCCTATCACTCCCAGCAGTGGACAGAGACATGGGGGTGGGTGCCTATCACTCCCAGCAGTGCCCAGACATATGAGGGGTGGGTGCCTATCACTCCCAGCAGTGGACAGAGACATGGGGGTGGGTGCCTATCACTCCCAGCAGTGCCCAGACATATGAGGGGGGGTTGCCTATCACTCCCAGCAGTGCCCAGAAATATGAGGGGTGGGTGCCTATCACTGCCAGCAGTGGACAGAGACATGGGGGTGGGTGCCTATCACTCCCAGCAGTGGACAGAGACATGGGAGGGGAGGGTGCCTATCACTCCCAGCAGTGCCCAGACATATGAGGGGTGGGTGCCTATCACTCCCACCAGTGGACAGAGACATGTGAGGGGTGGGTGCCTATCACTCCCAGCAGTGCCCAGACATATGAGGGGTGGTTGCCTATCACTCCCAGCAGTGGACAGAGACATGGGGGTGGGTGCCTATCACTCTCAGCAGTGGACAGAGACATGTGAGGGGTGGGCGCCTATCACTCCCAGCAGTGGACAGAGACATGGGGTTGGGTGCCTATATCTCCCAGCAGTGCCCAGACATATGAGGGGTGGGTGCCTATCACTCCCAGCACTGGACAGAGACATGGGGGTTGGTGCCTATCACTCCCAACAGTGCCCAGACATATGAGGGGTGGGTGCCTATCACTCCCAGCAGTGCCCAGACATATGAGGGGTGGGTGCCTTTCACTCCCAGCAGTGGACAGAGACATGGGGGTGGGTGCCTATCACTCCCAGCAGTGCCAAGACATATGAAAGGGTGGGTGCCTATCACTCCCAGCAGTGGACAGAGACATGTGGTGGGTGCCTATCACTCCCAGCAGTGGACAGAGACATGGGGGTGGGTGCCTATCACTCCCAGCAGTGCCCAGACATATGAGGGGTGGGTGCCTATCACTCCCAGCAGTGGACAGAGACATGGGGGTGGGTGTGTATCACTCCCAGCAGTGCCCAGACATATGAGGGGTGGTTGCCTATCACTCCCAGCAGTGCCCAGACATATGAGGGGTGGGCGCCTATCACTCCCAGCAGTGGACAGAGACATGGGGGTGGGTGCCTATCACTCCCAGCAGTGGACAGAGACATGTGAGGGGTGGCTGCCTATCACTCCCAGCAGTGCCCAGACATATGAGGGGTGGGTGCCTATCACTCCCACCAGTGGACAGAGACATGTGAGGGGTGGGTGCCTATCACTCCCAGCAGTGCCCAGACAAATGAGGGGTGGGTGCCTATAACTCCCAGCAGTGCCCAGACATATGAGGGGTGGGTGCCTATCACTCCCAGCAGTGCCCAGACATATGAGGGGTGGGTGCCTTTCACTCCCATCAGTGCCCAGACATATGAGGGGTGGGTGCCTATCACTCCCAGCAGTGCCCAGACATATGAGGGGTGGGTGCTTATCACTCCCAGCAGTGGACAGAGACATGGAGGTGGGTGCCTATATCTCCCAGCAGTGCCCAGACATATGAGGGGTGGGTGCCTATCACTCCCAGCAGTGGACAGAGACATGGCGGTGGATGCCTATCACTCCCAGCAGTGCCCAGACATATGAGGGGTGGGTGCCTTTCACTCCCAGCAGTGCCCAGACATATGAGGGGTGGGTGCCTATCACTCCCAGCAGTGCCCAGACATATGAGGGGTGGGTGCCTATCACTCCCAGCAGTGGACAGAGACATGGGGGTGGGTGCCTATATCTCCCAGCAGTGCCCAGACATATGAGGGGTGGGTGCCTATCACTCCCAGCAGTGGACAGAGACATGGGGGTGGGTGCCTATCACTCCCAGCAGTGCCCAGACATATGAGGGGTGGGTGCCTATCACTCTCAGCAGTGCCCATACATATGAGGGGTGGGTGCCTATCACTCCCAGCAGTGCCCAGACATATGAGGGGTGGGTGCCTATCACTCCCAGCAGTGGACAGAGACATGGGGGTGGGTGCCTATCACTCCCAGCAGTGCCCAGACATATGAGGGGTGGGTGCCTATCACTCCCAGCAGTGGACAGAGACATGGGGGTGGGTGCCTATCACTCCCAGCAGTGCCCAGACATATGAGGGGTGGGTGCCTATCACTCCCAGCAGTGCCCAGACATATGAGGGGTGGGTGCCTATCACTCTCAGCAGTGTCCAGACATGTGAGGGGTGGGCGCCTATCACTCCCAGCAGTGCCCAGACATATGAGGGGTGGGTGCCTATCACTCCCAGCAGTGTACAGAAACATCGGGGTGGGTGCCTATCACTCCCAGCAGTGGACAGAGACATGGGGGTGGGTGCCTATAACTCCCAGCAGTGCCCAGACATATGAGGGGTGGGTGCCTATCACTCCCAGCAGTGGACAGAGACATGGGGGTGGGTGTCTATCACTCCCAGCAGTGCCCAGACATATGAGGGGTGGGTGCCTATCACTCCCAGCAGTGCCCAGACATATGAGTGGTGGGTGCCTATCACTCCTAGCAGTGGACAGAGACATGGGGGTGGGTGCCTATGACTCCCAGCAGTGCCCAGACATATGAGGGGTAGGTGTTTATCACTCCCAGCAGTGGACAGAGACATGGGGGTGGGTGCCTATCACTTCCAGAAGTGCCCAGACATATGCGGGGTGGGTGCCTATCACTCCCAGCAGTGCCCAGACATATGAGGGGTGGGTGCCTATCACTCCCAGCAGTGGACAGAGACATGTGAGGGGTGGGTGCCTGTTAGACGGCGACCTCAGAGGAGCCCGGAAAGGGGGTCCTGACTACCCTGAGACCCACCCTCAAAGTATCGTAGCCGGGCACTGGCGGGAGATTCCCCAGGGGGAGGATTCTCGCAACTAGGATTGTACTTCTGGCACCACACGACACAGAGGGACCACACTGGGTATTCTCAGAACAAGCTTTATCAAACAGGTATCACTGCAAATATGTACAAGGTGAGCACGGGCTCAAGAGTCTCGGAAAGGTAGGGGGTAGCGGGACTGTCTTTGGTAACGGTTCAAAGCAGGGACGTACCCGGCGCACAGCTCACAATCCTCGAGCTGGGGGATACGTGGTCGGAGGTGGGGTCCGGCGGGACCGTGAGAGTCTGGGGGAGCCGCGAGTCACTCAGCAGGGCTCAGGTACAAGTTCGGAGGTCTTACGATCTTCAGGGAGCCGCGAGTCACTCAGCAGGGCTCAGGTACAAGTTCGGAGGTCTTACGATCTTCAGGGAGCCGCGAGTCACTCAGCAGGGCTCAGGTACAAGTTCGGAGGTCTTACGATCTTCAGGGAGCCGCGAGTCACTCAGCAGGGCTCAGGTACAAGTTCGGAGGTCTTACGATCTTCAGGGAGCCGCGAGTCACTCAGCAGGGCTCAGGTACAAGTTCGGAGGTCTTACGATCTTCAGGGAGCCGCGAGTCACTCAGCAGGGCTCAGGTGAGTTCCAGTTTCAGGAGCCGCGACCACGTCAGCAGGCTCTCGTTGTTCCAGCGTCGAATCTGCCGGACAGCCCCAGAGCACCCCTTGTTATAGTTCGACCCCTCTTTGATGTCCGGAGTCTGTGCAGGCAGGGGTCTTGTCACCTGGGGGTCGCTTGTCGGGATTTCCTGCTATAGTCTTTTGATCCTTTCAGGGCCGGGTCGGGAGGAGTCCCAGACACCCAGCAGGCGTGGAGCCAGCCCTCAGGGAGGCCGGAGGGCCGATCGAAACCCATCGACCCGGGGGAGTTCAGAGGTGCGATAGAAACTGCTCCTCCCTCTCTCATCCCCTGGAAGCGTGATGTCCTCCAGCCGGAGTGGCGCCTCTATGCCCGGGTCGCGCTGGGGCCGGGCGGCCATCTTGGTGCATGAAGTGGGCACGCGGGCCCGGGGTGGCCGAAAGGGGAGAGGCCAGGGACGGAGATGTCCGGGTCGGTGCGTGTGTCCTGGTGGGGAGGTTCGGCCGGGCCGGGGGCTTGGGCTGTAGGTACCAGGTTTCGGTGGTGCGGGGGCACGGAGGGCCATTCTACGAGGCCGGGTCCAACACGCGTCCCCCCCAGCTGAAAGCCGGAGAGAACTGCCCATCAGCTTGGGGGGTTCTCTTCGCTGAGGCGGAAGAACCGGGAGAGGCCGTCAGCATTGGCGTGGTCCGTACCAGGGCGGTGTTCCACGGTGAAATCCATCCCCTGGAGGGAGATTGACCACCGCAGTAGCTTGGGGTTTTCTCCTCGCATCTGCATGAGCCAACGTAAGGGCCGATGGTCAGTTTGGACTCTGAAATGGGTGCCAAACAGGTAGGGTCGTAGCTTTTTGAGTGCCCAGACCACGGCAAAGGCTTCGCGCTCTATGGTGCTCCATCTTTGTTCTCGGGGCAACAGCCGCCGACTGAGGAAGGCGACGGGCTGGTCTAGGCCTTGGTCATTTACTTGGGACAGGACGGCCCCAATGCCATTCTCGGAGGCATCGGTTTGGACTATGAACTCCTTGGCGTAGTCGGGAGCCTGGAGGACGGGGGCAGTACACATGGCCCTTTTTAGGGCATCGAAAGCTTCCTGGCAGGCAGCCGTCCACTGCACTTTCTTTGGCTGTTTTTTAGACGTGAGTTCTGTGAGAGGGCCGACAAGGCTGCCATACCCCCGAATGAATCTTCGGTAGTAGCCCGTGAGTCCCAGAAAGGCTCGGACCTCCGTCTGGGTGATGGGTGGTTCCCAGGCCAGGATGGCGTCGATCTTTGGCTGTAGCGGGGCGACCTGGCCACTCCCGACCTGGTGCCCCAAGTAGAACACGGATCCTTGCCCGATCTGGCACTTGCTGGCTTTTACTGTGAGGCCTGCCTGGCGCAGGGCGATTAGCACCCTTCGGAGGTGCTGGAGGTGCTCACTCCACTCTGAACTGAAGACAGCGATGTCGTCCAGGTATGCCGCGCTGAACTGTTCTAGCCCGGCCAGGACTCTATTCACCAGTCGCTGGAAAGTGGCCGGGGCATTTTTCATCCCGAAGGGCATTACGCGGAAGCGGTAGTGCCCATCGGGGGTGGAGAAAGCGGACCGCTCTTTGGCCCCTTCGGTGAGCGCAATCTGCCAGTATCCGCAGGTGAGGTCGAATGTGCTGAGGAACCGGGCTGCCCCTAGTCGGTCAATGAGTTCGTCGGCTCGTGGAATGGGGTGGGCATCGGCTCGGGTAACGTCATTGAGCCCCCGGTAGTCCACGCAGAATCGGAGCTCGGGGGCGACACCGGGGGCCGCTGCCTTCGGGACCAGGACCACGGGGCTGGCCCAGGGACTGTCAGAGGGCTCGATCACCCCCAGGGTCAACATCTTCGAGACTTCCGCTTGAATGCAGGACCGGACCCGGTCAGGAACCCGGTAGGCTCGGTGTCTCACCGGCGGGCTGTCCCCGGTGTCCACATCATGAACACACCAGTTGGTGACCCGGGGGGTCAGGGAGAAGAGGTCAGAAAATTGTCTTAGGAGCTGGCGGCAGTCCGCTTGTTGCTGGGCAGTGAGGGCTGGGGAGAGGTTCACTCCTTCCACGGAGCCATCCTGCTCCTTGATACACAGGAGGTCCGGGAGGGGATCCGACTCATCTTCGGCCCCGTCATCGGTGGCCAGCAGGAGGCTCAGTTCTGTCCGCTGGAAGTGAGGCTTGAGGCGGTTCACGTGCAGGACCCGGAGGGGATCCCGAGGCGACTGGACGTCCACCAAGTAGGTGACTTGGCTCTTCTTCTCGACCACTTTGTAGGGCCCAGTCCATCGGTCCTGGAGAGCGCCAGGCTTCACTGGGGCCATGACCCACACCTGCTGGCCCGGCTGGAACTCGACCAGAGTAGCATTCTGGTCGTACCAGCGCTTCATTTCTTCTTGACTCGCCTCCAGGTTGGCCTCGGCCAGTTCTCGGAACCTCCTGGTCTGGTTCCGGAGGGCCAGGACATATTGGAACACATCTCGGGGGGTGGCCTGGGGTGCTGCCTCCCACCCTTCCTTAACTAAACTGAGGGGACCTCGGACGGGGTGCCCATAGAGTAATTCAAACGGGCTGAACCCTAAGGACTTCTGGGGGACCTCCCGGTAAGCGAACAAGAGGCAGGGGAGCAGGACGTCCCACTTACGCCGGAGGGGCTCTTCTAGGCCAGCGATCATCCCTTTCAAAGTCCTATTAAACCTCTCTACTAGGCCGTTCCCTTGGGGATGGTACGGGGTGGTGAACTTATAGGACACCCCACATTGTTGCCACAGGGACGTCATATACCTGGATATAAAATTAGTGCCGCGATCGCTCACGACCTCGCGGGGGAAACCCACCCTGGAGAAGATCCCCATCAGGGCTCGGCCCACCACGGGGGCCGTAATGGTGCGTAGGGGAATAGCCTCTGGGTAGCGGGTGGCGTGGTCCACTAGGACCAAGATGAAACGGTGACCTTGGGATGTGGGGGGGTCCAGTGGCCCCACGATGTCGATCCCGACTCGTTCGAAGGGGGTACTGACGACCGGGAAGGGTTGGAGGGGAGCCTTGCGCTTCCCCCCACTCTTCCCACTGGCTTGGCACGTGGGGCAGGACTTGCAGTGGGCTTCTACCGCTGCTTTCATCTTAGGCCAATAAAAATGGGTCACGAGACGGCTGTAGGTCTTGTCCTGACCCAGGTGACCGGCGAGGGGGACATCGTGGGCTAAGCCCAGGAGGAAATCCCGGAAGCGGAGAGGTACCACCAGTACCCGTCCGGATCCCAGCTCCACTGATTTCTGCTCACTATACAGGACGTTATTCTCCCAATAGATTCGGTGCGTTCCGGTCTG
Organism: Triturus cristatus; assembly: GCF_964204655.1. Lineage (NCBI taxonomy): Eukaryota > Metazoa > Chordata > Amphibia > Caudata > Salamandridae > Triturus > Triturus cristatus. The sequence continues at coordinate 60,145,033 of NC_140580.1, read as the reverse complement.
GTCACCTGCGGCTTGGCCCTCGGCCTGGCGCCGCAGCCCGACCAGGGAAGGACAGGTGGCTTGCTCCCGGCAAAATTCTTCTCGGGTGGGCCCGCCCTCGTGGCGCCAATGGGCCAACTCGGGTAGATCCCCCAACTCGGGGACCGGGGCGGGGTCGGATGGTGCGGGTTCGTCGCTGACGACGGACCCTTCCGATGGGGGAACGGGAGGACCCTCGGCGGGGACGGTGCTGGCTACTTTGACCGGGGTGCTCTCGATTTCTCTCCGGGGAGTGAGTCGGGCTGTCATAGATCGGGTGGTGGCACACACCCACTCGGGGAGTCCCATCATTCCTAGGTGGGCCTTGCGCTCTACGTGCTTCCAGGGGGAACTCTCCAGGTCGTTCCCTAAGAGGCAGTCGACCGGCTGGGAGGTTCTTACGGCCACCTTGAGTTTGCCTATCACCCCTCCCCACTCAAATGGCACCAGGGCCTCCTGACACATACTTTCCCTATTGTCTGCAGATATTACGGGGCAAAAGACATTGGGGAGGATCTGCTCCTCGGGAACTAGGTGCCTGAGGACACCGGTGATACTGGCCCCGGTGTCCCGCAGGGCCTCTACCTGGTGGCCATTGATCTTGACGAGCTGCCCATATTTCTGTGTGTTGGACGGTAGGAGGCTACCAGGGATCATTTCCCTATCTCCCAGGGATACTAGGGCCATCGCGGCTGGTTCCCACTCCTCGGCTTCCTCAACCTCCTCCCCTAGGGCTACGTTGGCTATCTGTCTCGCAGGGGTGACTTGGGTGGCCATGGGGCACTCTGGGTCATTGGCGTAGTGCCCGGGTTTCTGGCAGCGGAAACAGGTGACGGTCACCCGGTGTCCCCGTCTCCCGGGGGGCCCTGTTACTGGTGGGGGGGGCGCCGGGAAAGGTGGAGGTGGTGTCTTCGGGGGGCTAGGCTGGGACTCCCTCGGCCCTCCCTGGTTCCCTCCCCCTCTCTGGCGGGGTGGTCCCTGACTGGTTCGGGGGTACTCTCCTACCATGCCCCGGGAGACCCGGGTGTTGGTCCAGCGGTCGGCCTCCACGGCCAGCTTCCGGGGATCTGTGAGCTTGCTATCCAGCAGATGTTGACGTAGCTCTACGAAGCAGTTCGCAGCCAGATGTTCCCATAACATGAGGTCAGTGAGTTCAGCAAGGGTGGTGACTTTGCTGCCCTTGACCCACCCATCGAAGGCCCGACTAAAAAAGTTTACATACTCCACCCAGGTGGTGCCCGGGATCTTCCTGCAGTCCCGGAACCGTTGGCGGTACATTTCTGGGGTGAGGCCGTATCTTGTGAGGAGAGCCTCTTTCATGTGGCTGTAGGAGGTCTGCAGGGATAGGGGTAGGTCGAGCAGGGTGTCCCTTCCTTCGCTCAGAAACCGTCCCCACAACCCCGCCCCCCAGTCCTTCTGTGGAATCCGATGGGAGGTCATGGCGACCTCGTAGGCCCGAAACCATTGCTGAATGTCATCGTTTTTATAATATTCTTTGACCACATCCTTGGGGATGTGGACCTTCTGTTCCGCTGGGGGGGCCGTCTCTCGGTTCCCCGGGGGCCTCCCGTCCTCATTTCGGGCCTTGAGCTCGAGTTCCTTTAAGCTCCGTTCGTGCTCCAGTTGGAGCTTTCTTCCTTCGTGCTCCCGTTGGAGCTTCTTTTCTTCCAGTTCGCCTTGTACACGCATTTGCTCTACTGCTAGCTTCTTCTCCGCTAACTTCAATTCGCCCTCGATTTTGAGTTTGGCTAACTCGAGTTCATGACTGCGGCTTCTCTCTCTGTCCGCGAGCTCTTCCGGGGATAGGCCCCCGTCTGGTACGATGCCTCGCACCTGATTGCTACTGCTTTCATTTTGGGGGGGTTCGGCTTCGTCGGGGCGCTCCCCCGTGCCTTCCGGGCGGGAGGCCCCGGTCTCCACCCAAGTTTTCAGTGCTTTCTGCAAGTCTTCTTTAGTGTTGAGGCCAGTGGTAGCGATTTTAAGTTCTTTGCAAAATTGTTTTAGCTCTTTGTGTGTGTATTCTTCCAGATGCTCCACCTGGAACACTCTGTTGGCGTTGGTTTCTGCGGAGCTCGTGGCGCTTCCTTCTGCCATCTTTGTTGGTCGTGCGTCCGTCGTTTACTGTATGATCTCTAGGTGATGGGCCCGAATCCCGTCGCTTGCCACCAATGTTAGACGGCGACCTCAGAGGAGCCCGGAAAGGGGGTCCTGACTACCCTGAGACCCACCCTCAAAGTATCGTAGCCGGGCACTGGCGGGAGATTCCCCAGGGGGAGGATTCTCGCAACTAGGATTGTACTTCTGGCACCACACGACACAGAGGGACCACACTGGGTATTCTCAGAACAAGCTTTATCAAACAGGTATCACTGCAAATATGTACAAGGTGAGCACGGGCTCAAGAGTCTCGGAAAGGTAGGGGGTAGCGGGACTGTCTTTGGTAACGGTTCAAAGCAGGGACGTACCCGGCGCACAGCTCACAATCCTCGAGCTGGGGGATACGTGGTCGGAGGTGGGGTCCGGCGGGACCGTGAGAGTCTGGGGGAGCCGCGAGTCACTCAGCAGGGCTCAGGTACAAGTTCGGAGGTCTTACGATCTTCAGGGAGCCGCGAGTCACTCAGCAGGGCTCAGGTACAAGTTCGGAGGTCTTACGATCTTCAGGGAGCCGCGAGTCACTCAGCAGGGCTCAGGTACAAGTTCGGAGGTCTTACGATCTTCAGGGAGCCGCGAGTCACTCAGCAGGGCTCAGGTACAAGTTCGGAGGTCTTACGATCTTCAGGGAGCCGCGAGTCACTCAGCAGGGCTCAGGTGAGTTCCAGTTCCAGGAGCCGCGACCACGTCAGCAGGCTCTCGTTGTTCCAGCGTCGAATCTGCCGGACAGCCCCAGAGCACCCCTTGTTATAGTTCGACCCCTCTTTGATGTCCGGAGTCTGTGCAGGCAGGGGTCTTGTCACCTGGGGGTCGTTTGTCGGGATTTCCTGCTATAGTCTTTTGATCCTTTCAGGGCCGGGTCGGGAGGAGTCCCAGACACCCAGCAGGCGTGGAGCCAGCCCTCAGGGAGGCCGGAGGGCCGATCGAAACCCATCGTCCCGGGGGAGTTCAGAGGTGCGATAGAAACTGCTCCTCCCTCTCTCATCCCCTGGAAGCGTGATGTCCTCCAGCCGGAGTGGCGCCTCTATGCCCGGGTCGCGCTGGGGCCGGGCGGCCATCTTGGTGCATGAAGTGGGCACGCGGGCCCGGGGTGGCCGAAAGGGGAGAGGCCAGGGACGGAGATGTCCGGGTCGGTGCGTGTGTCCTGGTGGGGAGGTTCGGCCGGGCCGGGGGCTTGGGCTGTAGGTACCAGGTTTCGGTGGTGCGGGGGCACGGAGGGCCATTCTACGAGGCCGGGTCCAACAGTGCCTATCACTCCCAGCAGTGCCCAGACATATGAGGGGTGGGTGCCTATCACTCCCAGCAGTGCCCAGACATATGAGGGCTGGGTGCCTATCACTCCCAGCAGTGCCCAGACATATGAGGGGTGGGTGCCTATCACTCCTAGCAGTGGACAGAGACATGGGGGTGGGTGCCTATCACTCCCAGCAGTGCCCAGACATATGAGGGGTAGGTGTCTATCACTCCCAGCAGTGGACAGAGTCATGGGGGTGGGTGCCTATCACTTCCAGAAGTGCCCAGACATATGCGGGGTGGGTGCCTATCACTCCCAGCAGTGCCCAGACATATGAGGGGTGGGTGCCTATCACTCCCAGCAGTGGACAGAGACATGTGAGGGGTGGGTGCCTATCACTCCCAGCAGTGCCCAGACATATGAGGGGTGAGTGCCTATCACTCCCAGCAGTGGACAGAGACATGTGAGGGGTGGATGCCTATCACTCCCAGCAGTCCCCGGACATATGAGGGGTGGGTGCCTATCACTCCCAGCAGTGCCCAGACATATGAGGGGTGGGTGCCTATCACTCCCAGCAGTGCCCAGACATATGAGGGGTGGGTGCCTATCACTCCCAGCAGTGGACAGAGACATGTGAGGGGTGGGTGCCTATCACTCCCAGCAGTGCCCAGACATATGAGGGGTGAGTGCCTATCACTCCCAGCAGTGGACAGAGACATGTGAGGGGTGGATGCCTATCACTCCCAGCAGTCCCCGGACATATGAGGGGTGGGTGCCTATCACTCCCAGCAGTGCCCAGACATATGAGGGGTGGGTGCCTATCACTCCCAGCAGTGCCCAGACATATGAGGGGTGGGTGCCTATCACTCCCAGCAGTGGACAGAGACATGTGAGGGGTGGGTGCCTATCACTCCCAGCAGTGGACAGAGACATGTGAGATGTGGGTGCCTATCACTCCCAGCAGTGGACAGAAACATGGGGGTGGGTGCCTGTATCTCCCAGCAGTGCCCAGACATATGAGGGGTGGGTGCCTATCACTCCCAGCAGTGCCGAGACATATGAGGGGTGGGTGCCTATCACTCCCAGCAGTGCCCAGACATATGAGGGGTGGGTGCCTATCACTCCCAGCAGTGCCCAGACATATGAGGGGTGGATGCCTATCACTCCCAGCAGTGGACAGAGACATGGGGGGTGGGTGTCTATCACTCCCAGCAGTGCCCAGACATATGAGGGGTGGGTGCTTATCACTCCCAGCAGTGCCCAGACATATGAGGGGTGGATGCCTATCACTCCCAGCAGTGGACAGAGACATGGGGGGTGGGTGTCTATCACTCCCAGCAGTGCCCAGACATACGAGGGGTGGGTGCCTATCACTCCCAGCAGTGCCCAGACATATGAGGGGTGGGTGCCTATCACTCCCAGCAGTGGACAGAGACATGTGAGGGTTGGGTGCATCATCCTCAGATGACCAAAACTCCATGGGTTCATGAACGCATCCCCAATGTGCGACTATGTTGAGAGTGCCAAATCAACACATCACTGACAGCAGTGTCCCACACCCATGAGGATGGATGTCTTCCCCCCACTGCATGACACACCACATGTGGGTGTGATGGCAAATGACACATGCATACCCACCCCTGGCGGATGCAGCACAATACACACACTGAGATCATGTCACAAGACTGTATAGTTATGTGAAAGCCTACTAAACCAAGAGAGCCAAAGTGAACACACACTGTCACGCACATTCCAGGACAGATAGGAATGTACCGGTGCAGGCACAGCCACCAAGTTGTTGTCTCCCATGGAAGGAATAGGGTGGACTTCCCACAGATACAATGCCCTCAATTGTCAGTCAGGTGACCAAATACCCTGCAGAACAAGTACCATATGTGTGCTATGCTGGGAGTACACACATGCATAGTGCGGAAAAGGGACAATTTCCACATGGAGGCATGGCAACATACTCCAGACACAGGTAAAGTGACTACCAAGGATGGCACAGACGATGCAGCCGGAGACATTGCTGAGCAGGCATGGACATAGTTGAAGGGATCCGTCAGCCACAAAGGAAATGTAGACACAGGTCAGCTCAACAATTGTGCAACTCCCTGCAGGGAAGATGTCAGGTGCCACAGAGGAAGGGACACTCCTTGGGACAATGTCTCCAAACACTAAGAGCATACACGACCAAAGAATTATTGCAGAGACCTTGTGATGGCACGCAGAAATCAGCCTCCACCCCATGAGCACCAGACTCCAACATTTCCCAGACACCTAACACATGATCACCACCACAACTCATGGAGCATCAGCACCAACATCAATACCTGAAAAGCAATTGTGTTCAAAGGAAAAACAAAATGCTTTATTCAGAATTAACAAAAAAGTTGTAAAGGCTAATATTTACAAAGGCCATAGGCCAGTCCCGATCATAAGTCCTGGGGGGGGGGGGGGACACATTGCAACGTGTCTCCCCTAGCTTGCCTGCACATTTGAAACCTCTGGTTCATCGACTGGGGTGGGGGCATCCTGGGGGGAAGGACCAGGCACCGCAGGGACAGGAGAGGGAAGGGTAGGTGTTGTGGGTGCAGGGACGGACGACTCCACCACAGGGGGTGGGGCAGCGCCAAAGGTGGATTAAAGAACAGCACTGCACACTACTGCCAGGTCGCCCAGCGTCTCCCCTGCACCCGAATAAACCACAGGCCCCAAGGAGGGGGGGGTCGGAGGGATTGGGTGCAGCGCTACTGGGGGAGGGGGTGGACAGGGGTGGGGACTCAACTCCCCTACCCGTGGAGTGCCTTGCCCATTTGCGTGCTGGTGAGCCAGTGGGGCTGAGGCCAGCACAGCCAAGTAGCTTTCCTTCTCCGATTGTGGGGCAGGGGAGCCGAGGGGAGTGAGATGGGAGGGACTGGGTGGTGAGGCATGCGGAGTCCGACTCTGGCTGCGTGTATGCCTGTGTGCCCTAGACCCAGTGGGTGTGCCTACTTCCCCTGAGTGTGCGTGACAGGAGGTGTGCACTTTCCCTTTCCTGTTGGTGTGCTGGCTGTGTCTGGTGTGGTGCCTGCCGTGGAATGTGTGTGTGTGCTTGGGGCAGGCATGGGAGTGGGAAGTGTTGATGGTGCAGGGGTAGGTGGGGGGCAAAGCGCTGCAGGAGACTCACTGCTGCCGTCAGTGACGAGTCCATGGACCTCAGCAACATCCGTTGGTCAGACATCGCTGATGACATGCCCTCCATGTACGACACCATCTGTGTCAGCAGTCTGGTGTGGCCATGGAGGACAGTCAGGATCGATGTCTGCCCAACCTGCAACTGCCGCTGAATGTCCACAGACTCGGCAGTGAGGGCAGCAGGGGGAACAGGGGCAGGGGGTGCGGTGCCTGTCACGAAGGAGACACGGTGGTGCCTAGCACGGACAGAAGGGACCGGAGCAACTGGGAGGGCGGTGATGGGAATGGAGGGGGCGGTGACAGTTTTAGTGCTGCTGCCAGCTGTTGGAGCAGCCTCCGCCCCCTCAGGGAGTTCAGCCTCGGACCCGTCTGCATCGTAGTCGGTGTTGGTACTACCCAGGTCCTCCACCGCACTCCCCTCGCCCTCCGTGTCACTTGATGCTGATGACTCGCCAGGAGTGGTGGCACTGTTCCTGGATCCCTCCTCCAGGTCCGTGAAGGTGTCTCCCTCGGTGTCCCCCGATGATGCTGTGGGCAAGGTGAAGAGACAGGAAATAATCAGTCACCTGTTTACATCTGACACATGAGTCCAAACTAAATAGGTCACAGTGCATATCAGGAAATGCATCATGAGTAACATCTACAATACTCCGCACGTATGTAAGCCCTGCACTCCCCAGTTGTTTCACCCACCATGCCACCTCAAATAAAGAAAATCAGGACACAAGAGCAAATAACAGCATATCCAATTATACAGAGAAGCCAGTGTCTGTGAAAAGTGGAGCACAGCCAGACTATGAAGGCATGCCACCTCTTGGTCGCTGTGAACGAAACAGTATTATTGCACCCAATGCAAAATAACAGACGCCAATGCTGAAGGGGTCTCCACACTTAGAGACCTGTGAGTACTTTAGAAAAACCAATGAAACACTTTCTGATCCATTGGGAATCACAAAACTTTACCCAATTGACATGTTTGGAATGTGTGAATGTTCCACTTGTGGAACAGAACACACATGTGCATGAATATCAGAAGTCACACAAGGAGGTGTACACAGAACTACATTTACACAGTCATTGAATGAGCTGCCAGCCTAATGCCAAGAAGCCATTGTTAAGAAGAAATGTGGAATCAGGAACTACATATACATGGCACCACGGGGGGCCGGATGACTTGACACCGGTAAGTTGGCATCAGCAAAAACCAAGGACTAACCCAAATGCTAACACACTGTGGGAACATGGATATGTATAATACAAAACGAAATTATTGTCAGAACAGTGCCTTTGTTTGAAATGTGCCAGCGTGTTCCCCCAAAGTGTAAAGGTGGTCTCTTGTGCACTTCCTTGGGAGACATCTGTCATGCAGGCACATAATTGTCCTTCAGTAAATCAAAGGGAAGCATATAAACTATTGGGACATGTTGACAAGTGTAGTGAGAGCCAAGGTACAAGACTTCATGAATAACAACTTAAAACATGCCATCTGTCACATGGCCATCCGTACCCCGATGACACAGTTGGCAACACATCTGACACACTACCTGTCATGTGGATTGGCACACATGTCCAGACACAGGAAAATGCATTAGCCAATGGCCCTGAAATAGTGTTGGAATAAGGAGCACCTGCACTGAGGAGACACCCTGATGGGAACGAAGAATGTCAACACAGATGTCAGCACACACAGACAAAACTACATAGCATCTGGAGCACACACCAGTGCCAATGATGGATGAGCAGGAAACATGTCTTTTGACTTTTGACACATGCTGCAAAGCACAAACATGACACCCTGCACAACATGCCTGGGTCACTGCACCTTGAGTGTCTGTCCTGAAAATTATCACATACAGGTCAGACCTGGCAAGGAGACATAAGTTTTAGACATGTAAGCCTTTCATGCACAAACCCCCCATACATGAGACAATGTGAATGAGACAGAGCAAGTAGGTACAACTCTGAATCTGTGTATACTAAAAGGGGAATCAAGAACTCCTAAATGGACTCAACATCACCTTGTGAGGCTGACCACACATATTTGTGACAAACAACCATCAACTGATAGTTGTACATAGACACACAGGCACTGCCCAGTGTGAGTATGCACAAGCCTAATGGGGTCACCCTGTACAGTGGACACATGTTGCACACTTTACGTAAATACAAATTAGGGCAGGGAACAATGCCACAGAGGCCAAACTATGCTGAACACACAGAGACTGGCCACAGTGTGTGATGCCACAAATGATTCCTAGGATAAGGTGTCTCGGGACAGTAGTGGGCACACTGCTCCATGGTCCTGGAATGATCTGACTGTAACAGGAGCAAGCGTCCCGGCCCTATGCATATCTCCCACTCATGCACACCATGTCTGATGCCACTACATTGGTCATGCATGCTGCAAGTGTGTGTATTTTAAACCTCACACTCCTATGTGGACCCTCAGGACAGTGCCAACAATGATGGACCCCCAAATGAGTGGACAGGACAGGGCACAGGCAAGGTACCAACAGATGTCTCAGACCACCCCCACACATGATGCAGAAAGCATAGTGCACCTTGATGACCTTGCAGCCTAGATGACCATGTGCAATAGTGAGTACACACAGACCAGGGAACACATGTCAAGGAGGGGAAGGGAGGAAGATCAGCAGCGGTTTACTTTGGGGAACAGGATATGCACTGCACATATAAACCCTCGCAGTGCATCCATGCGACTGAGCACTTCCAAAAGCTGGTGGCACACAACAAACACACATGTACCTACCCCCTTCCTGCTGCTGCTTCTCCTGTAACCGCCTATCCAAGTCAGGGAAGACCACTGCCAGGACACGCTTCATTTGGTGGGTCAGGCACCGATGCCTGCCGTGTTTGCATGGAGGTGAGTCTCCCAGCAGGACCCGGGAGATCCTCCTGGTCCAGCACCGGATGTCCTGCCAGCGTTTCCTCACCTGGGCCAGGCGCCGACTGCGACCCTCCATCTTGAACACGGCCCTGACGGCCCGCTTCCATATACTGCCCTTCTCGTAGGCGGTTACCTGTGAGGATGACGAAGTGAGAATAGATCACTACACCTGCTCCATGTCACAGAGACACACATTAGAACATCTTTGATTTGTTGAACAGGGCATCGGATGCTGCCAACTAATAGCCCCTTTGTCATAGGGACATTTGCCTCTGTGTAAGGCCCAATGCACTACATGGCATTGAACGTACACTGGTGGCATGAGGGGTGCGACACACTCCCTGATCATGGCACACACTGTACATCACAAGCAACACAAGGCTGATGGACAGCACCTCCAAGCAGTCACATGCCCCAGGCCACTGACACAACCTCAGCAGAGTACACAGACACACACAGGCACAGATTATTCACCTGCCAGTGGCAACAGGGGCTAAAAACCTCACTCTGCCCATGTGCCATTTGCCTGGGGGGTGTCACAGGTGTGGGGCTAGCCCACCAAGTCAGACACACAGCACGGCTTCCTTCACACATCAGATGGGTGGAGCAGTTGCCTCCTCCATGCAGCTGTGGTGCAACACTCCACATAGACAGTCACCCACATGACAAGGAGCATTCACACACATCAATGTCCAGGGGGCGGTCACATCATTTGGACACTCTCACCACAGCTCCACTCAACTCACACACATCTGTGGGTACAGTCACCTGTCACACCGGGGGGAACACAGAATCACCTCAGGACTATAGAACAAGAATGGGCAAGAGGATTAGCCATGCTGAATGTGCCATGCACAATGCAAGTGAAGAGTGCAGACATTAACCACATCATGCTCTGCATAACAGACATAAGCCATTCACCCCCCCGGGACCCACTCTAGACTACACTGCATGTCTGTCACACCTGGGCACAATGCCAGAAGTGCCAGTCACAAAAAGAAGTGGCACAGTCTAAGCTAGCGGAGTCAGCACTCACCTGCTCCCCTGGTCGACCATACAGGCTGGGGTACTGTGGGAGGATGACATCCAGCAACACCTGATTCTCCTCCTGGGTGAAAGGCTGGGCCTTCTCCACAGTCCACTACATGGTGCCAGAGGTAGCCAAGACAGCAGCAGTGGTGTTGAATCAAAGGTTGTGCAGGCAAGTGCCCTCTCATGGGTTCTGGCTGACTTATATCTGCCTTGCTGGCCTATTTCATGTACAGGAGTACAGAGTGATTGGTCAGACTCATTTGCAACCTACGTTTCCTCCAATCCCTTTGAAAATACACCAGTGACAGCATTAGCATTTTTTCAAATTTTCTGCATCATGTCAAGTCAACAACTACTTTGCAACAATGTATAATGTGGCCAACTGCTTTTTCCAGGCCACATGATGGAAAAATTTGAACTTGGAACTGGGTATCCATGACAACCAGCATGCCCTAATACTTGTCCCTAATGTGTCCCCTTTGTAATTTTCAAATCCACACACAGGTATGGTGCATTTCACACGTACCCCTAGGGCACCACTACTCTAGTGATCCGGGCCGTACACGCGTGTGCAGGGTTCGAATCCCTATGGTAGTGTAGCCGTAGGCGTACGCCATAGTGATCCGGCCCGTACACGTGTGTGTAAGGTTCGTATCCCTATGGTAGTGTAGCCGTAGGCGTACGCCATAGTGATACAGGCCGTACACGCGTGTGTAGGGGTCGTATCCCTATGGTAGTGTAGCCGTACGGCTACACTACCATAGGGATACGACCCCTACACACGTGTGTACGGCCCGGATCACTAGAGTAGTGGTGCCCTAGGGGTACGTGTGAAACGCACCGTACCTGTGTGTGGTATTAAAAAACTGCTACTGTGAAGGCCTAACTCTCCCATAGGATAATATTGGGTTGCCCAATTACATTTAATAAGTGCTAACGTTTGATTGGGAACAGGAAAGTGTTAGACCTGGCATCCTTAGTGTGGTTTCCCCTGTTTTTTGCCTTCAGACCTCCCGTTTTGCTGACTCACTTTTCGCCTGCTTTAGGACTCTGTGCACTTACCACTGCTAACCTGTGCTAAAGTGCATGTGCTCTCTGCTTAAAACATGGTTTAACATTAGTTTATCCACAATGTGCCTAAGGCTTGGGAATTAAATGCTACTAGTGGGCCTAAAGCACTGATTGTGCAGCCCACTTAAGTAGCCCTTTAAACATGACTCAGACCTCTCACTTCAGAGCCTGGGTGTATAGTTTTAAAATGCCCTGTCAACCAGGAAAGTTAACCCTCTTCCCAGGCCCAAAACGTCATACTTAATACGTATGTCACTTCTAAGGTAGGCCCTGGACAGCCCAGGGGCAGCATACAAGGTATTTAAAAAGTAGGGCATGTACTTTTAAGTTTTGCATGTCCTAGTAGTGAAAAACCCTTCAATAATGTTTTCACTTTTGCAAGGCCTATCTCTTTCATCTGATAACATTGGGGGTATCTTATGCCATGTTATAAGTGTCATTTTCAATTAGGAAGAGATTGTACCCACAAGTTTGCTGTCTCTCGAATTGCCATTTAAAATCACAACTGACGGTGAAGTCAGATTTTAAATTGTAATTCTGAAAATGCCACTTTTAGAAAGCTGGCATTTTCTCACTTTAACCATTTGGTGCCTGTGTCCTGTCTCTGAATGCATGACTGCATGAATGCATGACTGGGGTGGGAGACAGCTGGGCTTTTTGCATTCCCTCTAGACAGCCACACACAAAGGGATCTTAGGTGTGACTGATGGGCCATCCTGGACAGGAAGGGAGGGAAAGGCTGACATTTACATCTGAATAGGCTGTATCTTGTCCCCCACACAAAGGGCTGCACACCCCCCTGTAGTGAGTCTGGAGCCAGGGCAGAAAGGGCAGGGACTCTGCACTTCAAAGGTATCAACTGGGAATAAGTACTGGACCTCTGACACCACCAAGTCAGAACACTTCTGAAATGGTGGACATTCTGCCAAGAAGAAGGACTGCTGTGCTGTTGAAGGAACTGCTACTTTGCTGGACTGCTACTCTGTTGGACTCCTGCTTTGCTGTGCTAACCTACTGCCGGGAGTGACAACAACTCGACCTGCTTCTCTCCAACCCAGAAACAAAGTGACTCCAAGGGCTTGCTGACTTGCCTCCTGTTTAAAGTCACACGTACATCAAAGACTTCCAACCCACCCTGCTAAGGCACCTGGACTCTGCTATCTGAGAGTCACACCCTCCCAAGTGTGGCCAATCCATTCCTGGACCCTTGAAAGTGGTTATAAAGTGCTGCTTCAGCACCAATCCACCCATCAACGCAGTTGCATGTTTTAGAACCGGCACATCTTCTTCAACAGCGATGCATCGCTACTGCTGGGGGATTCCAAGATGCATCACCTCTGCTGCGGAGTGCAACCACGATGCATCGTCGACTGCAAGGGTCATAGACCCTGGTTCTGTTGTATCTTCCTATCAGTCACAACCTAAAGATCGCCAACAACACATGACATCCTTTGGTCCTTGTAGCTCGTCTTTGACATTAACGCAAACAAGGCACTTTGCATTGGGCCAAAGCTGGTCCCTGTGCTCCATCGCCGTAGGCCTGAACCTTTGGATTTGACGTGGTCTAGCTTGATCAGATAACCTCAGTTGTCACTTTATGCTTTTGAGCCCTACTTTTCAGTTTATTCTTTAAAAGATCATAACTCTTGTTTATACTAATTGTATTTTTGTTGTTTTGGTCTTATTTTATTCATAAAAATATCCTTTATTTTTCTAACCTGGTGTGGAGTCTTTTTGTAGTGCTTTCACTGTATCAGTGTATTATTGTTTGAGGTGTTGCACAAATACTTTATAAATTGCCTTTAAAGTTAAGCCTGAGTGCTCTGTGGCAAGCTACCAGAGCGTGAGCACATGTTAATTTAGTGTGTTTGCCCTGACTAGGATTGTGGCTGCTGCTTGACTAAGGTTCACACCCCAGTCAATATACAACCCCATTTCTTACAGTGAGCATTTTGTGTTTGGTGTCTGGGAAATTGTCATTAAAAATGCTCTTTAATGGTAAAGTCAGATTTTAAGTTACAATTTTGAAAAATGGCACTTTTGGAAAGGTATCATTTTACTGCCCTAAACTATTTGGTGCCTGCTGCCTATCCTGCGTCAGATGACTGGGTGTACTTGGCTTTTGGACTTTGTTTATTCCTCCAAGAGAGTCACAAGATAGACGGATTAGGTGTGAATGGATAGGCCATCAACTGGCAGGATGGGGCAGAGCCAGGCCCAGCCCCACTTACAACTGAATAGGCTGTGCTCTCACACAAATGACTTGTCACACCTGTATTGTTCATGCAGCCAGCTTGGAACCAAGACAGAAAACATCAAGCATTTCAAAATCAATTCTCTAGAAACTTCTACTTCAAAGGAGGCCCCATTTATAAAAAGGGGACATTCAGACCCACTCTTCAATTCACTTTCTGGACCTGCAGAAGGACTCTCAGAGGACTGCCAGCTGCTGTGGTCTGCTGTGTACTCCACAAGACTGCTATGCTGCACCTGGGAGGACTGTGTTGCTTCCTGGAGCCTGTTTGAGTCCTCAGAGCCCTGCTTCACACCTGTACCCAGGACTACCAGAGTGACTCTAAGGGCTAATTTTCAGAGCCTCAGGGATCGAAAAGGTTTCCACCATCATGAACCCGCACCTGAATCCAGCCTGAGGGAGTCAGAACTCCCCAAGTGATGCCCCTCTAGTCCTGAGCCCTTGGTGGTGGTGCTAACGTTGCCCAGATAGCCAAAATCCAAAATTTGGGCTAAAAACTGCTCTGAGAACTGAAAGAAGACCAGGACCTACCTCCTCGTCTATCTGTCCAATGTGTATCACCGGTTGGCCTGAGTTCACAGCTCTCGCTATGCAATTCTACACAGCAGTACATCTTGTTCCGCGGTGTTTCGCCAAAGGGGTATCCGGACTCCTTGAACTCTCGATGGCTACAGCCTCCTGCCTTGTCTGACTGACTGGAGTTTTTCAACTTCCAAAACAGAGACTCGGCCTGATTAATATCCCTGCAGACGGCCCATGGGTCTGCTAGGGCAACGGAGCAATTTATTACGTTGCCCTAGTGGAAGGACGGCCCGTCTGATTTATAAATGACTGTCTAGCTGGCGGTCATTTATAAAGGCATTGGCAGGAACTGCCTTCTCTGCGGTTCCTGTGAATGCATTTTACTGTTTGCTGCAGGGCTGCATCACTCAGACACAGGATTTTTCTTTTTTAAAAGCAAAAAGTAATGTTTTGCTGTTCCTTATCACCAGGCTTTACTTGGAAATAATAAGCAGTAAAAAATTACAACATGTCCGCCCACCCAAACTGGATGTCTGCCTGCTTTTAAATCAAGTGAGTGGACCTTCATATTGGCGGTCCGAACATAGAAATCTTCACAACGGCTTTGTCCAGTGGCTCCCCAACGCTGCCACTCCTACCATCAGCCTTCTATGCTCAGCTTTGCTTTCTCAGAACATTTTCCTTCAAAATTTCTTTTTAGTCCAACGGTAAGCACTGACCGATCCCAATCTCCTTCATGTATACAACCCGTGCTCCATCGTGGTCAGCTATATTTTCAATTTAGATCTGGTCTTGCATGGCAAAATGTCAGTGGTTGTCACTTTGATCTTTTAAGTGCTAGTTGTTACCTTAAACTTTAATTTCTACTAATTGTATGTTTGTCATTTTGGTGTCAAATAATTTATTAAAATGTTATCTATTTGTCTAAATTGATGTGGAATTTTTCTTGTTATGTGTTTTTACTTCATTACTGTTTGTGTGCTGCATAAATTCTTTACACATTGTCTGTAAGTTAAAACTGCTCTGCTTTTGTGCCAAGCTACACGAGTGTTAGGCACAGGTTAATTTAGTGACCTTTGTGGTTCATTCCAATGGGGATAGTGGCTGTTGCTTAAACAGTGGTTCGCTCCCCATTCAACCAACAACCTAATTTCTCACACAAGATTATTTTCTTTAGCACAAAGGGGGTCATTAGGATGGAGGAAGGCCCGCCACCGCTAGCCATGCGGTGGTGGGCTCTCTGCCATCTGATTGCCAATTTCTCCCCGCCACATTACGATGGCAGGGGAATTGTTCCGCAAGTGTGGCTGGCTCAAAGATCGCCCAACACACTTCTTCCACAGGCAATCATTAGAATTGCCTGGCGGAGCGGACAGGACCGGGGAAATGGTGGTGGTGCCTAGCAGGCACCACCCGCCAATTTACAATGCTGGCGTCAGCCAGGCTTTCCATGGCGGTGAAACCGCCATGGAAAGGCTGGCAGGAATTGGGGGCCTGGTACGGGCCCCTCTTGTTTTGGGGGGAGGTGTTGCTGCACTGGGGGAGTACCCCCTGCACTGCGTGGTAGGCACCATGTGGTGCCTGCCATGTAGTGCAGGGAAATGCAAAGCATTACATTTTGACATTGCGTGCGGTGCGGCAGCCAGCAGCACCGTCCGCAATGTCAAATACCCTTTTGCATCGTGATTGCAGTGGTGGGACCGCTGCATGACTGACGGGCGGTCCCAAACACTGCAACAATGGCGGGCAGGCTCATGTCCGCCCGCCATCATAATGAGCCCCAAATTAGCTGAAGAAACATTTGCATCTATCCA
Organism: Triturus cristatus; assembly: GCF_964204655.1. NCBI lineage: Eukaryota > Metazoa > Chordata > Amphibia > Caudata > Salamandridae > Triturus > Triturus cristatus. The sequence goes on along the minus strand of NC_140580.1, from coordinate 60,128,852 downwards.
CTCTTCCATGCTTATTTTGACAAATTTATATCTGCAAATAAAAGAACAATAGTTTATATTGTTGATGATAACTTCTCATTGGACCCACAAATGGGCAATGTAACAAGAATATTTTGTACTAGTTACAGCATATAAAAAAGTTAATAATAAGAGATAACTTCCATTGTACTTTGGTCAATCATTATTCGGTACACTGTCCAATTATATATGTGTCTACGCCTGTGCCATGTAGACATTTGTATAAAGTGTATAAAGAAACACTTTATACAAACTAAATTTCACCCAAAACTGGTGCTTGTCTGGTCATTGGTTTATGAAAAAGTAAAAAAGCTTCAGAAGTGTACAAAACAATGCACTGAATTCCAGCTTCATGCATATTTGTGTAACATGTAAATGCCACCATGGACATGTGTTATCTGCAATATAAAATATGGGAACTCCTTCACTGAGGTCTAAAATATCTTTCTCCATCTTGAAATGTAAACTGAAAGTGTATGCTCATTCTCCTTGGTAACCTAGTACACCAATGCCTAGTGATGCCATCCATTGTGTAATTGTACTACATTATTGCTCGTACTTTATATGTTATCATGCACATGGAATATATATGTAACAGAGTAGGCACAGTGAAGATTATTACCTACAGTTCTATATTGACCTGGAATATAAGCAATACTGGGATATTATAGTCAAACAACTAATGTTTTACATAACGGAAATCTATTTTAAAGCATTCAAATAGCTAGTCCCCTTGGATGAAATATGGATGAAACCTCTGCACCTACCCATGGGCTTTCCCACAGCAGTCCTAGAGTCAGACTCGGCATACTCTCTCTCTTGCTGAGAAGTATCCTTATAGGCCCCATTAATGATTCCATCAAGAGAAATAATGATGAGTACATAATCTTCTCTGATGCGGATTTTGACAAATGTCATTGGGGAGATGTTTGAAAAAAGGTTCAGGGATACCTCCATCATGGAATGAAGCTACAGTTACATTAATTTTGAAACCTGCAAAATGCGCTAGGAGGTGAGTCATACAGGCCAATACCACTCCTATACTGTGATTAAAAGTTCTTCACTAAGATATTAGTGAAGAGGCTTAATGAGGTGATTGAGGGGCTCCTACATTAGGAGCAGAAGGGCTTTTTAAGGGGGAGGGCTTTGCACGAGTTGACTTATAGCTTAATTGGCACTATAGATCTTGCCACCGTATATAAGTCACCCCTATGAGCAATAACTTAAGATGTCACAAAAGCATTTGACCATGTAAATTGGGTTTACTTGCAATCCAAACTGAAGTTCTATACCTTAGAAGAAACTTTTGCACAATGCTGGCATTGATCTATCAAACCCCTTATGGCAGAGTTTTAGTAAACGGAAATCTTACTTCCCCATTTAAAATAACTAGGGGAGATGAGAAAGGGGTTCCAGTTATCTCCGCTACTGTTCAATTGATATATTGAACCGTTTGCAAACAAGATTAGAAATTAAAAAGCTATATCCCCTTTAGGTGTTATGGCTGGGAAAAAAAGTTGCCCTCTATGCGGACGATCTTATGGTCTACACGTCCGACCTTCAAGCTGCTTTGCCAATTAACAGGAGATGGACTAGTGAATTTGGTCAGGTAGCTGGATATTCTGTTAACAATCTTAAGGCAGAAATTATGGCCTGGTACATTATGGGGGAAAGTAACTTGGTTAAGAAGGAAATTAGATATGTAGGGGTATAAATTACACATGATATTAAGAAACTCCCTGAGGTGAACCTCCTAAGAGTAATGCAAGAGACATGCAACTTGATGACATGTTCGGCCCATCTACCGCTATCTATATATGGGAGAACAAATGTAATCAAGAAGTCTATTTTTCCAAAATGTACATTTTTATTCAATGCAATCCGCTTACCTTTTAAGACTGAATGGCTAGACAGATTGCAAGGTAAGATAAACAGCTGTATCTGGGCCTCAAAAGGGGCATGGATAGCCTGGAGGAAATTGCAGAGGAAAAAAGATGAACGTGGTATGACTTTGCCAGATCTGCGATATTATGCCTGGGCTTTTATGTTAAAAAATGGAACGATGCAGGGTTGTCCACTTTCACCACTAATATTTACATTGGTGTAAGAACCACTGGCAACTTGGATCAGAGGGGATCCGCTCATCAGAGGACTCAAATGGACAGAAAAGTGGGAGGATCGGATCTGCCTGTACGCAGATTATATATTTCTTTACTTAGCTAACCCGTACTCCTCCATACATAGAGTACTGTATATAGTCACCCTCTTTCAAAAACATTCAGGTTATACCATCAACTGGGATGTCACTCATGTATGTCCTCCGTGGTCCAGATATCAATCCTCCCAGGACCTGTACTGCACAAAAAGTAAGGGTTTCGATACTTGAGAATCTATGTCACCACAGAACCGATAGTCTATTACGAACAAAACTTAGCCCCCCCGTAGACTACAAGAAGACGTGTAACATTGGAAGACACTTCCCCTCACATTACTCGGTAAAGCCGCCCTATATAAAATGATGGCCCTTTTCCATTTTATGTATATTTTACAGAACACTCCCTATCCAGTTCCAACAAAATATTTTCAAACAATAGAATCAGACATTCGCACACTTCTCTGGGACAACGACATCCCTCGTATAGCACTGGCTAAGCTTACGAAAAGTTGGTATAATGGTGGTATTGCCCTCCCAGTAACCCAATATTACTACTGGGCAGCTCAGCTTGCAGTCCCAAACCACTGGGTACACTGGCCACAAACAGAACCAGCCTACAGGATGGACAGACACAAATTGTCATCTGGGAATTACCTGAGAGCGATGTATGGTGGAACCAAAAACCTGCCAATACACACATCTACATCTACAACAATCACACTGTGGCACACAGCATCAACGGCACTGGGATGAGAACATGAGATAACAGAGACTACTCCACTTTGGGGATCAGCACAACTAGGCCTACCTGGCACACAGCCTGGGTTCGAAAAATGGGACCTTATCGGTCTCTCCAATGTGGTAGACCTATGGGCGAGGGTAAAAATAGTCCCCTTCGGCATCCTTCAGAGGAACTAAGACCTAAGCGCTAGAGAAACCTTTCGATACCTTCAGGTACGTAGCATATTACAAAAGGTTATTCCCACAGGCACTGAACTCCCAACCCCCTAGAGGATAGACTCCTAGACGATTATTTGAAAGAGAAAGCAATATCTCTAACATATAGGAAGATTTTAAATAATATGCCAGATCACTTGGGGAAACTGCGAGCTAGGTGGATGGAAGATGTTGCGGACCTGAGCAATGGAGAATGGCAAGAGGCCCTGGCATCCCCCAAGGAGGTGGCTATACGTTCTCAATTCAGGTTAATACAATTAAAGGTCTTACCCAGAACATACTATACGAGTAGACGCTAGTCAAAATGGGCTTATCCAACTCATCACTCTGCCGTAGAAACTGTGGCCAGGTGGGAACCTTTATGCATCAATGGTGGGATTGCCCGATTATCAAACAATATTGGGAAAAATAATTAGGAGAATGTTGATGCTGTGTGGAAAGGAAGTAAAGACCTCGCCCTGATGGTGCCTCCTTAATATCTGGGACAATAATGATCTTACATCAAGACAAAGAACCTGGGTCGCCCTAGGGTGCGTGGTCGCAAAATGCAACATTGCAAGGACATGGAGAGGGATGTCCGGGCCTAGATTCCGAGAGTGAGAGGCAGACATGGACTGGTGTATGCGGGCAGAAAGAGTGATTTACGAGGGAAGAGGTTGCCCACAGAAATGGACCAAGATCTGGGGGGATTGGAATGAAAGTTGGGGGGTGATATGCATGCCATTCGATGGCCTGTCCATTCAAGGGGAACAATTAAGGTGGAGGAACATTGCACAAGCTACTGATAACTGTGGTAATATTACAACCAATGGTTATCCTGCTATGTGGAAGATTTGAATTTGTGAATATGTACTATACCAAATGCTTATTAACTGTATTTGCATTGCAACCAATTTACAATAAAAATAATAAAAAAATAAAATTCAAGGATGCTCTTAAATAATCCAGATTGCTCGGAAATAGGTAGGATGTTTAAAGCTATGTTGAGGGACACTCAGGGTGGAGATTCTGGTTTTGCATATAAGTTTGGAGATCCTAGGTACTACAAAAAGGTGAGACTGAAAGTACTACAAGGTATGTCTGAACTATGGTATTGTAAACTCACGTATTATATCAATTTTTCACCCATTTGGGATTCTCCAGGTTCCACTGAGTGGGTCAAGGATAAACTGGCACTCCCATTAAATGAGGCAGGCATTCGGACATGGGGTCAATTGGTTGAGGAGGCTAGGTTGATGTCATGGGACACGCTCTGTGAACTTGCAAAAAATACAATCTCAAAGTTCAAATACCTCCAATTAAAAAGCTGGTTTCAGATAATAAATATGGAGATAGCAGTTTCAAATGAGCTGGAAGAAACTTTAAATCAGGGGGCACCAAAAGTCGAGGTGGTCCCACGATGGTACTGGCTGATGATCGACTTGGCGGATGGAGACTACAGGTTGCCGGAGGAGCTGTGGAAAAGACACTTGCCGGTGCTCCAGTAAGACAGTTTATGGCAAGTATCGTTGAACCATCTTTATAGCACTGTCAAGCCTGCCAATTTAAGGAGGAGCCATCTATT